>NC_080587.1:60949527-62204527 GCF_029962835.1 Magnolia sinica | reverse complement strand
GGCTTGAGGAGTATTGTGCAGCAAATAGAATCAAACATTAGAAAATGATTCTAGGGACACTGCAGCAGAACGGTGTAGCTGAGCGTATTAATAGGACTATTCTTGAGCGGCAAGGAGCATGAGGTTACATGCAGGGTTGCCTAGGACGTTTTGGGCAGATGATGTGAATACTACCACATATCTCATCAATAGAAGTCCCTCAGCACCAATGGATGGTAAGCTACCAGAAGAGACGTGGACTGGGAAAGCAGTGAACCTTACACATCTCAAAGTGTTTGGTTGCACTTCATATATTCACATTGATGCAGAGCACAGAAAAAAGCTAGATGCGAAGTTCAGGAAGTGCACGTTTATACGCTACGGGCAACATGATTTTGGCTACCGTTTTTTGGGATACAGAAAACTGGAAAATCATCAGAAGCAAGGACATAGTCTTCAATGAAAAAGTGATACATAAGGATAATGTGCATTATGAGGTAGAGCCGCAAACACTGGTTGTGAGGAGGTCTACTCAGGAGAGGAGACCCATGGTCTGATAATCACCCTCCTTACATTATCTACTGCTGACAGATAATGGTGAACCAAAGTGTTTTGAAGAGGCATTACAGTCAGATACACGGGTTAAGTGGGAGTAGGTCATGAATGATGAGATGGACTCTCTTGAGTCTAATCGTACATGGGAGCTAGTCACTCTACCTCAAGGTAAGAAAGCTCTTCATAACAAGTGGGTTTACAGACTGAAGGAGGAACATGATGGTTTAAAACGGTACAAGGCTAGACTGGTTGTGAAAGGGTTCCAACAAAAGGTAGGTATCGACTTCATTGAAATATTTTCACCAGTGATGAAAATGTCTACGATTCGTATGGTCTTGAGTATAATGGCTACAGAGGACTTACATCTAGAGCAGCTAAATGTTAAGATAGCCTTTCTTTATGGGGACTTTGAAGAAGAGATATATATGCATCAGCCGACAGGATACGTGGCACCAGGAAAGGAGAAGAATGTGTGTAGACTGAAGAAGAGTTTATATGGCCTGAAGCAGGCCCCGAGGCAGTGGTATAAGAAGTTTGATAGTTTTATGTCGGTAAACAGTTTTAGGACATGTCATGCAGACCACTGTTGCTATTTGAAGAAGTTTGATACATCGTACATCATCCTTCTTCTGTACGTTGATGATATGCTTTTAGCCAATTCAAGCATGAAGGACATCTCAGACCTTAAAGGATAACTGTCTAGAGAATTTGTCATGAAGGATTTAAGAGCTACAAAATAAATCCTAGGCATAAGGATAAAGTGTGATAGGGAAAACAAGAAACTAGTTTTGTCATAGGCAGAGTATATAACCAAGGTACTTGATCGATTTAGTATGAGAGCTGCTAAGCCGGTTAGCACTCCAATAGCCAATCACTTCAAGCTTTTCAAAGGAGCAAGGTGCAAAGACACAGGAGGAACGAGACTACATGGCTAAAGTTCGATACGCATCAGCTATTGGGAGTCTCATGTATGCTATGGTGAGCACGAGGCCAGACATTGCTTAAGCAGTGGGAGTTGTTAGCAGTTTCATGAACAACCCCGAGAAGGAATATTGGGAAGCTATGAAGTGGATCTTTAGATACCTGGTAGGTACTGTGGATGTAGGGTTGTGTTATGGCGGATCGAAAATCAAGCTACAAGGCTACGTGGATTAAGATTTGGCAGGAGATATTGACAGCAGAAGAAGCACTACAAGCTATGTCTTTACTCTGGGTAGTGCTGCAGTCAGTTGGGTCTCTCAGTTATAGAAGATAGTATCTATCAGTACAACATAAGCAAAATATATTGCAGCTATAGAAGCGTGTAAGGAGATGGTGTGGATGCAAGGTTTCATGGAAGAGTTGGGAAAGAAGCAAGTAGATCGCAAGTTGTACAGTGATAGTCAGAGTGCAATACACTTGGCTAAGAATTCAGCCTTTCATTCAAGAACCAAGCATATTGACATCAGATATCACTTCATACGTTCATTACTGGAAGATAGATCGATTGCTTTAGAGAAGATTCATACAAGTGAGAATTCTACGGATATGCTGACAAAGGCGGTCTCAAGGGAGAAGCTGAAGCTCTGTTCAGCTTTGATTGGTCTTCAGGCTTGAAGATGGGGAGGTGGTACACTCCGGATGTAGAAGACAAAGGTTTATGGTGATGTGTCTCCAAGTGGGAGATTGTTGAGATGTGGAGCCACATCTGACAAGGGCTGTTCGACCAGTTGAGTGCCCTGCTCGACCGGTCAAGTGGTTGAGTACCGGTCGAGTTGCCCACTCGGCTAGTCGAGGGATGACTCGACTCAAAGTCCAGCAAGCAGCAGTTTTTTGAGTTCGAGGTGCTTAACCGGTCGAGGCCCATGCTCCACCAGTCGAGATTACGCAGATTCGTTTCCGAATTTTGCACGGACTACGTAATTTTAAGGTGGTTTTCGCAGAGGTACGAAAGGAAAGTTACCTAAACTATAAATAGGGGTCCCTAGGGCTTTTCTAGGGTTATGAGAGTTATTCTAAGGTGTATGCAAAGGATTTTTTTATACATCAAAGGGGAAAAGGTTAGTATATTTCTTGTAATCTCGTTTTCTTCATAGTAGAAGTTTGCACCCGTAGTTTTTTACCCTTGTTTGGGATTTTTCCACGTATACTGTCTTGTGGTTTATTTCTGATTCTACTTCTAGATTATATTTTTTCTTATTTATCGTTTGTTAGTGAGACTAGAGATTGGATCTCATTTCACTAGCGTTGTTGACGTGTTGCGCAACACAATGGAGGCCAATATGATTTTGTGATAGGTAGTCTTCATGATGTGCATCCACCTTTTACCCGAATATCTATATCCATACTCTATATGACACATGCATCTTTTTTTCAAAGTTAGGGATTGGGAAAATAGAAAATGTTAGCTATGTCCATCCCACAAAAAGCCATTGAATAGCTTATATTTTACTCATGAGCAGGGTTTGCTAATTTTAGCCTTATAATAGTAATATGAAGAGATGTATGCTTCAGTGGACACCACATACATCTCCTCTTTATGTGTAGCTTACATGAAGCATGTTATTAGGGAGCTCGTGCAACAAAGGTTTAGTAAGGTCCACTGTGATGACTTCCGTTGTGTACATCTACTACATTGGCTCATTTTAAGTAGGCAACCCAAAATAGGGTAGATTGGAGACTTGAATGAGCCACAACACGGGAAGGAGTGACGATGGGTCGCCCATCGTTAAAACTATTTTGCACGCTTCTCTCTCTCTCTCTCTACACACATGTGTACAACATACAAGTGGCTCCTTATAAATAGCTAATTAACATCTTGATCTATTTTCTTTTAGCTAAGGCCCGACAAAGGTCTAATGGACTATTCCCTTTGTGTACTGTATAGTTGTCTTATCTTAAAAGTCAAGTGATTCCATCTTTGGATGGGTTGCATGAGTAAATGAGGTGATGAATTTCTCATAATCATTGATTTGTTTTGTTCACATTTGTGGTACATATTATGATCATATTAACATGACTTTTTTTAGAAGAAGCCATCTTCTCATCAGGGTCACCTGATAAGCAACTTTAATCTGGCACCTGCATGCTTCCTTTTTAGTGATTGGGGTATGTTCCATAAGAATTTGCACTTTCTATAGTGCAATTAATAGTATGAATACACAACAAACTTTAAAGAGAGAGAGAGAGAGAGACAGAGAGAGAGAGAGAGAGAGAGAGAGAGACAGAGAGATCATACATCAATTTTGTACAGCCATTTGGCAACGAATAACCGATAAGCAATTTACACAGCTATATGGCGACGAATCATCCGTAGAACGATTCTCACCACAAAGGTGTAGTCTCTGATTCTTTTCTACATGCATGTCTTTGCATCTATAAAATCATTTCATAGTTACCCTCTTTATAGGTTTCGATTATAGTGGTTTTGAGATCTTCCATTACTATCAGAGAAGCTATTTTTGTGCATTTATCACATCCGTTACAAGAGGAGAAGGGAGGGGTTTTATCCATTATGAGAGAGAGAGAGAGAGAGAGAGAGAGAGAGAGAGAGAGAGAGAGAGAGAGAGAGAGAGCCATTATAGGTAGAGGCCATCAATGGCCATACATTCCAACAATACATGGAGGCCCTCCTAGCCATTTAAAAGATGGTCCATACCATGAGACACCATGAACATGAAGCTGATTCACACCTTTTAAATCATCTCTCCTCCATCAATTTTGACAATGTGACCCAAATAGTAAGGGCCAACCTAATTTTATCATAAGCAATTTTCATGGTGTGGTCTGCTTTTGCATGGGTATCTATATATTATATATAACACAATTAACATTTCTCCAATTCTAACCCACATTTAGTTTCCTTAAAGTAGAGAAAATTATATATTGAAGACATGTAAAAACATTTTAAATGAAATTAGTTTTATGTTGGGAATTAAAAAATGTGACTGGTGTTCAACATATAATCAAGATTTCATCTACAAAACTAGTCGAGGGCTTAGACTTTAGTATATATAACACTTGGCCAATTTTACCCTATAATTAGTAATAGGAAGAGATGTAAATCATTTTTTTCCAAGGGAAATTTCTTCATTTTTAACCCCCTCCCTACCTCTCCTCTTGTTTATTTGTAGCCGATGCCAAGCATATTATTAGGGAGCTAGTGTGATAAAGACTCTGTGGCCCACTATGATTCCTTTGAACTGGGGAAGGGCAGTTGTGCCATTAGTGCCCACATAAGATTTTATGAAAATGGACAATAAAAAACAGGGTCAACATCTAACAAAAAACAAATCATATGGTTAAGATCTCTGGTTGGGAAGGTTTTGGAGCCTATCTTAAATCCACATTAAGGCCACAATATGAACAATTTTTATCATCAAATTATATTAATTTTTTTAGGCTATAAAATGTTTGATTCAGCCTATTGTTTTTCATCTTATCCAAATTATAAGATTCAACTTACAACAATCATGAGATTCATCATTGTCATGCAAATGTCCTTGTCATGCAAATACCATTTTCTAATTATAATTTACCTACTCTCTGTTATATTTCTCTCTTAAGAATGTCATTCATCTAAACATTCTTTATTTTCTCTCAACCTCTCTTCCTTAAGAATTAGGATCTTAATTTTGGATCATCTCAAGATGGAGAAGGGAATTGGTAACTTCCTTTTTCTTCCGATATCATTCGCATCCTGTACTATAATTGCTTGTGACACTAAATGTTGACATATTAAATGTTGATATTTTTTGCATACTTATCTTAATTGTTCACATTCGCCTTGACATACAATCATTTTTTTTGAATTTCAAAGAATTAATGAAAGTAGTGTGGTAGGTTTCTATGTTTTAATTAATTTTTTTTCCAAATTATATATTAAGAAGTGAAGTGGCCTTCAAAATCCAAAGGATGTAGCTGTTTTTGTAAATAGTTCTTTTGTATGAACTTTATTCTCAGGATGCATCTTTTTAGTATAATCTCAATAACACATAACTGTAATTGAAAATATATCAAAATAGGTAAAATGAAAATTTTAAATTTACCGATATACGAACTCTAAGTCCCAAAAAGCCTATATCAAAATTTTCCATTTTACTTTATAAGAAATGAATAGATTAGATAATGAAACTAAAATTCAAAAATCCAAAAACTCAAGCGAACTTTATCTCAACTTGGTTGAATCAGCTTGAAGACTCAATTGAGTATTCACTTGACTCAACTTGATTTCTACTACTTAAATTAGGTATATTCTGTTGAAATTTGTGGTTTTTGAAAAAATAATTCAAAATTTCAGGATTTTGCCGCCAAAACAATTTTTGAGAATTTCAAATAAGAAAAGTGCAGTGTGTGCTTTTGTCCCACATCGGAAATGATAGGAGGAGTTTTGGGGTTTATATGTGGATGTGTGTGTAGCATTCTTACTTGGAGTTTTAGTAATTAAAACGCTTGGTTTGCGTGTTCCAGTGTGTAACACGCGTGCGGGCTCAAGGCGTGGGTAGTGTGGCTGTAGTGGTGCTAGTTGGCGCACTCTGAAAATGGCTAGCTTCATTGAAAGCCACAACGGTCTGAAAACGGATGGGCCAAGATGATCCAACGGTCAGATCTTCTGATCCGACGACCAGAAATGGCTGAAATTAATTATCAATGGTCAGAAACATTTTTCAAACATTTTGAACTATTTATGGCCACCTGGCAACGGTCCACTCCCTGGTGCCTATATAAACTGGACCATTCCGATCCAAATTCAATCATCTCAAACATAAATCTCTCCCTTTCCATCAGATTCTTCAGATAACATCTCCTTCATAGAATATTATAATCACATCCACTATTTAATTCTGCCAGAAGATTTGTTGCGTTGAATTGTTCCTAAGTAGACCCATCGTGATTGCTGCACGTCGGATCTAAACAGGCTTGTCTTATCCTGGAAGCAATTCGCCTGTAACCCATCAGCAATTGATAAGGGGGCGAATCACGCTTTAAGGACAGTGTATATTTTTACGTGATTCAGCCTAGTGAAACTATATAATTAAACATTGTTTTTCATTTTTCGGTATATCCGACATTTTTCTAACATATTCAAAATAGCAATGATAATTCAATATAGTTGTGGAATATAAAAGACTATAGAAAAGAAAAATTGAATAATTTAAGGTCATTTGGTATGGTGGTTTGCTTTAATGGGGAAAATGATTTTGGAGTTAGCTACTCTTTTTATTTTCAACTTTTAGTGAAACATTAAACCAAGTGACTTGGCTTAGCTCACAATTGCATGTTGACACAACAAGTCTTATTAATTCAAGATCAAGTCATTATGATGAGAAAGTTTTATAGTGAACTATGATTAATATAAGGATAGAATATAACAAGAACTTGATAAAAAGGCAATGAGCAATCCCATAAAAATATATAAAAAGGCCCATTAAAAATCAAAGGCTTATTCACAGACTAGCTAAGGAGCTAATGACCAGATCACAATCCAAGTGTAAATTACATGTGATGTACAAACTTTCTTTACGGTTTCAACTGCTCTCAAGTTTACTTAGATTTTATTTGAGGATAAGATAACAAGCTATATGTCCTAGAGGGGGGGGGGGGGGGTGTGAAAAGGACTATGCCAAATTAAAAAAATCGTAGCGGAATTAAAGAATATGATAACTAAATAAAGGAAAGTAATTCACAATATAGGAATGAAAAACAGCCTTAATAATCAAGTATTGAGAGGTTGCTACAAATGTTGTTCTAAGGACAACCTTACACCATAAAAGCCAAGGGTTTATGGCAGGACAACCTTACTAGAATGATGAGTATCAAATTCTCAAACTTAAGAGGAAAATAAAAGGAAATAGCAAGAATTGAAATCTACACTATTACAACATTCCCACAATGCTTGAAATATAAATATTACACCATTCACATCCGCACATACATCCCACAATTTTGAATGATAAAAGATAGGAAAAATAAATCACACATCCACAAAACACAAAGAGTTATAGTGGTTCACCTGTGTGTTCACCAACTGTTAAACAACAGCCACACAGCTACTCCACTCCTAATATCCTCACACAGTGGATATTAGCGTTCACTAATCAAATAGGTTTTTCTCAGGTTCACCTAAAACCCTCAAAATTGTGTCTTTCAGTGGGCTTACACATTAATTAAAAAAAAACCCTACTTCTGAGTTTTCTGGCTCTCCTCAGATAACCAATTGATTGAGATTTTTCTGGCTTAATTTCAAATAAAATGAAAAGAAGAAAATTTACAATAATGTAAAATACCTGGATTTCTCCTTTTGTTGCAGCCCGGAAAAACCAAGTCAGAGTTGAAGTTCGAATATAGAAGTTCAATGTCCACACTCACTTTGAAATGGTTCTAGGTTCTAGATTGATTTTAAATTAAACCAGTTGGGCTAGCTCTATTTAATTTTGATTCCAAGAAGAAGGAATACAACAATTCCTCTTTCAAATCAGATTGAAATATAGAAATAAAATCAAATTGACAAAGCTAACAAAAGAGAATATTAACTATGCACAATGTAGGTTAAACAGAAACTAACTTATCTCTCAGAGTGATGCCTTGATTTTACTTGTAATGGATTATTAAACTCTGAAATTCGTGCTCTATTTATAGTTGCAGAAAATACATTTTCGACTGGTCCTGTAGACACTACGACTGGTTGTAGGACCAACAACATATTGAAATTTTGAGCGCGATAAAACTGTTCCACGACTAGTCGTAGGCTGTTCACGACCAATCGTGAACCCTCCACGACTACTCGTGAGGAACCAGAATTTGTTGTTGTAGTTTAAGTCGTAGCTGCTAGACTGGTCGTGAACGAGTCGTGCACTGTTCACACGACTGGTCGAGCAGACTCCAGGACTAGTTGTAGCTCAACCAAAAAATTCTGAAAATTTGCAACAACTTAGGACCAGTCTTGAAATTTCTTGGACTGGTCGAGCCAGTTCTAGGACTAGTCGAACAGAGTCCAAGACTAGTCTAAGAACAGACCAAACACTTATAAAATGATTCAATTTGAATTATGTATACAAAATGACCTACCCTAGGGTCAATTTAAGGTCAATCATATCTCGAGAGTGATGTATGAACATTGAGACTTCATTTCTTCAGATGATGGTTGACCTTTTAAGATTATAAAACTTGAGATCTCTATACTTGATGTAACTTGAATTTAAGATCTTCTAAAGCTTGGATTTGAATTATACTTCATCTTGTACTTTATATTGAGTTGAACTTTAGTCTTGAGTTGTACTTGATCTTGAGTTGTACTTGAGTCTTGAACAAGAACTTGTCTTTTGATGTAGCTCTTGTAGCTCTTGAAAGACTCAGAACTTTGAAGCTTACAGGAGTGGACAGTGTACTTGACCTTGCATGTCATGAAGTAGAGCTTCATTCTTAACTTGAAGCAATGTGATGCAGTGCCTTGAACATATATATATATATATATATATATATATATATATATATATATATATATATATATATATATATATATATTCTCATGCTACACATGACACAGATAGTGTTTTTGGCACCACAAAATTTGACAAACAAAGGAGCAATCAACCATAGCAATTACAGGATAAGATAACAAGTAAAAGCAAATAAGATTCTGTTTATGACTAAGCTCAATGTTAGATGTGCTACCTCTATATTTTTCAAAAGCCCACATCCACTATGATGGTTGATAGATGAGCAATTAAATTTTAGGAAAGTGATGCCCAAACTCACTTCTAAATAACAATGTTAACAATTTCAAAATGTTAAATAACGTATTATTTATTAGATATAGTATTTGTGAGATAACTTTCTAGTATTTGGCAATCTGCTAGCAAATATTTTAAAACATAGTTCAAAAAATTTCATAGCTTAAGAGAGTTGTAAATTATGTGATTCATGTTTCTCGTAATAAACTCACAAGTTAATTTATTTGTTTAGAAGGTTTTGTTTTCATGGTTTTGATATTAATTTTTATTTATTCTTTTAATATATTTCAGCTACCACGGGTAATTTTTAATGTGTAAGATATTGGATGAAATTGATATAAGGTAAATTTTTTTGTAACCTCAATGTAATTATTTATCAAGTTAACATATCTTTTCATCAAATAGCCTAAATTTCAATTTATGCATGAAAAAATCCCTAGTACAAATTCTAATATTGTTTCTACTTTTTATAAGTCAACTAAATGATAAAATCAATGCTACAATAAGCATCATGTTAAATGTTTGCCGATGCAACATTCTTCCTGGTGATAGGGATAGGTCTACCCTCTACACATTGTAAGCAATTTATTGCTCAAGAAAAATCATTATATAGCACTCTTTTACCTATGAGAAATTGCATCTGACTAGAAAACTAGAATACACAATAAATTAATTAGTCAGTTGACTAATATTCCAAACTAAAATCATATTTTCCTAGGAAAAAAACAATCATTTTATAATGATCTAATTTTATCTTTTTAAAAGTTCATAGGGATCTATTTTATCATTCTAGAAGCTTATAATCATTTTATAAAGATCTAGTTCTATCATTCTAACAATACTGGTTTCATTCCATTTGTAATTCTCAGTGACTATACAACCTAACAAAGGTTTGCTAGAGTTTTGATTGCACGCAGTTACAAGTTGCGACCATCGAAATTCTCATAAGTCTAATTCAGAGCATTAATATGCAGTGAACACAGTTCAGGAATTACTCACATGAGTTTCCAACATCAAATAAGACATAATTCTCGTGATCAGCACAAACTATTTTCCAACCTATTATCTGTTGATACTACAGTTGTTATTATGAAGATAGTGGTAAACAATTTGTAATTTTCATTATTTTAAATAGTGTTTGGTCGAGTAAGATTAATGCTTAAAGTAGAAGAAAAAATTTAAGAATTTTTAAGCCAATTCTTGTCATACTTACATGGGAAATATGATTACAAGCTCAATATCATTTTATAAACTAACAATAAATAAGGTAAATGTACTATTACTTAAGTCATATGGCATTTTAAATCTTTTTATTTGTTTCTAAGTTTACTTACTAAAATCTTTCTTGATTTTTTGAAATATCATGAAAATGATTTTCAATTCATCTCAAATAAACACATCAAAATAAAAATGTCACTTAGATTTATTGATTCTAAGTAAATTAACTATTGAAACCAACAATAGAGTGTTTTGCCCTATGTAGTGGGACAAATTTGGTATCTTCAATCTAAATATGCTAAAGTATTTGCACTATCATCGAACATGATATATCTTTAAACAACTAGTGTTGATGAAGAAATCTGGTTAGCTTTCCCTGGCTCGTGAACCTACACAAAGAACAAACAAAGAAAACCCTGACTTGTGTCGGGGACCCTCCAATGCCAAAGTCAGGGATTTGGGTCTAGTCGAGTGTGATGGGGTTTTTCCTCCTCAATTCAGAGGAGAGATGGAGCAGCGGATGAAAAATTGGAGTAATTCACCGCTCTGCTTGACCGGTCGAGTGGGCTGCTCGACCGGTCGTGGGTAGCACTCGACCGGTCAGTGGGGCTCGACTCAAAGTCCAGCGACCATCCAATATTTTTCTCCGAGGTACTCGACTAGTCGAGGAAGGTGCTCGACCGGTCGACTGGGCTGCTCGACCGGTCGAGAACTCGGCTCGACCAGTCGAGCTTACGTAGATTTGAGTCCGAATCTTGTGCGGACTGTGAAAATCTGAGGCCTTTCACGATAAGGTGTGGAATGGAGTTTTCTATACTATAAATAGGGGTGCCTAGGGCTTTTCTAAGTAATGCAAGAGAGTTTTCTAAAGCTTTGCAAGGGTTTGCTATCAAAGGTGTGTGAGAGAGAGAGAGAGAGAGAAAGAGAGAGAGGAAGCTTGTAGAAGGGAGGTTATGCTCGTGGAGGTGATCTACTGTGCAATCAATATCTCAGAACTTCTACGTCCTCGTGATCAGTGAGATCTCTCCGTTTTCTTTGTTTCTCTTATTGTTTATCCACTCCTGCATGAGTGAAAAAAGTTGTAACATTCTACTTCATAGTGGATTATTGATCTGGACGAGGTCCAGTGGTTTTTACCTCTTTGAGGGTTTTCCACGTAAAAATCTCTTGTGTGTTGTGGTTTATACTTTGATTTATTTCATTGCTTTATTATCCTACAATTCTGGTTTGTTTTGGGAGGCTAGATCTAAGGTTTTGTGCAAGGCTCCTAATAAAGTGGTATCAAAGCCAAGTTCATTGAACGAGTAGGATCGGTTTTGAATTATAGAAGGTGGCTCATCAAGGATGATCAGCCTCAATGGTTCTAATTGGACCATATGGAAGGCTAAGATAAGAGACTTGCTTTATTGCAAGGATTTATATTCTTTAATTTTAGGCATATTAGAAAAATCCAAGGATATGTCTAATGATGATTGGAAGAGGTTGGACTGGAAGGCGGTGGGGTTTATTAGACAATGGCTGGATGATTCTGTGTTCCACCATGTGTCTACGGAAACCTCAGCCACTAGCCTATGGCTGAAATTGGAAGGGTTGTATGAAAGGAAGACAGCCAGTAATAAAATCTTCCTAATAAGATGACTTGTGAATCTCAAGTTCAAAAATGGTGGTTCTGTGGCCGAGCACATGAATGAGATCAGTAATATAGTGAACCAACTCTCTGCTGTGAAGATGGTCCTGGATGATGAATTGTAGACTTTACTATTACTTAGTTCATTGCTTGACAGTTGGGAGACATTGGTGGTGTCTATAAGTAACTCCGCACTAGATGGAAAGATATACATGGAACAGATAACCAGTTGTCTCTTCAATGAGGAGACAAGGAGGAAGTCTTAGGGGTTTACTCAGCAAGAGGCCCTTGTGACACAGGAACGACGGAGAGGAAAGAACAGGAAGGGCTGGAAGGCTCGAGATAAATCAAGAGGCAAGTCGAGTATTAGGAAGGATGTTGAATGCTGGAATTGTGGCAAGAAGGGCCACTATAAGCATGAGTATCGTAAGAATAAGAACGACAAGAAAGGAAAAGGAAAAGAGAAGGAAGATGAATTAAATTCCACTGCGGTCGCTTCAAATGGTGACGTTGTAGTTATTCTTTCAACAGATCATGATTTATGTCTCACGGCTATGAGTCAGGTGACTTTGGGACCATGAAGATGGGAAATTCTGGCGTATCGAAGATCGTAGGGGTCGGTGATATTTATGTGAAGACTGATGTGGGCTGCACATTGGTTCTCAGTGATATGAGGCATATCCCAGACCTTCGCCTCAACTTGATGTCGATAGGAAGGCTGGATGATGATGGCTATGAAAGCCAGTTTACTGGTGGGCACTGGAAGCTCATCAAGGGTTCATTGATCACAGCTAAAGGAAAGAAGTGTTGCACCCTTTATAAGGCAAGTGTTAGTGTGTACAAGGGTGGGTTGAACGCAATAGAAGATTCAGCTATTGACATGTGGCACAAATGTTTAGGCCACATGAGTGAAAAAGGGCTTTAGCTACTAGTGAGGAAGTGGCTCCTTCCAGACGTGACAGGTACACCTCTCAAAACCTGTCTTGATTGTTTATCAGGGAAAAAGCATAGAGTTTCATTTATTAAATCTGCTTCTCATGTTAATAAAGTGCATGCATTAGATTTGGTTTATTCTAATATTTGTGGTCCTATGAGGATAAAAACCTTGGGTGGGGCATTGTATTTTATTACTTTTATAGATGATGCATCTAGGAGGGTTTGGGTTTATGCATTGAAATCCAAGGATGAGGTCTTTGGTGTGTTTAAATTGTTTCATGCTATGGTCGAGAGAGAGACAGGTAGATCATTGAAGTGCATCCGCACTGACAATGGTGGTGAATACATCAGTGACTTCCATGAGTATTGTAAGTCCCTAGGTATATGGCATGAACAGATGGTTCCCAAGACCCCCCAGCATAATGGTGTAGCTGAGCGAATGAATCGCACCATTGTTGAGAGAATCAGATGCACGTTTTCCCATGCGAAATTGTCCAAGACGTTCTGGGGAGAAGCAATGCACACAGTAGTGTATATGATAAATAGGTCTCCATCAGTCCCGTTGAATGGAGAAGTACCTGAGAAGGTGTGGACTGGATAGGATCCATCGTACAGTCATCTCAGGGTGTTTGGATGCAAGGCATCCGTTCACGTACCAAAGGATGAGAGGTCCAAGCTCAATATGAAGATGAGGCAGTGTGTGTTCTTGGGATACGGTGATGAAAAGTTTAGTTACAAATTGTGGGATCCGATCGAGAAGAAGCTCGTTAGGAGTAGAGATGTGATTTTCTTTGAAGATCAGTGTATAGAAGACATTGGTAGTTAGAGAAGAACTAGCCTAGTTCAGGTGAGCTAGAGGACATGGATCCGATTATTCCTCCCATGGTGCCTGATGACGGGGGAGTACAGCAAGGTGCAGAGGACGAGGGAGTTCCTACAGAAGATGGACTAGGGGAGTAGCCCCCACTTGATCCACCTGTTGAGCCACAAGTGAGGAGGTCATCTAGGGACAGACAACAGTCCAAGAGCTACTCGTCACATGAGTACATTATGCTGACTGATGGGGGAGAGCCAGAAGGTTATTCTGAGGCCCTAGCCGACGAGCATAAGGAGGAGTAGTTGAAAGCTATGCAAGAGGAGATGGAATCCTTGCATAAGAACCACACCTATGATATGGTGAAACTATCTAAGGGTAAGAAAATTTTAAGCAACAAGTGGGTGTTCAGAAAGAAGGTTAAGCAGAAGAATTCATAGACGAGGTTCAAGGCTAGACTTGTGGTGAAAGGGTTCGGTCAGAAAAAAAGGTATAGACTTCGAGGAGATATTCTCACTAGTGGTGAAGATGACATCCATACGGGTGTTGCTTGGGTTGGTGGCTAGCATGGATCTAGAGATAGAGCAGTTAGATGTTAAAACTGTCTTTCTCCATGGTGACCTGGAAGAAGAGATCTACATACATCAACCAGAGGGGTTCGAAGTCAAGGGCAAGGAGCATATGGTGTGTAGGCTGAGGAAGAGCTTGTATGGGCTGAAACAAGCTCCATGACAATAGTACAAGAAGTTCGACTTGTTCATGTTATAGCATGGGTATGACGGAACGGAGTCGGACCACTATGTGTTCAACGTAAGTTCTTAGATGGTGATTTGTTAGTTCTGCTGTTATATGTTGATGACATGCTCATCATGGGAAAAGACATTAAGAAGATCGACATGCTAAAACAGGAGTTGGGCAAGTCGTTTGCGATGAAAGACTTGGGCCTAGCTAAATAAATCTTAGGAATGGAGATAACCTGTGACAGAAGTAGCAGGAAGCTTTGGCTGTCATAAGAGTGGTATATTGAGAAAGTCCTAGAGCGGTTCAATATAAATGCAGCAAAACCAGTCAGAACTCCACTAGATGGTCACTTCAGATTGAGCGACAGGCAGTGTCCCAGGATGAAGGTAGAGGTGGAAGAGATGTAGAAGATACCTTACGCGTCAGCTGTAGGAAGTATGATGTATGCTATAGTGTGTACACACCTAGACATAACATATGTGGTTAGTGTTGTCAGCCGATATCTTGCCAATCTTTGCAAAAAACATTGGGCAGCGGTGAAATGGATACTGTGGTATCTAAGAGGCTCATCCAAGTAGAGCCTATGCTATGGTGACGAAAAACCTGTGTTAGAGGGCTACACAGATGCAGATATGGCAGGCGACATAGACTCCAAGAAGTCTACATCGGAGTTCATGTTCACATTTATAGGGGGAGCGGTCTCTTGACAGAGCAAGCTACAGAAGGTCGTATCATTGTCGACCACAGAGGCTAAGTACATTGCAGTCACAGAGGCATGTAAAGAGATGCTTTAGATGAAGAGGTTCCTATAGGAACTTAGCCTGAAGCAGGAGCAGCACGTAGTCTATTACGATAGTCAAAGTACTATACACATAAGCAACAATCCAAGTTAGCATTCCAAGTCGAAGCACATAAAAATTCGGTATTACTGGATCAGGGATACCTTGGAACAGAATGTGTTATAGCTTGAGAAAGTCCACACGGACAATAATGGGTTAGACAAGATGACCAAGGCTTTGCTTAAGGGCAAGTTTGAGGTTTGTAAAAACCAGGCTGGCTTGAAGAAGGTGAATCCCTCATGAGTCGAAAAGGGGGGATTTGATGGGATTTTTCCTCCTCAGTTCAGAGGATAGATGGAGTAGCGGATGAAAAATTAAAGTAATTCACCGCGCTGCTCGACAGGTCGAGTGGGCTGCTCGACCAGTCGTGGGTGGCGCTCGACCGGTCGAGTGGGGCTCGACTCAAAGTCCAGTGATCATCCAATATTTTTCTCTGAGGTGCTTGACCATTCGAGGGAGGTGCTCGACCGGTCGAGTGGGCTGCTTGACCGGTCAAGGACTTGGCTCGACCAGTCGAGCTTACGCAGATTTGAGTCCGAATCTTGTGCGGACTGCGAAAATCTGAGGCCTTTCGCGATAGGGTGCGGAAGGGAGTTTCCTAAACTATAAATAGGGGTGCCTAGGGCTTTTCTAGGTAATGCAAGAGAGTTTCCTAAAACTTTGCAAGGGTTTGCAAAAGGGTTTAGGGCTATCAAAGGTGTGAGAGAGAAAGAGAGAAAGAGAGAGGAGAAGCTTATAGAAGGGAGGTTATGCTCGTGGAGGTGATCTACTGTGCAATCAATATCTCAACGCTTCTACGTCCTTATGATCGGTGAGATCTCTCCGTTTTCTTTGTTTCTCTTATTGTTTATCCACTCCTACGTGAGTGAAGAAGGTTGTAACGTTCTACTTCATAGTAGATTATTGATCTGGATGAGGTCCCGTGGTTTTTACCTCTTTGAGGGTTTTCCACGTAAAAATCTCTTATGTGGTGTGGTTTATGCTTTGATTTATTTCATTACTTTATTATCCCATAATTCTGGTTTGTTTTGGGAGGCTAGATCCTAAGGTTTTGTGCAAGGCCCCCAATAGAGTGTGGAAAGGTTAGGGCTAGAGATTGTGTGTACCTCTCATCTTTGGGGATGTTCTTATTTATAGGTGGGGAGAGGTGGTGGCGTAGAAGGCGTCCATCCTTGTTTTGGCAGGGACAGAATCCTAGTAGGATTCTAAGTTTACGCGTGATGGATCTTTCTAGATTCATGGCTAGGATATCAGGGATTTGGGTCTAGTTAAGTGTGGAAAGGTTAGGGCTAGAGATTGTGCATACCTCTCATCTTTGGGGATGTTCTTATTTATAGGTGGGGAGAGGCGGTGGCGTAGAAGGCATCTGTCCTTGTTTTGGCGAGGACAGAATCCTACTAGGATTCTGAGTTTATCCACGATGGATCTTTCTTGATTCACGGCTAGGATATCAAGGAGAATCGTGTTGAAGATGGTTCCCGCAATCTTCAGCGCGAATCACGGGCCGACTAGATGTTGGTTAGGTAGGGCTCGGCCATCCTGGGGTGGTCTAGCCTGGTTTTCTCAAGGTCGTGTCATTATCGGGGGTGGTGAGCCTGGCTTCTCCGAGGTGGGTGATCTCTTTCAAATGGTACTCTGGCTTACTGAGGTTGAGCTCAGCTTAATGTTGGGGTCGGGCTCGACCTGTTTGCTGAGGTCAGGCTCAGCCTAACATTAGGGTTGGGCTCGATCTCATGCTGAAGGTCAAGATTTCTTCCTAGTTGGTCGAGAAGTAAGTGTTGGATTGCTAGGTCGCACTTGTTGTCATTAGAGTACTTGACCTGGCCTGTCGACTATAGGTTGGTATATTTTCCCCATAATAGTAAGCCCCCCTACTTACCAGACTGCGTAGTGGACTAGATAAGTAGTATGAACTTTAGTCAGGTCGGGCCTAACATTAGGTCGATCTAGGACTTGGATCAAGGTCTTTGCATGACAAGTCGGGAGGCCGAGGAAGGTGGACCGCCCATGTGTCGCTACAAGTGATGGGAAGTCGGTGAACACGGAGCTCGAGGTGAGAGTCTCATATTGCAGCGTGACGGCGGCACTCGACCTGCGGGTACCTGGTACATGCCAACTGTCCTTAGAATGGGGCTTAAGGCAGTCGTACACCACGTGTCCCGCAGAGGGAGCGCTAGCGTGTGACATTACGACTTCGCGTGCTCTGACACTGATGGGGCTTGATTACTTCCCTCCAAGTGCAGAGGTTCGTATGGTCGATCCCACAGGAAGATGATCTATGAGAACGAGAAAATCAAATGAAAAATTAACTAAGTAATGGAAACTAAATAAATGAAATGATTTTGAAGGTTTTGAAGGTATGAAGTTTAATAGAATTAAAACAATACTCAAGCTTCAAAGTTCCTTATATAGGTTAATGATAAATAAACTATGATGACTTTGATAACACAACTAGGATCCGAGCACTATGGTCGGCCTAATCAGAAAATAAAACAGTTTAAATATTTTAATAAAAGATATAAAAGATTAGAGAATCATGGATTAGCACTATTAATTTATATTCTCAAGCGTCAATGATTTTAAGCATTCAATATCCATGAGATAATGAATCAAAGAAATGTAGCAGGTTGAGAACATCTCCCATCTAGGAAATCTAATAAATCCAGGTTAAGCCTATCCACCAATATATATCTCACATGATGGAAACATATGGATCTCACATGAGGATTAAAAACCTAAATCTAGATAATTGATAACATGTATACACCATTCATCTCATCATTAAAAACAATCAATCATCATAAATTATAAATCATTAAACTAATGTGCTTCCCTTCTAGCTTGGGCTAAAGGAAATTAAAAAAACATAACTAAATTACAGAATAAAAAAGTAACAAGAAAGTAAGAAAATAAATTTATAAAGATCTAAAAAGAACTTGTAAAGATTTAAAAACCCTAGAAAAAACCATAGATCTTGCCCTTGAATGCTCTTAATGATGCTTAAGAATGCCCTAGAAAGCCCTATTTATAAGTGGGGAACTCCCTCTTTCAAACTAGTTTGAAAAATCTCGAAACCGCCTCAAATTTTTTCACTTTATGTAGGCTCTGCATAAATCCTTCGATGTCATCTAAGACTGGCTTCGATGTCATCTAAGACTGGCTTCGATGTCATCGAAGACGGCATCCAATTTGTCCAGCAACAAAACTTGATTTTTCTATAATTCTTCAATGTCATCTAAGACTCCTTTGATTTCATCGAAGACTGGCTTCGATGTCATCAAACCTAGTTCGATGTCATCTAATCTCAGATCCTACGAATTTCTACACTTCCTTCTTTTTCCACTTGGTTTTCTTGACTCCTAGGGTCTTGAAATCTTTAATCTTCATCCCCAAAGGTCCATTCTTTACCTTGGTGATTCTTGAGCATTAAATCCACACTTTTAACATTGTTTTCACTCTAAGCTCTCAAGTTCACCTTACAACACAAACATGAGTAAAATATAATAGTAAGCAATATAATGTTCATAAAACCAAAATATAGATGGGAGAACATTTGCAATATTTGGGTCTCAACACACCCCCCAACCAGTATTTTGCTAATCCCGAGCAAAATAAGCAAAGAAAATTTTTAAATAAAAATAAGAATATAAACTAATTCTAGAAACAAAATAAAATGAAAACAAAAATTCTAACTACACCACTTTCGTAGGTAATCTCGATTGCATTTAGCATATGCAACAAGCCTTTAAACCCCTAGGTTTCCCCTAGTGGACGAGTTATAGTCTCGTGAGGGTTTCCAAAAATGTTACCCACAAACATTGAAAACATGAAAAATAGTTCAAAACTCAGAAATTTATACAATTATGCCTCCATTCATCATATGAATTTCAAAACAAAGCAACACTTATCCTAAGTCTGAAGTTAGTTAGAATCTCAATTTCTTAACCCATTACATCCTTGAGTTCAGAGACCTAACCAAATTTAAAATAGTTATGATTCAATATACTTATGTGCTCGGTGACACCAGTTAAACTTTGAGAAATATGTATGTTCCTCCTTTCAATCATCACAAGAATATGAAATCTCTAGTTATATCATTTCCTTCTTGCCCTTTCTTCTTTTATTGTTATATCCTCATTATTATAGACCACCCTTAGACGAAGATTCCCACTGGGTTTGCTTCATAACCTAAGGTATTGTAATTGTAACGGTAACAACAATGGATACTCAGGTACACTTACTCTGGATTACTGATGCGATTGGTATGGTCACTATATTCATAAAATTTTCTTTTTCCATCACTTTTTTTTTCTTTTTTTTTTCAAGATTCTTTGTTTTAAGCATATGTCAATGCTATTAATTCATTCAACCTTATTTTAATCAAAATTTGTTATTCTAGTTCACATATCATATTCCTCACTTAGTTAGCTAGGGTGTATTGTGAATTCGGTACATCAAATTACATCTCAATTTAAACTAGTGATTAGATAATCAAACTCAAGTCTATAATTTTCAGTTTATCAGAATTTTGACTATTATCAACCTAGAATAAGTATTAACTTTGCCTTGGAATTCGCATAATATCATGTTCACATTCTTGTATAAAAATTTTAAAAATTTTAAAAAAATTTCCCATAAACCCAAAAAAAAAAAAAAAAATCAAATTCCCAGAAACCAAAAAAAAAAAAATTTCAAAAGTAGACTCTACTATTACTAAAATATAAACTCACATGGATGACTATCCACACCCCTAACCTAAAATCTACATTATCCCCAATGTAATGATACATGTAATGCAGAAAATATGAGAATAATAAAAATCAAAGAAATGATAGATAGTACCTACAATGAAGAACTCACCTGCTAGGTGACACTAAAAAAAATGAATATTATACAAATCTTACACAAATGCTCCATCAGACTAGGAGCATCAATCTGAATATTTTGGCTCATAAAGAGGGACGGACTCCTCTCCCAAATGAAAGTTTTCCATATAAGGCTTCAATCTTTGACCATTAACCTTGTACACATTGTCATTACGTGGATTCTCAATTTCAATAGCCCCATGAGTATTACATTCTTCACAATGAAGGTGCCTGTCCATCTTGATCTTAACTTTTTCGGAAAGAATTAGAGACGGGAATTGTACAATAGGACCTTTTGCTAAGGTTCAAAATTCTTTCTTAGGATGTTTTTGTCATGGAAAGCTTTGGTCCTCTCTTTGTAGATTTTAAAATTTTCATAGGAGTCTCTCCTCAGCTCCTCTAATTCATTCAAGTCTAATTTCCTTTATCCACTTGCATGGTCCATATCAAAGTTTAACTTCTTTATTGCCCAGTATACTCTATGTTCCAATTCCACAGGCAAATGAGAAGCCTTCCCATACACTAATCTATTATGGAGACATTCCAATCAGGGTCTTATAAGCAATCTTATAAGCCCATAAAGCATCGGATAGTCTGAGGCACCAATACTTCCTATCTGGCCTTATAGTTTTTTTTCCAAAATGTGTTTGATTTTCCGATTAGAAATCTCAGCTTGCCCACTCATTTGTGGGTGATATGGGATGCTCACTTTATGCTTGATGTCTTATTTCTTCGTCAAAGCCTCAAATGTCCTATTACAAAAGTCAGACCTGCCATCACTAATGATGGCCTTTGGAGTTCCAAATCTAGAAAAAATATTTTCCTTGATGAATCGTATGACCACTTTATTGTCATTGGTCCTACTTGGAACTGCTTCAATCCACTTGGAAACATAGTCCACACCAACCAATATATAAAGAAATTCAAAAAAAGATAGAAATTGGCCCATAAAATCAATACCCCAATAATAAAAAATCTCCAATGGTAAAATAGGAGATAAAGGCATCATGTTGCGCCGGGAAACTCTTCCCAATCTTTGACATCTATCACAAGCAACATAAAAATCATGGGTGTCTTTAAACATGGTGGGCCAGTAAAACCCACACTGCAGAATTTTTGCAGTGGTTTTCTTTGCAGAAAAATGGTCACCACATGCTTCGATGTGCAAAAGGAAATCACACTCTGAACTTCATCCTCTAGGACACAACGTCTAAAAATCTTATCAGTCCCATATTCATATAAATACAAGTCATCCTAGAAGAAGTTCTTAACCTCAGTTTCAAAACACTTCTTATCGTGTGACTTCCAATAATATGACATTTTTCCCCTTACAAGATAGTGCACTATATGTCACACCCCGAACTCGGAAACCGGGCTCACAAAATTCCCGATCGCCTAATCTGGCGCCGACAGCCTCTGTAGAACCCCATTTTCGGATCCCGGCACCCATTCCCCAGGTTCCGATCTTGGGATACTACAAGGAGGATTTCTAATCATCAGTCTGATTCATAATGAGCATAACAAAAGCATAACCCACAAATAATAACCACAAGAACACCACCACAAAATCCACTATGATCAAAAACTTTTGAGTACAATGCGA
Organism: Magnolia sinica; assembly: GCF_029962835.1. NCBI lineage: Eukaryota > Viridiplantae > Streptophyta > Magnoliopsida > Magnoliales > Magnoliaceae > Magnolia > Magnolia sinica. Next base: position 62,182,639 of record NC_080587.1, on the reverse strand, counting down.
TAGAAAGGGAAAATACAATGTAACAAAAGAAACAAAACTCCAGAAGCTCGGCTGCACGCTCCAACTACAGCGAGACTATGGCTGCGACTGCGTCCTGGCGTCACCTGCACGCATCAATCGTGCATAAGCTTATAGAAAGCTTAGAGGGTGGTGTGAGTATGTGCGCAATATAAGCGTGCTCAAAATGCAAGGTCAGAGTAATGCGGAATCATGGTGATGAGCACATGAATGCAATCAGCCGTACCAAGGCTATGCAGTACAAGATATGAATGCTATCGGCCATAATACGGCCATGCGATGCGAGATGCAACTCAAGCATGCCAATCCTCATCATGTATCAGTACAGTTCTCATTCTGGATAATCACCGGGGTTCAATACACTCCAAATGGCACTGTCGCTCTCCTAGCCGCACAGTCCAGGTGAGCGTAAGAAACCTCACTATCCGCCTGGCCAATAGTCTGCCAATACCTATCCAGCACGTCGATAGCGGACCCATTCGGGAGCTGGTCAAACTCAGCCTAGTATTGCCCCCTACCCTCGGGCGAGTAAGGCCACACTCCTTTTCAATCGACCACGACACAGTGGGAGACGCGGCCTCCTGGTATTCGGCCCTTGTGTGCTCATATATCCACTCGGTCTCGACGTTGGAGTCATCCTCTGGTACCATCGGGTTTAGGGACTTTCACCCAGGGACATCTATAGCGCCCGTATGCTGGAACCAAACATTTTCGGTATCCAACCCAGCCATCCACGATGTGTCTATGGAGGCTATGGCCCTGATGTCACTAGGGCATATAGTAACTACAATCACACAAATGCAAGTGCATGCGTCACATTATCAGTCATGCAACAGTCCTGTATGTACCATGCACTTATATGGGGCAACTCCGCCTATTAGGGAGCCCATAAACAGTCTGCCCAAAGGCATATGCTATGATCGGTCACTTCTCACATCAGGCATACATATGATGCGAATGATCATGAATCATGGATCTATACTAAACATGTTATGTGGTAATGGGCTCTGATCAAAATGAAGATGGGCCTGGACGGCCTATATACTACAGGTATGGGCCTATTAATGGACCTTAGGGAGAATCATAATGCGGACATTTAACCAACATTATCCTCACAATGTGGACATCAAACCAACATTGCTCCCAAGGGATGGCCTTCCAAGAATCACACATTTCAATGGGCCTTTGTACATCTTATTGGGCCTCGACCCATGGGCCTCTAATACATCAAATGGCCTCATACATGGGTCTTACATATATCAAGGTGGGCTCTCAATGACGGGCCACAAATGCATCAACATGGGCTTAGTCACATAAGCTTGCATACATCACAATGGGCCTCATAATTTGGGCCTTATACAAATCAAGGTGGGCCTCAACAAGGACCACCAATTCATGAAGATGGGCCTCCACAATGGGCCTTAAATTACCTCCAAAATGGTTGGACAGTTGGATGAAACACATGCATCATGATGAAGCCCACTCTAATGGAGGGTATGGTTTACAACACATACATAAGTGGGTCCCATGAGGGGCCTACCATAATGTTTATTTCCCATCCAACCCATTGTTAAGGTCATTCAGACCGGGGCCCATAGTAGTGTTTATTTTCCAAGCAACCTAGGGCCCAACATGATGTTTATTTTCCAACCAACTGTTCATATGGTCATGTGGACCAGGTTAGGGCCCACTATAATATTTATTTATCACCCAATCTATTCATAAGGTCACGTGGGCCTGGATAGGGCCCACTGTGCTATTCATTTGACATCCAAACTATTCATAAGGTGATATGGGCCTGGATAGGGCTCACTGTAATATTTATTTGCCATCTAATTTATTCATAAGGTCATGTGGACCTTGAGTAGGGCCCACAGTGACGTTTATATGCCATCCAACTGTTGAGGAGGTCACGTGGGCCTGGATAGGGCCCACTGTAATATTTATTTTCTATCCAAATGGGCCCGCTGTAATGTTTATTTTACATCCAACTGACCATAAGGTCACAGTCAGGGGCCCACCGTGATGTGGTCCATAGATCCAGCCCACTCATTGGGTGCGTCCCACTTGGCTGACCGTTCAGACCAAGTTTCAGCTTCATCCAAATTTTAGGTGGGCCCCACCAAGTGTTTTTATCTGTTTAGGTATATCTTCACATGATTTTAGATGGTATGGCCCGCCTGAGTTCCGTTTATGGCTGATTTTTGGGGTGGACGGCTGGTCCATGGGGACCCATCAAATGCACGGTGTAGATTGCCGAAACACATCAAAGTGGGGCCCACAGCTGGGGCCGTGACCCCCAGCCCGTCCGTCCGTCAGCGGCAGCGCAGCCGCAGGCGCTGCCTGCGTCTGGTTCTTTTTTTTTTTTTTTTAAATCGGGTTTTTCTGTGGTTTTCCACAGGTGGGGTCCACGTTAAGGAAATCTGCTCCGTCCATTGCATTCCCGCTCGATAGAGTCAAGCGAGTCGATATACGGCTGTTTACGGCGAATAAAAAGATCCGGTGGTTTTCAACGGTAAACACTACCGTTTCTTATGGTATGGCCCAGTTGAGTATTGGCTTCATTTTTGGCTCAATGCCTAAAATGACCAGGGGAACGAAATGGACGGCTTGGATTATGCATGTACATCAAAGTGGGGCCTGCATGAGAGGTCCACCACTTCTTTCTCTCTCTCTGTTTTTTTTTAAAAAACACACAGCCATGCCAGTTAACACTTTACGTTGCCAACGTCCAGCGTCCAGGGACGCTGGACGACTTGCATAATCACGTCATTGTGGTGGGTCCCACATGGACATGGCCCACCAATATGTATACATATACATATAATATATATCTTATATTATATATATATAAAAATACATATCACATTATATTATATATATATATTATATAAAATATTACATATATATATATATATACATATATACATATATATATATATATATATAAAGATGCATTGGGCCCATCCAAACAGTGGATGGTGTGGATCATCACCTGTAATAGAGTGGGCCACACCGTCTAATGTAGATGGACGGGGTAGATATATCACATATACATTGGTGGGATCCACACCATCACAACGAAAGAGAGAGAGAAAAAAAAATATACGGTGAGATAGAGAGGAGGGACCCCGCCACTATGGGCCCTCCATTGATACAACACATACATCAAAATGGGTCCCACAACAAGTGGGCCCTAAAGATCAAGATATAACGGTGGAGCACCCACCTTTAAGCCTCCTCCTTGCTCCCTTAGCCTCAAATGCTCCTTAGCTTCAACTTTGATGGAGGTTGATGGGGTTTAGATGGTTGAGATGGAAGATGAGAAGGTGGACCACACTTGGAAGGGAGAGGGGAGCTTGGACGTGTGAGGCTTGGGGTTGCTTGGAGATTTGAGAAATGAGAGAGAAAATGAGAGGATGGGAGTGATATGAGGTGATGGAGTGATGGGTGTAATTAATGAAGCATGGGTTTGTTTGAAAAGTGAGTAAAAGAGGGATGGGTGAAGAGAGAGAGAGTTGACTTTGTGGAGAAAGAGGGATGGGTTGTTGTACTTGAGATAAGGTTGCATTTAATGGTTGATTGATGGGACTAATTGTAGAGATTCTCTCGAAATCAGCAACGCGCGGTGTTTCTTCGGAATAAACGCTGATTGGCATCTTCTTGCCTGGGTATCGGTTCGGTGCGCAAGTCACGGCGTTGGAACCGCGGCGACGACGCGATCGCCAAGACATAAGTTTCGGATCGAGCCGACGTCTTTGCGCGGGACCTGACTTAGGATCGTGCGCAAACACCGGATACGGTGCGAAGGTTGCCGGAATTTGATCGAAAGGACCGCAGAAGCCAACGGAACAGTACGGATTAGGACACGGGTCTTACACTATATCCGCATACCAAGGTAATTTGGAGATCACAAATAATTGTTCATCAGGGAAACTGTCCTAGATATGCATCTCCTCAGTGGAATCATCTAACACCAATCTGGAAAGGTGATCGGCCACTACATTTTTTACTCATTTCTTATCTTTTATCTCTAAGTCAAATTCCTGGAGTAGGAGGATCCATCTCAAAAGTCTCGGCTTTGCATCCTTCTTAGATATAAAATATTTCAAACCTAAGTGGTCCATGAAAATGACCACTTTGGATCCCAGTAAGCAGGACCTAAACTTATCCAAAGTAAAAACTATGGCAAGTAACTCATTTTCAGTTGTTGGGTAGTTCACTTGGATCGAGTTCAAAGTTCTACTCGCATAGTGAATAACGTAGGGCCGTTTATCTTTCTTTTGTCCAAAAACAACCCCTATGACATAATCACTTGCATCGAACATTAGTTCAAAAAGAAGTGTCCAATCTAGTGGACACATGATAGGTGCAGTGGTAAGGGATGATTTAATTTTATTAAAGGCATTTTCACACACATCTGTCCACTTAAATGGGACATCCTTTTGAAGAAGATTAATCAAGGGTCTAGTAATAGTACTAAAGTCCTTGATGAATCTTTTATAGAAACCAGCATGCCTTAGAAGTGATCTAATATCTCTAATAATTCGGGGAATAGGTAGATTAGCAATTATGTTCAGTTTTGAGTGATCTACCTTGATTCCATTTTTGGAGATAACATGGCCTAAAATAATTTCCTTTTGAACCATGAAATGACACTTCTCCTAATTTAAGACAAGGTGCTTCTCTTCACACCTAGATAAGACAAAAGATAAATTGGTGAGGCATTCCTCAAAACTACTCCCAAATACAGAGATATCATCCATGAAAATCTGAAGAAACTTTCCAACTATATTTGAAAAAATGCTTAACATACACCGTTGAAAAGTTGTTGGGGCGTTGCATAATCCAAATGTCATCCGTTTGAAAGTGAATGTGCCAAATGGACAAGTGAATATGGTTTTCTCTTAGTCTTTCAGGGCTATCTCTATTTGGTTATATCCGTGTTTCGACAAGAAACGACAAGCATTTCGTTTGGGGATTTATCATTCAATAATAACAAAGAAAATAGAAGAACATTCATCATAGATTTCATTAATCCTTAGTTTCAATTATATCCTCGTATCTCCCTTGATTCTGAAAAAAAGTACAAAGAATTAGTGCAAGCTTGAAAGGAGAAGAAGTTCAATGGCAATTTCGGCATCATTCCAGCTCATGTCATTCATATCTCCATAGGAGATGAGCTACGCGGATCTTCTCCTTGCATGCATCTTCCTTCATTAATATGGTAAGGGAGTGCTAGAACCCTCAAAGTACTTGAAATGACTTGAGAACTTTTGAAAAATTAGCAGAATGTTGCCCTTATAGAGTACCCGCGCAACTCATAGATGAGTTATGCGGGCCGAAGAGTTACGTGGGCTCGCGCAACTCGCAAAGAGTAGCGCTGCCCGGCCTTCTTTCCTCTCCCTCATCTCTCCCTGTCAGAGATACTGGTCTTCTGGAGAATTTGATCCTCCAAATGAGGGGTTGGGGGTATTTATAGGCTTCCGCATGTGTGGATCCTAAAATTCTGAGCTATGGACACCACTTCACATTCCAGATCCAACCACAAAGGGAGTAGCGCTGACCCGTGCACCCATGATGAGTTACGTGGCCCCGCGCAACTCATGTTCCAGCGCAACTCGCTCCCAGCGCAACTTGATTCCCCTTTTCTTTCTTCTTCTGGCCTTTTCTTCGTTGTCTCTGATATCTTCTCCTCTCAAAATCTCTTCTTCATTACTTGTGATCTCAACAGCGCACAATGAGAACTTTCATATATATTTTTTGTGCACCAACAGATAGCCCCTCGATCTTCTTCTACACAAAAATTCTTTCCCAACAAAGGACTCTTCATGAATGTAGAGCTGATTACATATCGGAAAAAGATCGCTTGAATGGAGAACCTCAACAGTCGAGTTCTAACGGAAGTGGTCGAAGGACAACTAAATGATCAGGCTCGACCAGAAGATTGAATGATCGCGCTCAAACGGAAGACTGAATGATCGTACTCGAACAAAAGACTAAATGATCATACTCGAACGGAAGACTGAATGATCGCGCTCGAACGGAAGACTGAATGCCCCCAGTCAGAAGCACCGAGTAATGCTTCAATAAGAAGGATAATGCAACAATGAAAGTACTCTATCTTCATAGCGGTCAATCAGATAGAATGCCTCTCTACGAACAGAGCTACAATTACATCCTCCACAGTTTTAACTCCCTTATTCACACAATTCTCTTTTCATCGAAACTTGCTACTGTAACAGTTATGACGACTCCATCTTTGAGTAACTTAATTAGAGAACTATCTTTTAACGCTGCTCCTGCTGTAACAATCTCTTCGATCAACTCCAACAACTCTTTCTTTGAACTTCGTGGCTCTTACTGCAACAATCTCTTTGATTGTCTCATTTATTCATAGTCTGCATAATCTAAGATTTCGAATAGTAATCTTTCCTGCCAAATTAATCGGAATTAGTATTTCAAAACATCATAATTTTCAATTTAGTTTCATGAAGTATTGATAATTGTGAAATAAATTGAAAGCTTTTAGAACGATTATAAATTGCAATATGACAATGATTTGGTCATTCCATCTTTGTGCTTGTTAGCATGCTTTACATTGCATTCGTTGCATTCTTTATTCATTATATTTTGCTTTTCAGAGATGTCATTTTCGGCTCTAAAAGTTCAACCGCCGAGTCTTTTCTAGTTTGTACTCCTGGACATTTCTTCATAGACTGGCTAGGAGTGTATTTTCCTTGGACCTTTTGCTGATTTAGAGAAATAGAGAACACTTCTTTTCATTTATTAGCTTTCCGGAGAATATAGAAGTTATCGACAATGATGCCATCTCTTTTGGTGAACATTCGTTCCTTGTCTACATCAAGTCCATTACTCTTCCATTGAAAGAAGGCAACAAGTTTTGGTGAGAACCATATTATCCTAGCTGATCATATAGCTCGAGACAAATTTTGAATGTCAATATTGGATCTTGCTTCATAATTCTCGGCTATAACTATCCAGTCCATACTTCTTATTACTGGATGCATTGGTGTGCCCAGTAGATTATGTCATACATATTCTTCTGTTGTATACAAGAAATTATCAGAAAGACTAAGGTATAAGTTACTTTGAAAAGACAAATTATCCACATGTAAGGTACATATTCTTCCGCCACACGTAAGAAATTATTAGAAAGACTAAGGTATGAAATTGGGGTAATGACCGCTTTAGTTGAAGTAGGAATATGCCAAGATGTCTTAGAGGGGGGTGAATAGGAGTTTTAAAATTTTATGATGATTTAAAACTTATCAACCCTATCCTTGCCTAATATGCAAATAGCAAGATTTCTTCAATGTAACTCTACTGGCTTCCAAGCCAGATAGAGGATCCAATCATAAGACTATTCAAAAGATAAATAAGATGTACAACATAGTTCATGATGAATGTAACTATGTGTGAGGTGTGATTCTACTTAATTCCAGATAATCATGTACACATGCAATATGAGAACAGTCAGAGAAATCAGACAAGCAGTAGAAGTAAATAGCAATCTCAAATAAATGGTTCGACTACGTGTTTACTCCACTTCCGGCGGACGCACTCAACCCGTGAGTGTACCGGATCTCACTAACGGAGGTTTCAAATTAGGTTCACCTCAAACCAGTACAACCTACACCAGGATGACTCTAACGATCTCCACGACATAAGTTTATGCCCCATACAGGAGCAAGGGTCAACACACAACACCCAAATTTTAGGCCACACAGGCCAAGGATCCACACAAGGAACCTGACAGTTTATGCCTTACACAAGAGCAAATGTGATAACACAGCACCTAGGTTTTAGACCACACAGACCAAAGACCTACACAAGGACTTAAGTTTATGCTCTCCACAGAGCAAGGGTCAACACATAGCACCCCCATGTACTCTCCCGTCAGAGGCCTCCTATGAGGACTTGAAAGGGGTGAGAAGCACCTTTGACCCAATCTTACAAAAGGAATGATTGAAAGGGTCTCAGGACTCTAATGACTTACAGATACGTAGATAAGCCTCATTTAGCACGTTGATGAAGATCTCCTCCTTTAATGACGAAGAATCTTCAGCTCCCTTGAACTGTAACACAGATGATGCTCCAATGTAAGGCAACGAGTTGGGTCAAGGTTATGTTGGAATCCTACTCTATTAAATGTTTTTCTATATTAGAAATAAAGTGATTTCAATCATCTATGCATTAAAGGTATCTCAGCTCAATGATTTGGCATTAAGATGGTAGCTGAAGGATCCTTGAATGCGGAAGTTCATTCCCCAATCCACTCTATTGAACATTAATGATGAGGGTGGATTGGAGGATGAAATCCCATGAGAGAAAAAGGCTTAGGGTATATGATCTAGATTTAAACACTCAAAAGCTCTATCTATTTTTTCTACCAACAACCAAAGGCAAGCTCTCATTAAATAGGCAAAAAGTTTCAACGAAAATTAAACAGTCATATTTTCGGCAGAGTTCGATATCATCGAGAAGGGTTCAATATCATCGAGCATATACTCTCGATAGCATCGAATAGCCACTCGATGACACGAACTCAATCTGTCAAACACTTTTGAACCTTTTTGCCAACTGGTCAAGGAAATCGAACACTCTTCGATATCATCAGATTTCGAACTCTGATTTCATCGAAACAAGGTTCGATTCCTCGTCATTTAAAAATATGTGAGCAGTTGCCTTTAAAACTTAACAGGTATTTGATATGATCGATCATCCCTCAATATCATCGGAATTTGAATATCGATGATATCGATGACGGTGTCGATTCGTTAATATTTTTAAGGATTTTGCTATAAGCTTGTTAGACAGTTTGTATCCTATTTTGATGACATCGACCTGGTCTCGATATGATTGATATTTAAATATCGTTTTTATCGAGTGATCCTTGATACTTGAAAGATTTTACTTGAAAGCTTGTTGGACAGTTTTGTGTCCCAATCCGATATCATCGTAGGTCTGTCGATATCTTCAAGGTTTGAATTTTGAGGATATCGAGGCTCTCTTCGAGATATCAAAAATCACATGATTTTCCTTAACAGTCATATTGGACACAACTAACTAGATGTCGATTTTATCGAGTTGTCTTGATGAACTCGAGATTCAAAATTCAATGATATCGAATGTTCCATCGATTCATCGATAATTCGGTCCAGAATTCTTTGTAGTTGGTGGACATCTGAAATCCTCAATTCGATAATATCAAGTAAGTTTCGAGGACATCGATAACAGGGTTCGATTTCATTGAACTAAGTATCGATAAATCGACAAAGGTAGAAAACTTAGAGATTTTTCTGATTTTGCAAAATAGTTTTCTCACCTAAAACCTTAAGATGTTCTATCCATTTTTAAGGGTTTTATATACCTGGTGTTTTGGGACATGGGATGTGGGGCTAAGGTTTACCTTTGACAAGTTTGGGCGCTCATCCTGTTGAGCCAGACGCTTGAACAATCTTCCTATGGGGCTCACTTGTCTTGCTGACTCAACACTCACGTTAATTGACAAACAAGGGCACTTTCAAGGTATAGAATTTCTTTGGAAGATAATACTTGCGAAGCAAAGAATGCTGCTACACTTGAAAGATGAATAACATTCAATGTTCCTTTCAAGAATTGAAAGAATATATCTGAGTCATCAAGCCGTCTGGAAGAAAATGATAATTCTTTGTTATTTTATTCTCTGCTGCCTTTGAGGATTATGTGAGATAATATTCCTTCATCGTCAAGAAGACAAGAGACAGAAAGACCCCGCGGCTCTTGTCGGAAGGATAAATATATTTTTGTCTGAACACTTTTTGACTGGACATGACTTGACATGACTGGACTTGACTTGACTAGACTGAACCTGACTTGACTTGACTGGGCTCAAGAGAGCAAACATCGTTTACTGACAATTTCGGGCTGGGCTCAAGAGAGCAATTATAGTTTACCACCGATTTCAGGTTGGGCTCAAGAGAGCAATTATACTTTACCGCTGATTTTAGGCTGGGCTCAAGAAAGCAATTATAATTTATCACCAATTTCGAGCTGGGCTCAAGAGAGCAATTATATCAAGATGGCTTTGCTCTGATGGCTTTACTTGGCAATAATATTTTGAAGCTTTAGAGCTTTATTTGGAGCTTTTAAACTTTTAGAGTGCTTGTAATAATATTTCATAGCCAATAATCATCAGCGATATCAACAATGGTTATCAACAATGACCAATGATATTTCTGTAATCAGCAATGCTTTGTGATGTATGTATGTTTGTAAGAATAATTCTGCCTAGTTAACCAATATAGTATCTTGTCATGAGAATGATATAAGGTAACTATCGCCTTGTTGCTAATAATCGTCGCTTGATGAAGATAATATATGGACTTGCGACTTTGATAGGGCTCCAGACGATAGTGTGCTTATTGTAGCTATTTGTATAATTATATCTGATCTACCCATTTTAATTGGATGAGATTTTCTCTTATAATCTTTACAATCAAAATTTTTTACCTTTCGAGAATAATAATTTTAATAGGATGAATATCCATAGGCATTCTAATACCCTATTCATTTTGATCCATGACTTGATAAGTCTTTTCGATATAATCTTTAGTGATAATATACTGATTGTCTCATTTAGGATTTAAACTTGGCCCTGGTCTTGTAAGCGAACCACAGTATATCGTCTTTCTCGAAGAGTATATGTTGAATCTCTTCATGTCTTGATTGGCATTATAAGCCTGGTAATTGTTAATAATATGGAAATAATTATCGTTTCATAAATCTTACAGATAACCGGCCAGAGCTCAGAAATAATTTTGTAATAGCCTTTTTCCAAATATATAATTTTGAAGATACTTTTGTAAGCCGCATCGATAATCCAATTGCAATAATAATCTCGGGCTTGAGTGTCGAAATATAATAACTCAACCGCAATAATGATTCTAGCTCTTGTGTTAATCTGCATAAAAAAAGAATGGTATTGACAATTATCATCTCAGGAAATCAACAATTACCTTTTCTAAGATTAGGTAGATTGGAAATTTTGCACAGATGTTTGGAAGAATATTCAGAAATTGTATCTTTATCTGATTTCTTTATTCATTGATCATTCTTCTTTCTTACTTCACCAGAGAATGAAGGTTCATGAAGACTAAAATATTGCTTGTCTTATTATGTTGTTTTCTTTCTTGAGAAACCATTGGGCTTGCCATTCCTCTCCTTCTGTCATGTTCTTCAATCATAATTTCTCCCTTATCGATCATCTTTTGTAGCATTTTCTTTAGAGCATTACAACTTTCTGTATGATGTCCAATACGGTGATAATGATAATAATCCTCTCCTCTTATCTTTTCAACCTCTCTGAGATGCTTCAACTGAGGTAATTTGATACTCTTCATAGCTAACAATTGATTCATCATGGGAAGTATGCCTTTTCTTGTGAATGCATATTTCATATGGTCTTTATTTTTCCTGGACCTTTTATATGTCATCATAATAGAACAACTATTTCTATCTTCTTCATCGCTGTTTCTTTCGTCATCTCGATGATCTTCTTTATTTTCTTCTTTCTTAGTGATGTTGGCTGACATTTCATGAAGATTCTAGTATAATGACTCTATGTAATAGGTAGACATTTTTTTCAACCATCTTTTCAAGAGTATGAGCCTTCGTAGCAAGATCATGAAAGGTCTGTATATTCGCGTTAATCAGGTTACATGCCACTTCTGGTCTAATACCTTCCAAGCATATCTTAGCCTGATTTGATTCTCCCAGAAGATATTAACATGATGCCCCTAAGTCTTTCCATTGACTGATGAATTCATCAACTGATTCGTCTTCTTGTTGGAGAGCAGAGGCTAATTCAGTCAAACTGACATCTCTGTCAAAAAAGAGGAAGTTTTTCATAAAAATACTCTGCATCTTTTTTTAGATGTCACAACTATCCATTCTTCAATGTTTGTCCTATTGTGCTGTCAGTGAAGCAGAAACCATTCCGAACATAGCCTGACATTTCTTATCCTTGACCGCAACTTATTTAACCATCTCTAATACTTTCTGTAATAGTGATCGCTTGTTATCGATGTAATCAGCTGCGAATCCATTAGGTGTGAAGTAAATAACAATATTAATCAGGAGAAAAGCAATTGTGGTTGTGTAAAGAGAAAATATCTGTCGTTCAAAACAGAGCATCAGTTATTTCAATTAAATAAAATTGTACATTATTTTACAGATGAAGGGGAGGATGTTCCCATTGAGAGTCACCATTTTATTTTCCCAAGAAATGAAAACTATTTCGCTTGGGGATTTATCATTCAATAATAACAAAGAAAATAGAAGAACATTCATCATAGATTTCATTAATCCTGAGTTTCAATTACATCCTCGTATCTCCCTTGATTCTAAAATAAAGTACAAAGAATTAGCACAAGCTTGAAATGAGAAGAAGTTCAATGGCAATTTCGGCAGCATTCCGGCTTATGTCAGTCATGTCTCCATAGGAGATGAGTTGCAAGGATCTTCTCCTCGCATGCATCTTCCTTCATTAATATGGTAAGGGAGTGTTAGAACCCTCGAAGTACTTGAAATGACTTGAGAACTTTTGAAAAATCAGCAGAATGTTTCCCTCATAGAGTACCCGTGCACCTCATGGATGAGTTGCGCGAGCCGAGGAGTTGCGCAGGCTCACGCAACTCATAAAGAGTAGTGTGGCCCGGTCTTCTTTCCTCTCCCTCCTCTCTCTCCAATACCTCTCAGGGGTACTGGTCTTTTGGAGAATCCGATCCTCCAAATGAGGGGGTAAGGGGTATTTTTAGGCTTCCGCATGTGTGGGTCCTCGAATTTCGAGCTGTGGACCCCACTTCGTATTCTTGATCCAACCGACCACAAAGGGAGTAGCACGGACCCCCGCACCCATGATGAGTTACGCGGCCTCGCACAACTCATGTTCTAGCGTAACTTGCTTCCCACGCAACTCACTCCCAGCGCAACCTGATTCCCTTTTTCTTTCTTCTTTTGGCCTTTTCTTTGTTGTCTCTGATATCTTCTCTTCTCTCAAAATCTCTTCTTCATTATTTGTGTTCTCAACAGTGCATAATGAGAACTTTCGTATATATTTTTTGTGCACCAACAATCCGAAATATCCATCAAGTAAACTATAAAATGAGTGACCTGCTACCCTCTCTAAAACTTGATCAATGAATGGTAGAGGGAAATGGTCATTCTTTGTGACCATATTCAATTTTTTATAGTCAATGCAAACATGCCAACCAATGGTGACACGTGTTTGTATGAGTTCATTATTAGAATTTTGTACGATAGTTATTCTGAATTTCTTTGGAACTACTTGGGTTGGACTCACCCAAACACTATCAGATATTGGGTAGATGATTCACACATCCAATAATTTGATCACCTCATTTTTTACAACTTCCATCATGTTTGAGACGCCTTTGAAGTTATCTAATTGGTTTGGCGTCCTCATCGAGGTAGATCCGATGGGTACATATAGAAGATCTTATACCCTTAATGTCAGAAATAGTCTATCTCAAGGCTCTTTTGTGGTCCCTTAGAACATTCAACAATTTAATCTCTTGATCCTTGTCTAAAAATGAAGAGATCACCACATGATAAGTTTCATTTTCACCCAAGTATACATACTTAAGCTCAATTGGTAGTGGTTTTAGATCAAGCTTTAGAGCATTGGTTGGCGATGACAGAGGTCGCAAGTCCTCAATCAACAGGATTTGAGTGCGCGGTATCCATCGATATATACTAATATTCTGGGTGGTAGTGCTCTTATTATCATCACAAATTTCAGCAAGCACTTTTTCTAAACAGAATTTTTCAAGACCCCAAAGACTTTAATCAATTTCTTAGATAGGTTAGGTTCCAATTCCTCTTCGCCTGTCAAGCAGTCCATAAAATTCAGCTTATGAATCTCATTATTATTTATGGGCTGCTTACATAGATTGAAAATATTTAGCTCTAAGGTCATGTTACACTTGAAGTTGCTAGGAATAGGCGGCCTAAAATAATGGAAACTTGAGCGCTAGCATTTACACATGGTTCAATGTCTAGTATAATAAAATCCACAGGGAAGTAAAATTGCTCCACTTGAACTAACACATCCCCTAAAATTTTCCTTGGTACCTTAATGGAATGGTCAGCAAGTTGGAGTGTAATCGTAGTTGGTTTAAGCTCGCCTAACCCCATTTGTTGGTAAACCGAATAAGGTACTAAGTTGACACTTGCACCTAAATCTAGCAAAGCATGCTCAATTTGGAATTTTCCAATAATACAAGAAATAGTGGGACTTCCCGAGTCTTTGTATTTGGGTATGGCCCTTTTCTGAATGATAGCGCTCACTTTCTCAATGAGGAAAGTCGTCTTGTGCACGTTTAATTTCCTATTTACAATGCACAAGTCCTTGAGATATTTAGCATATGATGGAATTTTTCTAATGGCATCAAGCAATGGCATATTGATAGTAACCTTTTAGACCACATCTAACACCTCTTGATATTTCATGGGGATAGTCGGGTTCCAAATTTTAAATGGGAACAGAACTGGAGGCTCATGTGACTTAGTCTCTTTATCCTTTTGTTGTTGCGACTCTTAAACCATAGCCGGTTCATCATTCTCTTAAGATAGTAGCTCATCCTCCGGTATTTCTACCAGTTGCCTTATCTTGTTATCGACCTCTTTTTCACTTCTCAAGGTAATGATGACCTTAGCTTATTCATGATGTAACTCACTTGGATTTGAGTTTCCAATGAAATGTGTATTTTTAGGGTTTGGCACAAGTTGAGAAGGAAGTGTGCCTTTTTCCCTAGCATTTAGTTGAGTCTCAATCCTCACCATGGTCATATTTAATTCTTGATTTAATTGGATTAGAGACTGATTCATTTGAGCTTGAGAGTTCATAAATGCAATCAATTCATCCTCCACAAATGATCACTTTGGTGGGGGCACATATGGTGTATTGTTATGTTTTCCAAAGAAGTTATTTTGTAGAGGCCCTTGAGGTGCATTGGGCGCATTAATTTATGGTCCACTCCTCTAACTAAAATTAGGATGGTTAGTTGCACAGCTAGCCTTTAGTTGTAATTTATAACATTTACTTGCCCATGCTTATGCATGATATCTTATACAACTGGGATTGTTAGACAATCCTTTGTGACATGGTCGGCACGACCACAAATGCTACAAAAATTACCTAAGGAGGTGTTTTTTTAATCATATCAACCTTCCTAATTTCCAAGGTTTTGACCTTTCTAGCCAATGCAGCGAATTTTGCATTAAGGTCATCTTCCTTTCTTATGACATAAATCCCCACTTTCTCTCTAGAAATGAGTCTAGTTTCGTCTAATTTAGCAGAGACATCCCATGTTTGAGTATTCTCTGCTAACATGTCTAGGAAATCCCAAGCGTCATTATGATCTTTGTCAAGAAAGGTTCCACCACACATCATCTCTATGAATTGACGGGTATCCATGGTGATCCCCTTTCGGAACGCATCAATCAAGTGTCAATATCGGGCTCACAAAATTCTCAATCACTAAATCCGGCGCCGACAGCCTCCGTAGTACCCCATTCTCAGCTCCCAACGCCATACGCCAAATTTCGATCCTGGGATCCTACAAGGAGGATTTTCAGTATAAATTTTTTTTATAAAGGAGCATAACCACAAGTGCACCCAAATCATAAGAGCAACATCATCATCACATATCCACTAATATAAACAGTTAATTACAATGCCAAAAGGAAATACATGAATATAATAAAATCTCCACAAAGCTCGGCCACACGCTCCTGCCTCACCGCTACTACAACTTAACGTCACCTGCACGCAACGGTCATGCATAAGCTTACAAGAAGCTTCGAGGGTGGTGTATGTGTGTGCAATGCATGTGCCAAGCATATAAATATCAGAGTATGCGGAAATACTAGCAGGTTCATAGATACCATCAGACTTATCCAGACTATGCGATGCAAAGACAATAAGGTAATGTCATCTACTAAAGAAGTAACGTAAATCGGTTATGCAATGTGGAGACACAGTAAGCCAAATGTCATATACTGAGGATGCAATGTAATATGCAAATCCTAACAAGTCCACGAATACCGTCAGTAGTATCTATGCAATGCAGAAACATAGTAAAGTAGATGTCATATGTAAAAGATGCAATGCAAAAGAGATGGCAAATGTTGGAGTGTGTAGTCGGGATGATAGTATGTGGTATCGCAAGCTGTAGGGTCCATCAAAAGGGCTTCTATCCAAACTAGTCTCATACCTGAATTTGGATAACTAGACTATCACGCCCCAAACTCAGAAACTGGGCTCACAAAATTCCCGATCGTCGAATCCGGTGCCGACAGCCTCCGTAGTACCCCATTCTCGGCTTTCAGCACCCATACGCCATATTCCGATCCTAGGATCCTATAAGGAGGATTTTCCAACGTACATTTATCTCGTAATAAGCATAACCACAAATCTACCCAAATCACAAAGGTAACATCATCATCACATATCCATTAATAAAAATAGTTGAATACACTGCTAAAAGGGAAATATACATATATCGAAAATCAAAACTCCAGAAGACCGTTGCACTCTCCAAGCTCAACGTTACTGTGACTTAACGCCACCTACACGCACCTATCATGCATAGGCTTATAGAAAGCTTAGAGGGTGGTGTAAGTGTGTGCTCAAGGCAAGTGTTAAGTATGCAATATTAGAGCAATGCGAAAACATGTTGGTAAGTCCATAAATGTCAACAACCTTATCTAGGCTATGCGATGCAAAAACATAATAAGTCAATATCATATACTGAGGAAGTAATGTAGATTAGCTATGCAATGCGAAGACATAGTAAGCCAAGTATTATATACTGAGGATACAATGTAATATACAATTCCTGACGAGTCCACGAATACCGTTAACCTCATCTAGGCCATATAAAATACAGAAGCATAGTAAACCAAATGCTATGTACTGAGGATGTAATGCAATATTTGGTGCGAATGAAATGACCAAGCTAAAATGTAAAGTCGGGATGATAATACGTAGTATCGCAGGCTATAGGATCCATCATAAGGGACTTCTATCCAAACCAGTCTCATACTTAAATTTAGATAGCCAGACTCAATGTGGTAGACTCCTGATCTCAGGTTGGTCACACGCCCCAATTAAAATCCTGTCATTGTGAAGGTACACATAATAATTAGTTGTGCACCACCAGCCCGAGTGGATAGTGAATGAATGAATGAATGAGTAAAATGCTGAGTATGCGACTCCTACTCAATAAGTCCACATATCAGTACCATACATCTCCAGGATCATCACAGGGGTCTAGTACACTCTATGCCAGTTTGTGGCCCTTATCCGAGCACACAACTGAGTAAGTGGAAGAGACCTCACTATCCGCCTTCCAATATCGGGCTCGGCTCGTCGATAGCAGACCCATTCTTAAGCTAGTCAAACTCAACCTAGATATTGTCCCCTCACTCAGGCGGGTAAGGTTACGTCCCTTTCCAACCGACCACAATACAGTGGGAGACGCGGCCTACTAGTATACGGCCCTCGTGCACTCATGTATCCACTCGGTCTCACTGTTGAAGCGCCCCCTAGCCTTAGGGGTTTAGAGATTTTCACCTAGGGACATCTATGGCGCCCGTATGCTAGAATCAAACATTTTCAGTGTCCCATCTGGCCATCCACGACATGCCTGTAGAGGTCATGGCCCTGATGTTGCTAGGGCGTACAATAGTTATATCACAAAATGCAAGATGCATGAGTCACACAGTCTAATCATGCATCAATCCTGCGCATACCGTGTGCTCATGTGGGATGATTTCGCCTATCAGGAAGTCTCATAAACAACTTGTCATATGGCATATGTAATGGTCAATCACATCTCATAACAAACATGCAGATGATACGTATGGGCATATGTCATGATGTTATGCTATCACATACTCATAATCGGTATCGATAATCGGCCTTGAAAATCAGCATCGATGATCAGCATCAGTCTCGATAATCGGCACCGATAATCAGCATTGATAATCAGCACCGATACATCATCGATAATCGGCACCAATAATTAGCACTAATACAACATCAATAATCGGCACCAATAATTAGCATCGATAATTGGATTGATAATCAACACCGATAATCAGCATCAATAATCGGCCTCGATAATCAGCACCGATAATCGGCACTGATAATCGGCATCGATAATCGGCCTAACAAAGGGCCAAAGGGAAGGTCACAATGTGGACATTTAACCATCATTGCCCATCAATGTGGACATTTAACCAACATTGCTCCCAAGGAGTGGCCCACATAGAACCAAACGTATAGTGGGCCCATAGCGTCACACAATGGCCTAACATACATCACCATGGGCCTGTCTCTAATACACATCATGATGGGCCTCACTTATGGGCTACATATGCATCACATTGGGCCTCGCTCAACGACCTCATATACATCACAATGGGCCGCAATACATGAGCTGCACCATGGGCCTTATATACATCAAGTGGGCCGCAATACATAGGCCCCATGTACATCAAGTGGGCTGCATCACATGGGCCTCATATACATCACAATGGGCTGCATCACATGGGTTTCATACACAACACGTCGGGCCTCACTCATGGGCTTCATACACATCACGTCGGGCCTCACTCATGGGCCAGATATACAACACATTGGGCCTCACTCATGGGCCACATATACATCCTAATGGGCCTCTCACACGAGCCTAATATACATCACAATGGGCCCCATCGCCTGGCCCTTAAATGCATCATAATGGGCCTCATCACTTAGGCCCAATATACATTACAATGGGCTATATCTCATGGGCTGCAAATACATCACAATGGGCCTTATCCCATGGGCCTTAAATACATCCCAATGGGCCTCATATACATCATCATGGGCCTCATAGGTTAGCTCTTATGGTCCTGAAAATCAGGTGGATAGTGAGCTTGCAACACACAACGAGATAGGCCTCAAATACATCACATGGGGCCTCGCCAAATGGGCCTTATACATATCATATTAGGCCGTTTGGATCAAACATATAAATTACGTGGGGCCCACGTCCCACAAACTAAGGACGACTGGGATATCCAGCACATACATTAATGGTCGGACCACATGGCACTGTCCAGAAATAGACGGTGTGGAGGGTACAATATATCAAGGTGGATCCCAACCGCTGCTAGGAAAAACAGAGGGACTGCATTGATAAAATCCATACATCATGGTGCCCCAACAGCACCGTCCAGAGATGGATGGTGTGATAAAGAATACATGCATCAAGGTGGTCCCCACCATCCAAACCACTGGATGGTGTGGATATAAGGCACATATATCACGTGTGGGTCCCACTGTCCCATCTTCTGGACGGTGTGGACACCATACGTGTTAAGGAGTCCCACATCCCCAACAATACATATATTAAGGCCCCACCGTCCAGCAACTATTGGACGGTGTTGGGTGAAACCATTCATCAAAGTAGGCCCCATACGGCTTGCTTACGTCAACTGGGTGGGCTGCTGGCCCACCTTCCAAATGATGGACGGTTTGGATATAACAATACCTCATGATGGAGGGCCACAGACCCTGCTGATATCAATACAGTCAGCTATATGGCTGATGTGGGATACACCAGCCAATCAGATTCCCATATCAGGTGGGTCCCACATGAGGCCCACCATATATTATATATATATATATATATATATATATTTATATATACTAATCGCCTAGCCCTAGATGCCCATTGACGAACGGTCTGAATGGATTGCATCGTCCAGGTGGCCCTGCCTCCCTGTCTGGACGGACGACCTGGGTAAAAAATCAAGGTGGGGTCCACATGTGGCCCACCATCCCTTAGATCAAGCAGATATTTTTGTTTCTATCCAAACAAGCCTGTGTGGCCGCTGGATGTCCAGCAATATGGACAACAAGGCGTCCTTGCTGTTGGACAGTACAGATCGTCCTCACGTTTATCAGGTGGGCCACAAAATATGGGAAGGAGATAGAGAGGGAGAGAGAGACGGTGCGATGGAGGGGCCCCACCACTATGGGCCCCTCTAACACATGCATCAATACATACATCAATATGGGTCCCAAATCATGTGGGCCCTAAATCAAAATCACTATCTAATGCTATGCACACCCACCGATTTCGCTTCTTCTAGGCTCCATGGACTCCTTAGCTCCTAGGCCTCCTCTTTGATGGTGGGAGATAGAGATTGAAGGGTGGAGATGAGAGATGAGAGGTAAGAAGTGTGCCACACCTAGCTTCTCCTTGGGAAGCTTGGACGTCCACTTTCTCTTGGTGTTTGGGATGGATTGAGAAATGAGAGAGAGAGGAGTGGTGATGGATGGAGTGATGGGACGAGAGATATGGTGGTGTAAGGAGAGATGACATAAGGGTTGACTTTGGTTGAGAGAGGGATGGGTGAGTGATGGATATGTACTTTGATAGATTGATGTGATGTTGGTTAGAGATTCTCTTCGATTTTGCAAATGCACGGTGTTTTCCTTAAAATAAACACCGGCCCACAACTCCTGGCCTGGGTATCGCATCGGCGCGCGAGATGTGGCATTGGAACCACACCGACGGTGCGGTCACTGGGGTACAAGTCTCGGGTCGAGCCGACTCAGATATACAGGATGCGACTTATGGTCGTGCACAAACGCTGATTACAGGTCGCAGGTTGCCGAAATTCGACAGGGATGATCGCGAAAGTCTACGAAATGGTATGGACTAGGATACAGGCCTTACATAGACTCAATGTGGTAAACTTCTAATCTCAGGTTAGTCATGCACCCCAACCTAAATCCTGGCTATTGTGAAGGTACACGTAATGATTTGGTTGCACACTACTAGCCCGAGTGGATAGTGAATGAATGAATGAATCAATCAAATACTGAGTATGCTACTCCTGCTTAGTAAGTCCATATATCAGTACTGTACATCTTTGGGACCATCACCGGGATTTAGTACACTCTACACCAGCTTACCACCCCATCAAGCGCACAACTTGGTAAGTGGAAGAGACCTCACTATCCACCTGTCCATATCGGCCTGGCTCATCGATAGTGGACTCATTTCTCAAGTTAGTTCAGACTTAGCCTAGTCATTGCCTACTCCCACGGGCGGGTAAGGCCACACCCCTCTCACAATAGACCACAACACAGTGGGAGACGCGGCCTACTAGTATTCGACATTCGGCGCTCATGTATCCACTTGGTCTAGACGTTGGAGCATCCTCTGGTACCAAGAGGGTTTAGGAAATTTCACCTAAGGACATCTATAGCACCCCATATAGAAAAAAATTTGGTGCCCAATCCTGCCATCCACGATATACCTGTGGAGGCTATGGCCCTGATATCATTAGGGTGTATAGTAGTCATGTCACACAAATGCAAGATGCATGAATCACGCTATCAATAACGCAACAATCTTGCACGTACCGCGCGATTATGTGGGGCAACTCTATCTCACAAGGAGTCCTATAATAAACCAACCCAATGTCATATGCTATGATCAATTACTCCTCATAACAAGCATACATATGATGCGTATGGGCATGTATCATGTTGTAATAAGTACATAGGCATGATTATCTAATAGGGCAGACAACAATACTCCATAATCGACCATCACCGACTTGTCACATACTACGAGTATAAGCTGAACGACGTGCTACTTCTACAACTATAGGAGCCTATGCGGTATGTCTTACATTAGCCTTCTAAGGCTCTGCATGATCCAAGACGGGGACGATGGACCTAGTCCATATGTCAAGATAGGTTCTACATAGTGGATATACCAAACCTGATACTACATATTCTTCTATCTACAGCAAGGGGTGACAATGTACTAAGCAACGAATATCCTAGATGATACACTAATGTCCAAAATGGACCTCGCACTTGTCTCAACAAAGAGACGGACGGTGTGGATGATAAGTACATGTCACGAGGTCCTAGTAAATGGGTACAAGGGTAGGATACACCTCTCATAGTGAGTCAAGTGGGTATATGACAAGGTGAGCTAACAGGGTGAATAATTGGGCTTCCTAAATCTCTATATCATGTAATAAACTGGGCTTTCCTATGGGAATCCTGATACATACACAAAGTGGGTTTGGTGGAGTACCTACACCTAGGATTATGTGTCCTTCCAAGTAGTTTGGGTATCTCGCTCAACACCTAAGTGGGCCTTGGGTATATGGTCATTAAACTTGGGCAAAACATGCATCTAGATGGGCCACCTTTCTATGGAAGGCCTGGTGTGAACACAAGATGGGCTTCAAGATTTAGGCAATACTACAGGGCATGGCAAGAAGCACCATTATTAATGGGGGCCCAACAGTTTGGATTAACCCACTAAGGGAGATGAGAATGGACCTAACAACGAGCCCTAGGGAGAGTTACAATATAGACATTTAACCATCATTACTCTTACAATGTGGACATCTAACCACCATTGCTCCTAAGGCATGGCCCATTTAGGATCGAAATTGAAATTATAACGGGGCTCTCGACCCTCCAATTATCTAGGAAATGGATGGACAGCGCATGCCCATCACTCATACATGGTGGGCCTGCATAAGGCGGTGGGGCCTACGACCTATGAATGGATAAATGGTGTGTATATAATGCATACATCATGGTGTGTCTCACCCACATAATGGGCCTCACTCATACAATGGGCCTCATATAATCACAATGGGCCTCGCACATATATTGGTCTCATATACATCGTAATGGGCCTCACACACAGGCCTCATATACATCACATGGGCCACAACCCATGGGCCTCAGATACATCACAATGGGTCACATCCCATGGGCCTCAAATACATCACAATGGCCCACATACCTGGGCCTCAAAAACGTCACAATGGGCCTCATATCTAGGCCTCAAATACATCACAATGGGCCTCATACCTGGGCCTCAAATACATCACAATGGGCCTAATATTTAGGCCTCAAATACATCATAATGGGCCTCATATCTGGGCCTCAAATACATCACAATGGCCTTGATACAATGGGCCTCAAATACATCATATTGGGCCTGATATCTGGGCCTCAAATACATCACATTGGGCTTGATATTTAGGCCTCATATACATCATATTGGGCTTGATATCTGAGCCTCAAATACATCACATTGGGCCTCACAGCAGGTGGGCCCTGCACAGCCAGCAGGTGAGCCTACACCTTCCAAATGGGCCCACCAGATGAACATTATGGATTTACAACACATACCGTAAGGTGGGCCCCACCCCCACATGTGCAGGACGTCTGGGTGGGTCCCACGGCCAGCAAACAAAGGACGGCGTGGAATGAAATACATACCTCATGCGGAACCCACCATCCCTTATTGGACGGTGGAGTTACAATGCTTACATCAAGGTGGTCCCACACGTGGGAGGGTCCCACCTTCCAGAATGCTGGACGGTGTGGATAAAACTCATACATCAAGTGGGATTCCCACCGTCCAGATGCTGGACGGCGTGGGAAAATACATAAATCATGGTAGGCCCCACCAAATGGACGGCAGGGATGAAACATATACATCAAAGCAGGCTCCACACATGTGGACCAAGGTGATGTCTGCACTGCCTCTCCGGCAGCGTGGATGGACGATTTGAATATAACACACACCTCATGATCAGACCCACAAAACTTGCTGACGTCAATACAGCAGCTATATAGTTGTTGTACGGTACACCGGCTAATCTACTTCCAGCATGGTGGGTCTCACGTGCTGATGCAGCACGTCATCATGGTGGGCCCCACGTTGGATGAAGCTCTTATTTGTGTTTTCCTTCATTCACGGTCAGCAACATAGACAGTCTGCTGCTGCTATGGTGCAGCCCACAACAGCAATAGATCTGCACCGTTGCAGATGGACTGTGGGGGGTGTAGATCACGTACATCACAGTGGTATCCATGTGGGTGGGCCACAAAGTCCCTGGGACCCAACAAATCTTAGGTCTTCCATTCAAAATGGGCATGTGCGACCGCTAGACGTCCAGCACTTAGACAGTAAAGATGTCCTTGCTGCTCGTCAGTCCAAATCCCTCTCACCTAATCAAGTGGGCCACGAAATATGGAGAGAGAGAGAGAGAGACATGCGAAGGAGGGGAGAGGCTCCGCCACTATGAGCCCTCCCTAGGTGGGCCATGTAAATACAATGCATACATCAAAATGGGTCTCAAATCATGTGGGCCCTAAATCATAAAAATCAACAATGGAGATCCCTTTCCACCAAACAAAAGGCAAGGTCAAGATGACCTTTCACAATGGGAAAATAAACATCATGAAGGGGTCCATGGAGAATGGCCCCATCATGGGATGATCCTATGAATCATGGTGGGCCATCGGCCACACGTAGGGTCCAAAGTGAGATCCATACCATCAATCGGTATGCCCTACTTGGTCCATCATCAAAAACACCATCTAATCCTACAAATCATCCAGCAATTGCTAATCTTCTAGGCTCCTTAGAATGTTAAGCTCCTCAGCTTCAACTTTGATGGAAGATGATGAAGATTGAAGGACTAGATGAGAGATGAAAGGGTAGAAAGTGGGCCACACTTGGGGTTCTCTTGGGAAGCTTGGACGTACATACTTGGTAGCTTGGAATGGTAGAGAGAATGAGAGGGAGAGAGAGGGTGTGAGTGACATGAGGGTTGACTTTGGAGATGGCTTATGTTAGAGAGGGATGGGTTGTGATGGGATGTGTACTTGACTTATGATTAATTGATTGATATGACGGATTGGGTAAAGATTCTCTTGAGATTTGCAACGGGCGGCATTTTTCTCGAAATGAACATGGGCCCACAACTCCTAGCCTGGGTATTGCATCGGTGCGTAAGACGCAGCGTTGGAACTACGGCGACGGCACAGTCGCAATGGTATATGTCTTGGGTCGAGTCGACTCAGATCTACGGGATACGACTTAGGGTCACGTGCAAATATTGACTATAGGTCGCAGATTGCCAGAATTCGTCGGGGAGGATCACGGGAGTTGGCGGAATGGTACGGACTAGGATACAAGCCTTACACTTTCAGAATCCAAGCCATGAAATTTAGGAATCAATTGAATAACACTTGGTTTAAAATCAATGTTCCCTGTGTGAGCAAGGAATACAATGCAAGATGGTAAAGTTGATCTCTCAACTTGTAAATGTTCACGTAAAGTCCGTGGTTGGTATAACACATTCCTATGAAGTTCATTCTCATCCTCAAGAGGAGGATTGCGTTGATTTTCTCTATTTTGGATTGGAGTTGGATCTGGCAGATTTAGATTTGCATTATCAACTGGGTCTGCCATGGAATCCAAGTGGTGTTGACTACCTTTCCTAAATGAATGATCAAGGCCTCGGACTAGTCCACCTTTGGAGGAGAGTCGATTGTTTTGATCCCTACTCCAACGGGACATAAACCATACACACCACACAACAAAAACTAAAAATTTAAATAGCAAGTATGATACTTAGAGTAAAAAAAAAAAACTTATCCAACAACCCAGGTAGCAGAGCCGACTATAAGGGTTCAAGCCACAAAGAAAAATAAATCAACAACCTAGGCGGCAGAGCCAGCCATGAGGGTTCAAACCACAAAGCAAAATAAATAAAAAGAAAGTAAAACTAATACAAAAAATTAAACTGCGTTAATCTGGAAAATAGATTCAATGGATGATCTTTGTAATGAAACAGCAACTGTAGGACAACCATAGCACTTGGGTGATGAAATCCCAAGCAGGAGCAACCTTATGTCACAGTTAGTACTTGAAAGACCCAACTGAATTTACTTTCAAAGTAAAACAGAAAATCTACAAAAATTTTGAGATTTTAAAAAAGAACTTACCTTAGCTACCTTACACAGATCTAATCTATCTCTGTCTCTTCTCGGCAACGATGCCAAAAACTTGGTTGCTTGCCTCCAAGTGCATATGTTCGTAAGTAGTATCCTTTGAATACAGGGTCGATCCCACAAGGAGATGATCTATGAGAATGAGAAAATCAAATGCAAAATTAACTAAGTAATAAAAACTAAATAAATAAAATGATTTTGAAGGTTTTGAAGGTATGGAATTTAACAGAATTAAAACAATACTAAAGCTTCAAAGTTCCACACATAGGTTAATAATAAATAAACTATGATGACTTTGATAACACAACTAGGATCCGAGCACTATGGTCGGCCTAATCGAAAAATAAAACAGTTTAAATATTTTAATAAATGATATAAAAGATTAGAAAATCATGGATTAACACCATTAATTTATATTCTCAAGCGCCAGTGATTTTAAGCATTCAATATCCATGAGATAATGAATCAAAGAAATGTATTAGGTTGAGAACATCTCCCATTTAAGAAATCTAATTAATCCAGGTTAAGCCTATCCACCAATATGGATCTCACATGATGGAAACATATGGATCTCACGTGAGGATCAAAAACCTAAACCTAGATAATTGACAATATGCATACACCATTCATCTCATCATTAAAAACAATTAATCATCATAAATTATAAATCATTAAACCAATGTGCTTCCCTTCTAACTTGGGCTAAAGGGAACTAAAAAAAAATATAACTAAATTTTAGAATGGAAAAGCAACAAGAAAGCAAAAAAAATAAATTAATAAATATCTAAAAAGAACTTGTAAATATTTAAAAACCCTAGATCTTTCTCTTGAATGCTCTAAATGATGCTTGAGAATGCCCTAAAAAGCCCTATTTATAAGTGGGTAACTCCCTCTTTCAAACTGGTTTAAAAAATTCAAAAACCACCTTAAATTTTCTCGCTCCACATAGGCTCCGCATAAACCCTTCGATGACATTGAACCTAGTTTCATGTCATCTAAGACCGGCTTCGATGTAATTTAAGACTGGCTTCAATGTCATCGAAGATTGCATCCAATTTGTCCAGCAACCAAACTTGATTTTCCAATAATTCTTCAATGTCATCTAAGACTCCTTCGATGTCATCGAACCTAGTTCGATGTCATCTAAGCTCAGATCCTGTGAATTTCTATACTTCCTTCCTTTTCCACTTGGTTTTCATGACTCTCAGGGTCTTAAAATCTTCAATCTCAACCTCCAAAGGTCCATTCTTTGCTTTAGAAATTCTTGAGCATTAAATCCACACTTTTAACATTGTTTTTACTCTAAGCTCTCAAGTTCACCTTACAACACAAACATGAGTAAAACATAATAGTAAGTAGTATAATGTTCATAAAACCAAGATATAGATGGGAGAAAATATGCAATATTTAAGTCTCAACAATGTCATCAATGCGACAAGCTAGATGTGTATAGAGGGGGGAGAGGGTGCTCAAAGCCCTTCACTCCTTCCCATTTTCCTCTACCTACTCCCGAAGTAAGAGATTTCCAACAAGTCGAAAATCTCTTCTTCTTTTTTTCTTTCAGACGGCTTTTCCCTTTTCCGACAAGTTTTCTTTCCTTTCCGGCGTAGTATTTTCTTTCCTTCCTTTGGTTTGGCCAAGATGTCATATTGGTCCATGGTCAGGTCGGTGTCGGGGGCTTTCCACGATGACTCTTATTATTCCCTCGAGGATAATCGGGCAAATATCTCAACACCCCTTTAGACGTGGGGGACGAAGAGGTGGGATTTCAAGGCCTAAGTGATGAAGGGGCTCGGCCGGGGCCAGGTGGCCTCGCTGCCACTGCCGAGGAGATTGGTACTTTCAGCTCTGTCATGACGAAGGCCGATCTCCTCGGGGTTAGGGGAGATTACCAAATCCCCAAGTCTATGAGTATCCGGGCTCTGAAGTTGGGGGAGGAACCTGGTCAGCCTCACATAGGCGAGCTGGCTATTTATGACGTGGCCCTTCAATGCAGCCTCCACCTGATTTCTTATGGTGATGAGATTGGCCCCAGGCCAACTGATCCCAAACACCTGGAGGGCTCTGGTCGGGATGTGCATCCTTTGGCAGCAGCTCAACTTCCCCAAGCTGTCTATTATTGAATTTTTATATTTGTATAAAGTCAAGCCCAACCACGCCCATCTGGGGTAGTACTATCTCTCTGCTTGGGCTAATTATGGCCAAGTAGTTATCACCTGCAACCCCTCTTCTAATAAGAGATGGCAGGACAAGTGGTTTTTTGTGTTTGGGGAGTGGATGGACCCCACAATTGGTGTTCCCACCGAGTTCTCAACTCCAAGTCGGGTCTTATCAAGTTGCATTCTAGTTGGAAGTAGTTCTGGACTTACGCTAACCTTCTATTTTTATTCTTCGCAGTGGCTTCCTCGCGTGTGCAGCCCGAGCTCTCTCCTAGTCAGCTTCAGCGTATAGCTCGAGCGTGGCTGTTGGATCCTGCCTGAAGAAATTAGAAGGTGATGATCACCCCTCAGTCCCCTTTCTAGGAGGTGATCTCTCAAGTAGCTCCCAATCTAGCAGGTACCCATGTTTTTTAAAGTTTATTGAGCTCCAATACCTTTTCACTGACATTTTCATACCCACAGGTATGTCAGGCCTTCCTTGTCCTTCGAAGAAGCAGAAACTCCCTTCCAAGGCCAAGGTGGATCAGTTGAGGAAGCAGATGAAGGAGGGAGCTCCTTGCCAAGACGTGGGGGAGGCTCTTCCAGTTATTAAGCCTCCACCTGGGATTCTACGGCTAGTCGATCCTCCCAGGGAGGAGGTTGCTACCTCCGCTATCGCCGTAGCTCCTGAGGTGGAGCGAGCACCCGAGGAGGGGGTTCCTGATCAGGAATCTTAGGGGGTTATTCCCGCTGCTTCCGAGATGGAGGGAACTCATTCGGTTCTTACTGTAAGGACCTCCGCTCATGAGGCGGAGGGCAATGGTTTAACCTCCTAGTTGGGCTATTTGGCGAGGCTGGCCGCATGGACCTCTCGCCACGTGGAGGAGCAGGACGTCACCACATTGGCTGAGTAGCACCCGATGAACATGCTACGTGATTCGGCAATCTACCTTCAAAGGGTATTTCCTTAATTCATTTCGAGATTAGTATTCATGCCCTTACTTTTGGTGCTTTAACTTTTCTTTCTGCTTTAGGTGGCTCCTGCTCTCCTATCGGCCTGGCTAGTTTTTAAGGAGATTGGCCTCGGTTATGAGAAGCTTGAGGCCAACCTTTTAAGGGTGACTTCTGAGCTCCATGCCATAGCTAAAGCTCGAGATGTTGCTATAGGGGCTCGGGATGCTGCAGTTGCCTAGTCGGCAGATCTCCAGGAGGCCTTGTGCATGGCGGAGGCTCGGTTGGATGAGGCCCTTGTGGAGAATGCTTCGAAGGAAGCTGCTTTATAGGTGGAGAGGATGAGGCTAGAGGCTGCTCTTGTGGAGGCAGTTTCCAAGTTGTCAGAGACCTCGACTCGATTGACCGAGGGCGAGGCCTCTGTTCCTGAGCTAAAACTGGCCGCAGTGGGAGCTTTCAAGGCCTCCAAGGAGCACGTAGAAAGGCTCGAAGATTACTATAACTTTGGCTTCGCTTAGTGAGAGGAATTTTTCAAGTCAAAGTATCTAAGCCTGGACTTGGGTGAGGATGTTGTGAACAACCTAGCTGTCAACGCCCCTACTACCGATGCCCCTACCTCTGCCAGAGCCTTTGCTCCTGTCGAGGCCCCTGCTCCTGTCGAGGCTTCTGGAGATGCTCCTTGAGAGCTTTATCTTTCCCTTTTTCTTTTCTTCTTTTTTGTATCTTAAAACTTTTGTGATCCTTTAACTTCATTAATAAAAAGACCATTTTGTTGTCTATTTATGTAGTAATGCGTTGTTCGGTTAATGGCCCGACCTTTATTCTAAGGGTTAAGTGTTTTGGTCGTAGACTTCTTTGTTTCAAGAATTCTTACTTTAGTTGGTTTGGCCAAAAGCTCTAGCTCTTTCACTTAGAGACTAAGTCACTTTGATAAGGGCATTTTCTCCCTTGTAAGGGGAGCCCTTAGTAGACTTCATAGGCTGAGAATCAGGATTCGAAAATGTAGATAAAATGAACTCCCTTGAACTGGGATTATTATTATAACTCTTTTTTAAAAAGTATGTAGATAGATAATGCAGGGAAAAAGCAAGATTCGAGGTTGTACTCGACAGATTTAGACATGATAGATCTTCAAATGCTCGGCATGCCATGGGTAAGGCAGAGGTCACCCTTCCATGTCCATGAGTCGATACGTTCCTGGTCCACTTGTGCTAGTCACTATGTAGGGGCCTTTCCAATTCGAGCCTAAAGTTCCGAAGCCGAGCTCCTTAGTGTTCTGGAATGTCCTACGGAGGACCAAGTCCCTAGTTAGGAATCTCCTGACTTTTACTCTGGAATTGTAGAAATGTACGACTTGTCGTCGCCAAGCAGCGGCCATTAATCGGGCTTGCTCTTTTTTCTCCTCGAGTAGATCCAGGTTTAGCATCATCAGTTCGGCATTCTAATCTTCATCATAGGACGAGGTCCGTGCAGATGGGATCCCGATCTCCACTGAGACGATTGCCTCAGCGTCGAAAGCTAGGGAGAAAGGGGTTTCTCCTGTGGTTATTCGGGCGGTAGTCCTGTACGCCCAAAGGGCGAGAGGGAGTTCTTCCCCCCAAGCTCCTTTAGCCTTTTTGAGCTTAGTCCAGAGGTGGCCCCTGATAATCTTATTGATTACTTTGACCTGTCTATTTTCTTAGGGATGTCGCAGTGATGAATAGACATTCCTGATTCCAAGGTTTTCGCACATACCTCGGAATCGGTTGTTGTCGAACTATTTCCCGTTGTCGGAGATGATCATGTGGGGAACCTCATACCGACATATTATATTCTTCCAAATGAAGTCTGTGATCTTTTATTCGGTGATCGCGGCCACGGGCTTAGCCTCTGTCCATTTGGTGAAATAGTTGATAGCAACAACTGCGAACTTGGTCTGCCCTTTGCCAGTTGGCAGGGGGCTGATGATGTCAATGAAATTGTTGTAGAACCATTATTGTCGAAGTATGAAATTTGTCCAAGTGTCCTAGAGGGGGGTGAATAGGACTTTTCAAAAATTATTCTCTTATAACAACAAACAATGCCTAACTTAAATCAAGATAAGCAAGGCAAAGTAACTCTATGGTTTCCAAGCTAATAAAGGGTCCAAACACATACGCTACACAAGATTTATATGCAAAGCAACTAGCTTAAGAAGATAGTGTATGTGAGAGTGTGTGGGATGTGATTCCTATCAATGCTTAGACATTCACTTAATCATGCATCATAATAATCATTCGATAGACATAAGTATAATTAGATCAATGCACAAAGAGTAATCTCAAACACAATCATATATTGTGGTTCGGCTACTTTCCTACTCCACTCCCAGCTAATGCACTCTCTCCTAGAGTGTACTAGATTTCACTATCCAATAGTTTTAAATCAGGTTAACTATCAACCTTCACAACCTACAAAAGGTTAACTAAGGAGTCTACACAAGGTAACCTTAGATACCTATACAAGGCGACAAGTCCTACACAAGGACACAACTAGGAGCCTACACAAGGCAACCTATGCCTACACAAGGTAACACATCCTATGCAAGGATAATATATCCTATACAAGGACACAATTAGGAGACTAGACAAGGCAACATATGCCTACACAAGGCAACACGTCCTACACAAGGACAATATGTCCTACACAAGGAAAATACTTCCTACATAAGGACAACGTATTCTCCCATCAGAGACTTATAAAAAGGCTTGCAAGTTTGTCACTCAAAATCTAAATCTCAATCCTACACAAGGAAAGTACTTCAGACTCTACGGACTCTGTATACTTACAAATAAGTGAGTGAGCCCCTTTCTCGCACAATCTGAAGATAATTTTTTTTGTTGATGAAGAGTCTTCAACTCCCTTGAACTACAACCACTTATGATGCTCCAAGCAATAATCCGAGGTTTTAAGGTTTAGGGTTTAGACCTATCTTCTTTATTAAATGATATGATTTAAATACTTAGAGAAGATTCCCATGAGCAAGCATTCAAGAGTTCCGATATAATGATTTACCTTTAAAAAAGTGCTACTAGAAACTCATTAAATACCAAAGTTCATAATTCAATCTAAGTAAAGAAAATGACAATGAATGCCTGTGTTATGGATTGAATGATGAACTCTTATGGGAAAGAAGACTTGAGGATGAGGATATGATTTATTACAATAAATCTCTCAAGATTCCTTCAATTCTTGCTCATTTTACTAAGAAGCAACCCATGGGTATATATAAACAAAAATCCCAACGGTAAAAAATGGGCAGAAATCTAACATTATCAATGTTATCAAATGGTCTTCGATTCCATCAAAATTTGAACTTCAATATCATCAAGCCTTAATCGATTGCATTAACTACCTACACTCATATATTTATTTGTGTGTAGAACAAATTTTGCTCAATCTTATCGAGCAGCCTTCGATTCCATCAATGTGCATTTCGATGTTATCAAGAGGAGGTTCGATCCCATCGGATTTTCTTTTAAAAAATTACCTTTGGTTGCTAGAAGATTTTGTCCCAATTTTTTATACAATTGATCATCCTTCGATCCTATCGAAATTTAAAGTTCGATAACATTGAAGGGTCTTCTCTGTAATGAAAAAAGATGGATATTCCTTGATAGCTTATTGGACAAAATGTTCTTAAATTTTGATGTAATCGAACAGTCTTCGATGCCATCGATAACTTACTCTCGATGTGATCGAAGGTGACTCGATTATATCGAAGAACACTTAGAGAGTATTTTCTATGTAAAGTGAGTGCCCTTAGTCGATTCAATCGAAGTAGGTTCGATGCTATCGAAATTTAAATTTCGGTGTCATCGAACTCTATTCGATGTAATTGACAATTCTCAGCAGATGATCATTTTGTTGCTGGACATAATGGACCTATTTATTGATGCAATCGACCATGTTCGATAGAATAGAAAATGTCCTCGATTGCAAATCGATGCAATTGATTTTTCCTGTATAGTTCATGTTTTACTCCTCTAATACTGTAAGTGATCAAAACTTAAGCTTACCAAGGATGATTTGAGAATTGTTGTGGGTAAGACTAAGTTAAATGGGGTCATATACCTCAAGGGTTTGGTTTAGGAAAGTGAGGCTGTTTACCTGTGTGAAGTGCTCAAACTTCTTTTTGGTTGAGTTCTTGATCTTGTAATCTTCAGCTTGGGGCTCACTTGTAAGACTGACTCAACACACACATAGTTTGACAAACCAGGGCACTTTTAATCGATCGCCCATTGGGCGAATAGCCATAGTCCGGTCATGGGAGTCAGCAGCTCGGGCGGCTGATGAGGTATTGTCGCGAAGCGCATGCACTTATCACACTTTCAGGTATATTGTCATGCATCTGCTTAGATTGTTAGCCAGAAATAACCTTGTTGGAGGATTTTATGAGCGAGGGCCCATCCACCTGAATGGTTGTCATAGATGCCTTCGTGAGTTTCTTTCAAGACATACTCAACTTCATCAAGTCATAGGCATCTGAGGTAAGGAATAGAGAACCCTTTTTTGTACAGGATGTCTCCGAGAAAGGTATAGCTAGCTGCTCTAGATCGGAGTCTGTGTGCTTCCAGCCAGTCTTCGGATAGTTTATCTTCCTTGAGCTAATCGGTTATCAGGTCTATCCAGGTCGGACTCGGATTTATGGGAAGTATTGTGCCAGGATTAGGATCATCAATGCTTGGTTCTATCAAGAACTCGAATGGGATTGGCTTCGGGATATCGTCTTTAGCCGTCGTGGCCGACTTCGCCAACATATCCACTTTGTAGTTTTCTGACCTGGGGATGAGGCTGACATTACATCTTGAGAAGTCACTGATTAACTCTTGGGCTTTTTATAAGTAGGCCTTCATTCTGTCTCATTTCGCTTGGTATTCGCTAGCTATCTGGCTGACGATAAGTTGCGAATCGTTGCAAACTTCCAGATGTCGAGCTCCCATTGTTGATGTCAACCTTAGCCCGACCAAGAGGGCCTCATATTTTGTTGTGTTGTTCGATGCTTGAAATCCGAATCTTAAGGCATATTGCGCACAGGTCTGGTCTCGTGCTTCCAAGACTATTTTGGCCCCGCTGCCATTAAAATTGGATGAACTATCTACATACGATGTCCATGTTTACAACTCTAGTTCGGTTATCTGGCATCCAAGCTACTTGTCTCGAATGTTGGGGGGCTTCCAAGTCATCCCTGGGCATGAGTTCAACGAGGAAGTCGACCACTGTCTGTCCCTTAATAGCAGTGCGAGGGTGATGGCTGATATCGAACTCGCTGAGCTCGACTGCCCGCTTCGTGAGCCTTCCTAATAGCTCTAACTTCTAAAGCACTTGTCGAAGGGGTTGGTCTGTTGGGACCATGATGGTGTGGGCTTGGAAATAATGTCGGAGACACCGTGCTGAGATGATTAGGGACAAGGCGAGCTTCTTGATGCTTGGGTACCTAGTTTCTGCTAAGACTAGGGCCTTGCTGACATAGTACACAGGCAATTACTTTTCTCCTTGTTCCCTGATGAGGACCGAACTGACCACGGCTGATGATATTACTAGATATAATAGGAGCAGTTCCCCTTGTTCGGGCTTCGAGAGTAGTGGCGGGGATCCCATGTATCGCTTGAGCTCCTGGAAGGTGAGCTCACACTCTTCCGTCCACTCCACTTTTTGGTTTCTTTTCAACTATTTGAAGAAGGCAGGTATTTATCCGTAGCTCGGGAGACAAATCGGCTAAGTGCGACCACTCATCCTGTAAGGCATTAGATCTCCTTTGTTGTCTTTGGTGAGCTCATATCTAGCAGGGCTCGGATCTTGTCGAGGTTCTCTTCTATCCCCCTCTGGCTCACTAAGAATCCAAGGAATTTTCTCAAGCTAACGTCGAAGGCGCATTTGCTTGGGTTCAACATCATCCGATATTTCCTTAAGAACGCGAACATTTCCTCGAGGTTGAAAGGGTGGTTTATGGTTTTAACACTTTTGACAAGCATATCGTCAATGTAGACCTCCATAGATCGCCCGATCTGCTGAGTGAACATCTTATTTACAAGTCTCTATTATGTAGCCCCAGCGTTCTTTAGCCCAAAGGGCATGACCTTGTAGCAGTAGAGACCTTTATCGGTGACGAAGCCCATCTTCTACTTGTCGTAAGGGTGCATTGTGATTTAATTGTAACCTGAATACGCATCCATGAAGCTCTGGAGCCCATGTCCAATTGTACGGTCGATGAGCTGGTCGATTCGGGGGAGAGGAAAATTGTCCTTCGGGCAGGCTTTGTTCAGGTCAATGTGATCAACACAGACCTGCCATTTCTTGTGGAATTTTTCAACAAGACGACGTTGGTTATCCAGTCCGGATAGTATCTCTTCTACAAAGCCTGCTTCGAAGAGTTTCCCGACCTCCTCCCTAATTACTGCATATCATTCTACTTCGAATGCTCTCCTTTTTTGCCTGAACGGCCTATGGTCGGGATCAACGCTAAGTTTGTGTTCCATCACTTTCAGGTCAATGTCGAGCATGTCCTACTGTGACCAGGCGAATTTATCATAATGTCGTTGAAGAAGAGTCATGATTTCATCTCGTAGTGCTTGAGCCAGAGACAATCCGACCTAAACTGTATGAACTGGGTCAGACTCATCAAGGGGGACAGACATGAGGTCTTCCATCAGGCGCCCCCTTTCGTCAGACTCTTCTCGGGGATCGAGGGAGGTGAGGTTCATCGCCTGATCCTTCCTTAATGCTAAGGAATAGCATTGTCGAACTTCCTGTTGATCTCCTTTGACTAATCCAATGTCATGTTTGGTCAGGAACTTCATTGCCAGATGATACATTGATACGACTGCCCATAGGGTGTTAGGTGAAGGTCGTCCGAGGATCACATTGTAGACAGAGGGGCAATCGACTACCAGGAAATCTATCATTGATGTCGCTTGGTTCTGCCCTTCCCCAGCGGTGATTGGGAGCTGGATTGATCCTTCCGAGGTGACCTTGTCTCCTACGAACCCAAGTAGAGGTGTTTTAACAGGTCAGAGTCGGTCTCTCACGACCGACATCTTGTCGAATGCTTCGGTAAAGAGGATATCTGTTAAGCTATCGGTGTTCACCAAAATTCAAAACACTTTGTGGTTAGCTATGGTCATAGTCACCACTAGTGCGTCGTCATGGGGATGGTGGACAACTCTAACATCCTCCTCGGTAAACATCAGATCACAAGAAGTCATCATCTGCTCTTTTGGAGGCCTATTGGCGACATGTACTTGGTGTTCTGGAACACTTTGGCTAATACTCTGAGTGTTGAGGGTCAAATATTGCATATCAGACCCCAGTTATTGCCTGGATTTACAAACATGGTATTGTTTAACGGCCCGATTTAATCGTGTTTGTGATGCAGAGTGTATTTACGAGTTTGGATTGAAATAGGATGTTAAAAGTAGGGATTTAACGCCCATAAGTCACTAAGGCAAGGGACGGACCCCAGGGGACCAAGATCGATAAATTTGCATGCTAAAGACCCGAGAATTTTGAGAAACTGAAGCTCCAGTGGCCTGAAATTGGTACAGAATACAAGATCACAGGGTTCCCAACATCCGTTCAGCTCGAAACTTCATATATGACCTGAAGACCTTAAATAAGTCATACACGTCAAATTTCAGTAGTTGGATACCTGTGGAAGTGGTCCAACGGTCAGATCAGCCTATGAATTACAGATCTGAGGCCCACCTGATATTCAAATATGCTTCAAACTCAGGCTTTATCCATTAGATGATATGAGAAAAGATGTGAACGGAACGGATTTCTCACGACCATCATGATGATGGCCCATGAGCATCGCATGTATAGAGAGTGTATGTGCACTCAACGTGCACCGGATGGAGAAACCCGGTCAAAGTCGGTGTTGACCGACTTCTTACACAAAAACAGCAACTGTCGTTACAGCGAAGCTGCGCTGTCATCGTCGGTTGATGTTGTGGGACCCACCCATTGTCCATATGAAAAATCCCAACCATTCATCAAATCCATAAAGGCCTGCTCACCTAGTCCTAGGTACGGAATTTCAAAATACAGCGGATATTGATTTTTAACCGCCCAAACGTAGGACGGACGGCTGAATGAAAACATCCATGGACCACACCGAATTCGATCCAAAAACAGTGATTCCCACCTGGTTTTTCGAGAATATTACAATTAACGGAGTGGATTTCTCTGTCGAATCCGATAAAGGGGCCCACCATCGTCACAACATCAATTACGATGCTCTGTTTCGCAGTGCGGAAGAACTGGAGGTTCCAAATCATCCTGGCCCACTAGCGATGATCGGATGTCCGATCTGAACCGTCCATCATATAGAGGCACCCTTTCTGGTCAGAACCATTCTAACCGTTTTCAGCTTTACACGCATACATGTTCGCTACAGTGATCTTAAGAGGACCATTCAAATGCCGTTACAGCAGTAATTCTTTCCTGGGCCGCATCAATGGACAGTCAAAATAGACCATCTCCAGACGGAATTCCGAGGAGAAGATGATGAACGGCATGGATCTATCAAATGACAGCTAAAGTGGGCCCCACCAAATAACCAGCGTAAGCTCTATTACGCACTTTCTGTTACAGTGCGTAAAACCTCCGCACCTTTTTCTTCTATGCGTAAAGGCTACGCACGCAAGCTGCCGCCGACTCCTTACTATATAACAGGAAAAGAAAAAGATAAGGAGGAGGAGGGAATTTTGGCATCCGGAGGAGATCTTGGGTTGGGACGTCTGCAGAAGAGAGTTTGTTTTAGAGATTTTTTTATTTGTTTTATTTTCATGTTTTCTTTCATATGATTGTTGAGAATTAGCCTAATCATGGTCGGCTAAACCTCTTAGCTAGGGCTAAGAGGTGAAGCTTGTAGCGTGATGGGAAGAACTCTATGCTTATGCTTTTTATTTACATGGAATTGAACTTGATATTTGTCTGATTATGGGAATGTTTTTAGTTTTTAATGGTCTGTTGTGACTAAAATTACAATGGGTCTGCGATAGCTTTGAGCATGTTCCTTCCTTTTTATGTTTATGATGTCAGGAAGTCCTTTTGTCCACCATCGTCTCCTAGGCATGGTCGGATGACGGTACCCTTCCTAACCTTCATACATTGTTGATTGGTTGGAATTAGTTTAATTCTGTTGTTTACTTTGTCTCCTGGGCATGGTTTGGTGATAGAATCCATTCTAATTCATATACCTTTTCTCTCTTAAAAACCAGATCAAAGTAAGTTCAGTTTAATTTCCATGGTTACACCCTTTAACTAGATGAAGATAGGACTCTAAGTCTAGTTGAGTTTTTGATGTAGGCATAAGATCTCCCTGATTTCTACAAATGGATCCTCTGAATCCCTAGTTTCCTACCTCTAAATTTCTTAAGTTTTACATTAATATTTCACCATTATTCCTCAAATTATAATCAATTTAGATTTCATCTTAGTCTAGTTCTAATTCTACCTAATTTTAGACAACGTACAGGTATCAGTCAATTAGGATTTGACCTCGGTCTCACCGAGTTTATTACTACATCACAAACCTATACTTGGGGAGTGAACACCGAGCATGGGCCCTCCAAGCTCTATTAGAGTCGCCTCCCCTGGCAGGTCCACCAAAGATCATGCGAATTTCCTCATTGGGTTCCTTGTTGATTACTTGCTCATTCTTAGAGTCTGCATGTTCTTCCCTTTTGGTGATGTATTCACGCAAGTGTCCGCTGCGGATAAGGTCTTCGATTTCTTCCTTCAGATTAAAGCAGTCACTCATTGAGTGACCGTGATCACGATGGAAAGCACAATATTTTTTCTTATCTCACTGGCCGGCATCAGCTTTCATCTTGGTCAGCCACTTCATAATCTACTTATCTCGGACTTACATGAAGACCTGCTCGGGCGTTGCATTGAGAGGGGTGTACAAGATGAACCTGTTGTCAGGTCGTCTGCTCAGGCACTATCCTCTCAGGGGCTCGTCATCTTTCCTCCTCTTGTTGCTATTGGTTAGAGCCGGCTCTTCTTTAGGCCGTTTTTCCTTGGCCGAGCTTCCCTTCTGCCAAGCAGCCCTTCACAGGCCGGTGATCTCCTCGGCATTAGAGTGCTTTTGGGCTCTGTTAAGGAGGTCGGCCATAGTCGTAGGGGGATTTTTATCTAATGAGAAGAGAAATCATCCCTCCCGCAGACCTCCCATCATCGCAATTAGGGTGATCTCCTCTAGGTGTGCTTGTACTGGTAATGCCTCCAACTTGAAACGCTTGATGTAGTCTTTCAGTAGTTCTCCATCATTGTGGATGACATGGAGAAGGTGGGATACTGGTTTGAGGCTCTGTTTTCTTCCAATGAAGTTGGAAATGAAAGCTTTGCTGAGTTGCACCAAGGAACTTATTGATTGTGGCTTCAACTATCGAAACCACATCCAAGCTGTCTCAATCAAGATTATCGAGAATGCTCAGTACATGATCGTGGCTAGCGTACAATGCAGTTCCATCCAAGCTTTGAATGACTCTAAGTGTTTGGCGGGATCGGTAGTTCCTGTGTACAGGGCGATCTGCGGCATTCGAAACATTGGAGGGACCTATGTGATCATGATGTCGGTGGTGAAGGGAGGCTCGGTCTCTTCCGGCATCACCTCTATTGGGTTGGGGTGCTGGGTCGGTAGGTTTGCCGCATGTCGCCAATTTGACCTCGCAAGTCTTTGAGCTTGGCTTCCCAGGGACTCTCGCTTTTCACTACCACTTCGTCTGCCGCCCTAGACACCTTACTACGCTTCTTCTCCAACTCATGGCGTAGGGCGGTCGTAGCCAGAAAGGCGGTGCCAAATACATGGGAAGGCATGGGCTTGGAGGCATTGTCTCGCCTAATTTGGGAGCGGGCGGGCGCCTCAGATGTGTCACCAATCTCTAGGACCATCCGTCCCAAAGCATGCCCGGTCCTCTAGGTTGGGTGGGGTTGCATTTTCTCTAGTAACTACTTCATTGAGCTCATATTGTTGTTTAATGCCTCGACTTAACATTAAGGGACACAAGTCGACCTCCACGGCCGCGAGATTGTTGTTCCAGACCCGCGGGCGGGGAATCGGCTTGCATCTGCGAAAAGGAACCTTCATGGCTGGCTGGCTACTCTGGCCGTGCCAGGTCGAGTGCACCTGGGGAGGCCAGGGCTTTCTTCTTTCCTCTTGCCATTGCTGGATTGTGATGAAGTAAGAACAGCTTTCAAAAGTCATTCCCACAGACGGCGTCAAACTATTGATGCAAAAATCTAGTCAACCCCCTGCATAAAGAACAAACAAAGAAGACCCTATCTTATGCTGGGGACCCTCCAATGCCAAAGTCAGGGATCTAGGTCTAGTGAGTGTAGAAGGGTTAGGGCTAGAGATTGTGCGTACCTCTCATCTTTGGGGATGTATAGGTAGGGAGAGGTGGTGGTGTAGAAGGTGTCCGTCTCTGTTTTGGCGGGGACAGAATCCTATTAGGATTCTGAGTTTATGCGCAATGGATCTTTCTGGATTCTCGGTTGGGATATAAAGGAGAATCGTGTCGAAGATGGTTCCTGCGATCTTCAGAGCAAATCGCAAGCCGACTGGATGTTGGTTAAGTCAGGCTCGGCCATCCTGGGGTGGTCTGGCCTAGTTTTCTCGAGGTCGCTTCGTTATCGAGGGTGGCGAGCCTGGCCGCCCCGAGGTGGGTGATCTCTTTCAAATGGTCCTCGGGCTTGCTAAGGTCGGGCTCAGCCTAATGTTGGGGTCGGGCTCGACCTGTCTACTGAGGTCGGGCTCAGCCTAACGTGGGGGTTGGGCTTGACCTCACACTGAGAGGTCGAACTTTCTTCCTAATTGGCCGAGAGGTAAGTGTTGGATTGCTAGGTCGTGCCTATTGCCGTTAGAGTACTTAACCTGGCTTGTCAACAATAGGTTCATATATTTTCCCCATAACGACTAGTAAATTTGGTAATCCCTAAAGATAATATATAATAAATTAGGATTTTCCATTAGCCACTTGTATTTTAAGTCATGAACGAAAACTTCCTATTTTTAAACTCTTTTCATAGAATTGCTTGCCTATTTCATTGTTAGTTAAAAACTGCCTGCCGCTAGTCTTGCATATGGTTTGACTTTCATATTTTTATGTTGATGAAAATGAACTCCAAATGCCTAAACCACTACCCAACATGGTAGCTGCATTCCCATGATGTAGGTGGAACCCACCCCATCTATCCGTTTTGGTAGCTCATGTTAGGACTTGAGCCGAAAAATTGAGGTAGATCCAAAATTCAAGTGTGCCACACCATGTGAAACAGTGGGAAGCAAAATTTCTACCATTGATTTTTTGGTCCAAAACATTATATGTATATATGGGTGTACACGAACCAAGCTAGCTTGGTTAGCTCACTCAACTCGACTCGAAAAAGCTCGATTCAACTTGGTTCGAAGCTGAGTTCGAGCCGAGTCGAGCTGATTTTTTTAGCTCGAAAATGAGTTCGAGCCAAGTTCGAGCAGGCCCCAGCTCAACTCAACTCGGATCGAATCCATCTCAAATCGAACTCGGATTGAACCAGTTCGGTGACTCGGTTACTTTGCTATTGATGTTGCTCACCAACTGTTTGATAAAATGACTCAACGAAATGTGGTTGGTGGCAAGGAAGGTATGTACATGAAACAAATACCCTCTCTCTTTGTTTTTCTTGGTTTTTATGTTATTTAGAAGGTGTTTGATAAAATACATGTAAAACCATTGCCTCTGTTGGTAGAACAATGGGATTTTGAAGTTGCAATTCAGGTGTCCGTAGAAATACCTAAATGGCAAACTTGGCTCGATCTTAGCTCAAACTCAGCCCGAGCTGGCCCTAGCTACTGACCGAACCGGACCAAGCTGGCTAGTCAGGCTCGAGGACCGAACCGAGCCAAGTTTGAACTGAGATCAGCCAGTGGCCGAGCCAATTCAAGCTGAGGCCAGCTCAACTCGGTTCGACTCGATGTACACCCCTATACTTATATGCCATCCAAACCTGTCATAGGGTCATAAAACATATCAAAAATAGATATATACGGTGTTTCCTGAGTGTTTCAACAGTGAGCATTCTGTCCTCATAGTTTCCTGCCGTGTGAAGAAGCCACGTGTACAGTGGTCCCATATCCACAATTAGATGATAAATATCAATGGATGGATTATTGTGTATTTTAAGGTACGGTGCGACTTACGCGCGCAGTAGGCCACACATGCTTTTTTTTTTTTTAATCCTATGCATTTAAATCAGGCCGCACATGCACGATGGTAGCGGATTGCATGTGACACCTCCACAGGGACATCCCCGTGGCACGATGTGGCCCAAGTTCCATGGGCCTACTGTGATGTATGTATTTTATCCACACTGTTCATCCATTTTCTCAGCTCATTTTAGAGCAGGAAATAAAAAATGAAGCAGATTCAAAAATTAAGTGGACCACACCACAAAAAAAAAGTGGGTATTGAACTCCCAATGTTGAAAACTTCCTAGGGTACATCGTGATGTTTTATTTGCCATCTAACCTGTTCAAAGGTCACACAAACCTGTATGAAGGGAAAAAAAAAAAAGATAAGCTTATCCAAAACCTCTGGCCCTAGTAAGTTTTCAACGTTATGCGTTCAATCCCCACTGTTTTCTGTGGTGTGGTCCAATTCAGCTTTGGATCTGCATCATTTTTAGGATAATACCCTAGAATGATCTGGAAAAATGTATGGACAGCGTGGATAAAACACATATATTATGGTGGCCCCAGAGACCTCCATGCATGATGAGAGGTTCGGCTTGCTAATCAGAGGTTCAGCTTGCTTCTCTCCCGCCTTATTTTCCTTATAGAGTCTGTAATATAATGAGTACCCTTTCTTCACTTCTGAAGGATGGAGGGGTATACAGAAAAAGAAGCGTAGAAGGGCGGTCCACTTTATCTTATCCAGCAAAACATGTCCGATAAAGGCATGTTGTATCCACACCGTCCATTGCATCCATTTAGGGCATGAGCTCAAAAAGGAGGCATATCCAAAGCTCAAATGGACCACACTACAGAAAACAGTGGGGACAATGATGCCCACGGTTGAAATCTTACTAAGGCCAATATGATTTTAACTTTTTATTTAACCCCTTGATAAGGTTACACAAACCTAAATAAAGGAAAAACACAAATACCAACTTGATTCAAAATTTCTATAGCCCTCGTGAAGTTTTCAATGGTGCCCTAGATAAAATTCAAAAATAGAAAATAA
Organism: Magnolia sinica; assembly: GCF_029962835.1. Taxonomy (NCBI): domain Eukaryota; kingdom Viridiplantae; phylum Streptophyta; class Magnoliopsida; order Magnoliales; family Magnoliaceae; genus Magnolia; species Magnolia sinica. The sequence continues at coordinate 62,139,347 of NC_080587.1, read as the reverse complement.
AATAAACAAAAAATAATAATAATAAGTAAAGATAACTTATACTCTTTGAGTTAAAGTATGACCAAGTCACTCTTCTTGAAATCAAACCTGTCATCCTTAGGCCTTGGCTCAAGCCTAGCAGGAATATTGAGCAGTTGGCCTCTAAGATATGACAACTATAACCTGATCCCAACAATGCACTTGTCATACAGAAGCTCAAACTAGTGTGCAGAATTTTCGGATTAAATATTTCAACCCTTTGATTATATGGCAACCATTCATGTCCAAAGCAAAAGTGTTAAATTATCATAAGTTGAAATAATTTAATTGAGATTTCATTTGCTGACATTCTAACCACTGAAAAATGACCTGAATTCAAAAGCTAAAGTACTCCATGTATCTTCTGAGAAAACCTCCCCCATTAGTCATCAATCTCCCGAACTGGAAGTTGAAATGGGCTTGCATACTGAGTAATTTAGTGTGCTTTTCTCGTAATTAGTAAACTCCTTTGGGCCCATTGTGATAATCCATGCTGTCCATCTATTTTTCCAACTCATTTTGATAAAAAATTGAAGCATATCCAAAGCTCAAGTGGACCACACCACATGAAACAATGGGAATAATAATTTCCACCATTGAAACCTTTTTAGGGCCTACATTGATGTTTATTTGTCATCCAACCTGTTCATAAGCTCGAAAAGACATGGATGAAAGGAAAACACAAATATTAGCTTAATTCAAAACTTCTGTAGTCCCCAAAAAAAAATTCAAGGGTAGATATACAATTCACACTGTTCCTGTGGTGTGGCCCACTTGAGCTTTGGTTTGCTTCATTTTTTGGATCAAGCCATAAAATTATCTGATACAATGGGTGGACAGAGTGGATAAAATATATAAATGACGGTGGGCCTCAGCACACAGTTCACAAGTTTACCACGAAAAGAAATCTTTCCATGAGATCCAAACTATCATATGGGCCTAGTTTCCACCATCAGATCGATGGAATGCTTATCAGGGAATCAGATCATTCGTCAGGCAAAATATGCTGCAAACATACCGTGGATATTGGTCCACTGATTGGGGAAGTCACGCTGATATGAGACATAGCTAGAAAATAATTTACACAGATAGCTCACTTAGGTCTTATTTGATTAAAAGTAATTTCAAGCATTCGATAGTAAAAGCATAATAATACTTTCTATACTTGGAAGAGGGGAAATTATGCCTTGAAAAGCTGGCAAAATCCAAAATCTTTTAAGCTAAAACTTTGTGGCCCACTATGATGTGTGTATTAATCCACGCCGTTTATTCCTCTCTTTTTTTTCAAATCATTTTTGGGCCTGGGTCCAAAAATGAGGCAGATGGCTCAAGTGGACCACACCATAGAAAATAGTAGGTTCAACAGTGAATGTCATTATTCCCATTGTGGGCCACTTGAACTTTCAATCTGCCCAATTTTTGGGCTCACGGCCTAAAATGATCTAGCAAAATGAATGGACGGCATTGATGAAACATATACGTCATGGTAGAGCCCACAAAGTTTTGCCACGTAGCAGGGTAGACTTCATGCCTTTCCAGGAAAATGGACGGGTGAATAATTATTACTTAACTATATTTTACAGCCATCCATAATTATGACCAATCAAATAAGCCCTTAGTGAGTGCACTAATATGATCTTTGGCAGATAGCATGTTAAATGTGGGCCATGCCTAATGAATGATTCAGATCAATCACACATGTCATACAACATATGAAACAAGGTGATGCAGGCCCACATACTGATGCCAAACTGAAAGGGTATATATAATTCTGATACATGAAAATTTTAGTGAAATTAAACATTAGGTAAAAAGAAGCATTTACCTTGTGGTATTGCAGCTGAAGGAAGATAGTAAAAGGGGGTAAATGGACATGGATTGCATCCAACAGGGGGCTAGATGCACACCGTCCACCGCCACAATTTTTTTTTTTTTTAAAAAAAAAAGGGCCATGTGGATGTATAACGTGTAGAATCTACAGTGAAAATGTAAAGTTTTTACATGAAATGAACATTTGGCCCTTTTATGATTGGTCCTCGGACTGTACACCTGCATATGGCACTTTTTTCATTGACGTTAGAACATCTAACCCAATTCACCAAATTAACTCCAACGAGAGTTTGATCATTAACTTATTGAAAAACCCATATAAAAGTAAGTTACAAACACCATGTTCACACATTCTAAATCCCAATTTGGGGTTATACCCAAACAGCTCCAAACATAGGTACAATTCCACAAGAGGAAACTTTCTGGTACTTTCCTAATGTCATCTTAGATGGAGATAAACATCTCCATTTGAGACAATCCAAGTTCAAATTTCAATTTTGCATTTCCTTGTAAAACCTATAAAAAGGCATGTACATGTTGAATGTGGAATGTAGAAAAATCATTCTGTATTTACAATTCTATCAGTATTCATGTCATTACATGTACCTTATGCATGTGGCCGTACCACAACCAAACCATCCTTGCTTTGAAGTCGTCCACCCAATACTTTGTTTTCAACCACATCTCTTCTAGAACCACACATTCCCATGGCATGTCTAAGCCAAAAACCATTCAATTTCCACACCTTCTTCTTCCTAAGAGCTTCATCTGCCCTGGCTGAACTTTTACGACGGTCTTGACCGTCGCCAATGCAAGGATCATAAGAAGAACTAGTGGACCTTAATAAACAATCCAACTTCCGCGAAATTCTATCGATATCGTATGAATCAAAGAGAGATATGTCCATGAGATATGGACCCATGATCGAATTGGATGACTCTAATCGAAGCCGACCAACATCCCTCATCGCTTCTAGCTTGAACCGAGACGACCCGAGGGCTCTACTTGTTCTAGAGAGATCGAATTCACGCGATAGTCTTCTCTCACAACCAGACCCATGTTGGTACCATGCCCAGGCCGCAGCTTTCACGATCAACAGCTCGTCATCCGCAGCCGGCAGGTTTCTCTTCTCCATGGATTGGGTGTGAGAAGAGAGGGGTGTGTGGATTAGAAATTGGGATTGGATGGGATTGAGAATCTATGAAATAGCAAGTACTTGTTAGGAGGAAAATGGCATTCTTTTTGGTGATGTTTTGTCCCTTGTGATGGGAAGGTATCGTGTTTTGCTTCATTCGTGCCTACTTGCCGAATAAGAATTCAAATGATGGGAAACGTTTTAGTGGAGTCGGAAGAGCCCGAATATTGGTTGAGGCATCCGTGCACGGTAAATGTGGCAGTTTGATATACCGACCTGATGGTGGGTTGACGTGGCAAAGTTCCGTGGGCCCCACCATGATGTATGTGTTATATCCACGCGGTCCTTCCATTTTGCAAGATCAGTTTGAGGCATGAATCAAGAAATAAGGCAGATCAAAAGCTCAATGGATCGCACCACATAAAACAGTGGGGATTGAATGCCTACCGTTGAAAACATCTTGGGGCCATAGAACTACGGATCAAACTGATATTTATCTTTTTCTTTCACCCAGGTCTGTGTGATATCATGGATAATTTGAATGGAAAATAAACATTATGGTAAGCCCTGATAAGATTTCAACGGTGATTGTCACTGTCCGACTGCTTTCTTTTGTGTGGTTCACTTGAGCTTTCGCTCTGGTTCATTTTTTAGCTCATTAGCTAAAATGATCTATAAAAATTGATGAACGGTCTGGATATAACACATACATCACAGTGAGGCCCACATAACTTTGCCACGTAAATGCACCACCGAGGTGGGTCGTGTGTGCTAGACTACGCAATCCGGGACGTGGATTGGGTACTACCCTGTCTGTCCCGAGCTCAGGACAGGCTATAGCTCTGAGAGTCCACCGTGACGTATGGATTTTATCCATACCGTCCATCCATTTTTTTTCATGCCATTTTAGGTTATGAACCAAAAACTGTTATATATCAAAGCTCAAGTGGACCACACCACAGGAAGCAGAGGTGCTAATGATGCCCACCTTTGAAAACTTCCTAACTCCTACCGTGATATTTATTTTCCATCCAACCTTTTCATAAGGTCATATAGACCGGGAAGAAGGGAAAACAGAAATATCAGCTTGATCCACTTCTGTGGCCTCTAAGAAGTTTTCAGCGGTACCCGTTTAATACCCTGTGTGTGGTCCACTTAAGGCTTGGATCTATTTTATTTTTAGGATTATAATCTGAAATAATATGAAAAAATGGATGGACAGTGTAGATGAAACTCATACATCAAGGTGGCCCATCAGAGGCCCAGCTGTCCAGAGCTGGGTACAGGCTGAGGCAGCACCCAAACCGCGTCCCAAACGAGAGGCATTAACGTACCGCTTAGATGCATTTCACTCTTGCACGGTTGCACCGTCCAAATCGTTGGCCCTTAGTAATGGAGCATTGCCTGAAAATGGGATGATTTTAAGCATCTAATTTCTACCGTTAAATTTGCACCCCGGTCCATTTTCTTCGGAAACAGATAGGCTACTCCCCTTGCCACCAGCCAATGGCTGGTGGTCGGTGCTCTGTGGGCCCCACTATGATGTATGTGTTTCATCCATGCCGTCCATATATTTTTTCAGATCATTTTATGGTATGAGACTAAAAATAAGATATATCCACATTACAGGAAACAGTGTTGAATGAGCTTTGACCATTAAAAACATTTTGGGGGCTATAAAAGTTTTGGATCAAGCTGATCTTTGTTTTTTTCCCCTTTCATCTGGGTATGTATGACCTAATCAACAGATTCGATGTCAAATAAACAGTACAGCAGGCCTCAGGAGGATTTTAACGGTGGATATCCAATCACTATTGTTTTCATGTGGTGTGGTCAACCTGAGGTTTATATCCCTCTCATTTTTTAGTACCAAGCCCTAAAATGATTGGTAAAAGACATAGTTCATATTGAGGCCGACAGAGCACCGACCACAGCCACCGGGCTAGTGGCAGAGGGCGTAGCCAATCCGTTTCCTGGATGAGTTGCCACAAAAGACAAAGGTGGCCCATCACCATCCAAGTTGCATACATGTAAGGAAGTAGAGACGGCCCAAATCGTAGGGTTATGGGGCATATCCCGAAAACCGCACCGATCAAACTATTCCAACCATCCACTTCTTGGTATCAAATGGAGGGTTAAAAATGAAATTATCAGTGATCGGCATTCATTAGGCTAAATCAAATGGTTAAGATTATCCCATAGTTAGATTTTTCAGGCTGTACTCCATCTGCAGTGGGGCCCACGGTTTGGACAGTTTAGATCATCATACATGTATGGAAGAGGAGTCCAAATGGTGCCGAACAATCACCATGGAAGACTGGATCGTGGGTCACGTCGCATCTGCCACGTGTCTACATATGTGTTGCCGTGGAAGAGTATCCACGATACTCGTATAGGACAAAAATCATTTTGGCAGCGTCCCACTGTATTGAAGCTCCTCCAACGGAACTGTAGAATACACAGCTGAGGGTTTGTACGGTGTACACTTATTTTCAGTTCCAACAACTGCTGGCATATGATCCGGCAATCTATACCGTTTATCTATTCCTTCCTACCGTCCGTGGATGATATCCAAAAACAAATCCCTAATGGACAATGCCAACATTTATATTTTTAACCTAAAAAATAAACGGTTAAGAAGAGAAATACAGCAACAGTCGCATTCAACTGAAAAAGATCAAATATTGGGGGTTACAATCCTCCAGGATGGAATATCTTTTGAGGCGTGGTCCATATACTATGAAGAAAAATAGAAGGATGATCTAGATTTGGTGGACCTCACCTCTCAAAATCAGGAATTTGTGTACAACGGACTTTTATAAGTAAGCCCAGCCTCGTATTCGTCTTGTCGGAACGAGCTTGAGGCTTGAGGTTAGTTCAACTGGCGGACTGAGTGGATGTACCTCGTTTCAACACTTGAGGTCTTGGTATCAGCCATTGGCTGGTGTCAGGGGGAGTAGCCAATCCGCTCCCGTGTACTAACAAGCTAACCCAAAAAATAAAAAAACTGAGGCTCAGCGTCGTGTCTTTTTCCTTGTACGCTTGTTTTGCCATTACCAAGATAATGTATAATTTGGAAGCATGTATTTGGTTGCAATTGGAGGAGTCACCATGAATCTCAAAAATTAATATATTTATGTTTATAAGATATACCAATAATTCATGTGTTTTAAAATAATTGTTTGGAATGAAAAATTAATACTAATTATTATGGTAAAAAATTTAACAGTTGGAGGTGATGGTGCGGAGGACCTTAGGTGAGCCCCACCATGATGTCTATGTAAAATTCACTCCGACTATTAGGTCCGTCATCCCTTGTTAGGCGTATGGTTCAAAATCATCTCAATACTTGATTCAAGCAGGCCATTCCAAGAGAAACGGTTGGTAGATGAGCGCCTACCCTTGATATTTTTGAGCCCACCATAATGATTATATGAAATTCACTCCCACTATTAGAGGCCATACAAAAATTTATGTCTCGGGATTGAAAATTAGTTTGGTATGTGATTCGGGTGGGTCATATAAAGGGAAACAATTGGGAGAGGGACTCTCACATTTGAATTTTACATGACCCCACTCAAATGTTTACGAGAAATCCACTCCAACCATTAGATCATTCAAATTAAGCCTATGGCTAAAAAATCAAGCTGAAATGTTATTAAGTGGGCCACACTAAAAGAAAAGGTTGGAGGAGACATCCACTCTTCATTTTTTTTTCAAGGCCCAACATGATGATTATATCAAATTCACTCAAATTATAAGAGATGCCAAGTTAAAATTTATCCCTAACAACAGAAGATCGAGCCGAGAGTAGTTCAGGTAGGTCGCACGAAAGGAAACAATTTCAAGGATAAGCATTATCTTGTACACTGTTTCCAATTGTGTGGTCCATTGAGATCATGAATGTAACCAAATTTAGGACCCTATACACCTAGTGGTCGGGGAGAATTTCACAAAAAATATTACAATATAAGCCCATGTGAGAATTTACAAGAATTCATCTACCGCCTGCTTCAAAAATCACGTAGTTTCACTCCATCTGGTAAATATAAATTTTTTATTTTACTAGATTTCATCTACACGATGTCAAATATAATTAAGAATTCCAATTCAGATGGATTACATAGTAATTTGAATTTGAATTCTGTGTTAAATACAAGTTGTCAAACTCCTAATGTAAAAGAAACGTGTAGTAACTACAAATTATTTGCCTCCTAATAACACCTACGTTTGATCACCGACTTGTGTGTTTGGTTTATTAGTAGTAAAATTATAATGATGGCATTTTTACATTACTTTAATATCAAATTATTACCAAAATATTTGGATGTCGTTGTTTGGATTTGAGATTTTCATAATAATGTTATGAAAATTACAATAATTACAAATTCCCACACGTTGCTAATATTCAATTCAAACACGCGGCTACAGGTGTAACAAACAACCCGATTTCATTTATACGTATGTGATATGTTAAGTGTCGGTGTGCTAGGGTCGTATTTGACTCTAAACAAACAGAAAGCATTGTGAACCCAGGCGCAGAGATAGACCGACTAAGAATGAATTTGTGAAAATCGGTCATTTATTCAACCACCGATTGTAGGAGATCGGACAATTTTTGAAGGGTAGGTTTATCCTTCAAATGGATTCCTTTTCTCATCTTTCGGTCAAAAGAATTTCAATATTCGTGTAATTGTAAACGTAGTTCAATGGTAGAACAATGGAGAAAGAAAATTAACCAGATAAAACTGAAAGTATTTAATTAATGATTTTACAATATGGACACAAGCATCTTAAGGAATGACATTTTGGGCTCGCGGCACCCAGTTCCGATCCTGGTATGCTACGAGGAGAATTTTCAACATCAGTTTGATTCGTAATGAGCATAACCAAAGGCATAACCCACAAACAACAACCAAAAACTCCATCACATTTCTACTATGATCAAAAACTTTACAAGTACAATGAGCATAAAGGGAAATACAATGATAATGGACAAAAAGCTCCAAGATGATCTGCTATGCGCTCCTGCCTCACCACTACTGCGGGCAACAGTCGTGCATAAGCTTATAGAAGGCTTAGAGGGTGGTGTAAGTGTGTGCATAAGGTAGTAATACAATTATGCAATATCAGAGTAATGCGGAATATGCTGACAAATCCCTGAATGCTATTAGCCGTACCAAGGCCATACGGTGCAAGGCATGAATGATGTCGGCCATACCAGGGCCATGCAGTGCGAAATGCAACTCAAGTATGCAAATCCTCATCTAAGTCCACATATCAATACCCTACATCATTATCAGGGTCTAGTACACTCCAAAACAGATTGCCGCTCCATTGCGTGTAATAAGGTGAGTGGAAGAGACCTCACTATCCGCCTGCCAATATCGGGCTTGGCTCGTCGATAGCAGACTCATTCATCAAGTTGGTCAGACTTAGCTTAACTTTGCCCCCTCCTCTCGGGCGGGTAAGGCTACACCCCCTTCTAACCGACCACAACACAGCGAAATGCGCGACCGTCTGTTAATTGACACTCAGCGCTCATGCACCCACTTGGTCTAAACGTTAAAGCAACCTCCTAGTACCATAAAGGTTTAGAGACTTTCACCCAGGGATATCTATAGCACCCCATGTAAAACAAGATTTTTGATATCCAATCCTACCAATCACAATATGCCTATGGCGGCTACGGCCCTGATGTCGCTAGGGCATACAGTAATCATGTGACACAATGCAAGATGCATGAATCACGGAATCCAGTCATACGACAAACATGCGCATATCGTGCGCTCATGTGGACAACTCCCCTTACCAGGAAGTTTCTAATAATCTGCCCAATGGCATGTGCTATGATCAATCACTCATCTCATCATAAGCATGCAGGTAATGCGTATGGTCATGTATCATGATGCTATGTTACCACATACTCACAATTGGAATCTATCCTCACAACGAAGATGGGCCTAGACGGCCTACACACTACAAGTATGGCCCTAACAATGGACCCTAGGGAGAGTTACAATGCGGACATTTAACCATCATTGCTCCTACAATGTGAACGTCAAACCATCATTGCTCCCAGGGCATAGTTGCCAAAAACATCATTACATACATCATGGGGAAATCCCTAATCAAATGGGCCGAATCAATGGGCCGATTAATGGGTCGAATCAATGGGCCGATTTAAATGGGCCAATCGATGGGTCGAACCAATGGGCCGAATCAATGGGCCGGGCCCAACTCATTTATTTTTAGAAAATCCATATAGGGTATTATATAAAAATAAACCATATCAAAAGATCAACTGGACCATATCGTATCTGACCGTGGTAATAATGATTTGCCATGGTTAAATTCTAGTGGGCCCCTATTATAGGGTTCATTTCCTATCCAGCCTATTTATAAGGTTACAAGGACCTGGATTTAGAGGAAAACAACATCATATTGGTCCAAACTTGGTAGCCCCAAGGGGTTTAATGGTGGACGTCCAAACCCGCTATTTCCTATACTGTGGTCCACCTGATCCTATATCTGTCTTATTTTTAGTCTCAAGCCTCAAAATTATCCTTCAAAATGGTTGGGATGGTTCGTATACAACACATGCCTCATGGTGGGTCCCATAGATAGACGGCGTGGATGGAACATGTGAGACCCACAAAACTTGATGCCATGTACGACCGCTGGCAGTGGGGTCCACTTGCTGCCGTGCACAGCAGCAATAGGGCAGCTGGCTGCTACCTAAATGAGGCAGAGGTGGGTCCCATGTAGGGCCCACCATTCTATATATATACAATATATAATATAATATATATATACACCATACAATAGTGGCTGCTATGCAGCTTCATACACTAAATGCATTAAAGGGGGGGGCAGAGGTGGTCCCACGTAGGGCCCACCCTTATATGTAATGTATATATAAAATATGTATATATAATCAGCTGCTGTACATGCAGCTTTTCTGCATTTAAAAGAGAGAGGTGGGTCCCATGTAGGGCTCACCACAACATGCAATTTAATGATATATTATATTATAATATACTATATAATATATAATATATTAATATTATATATAAAAAACAATTGACAACGTCCAGGCCCTGGACAGCTTGGACGGTCACATGCATTTAAGGGAGGCCCCACATGTGGGGTGGGTCCCACCGTCCAGGGACGGTGGAGGTCCCACATGCATGATGGTGTGGCCCACTCCAAATGGATGGACGGTGTGGATGGGTCCCATGGGCCCACTGACCAACACACTTCACCATTAGCCACCTTACTAGGGAATTCGTGCCAAGGCCTCAGCATTGAAAGGAGGTATTTTCACTCAGTCTACCACTGCAGCTATGGGTCTAGGTCTGTCAGGGAGGGCCCCACATGGACATGGGTCCCACTGTCCAGGGGAGTGGTGGACGGTCTGGATAAAGCACACACACCATGGTGTGGCCCATCTAAGAGGATGGATGGCGTGGATGGGTCCCATGGACCCCATGTCAGTCCACACCCATGTCAATACACATACTCCATGTTAGCCACCTCCACAGGGATCGATACCAAGACTTCCAGTGTTGAAATGAGGCATCTTTCACTCAGCCTACCATGTGAGCTATGGAGCTGGGGCCCACGTCAGATCACACTTCACTGGCAGCCACACCCCACTGCTAACCACATCCAGGTGGGCCCTCTATGGACGGTTGGGATGGCATATAAACATCATGGTGTGTCCCACATGGATGGGGTCCACCGGTAGATGGCACGGATGATATACATAATTAGGTGGGCCATAATCATAGAAAGAGAGAGAAAGAGGCATCGAGGATGGAGGTGATGGAGGGGCCCTGCCACTATGGGCCCCTCTTTGATTCAAAACATACATCAAGGTGGGTCTTAATAGATATGGACCCTTAAATCAAACAAATGAATGAAATACAAAAACCCAAAATCACCCACCGCCTTCTTCTTGTTCCCTTGGCTTCCTTTTCTCCTTAGCTTTGATTCCAACGGAGGTGATAGAGTTTGGATGGTTAAGATGGAAGATGAAAGGGTAGGAAGTGGGCCACACAGTTTTCATGGAGAAGGGAAAGAGCTTAGATGTGTGAGGCTTTCTCTTGCTTGGAAAAATGAGTTGAGAAAATGAGAGAGAGGGTTGTAAAGAGTGAGATGTGATAAAGTGATAGATGGGAGAGAGAGGGATGGATGTGTAAGGGCCTTTTTGACTTTTGTGATAGATTGTGTAAGAAAGGTATAGGTGGTGTAAGAAACTTTTGACTTTGGAGGTTGCTTGGGGAAGGCTGTGAGGTGATGTGTACTTGACATGATGGGATTGATTGATTGATGGATCGATGTGACAAGTCGTAGAGATTCTCTCGGAATTCACACTCGGTCATTTATTCAGCTACCGATTGTATGAGATCGAACGATTTTTAAAGGGAATGTTTGTCCTTCAAATGGGTTCTTTTTCTCGTCTTTCAGTCGAAAGAACTTCAATATTCATGTAATTGTAAACATAGTTCAACGATAGAACAATAAAAAAGGAAGATATAACTAGATAAAACTGAAAGTATTTAATTAATGATTTTACAATATGGACACAAGCATCTTAAGGAATGACATTTTGTTCGTCACCCAACATGGACCAAACTTTATAATAGGATGGTCGTAAAGTGCAAGATGGTCCTTTATTCATTGCTCGATCAAAAATTGAGCTTTATGGTGAGATGATCGATGAAGGGCAAATTTTCGACAATCTGTTTGTTACTTGATCGAAAACCAGGCTTTATGGTGAGATGGCCAATGGGGAGACAGTTTTTTTCGTGGACTTAATAGGAACCAAGCACGTAGCAGACAGTCGTGATTCGATTATCTATTCATTGTTTGATGTGAACTAAACATCATGGCGATATGGAAAACCCCATAGCCTTTTGTTCAAAACTGAGCGATCTTTATTACGATTGAATGAATGCCATGGATGAAGGGTGGAGAGACAAATTAAGAATTAAAACTACAACCCCATGCTATCAACAGCGTCACGCCGCGCGAGTGATGGGGAGTTAAACTAGAATAAAATAAAGAAATAAGCGTCTATGAGGGATAGAGTTGGGCATGTCTGACCCGATCCTGTGGATCCGACCCAATCCGACCAGAGTTGACCCGATTTGAACCGAACCGACGGCCTGAATCGGTGCGGATCGAGTAGGGTCATTCAGATCCGACCGTTTTTCGGATCGAGTTCGGATCGTGGTCAATCTGGACTGATCCGAACTGAAATCCGAACAAATGGATCCGATCCGGATTGATCCGATCCAATCCGGAGTGAAAATCAATACTTCTACTTTTTCCTGTGGTATGGTCCAGTTGAGCTTTGAATAAGCATCAATTTTGGTTTCAACCACTAAAATGATCTAGAAAAACGAATGGACGGTGTGTATAAACCACATGCATTCACGATGGGCTCCAACAGAGTTTACTCAGTACGATAAGGGCCACTAAGTTATGTGCACAGCACGTCAACACAATTACATAGGCAACAGCTGTAGCTGTTGTACCCACTGAGTTACGTGCATAGCACGTCAACACGGGTAGGCGGGTAGCTACTGACAGGTTGAGTAGCGAGAATCCCTACGGAAGTGACATCAACAAGTTCCGTGGGCCCCACCATGATGTATGTTTTGTATCTACACCTTCCATCCATTTGGAGAGATCATTTTATGGCAATATCCAAGAATGAGTTAAATCCAACGCTCCAATGGACCCCAGCATAGAAAACAATGGGACAGTGACGCCCACCATTAAAAACTTCTAAAGGCCACAAAAGTTTTAGATCAAGCTGATATTTGTGTTTTCCCTTATTTCGTGTCTTTTTTAACTTTTGAACAGGTTGGATTTCAAATAAACATTACGATGGGCCTTAGGATAGTTTCAATGGTGGGAATCACTCTCCCCACTATTTTATGTGGTGGGGTCCACTACAACTTTTTATCTGCATTATTCTTTGGTTGATGCCCTAAAATGATATCTCAAAATGGATGGACGGTGTGGATACAACACATACATCGTGGTGGGGCCCACGGAACTTGGTGATGTCACTTCACTAGCCCACTCTCAACCTATCATTATCTAATCCGACGGGACACAGGCAGTGTCACGCCCCAAACTCGGTGTAGATATGTGTCATGCAAAGACGAGCGGAGATGCCCCTCGAGCTCCGAGTTGTACGAACGGCTCAAATGAGATCAAAATTACATGGGCCCCACAATGATGTATTTATTATATCCATACCGTTTATCCATTTTTTACGATCATTTTAGAGCATTTGAAAAAAAAAATCATATCTAAAGCTCAAATGGACCACACCGAAAATAGCAGCGAGGATAATGATTTTCACTGTTAAAAAATTCGATTCGAATCGTACCCTACCCGATCCGACTCGGTTTCCCTAACTGAGTCGGACTCGGTTCGGGTCAGGCCAACCGTGCATCGGATCAGTTCGAGTCAGATGTCTCAAACTCAATCCCGGATTGGATTGAGTTCGGGTCAGCCCATGTAAATTTCGGACCGAATCGAGTTGGACCCAATCCAATCCGACTTGGTCCGATGCCCAGCTCTAATGAGGGACGAATAAATAAGATAGGCAACATTGAGCTAAGAAGTGTTATGTTTTTTTTTATTGTGTTTATGTAAGGCCTTTGATTGTATTGGCATGAAGTATAGAGCTCTTCTTTCCATGCTACTTTTATAGACTTGGAGAGGTGGCGGACTTGTGCAGCCTTTGGCTATGTGAAATATTTGAATAGTTAGCCATGCAAATCTTCTTGAGCTTCCATGTAAGTGTAGCATATTGTATTAGGCCATGTGTATAAGAGATATCATGTAAGTAACATGATTACATATTCTTTCATCGTGATATTCCAGTCAAGTTACATGCATAGGAGACTTTATTAGAGTCTTCACGTTATTGAACTCTTGTCTTTGTATAGAAATACTTTTCTTGGTATTTAGCATTTAATGCTCGCTAAAGAGTTGTTTTTATGAAACTTTAATATTTAATGCTTCGCATATGTACACATCTTTAGCTCCTTCCATTTGTGGTATACATAACTACCACATGGCGTACATGGCTACCACGTGGCATCTTCTAGACCATTTGATATGCTAATGATAGGCAAAGTGTAAAGACCTCTCCTAAATATATTACAATTAATTGACGATTCCCATATTTAGTTTGACAAAGGTAAAATCGTAATGATGACACTTTCTTTTACATTACTAGAGAATTGTTGTGTTTGGTTTATCAACAATAAAATCATAATAACTGTTGAGGCAATTCAATCAAACACAAGACCACATATGTTAACGAGGCTTGTATTCGATTAACATATGTGATTAGAATAGTGTGAGCGTGCTAGAGTCGTACTCGACTTAATTTTGATTGAACATTGATTCCCCCCGCACCTGAAATAGATCGATTAAGATTGAACTTGTGGGATCAACCACCCTCTCAACCACCGACGGTTACATCAATCAAGCGAGAAGGGCAAAGGTTAGTCATACATGGATTCTTTTTACCTTAAGTTCATGACTTTTCTTTCACTAATGGTTACAGCCTTTGCATTTCTCAATGGAACGAAGATGAACATATTAGAAACTAAATAGGTTAAAAATGTCGATTTTATTGATGTATTTGGAAGTTGAGTACAATCAACCAATAACGAAAATAAAACAAAGAAATAAACGAAATATAAATACATACAATCTCCTATTAGATGAATAATCGAGGTTGATTGGTCAACAAAATGTGACCAAGGTTTGATCTTCCAAGTAAGGACTCGGTTGATCAGATTCAGCGATGGAACGCCATGCATAGTTATACTACTCCTAAGCGTACTGCAGTGATAGCGCTAGACAGAACTGATCTATGATAACATAAACCTCAGATGTTCTGAAGCATGGTTGGACAGAAGTTGAGGAACTAAATTACGTTGTGTAGTTAGATTGTGCTCGGCATGGCCTTAGAGCTCTTCATCGCATTCTCCTTTTATAGCTTGGGGAGGCGGTAAAAGTCTTGTTTAGTTTCCTTGCTGATTCAGGATTCTTGACAATCATGGCATGTAATTGCTATCTTATCATCCCTACCTAGCTTAAGAGATCTTCAAAGGTCAGAAACCATTTTCAGATCTCTTGCTAGTGTGACCATAGAGATTCGTAGATCTTATAGGATCAGTCTCGCTCAACCTGGATCGACCTTTAATCCATTGGTTCCCATCTACTATGATTATGATCTGATTCTTGAATCTTCGTAATCGTCGTGAGAGCACTGATCATCTCTAAAAAGATCTCCCATTTTGGAAGGATTGTAAGAGAGTCCTGCTGAACATATCCAAATTTGTGATAAGATCCATGTCTCAGCAGATCTTTTATATCCTTGTCGAGCACATTGCATTGATTACACATGCCACATAAATTAGGGTTACATGTCATTCGTTGATGCATCTTATCTGCATATGTATATATGGTTTTGCGCCACTTTTCTTTTAGTAAGTGATGCGTCTCCAAATAAGGTGGGGCAAAAGACATCCTCGAGCATGAGTAAGATTTTGTTATTATTATGCACATAGTGTCGACACATGGTAACATCTTATTGGTCCACATGGGTGTGCCAAAAATAGTTGTAAATAATAAAGACAATTTTTATTACTTTAATGTCAAATCATTAAATCCATACACTGATGTGCATATTTGGATTTGATATTTCCATAATAATGTAATTGAAAAATACAGTAATTATAAATTTCTTTACTTATCTCTTGAAAACATCTGCATTTGACCGATGAATGTTATGTTTGATTTTGTAATGGTAAAATCGTAATGATGGTACTTTTTTATTATATTACCATAGTAATTTTCAATCTAAACAGACTTATAATTTTTACAATATATCAGCTAATAGAAATTAGGTCCCCATACCTTTTTAAAATATTTTTTTACTAAACTACCTCATTAATTTGGTTACTATTCACTCAATACCTTTGTGTTAAAAATTAAATTAGATGACTTATTTTTTATAAATGGTGTGTTGAGGAGATGGCTCATGTAAAGAGGGTTAGAGCGTCATACGCATGTATGACGTCTCCCATTGGGATATGCATGGTCTCTCTACAACATACATACATACATATGTATGTATGGTGAATCCTAATTCTTATGAGACTTTGTCACCTTATCTCTCCTAGTGTGGCCTATATAAGGAGGAGCACATGTAAAGAGAGGTATTCCACTGTATCATTTTCTGAGGTATTCATTGTTATAAGTTCTTACATAGGGAAAGGATGGGAGAGAGGTAAGTCATATTTTTGGAAATCCAAAATAGTAAAAATCAAGGATGTTACATGTTACCCAATAGAATATACATGTTGATGAACCACGTAAATCCATTTATCTCTTGTCTCTTATTTTTATTTGGCCCTTTAGCTTTTTGTTTGGTTATCTTCTTTTATGATTGTAGTTTAGCCTACATCGATCGCATGCAGATGTTTTTCCACAATATGGTGATATTACAATTTTATTGAGAATGCCCTTTCCAAAACAAGTGTTCACAAATCAAAGGTTAAAATAGTTTACTTGATCTCATTATAGATAATTATGTCATCCCGATAAGGCACATCAAATGAATGGATTTGATAACATATAAACACCACAACAATCCTCATATAAATGGTGGACATCGTAACTGAACTTTTTCCTAGGGTGTGTCCTACCTAAGTTCAAGATGGCCATGATTTTTAAGTTTTAATTAAGTGTTAAGGCGATGAACATCCTTAAGTCCTGGGGCAGGACATTTCCAAAATAGAAAACGTCCACAACCCTCTAACTTTCCTCTTTGAGTGCATACGTCCATACAACAAGTTGAAAAATAAGAAGATTGGACCCGTCCCAATCATTTGCACAAAGAGAGATTTCCGACCGAGATATACAACAAGTTGAAAAATAAGAAGACTGGACTCGTCCCAATCATTTGAAAGATCAATGACAACGCTTATGTTATTGATCTTCCAGATGACGTGGTGATCTCAAGGACTTTCAACATCGCGGACCTGACCGAGTATCATGAACCAGAGCAGGATGAGAACTCGAGGATGAGTTCTTTTGAAGTGGAGGGGACTGATGTAGTGCGGGTCGCGGACAGTTTCATGGCCAAGATGGATCAAGAAAGGGTCGGTTAACGACAGAAGTGATCCGGACCATCGGACCTTAGACCGGGCGTATCTCACAATCCAGAATGAGTTATTGGGCATAAAATATATGATTTTAGGGTAGAACGAGCTACTTTAGCCAAAAAACCCCGCTATGCCGGGTTATGTAACCCGGATTTACGAAATACCCCTGTATCAACGGTCATTTTCCTGTTTTAATTTCGTTTTTACTATAAATAGTAAGTTCTAGTTTGATTATAAATCTTCATCCGTCGGGCTTTAGGAGTTGCGTCCAATGTAAAAAGAGCTTAGAATAATTAGGAGAGTAGTTTGGTGAAGCCAAATAGGACACTTACTATTTTTGGCCGAAAACCTTGCATACTAGTAGACATCACGACCGTCTATAAATAGTAAGTTTACTATTTATAGTAAGTCACGAATTCTAGGAGTTTTAGTCTTAGTTTGATTCTGATTTCTCTCCCATTACTTGGTATCCCTATTTAAAGGATTGTGAACTCATTTTTGTTCATTCATCAATCGATTTCGAATTTATTAGAATTTATTTTTATTTTTTTGCTTTCTTTCCTCGTGGATTCGAGAAGTCTCTGTGAGGAGTCCAGAGAAGCTCCGTGGATTTGGAGTAGTTATCCTCTTGAGGAAGACGGTGATCGACCTCATCACGTTCATCCCTGCGTCAAAACCACATAAATTTTTTAGCCTCGTCTCTTCTTCTTCTTCTTTTTGCCATTTTCTTTCATGGTTTGCTTTGAATACATTGATCATGTGATAGTGTTTTTCCATAACATTAAGGTGAACATGAGTAGTGTGCTTGATGGATGAGGTAGATCCATTAAAAGTTATCAGACTCTTTATATAGGGGTAGTTTTGTCATTTAAAAATAAAAGCCTCTGTTGGCATACAAGAGGACATTTTGTTCTTTGTTAAAAAAAACAAAAAAAAAAACAAAAAAACAAAAAAAAAGGCGCTTAACCAAAATTTTTGAAAAAAAAACTAATAGAAGATGCCACTATAACAATTAACTTAATTAATAAGATAATAAAAAATAATTTAAATGAGTACCGATAGAGTGTTGCGGACTTGACAAAAGGTCAACCACATTGTTTGCCTAAACGCATGACACGGTCTCTTAAGTAGAATCCAACAATTTTGGAGTAACTTAATAACTCTCTAGTTTGGGTCCTTACTCATGACTCAGTGGTGGACACAAGAGTTTTAACACAAAGGTCATGGGTTCAAGTACTCATTGTGGGGTGTGTGTGTGTGTGTGTGTGTGTGTGTGTGTGTGGGAGGGGTGGGTGTGGGTGTTAAAGAAAAAAAAAAAGAACTCGTCAATTTACTTCAATCTTATTCAAAACATATAAAATAATAATCTGGGAGTCCTCTTCGATCTCCAAAGGGAAAATGTTTAGTTTTACCAGCTTGATTCCATAAATCCATTGTGTCATCGGTTTCACAAGATTGTAATACGATAGGAGTCCAAAAATGAGGCAGATTAAAAACTATAGTTTTTATCTAGATGATATTTGTGCCTATAGTTCATCCTAATAGCAATAACCTTATGAATGGTTTGGATGGCATAAAAGTATCGTGGTAGGCTATGGGAAGGTTTCAACTGTGGGTGTTTCTATTCTTACTTCTTTTTTTTCAAATTGTATGACCCAGTGAGCTTTGGATATGTTTGCACAATTCAATCAAACATGAGGCCACATGTGATAGCAAGGTCCTGTATTCAGTTAACGTGTACGATTGGAAAAGTGCGGGCGTGCCGAAGTTGTACTCAACTCAAGTTTGATTGAACATCAGTGCCTCCTTTGCTGAGATAGACCGTTTAACTCTTGGGATCGCCACCCTCTTAACCACCAGTTGTAACAGTCATCAAGAGATTTACAGAAGGATACTGGTTAGCCCTTCCTGATGGATTCTTTTTGCCTTATATCTTAAGGACTTATTCTTTCACTAATAATTGCAACCAATGTATTTCTCCATAGAACGAACATGAACAAATTAACCTAGAAGAAGCTAAAACGATGCCGATTTTTATTGATTTATAAGTGATGCTTCGTATAATCGATGAAGTAACAAATCAACTAAAGAATAAAATAAAATGAGAGATAAATACATGAATTGCTCATGTGGACCAACAATCTAGGCGAATGGTCGGCATATGTGAGAATGGTGTTTAATCTTCTAGGTGAGAACTCGATTGATCGGGATCCAACAATAGAAGGTTATGGATATTTATGCTACTACTAAGCATACTGCAGTAATGGCATTAGACAATAATGATCTATACTAATTTAAACCTCAAACGTTTTACAGCATTGCTAGATAGAAGTAAATGAAATAAAACTATACTAACATTTAAAAAATAAAAATAAAAACAACATCGCGCTATAAAGATATATTGTGTTTGGCGTGGGCCTAAAGCTCTTCAACGTATTCTCCTTTTATAGCTTTGGGAGATGGCAAAACCCTTGCTGGGTTTCCTTTCCGATCCAGGATTCTTAGCGACCAGGTCACTCAGTTTTTCTCTTATCATCCTGCCTAGTGTAGAGATATTTGGTTATCAAAGTCTGTTTTAAGATCTCTTACTAGTGTGCCTATGAAGATTCGTGTATTTGTAGGACTTTGTCTCATCCAATTGGGTCACGATCCAAACCACTTTTAGATATCCTATTATCATTACCATGAAGATCTGTAGATTTAATGGGATGGTCCGGCTGGATCCAGATCGAGACCCAATCTATTAGTTTCCATTCACTCTGTTGTTAGTCCGATTCTCAAATATTCTTAATCACAATAAGAACACCTAACACCTATAGGAAAATCTCTCATTTTGAAAGGATCGTGAAAGATGGCTTTATTGAGCATATCCAGATATGTGATAAGAAGGTGGATCTTTTATAGACGCATGAATCATGCTACCTTGGTCATGTGCCACACGAATTAAGTTTTCTTATCGTTTGTAGCTTTATCTCCTTTTGAGACACAAACGATTTTATACCACTTTACTTTTAACAGGTAACGCAGAGCTAAAGATATCTTTAAGTGCAAGTATGATTTCATCATTGTTAGAAGCATAGTCCGATACACGGTGACATTTTATTGATCTACAGAAGTGTGCCAAAAACAGGATCGTTGCCTCATGTTTGGATTCGTGTTGTATTTGTTAGCTTACGGAATTGATGGACAGAGTAGATTTCTGATATGCTCCTCAGTGGACCCCAAATAGCTTCCACCTCCCGGAACTTCCTGTTGGCGGCACAAGCAATTTGCGTCCAGCTATACTGATGAGGCCGTGCGTGCCAGGTCCGGTATTGATGGATCGAGGTGGCTCGGATCACTAACAGTGGGGCCATTGTGATGTATGTGTCTTATATCTACACCGTTCATCCGTTCTGAAAACTCATTTTATGTCATGATTCAAAAAATGAAGCAGATCCAAATCTCAGGTGGACTATAATAAAGGAAACTGAGGTAATCGACTGTTAAAAACTTCTCATGAGCCACAAAAGTTTTGAATCAAGCTGATATCTTGTGGTCTCTTCATCCAGGTCTTTGTAACCTTATCAATGGGTTGGAGGGAAAATAAACATTACGGTCGCCCCTATGAAGTTTTTACCGGTGGGGATTTAATCACTACTGTTTTCTGTGGTATGGTCCAACGAAGATTTAAATCTGCGTCATTTTTGGTATCATGTCCTAAAATGAACTTTCAAAATGGATGGGCGGTGTGGATGTAAGGCACATGCATTACAGTGGACCCCACAGATAGGGATCCGGGATCCATCCAAACCGCGCCCGTGAGTGTGAGTGTCACTCATCAGTCAAGTAGCCACCAGAGGATAGGACATGAATGAGATCTGAACCGTCCATCATATTCACCACTTCATGTTCATATTCAAACCTAAAAAACCAGATCCAAGATTAGGTGGGTCACACCATAGGGAACAGATAGGATGGAAACGCTTGCCATTAGTTTTGGGCCCACTGCCATGTGTATATACAATCCAATCCTTTCATATAATTTTCCTTATGAGGATGAAGGTATTCCACCGTTAAAACCTTTCATATTGTTTGTTGGACGAACCGTGGTGTATATATGCCATCCAATACATTCATCTCACGCAGTATATCAAGATCAAGGGCTCCAAAATCACGTAATTCAAAGTCTCAGGTATATCACACCACATGAATTCAAACGTTTTAAACATAGTTTTAAATCGTTCCTCATGGTGCGTCCCACTTTAGTTTTGGATCACTCGGTTATTCACAAGCCAACGTGAAAATCACGTCTAACCTGATGGACGGTTGGATCTTATGCCGGTTTCCCCCACGTGGCGCTTATTGCCAACAACTATCCTGCGAATATGCCGTTTATAAATGAGAAATGGCCACATGACGTCGAGCTATGTAGGCTTGGAAACGGATTGGCTAGTCCCCCTGCCACCAGAAAATGGCTGATGGTCGGTGTTCTATGGGCCCCACCATGATGTATGTTTTTCATCCATGACGTCCATCTATTATTCTAGATTATTTTATGATATGAGACGAAAAATGAGGTATATCCCAATATCAAGTGGACCACATTAGAGGAAACAGTATTGAATGAACTTTGACCATTAAAAACTTTTTGGGGGCCATAAAAGTTTTGGATCAAGCTGATATTTGTTTTTTTTCCGTTCATCTGGGTCTGTATGACGAAATCAACAGATTGGATGTCAAATAAACAGTACATTGGGCCTTAGGATGATTTTAATGGTGGATATCCAATCATATTGTTTTCCTTTGGTGTGGTCGACCTGATATTTATATATCTCTTATTTTTTGTACCAAGTCATAAAGTGATCTTTCAAAATGGATGAACGGAATGGATGAAACATGTACATCATGGTGTGTCCCACAGAGCACAGACCATCAGCCACGGGGCTGGTGGCAGGGGGAGTAGCCAATCCGATTCCCAGACGCACCTACACAACAGACAATAGCAGGGTGGATGAGTTCCCATTGAAACCTTCCTATTGCTTATAGGGCTCACTGAGATATGGTTCATGCATCCAACCCATTTATTGCGTGTGTCCCACTTGAATAAAGGGTCAGACCAAATTTCAAGCCATTCCAAAAATCAGGTGGACCCTAACAAATGCTCTTAAGAATTTTAAGCATGATTTCACATCTGTTTTAGATGGTGTGGTCTACCTAAGTTTCTGACATCGTTTTTTTTTTTTTACAGTCCATCACCTAGATGTACCCACCAAATGCACAGTGGGGATACACACATCAGTCCACCACCTAGATGGGACCCACCAATCAAATTGATCATTGGGTCTGTTAGATCTTAACCTCTAATTTGTAGCCAAAAGATAAATGATTAAAAAGTAACCATAGTAACCATACAGGCGTATACCCACGGTTAACGTTGTATCAAACACTGAGCCCGTTTGGATACCACCAAATAAGTTACTTTTTCTACTTAGATCAGTAGATAAGTAACTTATTTTAAATAAGTAAGTTTGGTTTATAATTAGCAACTTTTTTAACTTAAAATTACTTAATCACTTCTGGGAAAATTTTCAACTTTTTTATTTTTCATAAGTTGTTGAATAAAGGCAGAGAAGCTGATAATTATGCTATTTACCAAGTATACTTATCTTCTTAATAACTAGAAACTATGATAAGTTACTTGTGGCATAAGTAACTTATACTAAGCAACTTATTATCCATTGCAGCTACTAACAATATAAAATAACCACGTCCATGTGCGCCAAACAGTCCCAAAAAAAGTGAAATCCCGATAAAAGAAGATTCTCATTTTCTTGGAAAGTAATTTCCATAGGTTGCAGCCCCACTATGGATGGGTGATGCCCATCCTTCCTTTAAAAGATCCTATCCCTTCAATTGTTGCCTTATAGATAGGCAGAATGATTGATTAATATTGAAAGAATGCAATGTTATAATGATATTACTATTGCGATGGCAATTTAATTTTTTATATTTGTTTTGGTGGAAAGTTTTGGAAAATAAATTCTACTTCTTGAATGAATGGTTAAGATCATTCGATTTAGCAGTTTTTGAGAGGGATGAGTAAACAAAGGTCACCACGAGTATCAATAATCAAACCTTTTTTAAAAGAAATTTGTTGTTATAAAGGATTCTCGGTATTCCAAACCAATGATGGTTGATCATATGATCATAGTGTGTTTTTAAGAGGGAAGGGCTCTCGAAGGTGGGCACCACATGAACTACTTTCCATATCCATGAGTAAACCTCTTTCTAGTATAATCATTACAGACTGTCCATGTTTTTTAGCCTTTGATAGGGTGAATATTATAAATGAACTGCTGAGAGCCGGGCAACTGAAGGTGGTCTCCACGTGTCCTTTCTAGTATGATCAATATGAACCTTTGATTTTCTCATCCACCGATCGATGGTTAGGATCGTTCTATCTCAGTGATTTGAGAGGGATGGTGATCAAGGGTGGGTTTCCTGCAAGGGCCGGACGATTCATAGCTACAAGCGTAGTCAACGGTTCAACGGTTGAGACAGTTGATTTATTGGACCCCAATTAAGATACACCATGGCTCAAAACTAGGGCTGCCTGACCGAGTCCCGAATGACCAGGGCATGGGCCACTAAACTTAGCCTAAGGGTTGGGATAGGGCTTGAAATCTAGGTCTCGTATCTCGTTGGGTTCAGCCAAGGCTAATCATGGATAGTTGATGCAGGACATGAAAATTAAATATGATATGTGAGATTTTGAGCTTAAGATCACGTTAGTTCAAAAACAATTACACAAATTCCATATCCCACATGAAAGTACAAACATTCAATTAAAGGAAATCTATGTAGGTCCAGGCCTACACATATAGGGCTGGATCAATAAAAATTATGAACCAAACGATACTCAAAGATAAGAAATAATCATCCACACATGCATAGTAATCAGTCCCTAATCAAAGGGATCCAGAAATTCCAATTCGGAGAACCCTAGGGTAAAAAAAAAAGGGGCATAAAATTGGAGATTTGAGTAATTTTGGGGTTAAGTTTAGAGATTTTGGGTGAAAGCGGAGTGAAAGAGAGAAGAGAGACGAAGCAGATAAGTACCACACGCGTGGACAACAACAATGGCCCAAACGCACATGTGTGTGATCCCAGCCGCACGTGTGTGGGGCCCACTATTCAAAAAATGTCACCTTAGCTTTGGTCGGCCAGGGATGGACTCCAAAACTCCCAAATCTCAACTCGATGCGATGTACGATTTGTGCGTGGTGCTCTGTCGAAGTTGTAGCCCTCCTGTAGGGTCAGATTCTGAAATTCTGTTGTGGGGAGGAGAATTGTTGCAATAGATGATTGATTCGAAGTGTAGATGATGGGATGAGATGAGAAGAATGAATGGTAGAAGATGGGTAGTAGATGTGGCGATGGATGGGGGCGAATCGGGATAGATGTGGCTTCGCACCACGATAGTTAACCCTTCGATGAAGGGAGGGCTTTGCACCCAATTAGGCTTCACAACTCAGAAAGTAGGAAAACATAAAATTTTTATTAATCTTCAATGAATGAAAAGAACTACAAGGGGTGTCTATTTATAGGGAAAACCCTATACTCCAAAAACTCACACCATGTGCGCAACCTATTACTTGGTGATGAAGTAAACTAAAATAAAAACCAAACAAAGAAATCTAAAGCGTTTACGATGTTTTAAATAATAACAATAAGCAAAACCTAAAATATGAAATCAATCCGACGAGTGGGCCACGATCATGAGATCTCATGATAGGCTTTTCTTGACTATTGGGCCCACTTTTTTGAACCAAAACTTGTCTTCTAGCTAAGAGACTCTCCCTGTACGTCGTCATCTAGCCAGATCGATGGTGGGGTCCTCCTTCTGCGTACGTACGTGCATAGGGGTGGTGGTGTGCGGGTGTGCGTGTGCACGATGTCCTCATCAACTCTCCCCGGCTGCGAAGATTTCGCCACTGGCAAAATAAAACTCCTGAACCGCTCTAGGATGTTATGATCAAGTCTCTGAAGCTCCTCCTCAGTAAGCCATGTGCTGTCTGAAGCTGGGCGTGACTTTTATTTAACTAGGTATTTCTGAAACCCGCCATCCGACGTGAAAATTATCTCATGGTTTAGGATATCCTCTATTCTCTCTGGGTGTGTGAAGACTAGGTATGGGAGGTAGAGGCTGGGATGAAAGGTCGGGAAGAGGCCATGGATCAAAGGGTAAATCTGGGGAATCAGGATGGGTAGGCGAAGGGCCGGACAAAGTATTGATGGGTACCTGAAAAGCAAGTAGATCATCCACATTTAATGTGGAACTAATTCTCATGGAAGGTGGAAGATCTACCTCATACGCATTGAGACCGTTTCGCTTTATAATTTTGAAGGGCCCAACACTATGCTCGTGTAACTTACGAACAGCCCCTGGAGGGTACCGCTCGGGCCTAATGCGAACCATCATAGAGTCCCCAATATTGAACTATTTGAAACGTTTATGTTGGTCTGCAGAAAATTTGTAATGTTCATTACTAGTAGTAATCTTTCGCCCAATTTCTTGATGCAATAAATGTACGTAATGCGCAAAAGACTCTGCAGACTCTGATGGCCTATAGGACAATGACATGAGGATAAGATCAATAGGCTTCCTAGGCTTGTAACTAGTAACGACTTCAAAAGGACTTAGACCTGTGGACCTATTGACAGAACTATTGTATGCAAACTCGGTTATGGGTAGTACGACGTCCCATGTCCTGGTATGCTCCCCCACTAAACATCGAAGTAAACTCCCTAAGCTCCTATTAACCACCTCAGTCTAGCCATCAGTCTGAGGGTGGTAGGCAGAAGAAAATTGGAGCCTAGTATTCATCATGTGTCATAGTGTCTTCCAAAAGTAACTCATGAATCTCACGCCACGGTCAGACACTATGGTTGTTGGTAACCCATGCATTTTGACGACCTTACTAAAGAATAGCTTGACAACATGAGATGCATCGGAGGTCTTAGAACAAGGAATGAAGTGGGTCATTTTAGAGAAATGTTTCACAACAACAAATATGGAGTCATGCTTTCGAATAGTCTTGGGAAGTCTAAGCACGAAGTCCATACTGATGTCCTGCCAAGTGATGAATAGGACTAGTAAAGGTGTATATAATCTTGTATTCTATTTCCTCTGCTTTGCCAGTTGACAAGTACGGCATTGCCCTATAATTTTGACCTCATCCCGCTTGAGGTTTGACCAATGAAATCTATCCTCCACTAGGGCAATGGTCATGTCACGACCAAAATGACCCGCAACCCCTCCTGAATGTAACTCCTAGACAAGAAAATCATTAAGGGAGGTGTGTGGTATGCATAAGCGGTCACTCTTAAACAAATATCCGTCTAAAATCAAATACTCACTGTTAGCTCCTGACAGACTCTCTAATAAAGACGTATACACATGTTGTAAGGCCCATATCCTAGTTCATACTATTCCGTCAATTTCCGCGATTCTTCCCGTCGAATTTCAGCAACCTACGACCTATAATCAACGTTTGCGCATGACCCTAAGTCATATCCGGTAGATTTTAGTCGATTTAATCCGAGACTTGTACCATTGCGACCGCACCATCTCCACGGTTTCAACGCTGCGTCTTGCATACCGATCCGATACCCTGGCTAGGAGATGTGGGCCCGCGTTCAATTCGAGAAAAACGACGCCCATTGCAAAACCCAAGAGAATCTCTACGACATGTCACCTCAATCAATCAATCAATTCCATCAAGGGTCAAGTACACCATCACCTCACACTCATCCCCGAGCAACCCCATAAGTCAAAAAGTTCTTACACACCCCATACATTTCTTACACAACCTACCCCTAAAGTCAACAATCTCTTGCACACCCATCACTCACTACATCCATCACTCTATCACCCATCCCTCTCTCTCTCCTTACAACCCTCTCTCTCTCATTTCTCAAGCTCCATTCCAAGCAACCAAAAACATCACACGTCCAAGCTTCCCAAGCTCTCATGGAAGAGATTTAATGTGGCCCACTTCCCACCCTCTCATCTCCCATCTCAAACATTCAAACTCCATCTCCTCCGTTATGATCGAAGCTAAGGAGAAAAGGAAGCCAAGAAAGCAAGAAGAAGACGGTGGATGATCTCGGATCTTCATCTCTTTAATTTTTGTGATGTAAGGGCTCGCTTATGGTGGGACCCACCTTGATGTAAACTTTGTATCAAAGAGGGGCCCATAGTGGCGGGGCCCCTCCATCCTCTCCGTTCTCTCTCTGTCTCTCTCTCTCTCTCTCTCTCTCTCTCTCCATTATTTTTTTTGTGTATGATGGCCTGTGGCCCACTTGATGCATGACCTTATCCATGCCATCCATTGATGTGGACCCCACTGTTTTTATGGGTGGTACGTGCCATGGGCAAAACACAAATATCAGGCTAATCCAAAACGGGTGGGCCATGTGGGACCCACCTTGATGAGGTGTACATCCACACCGTCCGTTCAGGCGGACGCACCAGTGGAGGGTGCAACTAACAATGAAATGTTAATTATCAGTGGGTGCACTGACGTGGGGAGTGGTAGCAATGAAGTGTGGACTGACGTGGGTGCACTAACAGTGAAGTGTGTGCAGACGGTGGGGTCCATGGGACCCACCCACGTCATCCATCCATTTTGGTGGGCCACGCCACACGCATGTGGTGCATCCACCGTCCAAGGACGGTGGGACCTAGATCCATGGCTCACGTGGTAGGCTGAGTGAAAGATACCTCGTTTCAAAGCTGAGGTCTTGGCACGATTCCCTAGTGCAGGTGGCTACAGTGGAGTGTGGACTGACAATGGGGTCCATGGGAACCATCCACGCCGTCCATCCATGTGGAGTGGGCCACACCATCACGTACGTGTGGTGTCCACCATCCTTGGACTGTGGAACCCACCTCACGTGTGGGGCCCTCCTTGATGCACATGACTGTCCAGGCCGTGGATGGCCTAGACGTTGATTTATTATATAATATAATATATATAAGATAATATATATATATATATATAATACTATATCTGGTAGGTTCCCACGTGGGGACCCACCTGCTATGATATTGTGTGTGTGTGTGTGTGTATATATATATATATATATAATCCTGAAGATTGGACATCCTCACAAATGGTGGGGTTTACCCTTAAGAAGGCCTCTATTTCTTCGATGCGTTTATCTATGCATTGTTCTCGATGCTTATTTAAGGACTCAACCTGCTGGGCTAACTTGACCACTGTTTCTTGCAGTTGCTCTATGTTTAGTGTGGGGTGCAAACCGAAACCACGACCCATACGTGTGGGCATACACTGACTTGCTCAACCTAAGGACCTGTTACGGCAACTATATGCGTCTAAAAACTAAATGACCCTACGAGACTCTATATGAAGGAGACTACACACCGTTATTAAAATTCAGTTACATATATCAGGGACTATGGTTTTCTAGCAGCTATATATGATGGATCAGATACATGAAGGACTCAAACAAACTAAACCCTAAATATGTGGTGAGTTCCCCTACAAGAATCCTAGGCTCTGATACCAAATTTGATGCAGGACATAAAAATTAAATATGATATGCGAGATTTCAGACTTAAGATCACGTTAGTTTAGAAACAATTACACAAATTCCATATCCCACATGAAAGTCCAAACATTCAATTAAGGGGAATCTATGCAGGTCCAGGCCTACACATGTAGGGCTGGATCAATAAAAATTATGAACCAAACGATACTCAAAGATAAGAAATAATCATCCACACATGTATAGTAATCAGTCCATAATCGAAGGGATTCAGAAATTTCAATTCGGGGAACCCTAGGGTAAAAAAAAGGTATAAAATTGGAGATTTGAGTAATTTAGGGTTAGGTTTAGGGATTTTGGGTGAAAGCGGAGTAAAAGAGAGAAGTAAGATGAACCGGAGAAGTACCGCACACGTGGACAACAACAATAGCCCAGACGCACGTGTGTGTGATCCCGGCCGTACGTGTGTGGGGCCCACTATTCAAAAAAATACCACCTTGGCCTTGGTCGGCCAGGGATGGACTCCAAAACTCCCAAATCTCAGCTCGATCTGATGTATGGTTTGTGCGTGGTGCTCCATCGAAGTTTCAGCCCTCCTGTAAGGCCAGATTCTGAAATTCTATTGTGGGGAGAAGAATTGCTACAATAGATGATTGATTCGAAATATAGATGATGGGGTGAGATGAGAAGAATGAATGATAGAAGATGGGTAGTAGAGATGAAGATGGATGGGGACGAATCGGGATAGATGTGGCTTCGCACTACGGTAGTTAACCCTTCGATGAAGGGAGGGTTTCGCACCCAATTAGGCTTCACAATTCAGAAAGTAGGAAAACGTAGAATTTTTATTAATCTTCAATGAATGAAAAGAACTACAAGGGGTACCTATTTATAGAAAAAATCCTATACCCCAAAAACTCGCACCATATGCGCAACCTATTACTTGGTGATGAAGTAAACTAAAATAAAAATCAAACAAAGAAATCTAAAGCGTTTACGATGTTCTAAATAATAATAATAAGCAAAATCTAAAATATGAAATCAATCCGACGAGTGGGCCACGATCATGAGATCCCATGATGGGCTTTTCTTGACTATCGGGCCCACTTTTTTGAACCAAAATTTATTTTCTAGCTATGAGGCCCTCCCTGGACATCGTCATCGAGCCAGATCGATGGTGGGGTCCTCCTTCTTCGTACGTACGTGCATAGGGGTGGTGGTGTGCGGGCGTGCGTGTGCACGATGTCCTCATCAATAATCTACCCTAACCGATATGCTGATATGCCCATTGCTTAGTGTATGCTATATGATATATAGGTATCTGTAACGTAGATTATTGATTTCATATATAATATGAAGGACTTTAGTAGAGTGTGATGAATGATAGACAAGAACTTAAAAATTGTTCAAATTATGGACCACACTCTAAATAATGAATGGTATGTTCATGCATATGGTGGATAATCGAACGGAAGATATGCTTGGTTGATGAATGATTTTGTTTTATAAGTGTGCCATAGAAAAACAAAAGGGTTTCAATTTTCTAAAAGCTATCTCATGAATATGCACTCACTAATTGTATACCAATTATACACTTGATAAATTTGTAACTTATCTTTAAGGTTTATTTGTTTTGATCTTTTTTTGATAACGTAAAGTAATTATGTCATCATTATTATTTTATTACAACCAAACCTAATGTAATAATTATTGGTCAAATACACATATTTAGTAAGCAAGTAAAGTAATTTATAGTCAGTACACTTTTTCACGTGATTATTATAAAATTTTCTATTCAAACAACAACATTAGTTTATTTTGATAATAATTTTAAAATAAAGTAATATAAAATATTATTATTATAATTTTAATATGAATAAATCAAATATTATAAAACTGTTATTGTTGTGGTCAAAATCAAACAATGTGAAACTGTTGTCGTTATGAGTAAATTATGAGTAAATACACGTGTTATTAGAAAATTGGTAAAGTAATTTGTAATCATTAATCATTTCTTTTACATTAATACGATAATAGGCAAAACAAACCAGCCCTTATAGAATGGGCTCGCGCCCAATCTTTTAAGGAGAGAGCTAGGGTTAGAGCTGGGCATGCATGACCCAATCCAGTGGATCCGACCCATTCCGAACTGAACCGATGGCCTGGATTAGTGTGGATCGAGTAGGATCAGTCAGATCCGACCATTCATCAGATCGAGTTCGGATTAATAGTTAATTCGGACCGATCTGATCTGAAATCCAATCCGATTCAATCCGATCTGACCTGATCCGCATAATGTTCATTCAACACTATTTGCTATAATGTTGTCTACTTGAGATTGGGATATACCTCATTTTTACTTTAATATCGTAAAATGATCTAGAAAAATAGATGGACGGTATGGATGAAATAAAGACATCATGCTGGGGTCCACAGGGCACTGACTATCCACCGTTGGGCGTGGAAGGAGGAGTAGCCAATCCTGCCTCTGCTGTGCTCAAGGCTCAAGGTGCATCAAGCACCGAGCTACACAGCACACAGCAGGGGCAGCCGAATAGGTTCCATGCGTGCAGCTCGTGGGAACTTTTTGTGAGGTTGAGTTGTGTGGGCCCCATCGTGATGTGTGTCAAACATCAACACCGTGCATTTGATGGGTCCCCATTAAATTATGAGATATCCCAAAAATCAACCATACACGGAACTCAGGTGGGCCATACCATCTAAAATCATGTTAAGATATTCCTAAAACATATAAAAGCACTTGGTGGAGCCCACCTAAAATTTGGATGCATCTAAAACTTGGTCTGACCCCTCATCCAAGTGGGACACACAGAATGGATGGTCTGGAGTTGTGAACCACACCTCAGTGGGCCCAAAAAAGGATCGTGATATTTTAATAGGAGGGTAAGCGAAGTACGTAACTCCTCTGGCAGGTGTACTCTGTACGTAAGAGACTGCTATGCACCATGCCGGTTTGTATATTGGCATAAGCAAGTTCCGTAGGTCCCATCGTGAGGTATGTGTTATATCCAAACCGTCTACCCATTTGGTTGGGTCGTCTTAAGGCTTGAGCTGAAAAATAAGACAAATCTAAAGATCAAGTGGACCACACTGCAAAAAGGCAGTGGGGGTTGAATGTCTACCATTGAAATAGAGAATTTGATCTGAACTGTACCCAACCCAATCCGACTCAGTTTCCCTGACCAAGTCGGACTCAATTCAGGTCAAGCTAGCAATATGACGGATTGGATTGAGTCAAAGGACCCGGACCCGGTCCCAGATCGGATCAAGTTCGGTCGAATCAAGTCGAGTTTAACTCAATCCGGTCCAACTCGACTCGATGCCCACCCCTCAGGGTTGAGGCCGCTTTAGCTCATTAGGACTTTAACAAAGTTAGAGATAGAGCTCACAGTTCGAGAGGACAATGCCGGCCTTAGCTCTCACTTGGCCCATTGTCAAAGTTGACTGAATGAAGCAATAACTCATCAACCTGACCTGTTCACAACCAAAACCAAGTCAATTCAAGCCAGTTAGATGCAGCATGAGTCATTAAAGGATCATTCAATGCCACCAAGTTTTGGTTGTGCGTGCGTGTGTATAAAAAAAGAAAGTTTTGGTTGTCCCTTAATTGAAGGATGGTAGTTGCTGTATGTGTGTCCAATCAATTGATATGGCCTTGTTGAGCCCCACTTAAGGTGGGGCATCCAATAAAAGAGGAGGAAATGCTAATGACTGATACATGGTATATTGATTTTGATAAAATTATTTTTTTCAAACATGAATATTAGACTTTTAAACAACATTGTAAGAAAAATCAAAAAAGAAAAACATGCAAACAACATTTTCAAATAAATTATTTGTAGAAACTGATTTCCAGCCACAGAATTTTGTTTTTTTTGTTCCTATATAATTATTTGTACACTACCATCTATTTAGTTTATAATTTTTTACCAATTAGAGGAGTGAAACAGACTGAATTTACAGCTAGAAAATCCAACGGTCCAACTGACCTGATGGAAATCTGAAATCTTGCATGTGTGCCGCAATGGCACGTGTGATCACATTTGGACTGACAACACTCCACATCCTAGAGATCTTATCAAACTTCAACTTTTCATATCTTGGGCCACCTTGCGGATGGAAGATTCCCCAACATATCTCCCATCAGTTGATTCTAGTGGGCTCGGTTAACTCTGACCAATCGGTTGTATATGATCATCTAATAGGCAGATAACTTGATCATGGCCCATCTAATAATGAGGTCTACAAGATGAACGGTTTAGATCACTGAAATGTCATACGGACTCAAACCATTGCTGCGAAGAACAAAACCGTACCATTTCTTCTGCAAGGTTTGCTAGCTCTACCTGCATGCACCAACTCACACGTACGTTTAACAGGCCTATGTGGAACGTCTGGGCAGAACATAAGGTGGTGCCAACGGTGAAGATGAACATACACAAAAATCAGCGTGGTACACTCATCAAGTGGGGTAATGACGCAGGGGAGGACGTGAGGTCGAGCACCGTCTTCCTCAAGAGGATAACTACTCCGAATCCACGGAGCTTCTTTGGACTCCTCACATAGACTTCTCGAATCCACGAAGAAAGAAAACAGCGAAATAGAAATAAATTAATTGATCAATAAAAACGAGTTCACAATCCTTTAAACAGGGGTACCAAGTAATTAGAAAGAAATCAGAATAAAACTACAACTAAAACTCCTAGAATTCGCGACTTACTATAAATAGTAAACTTACTATTTATAAACGGTCGTGATGTCTACTAGTGCGCAAAGTTTTTGGCTAAAAATAGTAAGTGTCCTATTTGGCTTCACCAAACCGTTCTTCTAATTATTCTAAGCTCTTTTCACGTTGGGCGCAACTCCTAAAATCTGACGGATGAAGAGTTATAATCAAACTAAAACTTACTATTTATAGTAAAGACGAAATTAAAACAGGGGAAACGACCGTCGATCAAGGGATTTTTTGCAATTCTGGGCTGCGCAACCCGGCGTGGCTGGGTTGGCTGGCTAAAGTAGCTTGTTCTACCCCAAAATCATATATTTTACGTTAGATAACTCATTCTGGATTATGAAATACACCCGATTTAAGGTTCGACGGTCCGGATCACTTTTGTCGTCGGTCAGGCCTTTTCTGATCCATCTTGGTCTGAAACTATCCGTGACCCGCTCTACATCAGGTAACCTTGTAAAAGAATGGACAGTTTAGAAGAACTCAGACATTGTTTGGCTAGTGATGCTGCCATTAGCCAGGTGGCTAGTGGCCGATGCTATGTGGACCCCACCATGATGTGTGTGTTTTATCCACGCCGTCCATCCATTTTGAAAGATAATTTTAGGGATTGATCCTAACAACGAAGTAGATCTAAATCTCATTGGACCACACCACGGAAAAACAGTAGTGATTGAATGTCCACCGTTAAAAACCTCCTATGACCCACTGTAATGGTTATTTGACATCTAACCTGTTGATTAGGTCATACGGACGAAGGTAAAAAAATATATATCAGCTTGTTTTGTGGCCCCAAGAAGCTTTTAATGGTGGGCGTTCAATTGACACTGTGCGGTCCACTTGAGGTTTGGATCAACATCATTTTTGGGCTCATACTATTAAATTATATGAAAGATTGGGTGGACGGCATGGATGAAACACACACATCCTGATGGGGCCCACAGAGCACCGACCACTCATCAAGTGGGACACCGCCGTTCGGAAAAGAAAGAACCATATAGAAGAACTCGCAAAATGCCAATATTGCACGCTCAACATACACGTGTGGCCCACCTGATTTGCATGCTTTAACGTTCATTTTCACGGTGTGAGTTGCTTTGTGCATGTCCCACACTTTAAAAAGGTTAATATTCAAAAAGCGCGTTTCGAAAAGGTGAAAAAAGCGTAGAAACGACTGGCAAGGTCATGAAAGCTTAAATCAATGCATTCGTGTAGACAGTTGGTTATCAATTCTCCAACCGTCCATTTATTCGTTCATCAGCGGTCCACTTGATTTTATTTTTTAGCTTTTTGGTACATAGCATTCATCACAAGTAGGGCTGTCAATGGATGGGGTCAGCTAAGGGCTTTGGGGGGGGTCACAGGTATTAATTGGGTCGCGTTTGGGCAATCCTTTCAAGCTGTTGGTGTTTGATTTTTAAAATACACTGTAAATACTGGGTAAATAAGTAATGATTACTCTTTACAACTATTTGAAAATTCACGTGTATTTTTACTTGGAAAACCGGTCTAAATGGGTTGGTTTAAATTTGTGGGCTATATTGTGATATATATGATGCATCTGTGCCATACATCCATTTTAGCATAACATTTTGAGGCATGAGCCTAAAAGCGAGGCTGATCCAACACTCAAGTGACCCACACCAAAGGAAACAGTGGCCTCAAAAAAATTTTAAAGGCAGGTATTTGATTTCCTAAATCCTGTGGTGTGGCCTACTTGAGCTTTGGATCTTCCTCATCTTTTTGGATGATGCCATAATTTCAGTTAGGATAATGGATAGACGGTGTGGATAATTCACATATATCACCGTAGGCTCCACGTATATTTCACAGCACCATCTGTTTTTTGTACCGAAAAAAGCCATAGTCAAATCAAGCGTTGGTACTGCTGCTACAATTACTCGGTTTCCCCTTCACCTTGTATTTATCATTGGTTTAGAAATTCAAACAGACCCTTAGAATTAAATAAGAGCCTTGCTGTGGGCTCCGGAGAGTTTCAATACTAGGTCAAGGGTTCGTGTACTCGTAGGTAGTAAAATTCCACTACAGTATGAGTGCGTGTGGAAAAAATAAAAAATAAGAATAAGAAAAAATAATAATAAATAAATAAATATTAATAAATTTGGGCTAGGCTACGGCTGCCTTTAGCCCGGCTTATTGTAGCCCGAGCTCTGATATCTTTAAAATGTGTAAGATGGAGGC
Source organism: Magnolia sinica (assembly GCF_029962835.1). Lineage (NCBI taxonomy): Eukaryota > Viridiplantae > Streptophyta > Magnoliopsida > Magnoliales > Magnoliaceae > Magnolia > Magnolia sinica. Next base: position 62,103,640 of record NC_080587.1, on the reverse strand, counting down.
ATAGAGCTTATATGTGACCTCTTACTGGTCTTTTAATTTAAATGAATGTGTGAGATGGAGGCATAGAGTTTGTTTGAAACACTCATCAAAACCTCTTAAAATAAGATTTTAATCTTTTGAGTAATGTACCTACTAATTTACATGGGTGATTAAAATAAAATAAAAAAACATAGTTTCCTTGAATTGGAATTGGAATTTATTTTTATTTAATTCGGAACAAAATAACTTGAGATTCTTATTTGAATTTTGATACCTCCATTTTATCATTTAGCATGTGTAAGTGGCTATGGACCATGCTATGTTGGTTATGGACATATGAACTGTGTATGAATAACATCTTGGATATTTTTATTTTCTTTCCTTTTTTTATAATATGGTTGGGCTTGGACTAGTCTAGAGGATTTTGGGCTGAGATTTAGCAACACGAAGACTAGCCCAGCCTAGCCTATTAACAGCCCAACCCAAGCAGCCTGACCCCACTAGCATGTATCATATCTATATGTGTTATGCATGTGAGTCTTGCTTTTGTATGTGGGGACTGAGTATGGAAATTCTTTCCTCTTTCCCTTTCATCCGTACAGTACACATTGCATGTTAGAAAAGTTCTTTTGGATACACCGAAAATAAAAAATAGAAAAAATAAAAATTATCACTAGGCTGAATCATGTATAAAATATGTTGTCCTTAAAGTGTGATTTGCCCCCTTATCAACTACTGATGGGTTACAGGCTAATTGCTTCCACGATAAGACAAGCCTTATCTGGATCCAGCATGCAGCAATCACGATAGGTCCACTATGGAATAATTTTAACGCAGTATATTTATTCTGACAGACTTAGACGATGGAGATGATAACAGTATTCTTTAATGAAGCTATGGACTGTATCTGATTTGATGGGAGAGATGGTGTGTTGAGATGATGAAATCGGACTAGAATGGTCCAGTTTATATAGGCCTTAGGTTTAGACCCGTTGCTGTGTGGCATTCAATGGTCCAGAACGTTTGAAAAACGTTTATGGCCGTTGTCCATTAATCCCAGACGTTTCTGGTCATTAGATCTGTAGATCTGACCGTTGGATCATCCTGGCCCGTCCGTTTTCGGACCGTTGTGGCTTTTAAGGTAGCCATCCGTTTAAGAAACGGCTGGACGTTTCGGATTTAAGATCCGACCATTCTCAGTCACCTATAAAACCTAGGCTCATTTTCAACATTTCAGATCCACATTGCCCTAAGGCTCTGACCAGACCCATTGCACCGAGGTCGCACCATCTCGCGCCGGTTCGCGTAAGGTCGCGAGGGAGCGACGACTCTGCGACATGATGCGCACGTGTGAAGTGCGCCACTACAGCCACACTGCCTCACTGCCCACCCCCTCGCCCTCCCCCACGCCCACTCCCGTGCCCGTGCCCGAGCCCGAGCGCGAGCACGTCCGCGTGCATGCGTGCGTGTGTTCCAATGCGCGTAACCCATGTTTCATCTCCTCCAAAAAGCTCCAAGTAAGAATACCCTTCTCAAAATCTCATATAAACCACAAAACTATTCTTTGCATTTCCGATGTGGGATAAAGCACACACACTGCATTTTTTAATTTAAAAATTCAAAAAAGTATTTTGGCGGAAAATTTTTAAAATTTTAAAATTTTGAATTTTTATTTTTATTATTTTTAAACCACTAATTTTCAACAATCCCCATTGGTTTTTAAAATAATGAAAACTCTGCCAGAATAATAACAGTTATTATGCATAAAGAAAGATATCTTGTGATTTGAATTTTTCCTTAGTGTAAGCATTTTAAAGTTATTTCAAAATTTCTGGTTGCCGCAGCAATGAACCAGTTATTCATTTATAATACGACCGAAAATACTACACATATAATAGCTTATGCGTTAGGTGTTCCTTTATAATCTCGCTTAGCACTTTTAATGGCCATGTGCTTATCCTGTTTCATGAACGATCCCGAGATAACTCTAAGTCTCATGAGAAGCGGCACCACTTCTACGTTCACATAGGTGAAATCCTTCCAGTGTTTCCGTTTAAAACACTTGTCCTGTTTGACTAGATTTCATTAAGAGTTCAATACTCATCCCTCTTTATAACGGCCAGCACTATCATCCTGGATGAGGTTATCAATTTATTTAGTGCTGAAACTTTTCACTTATCAATGAATTGTTATTACCCATTAAACCCAATATTTAGAGATTTTCTAATTTAGGGTTGGGTTTCTTTCACTGGTGAAACTTTAAGTAAAGAGTTTCAACCCCATCCCTCTAGATATTGTCCTTACTACCTCTCTCGTTAGAGGTTTAGTAAAAGGATCAGCCAAGTTATTACTTGACTTTACATATGAGATCGCAATGATTCCATCTTGAATCAATTGTCTTACATAGTCATGTCGCAAACTTATGTGCCTAGACTTCCCATTATAGGTACCACTATAAGTTCTTGTTAAAGTAGCTTCACTATCACAATGAAGTGAAACAGCCGGTATAGGCTTCGCATAAAATGGGATTTCTAAAAGAAGATCCCTTAACCACTAAGCCTCTTTGCCTGTAGCAGCTAAAGCTATGAACTCAGATTCCATAGTTGAGTGTGTTATGCAAGTTTATTTCTTGGATCCCCAAGATACAGCTGCACCTCCTAGGGTGAATATCCACCCTGTAGTGGACTTGTTGTCCCCTGCACTCGATATCCTACTTGCATCGGTATATCCTTCCAACACTGCTGAAAATTCTGAGTAAAATAGCCCTAGTTTTTTAGTTTCTTTAAGATAACCAAGAACTCTACTAATTACTTTCCAGTGTTCAACACTTGGATTACTTGTAAACCTACTTAGTTTACTCACAGCGTATGCTATATCCGGTCTTGTGCATTGCATTGCATATATAAGACTACCTATAGCACTAGCATACTCTAGTTGTGCAACTGCTCTTTCACTGTTTTCTTTTAACTTGACACTTGGATCAAACGGGGTCTTTGCCTCTTTAACTTTCAAGTGATTAAACTTGTTTATTATTTTCTTAATATAATGAGACTGACATAATGCAAAACCCCCACTATATTTTTTAACTTTGATACCTAATATGATATCCACTTGTCCAAGATCTTTCACTTTAAAAACTGAAGAAAGAAACTTTTTGATTTCAATTACACCTTCCATTTTATTACTGATTATTAACATATCATCTACATACAAGCATATGATTACAACATAATTATTACATACTTTTGAATATATGCATTTATCAGCAATATTGTGTTCAAAACCATAAGACAGAATTTTAGAATCAAATTTATCATGCCACTATTTTGGTGCTTGCTTTAATCCATACAAAGACTTAACAAGTCTACATACTTTTCTTTCATTTTCTGGTAGAACAAACCCTTCTGGTTACTCCATGTAAACCTCCCCATCGAGATCACTATTCAAGAATGCTGTCTTCACATCCATTTGATGGATATGAAGATGATGTATGGATGTAAGAGCGAATAAAATCTTAATCGATGTTATTCGAGCTACTGGTGAATAAGTATCAAAATAATCAATTCCTTCTTTCTGTCGAAAACCCTTAGCAATTAATCTTGTTTTAAAAGTTTGAATTGTACCATCTGTGTGATATTTTTTCTTAAATACCCACTTACAACCTATTGGTTTAGAACCTGGAGGTAGATTTATCAATTCTCATGTTTGGTTAGATATTATAAAATCCATTTCATCATTAATGGCTTCTTTCCAAAAAACGGAGTCTCTTGAAGACATAGCTTTACTAAAGGTTTTAGGGTCATCTTCTATAGTCAAAATCATAGGTATTTTCCTAATCACCTTCTCTCTATCACCCTCAACTAGATGAAAAGAGAGTCGTTGAGAGTCTATTTGATCAGGATCAAGACTCTTTTCTACTCTTGCTCTTTGACTCCTACGAGGTTCACTAGGAGTTTTCTCTTCTATTTGTGTTTCTTTTATATTTTCATTAGGAGATTGAATCTCAGCATTCTTTTTCTCCGTGAATACAGAATTCTCAAAGAACTCTACATCTATAGACTCTATGATTACATTGGAGTCTAAGTCTAGAAGTCTATAGGCCTTACTATGTTGTGCATATCCTACAAGGATGCACTTGATAGCTCTTGGTTCTAATTTAGTTCTTTTAGGTTCTGGAGTTCTGCAATATGCAAGACACTCCCACACTCTAAGATACCCTATGTGTGGTTTTCTTCCTTTCCATATTTCGTATAGAGAGGTCTTGGTTTTCTTAGATGGAATTCGGTTTAAAACATGACATGCAGCCAACAGTGCTTCTCCCCATAGGTTTAATGGCAACTGTGCTTGTATTAGCATTGAGTTGACCATTTCTACTAACGTCCTATTTTTTCTCTCTGCACACCATTTTGTTGTGGTGTATAAGGTGTTGTGTACTGATGTATTATGCCGTGTTCTTCACAATAGTTAGAAAATTCATTAGAGAAATATTCTCCTCCTCGGTCACTACGAAGGATTTTAATATTTTTATCTAATTGATTTTTTACTTCAACTTTATAGATCTTGAATGCATTAAATGCTTCATCTTTTGATTTTAACAGATATATATATATATATATATATATATATATATATATACATATCTCGAACAATCATCTATAAATGTTATAAAGTACCTTTTACCTCCACGGGTAAGAACATCATTTAGTTCACATATGTCAGCATGCACTAGGTCTAATATTTGAGATGATCTCTCAACGCTAGGGAATGGTTTCTTGATTATTTTAGACCATATGCATACTTCACATTTATCTTTGTCACTATCATTGTATGATATTAGGCCGTTCTTAGCCATGAGTTTTATGGTACTGTAGCCAATATGGGCTAGTCTACCATACCATAGCGTTATAGACTCAATCATGTAAGCAGAAGAATTCTTTTCATTTAAAGAGAGTTTGATCATCCCATTACAAGCGTATCCCTTACCCACAAAGTTTCCATTCTTAGACAAGATTAGCTTGCCTGATTCAAACACAACCCTAATCCCAGGCTTGCTTAAGAGATCCCCTGAGACAAGATTTCTTCTTATGTCTGTGACATGCAGTACGTTGGTCAGGTTTACTTTCTTTCCAGAGATAAAGAGTAATTCCACAGTTCCTTTGCCTACAACTTTCGATCGTCCTTCATTTCCCATTTGAACCTCTTAACCATTGGTCTCATCTTCATAGGTTTTGAAAGCAGATCGATCATTGCATACATGGACTGTGGCACCTGTATCATACCACCAACCAGGGATTTTCTCTTAAACTAGGTTCACTTCTGTGACCATGGCTACGATTTCATCGTCTACTACATTAGCCTCTTTCTTAGACTTTTTTCGGTCCCTACAGACTCGGTCGAAATGCCCGGTCTTGCCGCAAACATAGCAAGCTCCCTTAGGTTTGCCGTTTTTATTCTTTTGGATTTTCTTGAATTTTCCTTGATCTTTGTTAGGTTTAAGGGAATCAGCTTTCTCATAGGTATTATTTTGAGATGTCTTTTCTACTACGTTCACCTTGGATGAGGATGCACCATTAGCGTCATCCTTTTTGTCTCGATTACGAGATTCTTCTTCAATATGAAGATGCTTCTGGATTTTATCTAGGGTGAACTCTTCAGATTTATGCAGTATTTTCTTCTTGTAGTCTTTCCAGCTCGGAGGCAACTTTGCGATTATAGCTCTGACTTGAAAGGATTCAGGAAGATTGATTTTTATGGCTTTTATTTTATTTACAATAAGCTGCAGTTCTTGGATTTGGGCAAGCAGCGGTAGATTATCTACCATCGTGAAGTTAAAATACTTGGCAATTAGAAATTTCTGTGTACCTTCCTCTTCAGCCTTGTATTTATATTCCAGTGCACTCTAAATTTCTTCTACTGATGTGGTCCCTGTGTACAAATCGTACAATCGATCAGAGAGAGCATTGAGGATGTAGCCATGACACAGCAGTTCATCTTCTTGTCGCTTGATCCTAGCAGCGATCTGTTCTGGAGTGTCAACGTCCTTTGCTTCAGGCAGAAGCTGGAGAGTCGGGTCCAGGATGTAGAAGATCTTCAAAGCGGTCAGCAGGAATTTCAGCTTGTCCTGCCATCTAGTGAAATTTGAACCATCGAATCGGTCCAATCGGATCAGATCATTGTTCATCAGTTTGATTGATGCAACACTTTCGGTGTCCATAATCACGCTTTAAGATTGTTAGAAAAGTTCTTTTGGATACACCGAAAATAAAAAATAAAAAAAATAAAAATTATCACTGGGCTGAATCACGTATAAAATACGTTATCCTCAAAGCGTGATTCACCCCCTTATCAACTGCTGATGGGTTACAGGCGAATTGCTTTCAGGATAAGACAAGCCTTATCTGGATCCAGCGTGTAGCAATCACGATAGGTCCACTATGGAACAATTTTAACGCAGTAGATTTATTCTGGCAGACTTAGACGATAGAAATGATAACAGTATTCTTTAATGAAGTTATGGACTGTATCTGATTTGATGGGAGAGATGGTGTGTTGAGATGATGAAATCGGACTGGAATGGTGTAGTTTATATAGGCCTCAGGTTTAGACCCGTTGCTGTGTGGTATTCAATGGTCCAAAACGTTTGAAAAACGTTTCTGGCAAGTGCAAAGTACGCCATCTAGCGCCACTACAGCCACATTGCCTCACTGCCCATGCCCTCGCCCACGCCCACGCCCACGCCAGTGCCAGTGCCAGTGCCCGAGCCCGAGCCCCCAGTGCGAGCGCGCGCGCGCGTGCGTGTGTTCTAGTGCCATGCAACCCGTGTTTCATCTCCTCCAAAAAGCTCCAAGTAAGAATACCCTTCTCAACATCTCATATAAACCACAAAACTATTCTTTGCATTTCCGATGTGGGACAAAACACACACACCACACTTTTTAATTTAAAAATTCAAAAAAGTATTTTGGCGGGAAAATCCCAAAATTTTGAAATTTTGAATTTTCATTTTTATTATTTTTAAACCACTGATTTTCAACATTGCATATGTTGCAAATCAAGATTGGAAGCATGTGTCGCCCATTAAGGCCAACATGTTGATATGATCTAATGATATTAACCGTCCATTTTCTAATACGATATGAATAAACTAGCACATATGTTTTATAGATGATCCTGATCTTTAGCATATTTGCTTAAATTTAAGCCATTGAAAATGTCCTTTTCAGTATCCTAAAAATAGTAATTATAAGAATCATTTCTTCAACATGCGTTTGCGCTCTTCACCCAAATAAGGTAGCGCGTGGACTAAAAAATATCTAGTTCGACCTTGATATTTAGAATGGGTGTAGTGCTGACTAAAGATGATATATTTTGATTAACTTGAATTTGCTACTTATTTGATAAAAGTTTAAAATTTATGATCAGCGTTTAAAATTTATGATCAGCTAAACATAACGAATTCACCTTAAATTAAGGAATCAGAGATTCCCTAATAACTAAAATGACTTTTAGATATGGTTTATGGCATGATATTCTAGGTACGGACCTCAGTGACGAAGAAGGAAGAGATTAAGCACCTTTCTCTGCCTGCATTCACCTATAACCTTCACTTTACAAGATTTCAAGAAATTTTGGGGTTATGAATTTTTGAGGCTTCGGATTGTCTTTTAGAGAAGAAAAGACAGTTATGACACTCCTTTGAAGAGGAGATGATCACGGATCGTAAGTCCATACCCTATTATGATCAACTTAAACCACCTAAATGGCTTAAACATGTGTAGAGGCTAAGCTGAATGGCTTAGATGATCACAGATCTTAAGTCACTCTTTCTAACTCTATTTTCTACTTACTCTGGCTCTCTTAAGTATGCAAGAGTTTCTCTCAAGTCTCGAGCATCCAGGTATGTAGAGAATGGAACGGAGCATGGGTATTTATGGAAGAGCCCATGACATTATTGAAATAAATGGAAACTTAAGGGGTAGAAATGTCATGTCAGGAGATGTGGTTGGCTAGAGGGCACATGGCACTTCTAGGTTCGCTTGATAAGTGGTAAAATTTGTAATTTTAACACATTAGGAGGGAAATTGATTGTTTGAGCCCTAGGCAGCATTACCACTTAGCTCTGAATCTCTTGCTTAGCCGCCTAGAGATATGTGCATAGGTTGTGGAGTGAAGTTGACAAGGAGTGATAATCAGATTACTAGTCCTTCACAAATTTACATTTTAATCAAAGTTACAACTATGTGATGATCTCTGGTGGGCCCTGACTTGCCATATGGTGCCGAGGTATTGCTGTTGGGGTGAGCTTTACACCCTGGATTCTTCTAATGAGTTCAAGTGGTCTTGTAGGGTTTATGTGCTTTATTATGCACTAGGTTATGAGGGTATCTAGGATAGGCTTAAGTGATTGGGGTTTCTAACCTAGTTTCTGAATTTCAGGGTTTCGTAAGTGTTATAGATTTTGAGTTTGCCATCAATTTTGGTTTAATATCGTGAGCACAATTTATCGAGGAGCATCTCTATTTTGAAATTCGGAACTCCCACTCTCCTTAGATATTTAAAAGATTTTAAAAAGTTATATCTCAACTTTTGTTTCTTTTGGTTTCAGTATTTGTCTTCGATGAATGTTATATCTCGAGATTCTATTCAAGTCCATCCTCCAAAATACTCATGAATAGAACGTATTCTTCTAAGTGCTATGGCATTTGATGAATATACACGTAATAGTTCTATTGTCAATTTTATCTCTATGAAGAACAAGTAACAAAACATATATAAGAGATTCCCAAGGGCATAGGTCGACTAGAGAAGGAATTCTCATTGTTCACATCTCATATAGGGTCTTCAATATAGATTTAGATGAAACTTTACTAAGAACATAAATGATTGTAAGTAGAGGTGTACATGAACCAAGCTAGCTCATTTAGCTCGCTCGACTCGACTCGAAAAAGCTCGACTCAACTCGGTTCAAAGCTAAGTTCGAGCCGAGTCAACTGATTTTTTTAGCTCGAAAATGAGTTCGAGCCGAGTTCAAGCTAGCCCCAGCTCGACTCAACTTGGATCAAATCCAGCTCAAACTCGGCTTGACTCGGTTTGACTCGGCTCCACTCAATGCAGGGGTATATAAACCCTTTTAAAAAACCCTAAGTCCCTTTACCTTACCTAAACGAATCCACGCCCGGCGCCCCTAATCCCTTACCCGAATGAACCCACGCCTAAGCTCTCCTTCTCTGATCTCTCCCTCTTTAGTCTTTTTCCCTCTCTCTCTAGTCTCACCCTCCTCTCTCAACCCGAACAAGCTCTCTTAGGTCCGGCAGGTCTAGCACCACTCACCCGAGCTATCCGCCTCTCCCTCTCTCCCTCTCCCTCTCTCAGCCTGTCAGCCAACTATGAGGCTGAGCCGCTCGCCCGAGGCCTGAGCCCCTGAGCTCTCCCTCCCCCTGTCACTTGCTCAGCTCGCCCCTACCCCTGCCGCAACTCGTCAGTCCGGCCGCCGGTAAGCCATAACTCCATGTCTTTGTTTTGTATGCTATAACTCACTTGACCTAAGCAGAGTAACGACCTGATTGCTCGAACCTGGCTCGAACTCGGCTCTAACTGGTGAAATTTTTTACCAAGCCGAGTTGAGCTAGAGATGCTGGCTTGGTCACCGAGCCGAGTCGAGTTCGAACTGGGTTAGCCTGGTGACCGAGCCGAGCTGAGTTGAGGCCAGCTCGACTCGATGTACACCCTAATTGTAAGTAGCTCATCTCCTTAAAATGTGGTTGAGAAATTAACATGTGCCATTATCGATTTATCCACATCCAATAATATCATTTTCCTTCCATCTATCTAGAATCCCATTTTACTATGAAGTGTAAGTCATTGTGTATTGTAAGACGATGCTAATATTTTCATAATATAATATGGTTTAAGTGTTTCATATACACACCTGTTGCATCTATCAGATTTAAGGATTTTGATATTTTTCCCATCCGATTTTTCATTTCAGCTTCTATTTGAGAAAATTGTCAAAGGCCTAAATTTTATGTAAGATGAGATATGAACATATATAGCACATGATCGTCAATAAAAGTTAACAAACTATTGACATTCATTTTTAGCATGTACATTAAGGGGTCTATAGATGTCCAAATGAACTATCTCTCCAATAGCCCTAACACCTAACCGCTTATGGGAAGAAAAAAGTATCTTAGAGATGTTTTAGACATATAAAGTTTACAAAATGATAAATAAAAATTAGATAAGAAACTAACAAACTAGAATGCGTTAATTTTTCCTTAGGGTTGTTTTTAATATGACCTAACCTCATATGCCATTTTATGGATTTAAATACAATAAATTCATTTGATATAGCAAATAAAGTAAGAAGTACATTACCATTTATGTCTAGAATAAACAAATATAAAATTAAACTTACCTGTGTATAGATGAAGTTATTAAATCTTCAAAAAAACTCTAAATCTAAAAAAGGGTATCATAAAATACTATTGTTCGGCCTATGTGCGTATGGAGACGATAAATGCATATTACTAGCATGTCTTGAATAACGTTGTTCTTCATATACACCTTATAGCTCCCACTAGTTATCGGTCAACATTTTTTGAGTCCTCTGCAATCTTGTGGCACATGATTTATCATGACTTAATCCAAAATTCACTCGTTAGATAGAGTATCAATGAAAAATATTTCAAAACAAACAGCTACAAACAAAATATTAGGTGACAATGGAATTACCATTTTTTATTAGTGCACTAACAAGCATATTTGTCAGAGTTTCCACCGATAAAACAGATCATGCTTGACACTTTCTACTTTTTCTTTCTCTTTTTTTCCTTCTTGGGATTAAGGGGCGTCAATAGCTTCTATTCATAGTTGTTCTTCTTTACCTTCTTGTGAACTTTTGACAATCTCTTGTTAGCCATCCGCTTATAGGATTCGACTATGAGAGCATTGGCTTTACCTAGCTGAATAGCATTTTTATACTAAATAGCCACAAACTCTAATATATTGTGATAGAATCTTAAGTTTCTAAACATTGTGATAAGATAATTATGGTTTGGAATCTTTTTTATTGAGGCCCGCACTCGAACAAGGAACGGTATATGACAATAATCTTAAGATTACTTATTATTTACTATTTTTTTATACGATCCTTGATTTAGTAACCAACTAATATCCTAAACTCTCGAAAGTTTTGTTCCATCGCCCTTACATGTGCATTCAACTTTTGTGTGTAGGTATGATCTAGTGCATCCCAAATTCTAGCAATCTCATGCATCTCATACGTACATATGAGCTCCTTGTGCATGATAGTATTCATAATGTTACAAGCTAAACAATTTTACTTTCTTCACTTTTCATAATATTCAATTGCAACCCTGTATTCTACTAAGTTATCATTTTCAACTACTATTAGTTCATTTTGAACCTCATCTAAAGTACGTAAAATATTGTCCTCATCTAGAAGGCATCTAATGGTGTGGGACTAGTCTTCATAATTGTTACTATCAAAATTTTAAGCCGCGAGTTTTATAACTAATGCTTTGGTGACCATCTATACATTACATAAATATTACTACTTAATTATGATTAATGGGCATTGACATCAATAATCTATATTTCTATATGTCGTACAAATTTTATTTATAAAAGTGACTAAACCATTTTAAAGGAGATATGAAAGTCCACATGTAACATTCTATTTTTTTAATAACGGTAGGTATTCCAAACCCCATTGATTCCTTTTATGTGGCCCACCGTAACTTTAGATCGCCTTCATTTTTGGACCAATGCCCCATCTTGATTAGGTAAAAACATATAAATGAAATGGATTTCCTACAACGCCACTATAGGGTCCATTGTTTATAAATAAATAAAATATATTACAAGCGATGTGCTTCATTGTGAAACCAACCTTCCCGAGTTTTTCTCTCACCTTCCGTTTTCTCCACTCACAACAAAAGTCTCCCAGAACCATCTATTACCTCCAGACCATCGAAAAAGTGGGCCTAGGGTCCTGATCTGAACTGTTCATTCGCTGGATCTTATCATTTTAACCCATCTTTTTTAAAAAATGAAAATAGAAAAATACACACATAATGTACGACATGTGCCACTACCAAACCAATATCCTGAACCTCTCTCCCACTTCTTCCATTTTTTCGCTCGATAACGGGATGATTCTACATCCGAAGCCATCCAAACATTCATCTTAAGAAAAGAAGAAGAAAAAAAGGAAATAATAATAATAATAATTATATGCGTTGTGCACGCACGCCGCCTCAACCATGAAGTCACGAACCTCCAAAACCACTGAGAAATCTCCATTAAAAGCCTTCATCCTTCACCTTCCAATCTTCCTATCATCAAACTCCATCATCCTGAAGAGAGAATCGTCGAAAAACCATCGATCAACAAGTCGTCATTAGAGAAGGTACCATCTTCCTCGACAAAATCATCAACAGTTAAGTTTTGTTATAGCTGTCTCTTGACATGGGTCACGCATCAGGTATGTGATCTAACCTACACCCCACACTAAGATTTATACATAAATATCGTAGGCATGGAATGATATTTGGCCTACAAGCTAGCAACCATAAAAATACCTGTAATTTTGGTTAATGTGCATGAATGGTTAAACCACTATACATGTTGAATTACTTCAATTGTATTGTAAATATTATATCTTTTGTGTATATGTTAATTATTTAATAATTACTTATTGTTTAATCAACTTTACATGTGGAATATTAATGGTGCATTGTATAGCCTTATTAGATTTACCTTGAATCCTTTTGTGTTGATATATTGTTAAATAATGTACACATTAGATTAATAACTAGTTGTGCATAAAAATTTTAAATATATTATGTTTGTTCTTTCCTCCTATTATATGCCTTCTTAAGTTACTGTCAAATGGTTATTATTATTTTTATATAAAACTCATGAATTTTATTTTTTGTGTTATAAAATAAGATATGGCTAAAATATCGTGATATGAGTGCTTTGTCCAGAGTCATTCCCGAAAGATAGGCACGACTGCTTTGCCCCTGGGTAATTTCCTAAAAGATACACACACAGGTGCTTTGCCCCGGGGTCACTCTCAAAAGATCAGTACTGATGCTCTGTCCTAGGTAATTTTCTAAAAGAAATACACACGAGTGTGTTGTCCTGCATTAACTCCTAAAAGAAATCACATGATGGTCTACCCAGGGTCGTTCCCTAAAAGATATCACGTGGTGATCTGCCCAGGGTTATTCCCTAAAAGATCATCATGGTAGATATATTCTTCAATTAATCGCAAATGAGTGCATTTTTAATTCAATCATTTATGGAATCATTTTCTTTAATTTTGAAATATTTTTATGAATATTTATTTTCTCATTAAATGTTGATTTTCTTTAATTATTATTATAAAATTATGCTATAATATTAATGTACAAATTTCATTTTGGATGAAAATGATCCTATTGAGTTGTCGTATTCAGGGTGTTTAAAATATTTTTGGTACCAGGTATGAATACTTCTGTAACGTCCTAAATTTTTGCTATTTTGAATTTTCAAAAATTCTTAAATATTTTTTTATATAACTAGCCTACGTCATCATTTACTGACCTTTGATGCTCGAAATGAGCTTATATGCGAGTGTGTAGATAAAGAACCGTACAAATAAGATTGATCAACCGTAAAAAGTCAATGAATCTGACCGATCTCTTCAACATCAAGTTTAGCCCGTGATTTGTTCGCATAGGGTCCAAATCTATCTAACCTATCACTGACCAATCGAGATAACCATAACTAAATAAAGACTTACCAAAAGCCGAGATGACTATGGGTTAGATATTAATTAATAAACCAAATCAACCCAGTTACTCATTTAGCTTACGAACCAACGGTTTAGAGTGATTATGACCAAATCGTCATTTTTTGTTAATTATGAATAGGTCACACTAAGAACATAATTAATCTAAACCCTAACAACTGCACCCAAGAAATCTCCCTACCCAATTCATTCGAAAAATGCCCCAATTATCTGAACAAGCTCTATACCACTCGTTAGTGGGTCGCTAGTTCCAAAATTATAGAATAATGTCTGTCTCACTGGGCTTAACGTCCATCGCGGGTGGCGAACTAAGAAAGTATTTAGAACTGCTCAACTTGGGCCAGAAGCCAAGTGCTTGAAACGCGCAAATCCCATAGGCTGAAATCTTAAATTTTAAGTGAAATAGACCTTTCGCTCTTTCGCAAAGTTGTGAATTTCTAACCGTTAGATCGTAACTAAAATCGAAGTATGAGTTAAGGATATTTTTCTTCTCATATCCGTATAATTGTAACCCCGATTGAACATCGACGATCATCCATCATAAGTGGGGGCCCTACGGTTGATCGAAGTGTCTGATTGCCGCCCAATTTTGACAAACCATAGATCCTATAGTGGAGAACCTTTCCCCTGACGCGGATGAGCTAGTGGGCTCCTAGAAAGACCCTATAAGTTGAAAACAACCTCCCTTAGGGCAAGTTTATTGGAAAAAAGGTCATTGAGGCTATTTGTGCACATTTTAGCACTATAAATAGCCCCCCATTTCCACCCTCTCACTCCCATACGAATTTTCCATTTGCAATTTGAGAGAGAGAGGAGAAGAGAGGGGGGAAGTGTGGGAGAGGGATTGATTAGGGGATTCATCCTGTCCCTGCTATCTGGCAACATAGTCGTGACCACATTGTATTGCTGGAGTCACCCCGACGACCATTAGAGGTAATTAAAAAATCTCCTTTTTAGGTTTAAGTATTGAAGGTTGAATGCATGGATCCTTACAAGTGAATTGTGTTGGTATAAGGCATCGGTGAACCGTTTTGTGGAGTCATAGCCATAGGAGCGAGTCCAAATTTGACAAATCAACCCAAGGTGCGGACCATTACCCTTAGGTTACTAATTATCAAACTCATACCGTAATTAATAGTTTATGTAGTGAATAGATGGATGCATGATAGTTAGTGTTGATTTGTGAATGTGTAGTGCGTAGACGGATGCATGCTAACCAGTGTTGATTATTAATTTGGGTAATGTATGGGTCAATGCATGATAATTAGTGTCGATTTATGATTGTGTAGTGCTTAGACGGATTCATGCTAACCAGTGCTAGTTACTATTGGTTGCATGTAGATGTATGTGTGTTAATCAGTGCCGATTAATGATTGAAATACTACGTAGATGAATGCTTGCTAACCAGCGCACTTATATGCCCACTCACTTACCATAAATTGTTAGCTTAGTATAATGCCACCTACATATTCGATAAAATGCCCAATAGAGTGAAATTCTCTGAATTACCATTTACATCCCTCCATGTAGTCACGTTAGTCAATTTATTAGTGTGGACAACTGACCGAGACTACCTGGATTGTCGGGTTGGTTGGCAAACCACAGATCCACGAGGGTGGCCCCAATTGGGTTGGCCGCCGTAACTAGTTCGATTGATGTGGGCTGAACATGGATAACCGGCAGTAGTTAGACTACATGGTTGTTTGCACCCAATGCTGGTGATGCCAGAGTTTGCCCGATTCAACCGAATTAACCTAATAGCCAACCAACCGTGTGTATTCACCATGTATGATTATGCCTGATTGAATTTGAAGCACCACATACCTTTGAGAGGCCTACTATTAACCATTAGTGATACAATCCCCAAATCTCGGGAGCCGGGCATGGTAGTATGGGACAATTGTCCGTGCTGTCGGCCTAACTGGGGTGACGAGCCTCCCCTTAGTGACCAACAAGCACAAGAGGTGATAGGTCCTTGTTCTAACAGCCCCCGTTAAATTACTCAGTCGATGGTTTCGTGCCAGAGTATTGTTCGAACGACCTAGGCATGAATGGAATCGGGTGACGAGCCCTTTTCCTTGTGGTGATTTGGTTATGTGACAAGACCTCACCTCGGAACTGAGAGATCATATTCAGTATTTGGGTGACGACCCATATCGAGTTGATCCTCATACCTTTAGGTATCATGCATTACCTTTGAAATTATTGATTTGTGAGACAAATGGGTGATACCTAAATTTGGATCATGGATCATAGTCTCAGAGTCGCTACGGCCGCCGTAGGCCAAGTGATATAGATAATACCATTAATTAAATGAAAATGTTTTAGCTTCCCCAATCTTACTGGATGAATGGACTTAATTAAATACTCGGCTAACATGAATATCCATATTATTACATTAGCATAGGTTGGCGACTCGGCAGTCGAGGTCACATTGAGGGAGTGTTGGTCATATGCGAACATATAGATGGTGTCACTTAAGTGAGTGTTGGATGGTGAGGGCATGCATCATATTATAAAACCATACATGTGCATTAACAAGAGTATCTAGGAATCATAGGCTTAGTTGTTTCTCATTATTCGCGCATGTGGAATTGATAACTTGTGTAACTTAATGCTAATAGAACCACTGAGTTGATCACTCACTCCCACTCTACGACACTGTTTTAAAACCTCAATCAGATACTTTCGTAGATGCAGGTACTAGGAATCTATTGCGTTGGAGGAGGCTCACTCAGAGGAGTCCTCGTATATCTATTTGCTCAGTGAGCCAATATAGGACGCCCATGGGTCATCGATAAGATCTTAGAGTTGACACATTTGTAAATTTTAGTCAATATATTTTACTCAGTGGTAATCCCGTACTCTAAATAGACATATTTTACTGATAGTTTATTTACTTGCATTAAATTCATGTTTATTCTAGGGTACATCGCATAGTCTATTTTAATTCTATGAACTGCTCAAATGTCAGGTAAAACGAATTATAAAATCTCACTTCCACAAAGCGTAAGTGGCACCAAGGATATCGAGAGTCGAGTATCTACTCGGCCCCTGAAATCCGAGGTGTTACAACTTCGACGAGGTATGATATTGTTGATAAGTGAAAGTCATACTCAGTCTTAGAGATTGTTTTAGTTTAAACTTAATGGATTATGTATTTCCTTTTACTCAGTTTTATTTTAATGAAAGAATGATACATTAAAGTCGAGTGACTTTATTTACTTATTTTGGCATTGTGATATGATATTTTTATTTGTACTTAGTTGATGTAAATGATGTTATGAGGAACCTTGGTATATTTGGAATGAAAATGATTATATAGACTTAAATAAAAGTGAATCTTATTCCTCACGGGCTTGGAATTCGGGTTCGGGTTACTCTACTCTGACACCCAATTTTCGGGGCGTGACACCACATACATGAAATAGGTGATGCAAAGCACTTAAGTTCTCATAAATAAAATGAAGAAAATATGTTTGCAACAATTTATTTGTATAATTGTGGATAAGGTGGATGAGAAATGGCCCCTACCCTCGCCTTCTTATTAGAGTGGAAGATCTTGTTTCGCATGTGGGGGCAGATTGATGTCAGATGAGATAAAATGCTTAACTTAGAGTTGCCACTAGCATTTAATCTCATAATCTATGGTCGGCTAGATACCGTTAAAGTATACTATGTCGAGGAATTAAAGACCCATCGACTTATATCAGTCTTATGTTTGGCCTGCGGCTAGGGATTTTGAGTAATGACCTGGTGATGGAGAAGGGGTTACTCACACGCATTCTTTATTTTGTAGGATTTAGAATATTTAGAAAATGGTTATGGATGTCTTATCATCTAATCAGTTACATATGATATCTAAAGCTAAATAGAGACCAACTACTTAACTTCAACCACCACTTAAGAGATCGAGAGACCGTGATAGCTGAACTTCAATAGTAATGAGGAGAAAGTGATTGCTACTAAAATGAGAAGAGAATGTACCAAGAATGATTGTAGAGACAGTTTACTCACATCTACTGTAACTAATGAGATGAGTATTAAAATACAAAATTGAATGACCCCAATGTTGGGGGCCGTTGCATAAAACCTTAGAATCTAGCCTCCCCAAAACACCAAAATTATGGGATAATAAAGCAATGAAATAAATCAAATCACAAACCACACGACATAAGAGATTTTTACGTGGAAAACCCTCAAAGTGGTAAAAACCACGGGACCTTATCCAGAGCAATAATTCACTATGAAGTAAAACGTTACAACCAATCACAAGCACACACCGCTTGGATCAAACCTTCTTCACTCACGCAGGAGTGGATAAACAATAAGAGAATAAAGAAAAACAGAGAGATCTCACCGATTACGAGGATGCACAAGCGTTGAGATGTCGAGTGCACAGTAAATCACCTATACGAGTGTAACGCCTTGAAAATTGGGGGTCGAGCACAAGCTCAACACCCGAGTTCCAATGCATCACTTATGCAATATAGATAATGAAGATTAAATGTTATCCATATTATTGCATTAAACATGAGTGGGATTATACCAAAACAACATATCATACTCTAGAGACCGTTGAGGTACGTAAGCGGAAGACTATGATAGATATATAAACTATATAAACTGGTTGTAAGTCTCTTGAGTATGATCATGTTACTAGGTCACCTAAATTACATACAAAATTCTAAAGTATACAAAATGTGTAATGTCATCTAGTCAGCATCCCAGTGATCCCCGTCAATTAGAACATGACTTATATAGACCCACCTGATAACTGCATGTAGGAGAACTCCTCCTCGTCATCATAAACATCAGGCTCCGCTACGTAAGCATCGCCATCATTTGCAACTACAATAGGGTTTGGTTGGTGTTTAAAGCACTATCCCAGAATGTGGGAGTGAGTGATCAACTCAGTGGAGCTATAAAGCAAAGGTTAACATATTATCAATTCAGTCAAGCAGTAATGATAAAGCAATACAATACTCATGTCCTAAGTACTCTTGTTAATACAAGGATGATATGTGATAATGATATATGCCCTCACCTGCACTCCCTCTGTGACATCATCTCACGATCGCGGCATGCACTCCTTCCTCAGTGCTCAACTCCAACGCCAAAGGCACATGCAATGCGATGCATGTGCATGATTAGCCAAGTTCTTAATTAAGCATATTCATACAACAAGATTGAGAAGCTAAGGCACCTCCCTTTATATCATTTACCCAAACAATGATCCATCTAGGGTCGTCAATCCTAGTTAATCACATACGATAGCAATTTTAGGTCGCTACGGAGAGGCTCGTCACCATCAGCATAGGCCTAGTTTATATTCGAGGTTACTATGGAAAGGCTCGTCACCTTAACGTAGACCTAATGCATGCTTGAGGTCACTACAGGCTCGTCACCTGATCGTAGGTCGATAGCTCGAATACAGTGTCTCATACCACCATATTCGACTCACGAGTTTGGGTTGTTCGCTGGTCACTACGGGGAGGGTCGTCGCCCCAGCGTAGGCCGACAACTCGACCGCGGTGTCCCATACCACCATGCCTGGCTTATGAGTCTTAGCGGATCGAGGTACCAAGGTTAAACGAGCTTTTCATTGGTGAGTTTGGTACCTTAGATTCAAGCAGTAGTGTCCAAACATGATGAACATTCATCAGGCAAATCGGGTTACTTCATTCCTAGGATCTGCTTAGTTGGGCCCAAGTCTTTCATCGTGAACGACTTACCCAACTCCTGTTTCAGCCTGTCAATCTTCTTGATGTCTTTTCCCATGATGAGCATGTCATCAATGTATAACATCAGAACTAAGAAATCACAATCTGAGAACTTGCGCGTGAACACATAGTAGTCCAACTCCGTTTTGTCATACCCATGCTTTAACATGAATGAGTCAAACTTCTTGTATCATTGCCTTGGAGCTTGTTTCAGCCCATACAAGCTCTTCCTCGGCATACATATCATATGTTCTTTACCTTTGACTTCAAACCCCTCTGGTTGATACATGTAGATCTCTTCTTCCAGGTCACCATGGAAAAAGGTAATTTTAACACCTAACTGCTTTAGCTCCATATCCATGTTAGCCACTAACCCAAGCAACACCCATATGGATGTCATCTTCACCACTGGTAAGAATATCTCCTCGAAGTCTATGCCTTTCCTCTGACCAAACCCTTTCACCACAAGTCTGGCCTTAAACCTTATTTGTGAATTCTTCTACTCAACTTTCTTTCTTAACACCCACTTGTTGCTAAGATCTTTCTTGCTCTTAGGCAATTTTACTATATCATAGGTGTGGCTCTTTTGCAAGGATTTCATCTCCTCTTAGATAGCTTTTAACCACTCCCCCTTATGCTTATCGGCTAGGGCCTCAGAATAATCTTCTAGCTCTCCCCCATCAGTGAGCATAATGTAGTCATGCGACGGATACCTCTTGGACGACTATTTGTCCCTGAATGACCTCCTCACCTATGGCTCAACAGGTGGATCAAGTGGGGCTGCTCCCCCTATCTATCTTCTTTAAGAACTTCCTCGTCCTTTGCACCTCGCTGTACTCCCCCGTCATCAGGCACCACGAGAGGAATAACCGGATCCATGTCCTCTAGCTCACCTGAACTAGGCTGGTTCTTCTCTGACTTACAAATATCTTCTATACATTAATCTTCAGAGAATACCACATCTCTGCTCCTGACGATCTTATTCTCGTTCGGATCGCACAATCTGTAACCGAAATTTTTATCACCGTACCCCAAGAACACACACTACCTGATCTTCACATCGAACTTGGACCTCTCGTCCTTTGGTACGTGAACGGATGCCCTGCATCCAAACACTCTGAGATGACTGTACGATGGATCCTATCCACTCCACACCTTCTCAGGTATTTCTCTATTCAACGAGGCTGATCGAGACTTATTTATCAAATACACTGTCGTGTGCGTTGCTTTTCCCCAGAAATCTTGGGTAACTTTACATTGGATAAGATGCATTTGATTCTATGTACAATGGTACGATTCATTCGCTTAGATACACCATTATGCTGGGGGTCTTAGGAACCGTCTGTTCATGTCGTATACCCAAGGCTTACAATACTCGTGGAAGTCACTGATGTACTCACTACCATTGTCAGTGCGGATGCACTTTAATGATCTACATGTTTCTCTTTCAACCATAGCATGAAAAATTTTAAACACACCAAAGACCTCGTCCTTGGATTTCAAAGCATAAACCCAAACCCTCCTAGATGCATCATCTACAAGAGTTATAAAAAATAATGCCCCACCCAAGGTTTTCATCCTCATAAGACCACAAACATCAGAATAAACTAAATCTAATGCATGCACTTTATTAACATGAGAAGAAGATTTAACGAATAAAACTCTATGTTGTTTCCCTGATAAATAATCAATACAAGTTTTGAGAGGTATACCCTGTCACGTCTGGAAGGAGCTGCTTCTTTGCTAGTAGATGAAGCCTTTTTTCACTCATGTGGTTTAGACGCCTGTGCCACATGTCAATAGTTAAATTTTCCGCTGCGTTCAACCCACCCTTGCACACACTGACTGCCTTGTAAAGGGTGCAATACTTCTTCCCTTTGGTTGCGATCAACAAACCCTTGATGAACTTCCAACGCCCACCAACAAATCGACTTTCATAGCCATCATCATCCAACCTTTCCGTCGACATTAAGTTGAGGCAAATGTCTGGCATATGCCTCACTTCCCTGAGAACTAATGTATAGCCCACATCGATCTTCACACAAATATCACCGACTCCTATGATCTTCGATGTGCAAGAATTTTCCATCTTCACGGTCCCAAAGTCACCTCACTTGTAGCTTGTGAAAAAGTTTCTGCGTGGAATCGCATAAAACAAGGTTCCCGAGTCTATCACCCAGTCGGTGTCCTGACTCGTAGCCGTGAGACATACATCGTGATCTGCTAAAAGAATAACTACAACATCGTCATTTAAAGCGACCGCAGTGGAATCTAATTCATCTTCCTTCTCATTTCCTTTTCTTTTCTTGTCATTCTTCTTCTTATGACATCCATACTTGTAGTGACCCTTCTTTCCACAATTCTAGCATTCAACATCCTTTCTAGTACTCGATTTGCCTCTTGATTTATTTCGGGCCTTTCCGCCCTTTCTATTCTTTCCTCTCCCCCGATCTTGTGTCATAAGGGCTTCTTGCTGAGTAGACCCCTGAGACTTCCTCCTTGTCTCCTCATTGAAGAGACAACTAGTTACCTATTTCATGACACCTTTCTATCTGGCGTAGAGTTGCTTAGAAACATCACCAATGTCTCCCAACTATCAGGCAATGAACTAAGCAATAGTAAAGCTTGTAATTCATCATCCAGGACCATCTTTATAGCGGAGAGTTGGTTCAATATGTTGCTGACCTCATTCATGTACTCAGCCACAGAACCACCATCTTTGAACTTGAGAATCAGAAGTTGTCTTATCAGAAAAATCTTATTGCCGACTGTCTTCCTCTCAAACAGCCCTTGCAGTTTCAGCCCAGGCTAGCGGCTAAGGTCTCCGTAGATACATGATGGAATACGGAATCGCCCAGCCAATGTCTAATAAACCCCACCGCTTTCCGGTTCAACTTCTTTTAATCATCATCTGACATATCCTTTAACTTTGCTGATATGCCTTGAATTGGAGAATACAAGTCCTTGCAATAAAGCAAGTCCTCCATCTTAGCCTTTCATATGGTCCAGTTAGAACCATTGAGACTGATCATCCTTGATGAGACACCTTCCATAATTCAGAACCGATCCCACTCCGTTCAACCATCCTGAACGCTTTGATACCACTTTGTTGGGGGTCATTGCACAAAACCTTAGGATCTAGCCTCCCAAAAACACTAGAATTAAGGGATAATAAAGCAATAAAATAAATCAAAGCACAAACCACACGACACGAGATTTTTACGTGAAAAACCCTCAAAGAGGTAAAAACTACAGGACCTTGTCTAGAGCAACAATTCACTATGAAGTAGAACGTTACAACCAATCACAAGTACACACCGCTTGGATCAAACTTTCTTCACTTACGTAGGAGTGGATAAACAATAAGAGAATAAAGAAAAACAGAGATCTCACCGTTTACGAGGACGTAAAAGGGCTGAGATGTCGAGTGCACAGTATATCACCTCTACGAGCAGAACCTTCCTTCCACAAGCTTCTTTTCTTCTTTTTTTTCTCTCTCTCTCTCACACCTTTGATAGCCCTAAACCCTTTAGCAAACCCTTAAAAAGCTTTAGAAAATTCTCTTGCATACCTTAAAACAACCCTAGGGACCCATATTTATATTTTAGGAAACTCCTTTTCGAACCTCTATGAAAACCACCTCAAATTTACACAGTCCACACAAAATCCAAACTCGAATCTGCATAACCTCGACTAGACGAGCAAGGTCCTCGATCGGTCGAGTGGCCCATTCGACCGGTCGAGTGGCCCATTCGACTGGTCGAGCACCTCCCTCAATTGGTCCAGCACCTTAGAATTTCCAAACCAAAACTCATTGTAATTTGAGTCAAGTACCACTCGACCGGTCGAGCAGCTCTGTCTACTCTTCTAACCTGGGGAGGAAAAACCCCATCACCCCAAGCTTTTGATGTGTTAGAATCCAAGAACTCGACAAGATACAAAACATACAACTATAGGAGCACTTACAGATAAGGAGGGAGGTGTATGAGAAGGAGATTGTTGCGATATGTAAATAAATAAAATGGTGATAGTAAAGTGTAACACCCCGGATTTTTGCTACTTTGAATTTGCCAAAAATCCTTTTTAAAAAAAATTGTAATAACTAGACATGTCATCACTTATAGATCATTGATACTCGAGTAGAGCTTATACGCGGTTGGTACCGATAAAGAATCGTACAAATAAGATTGATCAACCGTAGAAAACCAATGAACCCAATCGATCACTAAAACACCAAGTTTATCTCTATGATTTGTTCACATAACACCCAAGTCTAACCGATCTACCACTGATTAATCAAGACAATCGTAAGTAAATTAAAATATCTACCCGAAGCCGAATCAGATAATGGTCGGACCTTAATAAACCAAATCAACCCAGTCACTCTTTTAGCCTAAAACCGATGGTTTAGGGTGATCATGACCGAATCACCATTTTCGTTAATTTTGAATAGGTTATACTGTGAACTTAGTTAATCCATACCTCAACAACTGCACCCATGAAATCTTTCTACCCAATTTATTACAGAAGTACCCTAATTGCCCGAACAAGCTCTAAACCGCTCGTTAGTGGGCTGCTAGTTTCAAAATTATAGAGTAATGTCCCTCCCACTGGACTTATGGTCCATCGCGGATGACAGACTCAAACGACGCCCAAAAATAGATGATTCACGCTGTCAAGTCAGCACTTGTAAAGTGCAGCTTGCTCTAGCACAGGCCTAAAAATCTAAATTTTAAAACATATGGCCCCACCACTTAGGACAATAAATTAGGACATCTCAGCCGTCGGATTCCACCCAAATTTGCACCATATGTTGAAGATATTTCCTGGCACTCATCTGCAAAATCTGACCTCCATTCGAGAAACAATGACCGTTGATCGCAAATCGAACTATTGCAACAAAACCCCGCATCTGTTTGCCGTCAAACTTTGCCTAGCCCTTCATCGAGCCATGGGGCACCTATCCCATAAATTAGATAAGCCAGGGGGCCATAAGGATAGCCCCAATAGCTAGATATGGGCCCCCACAAGGCCATTGGAGGCATTTAGTGAAACACAGGGCCAAATGACTTAATTTCTCTATATTTAATGCCCAAAACCCTTTCATTTCCACCATTTCTAGCAGCTGAAATCTGGGGGATAGAGAGAGAGCAAGGGAGGAGAGAGAAAGAGAATTTTTAGGTGTGCATTTGATCTCGGTGCTTGGGATTTGGGAATCTCAGCACCTACACCTCCCTTTCGCTGGAAAATGCCGACCCAAATCGCCATTGGAGTGAGATTCCGCCCAATCTAAGGTAGGATAGGGCTCCAAATCATGTTTCCTTTAATTATAGCTACATGTATGCATCCTATCACCATTTTCTTGCAACTAAGGGCCCGACACATCGAGTTTGCGGACCCGGCGACGTTAGGACGCTTGTAAAGGCTTCCAGTCAACAATAGGTGCGGACCATTACCTTTAGGTGGCCGATTCACGCCCCAAACTCGGAAACCGGGGTTACAAAATTTTCGATCAGCGAATTCGGTGCCGACAGCCTCCATAATACCCCATTCTCAGCTCCCAGCGTCCATACGCCAGATTTCGATCCTGGGATCCTACAAGGAGGATTTTTCATCGTACGTTTATCTCGTAAGAAGCATAACCACAAGTTTACCCAAATCACAAAAGCAACATCATCATCATATATCCACTAATATAATCATTTGAATACAATGGTAAAAGAAAAATATACATATATTAAAAATCAAAGCTCCAGAAGACCACTGCACGCTCTAAGCTTAATGCTACTGCAACATAACATTACCTGCACGCATCTATCGTGCATAAGCTTATAGAAAGCTTAGAAGGTGGTGTAAATGTGTGCACAAGATAAGTGTCAAGTATTCCATTCAATGCCATAATCATACAATGTCGAAAATATTGGCAAGATCATGAATCATACGATAACAAAGTAAGCAGAAATACTGACAAGTTCATGAGTCATACAATATCAGAGTACGCAATACAGATCAACTATACAAATGAGGAGTCATAGAGAGCCAAATATCAGATGCCGATGGTACAATGTAATATGTAAATCCTGTTAAGTCCGTCTAGGCCATATAAGTGCAGAAACATAACAACCCAAGATGTCATATGCCTGCGAATGTAATGCAATATGCGATGCAAATGAAATGACTAAGTTGGAGTGTGAAGTTGGGATGATAGTACGTAGTATCGCAGACTACAGGGTTCATCAGAAGGGACTTCTATCTAAACTAGTCTCATACTTGAATTTGGATAGTCAAACTCAATGTGGTAGACTCCTGATCTCAGGTTAGTCGCGCGCCCCAATCGAAATTGTGGCCATTGTAAAAGTACACATAATAAATAGTTGCGTACCACCAACCCGAGTGGATAGTGAATGAATAAATGAATGAGTGAATATGCAACTCCTGCTCAATAAGTCCACATATCAGTACTGTACATCTCTGGGATCATCACAGGGGTCTAATACGCTCTACATACAATCGTCGCCCATTGACGCACGACTATACAAGTGGAAGAGACCTCACTATATACCTGGTCAGTAGTCAGCTAATATTTACCTGGCACGTCGATAGCGGACCCATTCATGAGCTGGTCAAACTCAACCTAGATATGCCCCCTACCCTCGGGCGGGTAAGGCCACACCCCCTCCTAACCGACCACGACATAGTGGGAGACGCGGCCTCCTGGTATTCGGTACTAGGGCGCTCATGTATCCACTCGGTCTCGATGTCGAGGCGTCCTCTGGTACCAAGAGGGTTTTGGGGATTTTCACCCAAGGCCATCTATGGCAGCCCGATTCTAGTAACAGATTTTTGGTGTCCCATCTGGCCATCTACAACATGACTATGGAGGTTATGGCCCTGATGTCGCTAGGGCGTACAGTAATCACAACACACAATGCAAGATACATGAGTCATACAATTCAGTCATGCATCGATCATGTGCATACCGTGTGCTCATGTGAGACAATCTCCGCCTATCAAGGAATCTTATAACAACCTGGCCAATAACATATGCAATGGTCAACCACATCTCATAATAAACATGCAGATGATGCGCATGGGCATGTATCATGATGTTATGCTTTTACATACTCATAATCAGTATCGATAATCGGCATTAACAATCGGCCTTGGTAATCGGCCTTGACAACCGAAATCGGCCCCAATGATCGGCCTATACAATCGGAATCGGCCTTGACAATCGGAATCGGCTTTGATTAATAGGAATCAGCCTCGATTAATCGGAATCAGCCTCAACAATCGGCCTATACAATTGGAATCTGCCTTGATAATTGGCCATGAAAATTGAAATCCGTCTCGATAATGAACTTATATAATCGGCCTTAACAATCAAAATCGACCTTGATAATCGGCCTTGACAATCGGAATTGGCCTAAAAAAGGGCCTAAGAGAAGGTCACAATGTCGACATTTAACCATCATTGCCCATCAATTCGGATATTTAACAAACATCGCTCCCAAGCAGTGGCCCACATAGAGCCAAACATAAAGTGGGCCCATGGCCTCACACAAGGACCTAATACACATCACTATGGGCCTCACTCAAGGGCTTAATACACATCACGACAAACCGAATACACGGGCCTAATATACGTCACCATAGGCCATAACCCATGGTCCTCAAATACATCGTAATGAGCTACGACCCATGGGCCTCAAATATATCACAATGTGCCTCTACCCATAGGCTCCAAATACATCATAATGGGCCTCTACCCCTGGGCCCCAAATACATCACAATGGGCCTTATCAAATGGGCCACAAATACATCACAATGGGCTACATACCTGGGCCTTATACACATCACAATGGGCCACACCAATGAGCCTCATATACATCAAGTGGGCCGCATCAATGGGCCGCACCAATAGGCCTCATATACATTAAGTGGGCCGCATCAATGAGCCTCATATACAACGAGTGGGCTGCATTAATGGGCCGCACCAATGGGCCTCATATACACAACAGGTGGGCCCTGCTCTTGGGCCTCAAATGCATAACATGTGGGCCCTACACATGGGTCTCATATGCATCAAATGGGCCACGTATCTGGGCCTTGAATACATCAAAAGGGCCACGCGTCATGGGCCTAATACATATCACAATGGGCCTTACCCATAAACCATGAATACATCATAATGGGCCTTGCCCATAGGCCACGAATACATCACAATGGGCCTTGCCCATAGGCCTCGAATACAACACAATGGGCCTTGCCCATGGGCCTCATATTCAAGTAGGTGGGCCCCATCATATGGGCCTTAAATACAATGTAGGTGGGCTTCATCATATGGGCTTTAAATACAAGGCAGGTGGGCCCTATCACATGGGCCTTAAATACACATCATGATGGGCCTCATGGATGGGCCGCACCAATGGGCCTCAAGTGGGCTTGAACCAAACCAAAAATCATTTCAATATTGTAGGCGTGTATCACTATACACTATCATTCCATGGGGCACATGGCCCACTAATGATGATTAGCACCGTCCAAACATTTCCCATGTAAACCAGCACCATCTAAACATTTCTCATTTAAATTAGCACCATCCAAACATTTCCCAGTGCCGTCCAAACATTGGACAACACCGTCCAAACACTGTCCAGCACTGTCCAGCATAATCTGGACAGTGTGGATGAAATAAATACATCATGGGTGGGGTCCGTGTCCTTAAACGGATGGACAGCTTGGATATATCACAACCTCATGATGGGACTGCAGAACTTGCTGTCCTCAAAGCAGCAGCTAGCTGGTGGGGCCAAGAAATGGACGGTTTAGATGCAAACCTTAAGATCAGACCCTCAGCTTACTAGCGTTAATACAACAGCTAAAAAGCTGGGGTCCGCATGTCCACATGGACGGTTAGATATAACACATGCTGTCTGATCAGACCCATAGAAACTACTGACGTTAATACATGTGGGTACCACCAGTACCGTCCAGATGGACGGCTGGATGTAGAATACATAAATCAAGATGGGCCCCACCCTTCACATGTGCAGCACGTGTGGGGGGTGGTCTCACGCATTGCCAAAATAGATGGATGGCGTGGAGAATACATACATCATGGTAGGGCGTCCATGGTCCAGATGGGACCCACAGAACTTGCTGACGTAGGTGCAGCAACTGCTGCTGCTACAGTGGCCTGTTGGCCCACCGTCCATACAGTGGACGGCTGGGATAAAACACATATTTCATGGTGGGTACCCACCGTCCAGACCTGCCGGACGGTGCAGGTAAGACCCATACATCATGGCGTGGCCCCACAGGGCCGTCCAACTTGTCCAGCACCGTCCAAATGGTCTGGACGGTGTGGATGAAACAAATACATCATTGTGTGACCCCACAAGGCCGTCCAACCTGTCCAGCACCATCCAGATGGTCTGGATGGTGTGGATGAAACAAATACATCATTGTGTGGCCCCATAGGGCCGTCTAACCTGTCTAGCGTCGTCCAGATGGTTTGGACGGTGTGGATAAAACAAATACATCATTGTGTGGCCCCACAAGGCTGTCCAATCTGTCTAGCACCGTCCAGATGGTCTGGACGGTGTGGATGAAACAAATACATCATTGTGTGACCCTACGGTAGGTGGGCGGTTGGGATCCAACACATACAATCACGTGGGACCCACAGAACTTGTTGACGATAGTCAGCAGGTGGGTCCCACCACCTAGACGGTTTAGATATAACACATATATCATGTGGGACCCACAAAACTTACTGACGTCAGTCAGCTGATTGGGGTCCCACCGTTGGATGGTTTGGATGCAACACACGCATCATGGTGGGCTCCACGGTGATGGATGGCGTGGATATGTCACACGCATCGGGTGGGCCGCACATCAAGAGGGAGAGGGAAAGAGAGAGAGAGAGAGAGAGAGAGAGAGAGAGAGAGAGAGAGAAGGGGGAGGGACCCCGCCACTATGGGCCCTCCCTATACATGCATACATCAAGATGGGTCCCACATATGTGGGCCCTCAAATCACAAAATCAAATAATAAATTCACCCACCCTTGATCATGGACTTCTCCTTCCATCAACATATTCTAGAGCTCCAATTG
This sequence comes from Magnolia sinica, assembly GCF_029962835.1. Lineage (NCBI taxonomy): Eukaryota > Viridiplantae > Streptophyta > Magnoliopsida > Magnoliales > Magnoliaceae > Magnolia > Magnolia sinica. The sequence continues at coordinate 62,073,997 of NC_080587.1, read as the reverse complement.
ATGAGATTCAATGGTCGAGATGAAGCTTGGATGGTGGAGATGGGAGGTAGGAAGGTGGGCCATACCAAGCTCTCTTATGGAGGTTGGACGATTGCTTGCTTGGAAAAAATGAGAGAGATAAGAGAGATGAGAAAGATGAGAGATGTGAGTGATGGGTGAGTGAGTGATGAGAGTACTTGTGTAAGAGAGAGAGTTGACTTTGGAGATGGGTACTGTACTTGGGGATGGGTGTGAGTGATGGGATGTGTACTTGACATTTGATGTGATGGATTCTCTCGGGATTGCAACGCGCGATGTTTTTCTCGAACTGAACGTGGGCCCACATCTCTTGGCCCGGGTATCACCTTAGCGCGCGAGACGTGGCGTCAGAACTGCGGCGATGGCGCGGTCGCAAGGTTACAAGTCTCAGGTCGAGCCAACTTTAGAATACGGGACACGACTCAGGGCTGTGTGTAAACTGCGATAACAGATCGCGGGTCGTCGAAATTCGACCGCGGAGGCTTACGGAACGGTACGGGCTAGGATACGGGTCTTACAGCTCTCCCCTCCTAATAAAAATTTCATCCTCAAAATTTACCATCACGCAAGACAAAGCAAGGGAAGAGGAAGCATTGACTTATACATATACTAATCAATACCATACAAGACATAATCAATCTATAAACAAATAACGTTCTCTAATCTGAACTTCGCGCCCTCAGGATGCCTCATCCACGTTATGATAACCCCACTGATCATCGGATTCTGAATCAGAAATGACCGAACATCTCCTCGACGGACAAAACGGCCTTCCTCCTTCGAGATCCGGAAGCCTCGGCCATGCCTGAACACGGTACAATGAATCAATGTCCAAACTGAAAGATATTCTGCTTCTTCAAAGTAAAAGGTGAAGGGAAACTTACTAAATGATGTGGGGAGCAGCTTAGACTTGCAGAGCCCGGACCGATGGAGGTTGTCGGCGGTAATCAGGAATGACCAGGAGCGTAGATCTTCCGGACGCACCTTGGCCTTGGCGATCCGGTTCTTCTGATCCGAGGTGACAAGAGGTGAGCCCCTCGGGAAATCTGCAAAAATGAAATGAGGACTTTGATCAAACCACAACAAATAAGGAAGCATCGCGAAAAGACTGTTCAGGATCCGACTTGGAAGGGTAAATCGGGTAGGAACCCGAGTCCTTAGGTTCCTGAGCTCCGCTGCTGTTGCCTCCCACTCGCCCGAAGCCTAAAACCACTTGTTCTTCCAATCCTTATTAGAAGATGGAAGTTACAAGACCAGCCCCGAGCCCTTGTTGCCGCGAGTCACGAAATAGTACCATGACTCTTGGCTTTCGTGCTTGATCAAGTATAGACTGATCAACTCTTTTGGTGTTAGTTCCGGGTTCCCGATGTGGCACCAGATGATGTATGAAGATATTAAAACTCTTCAAGCATTGGGGGTAAACTGGCCTGGAGCCAGTCCCAAATAGGCTGTCAGGGCTCTAACGAAGGGATGCATGGGAAGTTAGAGCCAGCATTATAGTTCGCAGAGGAAGATCACGACTTCCCCTTGGGCAGGAGCCCCAGTAGTATCGAGGGGCTCTGGTGCTTGTATTTGTAGGGAGTCTGGGATCTCAAACTCCGATCGGATCCATTCCATTTGAGACTCAACTAACACTGAGCCTCTTGGACGGTTTTCACAGTTTGCCCACTCGTGGGCATCTCTGTAGTTATTCCCGTCGAATCTCGGGGGACGCGGGAGGCCTTCTTCTCGCCCATGCGGCGCGTCCTAGCCCCAGCCTCTTTGCCCCTGCTGGGTGGAGGGAGAGGGGTACCGCATCTAGAGTGCCTTCAGAGGCCCCTCTTCTATCATCCGAGCTTCCCGGCCTGGAGTCATCGTTGAAGGCATAATCGCCTCGGACCATCTCTGAATCGTTCGACATCCCGCGGAAGTAAAGGAAATAAGGGTAAACCGGAAATGAGAGAGGACACTCACTGGATGGTCACCGAAAATTTCGAGTACTCACTGGATGGTCACCGAAAATTGCCTCTGTCGAAAACTGCTAATCAGTCGGAATCGCCTCTCCCCATAGACTACGCTCCCCGAAAATCGCCTTCTTAGGCAACTCGCAGCAACATGAATTCAGAAAGCGAAAATATGAGCACCTCCGAGTGCTGGGATTTTTATAACCCGTGGATGATTCTTGCATTAATGGCGAGATATGACGGTCGCAACCGAATCGTCGCGAGCCGAAATTGGAGGAAATGTGGCTGGAGGCCATTGGTCTGAGCACTGCCAAGTCACGTGCTCCTAGCCTTGGGCGACGGGCTTCGAGTAGTGGAAGTGTCGCTTAGCCGTCCTTCGTGACTTACGTGGCGGTCCCTCATAATGTCTCTGATGATTCGAGATCCTAACTGTCGCCACGCGTCTGTTTGAGGATAACCCGTGGACAGAAAGCCCCGAGGACGTATCCTTTTGAATATGAAAACCATGATTACAGCTGTACGCGTTGGGGCCGCAACGGAGGAAACTACCAATCTTCCGCATATACTTACTCTCCGAGTCCGTGTCCGAACTTGAAGAGTAGGGGGCTTCTGTTGTAGGAAGACCATGGACGCCTCGGCTTCGAGGTCTGAGATAATCCAGAGCTAGAGCTGGGCATCGGACCGAGTCGAATCGGATTGGGTCCAACTCGACTAGGTCCGAGTTCTGCATTGCCTGACCCGAACTCGGACCGATTCTGGACCGAGTCCGGGTCATATGACTCGATCAGATCCTAACACCTGCTCCCCTGGACCAATCCGAGTCCGACTCGATCAGGAAAATCGAGTCGGATCGGATTGGGCCAGATTAGGATCCATTATTTTCTTGTGGCATTCTATTTTGGTGCACGATTTGCATTTGACAAAAATGACAGAGCTCAAGATTTGAAATTACAACTCATGGGCTTCTGAAATTAGGCCCATTCAGATTTTGGTCTGGTAAGCAATTAAGTGTCTGTTTGGGCGTTGCAAATTTAAGCCATTTTTGGCATTTTTGAATTTCTACTTTGGACGTTTCTTAGGTGCTTCTACGTTAATGAGGACAGAATATCGCATCACATACACCTGTGTAGAACACAGGTGTCAGAGATCTGGGCCATTCATCGGGTAAGGCACAAACTGAATATGCTTTGTGTATGTGTGTGGAGTACAAGTTACAGTCCACTCAAATCTCCTCATGCAAGAATCAGCCGTCCATTCATTGAGTAGACCACACCATAGAAACTGTCTAGCCATTAATCAATAGCAAAATACAAGAGTCAATATGACTGGTGGGGCCAAGCTACTGGATGGGTTGGTTGTCTTCTGTACTTGATTAGGTTGGAAGTTATCTGCTTGGTGGATTGTAACTTTTGCCTCTCTCACACACACAAGATGACTTTACACTTGTTAAATTGGAAGTTATCAGTTGGGTGGATTGTAACTTTTGCCTTACACACATGCACACGCACACATAGGGAAATGGTACCATGTGGTCGATATCATGGTAGCTTCTCATGAGTTTGAGTTCTGTGAGCCCCGCCATGATACGTGATAGACATCCACCCCCATCAATTAGATGCCATTCTATAGTGGTCCACAGGCCTAAAAATCAGCCAAATCGTGCACCAATTTTAATTGATATTCCTAGGGACATTGGCCCCAATATGCTGTTTAAAAATAACTAGAAAATGAAATAAAAGAAAACATGAGCAATTTTATGTTATGAAGAATGTAAGGCTCCAGCAATTCAATTCTAAGGAGGTGCATTCATCAATAGTTTCTATTCTAAATACTCTAATGTTCACATATCATGCATGCGTTGGTGGTTTTAACAATCAAACAGTCCTTTGTAGAGGCATTCTACAATCTTTGTTGACTATTTTATTATTTCTCAGGTCTGTGCTGTTTGTTGAGGCAATCCACATTCTGTTCTTAAATAGTTATGTTCAGATAGACATGCATATCTTTGATTGTGGTTCATGTTTTGGTGATTTGGCCAATTGATCAGTGCCTTTTGTTTTCTGTTCTCCATTATAGAGGGAATTTACATTCTGTACTTTGGGTATTCCATTGTTTCTCATATCATATGTGTCCTGTATAACATGTTATGATCACTTAATTTGGATGGGAAGCTGTGTCATGCTTTTAAAGAAGCATAAAGTGCATGCCATGTTGTTTGAAATGCATTTCTTGTTAAAGAAACAGGAAGTTGTTTGAAAATTCACGCATGTCTTGTCTGTTGATTGATTATTGCCTTGCTTATTTGCAGTTTGGACTCATGGATACTCTATTTGTTTGTAAGGGCCTTTGGGTTGAATCCTTTCCTCTAGCAAATGAAAGTTCTCTGCTATAGAGATGGGAGTAAGGGAGGAATTAGAGTCACTATGGTAACTAGCATTTTCTAAGATTAAGAGTCACCTTGGTAAAACACATCTTCTAAGTTTAGACTCACTCTGGTAAAGAGCAAAAGTTCCTGTATAGCTTTTTAGATGGTCAATAAATGCTCTTTTTTGGGGAGGAAGGCATATAAGTTCCCTCTTATAGATCATTTAAGAATCATGAAAAGAGGGAACAATCCAACATAGGGAGTTTTGCATCATGTGGCTGACATGAGTTTTGCATTAGCCTGATTTTTAGGCTCCAAGGAAAACTTGGGGGAGTGCCTGCAACGGATGGGTTGGCACTTGGCTGTCATGTACGCATTATGGTGGGCCTCACAAATCTCGTTTGTAGGTTAAGCTTACCGGTTGTGACCTTGATGGAGATGAGTTCAGGATGCTTACCTTCTTCTAGTGGACGAGAAATTTGCTTCGGCTCATTGTCTGGCTCCTTTTCTACAACGGGGAAGGTTATTGGTCGTTTCTGCAACATGTAAGGCTTTTAGTGGTAGCTTATTTATAACCCCAAAAGAAAGAGCTGAAAGTGATTCAATCAAACTCGCAAAGCCAAAAGCTTGTACATGAACTTTCGGTCATTCGCTTCCTTGTTTTGGAAATTACCCTGATTAGTGAAAGGAAAAGTGTTATCATTGCAATTTTACTGTACAGTAATACAAAAATGTTATCATTACAAGTTTACTGTCGATAATCCAAACACAGGACTTGACAGTAAAATGCATTTTCTGTTAGGAGATATATAAAGTAATTTATAACCATTGAACATTTCCTTTATATTACACCAGAAACTGGTGAAAGAAACAGGTCCTTAGCCACCAAATCCACATTAAAAGATGCACCAGCTGCACATCTTACTAGCTCATAGAGTTTGAACAAATCACTTTTAATTCACAAAAGCCAACTTAGTTCACAAAACCATGACCACCCATTTCCTACTAAGGTCAGCTTCTTCCTCTCACCTTTTTTTTTTCTTCTCTTCTACTAAAGATTCCAAGGTAAGGCCAGTGCTTGTTTTAGAATATCTACTTGGTCCATATCAATAACTAAAGGCATGTCTTCCCTTATGCATCAAAGGTGCTTTCTTACACCAAGGATTTTGCCTTCCATGGCATGCTAACAAGGCTACAAATCAAAAGATTTGGGTTGGAATGCGTCACAACTGAAGCCCCCACCCATACAGATGTATGGGTTGGAATGCACGTGTAAACACATGGGGTTCGTGTGAGAGGGCCCCTAAAGCCTAAAGGTCTGTGTTGTGTATGCATTTGATGAGGGCAAGATTTTTAACATGTTGTTAGCTTATTGTGGTCCGAAAGGCGAAATAAACAACGCGTTGTAACAGCAAAATCATGTAATATGAGTAAATAGCAAACATATATGAGTAAATCTGCTTCCAAGCATTTATAACAAGTAGGGCCCAATAGTAGCTGCATCACATTCAACTCCATCCCAATGATGTAATTACAATTTTTTTTAATAAACAAATGTTAAGGTTTAGTGATTGTCACCTCATTAGACTAACTTCAGTTCAATTTTGCAACTAAATGCAATCTTAGTATTTGTATCAGGCATAGCATAAAACCCAAACCCAAAGTCCAGAGACAATTTTCAGTGATAATTACAAATCAACTCAAACGCCTAACCACATATCTATATTCTATACTCATGTGTAAGGAACTTATGCATATCTGACACCTGATATGTTTTCCCAAGCTTAAATATCTCTTTGAAATCTAGAATGAGTTCTTCAAATTTGAAAGAGAAGACAATGTGTTACGATTGCACCATTATTTCATGAAAATATCATGATATATTTAATGAAAATAGATCTTATTTCAACAAAGCTTACTCATCCAAGTCGAATATTTCTAAGCGTCACTCAAATTTTTTGGAAGAGGTTTCAACATTACTGCAGATTTTCATGAAATTTGGTACCAAACACACTTTAAGCCAAAATTTAAAGAATAATAAAGAAAGAACAAGAAAAAGATTAGGCCAGAAAAGCAAACTAGCATCTAAACGAAAGAACATTCTTCACTTCGAAAGTAAATAAACCATGTCCAACATCATGTCCAAAATCAAAAGTAAAAAAACTTAACAAGTACATACTGACATATAGATTAGGTAAAACTTTCATACATTCAAAACCCTCTATATGATGAATGCCTTTGTGGCATGTAACTAAATGAACCTTGTCCATAATAGTAACCCCCTCCTCTACCTCCACCTTCGTCGCCAGATTCATCCTTCAGTTCTCTTTTTACTGATTCAACTGCAGGAGAACTCTTGGGTGACTCCGAGCTGGATGTGTCCAAAAAATGGTCGTTCACCTCTGCTGAATCGGATGGTAGGGATCCCTTCCCATCGTCGTCATTCACAGATGCAAGAACTTTTTTTAGACACTTTTTATGATCCGATTTATACGGGATTCCCAATAGCCTATAAAATGTTGCAAGACTTTTAACAAACTTTGATGGTCTACTTGTGCTTGCTTCAGTATCATGTTGTCTCGGAGGTGGATGTTGTTGTCTGGTACTTCTTGATCTGTATGTCATTTGCATGCTTTCTTTGATGGCCTCTTTATAATCTCGTTCTTCTTGCTCCCTTGAAATTTTCTCTTGTTCCTCTTCTCTACTAATGGTGGTTGTGGAAGGCCTGGAACTAGAGCTAGAGGCAGTTGTAGTTCCTCTGTTAAACCCTTCTTCATTTATAAGAGGCCTACTTCTATATATTCTTTGGTTAGTTGTATTGGTTGTAGTTACAGGGTGAGGGGTGTGGGAAGTCTTTGTATTAGAATCGAGAATGGCTCCAAATAAATCTCGGACCTCCTGAGAAGCTTTGCTACAAGGTGCGGCATCTCCTTCCTGACAAGTCAAATGTAATTTGAGTCGATTTATTTTGTTGACAAACTGTTTTCCACACAACTTACATTTCAACTTTATCTTTCCATCCTGGGAGTAGGTTTGGACTCCATAATCCCAAATATCCGCCGATGCATCATCTTCCGATGACATATCTATTGTATATCTGGTTAGCTTAGGACAAAAAAAAAGAGTTATGAATGAACGCAATTACCTAACAATATAATAAAAGATTTAAACAACATTATCTAGTTGAATAGTATTAATGAAAAAAGAGAAATATTCATCCACCCATAAAACATAACCATAAAACTTCAATGTAACTGTTTTAACAAAATTACAAATAACATGATATAACAAAATTATAAGGCATCAAAATCATATTGCAGCTGCAGGCACTGTCTCTTTAATCTTATCACTCTCCTCTTCATCGAACTCCTCATCAATAGAGGTCTCTTTCCCCCACATCGGACGCAACCAATCCTGAGTACAAATGAGCGCTTCAACCGATTCAGGTGTAAGTGAGCTTCTATACTAACTTACGACCCTACTCCCGGTACTAAAAGCGGATTCTGAAGCCACCGTTGAAATTGAAATTGATAATATATCGCGTGCCATTAACGAGAGCACAGGGTACTGCAACTTACCAGATCTCGTCCTCCACCACTCCAAAATGTCAAAATCATCGCCCTTGTTTAGAACTAGAATATCCTCCTTGAGATACTCTTCAAGTTCTGATCATGCATCTGTGCTTGAGTCCCTTTCAACTGTGTATAGTAAGACATGAAATCATCTATCGTGTCTTCTTGCGATTCATCAATAGCAGAACTAGAACCCATATGAGGAGAATGTTCTTTTGCGGCACACGCATACAAATTGTATAATTCACTGGCTGCACTAGAAATCTTTTCAGCCTCAGCAACACCCATCACACCATACAACCTATTACATATGAAGCCAACCATAAACATCTTGTACCAGGGATCAAGAACAACCATAACACCCATTAACAGACTACACTCAGACCAATACTTATCAAACTTTACCTGCATACCTATGGTCATGAAGTGTAAAAAGTCTTGTCCACTACTACTTTTACACAAGGCATCTTTTACCTTCCAAAGTTCAGGCAGAAATATATTTGTTATTGGATACTTGCAGCCTGAAAATTTCTTCGTGCTGTTGTAAAAAACAGAAAGGAACTTATGAACTGATTCAGCTCTTGACCAGTCATCTTCAGAAGGTAGCCAAATATACGCACTATCACACTTCGCATAGTGAGAGAAGGCAGGTCTCAAAGCTATCGCTGAATCCAACATTTCAAAAGTTGAATTCTAACGTGTCGTGACATCTAACTTCATTGTTCTCTGAGTTGACAAATTCAACCGCTTCACGATCTCATTCCATGCATGTAATCGTGAAGGTGACCCCCGTATGTACTTCACACTCTCTCTTATATTTTCGATCGTGGGATCGATTGTTTTAAGGCCTTCTTGTACAATCAAGTTTAGGATGTGGGCACAACACCTAACATGAAATATCTTTTCACCAAAATACAAGTCACCAGTGGCCTTAAACTGGTTGCGCAAAATCATTATCACGCTATCATTTGTAGAGGCATTGTCTAGTTAAATTATCGAAATCTTCTTCTCAATTCCCCACTCCATTAGACATCTGTGTATGCAGTCTGAAATCATCAAACCACTATGAGGAGGCGCAAGATAACGGAAGTTTATTATTCTCTTGCAAAGCCTCCATTTAGCATCAACGTAGTGAGCAGTTAGGAACATATACCCCTTTCGTTGATTGGATGCCGTCCACAAATCTGATGTCAGGCTAATTTGAAAAATCGTGGCTAACTCTCGTTTCAACTTGACCTTCTCGCCTTCATACATTTTCATACACACCCTCCTGATTGTTGTACGAGAGACCTTCTCGTATATGGGGTTAAGGCATTTGACTAGTCCAACAAAAGCAACACTCTCTACCATCTGAAATGGTCTTTCATCTGAAATAATTAACTTAGTCGTCCACTCATTCACTGACTCTTTGTCATACTTGTAGATGGACACTGATGGACCCCCTGCAGATTGCGAAAATGAAAGTGTTTGTTGCCTTAGCCCACTTCTTATTTTTTTAAGACACTTTGCTAGATGTTTCTTCAATATTGTGGTCGAACCATCTGCTTGCTTAGTGTACTGACTCTTGCAGTGTTTGCATTGCATCTTCACTTGGCCGTTCTTCAGGGTTACTTCTTCAAAATCTTTCCATACTGCCGACCTCTTTTTTGTATTTCCCGCAACATGTGACTATGTGGTACTAGTATCAACCATGTCGACGGGCACCTCTTCATGTTCAACACCTAATCCTTCATCTTCAAGGATCATCGGTGACGTAATTGATCGACCACCAAGGGCCGGGGACAGGGTATTGGAAAGACCCTCGCTTTCCATCTGATAGTTGAAATATACTAAATCATATTAGCATTAGCAATCTAATGCTAACAGAGTTATACTAAATCCTAAATTAGTTACCCATCCAAGGTTGGATAGATTGTAATACTTTCATATTCTCATTTAAACATCCACGCCGAAAATCCGGCAGCATCTCCCCATGCCTCTCCAGATAAGTTGATCTTACGTTACATTCCGATGCCAAATATCTAAAGCAATGTAAAGATATTTGGCATTGGATACGAAACGAAAGAAACATATCCAAAGAGAAACGAGGAGATGGACCGCGGATCAGGCATGAACATTTAAATAGGTTATATGAAAGTATACTATCTATCTAACCTTGAACTGTCCAAAAAGGGACAATTTGAGCGATTTCTATGTCACCAAAAACACACTATATCTATGTATGGCCACATAGAAATCCTCAAACGGATAACTAATTATCTAACTTACAAGTAACAATTAAATCCTAAATTAGTTACCCATTCAAGGTTAGATGGATTGCAATACTTTCATATTCCCATTTAAACATCCACGCCGAAAATCCGGCAGCATCTCCCCATGCATCTCCAGATAAGTTGATCTTACGTTACATTCTAATGCCAAATATCTAAAGTAATGTAAAGATATTTGGCATTGGATACGAAACGAAAGAAACATATCTAGAGAGAAACGAGGAGATGGACCACGGATTAGGATGAACATTTAAATATGTTATATGAAAGCATACTATCCATTTAACCTTGAACTGTCCAAAAATGGGACAATTTGAGCGATTTCTATGCCACCAAAAATACACCATATCTATGTATGGACACATAGAAATCTTCAAACAGGTAACTAATTATCTAACTTACAAATAACAATCACAAGTCACAACTATAAACCAACAAGTCACAATAATAATTTAAGAAGAAAAAATGTAATACATATTAAGCTAACTATATAATGAGAAAAGCGAAGAAGCAATGTAATACAATTAGTTAATTATACAATTGTTAGCCCTACAAGCACCTTTAGACATGCAAGTTATACAATATCTTCATGATTTTGAAAATGATTTTACCTAGCTCATTTGAACAGAGTATCAGCTTGATTTTTCTGCTTCTAAGAAAATTGAGTAGGGGTGAGAAGTCACTGAAACCAACTATTTGGGGTCAGCCCCTAATCTATGGTATAACACCCAAAATGCACTGATGAAGCTGTATTTGGTCAATTCCCTTATTAAAAGCCACTAGAAATTAATTTAATAACCAATTGGCTAAACACTAGTTCCTTCACAAGCTTGTTCAATTACAAGCATTCAATTGCATGGTGGGTGCACCACAAAATCCAAATGAATCCTTTGATATGTATATTTAATCTATCCCTTAATCTAGTCCAAATCACCAACTAAGACAACTGGGACCCTTCGAAGAGATCCAGATCTATAGTATGGAAGGCAGGAATCTAGACATATGATTTAGACATGTGAATTTGATCAGGACAGTTAGATTATCCTAATTTGCACCTGATATCTGATCAAGTAGCTGAGCTTTGATCTAATAGCATTTGTAACCATCTGGTTGCATCAATGGGCCACGACACAACAATTCCAACAATTCAATGACCTTAATCATGCTCAACCTAGTGACTACTACCTGTGAATGTGGAACATTGTACATTTTGATATGCCTTGGCACATGTACAACCCAGGAATTAAAATAAAAACTCTCTAATAATGTTAAAAAGCTAACACTTCGAAAGAGAAATCAATCCACCATGAGAAATTGAGCACTGCATCTGAAAATTTCACAAATTTCTTCAAGAAAGTAAAATTTTCCTTGGTCCTGAGATAAATCTATAGCACTAGCAATAAACTGAGTCCATCACTAAAACTTGGCAAATTTGAAGATTCTAAAGAAACATGACAAGATAAAACATTCAAAGCTAGTTTTCAGATATATCAACTACAATCATTGCTCTCACTTTACCTCAGCTGTAACTTAAAACATTCAAAGCTAGTTTTCAGATATATCAACTACACTGCAACTCTAATAGATATTTCATAATCTAGAATCAAATAGGTAATTGCCATAGCCATAATTCAATTTTAGTGACCAGCAGGCAAAAACCTAAGATGCCATTGACTAGAATACAACCCATATGATGTGCTTCCACGAAAAACCAAAAAAAAAACCAAAAAAAAAAAAAAAACAGAGAGAGAGAGAGAGAGAGAGTTTTCATGTCTTTTTCCATGAAACAAACAGAAGTGGAAATAGCAATAATAGCAAAATAAGGTAATCATGTCTTATCAGTTATAATGATTGGCAACAAGACCCAAAACCCTGCATGCATAAACCAGATGAAGTGATGAAAATTCTATGGTTGTTTGCCTCCTTGGAATCTAGGAATCATTCTATGAGAAAGATATTTTGCTAATTATGATAGGTATTGAGAAACTAATAATCTAAGGATTTTGGACACTGTGTTTGGGTGTGGGGAGGGAGGGAATTTAAAAAAATTAGACCGTTGGGAAGGAATATGTTTCCCTGGAGTTCACAAGCTAGGTTTTATGGAGAAAACAAAAAACACCTCTTTTTCTTGAAACCATTTCTAAATACTTCCACGGAACCAAACACAAGAAAAGATCACAATTACGGATCCATTTCCATATGGGCTACTTTTAGAGTAGCTAAATAATTATCAACTAAAACAGGATATCATCTTTTGGAATTGCTCTTTATTTTATCTTCTAAGCTAGTCATATATGCCGGCCAACCACTGAATCATCATTTTTGGAATCATGCCCTAAAATGATCTGTAAAAACTGATGGACGACATGGATACAGAATAGATACATCAAGGTGGGCCTCAGGGTAAGGGCAGCACCGTCTTGGGTGAGGTCGGGGTCTCACCTAATCCACTCACCCTTCTCATACGCTGCATCACACCCCATGAATGGATTGACCTGATTTTTTGACCAGATCATGTTCATGGGTGGGCCCATCTGATGAGCGACACGTGCGAGATGCCAATCGCGCATGTGCCACAAATACTTACTCAATCGTTCTCAGAACAGATTCCCCTGAGCACCTGCCTATATTTTATAGCCACTGATTATTAATTTATCTGACTAATGCATAATGCCCTAACTAGACTGATAGGCTCTACTTCCAATCATGTGTCTGCCATACACCACAAGTGGCCGAGATTAACAAACCGCTTAGTCGTACCAAAAAAAAAAAAAGAAAAAGAAAACGAGTAGACGCTTTGCGCCGTATGTCCTTTGACACTGGTGTGGATAATAAAAGGAATTTTATCCCTAACTTGGACACTGGTGTGTCCTTTGACACTGGAAGAACGGCGTAGATATCTATCAAAACAGATGAACGGCGTGGATATCTATCAAAACAGATGAACGGCGTGAATATAAGGCAGATCACATGCATCAGATTCACTCCATAGTCAGGGATTTATTAGAATAAGAAGAAATAAGAAGAGGATTTATAAGAAGAAACTATCAAAGATTCAAAATAGAATCCTCACCAAAACCTGATTCAATCAAGGAAGAGGAGAGGAGACTGGCATCGGGCGACGGGCAGGTAGCAGAACGGACGTTGAAGAAGAAGAGGAGAATGGAGAGGAAGAAGATTGTCCGTCGGGCAGGCAGCAGAACGTCGGGCAGCAGCGCTCGTCCGTTGTTCGGGTGCGGTTAGGGTAAGAAAAGAGGGGAAATAGAGAGGCAGTAAGAAAAAACGAGGTTAGAAAAGTTAGGGTAAAAAAAACTGAAAAAGATCCTTTATAGCACCCACCCGCCATTCGGGTCGGGTCAGGTCGGGTACATTCGGGTCGGGTATACGAGTCGGGTCAGTCCGGACATAGGGCTATCCGGACCCGACCCGAATAGAAACGGATCTGGAAATTCCAACCCGATCAGGCCCGATCTTGACCGTTAGTTCTGTTCGGAACGGGCCTGATCGGGTCTGATCAGGTCGGAACCCCCTGATCGAGTCAAAAATGTGCACCTCTATCCAGAGCCGATTCAAGGCATAAAACTAAGCTCGGAGTTGTATGAACATCTGAGTCGGCGACTGTTATGTTCTGAGGTCACGGATGGCATGATCTGAGGTTGAGTCAGTTCGTTTCAAGGTTAGAGCGGAATCCTGGAATGGTCCGAGGTTGAAGCTGTCGGCTCGGAGCGATCTGATGCCGAGGTGCTCGGTTTAGGAGTCGGACCAGGATCCACTAATGAGGAAGGCTGTGAAGTGTCCCACTATCACACGATTGGCGACAGTTACTCAACCGCCTACTTCGGCACAATCATGCAATGACCGGGTAGCCGAATCACCCGTAAGATGAGGCAAATGCTCCAAGATGCGCCTAGTTAGACGGATATACCCATCATGCCCTAAGATGCGCCAAGTTATACGAGCATGCTCACCTTAGGCGATAAGGTATAAATAGCATCTTGTGAGAAGTAAACAGGTATGCAAGATCTCACACTCTCCTTCTATCATACTACTTAGACTCAGATTCCTTTGACCTGACTTAGGCATCGGAGGGTCTCCTACTCAAACCAAAACCACCTTTACTCATCACTGTTGTGCAGGTTCAGGGCCTTGAAGCAGCTCAGAGTGCGAATATCCGAGTGGAGGGAAGTTCAAATTTTGACTTCAACAAGTATTATTTAGGATATATTAAATAAATTAAAAAATGCCTTCCATTAGATTGAGTAATATACCAGTTTGGATGATGCAGGGGTTATACTCATTGTAGGTCTGACTCATCTAATCCTATTCTTGTTGATTTTAAATTATAATTTTTTAGTTTAGAGAGAAATTTGAAAAAGAAGAAGAAGAAGAATTTTAGAGGAAAAATGCCTAGGACCCACCTGTTACTGGTTGCTTACAAGTGAGCCAATGGGCCATGTCAAACAAAAACAAATTAACATGCATAAAATCCATGTCGTCCATTAAATATGCCATCCCTTATTGAGGCCTTGATATCAAAACTGAGATTTATCCAACACTCGAGTGTGCCACACAAGAAGAACCAAAAACTCTAAATCCACTTGGTCGGGTCCACCTAAGTTTTGGAATACAGTGATTTTTGGCAATTCCTTTTCCCTTGATCAAGCCTATCGGGTACAAGGAGTGGATGACATGTAGACACCATGGTGGGTCCTAGACAAAGCTAATGGTAGGTCTTTCATCCAAACTATTTCCTATGTTAGGGTCTACTTGAGTTTGGGATTATCATGATTTTTGGCTTCAACGATTAACACAAGACACTGTAACATGAGACAGTGTAACATATGGACGGGATGGAACTTATGAAAGTTCCACCCAAGATTTTTATTTATTTATTATTATTATTATTATAATTTTTGGTTGGCTTTGCCTGGATTTTTGAACTGTTCGAGCGGAGTTAACAGTTTGGGCCTATTCAAATTTTCAATTTTGTTGAGACTGAGTCTGGCCGATCAAAGGTCCTGCTCTCATGTGGCTCGCCGTTCGCCGAAGTCATGACGGACAGTCGGGCGCCGATAGAAAGGGGGGAAGCGGATTGGCTGGTGTACCACATAGCAGCTATCTACCTGGTGTATTGACGTCAATACGTTCTTTGGGTCCATCATGAGGTGTGTGTTATATCCAAACTGTACATCCATTTGGCAAGATGGTCGTGAGGCTTATTTAAAGATCAAGTGGACCACACTGAAAAAGCAGTGGGGGATTGAACATCTACTATTGAAACCCTTCTAAGGGTTACATGAGTTTTTGGATTGATGTGATATTTGTTTTTACTCTTCATCCAGTCTTTGTGGCCTAATGAACAGATTGGATGGAAAATAAACGATATCATGGGCCTTGTGAATGTTTTAACAGTGAAAATCATTCCCCCGCTGCTATTTGTGGTGTGGTCCAGTTGATCTTTGGATATAATTCATTTTTTGGATCATGGTGTAAAATGATCTAGCAAAATGGATGAATGGCGTGGATATAATAAATACATCATTTTGAGGCTCATGTAACTTTGATCTCTTTTAAACGGTTCATACGACTCCAAGCTCGAGGAGTGTCAGCTATCATCTTCGCACGACACGTGCTCACACCTGCTATGCTCTCATCTTCACACGACACATGCTCACACCTGCTATGTCGCTGGTGTGTGGTACACCAGCCAATCCGCTTCCCAAAAAGGGAATTTCCAGTGAAAGGCTTTCAAGGATGTTGGATGGGGACTATCGAGATGTTTGTGAGAAATCCACCCCATTTATCCATTTTGAGAGCTCATTTTAAGACATGTGACTAAAAATAATGTATATCCAAAACTTAAGTGAGTCACACGGAGGAAACAATAGGGATTTAGTGTGAATCATTGAAACATTCTTGTGGCCATCAAAATTTTCTATCAGGCAATTTTTTTAAATATTTTCACTTCATCCTAGTGGTAATGTCATTATAAAGGGTTTGGATAGTACATAAACATCCAGGTGGAGCCATGAAGGTTTCAACGATAGGAATTTCTTTCCCCAACTCTCTCTCTCTCCGGTGACACACTTGAGTTTAGATCCACTTCATTTTTTATAACATATTTTAAAATGAGCTCTAAAAGGTTTAAATGGAGTAGATCTCTCAAAACGTCTCTAGGGGCTGTATCAGCATTCCAAAAGGCTTTCTTAAAAAATCCGTCGCAGATTGCCAGTGACTTGCAAAGAGATAGCCACGTGCTGGAGTTGTGTGAGTCATAGAGATGTTCATGACAAGTTCATTCCATCAAATCTGTTTTGAAAGTCCGTGATATGATGGGATTTTAAAAATCAGGCATGTCTAAGACTTACGTGAGCCATACTTCACGAAATAGTGAAGATTGAACGCAACACCATAACAGAAGTTTTGCATCAAGATGGATACTTGTTCCTAAAGTTCATCTGAATGGTAATAATTATATGAACGCTTGGATTACATATAAACATCACGTTCAGCTGCGGAAATGTTTTAAAGGTGAACATTGTTATTCCTACTATTTTATTCGTGTGGCTCACGTACGTGAGCTTTAAATGCCTGTTTGGCCAGGCGGATTGAAAGGGATTGGATGGCATTAGGAGGGATTAGAAGCTAAATTTGGGGATTGGCCAAGCATCAGACTGAGTGATTTGATCCCAATCTCATGGATCTTAAGACCATCCACTGACAACATCATCAGTACCCTTAAATCCCGTCAAATCTACCCTAATCTACTCAAATTTGTTGGGACGTATTTGGTTTGAGGAATAGGATGGTTAAATTCCAGAATTGGCCAGGCATGCCGAACAGAATTGGTGTAGCAATTCAGGCATATATCAATCCCATGGATCTTAAGACAGTTCACTGACAACACCAACGTTACCTAAAAATTCATGCTATCCTCCTAATACCATTCAATTCCATCCAATCCACTCGGCCAAACGGGCCCTAAATTACCACAGGGATTTATTACTGAAATCTCTCCGACAAATCCCGTACAGCCACAGGCGCGAGAAATCTCAAAAGCCCGGGTCACGTGCAATACGCTCCCCCTGGACAGTTAACATGCCCTGGTACAGAAGGAATTCTGTCTGGCTCATTAATTACGTCACGTGTATTGTACTGTTAGAGCGGATTGCATGTTCCCAGACACACGGAGACATACCTGTGGCCGAGGCTATATAGGCCCACAGAGATGTCTGTGACAAATCCACTCCGTCCATCTGTTTTTAAAGACCACAATATGGTGGTAATCTAGAAATTAGGCATATCCAATACCATTTGGGCCATATCACATGAAACAGTAGGGATTCAATGCCTAGAGTGACAGAAGTTATTTTGTAAGGATGATGTTTATTCTTACAGTTTATCTGAGTGGTAATAAGCATATGAACGGTTTGGATGGCATATAAACGTCATGGTCAGCTCCAAGAAGGTTTCAATGGTGGACTTTTTGTTTCATTATTGGTGGACTTTTTGTTTCATTATTGGTGGACCACCTGAGTTTTGGATCTGCCTGATTTTTATACCAATGTCATATTGTGGTCTTTGAAAAAAGATGAACGGAGTTGATTTATGACAGACATCTCTATGGACCCCACGCATTCCCTGCACAGGTATATCTCGAATCTCTGTGCCGAGGCACATGCAATCCGCTCTCTTGTATTGTACGAGCAAAATGCATGATTGTAAGGGTGACCAACGGTTCATATCCAAAACACACGACTGCCTACATGATGCATGGCTTGCAATTTCAGAATAAATAAATAAACACTGTATGGCCCACCTAATGGATGATTCATATCTCATATGAAAGCCACGTCGGCACCTTCGGCCTTCCGAGGTCCGTTCACCTTCACAACCACCGTTGCGCTTGCGAACGGAAATGCTCCGTAAACATGACAGGCGTAAGTGGGAAATCGGAGCCCTCCATGTAGCGAACCATACGGTGGAAGGAACGGATAACAATCGGATAATCCTATCCGTCAATCAATGTTCTTCAACTTCCATGCAGAGAAGTGATGGGACGGATTGTCTGATTAATTTGATTTTCGAACTATGGGCCAGCTGAGGTCGTGACATTTTGATTTCGAGTACAATGCACAGACTACACGCGCAGAGAGGATATACCGTATGTGTTCATGTGCGTCATCTCTTTCTCGTTGAAAGTGATGGTAGTACACGCTCGCTTGCCCTTTGAAAGTGCTTCTCCACACACGTGAAAATAAGGCTCACGTGGGCTAGATCGGATCCGTTCGTTAGGCAATCCTACCAACGTAGACACCGTAAGGTATTTTCCATTTTAAAGCCTAATATTTATAATTTTCATTTTTAAAAAAGTGCCATCACTAGATCCGTGGTAGTGGTTCTGTTTGATACATCAACTTGCCATATCATCTCTCCCCACATCATGCATTCTCTGCCCAAAGTATCGAGAAAAACCTAGCCTATTACAATGCTGAGTCTTACCATTCCAACTATTTTGAGTGAAGGATCATTTTCTCTTAGTGCTGTTTGATTTTCTGGCTCAAATGTAATTACCTGCTAATTATTATTTACCAAGTTAATGACGGCATCTTTCCCAGTGCTGGCTTGATCAATTATTTTTTAAACACTTAAATCAAGAAATTTGCAAAATAAATATGGGGGCCACCATAATGTGTGTGGCTCATCCACACCGCCCATTCATTGTGCCAGCTGAATTTAGGGCATGAGCCCAAAAATTAGGTAGATCCAATGCTCAGGTAGACCACACCACGTGAAATTGTGAGAATCGAATGCCTGTTATAAAAAAC
The DNA here is from genome assembly GCF_029962835.1 of Magnolia sinica. Lineage (NCBI taxonomy): Eukaryota > Viridiplantae > Streptophyta > Magnoliopsida > Magnoliales > Magnoliaceae > Magnolia > Magnolia sinica. Next base: position 62,055,001 of record NC_080587.1, on the reverse strand, counting down.
TTTTTGGGGCCCTCATAAGTTTTAGATCAAGCTTATATTTATGTCTTTCACTTATCCATGTCTATGTGACCTTATGAACGAGTTAGATGGTAAATAAACCTCAATGTGGGCCTATTAAAAGAACTAACTTTCAACGGTTGACAAATTATGTCCATTGTTTCCTTTCATTTTGGCCAACTGGGCATTGGATCTGTCTCATTTCTTGGCTCATTCCTTGAGATATTCTAATAAAAAAGATGGACAATACAAATATATTATACACATTATAGTGGGGCCTACAAATTTAAGTCAATATTTTTAGACTGATTTTCTAGGTGAAATTATTCATCCATTTTCAAACAAGTAAGAAAGTAATAAGTACTTATTTCCCCAGTAAATACCATCATGGAAAATCAAACAGCCTCGAGGAATTTCAAACCATTGATTGATCTCTTTTCTATTCTTTTTTTGTAAGCAGTAATGTAATTTTTTTAGGTGGCACGAGGAGTAAAACCAATCACCATGTGAGCCTGAAATTACACGAGAAGGTTAGGTATACTGCTACGTATGAACACATGGTATATTTTAGATGGCATATTAGCATTACAAGGTAACTTAAAATGGTTTTAACGGTAGGTGTTTTCTATTCTCATAGCTTTTACGAAGTACATTTGCGTTTTGGATATGTTTAATTTCAGGCTTATTATGTTTGGAACATAGGATTATATAATGTTATGTTGCATTAGGTAGCATATAAATTTCATCAATGTTTCGAGATAATGGAAATGATTAGATTAATTCAAATATTCCCTCAAAAAATATAATAAAGTTTTAGCAGATTTCAAAATCCATTATATCCTTAGACCTTGCATTGATGAATGTTTTTTATCTACAAAGTCCACACACACACACACATACACACATATGTATGTTTTACATATGATATTAGAGTTGTATATGAATAGACATGGCTGGCATTAGTTGTAGTTCTTAAAATTTAGCAAATCAATTACAAAAATAATATCCGAGTAGTTGACTCGGCCAGTACCATTATTATTATTTTTTTTTTGTAGAATTTAATTCCAAATTTATGATTAGATAGTTAAAATACTATAGTATATTCTAATAATAATTATAATTATTTTGTAATAACAATGTTAATTCCATCTAATGCAATGCTGCAATCCAATGGAACGCATCAAACGGGCTCTAAAAATAGGTGGAGGGACAGATGGACACCATGATTATGACACAAACATCACGGTGGGTCCGTGGAGTATCTAAATATGTGGCGTCCTCTTCAATCTTTCTTCGCGCGAATCGCCCCAGCAATCTTGTGAGATCAGTTGAAACAGGAAACGCGCTCGATCTACCTTTCAACGGAGAGACAGGAAAACAAACAAACAGTCAAGACGCATTAAGAGATAATCCCATAAAAAAGTCCCAAAAAACTCCCCCCAAACCCTTAAAAAAGGAAGAAAATGTCAGCCATTTCTCGTCTCTTCCAACTCTCCATCCCTCCTTCCTAAAAAACGAATCCCCAAAATCCTAAAAACCCTAGAAAATGGAAGAAACCTCATCAAACCACCCCTCGTCCACACCGCTCCTCCGCCCCGGGCCCACCTCGGACTCGCCCCGGCCCACCTCGGACTCGCCCAGGGCCACCACCCTCGCTCTCCTCCTCAACCGGGCCACCGGCGGCCGTCGTGGCCCGTCGATGCTGGTTCGGGAGACCGCGGCGCTCCACCTCGAGGAGCGGCGCGCCGACTGGGGATACTCGAAGCCTGTTGTCGCCCTCGACATCGCCTGGAACCTTGCGTTCGCCCTCGTGTCCGTCATCATGCTGGGGTCCACCCTCAGGGAGCGCCCGAACACCGCGATCAGGATCTGGATCATCGGATACGCTCTCCAGTGCGGGGTCCATGTTGTCCTCGTCTGGTTGGAGTACCGGAGGAGGAATTTGCGGAGGAGGAGGAGCTTGGAAGAAGGGGGTGGGAGTGGACGTGGGTCAGATTCCGAGGGGATTGACAGCGAGGATGACGAAGGGGATATAATTGGAGGGTATCGGTCCAGGTGAGTTGAATTGGAATCCTGATTTTATTTTTTAATTTTATGTGTTTTTTTTTTTCCTGGAAAAATCGTTCTTTTTTATAGAGGAATTATCAGTCCTGACATGCCAAATTGGTAAAAATGAGCCCATGGTTTGATGATCTATGCGTCTGCTAGGCGCCACATTGGATGCAGGATGTCCCATGGTTGATTTGATGAGCCAACATGGGGAGTTCCGTTGGGCATCCCTATCTATGACAGACCATCAGCTTGATAGTCTAGATCACTGAACGTGGATCCCACTTTTTGGGACTAGTGCATCGGGATACTCTGAACATGATTCTAAAGCATTTTAAAATTTCACCCATTAGTCAATTCTATTGATTCTCTCTTTAATAAAGTGCTATGCTGTCAAAGGAAAACAAAAAAAGAATAAGAAAAAGTAACACAAATGAAGTAACTAGGGCTTGTTTGGTAGCTCATATTTGGTATATGAGTTGGAATCCAAATCACAATTATCATGGAATCCATGTGAATTAGATTTCTCATCTGTGTTTGGCAGCCTATAATTGGGATCCATTGGAATCCAAAAATTGTGTTTGGTGAATAGAATGAAATGGAATGATTTTCAAAGCTGGTGTTCTTTCCAACTAGATAGGATTCTACGAATTCTTGCATGGGCCCACTGTGATGTTTATGAGAAATCCACCCGGACTACTAGGTGCATCACCCCATGTTAGGCCCAAGGCCCAAAATTCAGCCACATCTATGATTCAAGTGTACCACATGATTGGAAATAGTGTACAAGATAACGCTTACCCTAAAAATTGTCCCCTTGTGTGGCCCACCTAAATCAAGATTGTGCCTAATTTTTTGTCCCTAGGCATAAATTTTAGTTTGACATCTAATGGTTGGAGTGGCTTTCGTATAATTATCATGATGGGCCTTGAAAAAAAAAAATCAAGGGTGGACCTCCCTCTCCCAATTGTTTATTTGGTGTGGCCCACCTGAAGCCTAGGTCGGCCTTATTTTTAGATCTTGGACCTAACTCGGGATAACACGTCACGCATCTAATGGTCGAAGTGGATTTGACGTAAACATCACAGGCCATGTAAAAATCAAGGTTAGGCGACCTTCTCGCAACTGTTTCCCTTGGTGTGGCCCACCTAAAGCCTAGGGGAACCTGATTTTTTGGCCCTGGACCTAAGTTAGGATGATGCATCTAATGGTCAGAGTAGATTCATGTAATCATCGTACTAGGCCATGTAAAATCAAGGGTGAGTGTCCCTCTCCCAACTATTTCTCTTTGCATGGGCCACTTGAATCATAGAATGGGTTGATTTTGTGCCATGGGACTAGTGTGGGGTAATGCATTTAGTGGTCAGGATCAGGTAGATTTCACTAAACATCATGGTGGGGCCCACTTGGGCCTAGGCCCTACTTTTGTGTCACTTAGCTATTTTAAAAACCATCTCCCCAGTGGTAAGATTTTGGACCGTTGGAGGAATCAGTAGTAAATGTGATTGAAATCACATCCTTTGAGATTTTAAAAGCATCGATTCGGTGGTAATTAGATTTCAATTCACATCTCCCAAATGACTTACTGTTTTACAATTCACACCAAAACACGTTTGTTAAATGTTCCCTAAGCACTTTTTATTGATAAAGAGTACTTGGTGCAACCTCGTTTTTGAGTCAATGAGATATTGACATCAAATTTCGAAGAAGTGGACAAGAATTACACTCACAAGAATATTTAAGTAGAGAGGGAGAAATAACTTTTTAATATCAAATTTCTTCTTACAATGCTTAAGAGAACTCACACTTAGAAAAACTTGGAATGATTACTTCCTACACTAAATTCCTTTTTTTTTTATAGGGTTCTTAAGTGAATCTCTAATGAGAATCCCCCAACTAAGAGAGATTGATTTCAAATCAAACATAATTGATTTCAAATCAATCTAATTTACCTAAGATGGTAAAAGCTTAAAAATAGTAAAAGCAAATCTTGATTATCATTGGCCCCTACAGTGGGCCATGGGCTTGCATCAATTCTCCCCAGCTTTGAAAGAACTTGTCCTCAAGTTGTAAACCAATCTCAACCTTTGGAATTGTACCACCTCCGTGACAAATCTTCTTATTTTAGTGGAAGTTAGTGGTGCATCCGAAGCGTCGGCTCGGCATAACCTTTCTAGAGTCCATTGTAGATGATGTCCTTTTCTCTTGTGTTTTTGTGGGTGCCAACTTGTTTCTTGTAACTTTAAAGTTCTTTGTGTTTCCTGCAATATTTGTCCATTTTTCATGCAATTGTTATCTTTTGCATAGGTGCTTTAATTTAAGGGTTGAGATTCTCAACCCAATGTTTTAAATATCGACGATATCGGCTGGTATATTCCACGATATATCTTGTATCCCACCTGTGCGATACGAAACGCACAGTAGTGTCAATATATTCCACATGTTCGATCCAGTGAGCATTTTCAATTTCGGATTTTTTTTTTTGTTGAAATAATGTTAAATTAGTATCAAATGGTTATAAATCTATTGGTTCTTCATGTTTTGTATGAAAAATCATGGAGTTGGAGCTTTGATTTCGATATCCATTGGTTCTTCATATTCTCTATATTTTTTTCGAAAATTTCCTTCAACTAGATGTCAATTGAGACTAATTTCGAAGTATTTAGGAGATATTTGATGAAATGATCATCACAAACCCTCTAATTTCGAAATTTGAGTGTAGGTGGTCCGATTTGGGGTAAATTCAAAATTTTCCCAATTTCTCCCAAATTGCTTGCAATGTTGTACTCCAAACATGAAATCAAGCATGTATGAGTGTTGATCCACTGATTTGTCAAGTCCTTGTCAATTTCTGGAAAATAAAAATTTAATAAGAAATTATTTTTTTTTTCGAAATTTCCCTTCAACCAGCTGTCAATTGAGACTAATTTTGAAGTTTTTAGGAGTGTTTGATGAAACGATCATCACATACACTCTAAATGTTATGCATTCAATTTGAATATAGTTACACTAGTTCAGTCAGACAACACATAGCTTAGGACCCTATACAAAGGAAACCTATTATGTGCACTTTTTTTTTTTGGAGATGTTATAATTTAAAAGTGTGTTAATGTCTTTTTTAACAATCCTTGAAGTTTCATTGAAAAATTCAACCATTTCCCCAATGTTTCCCCATGTTTCCCAAAAAATGCGGTAAATTACCCAATACAAATGATATATCTTGTGTGATAACTGATACGTATCTGTATCCCAAGGATGCGATACGTAACACAATACTAATATTTCGAACACTTGAGACCCATTCACATGTCTATAAATGTGACTGCCACTATTAGTGGATCCCTCAATTGATCCATTGGTGAATTAAGGTGTAGGGCCAATGTTAATGCATCGATCATTTCATATGTTAATTGTTCCTTTGACTTTGTGAAATCTCTTCCTCATTTCTGGAATTTCTACATCAATTTTGGGTTTTCTGTCAAGTTCCAATAATCTAAGGATTTGATCATTGGTGTCTTCATAAACCAGTGCTACTCGTTGCTAGTTGGACCTTGGTAGGGACCTTTCCCTACGTGTCCATGTGCTCCAACTTAAGTCTCCAGATTTCCTCCACGCCAGAGCTCCCTCACTTGATTGGTGAGATTGCCTACCGCATGTCGCTTTTGCGATTGTATTGATTAGTTGGATTATTCGTACAAATTCTTCTTATGCCACTGCCTTCAAAGTCATTAGGAGATGATGTAGAGTTGACAGTTCTACGATGATCACCCACTTTGATATCAAAATGGTGTAGCCTGAGTCAATGAGATCTCAACACCCAAATAGCAAAGAAATGGGCAAAAGTACACTCACAAGAATATTAGAGTACAGAGGGAGAGAACTTTATTGATATCATCTTCTTCTCTTGGAATACTTTAGAGAAATTTACACTTGGAAAAATATTGGAATAGCTACTTCCTCCTACACCAGCCATCCCCATTTTTCCCTATGGTATGGCCGGCTTGACTTGTGATTCTAACTGATTTTCCCCCTAGGTCCTAGCATCTAGAAGAGCCCACCTGATGGATGGAGTGGATTTCACACTCACACACGTATAAAATGGTAGGTCCCATAGAGCATGGGCTGTTTTATGCGCTGCCTAAAACAGGTGTTGCGTAGTATTCTGATCCCACAACCCCATTATAGATGACTGCACTACATTGTGTGTTTGCCACAACTTAAATTGCTTCATATCATCCCACACCCACATATAAAATCCTAACTGTGTAAATTTTGGACATCCTTGTCAATGACCTAGATTCTTAAGTGAATCTCTAATGAGAATCCCCAGCTAAGACATTGATTTCAAATCAATCATAGTTGACTTCAAATTAATCTAATCTACCTAAGATGGTAAGAGCTTAACAATAGTAAAAAAAAAAAAAGGAAGAAAATAATCCTAATTACATATCATGGTTGACTTCAAATCAGGCTAATCTACCTAAATGGTAGAAGCTTGATAGTAGTAAAAGCAAATATAGAAAATAGTCCTAAAATTTTCAATTACATCTCTAAATTAGCCCCATATCTTTGATCACATCGCCCTCATATCTTGAATTACATCCTTAAATCAGCCCCCATATCTTCCACAAATTGTAAATTGCAATCCTTGATTTAGGCCCCATTATAAATAAACATTCAAAAAATCAGCACATATTGGGCCCTATGGTGGGTCGTGAGCCTAGGTGGGCCGTGGGCCTGCACCAGTGGCATATGGTGACAAAAATATATATATTTTTGCTTCTCCATCAATATTTTTCCCACTAATTTATATGACACTTCATTATTGGTAACAACTTGCACAACATTTTGCTCTCTAATTTCATCCACTGTCATATCAATAAGATTGAAAATATAGTCTCTATTTTTAGTTGCCTCGGATGCAAATGATTTATGGAACACTATTTCCAAGTGGCAATACACCATAAAGTTTATCATACTACGTTTAGTTAGGTCAGTCCAACCATCGCACATGATAATGTGTCCTCTTCTCCGTCATATTGCTCTAAAGGTGGCCACATACACCCTTGCTTCTCTCATCTCTGCTCCTATACATTTCTTCCTGTACATTTCTGCGTCTATCTCCACTTGCCAATAGGAGTTGGCAACATTTGCAGCTATATTGCCATGTATGGCTACTGCCCTACCAAGCTTCTCAACCGTAATTGTATTCTATATTTGTTTTAACCACATCTACTTTGTTGTCTTCTTCATAAACAGAATTGGATCACGTGAGGGTCTCCTTGGCCCCACCACATTCATAGCATTAGTTGCGGGGTAAGTGCGTGCAGTCTTTTGTCAGCTAAACCATGCCGTAAACCACCAAACACACCTTGACTCGCACTCCCAACCTCAGCCTCATCACTCCGCTGCCCCTTCTATGTCGTAAACGGCTCCCCTCCCTCCAAACATGTGATGACACTCTTTATCTTCTTGAGCGGTGTGTAGGCTCTCTCCTCGCCATCGTCACATCTCTATTTGAATTATCACCAAACTCAATAGTCTCATCAATACCCACATGCATAGAGTATCCTGCTTCTTTTGTATGCTAGTTTTTCCCCCTCTTCATCTCTTCCAAATTCTGCCATCTGCATTATCCTCATGTAGAGATTAAGAGGATAGCAGCTATAAAGACCCCTTGCTTTATAATTTAGCCTTGTGCAGAGCTTTGCAGGGGTGGCGACAACTTCATGAATTGACCTTGGTTGTCTAATGGAGATCTCGTCTTCAGTAGATGGGGGCAACCAAAGAGATTGACCCCGGTCGTCATAGACTCGACTAGGTGGTCCTGCCAAAGGTAGTGGATTCTACAACAGGGATGTTAAGGGACTCTGAATCCTAATTTAGCTATAGAGGAAGCTTAGAAACTAATCTTAGACTAGATTAAGGCCTACCTTGAGGATCAAAACATAGGATTTTACTTGGATCCAATGAATCAAAGCTGAATGGACCATTTTGGAAACATCTGAAGAAGGGGTAAACCATCGTTTTTTTTTTTCCCGTCTTCTTTTTGTTGTATGTATATGCAGTGTTCAAAATATCGGTATCGCGCAATGTATCACACCCTTGGGATATAGATACGTATCGGTTATCTCATGGGATATATCGTTTGTATCACATAATTTATCGCACTATGGGAAACATGGGGAAACATTGGGAAAATGGTTGAATTTTTCAATGAAACTTTAGGGATTATTAAAAAAGACTTTAATACATACTTTTAAATCATAAAATCTCAAAAAAAAAGTGCACATAATAGGTTTCCTTTGTATAGGGTCTAAGCTATGCGCCGTCCCATTGAACTAAGACAACTATATTCAATATCCTCCTTGTCCATCTGTTGTTCATTGTTCATTGTATATCCACAGTCCATCTGTTTTTCCAGATTATTTTAGGACATGGGCCCAAAAATGAAGCCAACAAATATTTCAGGTGGACCACACCATTGGACATAGTGTTCATTGAACTTCCACCATTAAAAGCTTCCTGGCATCCACTGTAATGTTTATTGACCATCCAACCTATTGATAAGGTCATATAGATTTGGATGACAAATAAAAACACATATTACCTTGATGTAAAACTTTTGTGGCCTACAAAAGGTTTTCAATGATCATTAATCATTGTTTCCTATACTGTGGTCCACCTAAAACTTTTATCTTATTTATTTCTTGGACCATGGCATAAAATAAGCTGAAAAAACATATGAACAGCGTGGATATACAATTCATACATCAAGATGGGCCCTACTTGGGTGAGTCCCACCCACATTGCTGGTTGGGGGACTCACCCAAGTTCGCTAGGGCACGGATTAGGTGTTACCCAGGTAACAACTTAGTGGGTGTTCCCACCATAGGGCCCACCTTGATGACATTTTGTATATCCACTCTGTCCATTTGTTTTTCCAACACGTTTTAGGACAAGTTGCTAAAAATTAAGCATATCCAAATCTTAGGTGGACCACACCACAAGAAACAATGATGATTGAATAGTCACCATTAAAAACTTCCCAAGGCCCACTTCAAGCAGATCTGTAATGTTTATTTTCCATCCAACCTATTGATAAGGTCAAGAAAAAAAATTAATGAATGGAAAATACAAAGATTGGATTTATCCAAAACTTGTGTGGCCTACAAAAAGCTTTTAATAGTTATTCACCACCTTTTCCAGTGGTGTGGTCTACTAGATATTTGGATCTGCATAAATTTTGGGATAACGTCCTCAAATGAGCTAAGAAAAAGGATGGACGGCGTGGATATGGATAACAATCATCAAGGTGGGCCCCACATAGTAAGGTTAACACCCACTGGCCACTAACCTCTTACAAGGAAATAGCTAATCTGCTACCTTCGCCATTACCTAGTAAGAGACGGATAGACCTATTAGGGGCTATATAGGGCCCGCCATGTTAAATATGTTTTATCCACGCCATCCATCCATTTTGATAGATCATTTTAGGGGCATGATCTTAAAAAAGAGGCAGATTGAATGCTCCAGTGGACCACACCACATTAAACAGTGGTGATTGAGTTATTTGCCATCCAACATGTTTAAAACATCGTAGGCCCCATCGTGATGGTTATTTGGCCATCCAACCTGTTCATAAGGTCACATGAACCCGAATGAAGGTAAAAAATGAATATCAGCTTGATCCAAAACTTCTGTCCTTACCGAAAAGTTATCGATGGTAAGCGTTTAATCTCCATTGCTTCCTGTGGTGTGGTCCACTTTAGGCTTAAAAATGCCTCTTTTTTATACTCATGCCCTAAAATGATCTTCCATAATGAATGGACGGATTGGATAAAACATATACATCAAGGTGGACCCCACAGAGCCCGTGATACTTAGCCCGTTTGAGCTAACGCTATGCACCAGCGTCCGTAAAATGCATTAAAACCCAACTTTCGAAAATATGCAAACAAAAAGGGTTTCAAAAGGGTCTAAAACCCTAAAATCTCTCTAAAAAATCCCTAAAATCCCTCGATTAAACCCAAATCTCTTGGGGTTTCGTAGATTTCTTGCCGAAATCTCCTTTATGATGTAAATCGAGCATCTATTCGAAGAGAAAAAAGGGGAAATCGAGATTTTGTGGAGCTTACGACGCACCGCTATGGATCGATCGAGTGGCCCACTAAATTCTAGTTCTGATCATGCAATGTTCTTCTATAGGTAACGAAATCCTTTGGATTGAATGATTTTTCCCTTTTTTTTTTCTCTTTTTTCAATTTTTTCAATGATATCACAAAAAATTGTGCGATATCATGCGATATATCGCATGATACATGGAAATCTATATTTTTTTCATTTCCGAGGGGTTTCCGATGGGTTTCGTGTCGTTGACCCGCGATAATGATAATATCGGCCAATAGTATTGATATTACGAACACTGTATATATGTAATGGGCCCTAATCCAGCAAATCATGCTTGAATTTTGTTATATTTGGTTAAATTTTAGGCTTCAGCAGGTCAAGTTGATAGACAACATCGTTGTCAAAGAATGCCTTTGATACATCAATGAATGCATGTTAGAAACACGTTGCGAGAGAGGGAGGGAGATGCATGGGTGCAAATCAAGCCTTGATTTATGGTATGCTTGAACTGAGTGGGTCTGAATAGTGGCACTTATAAATCACCCATGTTATTCAATAGGGGCCTAAATTCCAAGTGATTTTTGGTATTTCGGCATGTGTTCTCCCATGGTATTCAATAGGCCTAAATTCCAATTGAATTTTGGTATTTAGTTTTTGGTTTTACATACATCATATGGCTACTTTGTCCATACGTCTATCTTTAACTTTGTTGCCCGATCCTTCAAAGTAGGTGGTGCTCCCGCTTTGAACTGCACTTTAGCTATTTACACTCCCTGGCATTTTAAAACAGACGCTTCTCTTCATCGACACCCGAATTTGTTGCCAATTTGCTTCGCTCTTTGTGTGTCTATAATGATATTGCTTTACATGGTTGGTCAATAAGTAGTTTAACAACTTTTGGACTTTTACTCAGGTCGTGTTTGGATTGCAAGTTGTTTTGCTGCAACTACTTATTCCGCAAGTAATTGATCTTGGTTTCCATTGATTCGTATCTTTGGTAAACGATATACTTAATCCTGAAAAGAATCCAGATAAAAAAAAAATCACCATTCTAGACCGCCTTATCTTTTTAGGGAAAAAACCCAACTTCTAGAAAATCTTTATGTGTGTGTGTGTGTGTGTGTGTGTGTGTGTGTGTGTGTGTGTACACATACATACACATGTGGTGTGAGCCCAAAATCTGAACGGTCCACGTGATGCAGCACCCCATGAAACTCCCGGGACCCAACTTTTACCTTGATCCTGAAAAGAATCAAGACAAAAAAAATCACCATTCTAGACCACCCTATCTTTTTAGGGAAAAAACCCATCTTCTAGAAAATCTTTATGTGTGTGTGTGTGTGTGTGTGTGTGTGTGTGTGCGCGCGCGCGCACATACATACATGTGTGGTGTGAGCCCAAAATTTGAATGGTCCACGTGATGCAGCACCCCATGAAACCTCCGAGACCCAACTTTTACCTTAATCCTGAAAAGAATCAAGTGAAAAAAATTCACCATTCTAGACCATCCTATCTTTTTAGGGAAAAAAAACCCAACTTCTAGAAAATCTTTGTGTGTGTGTGTGTGTGTGTGTGTGTGTGTGTGTACATACATACATGTGGTGTGAGCCCAAAATCTGAACGGTCCACGTGATGCAGCACCCCATGAAACCCCCGGGACCCAACTTTTACTTTGATCGAAAACTTTGGTGGGCCATGACAAAAGAAAACAATTTCCTCCCTTGATTTGCATCTCTCTTTGCTATGGCCCACCAGAGTTTTCGATCAGGGTGAAAATTGGTCCCCGTGGGTTTCATGGTGTGCCGCACCATATGGATTGTTCGGATTTTAGGCCCATGACACGAATGCAAAGGTGTGCACGTGCTCCGGTGAGCATATATGGAAAATGGTACTATGAGGTCGAGTGTATGCAACCTTAACATAAGGTCAAGTCGTGTCTTGGCTTGAGCTATTGGATGATAAACATTCAAAATGCGCAATGGGATATGAAGCTATGACAACCTCTTGGAGAAGCTTAATATGATAGGAAGCTAGTTGGGGCCCACCATCATGCTGTGAGAAATCCACACTGTCCATCCGTTTTTCCATGTCAGGTCAGGGCATGAGACAAAAAATGGGGCAGATCCAAAACTTTAGTGGGTTGAACGACAAGAAACAGTGAGGATTGGACGTCCGCTGTTGAACATTCGTGGGGTTACAGAAGTTTTGGATTGAGCTAATAGTTTTGTATTTTCAGTTCATCTGAGTATGAATGACCTTGTGAATGGTATGGATGGCATATAAGAATAACGGTTAACCTTAGGAAGGTTTCAACAGTAGGCATTTCCCTACTCACATTTTCTTGTCGCGTGGCCCACTCGAGTTCTAGATCTAACTCATTGTTTTGCCCACGTCCTAACATGACCAGACAAAACGAATGAACAGGGTGGATTTCTCACAAACATTATAGTGGGCCCACCTATCTTTGTGTAGATAAAATTTCCTTCCCACGCAATCCGAAGGACATGCTGTTTGTGTGTGGAGTGTATTAGGTGCGGCTGCGACCTCACTCAAGACGGTGCAACCCTTATCGTAGGCGCACATCGATGTATAAATTTTTTATCCACGTCGCCCATCTGTTTTTATAGATCATTCAGAACCTGAAGCAGATCCAATTCTCAGGTGGACCAAACCATAGGAAAAGGTTGTGATTGACAATTAATGAGCCACTTAAATTTTTGATGAAGCTGATATTTGTTTTTTGAATTCATCCAGGTTTATGTAACTTATCAACAGGTTAGATGGAAAATAAGCATGATGTAAACTTTACAATGGGCCATGTGAAGTTTTTAATGATAGAGTACTCAATCGCCATTGTTTCCGATAGTATGGTCCACCTGAGAATTGGATCTTCTTCATTTTTGGAATCATGACCTAAAATTGTCTTCCAAAACAGATGGACCGTGTGGGTCTAAAATATGCAGATCAAGTTGGGCCCCACGGTAAGGGACGCACTGTCTTTGGTTAGGCCGAGGCCGCACCTAATCTGCTTCCTTTCGTGTCGGAAGTGGAATGGCTGGTGTGCCACACACCACCAACCTTGGTGGTGTGTTGCCATCACCAAGTTCTGTGGGCCCCACCATGATGTAACTATTATATCCACACCATCTATCCATTTGGCAAAATCAATTTTGGGCATTAGCACGAAAATTGAGCAGATCCAAAGCTCAAGTGGACCATAACACAAAAAGTAGTAGGGATTGAACGCCTACCATTGAGAACTTCTTGGGGCCACGAGTTTTGGATCAAGATGATATTTGTTTGGTCCCGTCATCTAGTTTTGTGTGACATTATGGACAAGTTGGATGGAAAATAAACATCATGATGGGTCATAGAAAGGTTTCAACGATGGGCATCATTGTCCCCACTGCTTTCTATGTTTCGGTCCACTTGAGCTTTGGATTTGCCTCAGTTTTGCGCTGATGTGGACATCAGTGGTGCACCATTTAGAGTGTACCAGAGGAGGAGGCGTCGCCGACAGTGTACTGGAGTGGAGGAGTTGATGTGGATGGACGTTGGGTCCATCGGACCCATTTTCTGACGCACTACGAGTGTAGGAGCGGCATAACCACATCCTGACCATAGATCCATGGGTCGGATTTCACACCTTACCGCACATGTGTTTTAGTTTTAGGCGTTTTTTTGTTCTTTTCCTTATTTTAGAGGCTCTATTGCAATTTCTTTACTTTTTGTCTCTTTTTTTTTATTAATTTTCTTATTTTCAGGGGCTTTAGTGCACTTTTACTTTTTCCATAGCATACGTTGTGAGAAACCCTATTTTCATTATTATTAAATGAATAGAAATTCGTCTCTTTTCTTCCTCTTTATTCAAGAGATTAGGGTTTCAGGATTGGCCTTTAGGTGTTGAGGATTCCACCCCGATTTCAGGTTTCATTTTTTTTCTAGATCTTCGAGGTGCAGGAAAATATAAGAATCATTTTCCTTCTTTTCTTTTGACGACAAAAGGACCTGTACTTTTTTCATCTCGAACCCTTCGTTCTTCACCCATTTCGTTTCTCTCTGGATACCCCCTTTCTAGTTTGAACGGAAAAGAATGATGGTTAGTCAGTAGAATCAGATCCAAACTTGATTGTGGACTGACTTATGCTAGATCTGAGATATTTTCATATCCCTAGGTCCTCCCTTTTTACTGTTTACGCGATTTTATGCTAAGGGACATGATATTGACGGAATGCCCTTATCTTTGTTTTGAAGTTTACCTAATCCCTTTGACTGGAAACAGTTAGTTAATTGGTGTATTTATTTGAACATTCTTCAACCTGATTATACATGCATTTAGGATTAGGTCATCACATGTCCCTGCATCATGTACTCGTGCCTTAAAATGATCTCTTAAAGCGGATAGACGGTGTGGATATAATACATATCATGGAGGGCCCCACAGAATTGGTGATGGCAACACTGCCAAGGTATAATGCCGAGTTAGCCGGTTTTGTCCTTTTTTTTTTAGTGATGGCATCTCCACGGTATTTTTTGAAAAATTATCATCTAATAGCTCATGCCAAGACACGACTCGAGCTTATGTTAAGGTTGGATGCGCTCGACAACCTCATAGTACCATTTCCCTATATGTGTGTGTGTGCGCGCGCCTAATTCTGAAAAAATCAAACAGAAGTTCACACCATAAAATTAAAATAAAAAAATCAATACAAAACCAATTTCATTCTTGAAAAGCCCCTAAAAACTGAGTAATATTTCTCCTTTGGACAAAAAAAAGTAGAAAAGAATAGAATAAAATGAAAATCTCCAAAACCCCATTTTAGAAAAAAAGAAGAGGAGAAATGGGTTATTTTCAAAACCACCTTTTTTTTTTTGTTGAAAGGTGAATACACACAAACACACACTCTTACATCCACATCCACATACACCATATGGGTTCTTGAACCCATGACCTTAAAGTAGAAACACATAGTGTCTACCACTGAAAGGGCCTTGTAGCTTCATTGTTCCTAGCTATGAAGTTATAAGCTATGTTTTAAATATCGACGATATCGACCGATATCCCATGGTATATCTTGTATCTCACCTATGTGATATGAAACACACAGGTAGTGCCGATATATCCCACATGATCGATCTGGTGAGCATTTTTCAATTTCCATTCTTTTTTTTTTTTTTTTTGCTGGAATTATGTTAAGTTAGTGTCAAATGGTTATAAATCCATTGGTTCTTCATGTTTTGCATGTAAAATCATGGAGTCGGAGCTTTGATTTCGGTATCCATTGGTTCTTCATGTTCTCCATATATATATTTTTTGAAATTTTCCTTCAACCAGCTGTCAATTGGGAGTAATTTCAAATTATTTGTTGAAATGATCATCACATACACTTTAATTTCGAAATTTGAGTGCAAGTGATTGGATTTGGGAAAAATTCAAAATTTCTCCAATTTCTCCCAAATCGCTTGCAATGTTGCACTCGAAACATGAAATCGAGCATGTGTGAGGGCTGATCTATTAATTTGTTAAGTCCTGGTCAATTTTCAAAAAAATTAAAATCATTTTTTAATTAAAAATTAATAAAAAATTATTATTTTTTTCGAAATTTTCCTTCAACCAGCTGTCAATTGAGACTAATTTCAAACTATTTAGGAGTGTTTAATGAAATGATCATCACATACACTCTAAATGTTATGTATTCAATTTGAATGTGGTTGCATTAGTTTAGTTACACAACGCATAGCTTAGGACCCAATGCAAAGGAAACCTATTAAATGCACTTCCTTTTGAAATGTTAAGATTTAAAACTGTGTATTAAGATCTTTTTTAACAATCCCTGAAGTTTCATTGAAAAATTCAACCATTTTCCCAATGTTTCCCCTTGTCTTCCAAAAAGTGCTATAAATTACCCAATACAAATTATACATTCCGTCCGATAACCGATACATATTTGTATCCCAAGTATGTGATACGTAACACGATACTGATATTTCGGCTCTGAGAAACAAGCTGCTGCTGCTGCTATAACTGATTTTCTCTGCACAGAGCTTCTGTGTGAGAAATGCCCGTGCTAGAAGAAAACCCACCATGGCCTAGCTATGACGGTGGTGGCTGCTACCAGAGCAGAGGCGGCAACTGAGATCTTGGTCGGGGAAGGCTAAGACGGTGAAAAAAAAAGCTGCAGGTGGGCCGCCTTCTCTCTTTCTCCTCTCTTCCTTTCCTCTCTCCCTTTCCTCTCTCCTTCTCCTCCCTTTCTCTTCCCTTCATCAAAAGTAAAAATGCAATCTTTTTTTGCTTAAGGCCATAAGCCATCTTCAGGTGTTCAACAACTCTTAAACAACATTTTATGGAACTAACTTTTGTCACATAAGCTACTGATTTGCTGCTGTAAGCCAAATAAGTAGCTTATCACCATTCATCCAAATGCGGCTTTTGTATCTTATTGGGTTGTTATTTATTATTATTTTTTTAATATTGAAGTTGAGATGGTTTAGGGAAGGTGTTTTGTTTGGCTAATAGGCTTGTTGCCTTGTTTTTATTTTTTATTTTTTTATTTATGTATATAAATTTTTTTTTTTTGGTAGTTGTTATGGACAGATAATGAAAATGAATAAGATCAGTTTTCCTTTACTGTGATGGGATTCAAAACCGTAGCAGAGTGATTCTTCTAGATATCTGTCGTGTGACTCCTTAGGGTTTGTTGTGGAGTGATTCCACATAGTTTTTGGTGCATAGGATTAGATTCCACATAGTTTTTGGTGCATAGGATTAGCTTGCGACCCAACCTCAATGTTGAAAGTGATTCCATAGTCATCTTTACATTCAGTTATTGCTTGCGACTATTGGATTGATTGGAGACATTTACGGGCATCTAGAGATGGAACCAATCATCAAAATTTGGTACATATTCGGATCTATACACTTCCGAGTTCAATTACATTTTTGTGCTTCATTAACTTATTCCTTTTTTCCAGTTTACAACCCTCATGTGCCTTTAGGTCCCTTGGTACAAGGCATTTGTAAGAGATCACCTAGGTAGTATGGTTGTGTTTCATAGTGCAAATAATGCTACCGTAAGCTGTTTTATAGTAAAGGAAATATCCGTTGTTTAGTTTAACCTAGGAGTTTTCATATAGCCCCAACATAGGAGACGAACTATTGGCTGAGTTAAATTTATTTAGCTGTGTGCATGTTCAATAATTGAGCTATGCAAATATTTGTCCTTCTCACCTCTAGACTTATTTTTGGTAGCCACAATTCTGATGCGTGTGATGCTTAATATTGCAAAACAACGTGAATATGGGTGGTCGTGCTGACTTCACTATTTACTGAATTACATTTATTTAGCTATTATGCTTGTTCAATAATAATTTACTTAGCTATATGGGTGGTGATGCTTAATATTGTGAAATGATTTGCATATGTGGTCAATGATGTGTTATGAGTCTTATGGCGACTTCACTATTTTCTGAGTTTGTTTTTATTTATTTATTATTTTTTTATTTATAGCTATATGCCTGTTTAATAATTGAACTCTGTAAATATGTTGTGCTTTCTCATCTCTAGACTTATATTTTGTGGGCACAATTCTGATGTGAGTAATGATGGTTGGTGATGCTCAGTATTGCAAAAAGATGTGAATCTGTTAATACGATGGCTTCCTTTCTCTGGTGGATAGTTGGCTTCTATTGGGTGGTCTCTGGTGGTGACAATCTCCTGCAGAATGCTCCACGACTCTACTGGTTAGGCTAACAGCAATCCTTTCTTAAAGAAATTATTTGATTTATTTTATTACTTTTTTGGTAAATAAATTGGATTTATTTGAATAAGAATACTACATACCCACAGACTGACACTAGATTTTAATTCTGAAAATGCTCTAGATTTTGGCTGCTTTCTGGCACTTGCTACTTTCTGTTTGTTTATCTTTGTTGAATTATTCAATTACTTAAAAGACTTTTAAATGACTGAAAAATCTGCATTTCCAGAAAATCAAAATAAAATTTCGCAAATGACCCGAGTTTCTTACCTTTTCACAGATTTTCAAGTCTCTTTTCATTGGCTGAGAATGTCACCTTTCCCTGGTGGCGAAAGTATCTCGTTTTCTAAAATAACTAAGACCCAAGTTTCCTTTTACTCTGGGTTTGTCCAGAATATCATTTCTCTTTTGGCATGGCCAAATGTCCCGAGAAATTCAGTGGTTCCCTCGTCACTAGGATTTAGATCTAACTGTCTCCATATGTGCCATTGTGGTTCATATATGTGATGTCCCGTTCGTTCAGCTGGTGGTGTTCACTGTGTATGCCTGGCCAAAAGGTCAGGCTTGTCTGGTCACTTGCCAGGCCGCTCAGTATGAAAAAAAGGTAAAAAAAAAAAGAAGAAGAAGAAAAGAATGAAAGAAAGGATGGTTAAGGAAATGACCCAGGCTCTGTATTCAACATAAAAGTTCCAGAACTTGCGAACTTGCTACATTAGAGGGTTCAAAGACCTACAGTGTTGCTCAAGTATCCATGTTTTTCTCCAGGAATAATCTAGATGTCATTGCTTTTCTGAAAATAAAGAGGGAGTGAACCATGAATCCCTTGTGATCATGGACAAGAGACCGTGAATTTCTCGTTGTTGTTTTCTTTAGTTTTAGCCATGTAGTTTTTGTCATGGGCGTCTTCTGTCATCCCAGTCCATGTATCTTTTTCTGTTCTTCATGTTTTGCCATTCATCATCATCATCATTATCATCATCTAAGCCTTATCCCAACTAATTTGGGTCGGGGCTACATGAATCCTGTTCCTTCCAATCGATCAAGGGCTATAACTTTAGTTAGACCGTAGGTCACCAAGTATTTCTTCCACCTCCATGCATGTCCTTTTGAGCCTTCCCTTTGCCCTTTTAAAGCTTCAACTTGCACCATTTAAAGCTTCAACTTGCACCAACTCACTTTTAACTGCCATGGTTGTTGGTTTCCATTGCAAATGACAAAGCCATCTAAGTCTTCCCTTATCTTATTACCTATTAGTGCTACTTCTATGTTCTTTGGAATCTAATCATTCATTTCTAACTCCATCCTTCCTCGTCTTGCCACTTATCCATCTCGACATCATCATTCAGTTACACCCATCCTATGAACATGTTGTTCCTTAACTGCCCCAACATTTTGTCCCATAAAGCACGGCTGGTCTTATAGCTAACCTATCCTTTAGTTTGATTGGTACTAGCATAGAACTTCAAAGGCACATCCCCATTTCTTCCACCTAGCTTGAATTCTATGGTGAACAACCTTTTCAATCTCTCCAGTCTTCTTCTTCTTCTTCTTCTTCTTCTCTCTCCTTTTTTTTTTTTTTTTTTTTTTTTTTGTGAGGAATCATGAATAAATTTTATTAAAAACTGCTTGACAAAGTCAAAACAGAGAATACAACAAAGAGAAGATTACACTTCCAAAAAGGAACAGACTACATTCAGATCTTCATGAAGACACCCAGTAGCCCATTCGGCTACGTCCCTTTTCACCTTCCTTAGCACCTGATATGGAGATTTGCTCTTGTTGTCAAAACAGCGGGCATTGCACTCGAGCCATAACTTCCACATAGCAGCCATGAGAAGCAACTGCCACACGATAAACCTTTCTTTAGAGAACTGAACGCCATTCCAGGCCCACAAGAACTGCGGAACTGATTGGGGCATGGACCAATTGGTCTTGAAAAGATTGAAAATATGGTTCCAAAGCTGGCTAGTAAAGGGCAATGGATAAGAAGATGATCTGTGGACTCTGCGCTTACCATGCAATGGAGACATATTCGGAAGTATCATACTCCTCTTTTGAAGGTTGTATAACATTAATATCCACTTCCTACCTGCCAGCCATATAAAAAAGGAAACCTTGGGGGTTGCACCGTAGAACCAAAAGTGAAAGGGAGGGATGCTCTCGGAAGAATTTCGAGGAGGCCGGACAAGATTGTAATAAGATCTTACTGAGAAAGAACCTGAGGCTGATGCTAGCCACACCAAAGAATCGGTAGAACCTGGAGAAGGACAAAAATGTTGGAGACGCTGAACAAGTCTTGCAAAATCTTCACATTCTGAATCTGATAGTGCCCTCCTACATGGGGGACACCATGCTCCCCTGCCTTCGAAACAATTGCACCGATCTACTGTAATGTTTTTAAGTGATGATAGAGCTGCTAATGAAGAGAAATCCTCCTGAAGGGGCCTCGATCTGCCCCATGTATCCTCCCAAAACCTAATATGGTCGCCAATTCCTAATGAATAGGCTGATGAAGCCATAATTGAAGGAGATATTGCAAGAATGGCTATCCAAATCGTTGAAGCTCGATGCAACGAAGACTTCCGTCTCCCATCCTCTTTCTTCCAGCCCATATCTGTGTGCTGAGAATTCTCTCCACAGTCTTCCTTCTTCGACCCCAAATCTCCACTGCCACTTGCCAAGCAACATCGCGTTCATAGACATAAGGTTCCTAAGCCCTGCTCCGCCTTCTACTAGAGGCAAGCGTACCTCATTCCATCTCAAAAGATGGTATTTATGATTTTCCTCTGCCCCTTCCCTCAGTTTTTCAAGTTTCTCTAAATTCGATTTCGGGCATATGAAAAGAGACATGAAATATAGAGGGTGGTTTGAAAGAGCCACTTTAATGAGAATGGTACGCCTGCGACGCAAGACAAGTAACCAATTGCTCTAAAAGCTTGAACTGATAGAGCATGGTGAATTAATCCCTTTATCTCATAGCCTAGGTTAGGCCCTCGGGCAAACTCCCCTTGTGGGCCCCACTTCACACGGGCACCTGCTTCACATGGGCCCCTGCTTCACACAAGCTACCCCACTCAAGGCTAGTGTGAAAATGCCTTCTCAGTAATCACCTCTGGTGAGGGGTCTCGACTCTTGAACACAAGACCTCCCGCTCTGATGCCATTTTTTTACACAGGACAACTAACTACATGCTCTAAAAGCTCGAACTAATAGAGCGTGACGAATCAATCCCTTCATAGCGCGGGCCAGGCCCTTAGCCGAACTGCCCCTCGTGGGCCCCACTTCACATGAGTCTCGTCTCACACAGGTCGCCCACCCCAAGTGTGCCCCCGCTTCACATAGGCCACCTCACTGAAGCCCGGTGTGAAAATGTCCCAGCATTAGCCTGGCTAATGATGGGTACCTCCCTTTCCATCTTGATAATTTTCGTTCAAATCTCTCAATCACCTTGTTCCACAAATGTTTGGGAGGTTTCCCCACACATAGGGGGGGACCCAGGTAAGAAGGGAATGATCCCGATCTGCATCCGAAAATATTCTCAAAAGTTGATACTTCTTTGGATAACCTTATCCCCAACATCTCACTTTTGAGCATATTGATTCTCAGCCCGGAAACCTCTTCAAAACAACCCAGAATTTTCCGCAAATTGTCTATCTTGACCGGATCTGCCTCACACATCAGAAGGGTGTCGTTTGCAAATTGCAAATGAGATATAGTTGGCCCATAATTCGAACTACGAAAGGTCGATATTAATTCTAGCTTCTGGCCTTTTGATAACATAGCATTGAGAGCTTCTGCTACTACTATGAACAGGAATGGAGATAATGGGTCGCCTTGCCTTAGACCCCTCGAGGATTTGAAGAACCCCTTTGGCGATCTGTTGACCAACACTGAGAAAGAAGCATAAGATATGCATTCCCCCATCCGATTAATCCATTTTTCGCCGCAGCCAATCCTTTTCAACATATATTTCATAAAATCCCAATCAACGTGGTCGTACGCCTTCTCGATGTCGAGTTTGCATACTACCTCTTTTTTCTTTTCCTTGTATCTTGAATCAATGCATTCATTGGTGAGAAGTGCACAGTCCAAGATTTGCCTGTCAGCAACAAAGGCACCTTGGTTGTCCGAGATAACCTTGGGAAATCCGGAAGCCAGAACTTTTGCTAATATTTTGTAGTGACTCCCAAAGAGGCTGATAGGCCTAAAATTGCTCAAGGAATCCACTCCTTTTTTTTTGGGGACAAGAACTATGAAGGTTGCCCCCATACCTCTTGGAAAATGACCTTTGGTGTGGAATTCTTGAATGAAGTCAGTCACATCTTTCTTAACCACTTCCCAAAAGACTTGGAAGAAATGATTAGGAAATCCATCAGGGCCCGGAGCCTTGTCACTCCCCAATGCATCAATTGCTTCCTTGATTTCCTGATTTGTTATCGGTCTCTCTAAGTACACCTTATCCTAATCTGATATCTTGCGAAAATGTAGATTGCCTAATGTAGGACATGGATGCTCTTCCTTGGATAGCAGTTTAGAATATAATTCAACTATGGCTTTGCAAATGTCTTCCTTGTCTTCTAGTCTCTCTCCATCTTGCTGTGATGCTGCTAATATGGTTATTCCTAGCCTGGGCACTGGCTATACTGTGGAAAAACGAGGTATTGCTGTCAAACGGCATGCGATCTTTGCCGCCAGATAATTTCTTCTTGCTTCAGAAACTTGGAATGTTCGACAGAGCGGGATAATCGCCTGTTTATATCTTCAGCAGATGGAGAATCTGCCTCTTCTTTCGGGTCCAGATCGTGTATTTTGTTGATGATGCTGTCGATTTTCTCTGCTCTTTTGCTGAAGACCTCTTTCTTCTAACAAGTCAGTTTTGATTCAAGTAGTTTGAATTTGTGGAATAATTTGTTTGCAGCTGACCCAGAAACTGAGAATGAAAGCCACCATTTTCTAAGAATAAAGACATGACATAAATGTCCTGATTTCCCAATTTTGTTTGATTTTCATGTCTCCTGGGAATATATTTCCAACCCCCTCCCCCCTCCCCTGAAGATCGAATTACATGTTCTTATTTCATAATCTCAATTTCTCTTTCCCCACTCCCAATCTGAGATCAATGTCCTTGATCTCGCAAAGGATACAAGGACAGGTAGTTTGTGAGATTGAATGAAGTACACTTTTTCCCCCCTATTATCCATTTGTATCACTGATTGATCCCAACATCCTTAAATGTTAGCTGATGATAGACGTTATGCTTGTCTTGTAAACTCAATGCATGCACATGCAGTGGATTACTAATGATCTCTGGTTGCCATTTTCGTAATGAGTTTGTGCAGGTTGGCTGTGGTATTTCTGGCATTCGATGTGTTCTTTGCCATCTTTTGTGTTGCTTTGGCATGTGTGATAGGGATTGCACTCTGCTGCTGCTTGCCTTGCATTATTGCGATTCTTTATGCTGTCGCTGGCCAGGTATGAACAGAAAAGAGTTAACTATTCTTAAGCTGCGTTCGGATGCACAAGTGAATTGAATGCAAACATCCAATTCAAGAAATAATAAAATTTAATGATGCTTCCTATTATTCATTAAGGAGAAAGTAGCCCTCAAAATGTGGTTGTATTCCTTTCATGTACAACTTGAAAGTAACATAATTGCAATTTGGAGCCCATCCCTTGGTATGAATGCCAGGAAAGGTAATTCAGAAGTAGTTAATTTTTGTTTATGATGCTAATTATTTTAAGTCAACTCGTCTGTACGCGATCCTGAAGTAAATAGAGTTTGCTAATAGCCGTCAAATAGGGCAGCAGACATTTCTAATTGCCGAAACAGTGTAATTATTTCCATCATTTGTGGCGTGAATATACAGGAAGGTGCATCAGATGCAGATATTAGTCTCCTTCCTAGATATAGATATGGTCAAACCTGTGGCGATGAGGAAAAGACTACTGCTGGAGCAGGAACGATGACTCCCACAGGAGGCAGTGGAGGTCCAGCAAATGAACGCGTTCTTTTACCTGAGGATGCGGTAATTTTTCCATTTTATCATCATGCAGAATTGATTTTCACACTCGTACTATTTTATCTGTTACTTTTATTGGTAATGAAATTTTATTGAGCAAAGGAGAAAAACAGGAAAACCCCTACAACAGGGACAGCAGAAATATAAAGAAACTAACACCCACAATACTGAACACCAATAGAAAAAAAAAAAGAAAGAGAAAAAAAACCACTATGGCTCTGGCTGGGTCCATCTGTCCAGAAATATCATTTCTTTTTTGAAAACGCCTCCTTTCGCCAGGTTGTGTACCTTTTCATTCATGCTCCTGACTCCGTAGGACCAAGGAAAAGGATATCGGAAGCCTGGCACACATCCTGAACTTCTTCCACAAAATTTGTACCCTCAATGGGCCATCCCCAATCTTGGCCCACATTATCATGTTAGAGGAATCCCCTTCTACTTGACAGAAGGTTCATCTTGACAATGGCTTTGACAGTTTCATTGAGATCACCACCTCTGCAAGGTTGGAATCTTGGATACTGATCAGGCCTCAAAATGTTCTCATCGATTTCCTCTTAAAAAGCTAACCATACGCATTTTCCATGTTAATGTGAGATGTTTGTTGCTCTTGATCATTGACCTTTCAACATTTTTATGGAAATCAACCCAAAAAACAAAAATAGCATATATTGAACATTTGACCTTCCGACATTTCTATTGTTTTCCATTTTGACCGCTTTCCATGTAGACGCGGGTATTCACGCTACCCAAACAGGCTCTCTGTAGGTTATGGGTTTAAAGTAGTCTGAATGAGTACATGAAACAACTATTGTGCTGGTGCATGTGGAGATTAAGGATCATGGGTGCCAAAGATATTTCTTGGATTTGAGGCAGCACGGTCAAAGCAGGGCGTTTTCATAGCTCAAAAAGGTTATATATAAAATTTAGAACTATATATGCTTGGTTGCTACTTAGTAGTTGAGTTGGTTAAGGCACGCCGCTACTAGAGGAGAGGACTGGGCATGAGTCCCGCTATTACTATGCATTTCAGTTTGCCACAAGCATTTAATAATCCAACCAAAACAAAAACATATTTTAGATTTACTTAGGGACGCTGTTTGGATTCGTGAAAGAATTGAGGAAATGCTGTTCCCTAGGAACCACTGTTCATTGAAACATAGGAAAGGTTGTTTCCCCTTATTGTTTCTCAACATTAATTTCTTGGAAAAATTTCCTCCATTTCCAATTGTTGTTGGGCAAAGCATATATTTTTCACAGAAAATTTACTTGAAAATGGAAGGTGGCACATGTGGAGCAGTTGAAGATGGATTTTGGCACAAGCGTCAAATTGTTGTGTGGGGTGCTTGAAGATGGATGGTGGCGCATTAGCACGTGTGGCACGTGTGACACATATAGGGTACTTGAAGATAGATGGTGTTACATGTGGCACATTGCTACATATAGACGCTTGGCATGTTGAAGTAACACATATTGATGCTGTTAACATCTGGATCGACTTAATCGTCGTAGTTGGTTGGCGGACACACATGTTCTTTGTACTCGAAGACATATTTATGAAGGATTGTGTGGAGAATTGTCTTCAACCCTGTTGGATATCTGTACAGACTGTTTGAGGTAGATCTAATGGCATTTATACAGTGATCCGAGCCGTTGATCTGGTGAACGCTTCTGTGGATGCCCGGTAAACTGAAATGTTTCTGGAATACAAAATCCAGCCATTTGATGTTTTAAACTTGTCACAATCCTGCATGGTCCGGTACAACACTTTCCCTCTCAACCGTTTAGTTTCTCGAAACCAATTGACTAATGGGGTTTTCACATTTTGGATGTTTCTGGGACAAGATGTCTCAGATCCACCCGGTCCATCAGGTGCATGACACATCACTCAAGTCTTAAAATGTCCTGATTTTCGGGGAATACATTCATTGTGGTACTGTGTGTCAGATGGGTGGATTGAATTGCATATACACACAATCCATTCATCTCAGCTGTTTCCCATGGTGTAGCCTACCTGAGCAGTGACTATGCTTGATTTTTGGGCCCTTGACCAAATAGAGGGGCGTACTCAATGGACAGGGTAGATCTAATCCATATGATAGTGTTGGAGCCGATTAAGTGCGGCACCGACCATGGGGCCCATTCTGATGTATGTATTGTATATTCCGTTTTACCAGCTCATTTTAGAGCATAAACTCAAAAATCAATCAGATAAAAATCTCAGGTGGACCACATCATGGGAAACAGAAAAACTGTGATGATTGACCATTAAAAACTTCTTATGGGCCACAGAAGTTTTAAAATAAAGTCTCTCAGATTTGTATTAAAAAATAGGACCTAATTGAGTAACAAGAAATGGTGTCCAAATCAGTTGTGATTGATCTTTTGAAAGAAAGGGGAACAACTTCAATGACTGACACAGGTGTGTTAGGATTTTATTAGACGAAGAAAATTTGTTGTATACACTGACAACTGTTAGAAGAAAACTGGAGATAGAAAACGAGGATGTCTCAATGATAGTTTGAAGCATGCTCAAAAGAAATTCAAAAAACGGGAGAAAAATAACAGAACTGCCAGGAATATCCTGCTTAGCTCCATATACGAAGAGTTAATCATTTTGTATGAAATTTATGAGACTGTCAAAGAAACGTGGGATGCCCTGATTGAGTCATATGCCAAGATCAAAACGACGCAAATGAATTTGATGCATACAAGATGCCAGTCGGATGCCCTATAAACACCATGTTAGGTAGATAAAACAGATGACGGCGAAGTTGCGAAATGTAGACTGCTTGACTGAAAATAAGAAAATTATACCAGTGTTTCGATCTCTTTCAGATTCCAATTCCTACATTAAAGGCACTCTAAATCACAATGAAGCAATCAAGACTTTTATGGATTTAGTCCATCATTTAGAACATGAAGTACTAGAGTCTAAAGCAGTTTAAATCTGGAACCAGTGTGGTCTTTGTTGCCGAAATCTGAAGGAAAGATGTTCACTCAGGGAGAAGATTTAGGAAATTAGGCAAACAGAGTACTCTCAATAGTCGATCCGGTCTACCCTATTGTCCACCCATTCCTCATTTTCGTCCCTACCAACCTCATCACCGACAACGACCACCCCAATCCAACCATATCCACCTTAAAATCAACCGTATCCATCTAAATATCAACCCATGAAACCTTCACAACCTCTAAAGCCTCGCCACATGTATGTTGAAGCTATGCTGCCAAGGAAAGATGACAAGAAAAGAGCCAAAGGACAGGGTGATGGTTCGTTCTTTGTGTGTGGAAGGCAAGGCCATTGGGCCAAGACTTGCCTCAAACGTAAAATAGTGAACTTTCCTCCACCCATTAGTTACGTTTGCTCAGAGGTACTAATAGCTGATCTCAACTTTAACGAATGGATTGCATATTTAGGAGCAACAAGGCATGTGATGAAGGAGAGAGAAGGTTTGGTGGACTTTTAGACTATCCCACTCAGAAGCCACAAGCTATATATGAGAAACAACACAATGGAGGGGATAATCAATGTTGGTACATATTGACTTGAGTCATACATTGGACATTTTCTGTTGCTTAAAGACACTCCTTTTGCTTCTATAATGGGAAGAAACTATCTATCATGTGTATAGTTAAAATTTCGATCTAAGATTTTGTAAAGACAGTGTTTCACTAAGGAAAAATAATATAATACTTGCCTGGGGAGAAGTGCCTGAAAATTTATTTTAAGCCATGTGTTGTAAATAACTTTTTGTCAATGTCAAACATTTCTTCTTCCGTTAGTATGTTCGATGCTAGTGTTGTATCTGAATATATTAAGTACACAATAAATTGGGACATATAGGGAAATATCGAATGATGAGGTTAACGCAATATGGATTATTGGAAACATTGACAATAATAGAATTACCCTATTGTGAATGTTGTGATAGGAAAAGCACTAGAAAATCATTTCTTAAGGTAGTTAGATCTAAAGAATTGTTTCAAATTATACATAGTGATATATGTGGACTTGTGAATGTGCCAGCTCGAAATGGTTATCAGTATTTTATAACATTTATTGATGAAATTCACGATATGGAACAATGTATCTAATTTCTCAAAAGTCAAAAGCACTCAACAATTTTCAGAAATAGAAATTGGAAGTAGAGAATCGGTCAAATAAAAGAATCAAAGCATTGAGAGCGGAATGGGGTGAACAGTATACATTAGATATTTTCATATCATATTGCGAAAATGTCGGCATTCGTCTGTAGTATACCATGCCTTATGCTCCTCAAGAAAATGGTGTAGATGAAAGGAGATAAAACTCTGCTAGATATGGTTAGATCTATCATAGCTCATGCAAATATACCTACAACCCTTTGGGGAGACGCACTGCTTACAGTTGCTTATGTATTGAGCAAAGTTTCTTCAAAATTAGTTCTCAAAATGCCTTTCGAATCATGGACAGGTAAGAGACCATTGTTAGGTGATTTACATGTGTTCATTAGCTTACGTTTTACTTCCCGCTGCAAAGAGAAGCAAGTGATATGAAATTAAATGACATGCAAGATTTCAAGCTTTAGATCATACCAATTTCTAAACAATCACAAAAAAAAAAAAAAAAAAAAAAATCATATCCCGCATACGTTCAAACATTCAACAAGGGAGTCTACGGGGGTCCAAGCCTACACACGTTTAGGGTCGAATCAAGTAGAATTATAAACGAAACAATACCCAATGTAGTGTAGATTCATCCAATCCTGCAAAGGACTGTTCCCCAATTCAAGAGATTCACCATGTTTCAAATAGGGGAAAACCTAGGGTTTGCAGAAGTTGGAAATACTTAGGATCTGGGATTTTCTAGGGTTAGGGTTTGGAATTTAGGGCGAGAGGAGAGGAATAGAGGAGAGAAGAACCTGAGAAAGATCCTGCGTTTGGATAGCAGGCTCACCTGGACGCACGTGCGTTGCTGTTTGGCTGCACGTGTGTGGGGCCCACGAAACTGAAAAAGGACTCCTTGGGTGTGGTCGGCTAGGGGAGGCCCACTCTCACACCAAGTTCAGCGACGATCCGCCTTTCAGTGTGTGCGTGGTGTTCTGCGGAAGTTTCAGCCCCTCTGGTGGGCCAAAATTTGGAAATCTGTTGTAGTGGAGAACTTGGCACAGAAAAAGATAAATCTGAAGAAGGGAGGACTGTGGAAGATGGTGGATGTGGAGTGGAAGAGATGGGGATGATTTGGAATAGGTGTGGCTTCGCACCACGGTAGTTAGCCCTTCGAGGAAGGGATGGTTTCGCACCCAATTAGCTTCTTCAACTCAGAGGGATAGAGAAGAAAAAGCGCAGAATTTAATTCATAAGATTCAATGAAAAAAACCTACATGGGGTTGCTTATTTATAAGAAAAACCTTAAACCTCAAAAGCCGCACCCTGTGCGTACACTATTACTTAGAGACGAAGTAATAAAAAATAACAACTAATCAATGCAATCAAAACCGTTCATGATGTTCCTAATAACGATAATAACCAAAACTCAAAATCCTAGATCATCTATTGTAGCGGGCCACGATCATGAGATCCAATGGTGGAATCCCTATGATGATCGGGTCCACCCCAATGCTCCATAGCACAACCCCCTAACTAAGAGGTCCTCCATAGAGGTCGTCGTCGATCTGGATCGATAGTGGGGCCTTCCTCCACCTTACGTATGTGCGTAGGGTGGGGGGCGTGTGCGTGATATCCCCATCATGACATAAAGAACAATTAAGTGCATATTCATTTAGTATCCTGTCCATTCGAAAGGGTACATGTTGGTATATGAAGACTATGGTAGGTTGATGTAAATTTTATCCTAAGATGTGACATTTGTAGTAGATGAATATCTTAGTATAGAGAAGCTCGGAGTAGAAATAGAACTTGAGATGCTGGTTTTATATTAAGGAAGTGGGAGCAGTAGCTTAAGGGCATCCCCACGATTCGTGAAGACAATGGGAGCGCGTCGACTAGTGTTCCTAAGTTGCGACGAAGTTTGCGAGGTAGAATCCCTTGAGATATTTTGAAATAGGAGGTGAATCATACTTTTGTATCTCAGTAGATGAAAGTGAACCAGATTCGCCTCAAGATGCACTAGCATCCCCAAATTATGAATATCGGATTCTTGTGATGAATGAAGAAATTGATTCGATGACAAAAATCATGTTTCGAAGCTAGTTGATCTTCCAAGCTGACTGTAAAGCAATTGCAAATAAGTGGGTGTTTAAAATCAGAAGGAAGACAAATGGTTCAATTTATTAATATAAAGCTCATTTGGTGGCAAAATGTTTTACACAAGTAGGTGTTAATTATGAAGAAACTTTATTTGCAGTAATCATATTTACACAGATTCACATGATTTTGCCTATTGCGGGATACCTTGATTTAGAGTTATATCAGTGCATGTGAAGACTGCTTTCTTGAATGGAGACTTATAGGAAAACATTTATATGGAATAACCCATGATATATGTTGAGAAGGATCAAGTGAGCAATGTCTGTAAACTCTTGAAGTCTATCCATGGGCTGATACAATCATTGATGCAATGGTATATGAGGTTCCATAAAGCCATTACTTCTTTCGGAATTTCTGTGTGTGAAGCAAACCATTGTGTATGTGCGAAGTGATCTGGTAGGCACTTCCTGATATTATCTCTATTTGTCAATGATATTTTATTAGTTGGTAGTGATATGGGAATGTTGCTCTCAACCAAGGAATTGGCATAATGGAATTTTAAAATGAAGGACCTTGGCGAGTCAAACTTTATACTGGGAATGAACATCATAAGAGATCGCTTGAAGAAGCTTTTAGGCTTGTTACATGCATCTTATATTGAGAACATCTTAGAATGATTTAGCATGTAGAGTTCCAAGCCAATTGATCCAATGGATACATATTCCAAATTAAATAAAAACATGTCCCTAATCTGATATTGAGAAGCAGTCTATGTCATCCATACCTTATGTGAGTGCGATAGCGAGCCTTATGTATGCCATGCTTTCTACCAAGCCAGATAAATGTTGTAGGTCAAGCCAATATCAAAGTAATCCGGGATAGGCACAATGGCAGGCAGTCAAGAGGATTTTCTACTGTTTTTGAGGAACGAAGGACTACCTGTGTTATCAAGGCGCTGAGCTGAGGTTGTAGGTTTATCCATATGCGTCTTGGGGAGATGATGAAAGCAAGTTTACTTCAAGTTGTGTTTATGTTGAATAGAGGTGTTGTTCATGGTGCAGTAAGAAACAATCCTTGACTGTGCTTTTTTTTTTTTTTTTGAAGACACAGGGTGTCCCTACCTCTTTTTTGAAGTGAGACTAATCCCCGTGGATACACGCAATCACCCACAACTGCGTGTATCGGGTAAAGCCAAGGAGGGGAATCGAACCCTCACCTATAGGGAGAAAACCTACGGTGAAGACCATTCGCCCAAACCTCGTTGGGTCCTTGACTGTGCTTTTGACTATGGAAGTTGAATATATTGCGCAACAGTCTTAGGTAGGTGTTCTCCAAGTGGTTTTTAATGTATACACCACAATTTTTTTGTCCAATAGGCAGTCATCAGAATTGTTCCTATCAAATTTCTCTTCTTTCAAGAGATCAACCACAATTGATTTGGACGTCATTTCTTGTCATTACATCATTTGAGAAAGGGTCTTGTATTAGTCAACCAGGAAACACATCTGAGACACTTTAATAATGTTCATGACAATCATCATCAATGGTCTAGAAGGTTTAGACTTGCATCATACAATCCAATTGACATAAGGTTACGGTCATTGTCAGTTTGGCCTAAAAGTTCCACTTACTCGGTTGGGCATAACACAGACAATCAAAGTTGAAAGGACAATAAAAGAATCCCTTCATGGCAATAGTTGGGTGACACTCATAATAGTATGCCACACATCAAATTTTAACAGCTTTGCAATATGCTAATGTAATGCTGTTATAGGCTTGTGTGTTGCAGCGCCACTCGTATGCCACAAAATCAGTAAGCATGGCATTTATCGCATGTTACCGTGCAATGCAAATTTTTTGCATAGGATGATGAGGAGGTGCATCGACGATCCATTTTGTTGTTTTCTCTTATCGGAATCGAGGATATATTGCTAGGAAAGTGGCTTCGTTGATTCTGAAATGCATAATTGCATGGGAAATACCTCGTAGAAATGACACTAGGTTTCTAGGACCATGATTATGCACTTCGAGACTTGTTCGCCATGGCATTATTAAGTTTTGTGGGACGATGATTTGTAAACTGTTTCATAAAATTATATGCATGTAAATAATGTAATTTTCAAAAACTTGGAAGAACGTATGCAAAAGGATTTGTGATTTGACTTGATAAGAAAATAAGTGCATATGCTGGTAGAGCGATCTTTAATTGAGAATTATCTCCATGTGGTGTGTTCATGCAGGTCTAAGGTAGGCTTGGAAAACTT
Organism: Magnolia sinica; assembly: GCF_029962835.1. Taxonomy (NCBI): domain Eukaryota; kingdom Viridiplantae; phylum Streptophyta; class Magnoliopsida; order Magnoliales; family Magnoliaceae; genus Magnolia; species Magnolia sinica. Next base: position 62,022,595 of record NC_080587.1, on the reverse strand, counting down.
GGGAGGTGTGCGCTAGTGTGGTGCTCACTAAGTGTACCAACAGTTGTGTATAGAGACACTAGAATCTTGACTGGTCGCACTTTCTTGATTCTTTAAGTGGCCATTTTTAGCATAACTTTTTTTTTTTTAAAGACTTGATTGATTATTTTGATGCATTCTCTACATGTTTCCACCCCATACTTTCATTAACATATGTTTTGGACGTACACTCTCGTAATGCAACACGGTGAGTGAGTGTACTCGCCTTCGTCACTTAATGCAAGTATACTCTCACATGTTAGGCACATCTAGACGAACTCCATTAGATCCATTGTTGTCAAATGCGATCGTATATGCGACAGTGGATCAGATCGCATATGCCATCATGGCATTCGCGATCATGGCAAGTATGCCATGGCATACTTTTCACATATTTCCCAATAGCCAGCGTGGAAGTAATTTTATTTTATTTTATTTTTACGTTTTTCAATTTGGAGAACTTTTGCCTATAAATAGGCACTCATATCCACTCCATTTTCACTATTCTTTACTTCAAAGCTCTAAATCTCTTACTCTCTCTCTTACACCTACTTCTCTCTTACTCTAATATCTCTACAATTATTTCAAGTATGTTTATTTTTCGTGTTTTATAAGTTGTGCGTACTTGTTGTTAGAAATCCACTCCGTCCATCATTTTTGTGAGCTCATTTGTGCGTACTTTTTATAAATTAAGTTGTAAGTTATAACTTGTAAGTTGTTTCAAGTTATCCGTTTCTCAGTAAAATTTCTTTGTTCGAAGTATTTAATAATTAATTCTCTTTTAATGTAGCTTGTTGATTGTTTTGTTAAAATTTATATAATATAATATAAGTAATTAAATATATAACTCAATGAAACACTCAAACTATAATGAAATAAGTAAAATAACCCAAGCCAATAATGGCACTAATTAGGCAAGTTTTTCCTTTTTTAAAGATTTTTAAAAGATATTTAATTTTTCCCCCTTTTTTCAAAATATTATTATTTTCTTTAAAAAAATATGCCATGGCATATGCGATTGTGTGATTGCATATGCGAACAACATATGCTGATCGCATGCGATTTGAGAACATTAATTAGATCAGACACTATTCTCCTTAGAAACCAAAATTTCATCGTTTGTGTGATGAAACACCCCTATAGGAACCTATCCCACGGTCCGATCACTGATTGGATCACCTTATCCTATTCAACTTTGACCACCAAATCCTAAATCAACCATAATAGTCCATTTAGCGGACCATTTAGGAGAGTAAACCGATTTGGATGATTCCTTTTCATATCCAACTTTATTCCACCGTTGACATCACAATTGGACGCTTACATCATCTTATAGGACATCCCTTAATCACATCAAGGGTGTAAATGTACATATACCTTGACCCTCTCAAAATATAGTTTCTAGACTTCTGTTTTACCTCAAATTTTCTACCACAACATATTTAGACTAGACTACCCAAGCCTTATAAATTTTGACCCAAGATCATGCCATCTTATTGTTGAAATAGAAAATTTAAATTGTTGGCCTTTGTAGCCTACTTATATGTAGAGGTCAATATTTTCAGAATAAATCTTATTAGTATCCTTACTTATTCGTAGGATCCGATTGTGAAATGGGCCACACATGGAGTGTGGGGCATTGGCACGCCACCTTAAAAATGCGCACCTCAAAATACCCTAGCCAAAGAGTCCAACTTTAGCACATCCATATATTAATTTAGGAAAGATTCTCGTATGCCTTCATCACCGTTCATTTTCCTCCTTAGTGGTCAGATTGTATCCATTTTCGAAATAGTAGACCCTTAGTTCGTCTAGAACAATCGTATGTAATCGCTTTTTTTGTGGGTACTTCCATCACCGTCCATCGCATTTTTGGTCCATGACTTTCAAGTGGGCTATCCTTTTTCAGAATTGACGGTTCATTAGCTAATTTGTGTTTTACCAGACATTTTGACCGAAAAATTTCTGAATTCAAATCATCAATCACACTTGGAGGTTTGACCAAAGTTCTGTTTTTAGCCCGTGAAAGTTAGTCGACTGGTATTTTTGAAGGAATTTATAATGCGAGTCCCTCACCACTTTGGCACTTCAATTGCGTTGTCAATCATGACAATTGAGGACCAACTTTCAAGATCAAAACAAATTTCTTTTTTTTTTTTTTTCAAGAAAGCCACTTATCTGAAACCTTTTGAGTGGTCCAGATCATGCACACCACCCCTAGATAGGGTCCACTTATAACATACACTATGCATGTTTCTCTAGAAAAAGAGAGGTTTTGAAAATCAAATTAGAGAGCATGTTAGCATGTTGCCTTCCTGGCACCCAAAATGTGGGTGCGGTTCTGGCTTGGGCTGAATAAGTAGAGGGAGAAAGGGAGAATGGGGTACTTCTCCATGTGACAATCAAGTGGGACCCGTGCAATCCATGTCGTACATCTTGATCTAGGAACCCTGGTCTAAAAACAACATAAAAATCAGCTTGATCCAACATTTGAAGGCCCTAAAAACATATCTTACTTATAATATAAAATGTCCACCCTTTATAGCAATGTGGGCCACTGAAAATTCAGATCCACATCATTTTTTGAAACATAACTTTATTTTAACTAGTCCACTTCCATGAACGGTTTAGATCCTTCATCTAAGCAATGGGTGGGACCCGTTTTCAGTGTAAATTAAATGGAGAGAGAGAGAGAGAGAGAGAGAGAGAGAGAGAGGGCGGATATTTCCGCTGCTCTATATACAACATACATAGGGAGAAGCGTTAAAAATAAAAAGGAGGAGAAGAAGAGAAGCAGGTGACTGCCCCTTCAAACTCTCTCTCTCTCTCTCTCTCTCTCTCTCTCTCTCTCCAAACGCTGTTGAAGGGGCAGTCACCTGCTTCTCTTCTTCTTCTTCTTCTTTTTATTTTTAACGCTTCTCCCTACGTATGTTGTATATAGAGCAGCGAAAATATCCGCCCTCTCTTTTGTTTTAATTTACATTGAAAATGGGTCCCACCCATTGCTTAGACGAAGTATCTAAACCGTTCATGAAAGTGGACTAGTTAAAATTTTCAGTGGCCCACATTGCTATTAAGGGTGGACATTCTATGTTCTAAGAAAAAAATTATTTTTGGAGCCTTCAACGTTGGATCAAGCTGATTTTTATGTTGTTCTTAGACCAGGGTCCCCCAATCAAGATGCACAACATGAATATGCGCAGGTCATACTAGATTGTCACATGGAGAAGTACAACGTTCTCCCTTTTTATCTCTCCTTATTCGGCTCAAGTTGGAACCACACTTGCGGTTTGGGTGCTAGGAGGGCATCATGCTAACACACGTTGCTCTCTAATTTGATTTTCAGAAGCTCTTTTTTTTTATTTTTATTTTTTTAATTTTTTTATGCCTAAAGAAATGTGTGTGGTGTATGTTATAAGTGGGCCCCATCTAAGGGTGGTGTGCATGATCTGGACTACTCAAAAGGTTTTAGGTGTGTGGCATTATTGAAGAAAAATATTTTGATCTTGAAAAGTGGCTCTCCAGTTATCATGATTGACAATGAAATTGAAGTGCCAAAGTGGTGGGAGACTTGCATTATAAATTCCTTAAAAAATCACCTGTCGACTAACTCTCACGGACTAAAACATAACTTTGGTCAAGTCTCCCAGTGTGGTTGATGATCTGGATTTAGAAATTTCCGGGTCAAAATGTCCGATAAAGCATAAATTAGCTAATGGACCGTCAGTTTCGAAAAAGGATACTCCACTTGAAAGTCATGGACCAAAAATGCGATGGATGGTGATGGAAGTGTCCATAGAAAAAATGATTACATACGATTGTTCTAGACTACCTAAAGGTCTACTATTTCGAAAACGGATACAATTTGACCGCTATGGAGGAAAATAGACGGTGATGAAGGCACATGAGAATCTTTCCTAAGTTAAGGTATTGATGTGCTAAAATTGGACTATTTGGCTAGGGTGTTTTGAGGTGCACATTTTTAAGGTGATGTGCCAATGGGGCCTGTTTCAAGATTGGGTCCTATGGATAAGTAAGAATACTAATAATATTTATTTTAAAAATATTGGTCTCCACATGTAAGTGAGCCACAAAGGTTAATAACATAAAATATCTATTTTAACAGTGAGATGACATGATCTTGGGTCAAAAATTATAATGTGTGGCTAGTCTACTTTAGATAGGTTGTGGTATAAAATTTGGGGTAAAGTGAAAATATAGAAATTATATTTTGAGAGGGTCAAGGTGTGTACATTTACACCCTTGATGTAATTAAGGGATGTCTGCGTTTGATCGTGATGTCAACGGTGGAATAAGGCTGGATATGAAAAGGAATCATTTAGATCAATTTACTCTCCTATATGCAGTGTTCGCAATATCGATACCATCGGCCGATATATTGGCCGATATTATCGGTATCGTTGGCCAGCGAAACGAAACCCACACGAAACCAGTCGGAAGTTCTAAAAAAAGCAAAAATATTTGTATCGTACGATATTGCAGGATTTTATCAAGATTTAGAAAAAAAAAGAAGAAAGGAAAAAAGGAATTTCGTACCTATGATACATCAGCAGAGATTCCGGCGAGAAATCTGTAATTTTTTTTTTTTTTTTTTGGAGATTTGGGTTTGATTGAGGAGGAATTGGGGATTTTAGGGTTCCGAAAGGTTCGGAACCCTCCCTTCTCGTCCGGAACCCTCCGTTTTGAAAATGGCTTCCTCCCCTTTGAAATCAGATTTGGTACTGAGTCGCCCTCTTATTGTACTGAGAAAACTCCATGGGGCCATTGTAAATGTATGTGGTTTATCCACGCCGTCCAATCGTTTTTATAGCTCATCTAAGGGGTTGAGCCCAAAATTGAAGCATATCCAAAGCTCAAATGGACCATACCCTAAGAAACAATGGGAATATTGATTTCCACCGTTGAAACCCTGATAGGCCCCACAGTGATGTTTATTTGTAATCCAACCTGTTCATAAGATCACAAAAACATGGATGATGGTAAAACATAAACATAAGCTTGATCCAAAACTTCTGTGGCCCCCAAGAAATTTTCAATGGTATATATTCAATTCATACTGTTTTCTGTGGTGTGGTTCATTTGAGATTTAGATATGCTTCGATTTTGGGCTCAAGCCCTAAAATTATCTGATAAAATGGATGCAAGGAGTGGATAAAATATATAAATCACGGTGGGCCCCACAGAGTTTACTCAATGTGTGGTTACGTGTGGTGCAAAGATGAGTGCTGACACTCTTGAGTTGTACCAATGGTTCAAAGGAGATCAATGTTGCATGGGTCACACAATGATGTATTTATTATATTAACTCCGTTCATCTATTTGGCGAGATCATTTTAGATCATGAACCCAAAAAGATGAGTCATACCCAAAGCTTAAGTGGACCGCACCACATAGCAGTGGGACAATGATTCTCACCATTAAAACATTTCTAGGGCCCACCATAATGTTTATTTTCCATCCAATTTGTTCATAAGGTCACACATACCTAGATGAAGATGAAAAACAAATATCATATTGATCCAAAACTTCTGTGACCCCAAAATGGTTTCAATGGCAGAAGTTCAATCCCCTACTACGTTGTGCAGTGTGGTCCACTTGATAATTGGATTTGCCTTATTTGTAGGCTCGAGCCTTACAACTAGCTCGCCAAATGGACGAACCGTTTGGATTTAACACATACCTCATGATGGGACCCACACAACTTGGTGACGTGAACACACCAGTCAGTCCGCTTCCGTTTGCATGGGGAGGGATTAGGTGAGACTCCTGTGCCGATGTATTGCCAAACCCTTTAACAGGAAACGTATGTGGGGCCCACCGTGATGTTTGTTAGAAATCCACTCCGTCCATCCTTTTTGTGAGCTCATTTTATGACTTCAAACCAAAAGGGAGCAGGATCCAAGACTCAAGTGGGCCGCACTAAAGGAAAAGGTGGGTAGGGAAATTTCTATGGTTGAAACCTCCTTGGGGTCAACGGTGATGTTTACATGCCATCCATACCGTTCATAATATCATTCCTACTGGGATGAACTGAAAACAAAAATATTAACGTGATTCAAAACTTCCGTGGCCCCACGAATATTTCAACTGTGGACATTCAATCCTCAAGTTTTCAGCCCACTTGAGTATTGGATCCGGCTCATTTTTGGCCTGATGTCCTAAGATGAGCTCATAAAATATATGGACGGTGGGCCTACCTAGGTTCCCAGCGCACTTCTGGCAAAGGCTTTTGCACGAAATCCACGTCGATGAGACTTTCCGCGGAGGTGGGTGGGACCTTGATGGGACTTAGGGTGATGTATGTGTCTTAAATCCACACCGTCCAATAGTTTTGAAAGTTCATTTCAAGATATGATCCTAAAAATGAAGCATATCCAAATCTTACCTGGGTCGTACTACAAGAAACAGTAGTGATCCAAATCTTACATGGGCCATGCTGCAATGTTTATTTGCATCGAACCTGTTGATAAGGTCACAAAGATCTGGATGAAAAGACCACACAAACATCATATTGATTGAAAACTTTTGTAGCCCACGAGAAGTTTTTAATGATCGATTACCACTGTTTCCTGTATTATGGTCCATTAAGATTGGATCTACTTCGTTTTTTTAATCATTCCCTAAAATGAGCTTTCAATATGTATGGACGCTGTGGGCCATATGAGATTTGGATCTATCTCATTTTTCATCTCATGCCATAAAATAGTATGAAAAAATGGATGGATGGCCAGGATAGGACACATACATCATGATAGGGCCCAAAGAGCACTGTTAGTAGCCACCTCGTTATCAGTAGGTAATCTGCGCTAAGGTTGAGTCCACATCATGATGGGTCCACTTGAACTTTGGATCTGCCTCATTCTTTGGTTCCTATAGGCACAATATTGTCTGTTTGTGGATGAGCAGTACTATTTCCAGCCCCGTCGACATGGAGATGATGATTACGAGCCACCACGCAACTCTATGTGGGTCTAGCCCACAACCAGTTCACTTCATTGATATGTATATATTTTCAATTTTTACTTCTTCTTTTGCTCTTCAATGAATTAGTTGTATTTTCATACATGTCTTTAATACATTTATAAATGTCATGCATTCAATTAAAACCTATTTGCATTAGTTGAGTTAAATATCGCATAGCTTAGGACCCTATACAAATGAAACTTATTATGTGCACCTTTTTTTTTTTTTTTTTTTTTTTTTTTGAGATGTTATGATTTAAAAGTGTGTATTATGGTCTTTTTTAACAATTCCTAAAGTTTCATTAAAAAATTCAATAATCTTCCCAATGTTTCCCCATGTTTCCCAAAAAGTGCAATAAATTATGCGATATAAACGATATATCCTGTGCGATAACCGATACGTATCTGTATCCCAAGGGTGCGATACATAGCACGATCCCGATATTTTGAACACTGCCTATATGGTCTACTAAATGGACTATTATAGTTGATTTAGGATTTAGTGGTCAAAATCGAATAGGATAAGGTGGTCCAATCGGTGATCGGACCGTAGGATAGGTTCCTCTAGGGGTGTTTTATCACAGCAACGGCGGAATTTTTGTTTCCAAGGAGAATAGTGTATGATCTAATGGAGTTCATCTATATGTGCCTAATATGTGAGAGTATACTTGCAGTAAGTGATGAAGGTGAAAGTAAACTCAATTACCGTGTTGTATTGCGAGAGTATGTACGTATGTTAATGAAAGTATGAGGTGGATACATGTAGAGAATGCATCATAATAATCAATCAAGTCTAAACAAAATTTATGCTAAAAACAAGCTCTTAAAGATGTGGGTTATTACAACATGTCATTAACAATTCACTTTTTATTTTATTTTATTTATATATTTCTTTTTAAGGTAACACTACCAGGGATTGAACCCTGGATCACTCACACACGCCACACTGTCTCTACCAGCTTATCTAACGAGTGGGAGAGTTAACAATTCACCTTTGAGCTGGTTTGGAGAAAGCGCTATTATGAGATTGTTAGTATCCTACTGGATTATCCAATGGAAATGCATTATGTAATCAAGCTGCCATCCATATTTCATCCAATCCAATTTTTTATAGACATAATAAATAAGAGATACATTGAAGTGGACTATTAGAAAGAAAGTTCTGTTGATCAATAGCCTATTAAAAAAAGAAAAGAAAAGAAAAAAGGTACTGTTGATCATGAGGGTGCTGCATTTTAAGAAGCTAGACAAATTAGCCGACATTTTCACAAAGGCACCTGGGAGATGTCTTGGAGCTATTCTAAGCAAGTTTAGTATAATTGACGTCAGTGCACCGTGTGGGGGTGTTTTGAAGATTTGAGTTCACAAGTTTAGTACATGAGGTTATTTTAGCAACTTCATTTTAGGATGAATGTAACTCAAATGTTGGAGAAGGGTGTATTTCCGATTTTCCTTAAAAAAGGCATGAGTGAAGCATCTTAAGAGATATCTTGACATCATACCAGTTTTTGAAAGCTTTCAGAATTTCAACAGGTGCACTGGAAATAGACAGTAAATGGGTAAAAAACACAGCAAACTGTCGACTCCAACCGCAAAAGGCCAGAAGATTGGATGAATATAATCTGTTGAAGATGGTTTACATAGTGTGATTCTGTGGGCTTCCGGTGGATACACGGTCCTCAATTTTTATTTATTTATGATTAATGATTTATGGTTGCAAGCCCCTTTATTGGACATCGCTTTCAATTACGTTTCTTGGGCAACCAATTATAGCTGATGCTTGGTCCATGAAAGGGTCTTGATAAATCAACTTTTTACATGGTGATTGCCTTCTTCATGGATTATTTGAAATCCTTTTTTCCCTTTTGGTGACAATTATTTATGTCCGAGCTGATTAAACAAGAAAAATAGAAGTGGGTTTTCTAACTTTGGGGGATCTTTAGGGCACAGTTCATCCATTGTGGTGCTCACACGGTTAAGTTTAGAACACTATTGGCCCCATTTCTTGGATCTTAGCACCCCATGATACAGCTCATCTTTGGGCCGAGGATCATATAATCCATCTTTACTAGGTTACTTGGCTGGATCAAGGCATGTTCAGGTCAAGCTCATAAGCTAAGAACCCAAGTCAGGCCACCTATATTGAATGAAGGAATTTAGTCTTAGGCCAGGCCAGCCTACGAGCCAAATACTTGGGTGAACAATGTTAGACAAGCTAGGCCTACTTGTCTGGCCCTTGGGATGATGCAGTTAAGATCCAGCACAAGTAGGTGCTGGACCTAAAAACTTAGGTTATAGGTGCAAGCCACAATCTTTGAGGTTCAGTCGGAACCTGCCTGAAGTGGGCTGGACTCAGGCTTGGTCAGCCTAGCCATTGTGCATTAAAAGCAATTGCCGGCCAATGGATTTCCATTCGATATTTTTCCAGAAGTGCATATTCTTCTTTGGTTTCTGTTTCCCTTTCTTCCTGATTGTTGTCCTGTTATTGTTTCAGGAATGCTGTATCTGTCTCACTGCATATGAAGATGGGGCAGAGCTCAACACCCTTCCATGCAACCATCACTTCCATTCTGCATGCGTCGCTAGATGGCTTCGAATCAACGCAACATGCCCGCTCTGCAAGTACAACATCCTCAAGGGCAACGAACAGGTCTGAAGCTCTGCAATCCAGCTCTTTGTTCATCTTGTATATAAGAACGTAGCATTTTGATGAAGAAAATGCAGCTACCCAAATACATTAATCTTTTTCTTCTCAAGCGGCTGTGCTTCTGCAAACAAGTGCTCTAAAATCTAATGCAATGAGAGTTGTAACATGATAATATGGTGCAAAAGGAGCAAGACATGTTGGCTTCTGTTGTAGCGAATTTGTAGAATACACAACTCACATATTTAGAGTGGTATCAAATATTTTCGGATCTGCATTTTATGGGCTGCAATATGCCTAAATATGGAAGAGGCCAATATCAGATTTATGGAAATGTTAGAAGCGGTATTACCATCCCTTGCATAGTGAAAATGCTCTGCATTTGTTCCTCAGAGCACAACATCATGTTAGTACTACCTCTTTTGATTTTTTTTTTTTTTTTGAAATTCAAAACAGCTTATGAAATAGGCTCTGGGGTTCTCGTCTACACGGTGCTTGCTCTGATCAAAGGTGTCAGGGTCGGGCCACCCCATTGGCTCTATGGGCTTGGCCTTCCATGGGTAGGGCTCAGGCCTAGACTCCTAGGCAGGTCTGGTCTAAAATTTTTGGGCCAAATTAAGAAATTGGTATGGGCTTGGATCGAATTTGGTTCATTGTGTCTGGCTGTGTGAAGCCATGATAGAATATATGTATCAGTTTGTGTGTGCATTTCACATTTCACTCTGTATATGTAGGATGGTGTGAAACAGGTGGGTAGGTATTGGGGGCTAGCCTTATATTTTTGTGTGCGCATTGTGTGTGCATTTCACATTTCAGGTTTGGGTTAGGATTGGTGTCAGACCTTATATTTTTGGGTCAGGCTAGATCTGAAGCCTAGCTGACCTAGGCATTGCATGTTACCAATCCCAACCTTAGATCCAGAACGTTCATCTGTCAGGTCCCCCCATATGGTGATCCCTGTGATCGTTCCTCCTAGTTTGTCCATGGGTGTATTCCTAATTCACTCTTTTTTTTTTTTTTTAATAAATTTAAATGGATGGTCGGGATCTGATTTGCAGTCTTTGTGAGATTTAGCCTGGATCACCATTAGATGATATTGGTTTTTTTTTTTTTTTTTAAAATTTAAAATTTTATTTTTTTTTAACTCACACCCACACACACCGTATGGGTACTCGGACCCATGACCTCAATGTTGAAACAAAGAGTCTACAACTGAGCCATGAGTAGGGACCCGACATTGGTTGATGGCTCGCATTCACTGATAAATTCGGTTGATGGCTTGCATTCACTGATAATTTCGGTTGAATAGGCAGTTTAGGATTAGTCTAATTTGCAATCTTCATACTATGGTAGCACAATAGCCCCCTCTGCAAGAATGGTCTCAAGTTGCAATTCTTATACTGGTTGCACAGTAGTCCCCCTTGTGTTTGTGTGCGGTGGAGGTTTGGGGGCAATTTGGAAACTGCGAGGAAAAATAGCACAAGGCCCAGACAGGATGAATGTGAGCTGTCCCTTCTTGAATCATCAAACAATAGAAAAAAAAAAAAAAAAAACTGTAATTTGGTAGAGCCATCTCTCCATGGTAGTGATTGTTAGTCTCCAACTTTAAAAATAAAAGCCATGAGACAACCCTATCCATGCTTATTCATTTTATCCCAATACATATTTTGACAGGCTTAACCTTAAAAATAAATAAAAATAAAATCCCACCATCGTTTGGATGGTAACAGAAGATCAGATAGGATTGAGTAATATGTGTGATTTTTGATTCATAAACCATCCCTGCTACGGTATTGCATTTGGGCAGCACCCGAATCTCACATTGACCAACACCCCATTATCTTCCCTGTGAAATGATGGCCTAAACATTGAGCCCATCGTTGAAGGTGCAGGAAATGACTATAAGCATCTGAGATCCACCCTACCCATCAGGTACAACACCTCCTGTTTGGCCCTGTATCTCAAAAAGCAGGCTGATTCAACACTCGGTTGGACCACCTCATAGGGTACAATATAAAATCATACCTAAAACCTCTAAATTCAATGAAACAGCCCACCTGTGTTTTTGAATAGCGTGAAATTGCACATCGGATAAATGGATTGGATGGCGTATAAACACCACGGAGAGCCCCACACAAAACTAATGGTGGACGTGCCCATCCCAACTTGTTCTTATGGTGTGGCCCACCTGAGTTTTGGAGTGAACATGAGGTAGCTTATCTGATGGGTCTCTACACATGGCTCAGCGGTAGATTCACAAGAGTTTCAACAAAGAGGTCATGGTTCCAGCACCCATTGTGGGTAGTGTAAAAAAAGAAAAAAGAAGAGGCAGCTTACCTGATGGATGGAGTAGTTCTTATGAAAGTTCTATCCACGTGGCAATGGGCTGGGACCAGGGTTGTTTTGGGCTTTCGATTTTGTACTGTTCTGGTCTGGTCGTTAGCTGGGCTAATTACAAAGTTTTGAAAACCTTGGACTGTCCCGATTGAGAGCCCATGTGAATATTATCCTCAAGAGAATATTGGTTGGCGGGGGGGGGGGGGGGGGGGGGGGGGGTGGGGGGTGTGATCAGTCACCGCTTATATGTGCATAATCCAGACCGCTCATAAGATGTGCCGTTGTTGGACAATTACTATTAACCACTCATCCTTTGTAGGAGCCGATCGACAGGAGTACACCAACTTAGTTTTTAGGCCAAAGCTTCTACCTGGTTTGGGGGCCTGGTAGATGAGCACTTTGGATATCTCATACGAGTTCTACTTTAGAGCGTGTAAGAAGCAAGTATAAGAATGGTAGATGAGACCAGATCCAATACAACGTAAACATCAACATGTGGGACCTACTGATCAGATGTTTTAAAGAGGGCCCATCCGTTGGGCTTTAGTCCTGGGGTTTGAATTTTGTAGGATTTTGTTCAGTTTCGGGACCAGGCATTGCAGTTTTGGGCTTGGGTGGGGATTGGGCAGTTGCCTCTTTTTTTGGACCCATTTATTGTTTTGGGTCTGTGCCTGATAGTATTGGCCCTATGGTTGGTGCACCTGGGCCTACCTTTACCGGTCTGGACTAGGGTTTTCTCTTTTGGGCCCACATCTTGGGCGTGGCTCTATCTCGTTTAGGCCTTGTTTTTATTCGCTTTGAGCCTGCTAAGTCCATCTCCACCCCACGTAAGGTTTCTGAATTAGTGACGATGTATTGTCTCATGACCGAAGACTCTGCATATCGATTCTTGAACAAACTGATAAAAATACTGAATTTACAACTATTAACATCCACAGTTCGTTGTATCGCTATTAATGTCAGATGTCCAAAAACAAAAACTTACCTTTGATTACATCAGAAGCTCAAAAACTTTACAATGACGTTCGTTAATTCAAGCACTGCTATGTGGTACAACGACCTGTAGTTAGGCGGGCACAGGTCACATGCATCTCCCAAGCCTCTCTCGCATCTGCGTATGTAGGGTACGACCTGTAGTCGTCGCCACTGAACCTATGCACTTGCGCTTGAAACTCGTCCCAGTTGTAATAAATACTGGGTTTTCAGCCAACAAATAAGATATCTTCAAATAGATGTTAAAAACCCAATCATCTTCTACCCCAAACAATTTTTTCCAGGACTATCTCGTTAATTCTCTTTCATAGTTGAAACACCAAGATGGACTAGTCGAGAGTCCGCACCTGTACTAATGCTATTTCATAATATATAAGGCCTATTTCGGGATTACAAATAAGGAGTGATGTACATTAGTTATAATGGCACCTATATAATTTACTAACCATGCTTTCCATTTAATAAATCATAACTTCCATTAATTTGATGTGAGCAAATCTATACATCCAATCACGAACTTCAAATTAAAAAATACCACATACTAACAACGATAGAAATATTCCATCATAAGTTGAAATTACGTAATATGGTATTACGTATAATAAATGAAATATAAAAGATTAACATACAAGATGCGACCATCACTTGCAAAACCAACCGTTAGTCGTTATACTCAACACATGATAACCAGGGTACTCATGAGAATTACACATGCCTATAATAGCATGTTTAACTACTTCCAAGGAAAGCTGTGAAAATTATATAAAATTATCACAATATGAAACACAAGAAAAGATTTTCAAATATGGGAATATGCATGCAGGTAGGAACTTTCGTCCATTTTACCAAAAGGGTTTTGGGGAAGTGGAGGGATACTGGAAAAAAGAAAAAGAAATGAAAAACAAATAAAAGAAGAAGAGAAAAGCACATACACAAAAGAAACGGGTGTGTGTGTGTGTGGAAAGACAATATAACAATTAATATGTAGCACCATTAATAAAAGAATTGCATGCAAGTGCAACAGATGATGGTCTGTTGTACCTTAGAGAAAGGGTGTGTGTTGATGGGTGTGTGTGTAATACAGAATGAAAATATTATGAAGAAACTCGAAAAAAATGCATGCATGTAACACCACACAACCTGATTTACCAAATGGGTGATGGAAAATGATGGAAACGGTGGAGGGAAATGGAAAAGAAGAATGTCATAAAATGAGTTCAAGGATATAGACACCTTACCTCTTGCAGATAGCTGAAACTAAGGAAGAAGGTACACCCATTATTGCTCACATCCATGAATCAGTTAGGATATGGTAAGGTGAATGTGTTGTACTTGAGTTGAGGCCTCTGTAGTTATCCACAAATCTGTCCTTCACGGAGAACGGAGGTCCATCTCCTCAACCACGGCGATGACAAGAAACTAGTTCCAAGGAAGGGTTGAGTGTAGGAGCTACCAAGTGAGGTTGTGTTTTATAAAACAGAGGGATGATGATTTATGGTTCTAAGGTGCACAGGAGACTACGCTACAAATAGTCAATCAATGGGAAATGATAACTGTGAATCTGGTTCCGTCTCTTCACCGGATACGATCTCTCGTCTGGAGATAAGGTGATGTGAATAAATCAAAGGCAGCAACGATAACTTCTCTCAACAGATTTTATACAAACGCCATAAATGTCATATTAGGTTATTTTTATCACCATTTAGGGGAGTAACCACTAATCCAAACACACTATTAGGGTACCATAAATGTCATATCAGATCCTATTTCTGGCTTCCAGGGCCCACTGCCTAATTCAAGCAAAATTTGAACCCATTAGGTCATTTGACCAATCTGGGATGTAGACCCCACCCTTGTTTTAATTAAGCCTTAAATATGATAGTGTGCATGTATGTGTGAGATATGCTAACTATCAATACTTAGCATTTATCTAATTATGCATTCATTTAGACTTTCAATCAAATAAATATAATTAAACAAGTGAACAAATGACAATTCTAAATACAAGCATATATAGTGGTTCGATTTTCCTACTCCACTTCCGACGGACGCACCCAACCCATGAGTGTATTGAATTTCACTATTGGAGTTTTAAAATCAAGTTAACCTCTAATATTTACAATCCTACACAAGGAATGACTCCTGCAAGAAACTTTATGTGGTTTTCTATATACTCGCCACAAACCTCAGTTTTACACAAAAACCTACCGACGTACACTCCCGTTGGAGGCTTACATAAGAGACTTAGTTGGTTTTCCGTAGGCTAACCAACAACCACGGTCGTAGTCTAAAAACTTACATTTACTCCCATCGGAGGCTCCCATGGATACTAAGACATACACACCCATGTCTAGTGGCCTACACTGGGACTTCATTTAGGCCCTACACAAGATCCAAGGTCCTACACAATAATCTAAGATTTAGGCCCTACATATTCCTTACTTCATTTTAGAATGGGTGGAAGTATTTTATCATTTGTAGATAACTACTTTCAATATGGATGTGCATACCTTATATATTATGAATAAGTTATCGTAAATGCATTTTTAAGTTTTATAAAATACATATAAGAAGGTAACATCATCATATAATACATTATATGTATCCTTAATCGAGACTTAAATAAGATTGTATTAAAATTTTTTATTTGCGACACCTTCATATATAGGGTTGTCCTGTAAAAGTTGAGCTTTTAACTTGCAAGAAAGAAAATTTGACTCTAAGTCAATGTGATCATCGACGTCCTCTGCCACCACCTAGTGCAGACCGACAGTAAGGATCGACGATCAGGCTATGAGGCCGTGTTTGTTGTGATCCACCATAGGTGGTTGAAGTGGATTCCTGTCCTCCATTTGCAGAAGTATTTCTCGATCATTGATATTGCGATTCAGTTGAGGTGGGGTGAGGCAAAGAAGAAAGATGAGGAGGAGAATGGGAAGAAAATAGACGGGATTAATAATGATGTGTGTTTGGAGAATGAAGATTCTTCTAATCAAAAGATTTAGGAGAAAGTGGTTAGTTTTCTTTTATAACTTTAATTTTTTTTTCAAATATTATAATCATTTTTAAGAAGAAGAAAATGATTTTTTTGATGAATTGAGCATATGACTTTTAGAATTGGTATGTACAATCATATTCAAATCATTTCTTTCTTCACCTTAAAATGTGTGTAAGCATTTTATGACCTTTAAATTATTACTCTCATTATGAGTACGTATACTTTATATACAACAACTACGTTATCTTAAACACTTTTTTAAGTTTTATAGAATATCTATAAGATTGTAATATCGTTATATAGTATACTATGTATATCCTTAATCGTGTCTCAAGCAAAGTTGTATTGAAAACTTTAGTTTGTGAGACCTTCATGTATGGGGTTGTCTTGCAAAAGCCGAGCTTTAACATGCAAGAAAAAAAATTGACCCCTGGTCAATGTGTTTATTGGCACCTTTGCCACCACTTGATGCAAAACGACAACGGTGATTGACGATTAGACTAAAAGGCCTTATTTGTTGTGATCCACCATAAGTAGTTGAATTAAAATTTTGTCCTCCATATGCATAAGTACTTCTCGATCGCTGACATTGCAATCGAGGTAAGGCGGGCAGCAACAAAAAAGCAAGATGAGAAGAGGAAGGGGAAGGAAAACAGAAGGGGGGTTGGGAATTGCATGTGTTTGGAGAGTAAAGATTCTTCTGATCTAAAAATATTCAGGGAAGAAGGGGGTGAGTTTTCTAATTTTAATTTAATTTAATTTTTCTAAACATTATAATTAAGCTTTTTAAAAAAAGATATATATATATATATATATTTGTGAATTGAACATAGGACTTTTAAATGTGATACGCATTGACCTTTATGGGTCATACCTTATGACCTATTTGGATTATGGACTACCACAATAATGTGGTGTAAAACTCACATCATTACTTCTTACATTTGATTAGATATTGATAACGTTCAAATCAATGTAATCCTTTAGAATCATGTATGGCATGAATTGTTAAATGTGTATTCATGTGGCATAAGTTCATGCGCCCAACCATGATGTATGTGTCATATCGACATTGTCCATGTCCATCCATCTTAGGTGATCATTTTATTGAATAAGATGAAAAAAAAAGAGACAGATTCAAAGCGGAAATGGATCGGACCATAGCTAGTAGTGGGGATTAAACACTTGTCATTGAAACTTCTTGAGGTCCACAGAAGTGTTGGATCAAACATATTTGTGTCTTCCCTTCATCCAAGTTGTTTGTGATTATGAACAATTTGTATGGTAAATAAACATTGTGGTGAGCCCAAGGAAGGTTTGACGGTGGGTGTCATTGACCCTAATGCTTTTTGTGGTGTGGTTCACTTGAGCTTTGGATCTTCTTCATTTTTTTAAAGACATGCTTCAAAATGACAAAATTACATCTAAATGTATCTAACCAACGAAAGTACTTTACATGTCGGAAGTTGATATCCGAGAGGAGTATTGTGTACAACCACTGCCTTGTTTTACCACTTACTATGGTAGTAATGGAAATCATTATTCATTTACGACACATTACTGCTACAATCGGTAATCCAAATAGGTCATTGGAATCAGTAGACACATTTTGTCACCATTGAACCTCGGGGGATCATGCTGTCGGAATTCTCGAGCTATCACAGTAGCTTGTGGTAAGTCAGACTGCCCAGAAACTTCAGCGGTAGCTAGCTGACGGGTCTACAATGCGATGGCAACAAGCTGCATCAACTGCTGAAAATGCTCGGCTCCTATAGGTACTATCGGAATGGCAGGGGCGGCACTCACCTCAGGCGGAGGCACGGGTGCGGCCGGAGGAGCAGGAGCCTCAGTAACTGGAGCAGCAGGCTGAGTAGGAGGAATAGGTGGGGGAACCGGAGCAACTGGAGGTATGGGCGCTATGGGCTCAACTGGAGGAACAAGCCGGATTGGGACCTCAGGAATCGGATCCTCAACAACGGGAGCAGGATGTGCTCGAGTAGAAGGGGTAACTCGGGCGCCTCGTCCACGAGCACCACGACCACAGGTGCCACGACCACGGGAGCCACGTCCACGCGGCATCGTCTACAAAATAATGATGATGCAAGGAATCAAAACAATTAGAGGCTCAATACGGAGCGAAAGGAAGGATCTCGGGACACTACTTGTCCCATGCTCTTAGTAGACATACGATGTTATCCTTAGTCATTTCAGAATTACTTACTATGCTTTGATACCAACTCCTGTCACGCCCCAGACTCGGTAATCGGACTCACAAGTAGCCCGATGGCCGGTTCTGGCCGCAACAGCCTCCGTAGTACCCCATTCTTGGCTCCTGAGGCAGGTTCCAAATCCTGGGATCCTACAAGGAGGATTTCCATAACAGTATAATCATTCCAATACAAGTATACCCAAGATCACAGCAAGTATTCCTGAGAATAACAGAGGGCACACATCACAAAATCCACTAAGAATTTGAACTTTTACAATCATCCATAAGGTCCAAAAGGACATACATGAGATAAAAGGAAAAGAGAGAGAAATCAGCAGCACTGGAGTCCTCATTGCTCAACTCTACTCAACGCTCTGCTGCTACGGCGCCTACCTAGAGTCTCCTGCACGCATCAATCGTGCATAAGCTTATAGAAGCTTAGAGGGTGGTGTAAGTGTGTGACAATGGTGCATAGAAGAATAGTGGGAGGTATAAGGAGAGAAGCATGATCAATGAACATATCACTAGTCTTACCAAGGCTTCACATAAATGCGATGCAATAAGTAATGGGTGCCATACTAAGGCAATGTATGAGGGGGGCTTGTACAGCCAATGCTAATGCGATGCAAGTAATGTCAGTGCTCATATCCAAACCATAAGTCAAGTACATTTTCAATCATAAGAAAATCATCGGGGTCCATTACACTACTCAATGACTGCCGCTCTGCAGATCCCACACAGTCAAACGAGCGTAAGAGACCTCACTACCCGCCTGTGGACAACCAATCACTAACAAGGCCTGAAGGTAGCGGACCCATTTACGAGCTGGTCAGACTCAGCCTAGCAATGTCTCCTCACACCAGACAGGTAAGGCCACACCCCTATCCAACCGACTACACGACAGTGGGAGTCGCGGCCTAACGGTATAAGGCCCTTGTGCGCTCATGTATTCCACCTGATCACAGCGTTGGAGCAGATCCTTGGTACCATGGAAGTTTTGGAAATTTCACCCATGGGCATCTTATGCACCCGGTATACTCAACTAATATTTTCGGTGTCCACACATACGGCCATCCACGAATACCCCTGTGGAGGCAAGACCCTGATGAAGTAAGGGCGGATATTCACAAGTTATGCAATGCCAGATGCATGAATCACACAATCACCCATGCATCAATTCCAAGCATCTATCTCTTGGGGAGATAGCAACATGTTCTACACAATGACACAGCCATGGCCAATCATATCTCAACCAAGCATGCATATGATGCATATGGGAGTGGCCCATGAAGATGAATAGGGGTGCCGATGAGGTGAAGATGAACTCTCTACCTAACTATGAAGGGTCTAGGTACTTAACCAATTCCTCATAAGGAATACAACCTCTAGTGGGGGCCCATACACCTAGGGTAGCCCAAGAGACTAAGGAGAACAATGGTATGGCCTAAATAGATGAAACGGGCCTAGCAAGGGTCTATGGTGGACCTTTAACCACCTATAGAAGCCCATGGGCCTACCTTAGGGCCACCAATGTGGACATCCAACCACAATTGGTCCCCAAGAGTTAGCCCATCTCTAATTGATCATGGATCAAGGTCCAAGGCCCACGCAACATCAGAAATAAGAAACGGGCAGCCATAATCATATCACAAATACTCATGTTGGGCTTCAGAAAGGCGGCCCAAGGCCTATCTACAACATGGGTCCAAGGGAAATACACATAGCCCAACCCATACATACCGTTATGGGTCCATAGGGGAAAGGTTAGGGCCCAACATAAAGGCCACTAATCCCATATATTGTGGTGGCCTAGTGGGCAGCCCATTGCTCAAACCACATGGGCAAATGTCATGCTCTTAGTCAAGTAAGTTGGGCCTACAACCCGGCCCAAGTATTAAAGTTGATTTGGTGGGCAACCAAGGGCCCATCTACTTGTGTAATCCAGCCCACTAACCCAACACAATAGTATGGTAAAAATGGCCCAAGAGTTCAATGGGCCTATCTGGAAAGTTCTAGCCCAATTAAGCCTAAAGAGTTCAACAACTAGCTACATTCATGGACCCAATTAAATTCAACTGTGGTGGGCCTCAAAAGTGCATTTATCAAGCCCAACATTTAAGGAACCAAAGGTATAAATTATTCTCTCTAAGATCTTCACAATGTGGTGGGCCTCACTCCTCAAAATTTCAGCCTAAAGGCCAATAATAATTATAACAAGTTGCTGGATTTTTAACCCAACAGGTTTATGGGCTTATTGGAGTCCAGTAATTGTTTCATTTGATTAGGACATCAGCCCAAGTGGTCCAGCTATCAAGTTAGAGGGCCCCACCACATAGGATTACATCATACTACAGAAGGGAGTAGGTGGGCCACACTGCTAGACCAAAGTCCAGCAGGTAGCCCACATGGGGCGTCCCATATGGGCCTGGGTATTTGGCCCAAACTGATCCAAATTTGCAGGCCGCACCACAGTTAGCTCGATTGTCCGTTGGGCCTAAAATTTTGCAAAGTGACACTTCTATAGGTGGGTCACACCTCAAAAAAATTTTAAAATTTTTGAACACTTAAAAATATTTTAATTTATTTAAATGAAACAGACTATCCAGAAAATCGGACTGATCTGGACACCATATTGTAATGGGCCGGTCCAGCCACCACCATGGTATGTACAGGTATCCATTGGCCCCAAAATTTTGTATATGGGTCCTACCATGAGTGAACCACCTCTCTACAAAATTTTATGATTTTTGGATACTCATAAATATTTTAATTAAATTAGGAATTTCAATCTGTCCAGGAAGAGATGTTGCTGTCCATGCATTGTTTACCCAATAAGGTGGGCCCAACCTTCATCCAAGAGGGGGAAAATGGAGGTTTAGTATTTTCTTCATAAAATAAAGTAAAGTGGGGTCCATAAAAGTGGCCTATCCCTCAGAGAAACCAAGATGAAGTGTATGTTTTCCCTCCATACATGTGGGCTGGACAGCCCAACAAAGTGGACCGCCCACTCCTACGGGCCTCCTTTTTGAGTACCATTTCATGGGCCATCTGAGGTATGAACCATCACACCTCATGGTGGGGCCCACACCTTCTCATTACACCCCATGATTATAAAGAAAATAATGGCAATCATGATCCAAAAATCCATGCCAAAGATTGAACATGACAGTCCATGCAACAGTCCAGGTTTTTGGACAGCAATACATGGCTGGACACATCAGCCTATATCTCAATAATCTTAGCCATAAAAAGGGTGTGTGGCCTTCCTCAGTAGGCCCCACATAAGTCTAGATCACATACTAGGACTAGGACACTTGCATGCATTGATTAAGGTGTCCGATGATCATGGAGTTAGGTGGTAAGAGCATCCCACCTTGCTGGATTTTTATTTTTATTTATTTTGGGACATCCAAGGCCCACTATAAATGGGCCACACACATATTATCATCCATACATTAAAGAAAAGAGAAGAAGGAAAGAGAGTAATCTGGCCATGGGGGTAGGGCCCCGCCACTAGTGGGCCCTCCCAAGAGTGAATCATACCCATACAACTACATTGATTGTATATGCAATATAAAATCACTACATGCATGATCTATAATTGCTATGGATGGTTGGGATGCCATCCCAACATGATCCTTAGGGTCTAGATGACCTTAAGATGGAGTGGATCATTAAATACATCATGATGGGGTCCATGGAGAATGACCCCATCATGGATCATGACATGCATGTAGGATGGGCCAAAGGGCCACATCCATGGGATCAAATGGGATCCCCACCATGGATTGGTGGGTCCCATATGATCCATCTAGAAAGAAAAATAAGATCAAAGGGTAGAAAAGAAGATCAACAATTATAATCACCCACCTTAATGGATCCCACTCCAAAGTTACATCAGTCTTCTCTTTATGCTCCAAGGGACATGTTTCAATGGGTGAGATGGATTATTGAAGGTTAGATGGGAGGGGATTTGAGGGAGAAGGGGCTGGAGAAGAGAGAAAATGGGGCTGGATTTTTTTACTAAGAGAGAAAGAAAAAGAGAAGAGAGTAGAGAGAAATGAGAGGGAGAGTATGGAAATTGCTAGAAAAGAGAGAGAGGAAAAGTAATCATCACTCTCTCTCTTAGATAAGAGAAAAATCATCATAGCCTATGATGATATAAACCATGTTGCTAGGCTAGAGTAGGGATGGGTAGTGTGTGGGTGGTGGGTGGTGTAAGATTTGGAGGTTTAGGTAGTGTATGGGTAGTGTGTGTTGGAATTTGCACAAAAGAGGGTGGCCACCTTGAAAAATGTGCCCTCCACACTAGGTGGGCCACATGATCATGCTCAAAGGCTACAAATGAGATGTACATAACTTATGATCCACACATCGGATGGACACACAAGATGCATCATTGGAACCGTGGCAACGATGCGGTCACAATGGCATAGGTCTCAACTCGATCCGAGTCGGGTCTTCACGACTGGGCACACGGATGACCGCAAACACTATCTAAGGGTTACGGGTCACCGGGATTCGACTGGTAGGATCGCGGGATCAAGATGGACGGAATGCATACTCACACACACACATATGCACACCTGCGAACTCGGGTCGGGTCTCACAGCTACAATGAAAACTTTAGTTTGCAACACCTTCATATATGGGATTGTCTTGCAAAAGCTGAGCCTTTAACCTGCAAATGCCATTCGCCACCACTTAGTGTTTACCGACAACGGAAATTGATGATTGGACCACATGGCTGTATTCACCATGATCTGCCATGGGTGGTTGAATTGGATTCTGGTCCTCCACATGTAGTACTTCTCAATCACTAATATTGCATCGAGCTTAAGAAAAAAAATCGAGAATGACATGTGTTTGGAGGTAAAGATTCTTCCAATCAAAAGATTTCAGAAAAAAGGAGGTGAGTTTTCTTTTTTAATTTTAATTTAATTTAATTTATCTAAATATTATAAGTCTTTTTTAAAAAGAAAAAAAATATTTTTTTTGCTGAATTGAATGTAAAACTTTCAAAGGTAATACATACAAATATTTGTAGATCATTTCTTACTTTATCTTAGAATGGTTGGAACCAAATTATCACATTTAAATGACTACTTTTGTTATGGGTACATATACCTTATATACTATGAATAAATTACCATAAAGTACTTCATCTTTGACGTAGGGATGAACGTGATGAGGTTGATCACCGTCTTCCTCAAGGATAACTACTCCGAATCCACGGAGCTTCTCTGGACTCCTCACAGAGACTTCTCGAATCCATGAGGAAAGAAAGCAAGAAAATAGAAATAAATTATAATAAATTCAAAATTTAATTGATTAATCAATTAAACAAGTTCATAACCCTTTAAATAGGGATACCAAGCAATATGAGAGAAATCAGAAGCAAACTAAAACTAAAACTCTTAGAAATTCATAACTTACTATAAATAGTAAATTTACTTTTTATAGCAAGTTTCCTATGTGGCTTAACCACGTTATTCTCATAATTATTCTAAGCACTTTTCATGTTGGACACAACTCCTAAAGCCCAATGGATGAAGAGTTATAATCAAACTAAAAATTGCTATTTATAATAAAAATGGAATTAAACGTGGAATTTGACCGTTGATATGATGGAATCCCGCAAATTCTGCGTGTGGTCAACTCCGCTTTTGACGATTTGGTTAGCTAAAGTAGCTCATCCTACCCCAAAATCATATATTTTATGCCTGATGACTCATTATGGATTGCGAGATATGCCCGATCTAAGGTCTGACGGCCGAGATCACTTTTGTCATCGACCAGGCCTTTTCTGATCTGTCTTGGCCATGAAATTGTCTGCGACCCACTCTACATCAATCTTTTATACAATGTATAGCTTAATCAAGTCTTAAGTAAGGTTGTATTGAAAACTTTAGTTTATGACACCTTCATATATGGGGTTGTCCTACAAAAGCCGAGCCTTTAACCCGCAATAAAAAAAATTTAGCCTCATGTCAATGCGATCATTGATGCCCTTTTCCACCACCTAGCGCCGTACGACAACGGGGGATCAATGATAGGACACACAGCTATGTTCGATGTGATCCACCATAGGTAGTTGAATTGGATTTCAGTCCTCCATATGTAGAATTACTTCTCGATTGCTAATATTGTGATCGAGCATAGGCGAGCTGCAATGAAGAATAAAAATGAGAGGAATGAAAAGGAAAATGGAAAGGTGATCGGGAATGACATAGATTCCAGAGGAAGTGACTTTTTTTTTTTAAAATTTAAAAAATTTAATTTTTCTAAATATTATAAGCATTTTTCAAAAAAAAGAAAATGATTTATTATTATTATTATTATTATTATTTTTTGTGAATTGAGCATGTAGGACTTTTAGAGACAATCCATACAAACATTTCGGGATCATTACTTGCTTCATCTTAAAATGGGTGCAAGCATTTTATCAACTTTAAACAACTACTCTCATTATGAGTGCACATACCATATGTACGATGAATAAGTTATTTTAAATAACTTTTTAAGTTTTATAGAATATATATAGGACTGTAGCATTATTATATAATATACTATGTATATCCTTAATCGAGTTTCAAGTAAGGTTGTATTGACAACTTCAGTTTATAACACCTTCATGTATGAGATTGCCCTACAAATGATGAATTTTTAACTTTAGGAAAGAAAAGTTGACCCCAAGTCAATGTTATTATCAACATCCTATGCCAACACCTAGAGCAAGCGGACAAGAAGGACCAAGGATCAGACTATGAGGTTGTGCTCGTCGTTATCCACCGTAAGAGGGTGAATTAGATTTTGATCATCCATATGCAGGAGTACTTCTCAATCGTTGATTTTCCGATCGAGCTGAGGCAGGCTTCAACCAAGAAGAAAGATGAGGAGTAGAAGGGGAAGGAGGACGGAAAGGGGATCGAGAATGGCGTGTATTTGAAGTGTGAAGATTCTTTCGATCAAGAGATTCCGGAAGAAGGAAGTGAGTTTTTTTTTTTCTAATTTTAATTTAATTTATTTTTTCTAAATATTAAAAATATTTTTTGTAATTTGATTTTTTAAAAGTTTAAACCATCTATTTTTTATATACTAAACCACTTTCCACTACCCTTCCTTTGTCCATGTAGTCAGACACGTCTAATTGAAAAATCAGACCCTGCTTGAGTCGTGTGTCTTGGGTCGTAGGAATTGTTGTTAGAACTGATGTTTTAAATCTTGGGATGCTCGACCAGTCAAGGGGCTCGCTCGACTAGTTGAAGATTCCTTCGACGGGTCGAAGCCCATTTGACTCGAAGTCCAGCAATAATGTATTTGGATTTTCGGGACGCTCGACCAGTCGAAGTCCTGGCTTGACTAGTCGAAGGTTATGTAGATGGTGCATGGATTTCGCGTGGACTGCGTAAATTTGAGGCAGTTTCTAGGGAGGTGCGTAAGTAGGGTTTCCCCATCTATAAATAGGAGTCCCTAGGGCCTTTCTAAAGTATTATAAGGCTTCCTAAAGGTATTCCAAGGGTTTCTAAAAGGGTTCTAGGGTTATCAAAGGGTGTAGCAATAGTGAGATTCAAGCTTGTTTGAATTGGGTAAGTCTTTTCTCTTTGTAATTTCTATTTTCATAGTGAAAATCTGTTGCTTTGTGCCGTGGTTTTTTTCCGAAAGAGTTTTACACGTTAAATCTTTGTGTTATCTTGTGATTGCTTGGTGCTCTTGGATTGCTATCTTAGATCCATATCTGTGTGATTTCGCAGATCAAATCCCAACAAGAATGGGGCATGTTGTCTAATGGGATCCATCATGGTTGATGAACTATGACCCTAAAATATGTGATATTGGAACATCTTCACCATTTAATAATAATTGAGTTTTTTTTTAGAGTTTTAGATTTTCTTTTTTACTTTTGTTGTTAGCCATTGTTTTTAAGAAGTTGCTAATGAAAGAGTTGTGAGATTTTGGGGGCATGGTTTTCTATGGAGGGATCATTGGATTAATAGTTTGGAATGTTCATTGATGAGCCTCTTTGTTTTATTATAAATTTTTGTAAAAGATAAAAAAAAATGCCTTTGATAATTTTGAAAACATATTTATGAGAGATTTTCATAAAACATGGTCATAAAATCTAAATTATTCAGTCTTCTTTTCCTGAGTTTGTGGAGATTTTTTTGAAAAATAAATTTGTAATTTGAAAGTATTATATATTTAAAAAAACCCCATTAAGGCAAAACATAGTCGAGATTTGAGTCGTATACTAATGGAGTATTTTTTTGTGGGACCCACTTAATGAATTATTGAAGCCCATTGCGATCTAGTAGCCACACTACAATTGTGATTAATATAGATAGGTTTAAGTGAAATGCTTGGATTGGTTCTAATACGGTTATTGAGACGTATATGAAAACATACGGTGTGGAGAATTTAAAGGAGAGAAATTATTAGATAAGATTCTCCTGTCCATTTCTATATAAATGTATGTTTTGGTCCCTTTACCTACATAAATAAAATCTTATTTTTATTGAGAGGTTTCTAGATATGGTGTAAGGTGTGAAAGATCAAGCTTCTCTTTTCGGCCACATCGGGAAATGTCTTCCCACCAAGGTATGATTTCATATTCAATTTTATAATTTTCATTATTGATGCATGGATGATATATTTATTTTGTTATTCAAATTATATAGTGTGAACGCTGGAAATTGGTGCCCACGCTGATTATCTTTGGTTTGAGGTGGTATGGGCTGATTTAGATTGATGATGTTGTAGACTTAGAGTCGCTACTAGCCAATTAGCTCAAAATCCCGCAGTCGGCTAGAACATGCAGAATCTATAAAAGTTAGAGAATCCGGAGACTCTCTTACTTTAAGTTGACTCTTGATCTACGACATGGGATTCTGAGTAAGGGACCTCAGTTATAGAGAGGGAGGGTGTTAGGCACCCTCTATACTCATATGAGAGTATGGTCTTTACTTCGTGTGGTAGAATGATCTTAGGGGTTAAAATAATATGATGCAAAATATTAAAATGAGAATAGACAGACTCGGATTTCTGATGTGGCAGGGTCCGGAATTTTGAAAAGCCACAGATCATACGTCCAAAGAATGTCTATAAATGAAATTTAAGAAGAGATATGATGATGCTAGAATGACATGTAAGATGACTAGACTACCATGAGTTTTTAATGTGACAAGATCCAGAGTTCTGGCAAGTCACAGAGCATACATTCAATGACAACCTAGAGAAGTAGGGGAGTTGAGAAGGGAAATAATAATGCGATTGATAAAATATGAATGTTAGTTATGATTGCATGATCTTTGACTTGCACTTGAAATAGCTTGGATGGTTGGGTACACCATGGTTGAGAATGATTGGCCTAAGTAAGACTAGGAGACTAAGAGATGGCTGGAGGAAGCTAAGGGGGGGCTAAAATGATGAGAGCTTGAGAACTCAAGCACACCCTTTCACTCTCACTCACTTACTTTCTCTCTTTCTCTCCCTTACTCTCATTCTCTTTGTTAGTTGGTAGTAGTTGTTGTGAAATGAAGAGAGGAGGGGGGTATTTATAGCCCATTGGATGGTTTTCTAGTAATTCTAGGGATTATATAGGGTAAATGATGATGCGATAACTTAGGATTAGTGGAGGGAAGGGAGATGCCATATGACACTTCTTTATAGGTTTAAAGGGCTTAGTAAAATGGTAAATAGGAGGAATTCTTGGGTCAAAGAAGTCAGCGTAGTTGACTTTTGAGGGGAGCAACAACTGTAGCTTGGGGGCACATTTTTCGAGAGGAGGCAGTAATTGGATTACCGCGCCTGATAGTAATTGGATTATTTTTGGTGGTAATCCAATTACCGTCTCACTCTGTTTGCTTCCGTGGTTTAGCCGATGGGCTTGTTCGGGCTCGGAGCGTGACTAAGGGCCCGTTTTTGGAGATTTGGCTCGAAGATGGCTCAAAAATGGCTCGGGTATGGCTTGGCTTTAGTAATGGCTTGGGTATGGCTTGGTTTAGGTAATGGCTTAGGTTTCACTCGGCTTGGGTAATGGCTTGGGTTTGGCTTAGGCTTAGAAACGGTTGAGGCTTTAGGTAGGGTGTAGGGTTTAGGTTTAGTTTCTAAAGATCATCCATGCTTCATCAAGTTGCTAGCTTGGGTGAAGTATCTACACAAGGTTATCAAAATTCAATTTTAAACTGTATATTTGAAACAAAAGTTTAATAATTCTTCTTTTAAAAAGAGTTTTAAACTCCAAATTAAAAAAAATAAAAAAAATAAATAAATAACTCATATAACTAATAACCGCTTAGCTACTTATATTTTCAAAGATATGCAAAACCAAAAAACTCAGTTTTTGGGCATATAGAATTAAACATATATTCTTCAATAAAAACATATTTTATTGGAAAAGAGATGTAACTTTTGAGGGTATATAAAAAGAAAAAAAAACATTTATCTGATTATATTCCTAACTTTTCTAGTCACCATCCATTGATAGGGTTGAGTAGAAGATGAAAAAAATAAAAAATAATAATCTAGTAGAAGCGATCCATCAATACATGGATTACGCCAAAGAAAAGCGCTTGAGAGGGGAAAAAAAGGATATTAACCCAATATTTGATTAGCTATGTACATTGGCACTTAGGCTGTATAAGGAAAGTTTGTATTTTTAACCTTATTCATAACACACGCATCCACACGCACGCAGAGTCTTATCCATCCACAAGCAGGTACTCGTGCCAACATTGAAAGGTGTGCAAGCTCTAAGCTTTCCACATGGCTGGGCCACTCAGATCTTTGGCCTTTGTTGAATAATGTGGGTCACAACGTCCAAAGGAGACGTTGATATAGTTGCTTTCTAGCCGTCGGTTTGTTTTGCATGTTGTGGCCACCCTCAGGTATGAGACGGTATGATTTTGATTTTTAGACCCATGGAGTGATCTCATCTTGCACATGCGTTTGATGGCATGGCGCTGCAAAAAGGTGGGCCACACGATCATCTAGCATGAAAACCAGGCCCATCCACTCATTTAAGTAGGTTATCAGTACATAGAGTCAAATCATCAGAAGTTAGGCCATAACCATGAGGATCACCTAAGATGAAACCAGCCCATACATCATTAGGTACGTTTCATCCGTACAAGAGTCAAGTTACTGTTGATTTCAACAATTTGGCCCATCCAGTGAGTGTCCAGCTTCGCCCTCGTAACAAGTTATTTTCATGGTGTGGCCCACTTTTGAATGGCTCAAATGTCCAGCCAATATAGCACACAAGCTAAAAGAATACCAGTAAATAAAATTTAATAATACACAGGATAATCCTAATTAAGGTGGAAAAATTGAAGGCA
The DNA here is from genome assembly GCF_029962835.1 of Magnolia sinica. Lineage (NCBI taxonomy): Eukaryota > Viridiplantae > Streptophyta > Magnoliopsida > Magnoliales > Magnoliaceae > Magnolia > Magnolia sinica. The sequence continues at coordinate 61,993,077 of NC_080587.1, read as the reverse complement.
TACTTTTACGGATAAGATGGTACAATAATCAAACTAGAAATGAGTCGGATGTTTCTGTCAGACGTTCTAAAAGACAAAACCCATTGTCATGTTGTCGGACCTGACCACTTAAAATTATCAAGCCCAACACAAGCCAACCCATTAAACTGTAGTTTTATATTCAAGAACTAGTTGGTGTAGGACTAGGCTTGATTTTGTTAAAAGGCCCATTTAACATTGTTGGGATGAGTATTTAGGTGGTGGGCCAGGCCTACCTTGAGATTCCAGTTCACGGGCTAATCTGGGCTTCTACTATCTTTGGAGTAGGGCTTTAACTTGGATTGGGGACCCAAATCCAACTGACCCAACCCAATCGGGTTGTCAGGATGTCTGGGTTGCTTAGGGTTAAAAACTATGAACCGATTTGAGATTGGATTGGGTTTGGGCTAACCAAATTCAAGTTGGGTTAGGGTTAATTATAGAGGAATGCAGGTTGGGTTTGGGTTGGAATTAGGGTCAGTTTGGGTCATGACTCTCTACTATGCCTTCCGTCCATATTGTCAGCTCATTTTATGGTATGATCCAAAAAATGAAGTAGATTCAAATCTCAGATGGATCACACTATAAGAAACAATGGTGATTGAATTCTCATCATTAAAAACTTCTCAGGACCATAGAAGTTTTGGATCAAGTTGATATTTGTATTTTTAACAGGTTGGATGGTAAATAAATATTACAGTGAGTCTTAGGAAGTTTTTAATGGTGGGTTTTTGATTACCACGGTTTTTTGTGGTGTGGTCCACCTTATTGTTAAAAGATGTCTTAAATCTGGAAAAGTTCGACTAGCTTAAGAAAGTTCAGCTCGAAGTCCAGCAACAAAGTAAATTGGAATCAGCGCCAGTCAAAGGACATGTTTGACCAGTCGAAGGTGCCCTTCGACTAGTTGAAAATCTACTTCGACTAGTCGAAGGTTACGCAGACTGCGTAAATTTGAGGCAGTTTCCTAACTATTTCAAGTCGGTGTGAAAGCGGGGTTTCCTAAACTATAAATAGGAGTTCTTAGGACCATTCTAAAACATGTTAAGGCTTTTTAGAGGTATTCCAAGGTTTCTAAAAGGGTTCTAGGATTTTCAAAGGGTGTAGAAAGGGTGAGATTCAAGGTTGTTCGAATCAAGTAAGTCTTTTCTCTTTGTAATTTATGCTTTCATAGTGGATTTTTGTCGCTTTATGCCGTTGTTTTTTTTCCTGAAAGGGTTTTCCATGTTAAATCTTTGTGTTCTCTTGTCTTTGCTTGGTGCTCTTGGATTGCTATCGTAGATCTATCTCTGTGTGATTCCACAGCACAATCCCCAACAAGTATCAGAGCAATTGTCGGGGCACAAATCTGGAACTGCGGGATTAACATCAATGGGAAACTCCAAATTTGATATTGAGAAGTACTCAGGAAAAAATAATTTTGAGTTATTGAATATTATGATGATTAGTTTATTAACCAAGCAAGGCGAAGCTAAGGCTCTTGAGGAGCAGAAATCGACTATGAAAAATGAAGAATAAGATACTCTTGATAGTAATGCTTTAGCCTCCATCCGTTTATGTCTCACGGATAAGGTTCTCTATAATGTTTTGAGGGAGAAAACTGCGGCTAAACTATGAGCGAAGTTAGAGGATATCTATGCGAAAAAATCTCTGAAAATCGCCTACACTTGAAGCTATAGTGATATAACTTTAAGATGGCAGAGGGTAGAGATCTGGAGGCCCACATCAGCAACTTTAACAAATTGTCTTGCAAATTGCTGGATATGGAGGAAGTGATCAAAGATGAGGAACAAGCATGTACGTTATTGAATTATCTTCTGACATCGTATGAGTCATTCAAGGACATAATATACACCGCGAATAAAATTCTGAGTGTCGACACTGTTATCTCAGCTCTTCAAGGGAAGGTCATGAGAAATCTAAACGGTGGCATGAGGACATCTTTCGATACACTGCTTATGAGGGGAAGAAATACTGAGCGAGGTACAGGATCTTCAAGACTTACATCCAAATCCAAGGGCGAGGGCGAAGGAAAATTAAAGTGCTAGAACTGTGGGATGTATGCAAGTATTGTATATAGTAAACAATCTAAATTATCTTTTAAAACTGAAAAACATGTATGTAAGGGGGTGCTTAATTATGTGCACTCTGACGTATGGCGGCCATTGCAAGAGGTTTTCATTGGAGGGTCGTCATGGTTTGTTTCATTCATTGATGACTACTCCAGGAAGGTTTGAGTTTACTTCATGAAACGTAAATACAAAGTTTTTACCATATTCAAACAATGGAAGGCAATGGTGGAAAAACAGTCATGGTGACTTCTGACATCGTATGAGTCATTCAAGGACATAATATACACCGCGAATAAAATTCTGAGTGTCGACACTGTTATCTCAGCTCTTCAAGGGAAGGTCATGAGAAATCTAAACGGTGGCATGAGGACATCTTTCGATACACTGCTTATGAGGGGAAGAAATACTGAGCGAGGTACAGGATCTTCAAGACTTACATCCAAATCCAAGGGCGAGGGCGAAGGAAAATTAAAGTGCTAGAACTGTGGGATGTATGCAAGTATTGTATATAGTAAACAATCTAAATTATCTTTTAAAACTGAAAAACATGTATGTAAGGGGGTGCTTAATTATGTGCACTCTGACGTATGGGGGCCATTGCAAGAGGTTTTCATTGGAGGGTCGTCATGGTTTGTTTCATTCATTGATGACTACTCCAGGAAGGTTTGAGTTTACTTCATGAAACGTAAATACAAAGTTTTTACCATATTCAAACAATGGAAGGCAATGGTGGAAAAACAGTCATGGTGAAAAATAAAAGTTTTAAGGACAGACAATGGTAGAGAATTTACTTCCACTGAGTTTAATGAATATTGCAAGAATGAAAGGATCATTAAGCATAACACAGTCCACCACACGCCCGAACAAAACGGTATGGCTGAGCAGATGAATCGAACTCTCTTAGAGATGGCCTGATGCATGTTAAGTAATGCCGCGTTAGGCAAGGATTTATAGATTGAGGCTATTAACACGACTTGTTATTTGGTGAACCGGTCTCCTTCTATGGTAATTGAATGTAAAATTCCAGAGAAAGTATAGAGTGGTCATAAGATGAACTACTCAGATTTGTGCATATTTGAGTGTGAGGCTCCCTCTCATGTACCATCAATTGAGAGAAATAAGCTAGACTATAGAGCTAAAAAGTATATTTTTGTTGGCTATGGTATTGATGTGAAAGGTTATATGTTATTCGACAAGGTCACACGCAAGGTCATCACCACTCGGGACATCAGATTCGATGAAAGCTTTATATTCCACAAGAATGATCAAGATGAGCAAAAGGAACCAGAAAGGTTGATTGTAGACATTCAAATTGACACAGATGATACTCAAGCAGAGACAAATGCGCAGACAGAGGTACAAGATCAGGTCGAGCAGCTACCGAAGAGAAGAAACTCACCACGTGATCGCAGGTTATCGACAAGATATAAGGATGACTCTAATATTGCATATGCCTTCGTTACAGATGAGGGGGACCCATCTACTATTCGGGAGGCTTTCAGTGAGCCTGATGTAAAAAAGTGGAAGGCGGTTATGGACGATGAATGGACTCATTGCAGAAAAATCACACGTGGGAGCTGGTAAAGCTCCCAGTGGGTCGAAAAGCCATTGGATGCAAGTGGTTATTCAAAAGGAAATAAGATAGATATAAAGCAATGCCGGTAGCAAAGGGGTATGCTCAAAGATAAGGAATCGACTTTACAGAGATATTCACACCAGTGGTTAAGCAAGTATCTATCAGATTCGTGTTGGCGCTGGTTACCCAATACGATCTCGAGCTAGAACAGATGGATGTCAAGACTACATTCCTTCACGGGGAATTGGAAGAGTAGATCTTCATGAAGCAACCATAGGGCTACGAAGTTAAAGGGGGTAGAGAAAAAAGTTTGTAGGTTAATGAGCTCGTTGTACGGATTGAAACAGTCGCCCAGGCAGTGGTATAAAAAATTTGATTCTTTCATATTGAGTCAGAAATTTACTCGTAGTAAATACGATCACTGTGTCTATTACAAGACACTGAGTGATAACAGATTCATCATCTTAGTAATGTATGTTGATGATATATTGATCTCCAGTCATAATATGTCTGAAATCAACGTACTGAAGACTTAGTTATCAGGGACTTCAAAATGAAAGATTTGGGGGCTGCAAAGAGGTTCTCGGTATAGATATTCATAGAGATGGGAAGAGGAGCAGACTTTGGTTATTACAGACAAAATACATTGAAAATGTGTTGATCAAGTATGGGATGGACCAAGCAAAGCCAGTAAGGGTTCCCCACACGTCTCACTTCAAGTTTTCCTCATAATAATGTCCTAAATCAAATGAGAAAAAATATGTTATATCTCATGTGCCTTATTCGAATGCGGTTGGCAGTTTAATGTATGTCATGGTCTGTTCGAGACCAGATATTCACAAGTAGTCGGTGTTGTGAGTAGATACATGTCAAACCCTAGCAAGTAACATTTAAAAGCGGTGAAATAGCTATTTCGATACATTCGAGGTACAAAAGACTACGTCTTAACCTTTGAGAAGACATGAGCAAAATTGGTTGGGTATGTAAATTAAGATTACGCATGCAGGCTGGATTCCAGAAAGTCAACTTTAAGTTATTTGTTTGTACTAGCGGGTAGAACAATTAATTGGATGTCGAAGCTTCAGTCCTTAGTGGCTCTTTCCACGATCAAAGAAAAATATATTGCAGTGACGGAAGCATTTTAGGAAGGTGTTTGGTTAAGAGGCATGATAAATCAGTTGAGACTTTAACAGGAGGCTGTGTCGCTTAATTGTGATAGCGAGAGCACTATCAATTTGGTTAAAAATTTTATTTATCACTCACGTACTAAATACATCAATGTTCGTCACCATTTTATCCGACAAGTGCTTGACGAAGGAGGCGTAACACTAGAAAAGATTCACACCAGTGTGAATCCAACAGACATGCTCACCAAGGTCATTCCTACAGAGAAGTTCAAGTTCTGTGCAACTTTTCTAGGCTTGGCAATGGCGTAAAAGAATGACAGAGTATGCACGAGAAGCATTAAATGAAACTATGATGTGATGCAGAGATAAGAGAAGAAGGCAATAAGCTGCACGTTTAAAGATGAAGACATGGTGGAGATTGTTGTTAAAATATGTCTTAAATCTGAAAAAGTTCAACTAGCTTAAGAAAGTTCGGGTCGAAGTTCAACAACAAAGTATATTGGAATTTTCGTGATCCTCGACCAGAAGAAGGACAGGTTCGACCAGCAAAGGTGCCCTTCGACTAGTCAAAGGTTACGCAGATTGCACACATGGATGACTATCCACACCCCCCAACCTAAAATCTACATTGTCCCCAATGTAATGATAATGTAATACAGAGAACAATAAAAATAAAAGAAATGGTGGATAGTACTTACCATGAAGAACTCACCTGCTAGGTGACACTAAAAAAATTGAATATGATACAAATTCTAAATAAATGCTCCGTCAGACTAGGAGCATCAATCTGAATATTCTGGCTCATGAAGAGGGACGGACTCCCTCCCAAACGAAAGTTTTCTATATAAGGCTTCAATCTCTGACCATTAATCTTGTACACATTGTCATTACATGGATTCTCAATTTCAATAGCCTCATGAGTATAAATATTCTTCACAATGAAGGGGCCTGTCCATTTTGATCTTAATTTTTTCAGAAAGAATTGGAGACGGGAATTGTACAATAGGATATTTTGATAAAGTTCAAAATTCTTCCTTAGTATGTTTTAATCATGAAAAGCTTTGGTCATTTCTTTATAGATTTTAGAATTTTCATATGAGTCTTTCATCAGCTCATTTAATTTATTCAACTCTAATTTCCTTTGTCCACTTGCTTGGTCCATATCAAAATTTAATTTTTTTTATTGCCTAGTATGCTATATGTTCCAATTCCACAGGCAAGTGGCAAGCCTTCCCATACACCAATCTGTATAGGGACATTCCAATCGGGGTCTTATAAGCAGTCCCATAAGCCCATAAAGCGTCGGATAGTCTGAGGGTCCAATCTTTTCTATCAAGCCTTATAGTTTTCTCCAAAATGTGTTTGATTTTCCAATTAGAAATCTTGGCTTGCCCACTCATTTGTGGGTGGTATGAGGTGCTCACTTTATGCTTGATGCTATATTTCTTCGTGAAAGCCTTAAATTGTTTTATTGCAAAAGTGAGACCTGCCATCACTAATGATGACCTTTGGAGTTCCAAATCTAGAAAAAATATTTTTCTTGAAGAATCGTATGACTACTTTATTATCATTGGTCCTACTTGGAATTATCTCAATCCACTTGAAAATATAGTTTACACCAACCAATATATAAAGAAATTCAAAAGAAGATGGAAATGGGGCCACAAAATCAATACCCCAACAATAAAAAATCTCTATTAGTAAAATTGGGTATAAAGGCATCATGTTGCGTCGGGACACTCTTTCCAACCTTTGACATCTATCACAAGCAACACAGAAAGTAGGGTGTCTTTAAATATAGTGAGCCAGTAAAAACCACACTGCAGAATTTTTACTGTGGTTTCTTAACAGAAAAATGGCCACCACATGCTTTCATGTGGCAAAAGAAAATAATACTCTAAACTTCATCCTCTGGGACATAACGTCTAAAAATCTGATCAGTTTCATATTTATATAAATACGGGTAATCCCAGAAGAAGTTCCTAACCTCGGTTTCAAAATGTTTCCTATCTTGTGACTTCCAATGATATGACACTTTTCCTGTCACAAGATAGTTCACTATATCCACATAGCAAGGCAATTTGGAGATCACAAATAGTTGCTCATCAAGAAAAGTATCCTAGATATGTATTTTCTCAGTGGAATCATCTAACACCAATTTGAAAAGGTGATCAGCCACTACGTTTTCTACTCTTTTCTTATCTTTTATCTCTAAGTCAAATTCTTGGAGTAGAAGGATCCATCTCAAAAGTCTCGGCTTTGCATCCTTCTTAAATAGCAAATATTTCAGAGCCAAGTGGTCCGTGAACATGACCACTTTGGATCCCAGCAAGTAGGACTTAAACTTATCCAAAGCAAAAACTACTCAAGTAACTCTTTTTTAGTTGTTGAGTAGTTCACTTGGGTCGAGGTTAGATTTCTACTCGCATAGTGAATAAAGTAGGGTCATTTATCTTTCCTTTGGCCCAAAATAGCCCCTATGGCATAATCACTTTCATCGCACATTAATTCAAAAGGAAGTGTCCAAGCTGGTGGATGCATGATAGGTGCAGTGGTAAAGGATGATTTAATTTTATTAAAGGCACTTGCACACTCATCTGTCTACTTAAATGGGACATCCTTTTGGAGAAAATTAGTCAAGGGTCTAGTAATGACACTAAAGCCCTTGATGAATCTTCTATAGAAACCAACATGCCTTAAAAGTGATCTAATATCTCTAACAGTTCGAGGGATAGGTAGATTAACAATAATGTCGAGTTTTGAGCGATCTATCTTGATTCCATTTTTAGAGATAATGTGACTCAAAACAATTCCCATTTGAACTATGAAATGACATTTCTCCTAATTTAAAATAAGGTGCTTCTCTTCACACTTAGATAAGACAAGACATAAATTGTTGAGGCACTCCTCAAAACTACTCCCAAATACAGAGAAGTTGTCCATGAAAACCTCAAGAAACTTCCCAACCATATTTGAAAAAAATATTTAACATACACCATTGGAAAGTTGTTAGGACGTTACACAATCCAAATAACATCCGTTTGAAAGCAAACGTGCCAAATGGACAAGTGAACGTGATTTTCTCTTGGTCTTCCAGGGCTACCTCTATTGGTTATATCCGGAATATCCATCAAGAAAATTATAGAAGGAGTGACCTGCTACACTCTCTAAAACTTGATCAATGAATGATAGATGAAAATGGTCCTTCTTTATGACCTGGTTCAATTTTCTATAGTCAATGCAAATATGCCAACCTGTAGTGACACGTGTTGGTATAAGTTCATTATTAGAATTCTACACGATAGTTATTCCGGATTTCTTTGGGATTACTTGACTTGGACTCACCCAAACACTATCAGATATTAGGTAGGTGATTCCTACATCCAACAATTTAATTGCCTCATTTTTTATAACTTTCATCATGTTTGGATTGAGATGCCTTTTAGGTTGTCTAATTGGTTTAACGTCCTCATCGAGGTGGATCCGATGGGTGCATATGGAAGGGCTTATACCTTGATGTCAGAAATAGTCCAACCCAAGGCTCCTTTGTGGTCCCTTCAAACATTCAACAATTTAATCTCTTGATCATTGTCTAAAAATGAAGAGATCACTACAAGATAAGTTTTATTTTTACTTAAGTATACATACTTAAGCTCATTTGGTAGTAATTTTAGATTAAGTTCTGGAACATTGGTTGGTGATGGCAGAGGTCGCGAGTCCTCGATAGATAGGATTTGAGTGCACGGTCTCCATTGGTACATACCAATGTCCTAGGTGGTAGTGCTTTCATTATCATCACAAATTTCAGCAAGCACTTTTTCAAAATTAGAATTTTTTAAGTTCCCAAAGGCTTGAATCAATTCCTTAGTCTAACTAGGTTCCAATTCCTCTTCTTCTATCAAGCAGTCTATGAAATTCAGCTTATGGATCTCATTATTGTCAATAAGCTGCTTACATAGATTGAAAATATTTATCTTTAAAGTTATATTACTAAAAGACAAGTTCATCATTCCATTCCTGCAATTTATGATTGCATTTGAAGTTGTTAGGAATGGGCAGCCTAAAATGATCGGAACGTAAGCGCTAACATTTACACATGGTTCAGTGTCGAGTACAATAAAATCTATGAGGAAGTAGAATTTCTCCACTTGGACTAGCACGTCCGCTAAAATTACCCTTGGTACCTTAATGGAGCAGTTAGGGAGTTGGAGTATAATCGTGATTAATTTAATCTCGCCTAACTCCATTTGTTGGTAAACCAAATAAGGTACTCAGTTGACACTTGCACCCAAATATAGCAAAGCATGCTCAATTTGGAAATTCTTAATAATACAAGGAATAGTGGGACTTCTCGGGTCTTTGCATTTGGGTATGACCCTTTGTTGAATGGTAGCGCTCACTTTCTCAATAAGAAAGGCCTTTTTGTGCATATTTAATTTCCTCTTTACAGTGCACAAGTCCTTGAGATATTTAGCATATGATGGAACTTGTCTAATGACATCAAGCAGAGGAATATTGACAGTAACCTTTTGGAGCACATCTAACATCTCTTGATATTTCATGGGGACAGTCGGGTTCCGAAGTCTAAATGGGTATGGAACTGGAGGCTCATATGACTTAGTCTCTTTATCCTTTTGTTTTTGCGGCTCTTGAACCATAGCCAGTTCAACATTCTCTTGAGATGGTGGCTCATCTTCCGGTATTTTTACCGGTTGCATTATCTTGTTATCGACCTCTTTTCCACTTTTCAAGGTAATGATGGTCTTAACTTGTTCATGATGTAGCTCGCTTGGATTTAAGTCTCCAATAAATTGTGTAGTTCTAGGGTTTAACATAGGTTGAGAAGGAAGGGTGTCTTTTTCCCTACCATTTAGTTGAGTCTCAATCCTAGCCACGATCGTCTTTAATTCCTGATTTAATTGGATTAGAGACTGATTTATTAGAGCTTGAGAGTTCATGAATGCGGTCAATGCATCCTCCACAGATGATTACTTTGATGAGGGCACATATGGTGCATTGTTAGGTGCCCCAAAGAAGTTTTGTGGAGGGCCTTGAAGTGCATGGGGCGCATTAATTTGTGATGCATTCCTCCAACTAAGATTAGGATGGTTACGCCAATTTGGATTGTATGTGTTTCTCATTGGCTGCATAACTGACCTTTGGTAGTTGTTTATAGCATTTGCTTGCTCATGCTCATGCGTGATATTTTGTATAACTGGGATTATTGGACAATCCTTTGTGTCGTGGTCTGCACCACTATAAATACTACAAAAATTACATAAGGAAGTGTTTTCTTTAACCATATTAAACTTCCTAATTTTCAAAGCTTCAACCTTTCTAGCTAATGCAGCGAATTTTGCATTAAGGTCGTTTTTCTCTCTGAGGACATACATCCTCGCTTTCTCTTTAGGAATGGGTCTAGTTTAGTCTGGTTTAGCAAAGATATCCCATGTCTGCGTATTCTTTGCTAACATGTCTAGAAAATCCCAAGCCTCATTATGATCATTATCAAGAAAGGTTCCACCACACATCATCTTTATGAACTGACGACTATCCATGGTGAGCCCTTTTTCAGAACGCATTAATCACGTGTCATGGTTCATAACCTTGATGTGTACAAGTAAGTAGAAGGTCTTTGAAGCACTCTCAAGCTTGGAAAAATAATTCATTCCCCTTTTGGGAGAACGACATGATTTCCTATTTAAGTGCATTTGTTTTGTGCTCAGGAAAGAACTTTTTCAAAAACTCTATACTTAAGGCTTGCCATGTAGTGATGGTATTAGGTCTTAGAGAGTTGAGCCATGCTTTAGCCCGATCCTTTAGAGAAAATGAGAATAACTTAAGCTTAAGTGCATCCCTATTGCCATTGTTTACTTGTAATGTTGCAATTACTTCCTCAAAGTCCTTGAAGCGCAAATAGGGGCTTTCAAAATCCAAGCCATGAAATTTAGGAATCAATTGAATCACACCTGGTTTAAAATCAATGTTCCCCGTATGAGTAGGGAATACTATGCAAGATGGTAAAGTTGATCTCTCATGGTGTAGACGTTCACATAAAGTCCGTGGTTGGTTTAACACATTCTTATGAACTTTATTCTCATCCTTAAGAGAAGGATTATGTTGATTTTCTATGTTTTGATTTATAGTTGGATCTAGCAAATTTGGATTTGGATTATCAACCGGATCTGCCATGAAATCCAAGTGATGTTGAGTGCCTCTTCTAAGTGAATGATTAAGGCCTGTAACTAGTCCGCCTTCGGAGGAGAGTCGATTGTTTTGATCCTTACTCTAACGGGACATAAACCATCCACACCTCACAACAAATACCACTAATTCAAATAGTAAGTATGATACTTAAAATAAAAATAAACACTTAACCAATAACCCAGGCGGCAGGGCCGACCATAAGGGTTCAATCCACAAAGTAAAAATAAATCAACAACTCAGGCGGCAGAGCCGACCATAAGGGTTCAAACTATAAAACAAAAATAAAAAATAAATTAATAAAAGTAAAACTAATGCAGAAATTAAACTATGCTAATCTGGAAAATAGATTCAGTGGATGATCTTTGTGATCAAACAACAACTGTAGGACAACTATAACATTTGGGTGATAAAATCCCAAGTAAGACAACCTTATGTCATAGTTAGTACTTGAAAGACCCAACTGAATTTACTTTCAAAGAAAAACAGTAAATTTACAGAAATTTTGGAGGGTTTAGAAGAAAACTTACCTTAGAAAAGAACTTACCTTAGTTATCTTGCACAGATCTTCAGTCTCTCCCTGGTAACGGTGCCAAAAACTTGATTGTTTGCCTTCAAGTGCAGAGGTTCGTAAGTAATATCCCGTGAATACAGGGTCGATCCTACAGGGAGATGAATTGCGAGAAGGAGAAAATCAAATACAAAATAAACTAAGTGATAAGAACTAAACTGATAATTTGATTTTGAGAGTTTTGAATGGATGTAATTCAACTGAATTAAAACAACACCCAAGCTTTAAAGTTCCACACATTGGTTAATGTTCCAAAATCATGATGACTTGGATAACATAACTAGGATCCGAGCACTATGGTCGGCCTAATCGAAAAATTAAAAAATTTAAACATTTTAAATAAATAATGTAAAAAATTAGAAAATTATGGATTTGCACCATTGATATATATCTCAAGTGCCAGTGATTTTAAGAATTCATATCTATAAGATAATGAATATTAAAGAAATGTAACAGGTTGAGAACCTCTCCTATCTATGAAATCTAATTGATTCAGGGTAAGCCTATCCATCAATGTGGATATCATATGATGGAAACATATGGATCTCACATGAGGATTAAAAACTAAACACAAACAACTGATAACATGCATTCACCATTTTTCTCATTATTAAAACAATCAATCATCATAACTATGAAAATAATAAACCAATGTACTTTTTTCTAGCTTGGGCTAGAGGGAACTTAGAAAAATATAATTAAATTGCAAAATAGAAAAGCAACAAGAAAGAAATGAATGTAAATATAAAAGATCTAAAAGAAAAAAATAATTTATAAAACTTTAATAAAATTGAAAACTCTTTAAAAACTCTAAATCTTGTTCTTAAATGCTTTGAATGATGCGTAGGAATGCCCTGTGAAGTCCTATTTATAAGTGGTGAACTCTAACTTTCACACCTAGTTGGAAACTCTAAAAACCGCTTCAAATTTACGCAGTTTGCTAAAATATACTTTCACTCTGCGCAGTTTTCCAAAATAACCCAGAGTTTCAAAATATGCTTTTTCAAGACGATTTCAGGATTCCTTTTCTTCACTTCAAATCTTTGATTATCTTCATTCTTCACTTGATTTTCTTGGATCTTTGGCATGTGAATTCTTTAATCTTGGTCTCCTAAGATCCATCTCTTGCCTTGGTGATTCTTGAGCATCAAATCCATACTTTTAGCACAATTTTCAATCCAAGCTCTTAATTTCACCTTGCAACACAAATACAGATAAAATAGAGCATTAAGCTGATTCATGTTCATAAAACCAAGATATAAATAGGAAAAATTATGCAATATTTGAGTCTTAACAGCGAACTACGTAAATTTGAGGCGGTTTCCGGACTATTTTAAGTCGATGCGAAAGTGAGGTTTCCTAAACTATAAATAGGAGTTCCTAAGACCATTCTAAAACATGTTAAGGCTTTCTAAACGTATTCCAAGGGTTTCTAAAACGGTTCTAAGGTTTTCAAAGGGTGTAGAAAGGGTAACATTCGAGGTTGTTCGAATCGGGTAAGTCTTTTCTCTTTGTAATTTATACTTTCATAATGGATTTTTGTCGCTTTGTGCCTTGGTTTTTTCCCGAAAGGGTTTTCCATGTTAAATCTTTATGTTCTCTTATGTTTGCTTGGTGCTCTTGGATTACTATCCTAGATTCATTTCTGTGTGATTCCGCAATATAATCCCCAACACACCTAAGATTTGGATCTGCCTCATTTTTCAGAATCATGCCTTAAAATGAGCTGGCAAAATGGATGGAAATCACGGAGTTTTACAGCACTGACCAGTACCTACTTAGGTGTTGTCGTTGTACTAAGTAGTCCCAGATATATGTGGGCCCACCATGATATATGTGTTTTATCCACTCCATTCATCAAGGTGTTTCAAAATGGTAATGGTGGCCGTAATGGCCATAATGACCATTACCGTCTTGTATCAGCTTATGGGACCATTACGACCTTTTCTTCTTCTTTTTTTTTTCTTTTCTGTAATCGGCCGTTTCAACTGTATTACGCATAACGGTTATCATATTTACCATTATGTTGCGGCCATTACGTAGCCGATTTTAAATACCCTGCCATTCATCCATTTTGACAGCTTATCTTAGCATATGATCCTTAAAAAAGATGTGGATCCGAATCTCAGGTGGACCACGTCACAAGAAACAAGGGTGATTAAAGGACCACCATTAAAAACTTCCGTGATGTATATGCAAACCTTTCCGTGCAGTGTCATTTGCGTTTGGAACGGTCGTTGACGAGTCCGGTTCAGACCGGGTCCAGTAGGTGGAGCCATCACCAAGAAATGTGGGCCCACTCTGATCTGCGCGTGACATCCATTCGGTCCATCAGTTACAAACACGGGTCCAAAAATTAGGCCCATCTAGTTAGAACTCAGGTGGGCCATGCCACAGGGAACGGTGGGGATGGCACATTCACTATAGAAAACTTACAGGGCCCAACATATTGTTTATATGCCATCCAATTCGTTCGTCAGGTGAGTCCCACCCTAATGAAGGGAATTCTGGAAAATTACCTTGATACATAACTCAGGTGAGCCACACAAGAGAGAATTTAAATGATTTAGGTAAGATTTTATATCGTTCCCATGGTGTGACCCACCTGAGTTTTGGATGGTCCTATGTTTCCTTGCTTGTAATGAACAGGAGCTGCTGAAACAGATGGACGAAGTGGATTCCACATACATAAAATAAAATGAGGGGCCCTAAAAATTTCAGTGTTGCAAGCGCTTCTGGCTATAGGTTTTGAACCGTTTGGTAAAATACGAGTTTGTGAGCCCGAATCGTCTCCAACACTAGTTTCTGTTCATGTGGGCCCCACTTATTGGGACGATTTATTTAATTGTTTTTAACTTCATTTCCTCCCAGTGACTTCCACGTGATGAATGAGTATGATGACAGCACACACAAACTTGTGATTGGCGTCACAGCTCCACCGTTGATTGTGGTTTGACCCATTAGCTGTGGATCTTGCTGATTTTTGGCCCCAGAGTCTAATGTTCAGTATCACTCTTTGATGGTACAGCATTGTGGGCCCCACAGAAATTGGGTATTTTAATGCTGCTTAAAACAGTTTTTGTAGATAATAAATCTGGTTCGGTTTCCACTTCCCAAAATCCTCTAAGCTAGCCCAGGTTGGACCATGTCCAGAAATAAATAAATAAATAAAAATCCAAAGTAATTGTCCATGCCCAGACAATTTGACATTTTAAATGTTTGCACATGACTAATGTGCAGAAATAAAATAAAGACATTAAAACTCAAATGGAGTTCAAGTTAAATGATTATTTATTTATTTATTCCAATCTAAGTTAATCATGCATTTTATGTTACCCACCTAAACAACCCAAAAGGCTAGGATCTCATTTCAAGAAAATCAGGTGAATACTTGCAACTAGCTCTATGCTTATAAGTTCTATCTCACACCTTCATTTTAAGTTAATGGTTGGCTGGAACTAAAGAATAAGCTCCATCAATAAGATATGTAATATAGGATATATGATATATCAGAGAGACATGGGCCTAGGTGGGAGTAGCCCAAGCTCAGTCCAAAATTGCTTGGGCTTCTTATTAAGCAAAGCCCATCTCATGGGCCTAAAATGTATGCCCAAACCTACCTTAAATACCTGCCCATCCCAAAAGGCCATGTGGCCCATTGACAGCCCTAGTAGGAATTGATCCCATGCATGGCCACACTATCAAAATCCATAATTATGTATGTGGAATCCCAAATTTTCATGGGTGTGTGTGTGTGGGTGGGGGTAACTTAGAAGGGTATTTGGGCACCGTAGATACGGTGGTAAAGGGTAAGAATTGGTGTTAAAGGCATAAGCAAGTGTATTTGATGAGTAGTATAGTAGTGCTAAATGGATTTCATTCACCCATTTTCAGTTCCTTGTCAAGAGTTATGTTTCCAAATTCCATTACCATCATTTACCATGGATGACTTCAGCACCAAAATCAACATTACACTTTCTTCAAGAATTGGTGGGCCCCATTGTTATGTTTATGTGAAATCCACCTTGATGACCAAGTGTGCCCCCTTAATTTAACCTTAGAGCCTAAAAATCAACTCTGTGTGTGATTTATGTGGGTCATACCAAGGAAAAAGTTAGAAGAGAGACACTCACCTTTGATTTTGATTTTGATTTTTATTTTTATTTTCCAGGGCCCACTGTGATGATTAGATAAAATCCACCATAACTGTTAAATACAAAGCTAAAATGTAGGCCTATGGACAAAAAATAAGCCCATCCACAATCCATATGAGTCACACAAAAGGAAACAATTTGGAGGGTGTGAGTTATTGTTTCCCTTCATATGACTCACTTATCATAGAGTAATCTGATATTTGGGCCCTAAGGCTCAAATTAAGCGACACACCTGATGCTCAGGGTGGATGACATAAACATCATGGTGGTCATGTCCCACAATATTTTTAAGGCCTAGACGGGTTCACATCACCACATCTCTACATGAAAATGACCAAGTTAACTTCAAAATTTGTTATTCCCTACCTTAATGTTTATATGAAATCCAACTCATTTTAGTCGTAGGGCCCAAAAATTGGCCCGATTTGTGATTTAGGTGGGCCATAGGAAGGGAAATAGTTGGGAAAAGTATACCATGTATATTGTTTACAATCGTATGGTGCACCTGAATCGTGAACTGAGTTGAGGTTCGGGCCTTACGGCTAATATAGAGTGACACACCTAGTGATTGGGGTGGATTTCACATAAACCCTACGGTGGGCCACTATTAAGAATTTAGTGAAATGTATGTCATACATGGAAAAATGTGCCAATTACAAATTTTGAATTCACTTGGAATCCATATGCATAATGTCAAATACTAAGTATGATTCTAATCCACATGGATTCCATGATAATTATGATTTGAATTCCAATTCACATAAAATCTATGCGGCCAAATGACCCCTTAGTTTTCGTAAGTGAATAGAGAGAAAAGGTGAGGAATTGACAACCATTGGAGATTGTGGAGTGTTATAGGAGTTACACCTCAAGCAAATCTTCCAAGACCATAGAAATCTTGATGTAAGTGTATCTTGTTGTTTTCTTGACTCTATCATGCATTTTAATCAAAATGATCTTTATGGTATTTTTAATGTTTTGATCATGATGAATCTCATATAATTATCTTTTGTAGTTTTTCAATCTTCATCTTGTTGTGATACATGCATGGGTTTTAATGTGGATGAATCTCATTGATTATTTAACCTGTATCTTGTTATCACGCCGATATGATCCTATGTTACCTTTAGATGGTTGGCACAAATTGCTACAAACACGTTTTTAAATTAGGATAATCTTTCTTGATTCTAAGAAAACCATGTTCTACATAAATCTTTTTTTTTTTCTTGTAAATTATTGTTAGGTAGTTTTGAAAATCACAAGTATAATAGTTTTGATTTTTTCAATCAGAGTAGAAATAATTGTGTAATATTTTGGAAATAGTGATTTGAGAAAAATCATGTGTTGTTAATTTTTTTTAAATTGTGAACCGTACTTGGAATGCCAGAAAATAGGTAGGGCAATTAAGTCCCTTTGAGTTAAGAGTCCATGAAGCGTAAATAGGTAGGACGATTGAGTCTCTTAGGTTGAGTCCCTAAAGTGTAAATAGATGGGGCGATTGATATCCTTTGGTTGAAAGTTCTAAAACTCCAATTGATATCTTTGGAATTTACATTGATCGAGGCCGGGTGGGTGAAATAGACCGCTTATGTAAGCCATGTGTAGTAATTGTTGAGATTGAAAAATTGTATATTTCTTCCTTATTATGCATTGGTTTTATAAATATATATGTGCTTAATTCATCTAATTATACATTTTTCTCTTACGAGGTAATTTTGTGAGCTAAGGAGAAAATGATGCTTAAAGCATGGATTTAATGCTCAAAGAATTACCAAGTGAAGGATTGGATCTATGGAAGTCAAGATTAAAGAATTCAAAGTGTAGAAAATTGAAAGTATAGAAATCAAATTTTTGATGACATCTTCGATGCCATCGAAGCTACCTTCGAACCTATCACAAAATCATGAAAATTCATTTTTGTTGCTGGACAAATTCAGACATTCTTTGATGTCATCGAAGACATGTTCGATGTCATCAAAGCCAAGTTCAATTCCATCGAAGGAAGTTTGATGACATCGAGAAAATACGCAAAATTGAAAGTTCGTTGTTGGACAGTTTCTTGATTTCACCCAGACTCTTCGATAGGTGCTCAATGCCATCAAAGCTGTGATAGTTGCGTAAAATCAAGTCAGTTTTGAAGTCAGTGAGAATCAAAGATATATAAAGGGATGTTTTAAGATCTTCTAAACATGAATTAGCGTAGAAGGAGGAGAGCCAAGGAGTTGTGGAGCTTCAAGGAGTCCTCCCTCCCCTTCAATCTTTCAGTTCTAGTTAGTTTTTATATTTTTATATTTGAGAATTATTTCAATAATGTCAATAATTGGCTAATCTCTTAGCTAGAGCTAAGAGGTGAAACTTGTAGTTCTTCTTAATGTTTATTTTACTTTGATTCAAGTTATTTGGTTTATATGTCGAACAATTCATTGATATTTGGTTTGAATGAAGAAGTATTTCTAGTTTACTTTGATCCATTGTTGACTCCGGGCACTTTAGATTCTTTGGAAGACTATTGATATTCTCTTATATGTTTTGCAATTGTTTGTTCTGTAAAATCCAATGATCTATCATTACTCCAGGTACGATAGATGCTTTAAATTCCCTACAATCAATACGTTGATGCCTTATGAGGGAACCAATTCAATGAAAGTTCATATCTGTTTTGAAGTATATGAATGATGATTTAACTGCTCTATTATTCGACTGAATATGATATGATTTCGATTCCAGTTGTGTGATCTGATTGAATCAAGTAAATTAACATTAAAGAAGCTATAAGTGGATCATTGACACTCTAGTTTCTATTTCTGATAGTTTCTTCCACAATTACTCTTTAAATTAGATCTTGGTAGTTTGTTTAGATTCTAATTCTAATTCTAACGTATTTCAGAAATCGCACTATTACAAGTCCCGGTGGGCACGACCTCGGTCTCACCGAGTTATTATTACATCGTAGCCTTGCACTTGGGGTTGTTATAACAAGATTTAGGCACCATTGTTTGGAACTCTGGTTGTGTTTTTCTTAAGCACATTAGCATTAAAATTAGGTTAAGAATAGGTTCAACTATTTATGTATTTCTAGATTAGTTTTTTCTAAATTATTAGATACTAACATTGTTCTTTTGTTTTGAAAAAACTAACATAAAATCATCGATCCGGTAATATCCTTCATACTCTTCTTAATGTGGTGTTTTAGATTTCTTATTTTTCTATAATTTTCTTTTTCTCAAGTAGGTTTTAGTTTAGACTTGGGATTGAGAGTGTTTCATGCCTAAGTGGGCATGTGACAACACTCAACGTCTTTTAAGTGAAGGAGGATTACTTAAGGGGATGCCTATCCATCACCGAATTAGACACACCTTCAGATCCTCTGAGTTAGCAGAAAATATGGCTGACAATTAACCTCACCATCCTATTAAAGAGCAACAAAACAAGAATTATGTATATAATGCTCCTTCACTTAGAACTTTACGAGATTACTTACAACCAATGAGGGAGAGTAAACCTTCCTGCATGGTATTTCCACACAATGTAGGAAACATGGATTTCAAGCCGAGAGTGATCCAACTACTCCCGAAGTTTCATGGACTCGATTCTGAGAGTCTATATCTATGCCCAAAAGAATTTGATGAGATTGTAGCAACCCCACACTTTCATAATGTTTCTAAAAACACTTTAAGATTAAAGTTGTTCCCTTTCTCTTTGAAGGAGCAAGCCAAGTCTTGGCTACACTCCTTGAGACCGAGATCTATCGGGACATGGGCAGAGATGACCCAAGAGTTCCTGAAAAAGTTCTTTTTGGTTTATAAAACAAATACCTTAAGGAGGGCGATCATGAATTTCTCTCAGAAAGAAGAAGAAACATTCTTCCAATGTTGGGAGAGATTCAAAGATCTTCTGAATTCCTGTCCACATAATGGCTATGAAACTTGACGGGTAATAAGCTTTTTTTTTACGATGGATTGACTTCGTCCATGCACCAATTCGTAGAGATGATGTGCAATGGAAAGTTTATGAAAAAGGATCCCGATGACGTGTGGGATTAGTTCGATATGCTTGCTAAAAACGTGCTGTCATGGGATACTTCATCTAAGCCCACTAATCCCAGACCGACTCAGTCTAAAGAGATTGGAGGAATGTACGTCTTAAGGGAGGAAGACAATGTGAATACTAGGGTGGCTAATCTCATAAGAAAGGTTGAAGCCACGGAACTAAAGAAAGTAGAATGATCAAACTCGGCGAGACCATTGAAATTGTTTATGATATTTGTGCTAGTAACATACACTTGACACGGAATTTTTCTACAATTCCTGTGTTCCAAGAGTTGTTACATGATCAATTTAATGTTGTGAATAATTATTAAAGGCCATTCAGCGCCCCCATCTCAAACACATATAATTCTAGTTAGAGAAATCATCCAAACTTCAATTGGAAGAATAAGCAAACCGCTAATATGGAAAGAAATCCTCTATGAGACTTTTACTTCAAATTTTAACCCATTACTAAATAAGAAAAGAGCTCAAGAGGATCCTTTTTAAAACACATTCAAAATCAAGAGCTATTCAATCAGAATACATCGTAAGCATTCCAGGACCTTAACAAGTACATTCAAAGATTGGAGTCACACATAGTTAGGGAGAAATGGATTTTTCCAGCTCAACCTCTATCTAACCCAAAACTATAATGCGAAACAAGTGACATGATCTCTTCGAACCACCATGTGGAACAAGCAAAGTCTATACCAGTCTTAGAAGTGGCAAAAAAAAATGACAAAAGCATACCGACAAGGGCTCAGAAGCTTAAAGATTCGGATGGATTAAAGAATGATGATGGGCTTAGCAATGCTTCAGATGAGAAAGAAATGGAAAAATAGTACAAGCCGGATGCTCCTTTCCCTCAAAGGTTGATTTCACCAAAACCTTTGTCTAATACTTGGGATATCTTGGAGGTTCTGAAGTAGGTGAAAATCGATACTCCTCTGTTACATGCAATAAAACAAATCCCATCATATGCCAAGTTTCTAAAAGATCTCTGTATGGCTAAGAGACAACAAAATATTCAAAAGAACAATTTTCTAACAGAAAAAGTGAGTGCTATCCTCAAGAAAGATGTGCCTAAAAAATATAAAGATCACGGTAGCCTAACTATCTCTCATGTAATTGGAAATTACTGGATAGAACATGCACTACTTGACTTGGGAGCAAGTGTGAATCTGATTCCATACTCGGTTTACGAACAGCTTGGCCTTGGTGAATTAAAACCCACCAGAACCACACTTCAACTTACAGATCATTCAGTTCATATACCGAGATAAATGATAAAGGATGTAATCATCCAAGTCGATAAATTCTACTATTCAGTAGATTTTATTGTTTTGGATACACAACCTATCATTAATACAAGCACTCAAATTCATGTCATCCTTGGCCGGCTATGCCTAGCAACATCAAATGCCATCATTAATTATAGGAACGAGATCATGAAATTAACTTTCAGAAACATGACATTAGATTTAAATATATTCAATATGTGTATACAACCGGAGGATATTGATGATGCCAATGAAGTAAATATGATTGACCCATTCGTGGAGGATAAGTCACTTTTGAACCTATAATTTGACACTCTAGAGACATGCTTGGCCCACTCTCCTTATTTAGATGATGATATGATTAGGGAGATGGATACCTTGCTTGGTGCTATACCGCTACTTGAAACTAATAGGTGGAGACTAGAATTTGAAAAATTACACCAAACTGAGATAAAGCCTCTACCGTCTAGTATCAAGGCACTGAAGTTTAACCTAATACCATTACCTGCTGATCTTAAATATGTTTACTTGGGTCAAGATAAAACATATTCAGTGGTGATTTCTTCACACCTGGATGAGGAACAGGAGAGTACGCTTATTTCTACTCTCAAGGAACACAAAAGAGCCCTTTGATGGACGATCGCGGACCTTAAGAGAATTGATCCTTTGATTTATACCAATCGCATTCACCTTAATGATAAGGCTAAAATATCTAAACAATCACGATGCTGATTAAATCCAAATATGAAAGAAGTGGTTAAAGTCGAGTTGTTAAAGTTGTTGAATGTGGGTATCATGTACCTTATATCCGATAGCCAATGGGTGAGTCCAACTCAGGTGGTATCTAAGAAGTCCATGATCACCATCGTAGCCAATGCGAAAAATGAACTAATGCCAACTAGAGTTACTATTGGTTGGAGAATGTGCATTAACTATCGAAAATTGAATGCCATCATAAAGGAAGACCATTTCCTTTGCCGTTTGTTGATCAGATCTTGGAAAGGTTAGCCGGTCATTCATATTATTGTTTTCTAGATGGACATTCGGGCTACAACCAAATAGAGATAGTCATTGAAGACCAAGAGAAGACCACATTTACATTTCCTTTTGGTACTTTCACATATCAAAGGTTGCCATTCAGACTATGTAATGCTCCTGTTACTTTTCAACAATGTATGTTGAGTATTTTTTCTGACATGGTGGGGCAATTCTTAGAGGTTTTCATAGACTATTTCTCTATTTTAATAATCTCAAATTTGTGCTGAAAAGATGCGAAGAAAAAAACTTCATGCTGAAATAGGAAAAATGTCATTTCATGGTTCAAAAGGAAATAGTCCTTACACATATCATATTGTCCAATGGAATTGAGGTAGACAAAGCCAAAGTCGACTTAATCTTTAACCTACCTCCACTCACAAGCATACGCGATGTGTGATCATTTTTAGGATACGCTGGCTTTTATTGAAGGTTCATAAAAGACTTTTAGTCTTACCTCTCGTCCTTTGTGCAATCTTCTTCAAAAAGATACTCCCTTTAAGTGGAGCAAGGAATGCCATAAAGCTTCCATCAAGCTTAATGGCATGTTGACTAGTGCTCCCATTATGCAACCAGCCAACTAGAGTTTACCTTTCGAGATCATGTGCGATGCGAGTCATTATGCTATTAGGGTGGTGTTAGGCCAGAGAAAAGAGAAGAGGCATTACGTTATCTACTACGCAAGTAGAACTCTAAACTCTGCCCAAGTGAATTATTCCACTATAGAAAAGGAACTCCTAGCCTTAGTGTTTGCGTTGGACAAGTTTAGGTCATTCTTGATAGGATCCAAGATCATTGTTTTCACTGACCATGCAGTGCTGAAGTACTTTCTTTTGAAGAAGGATGCTAAGCCCCGTTTCTTAAAATGAATACTTTTTCTACAACAGTTCAACATAAAAATACAAGACAATGAGTAGAAAATGTAGTGGTTGACCATCTCTCTCGGCTTGTTCTATCTGAATCCATGGAGACGACATATATCAATGACATATTCCATGATGAACAACTCTTCAAAGTCTCTCAATTACCTTGGTATGCTAATATTGTTAATTATCTTGCCACATGTATCACACCTATTCACTGGACTGCGCAAGATAAAAAGAAGTTTTTTTAGCAAGGTACGCAAATTCTTTTGGATGATCCATATTTATTCAAATATTGCCCAAATCAAATTATTAGGATATGTGTCCCTGATAATGAACATCATAGTGGCTCCCTTTGTCATTCTCACACATGTGGTGGCCACTTCTCAGCTAAGAAGACCACAGAAAATTCTACAGTGTTTTTTTTACTGGCCCACTATGTTCAAGGATACACACAAATTTTATAAAGCGTATGAACGTTGTCAAAAATTGAGAGGATTGTTCCAAAGAAATATGATGCCTTTAAACCCTATTCTTATCATTGAAGTATTTGATTGTTGGGGCATCGATTTCATGGGACCATTCCCTAAATCATTTGGAAATATCTACATATTGCTCGTTGTTAATTATGTTTCCAAATGGGCCGAGACAATTTCGTGTCAGAATAATGACCATTGCACAATCATTAAGTTCTTAAAGGAAAATATCTTATCTTGGTTCGGAACACCTCGAGTCATTATAAGTGATGGAGGATCTCACTTTTGCAATAGACTATTCGAAGCGTTAATGAAAAAATATGGTATTTCTCAAAAAGTGAGTACTCAATATCATCTTCAAATAAGCGGCCAAGCTGAAATTTCAAATAAGGAAATAAAACAAATTCCGAATAAAACGGTTAACCCGGATCATAAGGATTGGTCATTTCGACTGACCGATGCATTATGGTATTACAGTATCGCATACAAGACCCCTATTGGAATGTCTCCTTTTAAACTTGTCTATGGGAAGGCTTGTCACTTGCCTGTTAAGTTAGAGCAAAAAGTGTATTGAGTGGTAAATAATTTCAATTTCAATCTTGACAATGTCGGCTCGCTATGCAAATTACAATCAAATGAACTTGAAGAAATCTGGAATGATACATACGAGAATTTTAGGATATATAAGGACAGAATGAAGGTGTTCCATGAAAAAATATTCTTCAGAGATCTTTTGTGCTAAATGAGAAAGTCATTTTGTATAATTCTAGACTTCATCTTTTCCTCGAAAAACTAATATCTCGTTGGACTAGCCCCTTTAAAGTCAAAACGGTCTACCCTCATGGGACTGTCGAGATATAAAACCCAATGAATGGTAACATTTTCAAAATAAATGGTCATCGTCTCAAATCATTCATTGAAAAATTTGATTTAGAGGATATGTCCATCCCTCTGATTGATCATGTCTTTAAGATTGACCTTTTAGTCTGATGGAGGTCCACTCATTTTCTGTTTTCCTGGGATTAGGATTAGAATTTTGTTTTTGTTTAGTACTAATCCCTTTAAATGATGAAGACTTCATACCATCTCATTGATCTTCTACAGGTATTATCCTTCTTAATCACTTCTCTTTTATTTTTGTTGTTTTATGTTATGATGTATTGCATATCTTTTACATTGAGGATAATGTAGATTTTAGGTTGGAAGTAAAATTAGGTGAACTAATCAGTATTTTCTGACCTAAGCAGATCCTTTAAAAATTTCAAAATTTTCAGTTTCATAACTCTTTTTTAAGATTGATATTTTGTGTAATTGAATACATTTGAGTACTATGATAGGATATATGATCACTTTTGAAAATCTGGAGTCTAATTAATCAATAGATCTTTTAATAGAATTCTCTTAATGAATTGATTAATAGAAAGTTAACATTAACTGAGTCCACCTCACAATGCACATTCAACTCATATTCTGTAATGTTTACTTGAACTCCTAATTTTATCATGATGATTACTTGAAAGTGTTAGGAACCAAGTCTGAAGATCCTTATCTACCCTAAGTATAAAAGGAAGAAGAAAATGACTAGCTAAAAAACAGTGAAATCGAAAATGGCTACTTATTGTATATGTTTAAATTGAGAACATACTATAAAATGAAAAAGAATGAAAAGAAAATTGAAATAAGTGTGAAAGCCATCAATATAAAATTGAAAAGCTGAAAAAATAAGTGAAAATGAGATAGGTTCAAAATCAATAACTTGTGTTGATCTGTCCACTTTAAAGTAAATATTACGATTAAAAAGACTAACTTTTACAGATTATAAGTTGAATTCCACTAAGCACATTAGGAACTTGATGTTTATATGCATTTTATTGATTAAATTGTTGAAATGGAACTTAGTTCATTTGTTTACTAGTAATATTAGGTTATAGATTATCAATGTTATATCTTTAAATTTTACTCGTATATTTAGGATTGCATAGAATGCTGTTTTTTGATAAATGTTTGAAATTTGAATTTTTGGAAGATGCTTTGCTCGGGACTAGCAAAATGTTGGTTGTGGAGTGTGTTGGGAGTGAAATATTGTATATTTCTCCCTTTTTGCATTGGTTTTATAAACATGGATATGCTTAATTCATCTAATTACATATGTTTTTTCTTATGAGGTGATTTTGAGAGCAAAGGTGAAAGGATGCTTAAAGCATGGATTTAATGCTCAAAGAATTACAAAGTAAATGATTGAATTTATGGAGGCCGAGATTAAAGAATTCAAAGTTCAAGATCAAAGGAAACCAAGCAAGGAAAAACAAATCTAAGAATTCAAGGTGCAGAAATCGACCTTTCAATGACATCAATGACACATTCGATGTCATCGAATTAAGTGTCAATGCCATCGAAGCCACATTTAATCTCATCGCAAAAATCATGAAAATATGATTTTGTTGCTAGACAAATTCAGTCATTCTTCAATGCCATCGAAGCTAAATTCGATCTTATCAAAGGAGATTCAATGACATTGAGAAAATATGCAAAATTAAAAGTTCTTTGCTTGACAATTTTCTGATTTTACCCAGACTCTTCGATGGGAGCTCGATGCCATCGAAGATGTCATCAAAGCTGCGATAGCTGCGTAAAATCAAGTCGATGTGAATCAATGCTATATAAAGGGATGTTTTAGGATCTTCTAAACATGAATTAGGGTAGAAGGAGTGGAGTAATGAATTGTGGAGTTTCAAAGAGTCATCCATCATCTTCGATCCTTTGGTTCTAGTTAGTTTTATGTTTTTCTGTTTGAGTTTTAGTTCAACCATGTCTATAGTTGGCTAAATTTTAGTTCAATCATATGTATGGTTGTATAATCTCTTAGCTAGAGCTAAAAGGTGAAGCTTGTAGTTCTTCTTAATGTTTATTTTACTTTGATTTAAGCTATTTAGTTTATATGTTGAACAATTCATTGATATTTGGTTTGAATGAAGAAGTATTTTCAACTTACTTTGATCCATTGTCGATTTCGGGCACTTTAGATGCTTAGGAAGACTATTGATATTCTCTTACATATTTTTACAATTGTTTGGTCTGTAAAATTCATTGATTTATCATTGACTCTGGGTACGATATATGCTTTGAATTACCTGCGATCAATACGTTGATGCTTTATGAGAGAACCAATTCAATGAAAATTCAAATCTATTTTAAAGTATATGAATGATGATTTAACTGCTCTATTATCCGACTGGATAGGATAAGATTTCGATTCCAATTGTGTGATTCGATTGAATCAAGTAAATTAACATTAAGTAAGCTATAAGTGGGTCATTGGCATTTTAATATTCGATTTCTGATAGTCTCTTCCACAATTACTCTTTAAACCAGATTTTAATAGTTAGTTTATATTCTAATTTTAGTTATAACGTATTCCAGAAATTGCACAACAGGAAGTCCTTGTGGGTACAACCTCAGTCTCACCGAGTTATTACTACATTGCATCCCTGCACTTTGGGGTTGTCATAATAGTAGTCTGACCAAGTAACATACAAATGGTAGCCATGGATCGAGGCCAAGTGATGCAACAGACCACTTATGCAGGCTGGGTGGATTTTGAGAGTGTTGGCTAACTAGTTAAAATGGCACCAATATTCTGAACTATAGTGACTGCTTTCTTTTTTAAAAAAAGGGAAGAAAAATATTTTGTCATGTATTATGTTCATGCATGTCATTTTTAAATGAATTTTTAATCAAAATCTTTCGAAATTGAGCATGTTTGTTTTAAAATTTGCATGGAGATATATTTGTTGAGCTTTTGAACTCGTTCTTTTTTCTACTTAATATTGTCTTTTAGCAATGGACCTCGATGGAGTGCTTGAGGATTGCTTGCCAATACTATTCATATACATTAATTAATTTATTTTATTACAAGAGACATGTATCCTAGTATTATATTGATTTTCTGGATGACGACATATTTAAGGAATAGATGAAGTTGATATTCTTCTCTACTTAAAATAATAGATGAATGTTTGGTAATGCCGTTTATTGATTTTTTAATGTTTTAATTAGTTATTTATTTCATTGGTGGGTTGTTGAGGTCAAAATTGAGTTGTGACCCCTAAGTTCAAGATTTGGGTCAAGCGAATTTGGATGCTGGACTTCAGGCATGATAATTTGGTATCAAAGAAAGGTTTTATGATAGACTTAGAGTTAGGCTTTATTTGAACGCTTAGACTCATTAGAGATAGGATGCACCTCTAAGTTGATTTTTATTATTTGTTTATTTTTGCTAGTGGTGTTGCTCTTAGTGTTAGAAGTCCAATACACAACGGAGGATAGAAGAAAACGATCAGATCTATCAGGTTCAAGGCTTGACTTGAATAGTCGATTTCTCAAGATAGATTTGCTTCCCTTTTTTTGAAAATTCCAGCAAGTGCAAACGAAGGAAATCTATAAATTGTCTTCAGGATACAATGAACTCTGAAATGACCAAGCTATATGTCATAGAGGGGGGGTGAATAGGACTATCCCAAATTTAAAATAAATACAGCAGAAATAAAGAAAGAGAGATTGCCAAATAAATAAATCAATACACAATGCTGAATGCAATCCCAAAATATTGATTGTTCTAAGGACAACCATGCACCACAAAAATGGCAGGGCAACCTTACTAGAACAAATAGAAAAACTGAAGCTCAAACTAATAAAGAGATAGCAAGAGATAAATTGCAGAAATATAAATCTAAACTATTACAACATTCCCCACTGAGCTTGAAATAAAATGATTACAACATTCACATCCACATATACATCCCACAAATGAATAATTAAAGATATGAAATATAAACCACACAACCATAGAACATAAGAGATTATAGTGGTTCGCCTGTATGTATACGAACTGTTAATAAACAGCCACACAGTTACTCCACTCCTAATATCCTCACACAGGGGATATCAGCGTTCACTATCAAAGATAGGTTTTCCAGGTTCATCTAAAACCTTCACAATTGTGTCTTTCTCTGTGGGCTTACACAATTAAAAAAAACCCCCCTTCTGAGTTTTCCTGGCTCTCCTCAGATAACCAATACAATGAGATTTTTCTGATAAATCCCAAAAGAAAACCAAATGAAAGTAAATTACATAAACGTAAAATACCTGAATTTCTCCTTCATTGTAGCAGCCCAGAAGAACCAAGTCGGAGTAGAAATTTGAATGTCAAAGTTCAATGTCCAATACTCACTTTATAATGGTTCTAGGTTCTAGTAGATTTTAAATTAAACCAAATGGGGCTAACTCTAATTGATTTTGATTCCAGAAAAAGGAAAAAATAAAACTTCCTCTTTTTTAAATCAGATTGGAATACAAGAAACAAAATCAATTTTAAAAGCTAAAGAAAGAGAATATTAAACATGCACACTTAGCTTAAATGGAGCACAGATTTATCTCTCAGAAGGCCGAATTAAATTAGCTTGAATTTTCTATTTTATTCTGAGATTCGTGCTCTATTTATAGGTGAGCAAATCACCTCTTCGACTGGTCTAAAGATCTCTACGACTGGTTGTAGAACCAATAGATATTTGAAAATTCAGGCATGATAAGATCTGGTGGTTTCACGACTGGTCGTAGGTGGTCTATGACTGGTCGTAGGTCTCCTTTAATTGGTCGTAGGTTGCTCATGACTAGTCGAAGCTAGCCGAATTTCAAAACTGTACTTTGAGTCGTAAGACTACGACTGGTCGAAGAAATAGTCGACACTGTTCATACAACTAGTCGAACAGTTCCTAAGACTAATCGAAGCCTAACAAAAAATTTCTAAATTTTACAACAAACTAACGACTGATCCAGGAAATTCTTAGACAGGTCGAAGCAGTGCTAGGACTAGTTGAACAAAGTCCAGGACTAGTCTTAGAACAGACTAAACTCACTTATATAAAACATATGAATTATGTATCCAAAATGGCCTACTCTAAAGGTCAACCTAAGGTCAGTCATACCTCAATAGTGAAGTAAGGACATTGAAACTTAGAGACGAGTGACCTTTGAAAGTAATGAAGCTTGAAGTCTTGATGTAGCTCAAACTTGAAAGCTTTTTGAGATCTTGAGGTTGAACTTGAAAGCTTCTTGAGATCTTGCATTATCTTTGTCTTGAATTAAGTCGAACAATCTCACTTTCTCGAGTCTTAACTTGTGAACAGTGCTTGTCAATCAAAGCTGATCTTGAGTAGAGTTTTATTCTTCACATATGCAAGCTTCATAATAGTGTCTTTGGCACCACAAATTTGACAACAAAAAGGGACTATAAACTATAGCACTTACAATCTCTCCCTTTGTCAAATTAGTGACAAAACATACTTCCAAGATATGTTACATAACGCAAAATATCTGATTAAAGAATCATACACCAGTTGTTATTAACCGGTATACTAACATGATCCTGCAAACCGGTAAATCAATATTCAACATAACATACAGTCAACTTCTGCACATACTCCCCCTGAGTAACATATATCAAAAACACAATGCTACTCCCTCCTCATAACATAATCATTAAACACATCCATATCCATTCTCCCCCTTTTTGTCATAATAGGACAAAGGAAGCACAAAATAGATGGCTAAGGAGAAATAAGTAAAGAGATATATGAGAGGTAACAAGACAAGATATGAGTAACCAGTATAAACAACACACATAATTCATAAACTGAGCTAAGTCAAAGATAACTACAATCTCAAAACCAGTTAAGCTAGCGCAAGAGTAATAAAGTTATGACAGACTAGAAAACTTAAAAAAACTAATCTGAACCAGATGAAGGAGCAGGGATGGAAGGATCAAGTTGATGCATGCCCTTGTTCAAGCGCCTAAGATATTTACGCATATACTTGAATTGTAAATCATGGGCAACAAACATGTTTTCCATCTTAACATTCATATTCTCAACCTTATCTTCCAATGCACGCAGACGTGCATCAAACTCAGAAGGCTCATAATCTGGATCATTTGCAGAATTAGATTCAAGTTCGTCAAAAATATCATCCATGTTAATATCATCAGGAGGAAGATCACTAGCTTCTTCCTCATGTTCAGCTTTAGCATTGCCAACACCAGCACCTTTGCAAGGAAAGAAATCAAGCTTCATCTTATTGATATTAGAATTGTTAAATACCAGATGATGGATAGGGGCCTCTCCAACCGACATATCGACTAACATATGTGTAGCCAACACAGTCATCAAATAACCAAAAAGAATGTCACTGTAACCTGGATGGAGTCGAAACTGAATAATGGAGTAACAAATCAAGGATGGTAGACAAACATGAGCACCGCTGGCAACAGCATGAAGAACACGAACCATGAAGGAAGTCAATTCATATTTATTACCCGATCGAGGATACAAGTTAGACACAAAGATTTTGTGAAGAACTCTGTATTTGGGTAACAGATACTTTGAGGGAAGTGCATTCCCTTTATGTGTCCATTCAACATCCAAATTGCATAAATCTCTAGTGAGCATACGTTTTTCAGTTACTGAGAGTTTATCAAATAAGTTATGGATAGGAATGCCCTCATCATTCACTGGAATTTCCATAAGAGCTGAAATCAAATGACGATCAACGTCAAATGGTCATTCTCTTGTGGCTATCTTAAAAGATAAATTTTTCAATGAAAAAGCACTTATGCATGCGAACATGGACTGGGCAATGGACCGGTATGCTGGCCCACCCCCAATGCAATAAGTTATCTCAACCTATAGCTTGGAGCATAGGAAGGATATCAAAAGGAGCAACATGATTAATATCAACAGGATGTTCAACAATAATGTTACGCAATCTGATGTCCCGAACATAAGATAGATCGTCCTCAGGAGCCCGAAGATGACACTTAGTGATAGGGGCCGATCTGGAGGAAGAAGATGGACTACGGGATGTTGTCTTTCTCCCTCTAGATGCCATTTGCAACAAGGATTTCAAGAAAATAAAGAGTTGCAAAGGATTGAGAAGAGGGTTTTCTCAAATCAGATTTTACAAAAGAAATACCCCAAATCTCAACGAAATTTGAAATAGATAACTTCAAGAGTAAAATAGAAGTAATCTAGACACAAATCTACAAGAAAAATGCAAATGGAGCACTAACCTTGAAGATTTTAAAGGAAGGGTTCGACTAGTTGGGCGTCGGCTCATTGGAGAGTGAAGAGAAAATAAAGAAGATGAAGCGTTTTCTCCAATTTTAAGTGATTCACGCGATTCACGAGTGGTCGTGGATGAACACGATCGGTCGTAACACGAGTGGTCGTGTATACTCATGACTGGTCGAGTACCGGCCAAAAATCTGATTTGCAGCATTATATACAAAAATTGAAATCTAATCAAGCAATTATGTACAATATGATACAAATAGGCATAAATACTCATTTTAAAATGCACATGCCAAGATCAAATTTCATTTTGTTAAACCTGCTTTTGTCGAGCGGTTTAGACGTTGATTCTCAGTAGGGATATATTCCAAAGATATAACCTTTTCTTCTACTAATTCTCGAATATAATGAAATCTAATGTCAATGTGCTTAGTACGAGAATGTTGAATTAGATTTTTTGAAATATTTATGGCACTGAAATTATCACAATATAATAACATAGAATTCTGTTTAATTCCATGATCACTTAGCATATGTTTCATCCAAACAAGCTGTGTACACGCATTACCAGCTGCGATATATTCAGCTTCAGCTGTTGAAAGTGAAATAGAACTTTGTTTCTTGCTAAACCAAGAAACTAAATAGTTTCCAATATAAAAGCAACCACCACTGGTTGATTTTCTATCATCAAGATTACCAGCCCAGTCAGCATCCGAGTACCTAGCTAATTGAACACTAGTCTCATGTGGTGTCACGCCCCAAATGATCGGATTCACAAGGAACCCGATGGCGGGTCGACAACCTCCGTAGTACTCCATTCTCGGCTCTAAGCGTGCAGACACTGGGATCCTATAAGGAGGATTTCCATAACAATATAACCATTTCCAATACGAGCATACCCAAGATCATAACAAGTAAATCTGTGAATAAAAAAAGGCACATATCACAAAATCCACTGTGAATTTGAAACTTTTACAAGTTTACATAAGGTCCAAAAGGACATACATAAGATAATAAAAGAAAGAAAGGAAGGATGCAATACTGGGTCCTCAAGCTCAGCTCTAATCCAAACTCTGCCACTGCGACACCTGCCTAGGATCTCCTGCACGCATCAATCATGCATAAGCTTATAGAAGCTTAGAGGGTGGTGTAAGTGTGTGATAATAGTACATAGAAGAATAATAGGAGATATAGGGAGGAGACATGCTCAATGAGAATATTACTAGCCTTACCAAGGCTTATCATGAATATGATGCAATGAGTACTGGACGCCATACTAAAGCAATGCATGAAGGGGCTTACATAACCAATACTAATGCGATGTAAGTAATGCCAGTGCTCATAACCAAACCATATGTTAAGTATATTTCCAAGCATAAGGAAATCACCGGGGTCCATTACACTGTTGATGCTCTCCAGACCCGCACAATCAAACGAGCATAAAAGACCTCACTACCCGCTTTGTGGACAACCAATCACTAGCAAGGCCTGACGGTAGCGGACCCATTCAAGAGCTGGTCAGACTCAACCTAGCAATGCCCTCTAACATCAGGCGAGTAAGGCCACACCCCTATCCAACAGACTACACGACAGTGAGAGTCGCGGCCTAATGGTATAAGGCCCTCGTGCGCTCATATATTCCACCCGGTTACGGCGTTGGAGCAGATCCTTGGTACCATGGAAGTTTTGGGAATTTCACCCATGGGCATCCTATACACCCGTTATGCTCAAGTAACATTTTCGGTGTCCAAACATGGCCATCCACGATGTATCTGTGGAGGCTACAACCCTAATGAAGCAAGGATGATAATGCTCATATATTATGCAATGCCAAATGCATGAATCACACAATCAACTATGCATCAATTCCAAGCATCCAACATGCTCAAGAGGGAATATTACGTCCCTCGGGAAGACAGCATGCAATGCCCAATGGCACAATCATAACCACACACACAGTGTCATCCAAGCATACAATGATGCACATGGGCCATGAAGATGGGTCTAGGCACATCATGCGGTGATATACAAAGTAAATTACATTCCTCCTATCCATGAAGGAACCAAGACTAGGTACTCAGATAATATCCATAAGGAATCCCACCTCTAGTGGGGGCCCATTTACCTGGGGTAGCCCACGAGAATAAGCATACAACTACGGGTCTAAGTAATATAGAACTGAGCCTAGCAACTGTCTAAGATAAGTATCCAATCACTCTTAAATACAACCGGATCTAGAGGGGTCCATAATGGGGACATTTAACCACCATTCCCCAAAAAAGCATATCAACCATGAACTATATGGATAAAAGGCCCAAGGCCTACATTTAAGATAAAAATAAAAGTAACCACATACATATATTCCTCATAATAGGCCATAAAAAGATATAATACCACTTTTAACAACATGGGTTCTAAGAGGGGAATTAAGGCCCAAGGCCCAATTCCCAATGGCCATAGAATCCATGCATTAAGTTGGACTTAGTGGGCAGCCCGCGTATACAATGTACGGCCAAAAAAATAAGTTCAAGTTTGGATGAAATGGGTCCCACTACATCAGCCTAATAACTAGCAATTAAAGTGGGCAACGAAGGGCCCAATATTATCCTTACCTCAGCCCGCAAGTCCATCAAAATGGTGAAAGTCGGCCCAATGTATGGTTGGGCCATGCTGGGATGTCCCTGCCCAATCTGGGCTCACTGGATGTCCCAAAATTCTGATCTTAAGATGGTGGTCCTCATAAGATCACTAAAAGTGACCCAAAAGAATGCACTGATTAAGCCCAAGGATTATAAGAAAGCATAAGCATGTAACACATACACAAGTTCTCAATATGGTGAGTCCCACAATTAAATAAAGTTGTAACCATAAAATTGTACATCGAAGGCCCTTTGATAAAATTTTGGCCCATTTGACTTCCTGGGCTTGCTAAGGTCCAGAAATTAGTTGAGTATGTGGAAATAATCTCATGAAGGCCAACTATACTCACCGGAGGACCGCACCAGATGGAGAGTGTGTGTATATCATGAAAAGATCAAGTGGGCCTACTACTGGATTGTGAGTCTAGTAGCAACCCAAGGCAGAGAGTGCTTCCACAATCGAGCAATCCAAGGCTTGGACGGCTGGACCAAACATGCATTAAGGTAGGTTCCACATACATGCACATTGAGCCTTAAATAAATAGCCTAAGGTCTATGGTGGGCCTTTAACCACCCATAGAGAAACCTATGAGCTTACCTTAGGATCACCCAGGAGGACATCCAACCTCAACTGGTTTCCAAGAGGTAGCTCACCACTACCCATATAATGAAAGATCTAAGGCCTAAGCAATGTGTGGACTAGTAGGCCATACACCAAGCCTAACTCATAGGCCATATAGTGGGCCCTCAAGTAAGGTTTGGGCCCAACCACAAAGATCATAATTCCACATATTGTGGTGGGCTTCATGGGCAGCGAATTCATTTACATGGGCAAGTTTCACATTTAACACAAGTGAGTTGGGCCTCACTTTTGGCCTAAGTACAGGGTCAGTTTAGTGGGCAGCCAAGGGCCCGACTTCTTGTGTATCATTGCCCCTAAGCCCATCACAATAGATAGGAGAGTATAGGCCCAAGATCAATGGGCCTATCCAAAAGAACTGAGTCCACAAGGCCTACTTGCTAACACAAACATGCATATACTATATCACATAATGGGCCCTAAAGAAATGGCGCAAAAACAAATTCATCCAATTCATAAATTATGGTCGGATTGAGGGCAGCCCATAAACCCAAGAATAAACATAGGCAAGGCCTATAAACTACTAAAAATCTGGTTAAGGCTAACCCCCAACATCACCACAAAGGTGGGCCTTAAGAGGAACTAATTATGCTCAAAAATGTCTAAGGAAATAAGGCAAGGAGTGTGTGCAATACTCCCTTAAATCTGGTGGGCCACAACAGCTCCAAAACAATCAACTATGGAGCAAATTTGGGCCCCTTACTGGAATTTCAGCCCACCCACTTCCTGGGCCTGCTGGAATCCAGAAATTTATGTAATTCAGATGGGTTACTAGCCCATGGTGACCCACACATATCACAGTGGGTCCCACCGGATGAGAGGGGAATGCACAACACATATTAGAAGTGGGCCATGCCGCTGGAATACAGGCCCAGCAACAGCCCAAGGTAGGGGCGTCCCGTGATGGGTAGTCCTACGGGCCTGAGTATCTGGCCCAAAACTGACCCAAGTTTGCAGGCCACACCACGATCAGTACAGGGGCCCGATGGCCATGAAAATTTACAAGATGGTCCTCCCATAGGTGGACCACGAATCCTCAAAATTTTGTGATTTTTGGACGGTCAGAAGTATTTTAATTAATTTAAATAAAACAGACCATCAAGAAAATCTGGTGAATCGGGACACCTGAACGTGGTGAGCCATTCCAGCACTTGTCACGGTGTGCACAGGGCTCCATTGGCCTAAAAAATTTGTAGGTGAGTCCCACCATGGGTGGAACACCTCCCTGTAAATTTTCATAATTTTAGGATACTCAAAAGTATTTAAATTAATCTAAATAATACAATCTATCCAGGGTGAAATATTGCTGGAATATAATTGTCCTGAATTTGGGCCATCCAATGGGTGGGTTCTGGGCCTCCAAAATTCCTAAAATTTGGACCCAAGGTCCTTCATCAAGTCTAAAACAAGTTGGGATCTAGAAACATGGCCCACCGTCTTAGAAATTATTTTTTTAATATTATTTTTATGGGACTATGCTGCTGGACTGCACAGCAGAAATTTCTGGCAATCCAGTATGTTGGCCCACTCTTTTGGATGCCCAAATAGGATTCCTTGGCCCTGAAATTGTATGGATAGGTCTTACCATGGTTGGGACACCTCCTTACAAAAATTTAAGATTTTTGGGATAGTAAAAATATTTTATTTAACTCATGCAATTTATGGACAGCAAGGTCCAGATTTTTATTTTCCTGCTGCAACAATGCTGCTGTCCTTGACTTTAGCACCCCATTTGAGTGGGCCCAGGTCTATGTAAATTTGGAAAAATGTAAGGCCAACCTTCCTATACAAGTATAAAGTAAGGTGGGGTCCACAAAGGTGGCCCACCATTTCAAAACCAGGCTGATATTTATGATTTTCCAGCAAACAATGTGGCTGGACAGTCCAGAAAAATCTGGACCGTCCACCCTCCTTGGCCCACCCTTTTGGGTGATCAAATAGGGACATTAGAAGGTGAGGTTTAGCATACTTTTAGGTGGGGTCCACACCTCAAACAGAAGTCTAAGAAATCAGGAAAAAGGAGACCACAAACAAGGCTTACAACCCATACATTACAGCATAAAAAAATTCCAGCAATCTGGACAGCAACATGTTGCTGTCTAGATCAGCCCAAAAAATTAATAAATGGGAAATAAATCATAGATTCCACAAGGTGGGGTCCACCCTGATGTGTCACACAACTCCCAAGCCCAGCACCTCCCTAAGAAAATCCATAAAATCAGGCCCAAAGGCTTTCCAAATCAAGCAGCAAAACTAGGCAGCACAGTTGGGCCTGGGTGTCCAACAACTTGGGCCTGGATGTCCCAAAATTTAAAAATTCTGGTTGCATGGCACATCAGGTGGGCCACATAATCATTACATCCAAACCATAGAAAGTGGAGAAGAGAGGAATAAAGGAAATCTCATCAAGATGGGGTCCATGGAGAATGGCCCCATCAAGATCACATGCATGCAAGTGATGGCTAAAAAAAAACTTATCCAAGGAGTGGTGGACCTTCCCATTGATGTGGTGAGTCCTACACTCTCCATATGAAGCAACAAAAGATCTATGAAAATAAGAACCATGCAATCTATCCTACATGCTCACCCACTTGTTGGATCTTCAAGATTCTTCAACCACCATGCTCCTTAAGCTTCAAGGAAGGAGGTTCAATGGTGATGATGGATCTTTGATGGTTAGATCTAGGGGGAAAGAAGAGGAAAGAGGGCTGGAAAAGTTCAGCAATAGAGGACATTGGAGGGCATTTGCAAAGAGGAGAAGAGAGAAATGAAGAAAGAGAGAGGGAGATGAGAGAGTTTCTAAAGTTAAAATGATTACTTTCTTAGAAAAAGATGAGTTTTGAAAAGAGAAAATAATCATTGCTCATGGGATAGGGTGGCTCATCATTGCCTAGAGAAGTTAATCTCATCATGGTTTTTTTGAGAAAAGAAGTCATCATTGCTAGGCTAAAGGTGGCTTACATGGGTAATAGTGCACATGGGGAAATGTGCAATCAGGTGGGTCCCACCAAAAATGCAATCAACGGTCCAAATAATGCACGGCCCATAACTTTTGATGGACATGCAGAATTTACGCATGAGACGCAGCGCTGGAACCGCGGCGACGATGCGGTCGCAATGGCATAGGTCTTGGGTCTATCCGAGTCGGGTCCACATGACCAAACTCAAGGGTGACCGCAATCACTATCCGAAGGTCGCGGGTCGCCGAAATTTGACCGGTAGGACCGCGGGACCAAAATACACGAGATGCATACTCACACACACACATGCACATATGCGAACTCGGGTCAGGTCTCACATGTGGATACCAGAGCGAGATTAACGATTGCGACATATCGCAAAATCCGCTTGACAGCAGTCAAGTGCGACTCTTTAAGATCAGACTGATATCTAGCGCAAATACCAACACTTAGAGCGATATCAGGTCTACTAGTAGTTAAATACAGTAAACTACCAATCATACTCCGATATAATTTTAGGTCCACATTTTTACCTGTAGAATCTTTTGAGAGTTTCAAAGTTGTACTCATAGGAGTATCAAAATTCTTACCATTCTCAAATCCAAATCTCTTAATCAAATTCATAGCATATTTAGATTGAGAAATGAACATTCCATCAGGTTTTTGTTTTACTTATAACCCAAGGAAATAATTCAATTCCCCAACCATGCTCATTTCAAACTGAGATTTCATCAAATCTGCAAACTCAATAGTCATGTCAGTACAGGTAGATCCATAAATGATATCATCAACATAAATCAGTACTATTAAAATGTGAACATTATGTTTTTTAATAAACAGAGTCTTATCAACACATCCCATTTGAAAATTATGGCTTAATAGAAACTTTGTTAGTTTCTCGTACCATGCCCTAGAAACTTGTTTTAAACTGTAAAGTGCTTTTTGAAAGCGATACACATGATTAGCATTTTTGGGGTCTTCAAAACCCATCGGTTGTTCAACATAGACTTTCTCATGTAGATCGCCATTTAAAAATACACTTTTCACATCCATTTGGTAAATCTTAAACTTTCTAAAACATGCAATGGATATAAAGATTCTAATTGATTCAAGACGTGCTACTGGTGCGAAGGTTTCATCATAATCAATACCTTCAATTTGAGTGTAACCTTGTACCACTAGCCTAGCCTTGTTTCTAATTATATTGCCAAGCTCGTCAGACTTATTTTTGAAAATCCATTTGGTTCCAATGATGTGTTTATCTTTAGGTCTAGGTACAAGATACCAAACATCATTTCTCACAAATTGGTTAAGTTCTTCTTACATCGCAACAATTCAGTTTTCATCAGCAAGAGCTTTTTTTACGTTAGATGGTTCTATCTAGGATGTAAAACATACGTAATTATATATATATCCTCAAGTTGTCTACGGGTACGAACACCAGTGAGAGGGTTTCCAAGAATCTGTGTGGTTGGATGATCTTTAACAGTCCTCAGTTCAGAATCAGTCTGATTAGATGAAGTATCAGATTTATCAATTACTAGAACTTCATCATTATCTGAACTTGAGACTGGTGTGTTTAAGTGATCATCAATGACTACATTGATAGACTCTTGAATCACACCGGTCCTTTTGTTCAGAACCCTATAAGCTCGACTGTTTAAAGAGTATCCTAAAAAGATCCCTTCATCACTCTTCGTATCAAACTTTCCCAGATATTCACGATCTCGTAAAACATAGCATTTGCTGCCAAAAACTCGAAAGTATTTGATAGTAGGCTTTTTATCGAACCACATTTCATAAGCCGTTTTATTATTACCTTTACTAGTGTAAACCCGGTTAATGATATAGCAAGCTGTATTAACTGCTTTAGCCCAAAGATTCTTAGAGAGCTTCATACTATTCAACATGACATTAGCCATTTCTTGAAGTACTCTATTTTTCCTTTCAACTATACCATTTTGTTGTGGAGTTTTGGGCGCTGAAAATTCATGTAATATTCCCTGGTCGCTACAGAACTTCTCAAAACCGCTATTCTCAAATTCAGATCCATGATCACTACAAATCTTACTGACTTGAGAACCTTTTTCAGTTTGAATCTTTTTGAGAACTTTTTTCACTTCTTCAAGGGTTTTTGATTTATCCCTTAAGAAGACAACCCATGTATATCTGGTAAAGTCATTTACTATTACTAAGATATATCTTTTGCCACCTCGACTTTCCATCCTGGTAGGTCCTACTCCTGGTAGGTCCTACAAGATCCATATGAAGAAGCTCGAGTAGTCTTGATGTGGTAATGGAATTCACCTTTTTGTGTGAGTTCCTCGTTTGTTTGACAATCTGGTATTCACTACATATTTTATCTAATTTTTGTAGTTTAGGTAGACCTCTTATAAGTTCTCGTTTACTCAATCTATATAGATTTCGGTAGTGTACATGTCCAAGACGTTTGTGCCACAAATTAGTCTCGTTTGTATGGACCATGTAACACGATTGATTAGATGAGCTGGATTCGCTAACAATGTAGTAATTTTCAGACGTTCTACGTCCAGTTAGTATAACTGAACTCTTGTTGTTTAGAATCTCACAGCTTTGATTAGAAAACCGTACACTATGGTTATTATCACAAATTTGAGATATGCTTAGAAGATTATGTTTCAGTCCTTCAACATACAAAACATTTTTAAACAAAGGAAGGTTATAGAGTTGAACTGTACCTTGGCCCATAATCTTGCGGTTGCTGCCATCACCAAATGTGACTGAACCATCAGTCATGTCTTTGAAATCGGTGAATAAACCTTTATCACTAGTCATATGCCTTGAGCATCCCCTGTCTAGGTACCATTTAGAATGGCTTGTTGCTTTAAAAGCAGTGTGAGCAACCAAACAAGTGACTTTTGGAACCCATTTCATAACCATTTTGGATTTAGGTAGATAGTTGGTCTTCTTTCGTTTATAAGAATTATAAGTATGACCTATTGAATTAGACTTTAGAAGCTCCTTAAGTAAATCAACTATCTTTTCAGCCAAAAGATTTTGATTTTGCTTTTTATAGTTGATATAATTACTTTAAGGTTTTTGAAAAGATTTAGAGATTTTAGAAAACATTTGATCTTTTCCTTTTGAGTTTAAGGTCTCTACCTTTACAAACTTGGGAGGAGTATTCTTTGGTTTAGGAGAAACATTCTTATCATAACCCATACCAGATCGATCGCTACATTTTTCTTGATCTCGATAAGAGTTTTTCTAATTTAGGATCACCTTGGGCATATTTTCAGGTTTCCTTTAAACTCAAGAGAGAGGAGACTTCATGTTTTAGTTGTTCGTTTTCAGATTTAAGATTTTCAATCTGGGAGGTTTTAAAATCCAAATCGCATTTTGTCTTTTCAAAACAATCTGAAATGTGGGACTTTTCTAAAACAAGAGATTCATAAATTTCTTTGAGTTTAGAAAATTTCTCTTTTTAAAGTTTCAATTTCACAGCAATTTTACAACTTTCCTTGTATAGGGCATTGTATGCATCTTGAAGATCATCTTCATTTTCACATTCACTATTCAGATTTTCTTCACTAGTCAAGTCATCATTATCTAAAAAAGTGAATTTGGCTAGAGTCATAAGGGCCTTAACATCACAACTCGACTCAGTTTTAGAATCTTCTGATTTAGAGGAGGCTTCAGAATCAGAGGACTCGTCCCAAGTAGCCATCATACTTTTCTTTTTTGACTTGCCCTTATTGGGACATTTGTTAGCCAAATGCCCATACTCATCACAGTTGTAACATTGACTATCTTTTAATGATTTTCTTGATTTAGGTTTAGGTTTCTTTTTATCAAATGTCTTTTGAAGATCAATCCTCTTTTTTCTTTTAAAAATTTTATAAAACCTTTTTGCCAAAAGAGTCATATCATCTTCAGAGTTTTCTAAATCAGAGTTTAAATCATTTTCTTGAAAACCATTTTAAAAAGTTTTTAAGGCATTAAATTTACCTTTTGGAGCTTTAAAGGTTAACTCATAAATCTGTAATGAGTCAACTAATTCCTTAACCTTTATATTGTCTGTATCACGAAGTTCCTGGATTGTGGTTACTTTAGAATTGAACCGTTCAGGAAGTGAGCGTAGTATTTTAACAAAAATCTTGCTTTCAGGGATTTTATCACCTAGACCCCACATAGATACAATGTCATTCAATCTGGTATAGAAGTCCATGAACATTTCATTTTCTTCCATACGTATTTCCTCAAATTTAGTTGTGAGGATTTGTATCTTAGATTTCTTGACAATTGAAGTACCCTCGTGTGTCATTTCCAATATATCCCAAGCTTGTTTTACAGAATCACAGGATATAATTCTTTTGAATTCATCCGGTGATAGTGCACAAGTAATTGCATTTAGTGCTTTAGCATTTGCACTACTCTCATTTTTCTGAAGTGTGCTCCAAGAGAAATATGGTGTAACTTTCATAGATTTTGAACCATCAATCCCGGTTACTTCAGTGGTAGGGGGGATCCATTCATTCACTGTGGATAGCCACACACTTTTATCCATGGATTTGAGGAAGATCCTCATCCTGGCTTTCCAATAGGCATAATTGGTACCATCGAAAGGTGGAGGCCTAGTGACTGAAAGGCTATCAAAATTTAACATCTTATATAAAGCTTAGATCGTTAGCTCAGGAATTAAATCCAAATAAGAAAGAGAGCTATCAATCTATATGTCCTAGGGGGGAGGGGGGGTGAATAGGACTATGCCAAATTTAAAATAAATACAGCGAAAATAAAGAAAGAGAGATAGCCAAATAAATAAATCAATACACAATGCTGAATGCAATCTCAAAATATTGATTGTTTTAAGGACAACCATGCACCATAAAAATGGCAGGGCAACCTTACTAGAACAAATAGAGAAACTGAAGCTCAAACTAATAAAGAGATAGCAAGAGATAAATTGCAGAAATATAAATCTAAACTATTACAACATTCCTCACTGAGCTTAAAATAAAATGATTACAACATTCACATCCACATATACATCCCACAAATGAATAATTAAAGATATGAAATATAAACCACACAACCACAGAACACAAGGGATTATAGTGGTTCGCCTGTGTGTACACCAACTGTTAATAAACAGCCACACAGCTACTTCACTCCTAATATCCTCACACAAGGGATATCAGCGTTCACTATCAAAGATAGGCTTTCCAGGTTCACCCAAAACCTTCACAATTGTGTCTTTCTCTGTGGGCTTACACAATTAAAAAAAAAAAAAACTCCTTCTGAGTTTTCTTGGCTCTCCTCAGATAACCAATACAATGAGATTTTTCTGGCAAATTCCAAAAGAAAACCAAATGAAAGTAAATTACGTAAACGTAAAATACCTGAATTTCTCCTTCGTTGTAGCAGCCCAGAAGAACCAAGTCGGAGTAGAAATTTGAATGTCAAAGTTCAATGTCCAATACTCACTTTATAATGGTTCTAGGTTCTAATAGATTTTAAATTAAACCAAATGGGGCTAGCTCTAATTGATTTTGATTCCAGAAAAAGGAAAAATGAAACTTCCTCTTTTTCAGATCAGATTGGAATACAAGAAACAAAATCAATTTTAAAAGCTGAAGAAAGAGAATACTAAACATGCACACTTAGCTTAAATGGAGCACAGACTTATCTCTCAGAAGGCCAAATTAAATTAGCTTGAATTTCCTGTTTTATTCTGAGATTCGTGCTCTATTTATAGGTGAGCAAATCACGTCTTCGACTAGTAGTAGAACCAACAGATATTTGAAAATTCGAGCACGATAAGATCTGGCGGTTTCACGACTAGTCGTAGGTGGTCTACGATTGGTCGTAGGTCTCCTTCGACTGGTCGTAAGTTGCTCATGACTAGTCGAAGTTAGTCGAATTTCAACACTGTACTTTGAGTCGTAGGACTACGATTGGTCAAAGAAATAGTCGACACTGTTCATATGACTAGTCGAACAGTCCCTAAGACTAGTCGAAGCCTAATAGAAAATTTTCAAATTTTGCAACAAACTTACTACTGATCCAGGAAATTCTTAGACAGGTCGAAGCAGTGCTAGGACTAGTCGAACAAAGTCCAGGACTAGTCTTAGAATAGACTAAACTCACTTACATAAAACATATGAATTATATATCCAAAATGGCCTACTCTAAAGGTCAACCTAAGGTCAGTCATACCTCAATAGTGAAGTAAGGACATTGAAACTTAGAGACGAGTGACCTTTGAAAGTAATGAAGTTTGAAGTCTTGATGTAGCTCAAACTTGAAAGCTTCTTGAGATCTTGAGGTTGAACTTGAAAGCTTCTTGAGATCTTGTATTATCCTTATCTTGAATTAAGTCGAACAATCTCACTTTCTCAAGTCTTGACTTGTGAACAGTGTTTGGCAATCAAAGCTGATCTTGAGTAGAGCTTTATTCTTCACATATGCAAGCTTCATAACAGTGTCT
Source organism: Magnolia sinica (assembly GCF_029962835.1). NCBI lineage: Eukaryota > Viridiplantae > Streptophyta > Magnoliopsida > Magnoliales > Magnoliaceae > Magnolia > Magnolia sinica. The sequence continues at coordinate 61,948,845 of NC_080587.1, read as the reverse complement.
TTGGCACCACAAATTTGACAACAAAAAGGGGTTATAAACTATAGCACTTACAAACTCTCAATCCAATTTTCAACACAAAAATTTACATATTTAAGTGTTGAACAAATCTCTAGTTTTGACACCGATATGCCTTAAGACGTTCAGAAAAAACTTAGTACGAGATTAGATTGAGAGTAATTGCACAGAAGATGATATAATGTTAAGAATTAAGAGTCTATTCTTCTGGATTATAGTATCCAGGATTTATATCAACTGAAAGGTTATGAATTTCTTCCTGAAGAGGTGCTAAAGAGCCTCTTCAAGAAATCCATACCCATTCACAGCAAATAATTACTTTTCCATGAAAGGACATGACTCTATGTCATATGGCAATTATTTCTGTACCCATTCAGACAGAAGCAGTTATCCAATAGGAAAAACTGAATCCACATAAGCGACACATGACATAGGTGCCACATGTACAATCATGTCACAAGTACTCTTAATCAACAAAGGTCATAAAATCATAAGGATAAACCCTCGTTCAATTCCAGTTGTACCATGGCCAAAAAAGTTTGAACCATGTGCCAAAAAGACTATCTTTTTGCTCCTTGCGACGATGCGAAGTGCTAAGTGCGCCTAATAAAGCTCCAAAAAAGTGCCCAAGTAGCCTTACAACCCACGCCACACGCGCACGTGCGCCCTGGTTGCATATGCAAAAACCCATTCTCTTACCAACTGACTATACACACTATTTATGGAAAGTTTAAATAATTAATATATTTATTTACTTTCTAAAAATAACTTTTATTTTTGAAATTTATTTTTATCTAAAAAACACAACAATCCCCCACAATTTCAAAAATAAAATCAGATTCTAGAACGAATGGCATATCAGTATAAATAGGTGCAAAAGTAAATGTATCTTTTGGATTTGAAATTTTACTTTAGTGTATATGTATCAAAGTTCTGCTAGGTACTTAGTGACCCATTAGTCTTGAACTAAGGACCTGAAATGACTCACTGGACACATAACACATATCTATTCATATATAACTGGTGATCTAATAGTTCGCACATTTCTGACCTTGTGTGTATCCTTATTTCATGAGTATTCTAGAGACGATCTCAATCTTTTCAAAAGCGGCCTCACTTCTCTACTCATATAGGTAGATCTATCAAAGATGATTCTGCTTCATCTCAGAAAAGTCTACTTATAGATCTATTAAAAGTTAGTACTCAGCCTCTTATGAAATGCAGAAACCAAATATTAGACTTTTAGGAATGAAACTCAAATTTTCTTTTTCTAGTGTATATTTCAGTTATATACTTGACTTGTTTGTCCCTTTGAACCTAGCCTATATTTCAAAACATAGGTAGGGTTGTCATCAAGAGTGAAAGTTACATCTTTATGGATCTTAGTCTCATTCCTTTAGTGGTTCTTCTTATTTAATCTCTTGATAAACCTTTTGTCAAGGGATCTGCTAAGTTCAGGATAGATTTAACATATTCCACTGTGATTACTCCATATCTGAGCAATCCTTTAACAAAGTTATGCCTTAGACCTACATTTCTAGACTTACCATTATAAGTCTTACTCATAGCACGACAAAGAGTAGCCTGACTATCACAAAAGATAGAAATGACAGGAGTAGGTTTTGGCCAATACGGGATTTCCAACAGTAGGTATCTTAGCCATTCACCTTTTTTACAAGCAGCACCAAGTGCAATAAACTCACTTTCCATTGTAGAGTGAGATATGCATGTTTGTTTTTTAGATGCCTATGATATTGCTCCTCATCCAAGAGTGAATATCCAGCCACTTGTAGATTTAGATTCTATGCTATCTGCATTCCAACTTGCATCATTGTACCCTTCAAGTACAGCAGGATATGATTTATAATGTAGTCCATAGTCTATGGTTCCTCTTAGATACTTTAAAACTCTCGAAATTGCATTCTAGTGTACTTGTCCTGGATTACTGGTATACTTGCTTAACATTCCTACTGTGAATGTTATATCGGGTCTAGTACAATTCATTGCATACATTAAACTCCCAATAGCACTCGCATATTCTTGTTGTGCTTTACATCTACCAATATTTTTAACCAATTTAATACTTGGATCAAATGGGGTTGAAACCAGTTTACTATCATAATGATTAAACTTCTTTAACACTTTCTCTAGGTAATGAGATTGTGTTAAGGCTATTCCATCATTAAGATTATAAATCTTAATACCTAATATTACATCGGCTTTGCCCATCTCCTTCATGTCGAAGTCGGTACTTAGGGCCTGTTTGGCCGGGTGGATTGGAAGGGATTGAATGGTAGTAGGGTGGATGGCATGGATTTTTAGGTAATGATGGTGTTGTCAGTGGATTGTCTAGAGATCCATGGGATTGATATATCCAGTCTGTTTGGCGCGCCCGGCCAATCCCGGTATTAAACCTTCTCATCCCTTCTAATCCCTCACACCAAACACGTCCCAGGCAAATTTGAAGGATGAGGGTGGATTTAATGGAATTTAAATGTAATGATGGTGTTGTCAGCGGATTGTCTTGAGATACATGGGATTGGGATCAGATCACCAACTCTGTTTGGCACGCCAGGCCAATCCCGGGATTTGACTTCCAATCCCTTGCAATACCATCCAATCCCTTCCAATCCGACCGGCCAAACGGGCCCTTAGAAACTTTTTAGTTTCTTTCACACAGTCCTCATTTGGTCCAAATATTAGCATATCATCTACGTATAGGCAGATAATGATTTGACCTTTAATATATATGCACTTATCTGCTTGGTTTACTCTAAAACTATTAGATTGTACTACTTGATCAAACTTCTCATGCCATTGTTTAAGAGCTTACTTGAGCCTATAGAGAGATTTGACCAGTTTACACACTTTCTTCTCTTGCCCGGGTTGAACAAACCCTTCAGGTTGTTTCATATAGACTTCATCATCTAGATCACCATTTAAGAATGCCGTTTTGACATCCATTTGATGGATTACTAGCTGGTGAATTGCTGCAAGAGCGATTAAAGTCCTAATGGTAGATATGCGAGCAACATGAGCATATGTATCGAAAAAATCGATACCTTCCTTTTGTCTAAATCCTTTGACTACCAATCGAGCTTTAAACTTATTTATGGTTCCATCAGGATTGAACTTTCTTTTAAAAATTCACTTACATCCTATAGGCTTTGAACCTGGTGGAAGATCGGCCAAACACCAAGTGTTATTTGAGATTATGAAATCCATTTCATCGTCTATGGCTTCCCTCCAAAACTGTGCATAAGGAGATGAGAGAGCTTCACCTAGCATTGATGGATCACGTTCAATACTTAGTGGTAAAGTAATATCCTTTTGTATTTCATTTCTATCGCCTTCTATAAGGAACATATAGAAATCTGGGACAAAAAATGTTTCTTTTCTTGCCCTTTTCGATCTTCTTGGTTCATTTCCTTCTGCATGAGTATTAGATTTATCATGAAAGTTGTTAGGCTCTTTATTCATTGGTTCTATTATATTTTCATCAACCTGCCTTTTTGTATGATTATTCATATAGTCTTTGTATACTGTATTTTAAAAAAATATAGCATCCCTAGACTCTATAATCATGTTTTTGTTAACAAAAGAAGTTTGTTCTAGAACCAGGAATCTATATACGGGACTATGAATCCAATAACCCACAAAAGCACACCTGATTCCTCTAGGATCTAACTTTACTCTCTTAGAATCAATAATCCTGACTTCTGCTATACTTCCCCACACTTTGAAGTAATGAAGATATGGTTTCTTCTTTTTCAAAATTCATATGGAGAGATATCCAATTTTTTGTGTGGGATAGCATTTAAAATACGGTTTGCTGTTAATAATGCTTCCCCCCACAAATTTAGTGGTAATCCAGAATTTAATATCATACAGTTGATTATCTCAACTAATGTCCTATTTTTGTGTTCCACGAGGCCATTTTGCTGAGGTGTGTAAGGTGCCATAAATTCATGGATTATACCATTTGATTCACAGAAGTCGTTGAATTCATTAGAAGAGTACTCAACCCCTCTATCACTTATAATGACTTTAATCTTTATATTTAACTGATTTTCCACTTCGGCCTTATAAAGCTTAAACTTTTCAAAGGCTTCATCTTTAGATTTTATCAAATATACATAGGAAAATCTAGTGAAGTCATCGATAAATGTGATAAAATACTTTTTTCCTCAACGAGTTAAGGTATTATTTAAATCAAAGATATCAGAATGAATTAACTCCAAGGATTGTGATTTTCTCATGCCAGTTCCAAATGGTTTTCTGGTTATTTTAGAATGGGCACAGACATCACATTTCTCTTCTTGTTGAATTTCATGATTTGGTATAAGGCCTATGATCATCATTCTTTTTATTGAATGATAATTAACATGACCTAGTCTAGCATGCCATAAAGATACAGAATTCACTATATAAACGGAAACATCATTATTATTATTATTAATATTCAGTTTAATCATACCATTACATGAATATCATTCGCCTACAAACATACCATTCTTGGTGATAACCAACTTATCAGACTCAATCACTATTTTGAATCCTCTCTTATTGAGAAGATCGCCTGACACTAGATTTTTTGACATGTCAGGTACATGCAATATATTTATTAGTGTCAGTCTTTTGCCTGATGTAAACTGAAGTTCGACTGTTCCTTTTCCAACAACGTTCGCACGAACGTTATTACCCATCTTCACTTCTTGTCCAGTTGTAATACCTTCATAGGTCTTAAAGATGTTTTGGTCCTTCGATATGTCAATGGTTACACCAGTATCTAGCCACCATCCACCATCGGATATTACTATGTTAGCTTCAGTAACCATTGCTACAAGTTGGTCTTCTGTCATGTTAGCCTGAGCTTTCAGTTGCTTTTTCCTGTGTCGACATTCCTTTATGTAGTGTCCTGGCTTATTGCAGAAGTGACACTTGCCCTTTTTCTTTCCCTTTTTCTTAAACTCTGTATCTTTCTTTGGGGGAATAGAATTGGAGTTCTGAATTTTTGGCTTGTCATCTTCTACTATATTTGCTTTGGAATGATTTTCCGAAGCACTTTCTTTCTTGTCTCGGTTTCTGGACTCTTCTTCTATACGAAGATGTCATTGAAGCCCCTCAAGATTGTACTTCCTCTCATCATGTTTTAGTTTCTTTTTATAATCAAACCATGATGAGGGTAATTTTGCAATTACTACACCGACTAGGAATTCTTCAGGAAGATCTATACCACCAATTTTCAATTCATCAACCAAGTTCTGTAATTCGGTTACTTGGGAGAGAATTGGCTGATCATTTTTAAACTTGAATTGGACATAATTGTCGATCAGAAATTTCTGAGTACTAATCTCTTCAGTTTTATATTTTTCATCTAATTTTATCCACAAATCTTTAGCAGAGGATATTTTACGGTATGAGTTATAGATGGAATTAGAGAGGGAGTTAAAGATATGACCTTTGCATAGAAAATCGTCTTCCTTCCTTTTCTTCCGTTCTGCCTTCACTTGTTCTGAGTCATCGTCTTTTGGCTCGGTCAGAGAAGGCAAATCATCATCTAGGATGTAAGATAACTTCAGAGTTGTCAGAAAGAAAAGCATCTTCTGCTGTCATCTTGAGAAGAATTGACCGTCGAAACAATCCAGTCGTACAAAGTCTTGGTTCATAACTTGAATGGAATGAATTGCCTCCATTATTACTAGAGTTAAAATCTGTCTTGAATGTTAGAAATCCAATACACAAGGAAGTATAGAAGAAAACGATCAGATCTATCGGGTTCAAGGCTCAACTTGAATAGTCGATTTCTCAAGACAGATTTGCTGCCCTTTTTCTGAAAATTCCAGCAAGTACAAACGAAGGAAATCTGCAAATTGTCTTCAGGATACAATGAACTCTCAATCCAATTTTCAACACGAAAATTTACACATTTAAGTGTTGAATAGATCTCTAGTTTTGACACCGATATGCCTTAAGACGTTCAGAAAAAACTCAATAAGAGATTAGATCGAGAGTAATTGCACAGAAGATGATATAATGTTAAGAATTAAGAGTCTATACTTCTGGATTATAGTATCCAGGATTTATATCAACTGAAAGGTTATGGATTTCTTCCTGAAGAGGTGCTAAAGAGCCTCTTCAAGAAATCCATACCCATTCACAACAAATAATTACCTTTCCATGAAAGGACACGACTCTATGTCATATGGCAGTTATTTCTGTACCCATTCAGATAGGAGCAGTTATCCAACAGGAAAAACTGAATCCACATAAGCGACACATGGCATAGGTGCCACATGTACAATCATGTCACAATTACTCTTAATTAACAAAGGTCATAAAATCATCAGGATAAACCCTCGTTCAATTCCAGTTGTGCTAAGTGCACCTAATAAAGCGCAAAAAAGCGCCTAAGCAGCCCTACAGCCCGCGCTATGCGCGCACGTGCGCGGACGGTGCGAAGGAGATTTGAACCCTGGTTGCATAAGCAAAAACTCCTTCTCTTACCGACTGGCTATACACACTATTTATGGAAAGTTTAAATAATTAATATATTTATTTACTTTCTAAAAATAACTTTTATTTTTGAAATTTATTTTTATCTAAAAAACACAACACTTAAGTGATCTACTTTTGAATGAATTCTAAAGTTTTACCTAATCAATTGTACATCATGTCTAACGCAGAGGTAAAGGTAGACATGTAGTGAGCACATCGACTCCTGGCGCCTCTGAGGGTAGCTAACCATTTGATGGAGTATTTCGTGCTTTGAGAAACATGACTAGAGTTGTACACGAGTGAGTTAGCTCGTTAGCTCGCTCGGATCGACTCGGAAAAGCTCAACTCAACTCGGATCGAAACTGTGTTCGAGCCAATTTTAATGAGCTCGAAACATTTCAAGTCGAGTCCGAGCTGGACCTAGCTCGGCTCGACTCGGTATTGAGCTCGACTCGACTCGGTTAGGCTCAGATCGACTCAGATCGATTTTTGAGTCGAGTATATATATGTTTTTTTTTTAAAAAAAATCCTTACCCATTCGCCCAACCCTAACCCCAGCGGCCAGCGCCCAAATCCTAACACGTTCGCGCAACCCTAACCCGTTCACCCAAATCCTCTTGACCGTCCGTTCACCCAAATCCAAACTAACTGTTTGATGAAATGACCCAACCAAGTGTTGGCGGGTGGCAAGGAACATATGTATGTGAAACAAATACCCTTTTTTTCTTGATTTTTATGTTGCCTACAAGGTGTTTGATGAAATACCGATAAAAACTGCTGTCGTTGTTTTACAAACAGTGAGAATTTGAGATGTTGTCCATGTATTTGTGAAAATGCTGCAGAGGTGAACTCGGCTCGTTCTTGGCTCAAACTCGGCTCGAACTGGCCCGAGCTACTGACCGAACCAAGCCGAGCTGGCCAATCAGGCTCGAGGACCAAGCCAAGCCAAGTCGAGCTATGCCAAGCTCGACTCGGATCGACTTGTGTACACCTCTAGACATGACTGCCATTCTAGAGCAATAGGTTTGTCGTACTAATGAGGAGGCCACACCGGTCGAGCAGGACATAGTTAGGAGTTTAGTGAAGGAATTTAAGAGGTTGAGTCCTTCTAATTTCAAGGGTTTGTTGGACCCTATGCAGGCAAACGAGTGGAAGATGAAGTTCGAGAAGGCATTCATTGTTATGGGCTGTGACGAGGAATAAAAGGCCATTTTAGCAGTTTTCATATTGGAAGGAGAGGTCAATCATTGGTGGAAAATGGTGGCCAAGTTAGCTGGGAAGAAGACAGTGTAAACATGAGAGTTTTTCTATGAGAAATTCTACGAGAAGTATTTTCCATACAATGTTTGGGAGATATAGGCAGTGGAATTCATGAATCTTGAGCTGGGTAATATGATCGTGAGCCAGTATGAGGCTAAGTTTACTGAGTTATCCCGTTTTGCTATATGCATGATTGTAGATGAGACTTTTAAGGCTAAGAAATTTGAGAGGGGTCTGAAAGGATCTATTCATAATAAGTTGATTGCATTGAAGCTCAAAACCTATGCAAATGTAGTTGATCGAGCCTAAGTATCGAAAAAGACAATGAAGATTTTCAGAAGGCTTGTGACTAGAAGATGGCGGCGAAGGGCAAAGGCTGAGTTTCACCTAATGTGCATCTATATGCAGGTCGACACTTTCAAGAACAAGAAGATGACATAGACTACTACTTCAACTCCCACATAGCTAGAGGCGCCGCATCAATTTTTGGGCAACTTTTATAACTACGGATGGGCAAGTCATTGTCTCGTTATTGCAATCGACCATGTCAATAGCAACAATAGAGGCATGGAGGTCAAGTTCCTCAGCAGCAGGCCGAGGGTCGTGTGTGCGCAGGCAATGGTAGGTACATTGATTGTTTATTCTTTGCCTGCTAGAGTTCTTTTTAATTTTGGAGCTTCACATTCTTTTGTTGCATCTCCCTTTGCGTGCTTATTGGGTTTGTCCTCTAAGTTCCTAGGTGATGAGTTAGTAGTTTTCATACTGACTAGGAGCTTTGGCATAGTGTATGGGGTGTACATGTCTTGTTTAGTTAGAATTGAAGAATCGATTTTGTTAGTTGATGATGAAGATGCATGAGTTCAAAGTCATCTTGGGAATAAATTAGTTAAGTCTCATTCCATGCCAAGTTGGATTGCTTTGAGAAGACGGTTACTTTTTATAGACTCGGACAGCCGCATTTCCAATTTGTGGAGATTCAGAAGGATGGTTTGTCAAAGAGTTTCTTAGCTTTTGTGGAGAGTGAACAACGGAGGTCTGCTATCTATCAGATACCAGTAGTTTGTGAGTTTCAGGATGTTATACAAGGATTGAATCCAAGGAGGGTGGATGATTTCATTATTGATTTTGTGCCCCGAACTTTCCCAATTTCTACAGCACTATATTGGATTACACTAGTAAAATTAAAAGAGTTGAAGGAGCATATCCAAAAGTTGTTGGAATAGTGTTTCATTCAGCTGAGCACGTCACCATGGGGTGCATTAGTATTATTTGTAAAGAAAAAGGATCGATGAGGTTGTGCATTGACCATCGACAACTCAACAAGGTCATTATCAAGAATAAGTACCAATTGCCAATGATAGATGACTTATTTGATCAATTGAAGGAAGTCCAGTTCTTCATCCCAAGATAAAAATCCACAAGCGTCAGAACCTCATACCCCTACTACTATGCGGAGATCATCTAGTGTTAACAAATCCATGGTCCATTATTCTCCTTCTCTGCATTATTTGTTACTGACTGATAATGATAAACTAGAATATTATAAAGAGGCCTTACAAGTTGATACCAGAAATAAGTGGAAGTTATGGATGATGAAATCGATTCTCTGATATCAAACCACTCATGAGCTATGGTCCAATACCCATGGGAAAGACAATTTTTCATAACAAGTGGATTTATATATTAAAGGAATTGCATGTAGGTATTAAGCGATTCAAGGCTAAGTTAATTATGAAAGGTTTTCAATAAAAAGGCAGGTATCAACTATACTGAAATATTTTCTACTTCTGGCCAACATCTGGAACAACGGGCTATGGATCACGTCCATCATAAAAAGGGCATCTCGATATGGGGTGGGTTGGATCATCGGCCCTGGTGGTGGCTCTCGGCATGGAATTGGAAGGGATGTTGATGGTGTTATCGGTAGTGATCCTGTCATTATCGTCAGATATGCCTCTGTTTCTATTAGCGGGGGCCTTTCTCTACGGCTGTTGGTATTGGCCTATCAAATCAGTTTTAGGCATTGTGGCTGTAAAGGATCTGCACTTAGAGCAATTAGATGTAAAAACAGATTTTCTTCATGGTGATCATGAAGAAGACGTGCATCAACCACAAGGATATGTTGCACCTGGTAAGGAGGACATGATATGTAAAGTCAAGAAGAGTTTATATGGTCTAAAACAAGCTCCAAAACAGTGGTATAAGAAGTTTAATAGTTTTATGTCCACCGACCTTAAGAGATGTCATGCTGATCATTGTCGTCATTTTAATAAAGTTGAAAATTTGTATATCATAATTCTTTTGTATGTAAATGATATGCTTATTCCAGGGTTAAGCATACATGAGATTTCAAATCTCAAATAACAGTTATTTAAAGAGTTTGCATTGAAGGATTTGAGTGCTGCAAAATATATCCTTGGTATGAGAATCAACAGATATAGAGGAAATATGAAGTTGAAATTGTCACAGACTAAATATGTAGCAAAATATTCACGCGATTTAACATGGAAGGGGCTAAGCCAGTTAACACTCCCTTGGCAAGCCTCTTAAACTCATAAAGGAACATAGTTAATGTGACTGCATAGCTAAGGTACCATATACATTGACTATTGACACTTAATGCATACTATGGTTTGCACAAGACCAGATATTGCTTATGGAGTGAGAGTTTTTTTTTTTTTGTTTGTTAGCTTGTTAGTACACCCACTGTCAGTTCACACTTCACTGTTAGCCACCCCCACTGGGGAATCGATACCAAGACCTCAGTGTTGAAATGAGGTATCTTTCACTCAGTCTACCACTTGAGACAGTTGTAAGCAAGTTTATAAGAAACTTAGGGAAGAAGCATTGGAAAGTTGTCAAATGGATTCTCAGCTACTTGAGAGGTACTACCGACGCAGTGTGGTGCTATAAAGGGTTAGAAATAAATTTGCACAGATCTGTTGATTCAAATCTGGAAGGGTATATTGATACCAAAAAGAGCAATACAAAGTATGTGTTCACAATTACGGTTAGTTAGGTCCCACGATTACAGAAGATTGTTACCATCTCGACAATTAAAGTAGAGTATGTTACTGTAACAAAAGCTTGCAAGGAAATGGCATTGATTACAAGGTCTCATGGAGGAGTTGGGCAAGAATCTAACTCAAGCTTGTGTAGCTTGGGTTATAGATATAGGGTTGAATTGGCCTTTACCTGGGTTGAGTGACCCAACCCCACCTGAGTTGCACGCCTAGAGAATGAGCCACCATCACTTCTTTAATTGCTATAAAAGTAGCATAGGAGTCTAGTCCATCGTAGGAATAGGGAGAGGGAAACATCTGTTACAGCAACCCAGACGTGACTTTGGTGGATCCCCGGATACTACTCCCCACTGGTGGTGAACAATACGGTACACAGAAACCAATTTGCAAACTTGTGTGATAGGCATTGGTGTTTGAGATCTGAGTGGTTTTTCTAGTCTCCTCCCCATATGATAGTATAACAGAGGCTGCAGTATCAGGTGGGATGCATTGTATGAAAGAAAGATAGCCTGATTTGTGGCCTTCATATATTCTGTAATAATTTGAAGAAAAAATAAATAAATAAAATGGTTGCAGCAGTCCACATTCGCTAAGATTTTTCAATCAACATAGCTTTCGTAATGTGGGCTAAACAGCCCAACAAATGGATGGTGTGGATTCACCAAATGTGTAATTACATGTACTAGGCGATGAAAGAACACTAGTTCGTTCTGCAAGGAAAGATCCCCTTCAAGGTGTCTTGGCCAATGAACCCTACTCCGATAGCACATGCCAATGTGATAGGCATGTGAGATATCCAGGTCATTCATCAAGTGGAACCAACAGTCGATCTGCCATGGCTCAAAACTAGGATCACTCATTTAAGTCTCCATCTTTCTTTCATACAATGCATCCCACCTGATGCCACAGCCTCTGTTATACAACCCACACAGGGAGGATTACACCAGAAAAGACCCACATCTCAAACACCAATGCCCATCACACATGTTTGCAAATTGGTCTCGGAGTACCATATCGGCCACCACCGGTGTGGGGTCATAACGCCCCCGTTTCAGGTTGGTTTGGGCCAGCAATACATTTCATGGGCAATACATACAAGTTTTGGACTTTCCACCAAACCATGTTTTCACAACAGGCCATACGACTTTCAGATGGGCCATGTTTCCTGGCACGTCTTCAGAAAAGGGTCATGTGCATGCTATGTACTTATCAATAGAAGTTGAAGAAGTGCAGAAAGCAAACAAATGAATCCGGTCATATAGAGAGCAAAAGTAATATTGCCCATGTTGATGGGTAGTGTATCAAAAAAATACAAACCCAACAAACACATGTATTTTGTAGGACATTGATTTCCGGTGTTTTTTTCTCTCAAACAGACGACCACATATATGAAAAGATTCAATTAAAAAAAAAAAGCTTCAAACCTGCATTTTGATTACTCATATGCTTCCTCCCAGTCTTCTACTTCTTCATGATCCTGTTGGACTACGCCCATGTCTCCAGCCTGCACTGCCAACACCGAGCCATGAGCTTTTGATTCCGAGGCTGAAGAAGACACCTCAGTCCGATGTCCCGAGTCAGATGCTTCAACAGAACTAAAACCTGTCGGATTCGAATCTGGGTCAAGCAGATTCCACCGGTTTTTACTTGCAGCAATAGGAGCTTCCTTTGCTTTCACTACGGCAATCGCCGTTGCATCAGCCCCGCTGCCACTGTTGGACCAATCTCCACCCCAGGAATCTTCGGACCAGCCCAATTCTTGAACTACTGCTTTCTTCCATGGATTACTACTCTTCACCATCGATGCTCCATCTTTACTTCCTCCCCAAGCATTGGCAGAGGAAGACCCGGATGCACTGCCATTCTGAAGAACCACAACAGCCCCATGATAAGCCGTCCCATGATCCAGCCGTCTTAGAGCAGTTGCTGCACGTGCAGGATCTCCGAAAACAGCCAAGGCATTTCTATCATTTAACCAAACCAATTCGCATTCTCCTCCAAACCTTAGAACCAAGGCACTTATATCGGCATCCCTTGGCAAATCCAGTAGAGCAACGACAAGCCTTGGATCCATGTCTACCAGAGGATCGAAGGCCGGAGGTTGGGCCACAGCTATGGGAACAGCACCTTTGGGTCCTAGGATTCGGGCTGGAGCTCTGGATTTGGGCGTGACATGGACGACCAGGAAGCGTTTCGGCTCCCATCCAGCCGCCTGAACCGAGAGCTTCCACCTCTCAGCAATGTGCCTAATGGCATCTCTCTTCTCCTTTAGAGCAGCACAGAAGACATGGACTCTGAGGCCACTTGCCGTGCTTCCTTTACTCTTGCCCAACACCAAGAACTTGAATCTCTCCTCTACTGCCAACACCCACTTTGGTTCCCGCCTCAATAGATCAGCGAGCGACTCGGAAACAGTTGAACTATCACCAAAATGAAGGGCGTCGAGGTTTGGAGGAGTGATCTCGAAAGCTTCTGCAAGAACGCGTTTTCGCTCAATCTTCGCACAGTCCTCATCACAAACGAGCTTTCTCTGCCCAAGAGGTATCTTCTTGCCATTTGCTTCCACGGGTTGGAGAGGAACGGGCAACTTCTGAATAACTGAGGCTTCAAAGACCGTATCAACATGAAAACTGCCAGTGTTACCGCCGCCAACGTCGCAAGGAACTGTAGTGGTTATCCGGCCACAGGAACAAGTAATGGTGACGGAAAAGTTGCATCTGAGATCAGGGCAAGGTGCTGAAGGGTGGCAAGGGGCTGCACATGTGTGCCTACAGTCTCTCCTAGGAGCACCACAGCTCTGCCCACACGAGACTTTTGAATTAGAGGCAGGAACAGGACCAGAGGAAGAATCACATGGCGGTGGATGGCAGGGTTTAGAACAAGCATGCATGCCACATTGTCGGGTCTTCCCACAAAGCTGATTGCACCTGATATCCTTCGACCCACAAGGTATACTTCTCAGAACCACATGCCCACCTACACACTCCTTCGCCACTGGAACTGTACACGGTGGGCAATCCCCGAAATGGCAGCTGTGTGTAGACAAATGCCCGCATGGCTGAGTAACAGCACAAGGATGCTGACAAGATGGAGGCGGGGTCCCACAAGGGAGCGGTGGAGGGATCACCGTCTTCCCGCAAGCACAGCTCAAATCAGAGAAAATGGTTTCCATGCATGGAGGGCAATGGCCGCTGTGACAGAAAGACTCACAAGAATGCTGCCCGCACCTCAGTTTCTTCCCACAGGCCATAGAGCACAAGTGTGGGTCCCAGTCGCCAGATAAATCACTGGAACTGGAGAGTGGGCAGCATCTCTCACTGCACCGGTGCCTCCCACAGTTCTTCTTCCGACCACATGGCTTCTCGCAGAAAAACTTATCCCGCTCTTCTACTGTTTTATAGCATTCTACTGCACGAGAAGTAGATCCACAACGGCATTTCTGATTGACAATAACCAGACAAGGCGCACATTGCCCTTCATGGCATGTGTTTTTACAGTGGTGGACCCCACAATGAAGGACCTTACCGCACACCTGCGAACATGTCGGTATCGGATCCAAACAACTCTGCCTTTCTCTTGTCAGAGGCGTCTTTCCGCAATGGCAGGTCTTGATCCTGGAAGGTAATAAATCACACTCCCCGCATGGACCCGGATGGCAAACCTCATCACAATAATGATGCCGGCAAGAGAGCTCCTTCCTGCAGACTGAATTACATGAAAAAAGTCCATTGACCTCATTCACTTCTCCCTTCACCGACATTTCTCCGCAAAGAATGATCTCTGTCTTCTTCTTGCAAAAACACGACGCATTGATGAGAACCTGGCAAGGATCGCAGGCCCCTGTGTGGCACATCCGCTCACATCTGTGTCGCATGCATTCCAGAAACTTATCACACCGTTGCCCGCAAGTGAGAATGGATTTATCAGAGCAACGCCTTGTGATCATTTTCTTCCCACATGGGCACCGGCGCGGCGGGGCAAATGCCTTGCAAGGGGGGCAAGGCCCAGGGTGACATTGTAGCACACACACATGAGAACACCGATTCTCATCAACACCATCATTACTGTCCATTGATTCCCTATCAAGTGGCTTCCCACACGGCTCTCCGCACGAATGCGGCGTCAGATAGAAGTCTGAAGGCGGGTCCGTCCGCCTCCCACAGAAGCAAGCATACCGAATCTCCTTCCACGAAACAAGCTGCACTGACTGGCAACCCGGGCACCGCCAATTCAGTCCCTGATTCTTCTCCGCTGATAGATCACTCGAGGTGGGCGCACGGGCCCACTTCTTGATACAGTTCAAATGGAAGATCGAATAGCAGCTCGAACAGGACCATATCGGTGCAGATCGCCTGACCATGTCATAGCAGATCATGCACTCGACTGCGCCCTTCACAAGCTTATCCTGTATCTCCTGAACAAGCTGAGGGACAGCGGCGGATTCCGGAACCTCTGTCTCCCTCTTCTTCACAACATACTGACCTTTCGGACGGAGACGCCCATCACTAGAGACCGGATCCGGATTCGGATTCGGATTCGGGATCGGACTCGGATTGGGGTTAGGGCGTGAACTCGGTTCACGTCCTTCTGCGATAGTCAGATTTGAATTAGAGCTAACGACGGTGGCGGATCCTCTCCGGACCCACTCCTGCCGGCCGGGGCGGGTGGAGGGACGCGATCCGTCCCTTCGATCATGGCGGGGCTGAGAGACCTCGTGAAATGGTCTCATTATCTGGGAAAACCCTAGCCGTCCGTACGATCGCAGTGGGAACAAAACACTAACCCTAATGAAAATGGAATTTCTCTCTTGGGAGGAATAACGAAACACTAACCCTAACTCCGATTGATCGATGAGAGGAAGAGATGAAAAGAAGGATGGATTTTAGTGTACCTGACAGAGATAGATGCAGAGATTTCTCTGCTCGCTTTCTTATTCTTCTATGGCTTTTTCTTCTTCCTTTCTTCTCTGTATTGCGGAGAAAAGCGAGGAAATGCGAGAGAATGGTGGGTTATATTTATAGTGAGACGTAAGCACCGTTTGAGATGAGAAATTGCCGAGATGGATTTTTTTCAGACGGTTATCTTCTAGAATACTCCGATTGCGTGGTACGCACTCTGTTTTCGAGTAATGCTACGGCGACCCGATTATTTGTATTCTACGGCCATACGGCGATTTTGCTCGGATGATTCCCCGGGAGATTGTGACACACGGCGATTTGCCCGGGAGCGGATTAAATATTGCTCGGGTAACACCGTAGCGGGTGTTTCCATGGTTCAAAAATTAAAACAATCGATATCTCAAGTGTACCGCACAATAATAAATAGAGGTCATTGAACAGCCACAGTTAAAAACTTAATTCGAACCACCATCATGTTTATTTGCCAAAGACCATCCATAACTTTTGTCGCATCCAAGCAATTTTTACCCGTGAACATTCATTCCCTACCCTTTTGCATCACATGTACCGATAAAACGTCACTGCATGTCCGCATTAATGAATGAATTTCTACTCGCAAACCAAGGATTTATTTTCTCATGTACTTTTTTAGGAGCATGTCACCGTATACGTATGCAGATAAGACATTAGGACAAATGGCATGCACCCATGACATGAGCGGCACATGTAGTGGCAGCAATGCGCCCAACAAGCCTATGAAGCCTATTGGGATATGGATCTTATTGAAATATGGAGAAGCTCGACAGGACTGTCTCATATAATACTATCAAAATGAGAGATCTTCTCAGAGATAATCTTTGCTTTGGCAACAACTACGAATATTTAAGAAGCGGATATTTTTTTTTTTATTATTGAACAGGGATCATAGACACCATGAGGGATCTAGATCCAATGAAATTAATCCCACAAAGTCAACAAATCCATGCAGTCATGCTGACAAAGTAGTTCTGAAAATGGTTTCGAACCATAACTTTCGAAGATCTCTTTAGCTTGACTAGGTGTACACACCCTACACGAAGCTGATAAACTGATTGAGTTTGAATCAATGGATGGTCAACCAAGACCCTAACCCCAAAACCCTAAGGGCCTATTTGGGCAAACGGCTTTCGGTGTATTAAAGGGGATTAGGTGGGATAGGATTGTCAAGTCCCTCCTACCCTACCCCTCTGCATGTTTGGGCGGCGTCGTCTGTAGGAAGTCGTCCGTCCTTCACTGTATTAGCTGGAGATACAGAGGGATTGCGAAATCCCTCCTTGGATGGTTAAAGTAAAAAAGTAAGGCGTAACTCTTCTTCCGTCGTCTCTCCATACATGTAAGACACGTCTGGTTCGAACGTGTCTTACATCACTCGAGTGTCCTCTACTTCCAATCTCAAGCCCTAGTCGGACGGAAGAAAATCAGCCATTTCCACACCCGTGAGAGAGAGAGAGAGAGAGAGAGAGAGAGAGAGAGAGAGAGAGAGAGAGAACTCCAAAATCCAAAAGAGAGGGTTGGACAGCCCATCCCATCCTTTCAATGACTGAATCTCAAAACCCCACCATTTCAATGGCCCAATCTCAGAACCCCACCATTTCGATGACCCAATCTCAAAACCCCAACACCATCCTTGAATCTCTAGGTGAAGAAATCATCAGAATCATAGCTCATGTCTCCACATGCATGCTCCTTGTCGTCCTCCTTGTCACCATTCTCAATACCTCTTCTTCTTCTTCTTCTTCTTCTTCCTCATCTCTCACCACCGTTGCTACCATTGCCTACAATGAAAACTCCTCAAACTCTATTTGGAGCAAGTTCATCGGCGCTGTCCTCAACTCCCTTGTCTTCGTTGCCATCATCACCGCCATCATTTTCCTTCTCGTCCTCCTCTTCTACTTCAGGTGTTTTGGGTGGGCCAACTACTGAGTTATCGACACCATTGATCGGGATGGTTGCTGGAAGCAATTCCTAGGTTTTCCAAATAGCATTAGTTGGTGGGATGGTTGCAATACCACAACACCCAAACGAAACCGATGCTGGGTATGGGATTGGCGTCTACACCCAAACCACCCAATCATCCACTGACGGCATTAAATGCACCTCACATGGTAATTCTATACACCTCAATACACCGTAAGCCGTTTACCCAAACAGGCCCTAAACCATATAAGGACTGTAATCCTAAAGTCCTAAACTTAACCTAGTCAATCTAAGTCCTAAACCCTAGAACCTTGAGTCGACTCACCAAGTCAACTCACTTAGACAGCTCATTCGATCAACTTACCTAGTCAACTCGCCTAGTTAAGCCTAACTCGAAATCAAGCCTAATCAGAGTACAATGCAAATAGCAATACAACATCCTTCACAACAAAGCCTCCACATGAATGTGGAATGGAGCCTGCCAAGGAAGGAGATCCATATGTGGGTGTTGTCATCCACGTGGCATGCCTCCTCTCTGGGGAGGCACCCCTCATGCATTTGGAATGCCCCTTTTACAGCCCCCAAGAGTGTGGCCAATGCGCATTTACTCTGGTGCCCTTGTCCAAATCCGAATATACTTTTTTACTACCTCATCCAATCCACGAGATGATGCAATGTGGCAATCTCAAATCCAAACCATCCACCCGCACTTTGCCCCTAGACTTTGCAAGAATTATAGAAAAATCGGGCTTGAGGGCTATAAATAGCCCCCTCTCCTTCTCATTTCAAGACATCCAATAGATCCAAGACATCCAGTAGATCCAATACGTCCTAGAGTCACCTAGTAGCCATCCTTAGCCTAGCCAACCCATCCATTCACCAAGGAGAGTGAGAGTGAGAGAAAGAGAGTCTAGCCATGGTTTACTTTAGCCTAGCCAGAGCCTAAGCTTCTTGAGCCTCTTAGTCGTGATCTAAGCCATTCGATCGAGCCTAACAATACTAGCATCTATCCAACCATTCGGTCTTCAATCAACCTCGTGTAATTTCAAGCATCAACATTATGCAACACGCATTCCCTTCTTTACCCCATTACTCCTTAGATACACCATTATTGTATTGCATTACGTCGTTCTTTCGCATCTAATTGGCTTGGGTGTATGTTCTGTGGCTTACTGATATAATTGGAGCCTGCTTACCAGAAACCTAGCTAGTTAGCTTCTGTTTTGTCATAACCATCACTATAGCATTCAACACTCGATCAATTCGAACATATGCTTTACGGCTTGTCGGCATAGTTGGAATTTGTATTGATTAGCCATTGTCATCATTGCATTCATTACATCTTTTGTATGTGAGAACTAATCTTATCCCTCGGAAATTAATTAGATCTTGTGAAGTAGAGACCATATGCTTGCATGGGCAGAGTAGGTGCCTAACACTTTCCCTCTTTATAATCGTGGTCCTTTACTCAAAATCTCTAAATGTGGCCTCAAGAGTCATTTTAAGACAAAGGATCTTCAGATTTTCAGTCCTAAGCATTTCTACAAGGTCTAACCAACTGTATATTCAAAGCAATTGGTTAGTAGTGAGTCTAGTCAAATGTAATACCCTCTCAACCACAACCCCACAAAAGCCCTCGAAAGAGACACTCTTTCAGGAGCGAGTCAATTCCCCCCAGGATCCAGTGTCCGTAGAATGGTGACTCCATTGGAGAAACACTAGTCACACTACTAGCAACCTGACTTGGAAAACAAGACCTTATAAATTCTTGAAAAATATCAGTTCTCGCACACTTGCATCTGCATCAATTCCAAAAACTTTTTAAAAATCCCAAAAATTGTGCCTTTACGAGCCAGGCATCCTTGAAGGAACCTCTCTTATCACAACATAATCCGCACTAGATCACAGATAGTCTGTAACACCCCGATTTTTGAAACCCAAGTATACTGCTCATTTCCCAAAAACCCGAACATTAACCTTTAAAATTCATGTCTAAATTTATACAGTCTTGTCATCAATCACAGTTGGAAGCAACTATTAGTGGAGTAAACCATGCATTGAGTAAAAGTTTTCCATTCATAAGAAAAAAATCCAAATGTAGTGCCCATTCAAGACTCATACAACCCAATTATAAAAAATACACTAAACTAAAATGAAAATTTATCAACTAATGTTGGAGCTCAATATATGCCACTAGGACCTTGTTTAGCTCATCAACTACCTGATCTATATCATTAGCCAAGTGAACAACGTCGGCTTACTCTACACCTGCATTAACTAATATATTTTGATAGTGTCAATGGTTATCGTAGTGAGGAATACCCTATAAAATTACGCACTCATCATTCATTTTCCAATATAGTTCGCAAGACATAGAAAATATATGTTTAGCAATGAAATTCTATATCATGATCATATACACAAAGAACATAGCCAACCAACATCGTTTTACAATTAAGAAAATGTGGTAGAAATTGCAATACAAGTAAATATATTCAGATAGTCAGATAATCGACATACGACCTTCTATTGCACCCAGAAATCATATTGTATGTGAACTCCGCAAGATAACTAAAAAATCAACAAGTGAACTTTTTCTTCAACGAGAAATCATATGAACTCTGCAAGGTGACTAGAAAATTGATAAATGAACTTCATCTTTACCCAAAAATCATATAGAACTCCGTAAGGCGACTAAGAAATTAACATGTGAACTTCATCTTCACCCGGAAATCATAATATAAGAGAACTCCGCAAGATGAATAACAAATTAACATTCAAACCTCTGTTATACCCAAAAATCACATTGTACGTGAACTCCATAAGGTGACTAGAAAATTAATAAATGAACTCTATCTTCACTCGAAAATCACAATACAAGTGAACTCCACAAGATGAAGAGAGAATCAACACATGAACTCCGATGACACTTGGAAATCATATGAACTCCGCATGGTGAATAGAAAATAAATATATGAACTTTAACTTCACCTGAAAATCATATGGAACTTCGCATAATGACCCAAAAATTAGCAAGTTATACAAGTTAAACCGTCAAGCCTCAAAAGGACAAATATTCCATCAAATCCACATAAGGTAAATATCTAAATATCAAAGCCACATAGGGAAAATATCTAATCAAATCCACATAGGGCAAATGTCCAATTAATGAATGCGATAAAAATGAGTTACGCTTAATAGCCGCATAGGCGCAAATGACCCGTGAGATGGTAAGTCCACAACAAATTTCATTCAATCTATCAAGTAATCACAAGTGGCAAGCATCTAATTGATTAACAGATTTTGTAACTTGAGATAACATGTGGAAATCAAATCATTCAAATTAAATAACCCATGGGTTGAAATCACAACTCAAAACCTAGGTGCACTTGCCTGAATTGCAACCTCTCCATGAAATGCTAAATCTAAGTTTTATTATTATTATTATTATTATTATTATTATTATTATATATGTACGAGTCTAGTTTCAGATTGAGTCAAGTCAGTACTGAGTTAGATTTCAAGTTAAGTTACTGGCTAACCCAAACTTGACTCAGTTTGAGTTCGAATTGGATGAAATCTACTCGGTTTGGATAGACTCAACCACTTAATTCAGATCAAGTCGGTTTTAAATGAATTGGACGAGTTGAGTCGTCCCATGCCCAACTCTATTGAAATATGAGAAGACCAGTCACCTATTTAGCCACTCACAAGCTATTTAAGATAATCAGGCGATTAATGGAGGGTAGGGTTCGTCCTCCGAAAATGGGTGGCACCTTGACTTCCTATAGGCACCTCACCTCAAGCTAATATGCTGATAGGAACGAATGGACAACCGAACCCTAATCTTAAACCCTAACCCTAGGAGCCTTAGTCCTAAACCCTGAACATAGTCCATTCAACATATCAACCCGATCGGCCTAATCCTAAACCCTAGGAACCTAAAACCCTATAGCCATGAATAAACTCGGCGAGTCAACTCACTTGGTCAGCCTACCCAACCCATAACCCATTCAACTCACCTAGTCAAGCCCAAAATCAAGCCCAAGCGGATAAATGGTTAAAACCTCAAAGCAGCAACCCTCGTAGTAGAGCCTCCACACGCTTGGAGGATGCTACATGCCAAAGCGGGGAGTCTAAGTGGGGACTAGCAGTAGCCAGGTTGCCGTTAGCCATGCGGCACTCCCCCTCTTTCAAGCAGCATGCCTCAAGCATGTGAGTTTCTCCTTTTTTGAACCTTAAGTGTGCGGTTGAGGTGCATTTACTCCGATGCCCATCTTCTTACCCAAAATTATCCTTTCACCACTTTATCCAACTCATGAGATGATGCCATGTGATAATCTGCAATCCTAACCATTCAATCATATTTTTCCCCTTTGATCACCAAGAATTACCAAAATTTTGGGTTGAGAGACTATAAATAGCCCCTTCCCCTTCTCATTTCAATCATCCCTTTCCATCCTTAAGGATCTCTTCTTAGCCAAAAGCCCCTTAACCTTAGCTATTTAACCATTCTTCCACCAAAGAGAGTGAGAGTGTGCGAGAGAGAGAGAGCCCACCCATGGTCTAGTCTAACCTAGCCAGAGTCTAAGCCTCCTTAGCTATCAAGTTTAAATCTGAGCCACTCAATCTAACCTCACGACACTACTGTTCATCCAATAGTTTGAGCGTCTATCAATTTCATCAAATCAGTGTATCAACATCATGTAACATTTATTCCTTTCTCAACCCCCTACTCCTCATATACATCAGCATCATAGTGCATTTTTATTATTTGCACGTATCTGATTGGTGGGCGTATGCTCTGTGGCTTGCTAATAAAATTAGATCTTGCTCATTAGAAACCTTAGCCAGTTAACTGTCGTTTTAGCATATACATTACATTCCATCATTTTCTACTATATCTGATTGGCAAGTGTATGCTCTGAGACTTGTCGATATAACATACCATGTCCACTAGAAACCTTAGCTGGTTGGTCATCGATTTATCATAAGCATTCATATAGCATCAGGCATTGCATACATATACCCTGCACTCGATCATTTTGAATGTATGCTCTGCGGCTTGGCGATATAGTCGGATCTTGTCCATAAGAAATTTGGATTGTTCAAACACCTTTACTACAACATTGTATTACATTTTCTGCATAATTCTTCAAAAATTAGTCAGATATTGTAAAGTAAAGACCGTACATTCGTATGGGCAGAGTGGGTGTCTAACAGCTTCCTCTCTGTAACCACAATATCTTATTCAGAATCTATGAAATATAAACTCATGAGTCATCTTAGAGTTAAAAATATTCAGCTTATCAATCTTAAGTGTTTCTACGGGCTCTAATCGACTGTAGAATCGTAATAATTGGTTAGTGGTGACTCCTGTCAAATGTAACACTTTCACTCCCTTTACAAAAGCCCTCGAGTAAGGCAACCAGTGGAAGAAAGAGAGTAGATCTCTCGTACCCTCGGGGAATTGTGCTCCCCTCCAACGTTCACAAAATGGTGACTTCACTGGCAAAAAACTATCCACACTAAACATACCCCGACTTGAAAAACAAGATGTTACAGATTCCTGAGGAATACTAATTCTCCCACATCTGCATTTGCATCTACCTTTACATTAGCATTCATTACAAAAAACAATAATAATAATAATAAATAAATAAAAAGAAAAAAATTTGCCTCTACAAGTCAGGCGTAAAAAAAAATCTCACTTATTGCAACATAATCCAAACCAGATCTTGAACATCCATGGCCAACCACGAAGAAGTAGCTCTCCCTTTCTCCACTCTCGATATACAGGAAGGCATATCTCTATAACTACATCCAACAGGATCAGTGCTAGTCTCTTGCATTAAGAAAGTGACCCAAAATATAAAGATCATATAAGAAATGCTTCGCCAGCTTACACCAACGCACATTCCAATAACTAACACTCAGATTAGCACAACACAACAACTACGACAATCAAGGTTTGTGCAGGACTTCTGATACCCTCCCAATGGAGACATCCAGCTAACACAACCATCTACCTCAAGGCATTTCTTCCAATATCCCCCCATAAATGAGAGTCAGCCCTATCATTCCACACCTTGGACTCCTAGTCAATTCCAAAAATCTCTCCCTCAAGGGAATTCCAATCAATTTCAACAATCTCTTGCAACTAGGATTTCTTCGCAGCCTCTTTTTTCAGTCCTAGTTCAACAAACTCTTTATAATAGCACAACCACCAAGTTCAGCCTCCTCTAAGTAGGAATCATAGAGGTGTCAACAAGGTCAACTAGTACGAGAAGGATACAAGACAAGCTTGGCAAGGAGCAAAACCTCTTTCATCCAGTCCCTCCAAAATCAAGCAACTTCGAGAGGAATTGTGAGAGATGGGGAGAAAATTGCAGAAGCAACGTGGGGTGGATCTCCCATCCACTAAGTTCGGGGACCTTTGTCCCTTCCCTGATGCAAAGGTAACTCCAAGCTTTGAGGTACCAATTTTTTTTTTAAAAATATGATGGTACAAGATGTCCTATAGATCACCTAAAGGCATTTTGTGGAGAGCTTAATGTCGTGGCAGGTAATGATGGAGTGTTGATTCGTTTGTTTCAGAAGTCCTTAAAAGGCGATGCATTAGATTAGAACACGTCACTGAACTACCATCGAATCAAAACTTGTGAATAACTTTCTCAATCATTCATTGATCGTTTCGCGTACAATCTTAATGTAGTACTCAAAAGAGAGGATCTCACTGCCTTAAGGTAGAGGAATGATGAGTCATTGTCAGCTTGCATTAGACGATAATAGGCCATGGCTATCAGAATGAAGACACTCATCAACGACAAGGAGCAAATCTCCATGATCGTCTACTCGGCAAACCTGAGTATCTCTGGATACCTTGTCATGCATTCATATGCCAACTTCACCTAACTCATCCACACTAGGGAACAAGTCGAAGCTGGAATAACGGCTGGGACGATCTCCCCTTGGTTGCCTTATCAGGTCTCCCCGATATAGCTGATAGAGGAAGGATGGCCTACTAAATGCGAGAACGGTAACAGAAGTGTTCTCGTCCCTCATCCAATGGAAGAAGATGATCTTGTCGCCTCTACCGAAGATGTACCATTCGCCCCTCAGCAAGGACAACCATTACAGTAACAACAATAACCATGATGGAACCTACAGTACCCTAATCATGGGTGGCAAATGGGCATGGTCCGGGAGCTTATCCAGTTTGGCCCAATAGACTAAACTTATAGTGAAATGCTAACCACATTAGTCCAAAGGCAACTTCTTACCCCACTGCTGCCTGGGCCCCCACCAAATCCTTTACCACTAACATATCATGAAAATGAGTACCGTGCGTACCATCAAACTAGCGGTCATACAATGGATCATTGTTTCACCATAAAACATGCGGTTCAAAACTTAATTGACCAAGGAAAAATTGTCATTGTAACTCTTGACATTACTGCGGACAACACACTTCAAAATCACTTGCCACAGCTTCAAGCATGTTTCAATACATTGGGCACCCATACCATCAATATCATCATGGAAGAATCTCTTCTCCATCCAGTCCAATTTGTTAATACCATTGACTCTCATTTGGAATTTGAACCCCTCATCCTAGAAGGGGCACCCCTAACTAGTCCAATCTCTATGCCCCTAAATATACAAGGGGCATTTCTAGTCAGTCCAGTCTTCGCAACCTCAGTCAATCAAGGGGACCACCTCCCCACTCCAGCGATCAATCATGGGCACACCCTACCAGTATCAGTTTCAAACAACCAGGGGCACACCCTGACAGTCTCAGATTTAATCAACCAAGAGCACGCCCTACTAGTCTCAGATTCAATCAACTAAGGGCACACCCTGTCAGTCTTAGCTTCAATCAACTAAGGGCACACCCTGCCTATCTTAGCTTCAACCAACCAGGGGCACATCCTGCCTATCTTAGCTTCAACCAACCAGGGGCAAGCCTTACCTGCGCCACTTACACTGTCATCTGCACCAATATCATCAGTTAACGACCAGGGGTAAAAGTCCCCACCATCTAACTACAACAATGAGAGAAAAAAGGAGACTATCCTCCCTGTCATAGACATACGATGCTTCAATAAGGACATCCCATACCATAGTCTTGAGTTTGAGACTGTGAATTACATTCCTCTTGCATGTCCCATTGGATTAAACTACGTCTTCCTTCCTGGCGATCAGCAAATCTTCTATTACTTGCTTAAATATCAAGGTTCAACCCCAGTCATTGAGGATCGAAAGAATGTAAATATGAGAAGATTAGGGCATCATCATCCTCCAAGTATGAAACCAAAGCACAAGGGCAACAGAAGAAGACAAGGTCGTCAAAAGAAGGGCAATCCCTTCACTTGCACATCAATCCCATCTGATGATACAGAGGACTCGGACAAGGGGGATGAATTTCTCTCGAGTGACTGGACCACAATCCTGGTCCCACCCGAGCTGGAAGAATCCGAGCTGGAATCCATCAGGGATGAAACAGGAGAAATCACATTCGACACCAACTCAGAGCTCAACCATAGACTCATCCTGACGTTTTGGCACAACGATGAAGGCCCAACTACTGATCCCTTCAGCCTGCCTCTTGAGGGGAAGGAGTGCAAGGCAGTAACAAGTTTATATCTCCCTAACAACAATAAAAGCCAATGTAAATAGTGATTGGTTCCCTGAGCCGGATCAGGCAACCCCTGGTTCACATTGTTGTCTCGCTCAAGATCCCTTACAGCAAAAAACTCCAAAAAATTAACATTTTCAAAAATCCAAAACACTAATTATTTCAAAACTCTAAAAAATAAGATATTTACAAATTCCCAAAAATCAAAAGCTTTTAGAATTAAAAAAAATCCAGAAATACTTTTTAAAATTCCCCAGCAATAAAGTGCCAAGTCTGTCTATCAAAGAACTTGAGTATGAAGTCAACTTATATGATTTCAATCTAGAGTTGAACTTTGAACTCAATGGTTAGTATAAAGTCGATGATGTGGAATATGATGAGTCGACTCTCGAACTAGAGGGTCTCCTAAAAAAGTTTAAAACCAAAAGCCAATGTCATCCTGAAAATTTCGATATTGTAAACCTAGGATCTCCCGAAAATCTTAAGTGTACATTACAAATTCGTGTCCCCAAAAAAATGAGCAGAGAATGATTGAATTCTTGAAGTCATGGCTACCCAATCTTACATCTTATGAAAACTTGTCTGGATCCCATTGAAAACTTTTCAATAAAGCCTGAAATGAAGCCTATCAAGAAGAAGCTGTGAAGACCATGCTTATATTCTACGTCAGAAAGAACTTTAAGTGTTAGAGCGCGCACATTGGATTCAATATGTGTGTGTTTCGAAACTCTACGACCTGGCAAGGTCCTAAACATCATCTACACAAGATATCAACATCAGCAAGAAAGTCAGCCCGAAAGCATTTAACGATCATGAGTTCATACTCATTACGATCAATTACTTCACAAAAAAAATGACATGAGGCAGCATCCCGCATCTCACATGATGACACTTATGAAGAACAACATCACCATCCACTATAGGATCCCACACACTGTCATCATCGGCAATGGGACGCCGAAGATGGGCAAATCCCTTGAGAAGCTCAAACTCAAAAGATATTGCACCATTTCCATATGCACTTTGGGCCAATCAAACCTCTATACATACAACTATAGGTAAAATTCTTTACAAGCTAACTTATGAAATGGAAGCAATCCTACAAGTTCAATTTCAAATCTCATAAAGAGTGAAAACTGAGAAAAGAAAAGTCAGATTGTGTTTACAAGTATTGCCGTGTCCGTTAGACTCAAGGGGCAAGTTCAGAGATCATTTAAGATAGCCCAAAGATTAGAAGAGTTCTTCTGGAATGCGTCTTCTAATTCACCAACCTAAGGTGAGGATCTTCTAAAGCCTATCAACGCCGATAACAGGTAAGTTTATCTAACCATGTCAAGATTTACAATAGCAAAGATGGAATGAAATGACCAAAGCTAGTTATCCTGAGAATCACTCCCGCCCATCCCCAAATAAGTGTCTTAATAAAAAGGTACAAAGAACAAAAAAGGAAGAAAAAAAAGAAGAAGAGAAAAACTAAAAATGAGGACAAAATAAGAGCGTAAGAGAAAGAATTAAGGACAAAATAAGAGTACGCAGTATAAGAAAGTCAAAAAAAGAAGGAAAAATAGAAAAATCCCCTCAAGATGATCTCAACTCGAGTCGGCTGCTTTGCCAACGTCACTCAAGATAAGGAAGGAAGAGCTACTAGTTGGCCAGCAAGGATGGAAGTTTGATCCCTCCATCGCTGCAGAAATCAAAGAAAAAGGGAAAAAAAAAAAGAAAAAAAAAACATGCCTAAGCAAAATGGGTGAAGTGAAAACCCAAAAGGGCACTTCGAGTAAAAACAACGGGCAGTTAATGGACTTAGTAAAAACCCAAAAAGGACGCCAAGGGTAAAAACAACAAAGCTACCAAGGGGTATGCAAGGTCAAATACCTAGGATGTGGTGAAAACCTAAAAGGGTGCCACGGGTAAAAATGACAGGCAAGCCTGTAAGACCTGTATCCTAGCCCATACTGTTTCGTAGGCTTCCGCGGTCCTCCCAATTGAATTCTAGCGACCGCAATCTGTTATCAGCAATTGCACGCAACCTTGAGTCGTATCCCGTATTCCAGAGTCAGCTCAACCCAAGACTTGTACCAGTGTGACCACGCCATCGTCGCGGTTTTGACGCCTCTCCTCACGTGTCGAGGCGATACCCATGCCAGGAGATGTGGGCCCACTTTCAGTTTAAGGAAAAATGTCATGCAGTTGCAAAATCCAAGAGAATGTCCCATCAATTACATCAAATGTCAAGTACTCCATCCCATCATGTCAAGTATAACACCCATCCCCAAGCAACCCCTAAAGTTAATTCACTCTCTCTCTCCACCCATCAAGTACACCCATCCATCACTCACCATCCTCTCCCATCACCTCTCTCTCTCTCATTCTCTCTCTCATTCTCCTAAGCAACTCCAATGGGAGAAACCATCCAAGCTCCCCAAGAGAAAAGCTAGGTGTGACCCACTTCCTACCACCCAATCTAACCCTTCAAAGCCGATCTCAACTATTCGATCGACCCCCTTGGAGCTCAAAAGCCGATTGACGGAAGGAGGAAGGAATTTGAGGTGGGTGATTTTATTATTTGATTTGTGATTTGAGGGCCCACATATGGTGGGACCCACCCTGATATATGTTTGCATCCAAGAGGGGCCCATAGTGGCGAGGCCCCTCTGTCATTACCAATCTCTCTCTCTCTCTCTCTCTCTCTCTCTCTCTCTCTCTTTCCCTATGACTGATGGCCCACCTATGATGTGTGTATTTTATCCATGCCGTCCAACAAGTGGGCCACCTTGATCCCGTTTTGGGGCCTGCATGACCGGATGGTCGCACAAGCCTGGATGAAAGGGAAAAATACATTTCAGCTTGATCCAAATCTAGTGGCCCACTACGTGGGACCACCATGATGTATGTACATCATCCAACACCGTCCAGCTTGTTGGACGGTGGCTGGACGCTGGATATTATATACACACACACACACACACGTACATACATACATACATATATATATGTATGTATATATATGGTATGTATATATGATAATATTATATTATATTATATTATAATTATATTATATATATATACACACACATACGGATTTATATCTGTCCGTGTGGGCCCCATGTGGGACCCCACCTGTTTTGGCAAACGGATCAGCTAAACAGTTGCTGTACACAACAATCTTTGGTGGGCCACACCACGTGGACCTCACCAGGATGCGTGTGTTTCATTTGCACCGTCCATCTAGACGGTGCCATGCATAGCCGCCCCCCCTACCCATGACGTGCGTTTCATCCTGCCATCCGTCTTTTTTTATGGTGGGACCCATCTGCCCCACTGACGTCAGCAAGTTTTACGGGTCCCACGTAATGTATATGTACATCCAAGACCATCCAGATGGTGGGACCCACTGCTGGACTGACGTTAATAGGTTCTGTGGGTCCCACGTGATGTATTGGTTTCATCCACACCATCCAAATCATCTAGATGGTGCTGGACCTAGTGGACGGTGCTATGTGGGCCACACCGTGATGTATCTGTTATCCACGTCATCCATCTGTGTTCTGGACGGGCACGGCCCACTTGATGATGTGTTGTATATTCATATGTCCATCCATTTTTCCCTGCCAGAAGGTGGGACCCACCCTGATGTAGTTATTTCATCCACACTGTCCAGATTGTATTAGACGGTGCTGGACAATGTTTGGATGGTGCTGATTTACATGGGAAATGTTTGGATGATGCTGATTTACATGGGGAATGTTTGAGTGGTGCTGATGTAAATGGACAATGTTTGGATGGTGTTGATCATCATTAATGGGCCATGTGCCCCATGGAATGATAGTGTACAGTGATACACATGTTACACCTACAACTATTGAAATGATTTTGGTGTGGTCCAAGCCCACTTGAGGCCCATTGGTGTGGCCCATTCATGAGGCCCATCATGTTGTACTTTTGGCCCATGTGCGGGGCCCACCTATTTGTATTGTTAGGCCCGTGTCGCGTGGCCCATATGATGTATTCGAGGACCAGATACGTGGCCCATTTGATGCATGAGGCCTAAGCAGTGCGGCCCACTTGTTGTATATGAGGCCCATGTATGAGGCCCATGGTGATGCATTTACGGCCCATTTGATGAGGCCCATTGTGATAGGTTGGAGACCCATGGGACGAGGCCCATTGAGGTATATCTGAAGCCCATGGGCGTGGCCCATTGTAGTACATTCGAGGCCCTTGTATGAAGCCCGATGCGATGTATGTGAGGCCCATGAGTGAGGCCCGATGTGATGTATGTGTGGTCGTTACGTTGTATATAGATCCCTTATGTGGGCCACTCCTTGGGAGCAATGTTGGTTAGATGTCCATATTGATGGGCAATGATGGTTAGATGTCCTCATTATGACCTTCCCTTAAGCCTTGATAGGCTCATTCGCATCATTCTTTAAGTGGGTTGACCCTAATTATTGGGCCCCATTTACATGCTCTATCTATTCTCATTGGGCTATCCCAAGATGTTGGGCCCCAATTGGTTGTTAGTGGGATTACTTCTTTTATTTTTGAAAGTCCATCTAGGACTTATTTAGCACCCTAGGGCATCTAGCGGGCCATGCAATAGTATGGTGAAGGAACCCTTTCTGGATCCCTAGGATTGTGGGTAGGCCGCTTAGGCCCAACGTTGATATAAGGGGGAATACATGATCATCATATAATATGCTTAGTATAGCTCCACGATCCATGCTCATACGCATCATATGTATGCTTGATATGAGGAGTGATTGATCATAACATATGTCATTAGGCAGATTATTATGGTATTCCCTGATAGGGGGAGTTGGCCACATGAGCGTGCGATATGCGCAGGATTGCTGCATGATGGATAGTGTGATTCATGCATTTCACATTGTGTGACATGATTACTGTGCACACTAGCGACATCAGGGTCGTAGCCTTCATAGACGTATCATGGTTGGTAGGATTGGACACTGAAAATCTTGTTTTACATGGGGTGTTATAGATATCCTTGGGTGAAATTTCCTAAACCCTTATGGTACTAGGAGGTTACTCTAACGTGTAGACCGAGTGGATGCATGAGCGCTGAGTGCTGATTACCAGAAGGTCACGCTTTTCACTATGTCGTGATCGGTTGGAAGGGGGTGCAGCCTTACCCACCTGAGAGGAGGGGGCAAAGCTAGGCTGAGTTTGAGCAGCTCGGGGAACAGGTCCATTATCGACAAGCCAAGCTCGATATTAGTAGGCGGATAGTGAAGTCTCTTCCACTCACCTTATTGCGCGCGATGGAGCGGCAATCTGGTTTGGAGTGTACTAGACCACGGTGATATTCCAAAGTTGAGATGTATTGATATATGGACTCAGATGAGGATTAGTATGCTTGAGTTGTATCTCGCATTACATGGCCTTGGTATGGCTGACATCATTCATGCCTTGCATCGCATAGCCTTAGTTCGGCCAATAGTATTCATGGATTCATCAGTATATTCCGCATTATTCTGATATTGCATAATTGTATTACTACATTACGCACACACTTTCACCACCCTCTAAGCTTTTCGTAAGCTTATGCACGATCGTTGCATACAGGTGATGTTGGACTGCAGCAGCGCTGAGGCAGGAGCGCATAAAAGATCATTTTAGAGATTTTGTCTATCATCATTGTATTTCCCTTTATGCGCATTGTACTTATAAATTTTGATTATAGTGGAAATGTGATAGAGTTTTTGGTTGTTGTTTATGGGTTATGCTTATTACGAATCAAACTGATGTAGAAAATCCTCCTTGTAGGATCCCAGGATCAGAACCTGGTAAATGGGTGTCAGGAGCTGAGAATGGGGTACTACGGAGGCTGTCAGTGCCAGATTCGGCGATCGAGAATTTTGTGAGCCCGGTTTCCGAGTTTGGGCCATGATAAAGTCGGACGTAGAGAAAACTTAAAAGGGCGCTACAAACAATATTTGCAAGATAAGAAAGAAAGAAAGAAAGAAAAAATATGTACATATAAGATCCAAGGAAACATGAAGATTCAACAGATGCATGGAGGGCAGTCAAGAGTCAAAAATTCTTTTAAGCTCTTCCCAAATCCTAGGGGCAGGATACCATTGCACACTACCTTAAAGGGATCGGGACCTTTGGTGAACAATTAGAAAATTGATTATGATATCCAGCTACGTCAACGTTCTGATTCCTACATCGATTGGTACAAATACAAACCACATATACACAGACAACAAAAGACACAAAATTTTCAAAAGCTTTGTTTTCATTTCATCACATGTTTCCTTTACATGCAAATCTCTTTCATTTGCTTACAAAAATAAAACACAATGCTTTCCATCATTTTCGTACCATACGAAAAGCATATAGAGATAACCTAATAAATCCAAAAACTAAGCAATAAACTCTTGGTCCTCGTTAGAATCCCCAAAAGGTAAGTATCTCTTCTACTGATCCAATACTTCAATCCTCTCACTAAAGTGCTCTCTCTCTCTCTCTCTCTTGATAGGTATTGAAACTTATCAACTACAAAGCAATCTCACTTGTTGGCACAAGCCAATGCGTGAAAATGAGTAGTTAGTACGCCATGGCCCATAAAATCATCATGACAATCAAGAGAACACCAGGAGCAAAACACGGTGAGGTAAGCTTAGATCTCCTAATAAAAACCAACATCGATCGCAACCATCGATTTGCAATCCGATGGACTATATTAATTTTAAAAACTCCACAAAAATTTTCCAATAAAAACCAGCATCGATCATGACTGTTGATTAGCGATCCGATGGACTGAATCATTTTAAAAAATTTCACAATATTCCAATAAAAACCAACATCGATTACGACCGTCGATTCGAAATCCGATGGACTATATCATTTTCACAAAAAATCTAAATATGAGCATTGATCGTGACCGTCGATTCATAATTTGATGGACTGGATTCTTTTAAAAACCAACATCGATCGCGACCGTCGATTCACAATCCAATGGACTAGATCCTTTTTCAAAAACTTAAATACCAGCATTAGTCGCGACCATCGATTCGTAGTTCGATGGACTGGATTCTTCCAATAAAAACCAACGTCGATCATGACCGTCGATTCGCAATCTGATGAACTGGATCTTTAAAAAAAAATCTAAATACCAGCATCGATTGTGACCATCGATCTGATGGACTGGATTCTTCCAATTAAAATCAGCATCGATCGTGATTCGCGATCCGATGGACTTGATCCTTTTCAAAAAAGTCAAAATACTAGCATCGATCGCGACCATCAACTTGCAATCTGATGGACTAAATTCTTTTAATAAAAACAAACATCGACCACGATCGTCAATTAGCCATCTAATGGACTTGATCTTTTTAAAAAAAAAACCACAAAACCGACATCGATCGCAATTATCAACTCACGATCCAATGGACTGGATCATATTTCGAAAATATGATTAATCATAGATCGGAATCTTAACCACAACACAGTGGGACAACGGATCCGATCAATCATAGATCGAAATCTCGACCATAAAATAGTGGGACGATGGATCTGGTCGATCACAGATCATAATCTAAACCACAAAACCCGTGGGATGACGGATCTAGTCGATCATAGATCGGAATCTTGACCACAAAACTAGTGGGACGACGGATCCGGTTGATTATATATCAGAATCTTAATCACAACACCAGTGGGATGACGGATCTGGTTGATCATAGATCGGAATCGTGACCACAACATAGTGGGACGATGAATCTGATCAATCATGAATCAGAATCTTGACCACAACACAGTGGGAGGATGGATCTGATTGATCAGGGATCGAAATGTTGACCACAGAACCCGCGGGACGACGGACTCGATTGGTCACTAATCGAAATCCTGATCGCAATCAACGGACAGAACTGCATCATAAAAGCAGGAGTTGATTACAACCAACTTTCCAGATCAGCATAAAAACAATCAAGTCTGATTACCCTGTGAGACAATGGAACTGATCAACCATCTCTAAATTAGACTCTTGATCACGATCACTAATCAGACTTGCATCAAATAAACCATCCCTAGCAAATATCAGTCCCACTTACGACAACCAAAATCCAAGCAATAAAATATAAAAATTTCAAAATCCATAATCCTCGGCTAAGTCAATCATTCATCACAACTGTGCATGCACACTACTCATTGCATATTCTCAAATAAAAGCCAATATACTTGAAGTCCAATAGGCATCCCCAGTGGAGATGACCAATAGCTGGACACATTTCAAAATCATCTTGCAATAAAACCCCATGGAGTATCACTCCCCAGAGTGGGGCGACTTTTAAAATCACAAAACATTCGCATAATAAAGCGTCAGACTTCTGAGGCACTAAGAGATCTTTCATATCTCTGGGTGAGAGTTAGCACAACATCAAATAAGATCCAATATCCCATGGTTTCCGTGAAGATTACTAGATCTGAATGCACATCAAAATACAATCGAACTGAACTCTAGTGTCAACTCCATTGTATCAAATGCTAATGTTTTTAAAAAGATGATATGACAAACCTAGTTATAAGAGATAATCCAAATAATGAAAAAGACAAATTGTAACTTAAGTGTCAAAACTAGAAGATTGTATGGAAAAAGGTCACCGCACATACTTAGGCATGGATGCTTGCGAAATTTGATCGAGTACAAGTCGGCATAGTGAGTTCCCCATAAGGCCGCAGAAAGCGCAAGGCAACTAACCACTTTGACAATCAAACAAAACAAGTACTCCTGGGGTGATTTGGGAAACAACGGACAATCTAGTACCGAATAGTATCTTCGTAATGTCGCAGAAAGCTCATAGGCTCTATTGTACCTTTATGATGTTAGTACTGATCAGGAGTGAAAGGGTTGAGATTGGTGGCCTGTGTAGGGACAATCACAACGTTTTTCTTAAACCCTCGCAATATGTGCGAGTTATCTTTTTTCTATGCAACCAGTTGACACAGACACAAAGGAAGGCAATGAACCCATATTACAATTTATGACTGACTGACAAAGGCAGGGTGTCTACTCGCTTTGGCATTCAATTGCACATAACCTCTATCAAAGAGGGGCATCTATAGACACCCCACCTCAAGTTGGTAAGCTAATAGAGTTTGAACGGATGGATGGACAACCGAACCCTAGTCTTAAACCCTAACCTTAGAAACCTAAACCCTAGGAGTCTCAGTCTCAAACCCTAAACACAGCCCATTCAACCCAGTTAACCCGGTCAACCTAATCCTAAACTCTGGGAACCCAAAACCCTAGAGCCTTACATAAACTCGGCGAGTCAACTCACCCAGTCAACTCACTAAGTCAACTCACCCGGTTGGCCTACCTAAACCCATAATCCAATTAACTCACCTAGTCAAGCTCAAAACCAAGCCCAATCGGAGAAATGGTCAAAACATCAAAGCAACAACCCTCACAACAAAGCCTCCACAAGCTTGGAGGATGTTGCCTGTGAAAGCAGAGAGTCTAAGTGGGGACCGTTGGCAACTAGGTTACCGCCAACCACGTGGCACTCCCCCTCTTTCGGGCAACGTCCCTCAAGCATGTGGGTTTCTCCTTTTTCGAACTTTAAGTATGTGGTTAAGGTGCATTTACTCTGATGCTATCTCCTTATCTAAAATTACCATTTTACTACTTCATCCAACCCATGAGATAAAGCCATGTGATAATCTTCAATCCCAACCATTCAACCATATTTTGCCCCTATGATCACTATGAATTACCGAAAAATTGGGTTGAGAGACTATAAACATCTCACTCCCCTTCTCATTTTAATAATCCATTTCCATCCCTAAGGATCCCTTCTTACCCAAAAGCTCCTTATCCTTAGCCATTTAGTCATTCCACCACCAAGAAGAGTGAGAGAGAGAGAGAGAGAGAGCCTAACCCTGATCTAGTATAGCTTAGCCAGAGTTCAAGCCTCCTGAGCCACTTAAGTTCAAATATGATCCACTCAATCTAGCCTTGCGACATCACTGTTCATCCAACAGTTCGAGCCTCTATCAATTTCATCAAATCAATGTATCAGCATCATGCAACATTCATTCCCTTCTCAACCCTCCCGCTCCTCATATACATCAACATCATCATGCATTTTTTTATATAATCATTTTCACGCATTTGACTGGCGAGGCATATGCTCTGTGGCTTGTCGATAAAATTGGATCTTGCCCATCAGAAACCTTAACCAATTAGCCGTTGTTTTAGCATATACATTACATTTCATCATTTTTCACCGTATCTAACTGGCAGGCGTATGCTCTGAGACTTGCCAATATAATTGCAGCAAGTCCACCAAAAACTTTAGTCGATTGGTTGTCGATTTATCACAAGCATCCATACAACATCAAGAATCCCATACATATACCATGCACTCGATTGTTTCAAATGTATCCTTCGCGACTTGCCAATATAGTCGAATCATGACCATTAGAAATTTGGATTGATCAAACACCTTTACTACATCACCGCATTACATTTTCCGCATCGCATTAAATTTACAGCATGCGAGAAGTACTCGTATTCTTCAGAAATTAGTTAGATTTTGTGAAGTAAAGGTCATACATCCATACGGGTAGAGTGGGTACCTAACACATTCCCTCTCTGTAACCGCGGTCCCTTATTCGAAATCTCTGAAACGTAAACTCGTGAGTCATATTAGGGTTAAGAATCTTCCGATTCTTAATCTTAAGTGTTTCTACGGGATCTAACCGATTGTAAAATCGTAATAATTGGTTAGTGACGACTCTAGTCAAATACAACACCTTCATCCCCTTTATAAAAGGCCTTAAGCGAGATAACCAGTGGAATGAAGAGAGCAGATCTCCGTACCCTTGAGGAATCACACTCTCCTCCTGCGTCCACACTTACGTACGAAAGGACTTTCAAATATAAAAGCAAATAAAAAGGAAACACTTATAGTCGACCATAGGGAATAACTGCAAATCACCTTTCTAATCCAAAAACTGCTCGTATTACAATGGAAATTATCCAACGAATGAGTGCAGACTTCGATTATCGCTAAGGATTACCGCTAGATTATTGTTACTCTTAATGTAAGATTACACTACTGGTTACGCTAAAGAACATAAAAGACAGATTACACTAAAAAACGGAAAGGATAATTGATATATTTAATTTGTTTGATTGGGTTGGTATGAAATACTTTGCTTCGTTGAACTCATTTGTTATTTATATAAACTACTGTGAAACAAACATATGGATGTTTCTTCTAATGTCTGATCGGTTATAACAACTACTTCAGCAGCACTACTCTAGCCTTCCAGCTTCTCACTCAACCACATTCTGCTTCTAATCTCTTAACAACGCTCGGCCCTCAAATGATGCGTATCACCCGACCAGCGCCGGCTCTTATTCTCACGAAAACTCAAATATCTTACCATATTTAAACCTGGTATATATATTACTGTTACAATGACACTCATACGTTGGTAATTCGTTCTTAATAACGGTACAATACTTGGATCAGCCTAATTTTGATCTTATAACCTAAAAATGTATAGAAAAAATAAATAGACAGCGTGGATGAAACTCAAACATCACAGTGGCCCCCCAGAGGCCCCACCTGTCCCTAGCTGGGGACAGGCGTAGTACCCAAACCGCGTCCATTCGCTCGGACAATTTGACTGTCCTTGCGACAGGCGTCCCTCTCACTTTACAAAGGCAGGAAACCCCCGAGCGGATCAGGTGTTACTTGGGTAACACGTAAGTGAGTGTTGCCGTACCGTGGGCCCACTTTGATGCATGTGTTGTTTATCCAGGCCGTCCATCAGTTTTTTCAGCTCATTTCAGGGCATATAAATGAAGTAAATCCAAATTTCGATTGGAAGACACCACACAAAACAGTGGTCACTGAATACCTGTTATTAAAAACTTCCTAAGGCCCACCGTAATATTCAAATGAGATCACACACCTTTAAATATCAGCTTGTTGCCCTCAAGAAATTTTTAACGGTGGACATTTCATCCTACTATATGGTCCACTTGAGATTTGGATTTGCTTCATTTTTTGTAACTATGCCCTGAAATAAGCTGGTATACAACACGTAGATCAAGGTGGGCCGTAGTGAAGGCGGACTGGGTAGTGACCCTAGAAGCAGAGCTCTATGGGCCTACAATAAAATGGGAACGGATTGGCTACTCCCCCTGACACCAGCCCCGTGGCTCGTGGTCGGTGCTCTGTGGGCCCCACCATGATGTATGTGTTTCATCCTTTCCGTTCATCCATTTTTTCAGATCATTTTATGGCTTGATCCCAAAAATGAGAGTGTATAAATCTCAGGTACACCACACCACATTAAAACAATATTGATTGGACATCCATTATTAAAATCCTCCTAAGGCCCACTGTACTGTTTATTTGACATCCAATTGGTTGATTAGGTCATACAGCCACAGATGAAGCGAAAAAAAAAATCAGCTTGATCCAAAACTTTTATGGCCCAAAATGTTTTTTAAAGGTGGACGCTCATTCAACACTGTTTCCTGTAATGTGGTCCACTTAAGATTGGGATATAACTTATTTTTGTTCTCAAATCGTAAAATGATCTGTTAAAATATATGGACGGCATGGATGAAGTACATACAACATGGTGGGTCCCACGGAGCACCGACCACCAGCCATCGGCTGGTGTCAGGGGGAGTAGCCAATCCGTTTCCCAATAAATGTGTTCTATGGGACGCGGATTTCCTGCCAAAGCCTTTCTCAGGGAGTTCCTGCACCGGGAACTTAGGTGGGGCCTACCGTGATGTTTTTGAGAAATCCTTCCCGTCCATTCATTTTATGAGTTCATTTTAGGATATTCATTTTATGAGTTCATTTTAGGACATATTATCAACAATGAACCGTATCCAAATCTTGAGTGAACCGTACTAAAGAAAAATGTGGTAAGGGAATTCCTACCATTGAAACCTTCCTGGGTTCAACAGTGATGTTTAGATGCCATCCAAACCGTTAATAACGTTATTTCTATTAGAATGAACTGAAAATAAAAATATTAGCATGAATCAAAACTTACGTGGCCTCACAAATATTTCAACCGTGGAAATTTAATTATCATGTTTTTGGCTCACTTGAGCTTTGGATACTGTTCATTTTTAGTAAAATGTCCTAAAATGAACTCATAAAACGGATGGACGGGGAGGATTTCTCACAAACATCACAGTGGGCCCCATCTAAGGAACCCCCATCCTGTTTTATGGATGCGGATTTCCTGTACAAGCCTTTGGCAGGAAGTTCGTGCGCTAGGATGCCAGGTGGGGCCCACTGTGATGTTTACTAGAAATCTATCCTGTCCATCCATCCTGGGAGGTCATTTTACGTCGTGAGACCCAAGATGAGGCGGATTCAAAACTCAAGTGCGCGATATGAGAGGCAAAACTAAGAAGAGAGTTCCTACCGTTGAAATCTTCCTGGGCTCCACCTTGATGTTTATATGCCATCCAAACCGTTTATGAGATCATTCCCACTAGGATGAAGTGAAAATATGAAAAACTTATCCTGATATGTAAATTTTGTGGCTATAAAAATATTTCAACGGTGGTAATTGAATCCTCACTATTTCCTCTCATGCTGCTCACTTGAATTTTGGATTTATCTTATTTTGGGTCGCATGTCCTAAAGTGATCCTGCAGAACAGATGGACGAGGTGGATTTATCACCAACATCACGGTGGGCCCCACCTAGCATCCATCGCAAGAACTTCCTGCAAAAGGCTTTCCCATGAAATCCACGTCCGTGTTTTATCCACGCATGTATTTTTACAGCTCATATTAGTGCATGATCCCAAAAATAATCAGATCCAAATGTCAAATAGACCACGGGAAACAGTTGCAATTGAAAGCTCACCGTTGAAAATTTCTTAGGGCCCAATCACGTTGATATTTGTGTCTCTTCGTCCAGGTCTACGTGACCTAATCAATAGATTGGATGGAAAATAAACATTACAGTGGGCCCCTAAGAAATTTTTAATGGTGGGCGTTCAATCACTACTGCTTCCTGGTGTGGTCTACCAGAGATTTGTATCTGCCGCACATTTGGGCTCATGCCTGACAATGACCTGGAAAAATGGATGGACAGCATGAAACACATACAAAACGGTAGGGCCCACATAGCTTTTCCAGTACCTTCATTTGTATGGGTAATAGTGGTGTACATCGAGTCGAACCGGGTCAAGCTGAGGCCCACATAGCTTTTCCAGCACCTCCATTTGCATGGGTAATACTAGGGGTGTACATCAAGTCGAACCGAGCAGCTCGACTTGGCTCAGCCACTAGCTGACCGCAGCTCGAACTCGGCTCGGCTCGGTCCTCGAGCCTGACTGGCCAAGTTGGCTCGGTTCGGTCAGCAGCTCCGACTGGTTCAAGCCAAGTTCAAGTCAAGATCAAACTGAGTTGACCTATGCAGCATTTCTACAAACACCTGGACTGCACCTTCAAAATCCCACCGTATGGGAAATAGCAGTAATGGTTTTCAAGGTATTTTATCAAACACCTTCTAAGTAACATGAAAACCAAGAAAAAAGGGTATTTATTTCATGTACATACCTTCCTTGCCACTAGCCATGCCACCAGCCACACTTCGTTGAGTCATTTCATCAAACACTTGGTGAGTAACATCAATATCAAAGTAACTGAGTCATCGAATTGGTTCGATCCGAGTTTGATTCGAGCTAGATTCAATCCGAGTCGAGTCGAGCTGGGACTAGTTCGAACTCATTTTTGAGCTAAAAAAATCAGCTCGAACTCAGCTTCGAACCGAGTCGAATCGAGCTTTGTCGAGTTGAGTCAAGCGAGCTAACCGAGCTAGCTCGGTTCGTGTACACCCTTGGGTAATACCAAATCTGGGGTCATTGGCTAGACTGGCCGCGGGGCTTTTGTGGTTAGCCTGCTTTTTACTGGACTTGGGCTGAAACACCAGGCTTGAATGCCAGGCCTAGGCCTATATTTTAAGCCCATGTCTTTGTTGGGCTGGGCTTGGGTTATACA
Source organism: Magnolia sinica (assembly GCF_029962835.1). Classification (NCBI taxonomy): domain Eukaryota; kingdom Viridiplantae; phylum Streptophyta; class Magnoliopsida; order Magnoliales; family Magnoliaceae; genus Magnolia; species Magnolia sinica. The sequence goes on along the minus strand of NC_080587.1, from coordinate 61,907,526 downwards.
TACGTTCTATCAGCCCACTCTGAGTCTGACCCACCTGAGCCCATGTAAAGTTTCAAAGGCATTCTTGTTAAAATCATGCACCATTGGCCACACGGAATAAATTACCTATCTTCATGCATGATCATCACGGGCGGCGCTCAGGCTTGTTTGTTTTACTACAAAACGCGCCCCAGCTGGGCTCAGGCCTAGATTTACTTTCCAAATCGCGCTTGGACGGATGCCCCTGTCTAGTCCATTTACAACCCAATTAAGACAGTAGCCCGGGAATAGGCTGACCCAAAACTCAATCGGAACACACATCAGGGAACTGATAGATAGAGGCACGCACACCGCTAGGATCTTCATTGAGGTGGCCAAGGTCTCTCTCTCTCTTCTTTTTTTCGCAGAATTGAGTTTTAGGTTCACATCCTAAAATGAGCTGAAAGTGTTGGCCCACAGGCCGACACAGCAAATAGCTCAATCTTCCCAGCATTATTCTTTCTCCGATGGGTTCATTGAGACGGATTTAAATAATAATCAGGCAAAGTGTAACAGTTGATACACAAGTACATAAAATCTGTACATGTGTAGTGGTGGAAATCGATCGGGTTGGGCTGGGTCTGGGTCAACCCAAGCCCTAGCCCATTTACTTAAATGGTTCACATTTCTAACCTGTGTGCCTGACCTGTTACCCATTTAGCTTGGCCCTAAGGGCCCTTAAAAGCCAGCTGGGCCTGTCGACCCATGGACCCTGGCCCATTGCTACGGCTGTATGCTTGGCATATATTAATTCAAGGAGAAGTTATTTCATACTCTGGCTGGGTAAGATGATTGATACACAGACACACTGAAGTTGTGCATGTGAAATACGCAAACTTGAATTAGAATGAAATAATTGTAGAAGTCTCAAAATCTGATTGGTTGAACAATCCTGATTTGAACTCTGGTTTGTTGAAATAATGACATTGGGTGCCTTTTGTTTATAACCGTCCAAAAGTATCGACGTATCCAACAGTCGGATAATCAAATAAGCATAGTTTATGGCTCTTGATACATTTAAATTGAGAATCATATTTCGGTGATTTTAATTTCATTACTTTTATGGCACATACAATTTTTAAGTGACGGTCCAATATACTCTGTGAAAGTATTAAAATCGGATATGCAATTTTGCGTTTGGATAGTAAGTTACTTAAGATAAGCTACTTATACCTTAAGTGATTAAGTAACTTTAAAATTAAAAAATTAAAAAAAACCTACGTATAATTAATTATAAACCAAATTTATTTATCTCAAATAAGTTATTTATCTACGGTTGTAAAGGCAGCACGTGGAATGACTGAGAGCGGACCTTTTTGGATATATAATTCAAGCAGAGAGTAGACCTTTTTGATATATAATCCACGTCGGGAGTGGAGTTATGGGAACAACCGTATGATGGAAAACAGCTTTCACGTTTGGTTTAGAAAGCACTTTTTTCATTGAAAATTCCTTGTTCCTTTTGTGTGAATTTCCCTCTGGGGAAGGCGATGCCCTCTAGGTCCCGTGTTGAGGCCTCGAGTAGGCTTGTAAGGATCGGATAGCTCTCTTGATCTGATCAATGGATAGGATGGTCCGTAACCTCTCTCACTCGATCGGAAGGAGGGGGAACGTACAAATCAAGAAAGCCAAAAGCAGCAAGAGCAAGCGGACGTGCTTTTTAGATGAAAAGCCGGTTGTAGAAAAAGTAACTTATTTGTGGTATCCAAACGGGCCCTATGTGATCATCTATCATACTCTATGAAAATATCAAAATCGAATGTGCAATATCTAAGTAATTATCCACCATACACTATGAAAGTACCAAAACTTTCCTCTGATAGACATTTTGTACCAAATTAGGCTAATTAATCATGATTCATGGAATCACACCAAATTAAACTGAATTTAATCATGAAATTTCATGATTTGGTACAACCAAATGCTTGTTTAACCGGAAACCAATATTGAGTGGTAGTCCCAAAATCAGTTTGGTAGAACAATTCTAGCCCCTAATTTGTGGACCATTTATCATTTAAATTGTCCTAAGATCCAAATAGATTGTAAAAATAAAACAATATTGTAGAATGAAGGTAAAAGCATCATGAAATACGTCAGTTTAAAATTTTTTAGGAATGAAATTACTTCGAATGCATAACCATGATCGTCTTCTTTATTACATAGAAATAAACATAGAAATGAAGATAAGCCCATGAGAGATATTGATTCTCAACCACAAGAGAGAAAATGGCACCATACATACTATGTAATATGTGAATTGATAGACTAGAATTTCTAATAGAGAATAATTACTTTATGGATAAGATTTGAAATGAGAGAGAAATGTGTCTCAAATTAAAACTCTATACCTATATTTATAAACATCCATCAAAGAAAAATATCAATTAGAGATAAACTACAATATCTCTTATTTTATAGTGGTCATGAGACATATACTGAATTACCATGCTCTATTTTATTAATAAAACACAATCTCCACCCTCCAATCAAATAGATCCAATTAAAAAATTTTAAGATTATAATCCTCCCTAGAAGATGACGTTACTCTAAATATATGGTTGGACTATAAATGATTTACCTCAAACTCCAACCACTTGTCTTAGTATGTTGGTCTAATCCTATTTAATCGGCCACATTTTATTATATATATGGATGTGCACAAATTCTAATACTCCAATTTTGATGAACATTTATACATATAAAAACCCATCGAAAATATTAATATACAAATATATATATATATATATATATATATATATATATATATATATATATATATATATATATATATATATATATATATATATATATATATAAAATTCTTCCAAGTATATACAAAAGTTACCATGATATAACATCCTAGATCATCATCATTGTGTGATCATGTACTATCGTTCTCTTACCCTTCTCTATGACCCTATCTTGATTTTCCGTTTTTCCAGCATACTTATAACCAAATTATATTTATTCACGGTCTTGACAATATACACCAAAGTAGCCAATCTTGACCTTGCCACATAGTGTGTAATAATAAGTACATAAGAGTCACCTATACGAGTAGTGTACTCTCATAACGACTGGATTGAAATCGATCCGTTACTTTTACATAATTGCCCTTAGATCACGTGTGGCTTAATTTACATATCATAAATGATCAAGTATTTGTCATCTGTATAATCACTATGCAAGATCCATCCAATCAATCCATCCCCTGTTACAAACAAAAACTTACAAGATTTAACTGAATATGATGCCACCATATTAGTCTTTATGAAAAATCATCACGATCTTTTCATAAATCAGGATAGAGATATATCTCATATGGATATGCATTTAGTATGCATCACTCATATTGTACATATCTACACAATGATTTATACTGTGCATAAAGTAGACCAAACCTTAAAGTAATAAATGTTGCACACATCTCATTATGATGGCAATTCGAGTATCTATATACATAAATTACCGTGAAATGATCAACTCCATACATATAAACTCAAATATCAAAAAAAATTCAATACAATTTAATGAATAAATATGTGTGCACATAAAAAAACTGTACATTAAGCTACACAGAGTCTAATATTAGCAAACTTATAATCTATGGGACAAACATTTCAAATCTAGCATGCCAGTAGTGTATAGGTTGTAGGCGCAAAAAATGCATAACTATTGGACAAAACATTTCATATCTAGTGGGCCACCATGTGTATGGGCTATGGGCCAACAACCATAGTGATCGGACAACTTTGACAATCCATTTGTTTCAAGTTTTTCTGATTAAGTATATATAGTTACTATAACCATTACCTTTTACAATCAACTAATTAGATGGCTGCCACAATTTGGAATGTGTTCTATTGATGAGGTGGACTATCAAAACAACAATCCCATTGTCGAACAAGCTTACCCATTGTTGCATGTGATTTTTACCCAAACATGCATACTATTTGTAAGTGCTATGGTTATTTGCTCCTTTTGATTGTCAAATTTTGTAGTGCCTAAACCACAATTTGTGTCTTGTGTAGCACATTGATATATATGTTCAAGACAATGCATCACACGTACAAGAACAATGCTTCAAGTCAAGAACAAAGATCTACTTCATGAAATGCAAGATCAAGTATATTGATTCACCTTTAAGCATCAAAAGTTCAATGATTTTAAAGTGACATCAAGACTCAAAGTGAAGCACGATTTAAGTATTACAAAGTCAAGCTTCAAAAGATCTCAAGTACAAGCATCATGAACTTCTACGATCGTCCATTATCTGAAGAAAAGAAGGTTCAATGTTCATACTTCATGGTTAAGGTATAAAAGACTTTAGATTGACCTTAGGGTAGGTCATTTGGAATACATAAGTCAATTGCTTATTTTATAAATATTTTGGTCTGTTTTATGACTAGTCCTGGACTCTGTTCGACTAGTCCTAGCACTGGGTCGACCAATCCAAGAAATTCCACTACCAGTCCTAAGTTGTTTTAAAATTTTAAAATTTTTTGGTTGAGCTATGACCAATCCTGGAGTCTACTCGACCGGTCGAGTGAACAGTTCACGACCAGTCCTGCAACTTCGACTCAAACTCCAGCAACTATTCCTGGCTCCTTATGACTAGTCGTGGGCAGGTCGCGACCGGTCGTGAAGTGCTTACGACCAGTTGTGGAACGGTTTTCTCCGATCGCGCTCAAAATTTCAAAAATCAATTCATCCTACGACCAGTCGTAGTGTCCACAGGACCAGTTGTAGACTTGATTTCTGCAACTATAAATAGAGCACGATTTTCAAAGTTTGATATCCAATTCAAGTAAAATCAAGGCAACATTCTGAGAGATAAGTTAGTATTCATTTTAAGCTAAATTGTGCTCATTTGATGTTCTCTTTTTATTAGCTTTTTATATTTGACTTTGTTTTTGCATTCCAATCTGATTTGAAAGAGGAATTGTGATATTCCACTTCTTGGAATCAAAATCAAATAGAGCTAGCCCAACTTGATTTAATTTAAAATCAATTAGAACATACAACCATTTCAAAGTGAGTATTGGACATTGAACTTTTATATTCGAACTTCTACTCCGACTTGGTTCTTCCGGGCTGCAATAAAAGGAGAAATCCAGGTATTTTACATTTGTGTAAATCTTCTGTTTTTGGTTTCTTTTGAGATTGAGTTAGAAAATCTCATTGTGTTGGTTATCTGAGGAGAGTCATAAAACTCAGAGTAGGATTTTTTGAATTGTGTAAGCCCATTAGAAAGACACAATTGTGAGGGTTTTAGGTGAACCTGAGAAAAACCTATTTCATAGTGAACGCTAATATCCACTGTGTGAGGATATTAGGAGTGGAGTAGCAAGCTGTGTGGCTGTTGTTTAACAGTTGGTGTACACACAGGCGAACCACTATAACTCTTTGTGTTTTGTGGATGTGTGGTTTATTTTCTATACCTTTAATCATTCAATATTGTGGAATGTATTTGTGGATGTGAATGTTGTAATCTTTTATATTTCAAGCATTGTGGGGAATGTTGTAATAGATTAGATTTCATTTCCTTGTTATTTATTTAATTATTTATTCCTCTGTATCAAGTTTGAGTTTTTGATACAAAGATCTTTATAGGAATCAGGTTGTCCTACCATAAACCTTGGTTTTTTGTGTAAGGTTGTCCTTAGAACAACATTTATATCAATCTCTCAATATTCACACATTTGAGGTTACTTTATATTTCAGTATTGTGAAAAGATTATAGTACTATCTTTCCTTTTATTGTTTAAATTCCCCCCCTTCTAGGACATATAGCTTGGCTTTTTCAAGTGGTATCCAAGACTAATAGCTCATTCTAATTTTTGGATTTATTTCCTGAGCTAATCGATCTAAGCAATTTACAAGATGTCAAATTTTGATAGCCTTTCAGTCACTAGACCTCCACCATTTGATGGCTCCAATTATGACTATTGGAAAGCCAGGATGAGAATTTTCTTAAAATCCATGGATGAGAGCGTGTGGCAAGCCATAGTGATTGAATGGACCCCTCCTACCACTGAAGTGACTGGTATCGATGGATCAAAATCTATAAGAATAACACCTTATTTCTCATGGACCACTCTTCAAAAAAATGAGAGTAGTGCCAATGCAAAAGCACTAAATGCAATCACTTGCACACTATCACCGAATGAATTCAAAAGAATTATATCCTGTGATACTGCAAAGCAAGCTTGGGATATTTTAGAAATGACACATGAGGGTACATCAATTGTTAAGAAATCTAAAGTCCAAATCCTCACAACCAAATTTGAGGAAATACATATGGAAGAAAATGAAATGTTTATGGACTTCTAACTAGATTAAATGACATTGTGAACTCTATGTGGGGTCTTGGCGATAAAATCCCAAAAAGTAAAGTGTGTACAAAGATACTATGCTCACTACCTGAATGGTTCAACTCAAACGTGACCGTGGTCTAGGATCTTCATGATACAGACAATATGAGGGTAGAAGAATTAGTTGGTTCTTTACAGACTTATGAGTTATCTTTTAAAGCTCCTAAAGGAAAATCAATTGCTCTTAAATCTTCTAAAAATGTTTCTCAAGAAAATAATAATTCTGATTTAGAAAATTTCGAAGATGATATGGCCCTTTTAGCTAAAAAGTTTTACAAAATTTTCAAAAGTAAAAAGAGGGTTGATTTTTAAAAATTTAATAATAAGAGAAGATCTAAATCTAAAACTTGAAAATCTTTAAAAGATAGTCAATGTTACAACTGCCAAGAATATGGGCATTTAGTAAACAAGTGTCCTAAAAAGGACAAACCTAAAAAGAAAGGAATGTTGACTACTTGGGATGGATTCTGAAACCTCTTCTGAATCAGAAGATTCTGAAACCGAGTCAGGCAATGAAGTTAAAGCCCTTATGACTCTAGCCAAGTTCACTTTTTCATATCATGATGATATAACTAGCGAAGAAAATCTGAATAGTGATCATGAAAATAAAGAAGATCTTCAAGACGCTTACAATGCCCTATACAAGGAAAGTTATAAAATTGCTGTTAAACTAAAACTTCAAAAAGAAAAGTTTTTAAAACTTAAAGAAAATTTTGATTCTCTTATTTTAGAAAAATTCCACATTTCAGATTATTTTAAAAATCGAAATGCCATTTAGATTTCAAAGCCTCCCTTATTGAAAATCTGAAATCTGAAATTAAAAAACTTAAACTTGAAGTCTCTTCACTTTTGAGTTTTAAGGATATATGGAGGTATGCCCAAGGTGATCCAAAGTTAGAAAAACTTCTGTCTGGTTCAAGAAAATGTGGCGACCGATCCAGTTTGGGCTACGATGGAAATATTCCTCCTAAACAGAAGAGTACTCTTTCTAAGTTTGTGAAAGGAGAGTCTTCAAACTCAAAAGGGAATAGTTCAAATCAAAATGTTTCTAAAAATGCTAAAACATTTCAATCTTTCAAACCTAAAAATAATCATATCAACTATAAAAAATAGAATCGAAACCCTTTAGCTGAAAAAATAGTTGATTTGCTTAAGGAGCTCTTAATATCTAACTCAGTAGGTCATTCTTACAACAACTACAAACATAAGAAGACCAACTATACTCCTAAACCCAAAACAGTTATGAAATGGGTTCCTAAGGTTACTAGCTTGGTTGCCCATACTGCTTTCAAAGCTTCAAGCCATTCAAAGTGGTACTTAGACAATGGATGCTCAAGGCATATGACTAGTGATAAAGGTCTATTCACCGATCTTAAAGACATGGCTGATGGTTCAGTCACATTTGGTGATGGTAGCAACTGCAGGATTATTGGCCAAGGTACGGTTCAACTTTCTAACCTCCCTTTATTTCAAAATATTTTATATGTAGAAGGTTTAAAACATAACTTGTTAAGCATTTCTCAAATATGCGATAAAAACCACAATGTAAAATTTACTAATCAAGGTTATGAAATTTTAAACAAAAAGGGTTCTGTTATATTAATTGGTCGCAGAACTTTCGAAAACTGCTTATTGTAAGTGATTCTAGCTTATCTAATCAAACGTGTTACATGGTCCATACTGATGAGATCGAGTTATGGCATAAATGCCTTGGACATGTACATTGCTACAATTTGTATAGATTGAGCAAAAGGGAACTGATAAGAGGTCTACCTAAATTACAGAAAGTAGATAAAATTTGTGGCGAATGCTAGATTGGCAAGCAAATTATAAGTACTCACAAAAAGGTGAACTCCAATGCCACATCCAAACTACTCGAACTTCTCTACATGGATCTTATATGACTAACCAGGATGGAGAGTCGAGGTGGCAAAAAAATACATACTGGTAATCGTGGATGATTTTACCAGATTTACTTGGGTAGCTTTCTTAAAGGATAAGTCAGAAACCCTTGATAAAGTAAAAAAGAGTTCTCAAATGAATCCAAACTGAAAAAGGTTCTCAAGTCTGTAAGATCCGTAGTGATCATGGATTAGAATTTAAGAATAGCAGTTTTGAGAAATTCTATTGCGATCAGGGAACATCACATGAATTCTCTGCACCCAAAACACCATAACAAAATGGAATTGTTAAAAGAAAAAATAGAATGCTTTAAGAAATGGCAAATGTAATGTTGAATAGCATGAAGCTCCCTAAAAATCTTTGGGTTGAAGTTGTAAATACTGCCTGCTATATAATCAATCAGGTTTATACAAGTAAGTCATATAATAAAACTGCTTATGAAATGTGGTTTGAAAAAAAGCCTACTGTCAAATACTTTCGAGTTTTTGGCAGCAAGTACTATATTTTACGTGACCGTGAAAATCTGGGCAAGTTTAACACTAAAAGTGATGAAAGGACCTTTTTAGGATATTCTTTAAACAGTCGAACGTATCAAGTACTGAATAAGAGGACCGGTGTTATTCAAGAATCCATCAATGTGGTCATTGACGATCACTTGAATACACCTGCCTCAAGTTCAGATAATGATGAAGTACTTCTAATTGACAAACCAGATACTTCATCAAATCAAAATAACTTTAAACTGAGGACTGTTAAAGATCATCCAACCACTCAAATTCTTGAAAACCCTCTCACTGGTGTACGCACTCATAGAGAACTAAAAAATATATGTAATTATGTGTGCTTTACATCTCAGACAGAATCGGTTAACGTAAAAGAAGCTCTTATTTACGAAAACTGGATTGTTACGATGCAAGAAGAGCTCAACCAATTTGTGAGAAATGATGTTTGGTATCTTGTTCCTAGACCTAAAGATAAACATATTATCGGAACTAAGTGGATTTTCAAAAATAAGTCTGATGAACTTGGTAATATAATTCGAAACAAGGCTAGACTGGTTATACAAGGGTACACTCAAATTGAAGGCATTGATTATGATGAAACCTTTACCCCAGTAGCTCGTCTTGAATCAATCAGACTATTTATATCCATTGCTTGCTTTAGAAAATTCAAAATTTATCAAATGGACGTAAAGAGTGCTTTCTTAAATGGCGATCTGCATGAAGAAGTTTATGTTGAACAACCAATGGATTTTGAAGACCTTAAGAATATTGATAATGTCTATCGCCTAAAAAAGGCTCTCTACAGTTTGAAACAAGCTCGTAGGGCATGGTACGAAAAATTGACTAAGTTTCTACTAAGTCATAATTTTTTAATGGGTAGTGTTGATAAAACTCTGTTTATTAAGAAACATAACGATCATATCTTAATAGTGTAGATCTATGTTGATGATATTATTTATGTATCTACCTATACTAACATGACTATTGAGTTTGCAGATTTAATGAAATCTAAGTTCGAAATGAGCATGGTTAGGGAATTGAATTATTTCCTAGGGTTGCAAGTAAAACAACAAACTGATGGTATTTTTATTTCTCAAACCAAATATGCCTTGAACTTAATTAAAAAGTTTGGATTTGAGAATGAGAAAATTTTCGATACTCCTATGAGTACAATATCAAGACTCTCAAAAGACTCTACAGGTAAAAGTGTGGATCCTAAATTATATTGTAGTATGATTGGCAGTTTACTTTATTTAACTGCAAGTAGACTTGATATTGCTTTTAGTGTTGGTATTTGCGCTAGATACCAATTTGATCTTAAAGAGTTTCATCTAACTGCTGTTAAGCGGATTATGCGATATGTCACAAGTTCAGATAATTTGGGTCTCTGGTATCCATATGATACTAGTGTTCAGTTGGCTGGGTACACAGATGTTGATTGGGCTGGTAATATTGATGATAGGAAATCAACCAGTGGTGGTTGTTTCTATATTGGAAATTGTTTAATTTCTTGGTTTAGCAAGAAGTAAAGTTCCATATCACTGTCAACTGCGGAGGCTGAATACATCGCAATTGGAAATGCATGTATTCAGCTTGTATGGATGAATATAATGTTAAGCGATTACAGGATTGCACAAGATTCAATGTTTTTATATTGTGATAATTTCAGTGCAATAAATATATCTAAAAATCTAATCCAGCATTCACAAACCAAGCATATTGACATTAGATATCACTACATTCGTGAATTAATGGAAGAAAAGATAATCTCTTTGGATTACATTCCAACCGAAACTCAACTTGCTAACGTTTTCACTAAATCGCTTGACAAAAGCAGGTTTAATAAATTGAAATTTGATCTTGGTATGTGCAATTTAAATTGATTAATCATGCATTTCTATATTATAGTATATATTTTTGTTAATTTATTTGATTAAATTTTAAAATTATAAGAAAAATGCATATTTTTGTATTTACATGACTAGTCGAGGACGTACTCGACCAGTCGTGGCATGACCGGTCAAGGACGTCCCACGACTAGTCGTGTAGTACGCTGGATCACTTTAATTTGGGAAAAAACTCTTTCTTCCTCATTTCCTCTTTGCTCTACAACGGGCCGTAGCACGACTAGTCATACCCAACTTCATGATTCATCAAGGTTAGTGCATTATTTTAGTTTTTTCTTATAGATTCAAGCTCTAATCTCTTCATTTTCTTCTTTGGAGTGCTTGATTTCAAGTTTCCTTGAAGTTTTTGGGGTTTTCTTCTCCATAATCTGTTTTTGAAGAAACTCACTCTACATCTTTTACAACCTCTTGATTCCTTCATTTCTGAGTTGTAAATGGATGTTAGAGGTAAAAAGAAAACTTCCCGTGGTGCCTCTTCATCTAGATCGACACCTTTAACAAGGCGCCATCTTCAGTCACCCAAAAATGATCCCTCATATGTGCGGGATTGAAGATTGCGCAATGTTATTGTTGAGTGACCTGTGCATATTGAACACATTGCTCCTTGTGGTCTCCTTCTACTTCTCCAATCTGTAGGTTGGGATAACATCCTACATTAGGGTGGGCCGGCATACCAATCTATTGTGCAAGCTATGTTTGCTTGCATTTCTGATTTTTCAAGTGAGAATTTAACGTTTAAAATAACAACTAGAGAAGGTCCATTTGAAATAGATCGTCATCTAATTTTGTCTCTAGTGGATATACCTGTTAATGACGAGGGTATTCCTATTCACAATCTAGTTGACAAACCATCGGAATCAGAAAAACGCATGCTTACTAAAGCATTATGCAACATATATATGCAATGGACTCATAAGGGAAATGCGCTTGCCTCCAAGTATTTGTTACTCAGATACAGGGTTCTTCATAGAATCTTTATTTCAAATCTGTATCCGCGTTAGGTAACAAAACTGAACTCACCTCTTTCATGGTTTGGATTTTGCATTCCGTCATCTCTAGTACTAAAGTTTGTCTTCCTTCTCTAATATGTCACTCTATCATTCACTTTCATCTCCATCCTAAACACAGTGATATTCCATTTGCATACCTCATGACTGTGTTAGCTACTCATATGCTAGTTGTTATGCCTATTGGAGAGGCTCCTATTCATCACCTTATTTTTAACAATTTAAATATAAACAAGATGAAATTGGAAGTGGCTCCTGGCCAAGTGGATGTGGGTGGTGGTGGAGCTAAAGCAGTAAATGAAGAAGAAGCTGGCAATCTTCCTCCAGATGATATAATATGGATGATATCTTCAATGAGATTGAATCAGATTCTGAGGCTGACCCTGACTATTAGCCTTCTAATTTTAATGAGAGGTTGCGTTTTCTTGAGGAACAGGTGGCTCAGATTCGTGTGACCCAAGATTCTCAATTTGCTTATATGCGCAAATATATGAGGCGCTTGAATAAGGGTTTACACCAAATTGATCCATCTATTCCTGCTCCATCTTCTGGATCTGATTAAATGTTTTTCTTATGTGGCCTGTAATAACTCTTATAATACTTCTTTTCTTTCAGTTTGTGAGACTGACTTTGGTTGAACTATGGTTATGTTGGTTTTTGTATTAGGTTTATGATGATTAATACTGAATGAACTCTACTTGCTTTTATCTTTCATTTCTTGACTAGGTTGCTCCCTTATTCCTTTGTCTTATTGTGACAAAAAGGGGGAGAATGGTTTGTTCTTATTTCTTATGGATACGGATATGGATTGTGATATTCAGGGGGAGTATAAGAATTTTTTTTAATAGTGTGTTCTGGTTATTATAACTGGTGCATAATTCTTTATTGAGCATGTAATGCTTCTCTTTACCTGGTGCATGATTCTTTATTGAACATATAATGCTACTCTTATTTTTAATAAAGTGTGTTTTGTCACAAATTTGACAAAGGGAGAGATTGTAAGTGCTATGGTTATTTGCTCCTTTTGATTGTCAAATTTTGTAGTGCCAAAACCACAGTCTGTGTCTTGTTTAGCACATTGATATATATGTTCAAGGCAATGCATCACACGTACAAGGATAATGCTTCAAGTCAAGAACAAAGATCTACTTCATGAAATGCAAGATCAAGTACATTGATTCACCTTTAAGCATCAAAGTTCAATGATTTTAAAGTGACATCAAGACTCAAAGTGAAGCACGATTCAAGTATTACAAATTCAAGCTTCAAAAGATCTCAAGTACAAGCATCATGAACTTCTACGATCATCCATCATCTGAAGAAAAGAAGGTTCAATGTTCATACTTCATGGTTAAGGTATAAAAGACCTTAGATTGACCTTAGGGTAGGTCATTTCGGATACATAAGTGAATTGCTTATTTTATAAGTGTTTTGGTCTGTTCTACGACTAGTCCTGAACTTTGTTCGACTAGTCCTAGCACTGGGTCGACCAGTCTAAGAAATTCCACGACCAGTCCTAAGTTGTTATAAATTTTCAAAATTTTTTGGTTGAGTTATGACCAGTCTTGGAGTCTGCTCGACCGGTCGTGTGAACAATTCATGACTCGTTCACAACCAGTCCTGCAACTTCGACTCAAACTCTAGCAACTATTCCTGGTTCCTCACGACCAGATCGGTCGTGGGCAGGTCACGACCGGTTATAGAGACCATACGACCGGTAGTGAAGGGCCTACGACGAGTCGTGGAACGGTTTTATCCGATCGTGCTCAAAATTTTAAAAATCAGTTCGTCCTACGACCAGTCATAGTGTTCACAGGACTAGTCGTAGACTTGATTTTTACAACTATAAATAAAGCACGATTTTCAAAGTTTGATATCCAATTCAAGTAAAATCAAGGCATCACTCTGAGAGATAAGTTAATATTCATTTTAAGCTAAATTGTGCTCATTTGATATTCTCTTTTTATTAGCTTTTTATATTTGATTTTGTTTCTGCATTCCAATCTGATTTGAAAGAGGAATTGTGATATTCCACTTCTTAGCATCAAAATCAAATAGAGCTAGTCCAACTTGATTTAATTTAAAATCAATTAGAACCTAGAACCATTTCAAAGTGAGTATTGGACATTGAACTTTTATATTCGAACATCTATTCTAACTTGATTCTTCCGGGCTGCAATAAAAGGAGAAATCCAGGTATTTTACATTTGTGTAAATCTTCTGTTTTTTATTTCTTTTGAGATTAAGCCAGAAAAATCTCATTGTGTTAGTTATCTGAGGAGAGCCATAAAACTCAAAGTGGGGTTTTTTGAATTGTGTAACCCCATTAGAAAGACACAATTGTGAGGGTTTTAGGTGAACTTGAGAAAAACCTATTTCATAGTGAACGCTAATATCCACTGTGTGCGGATATTAGGAGTGGAGTAGCAAGCTGTGTGGCTGTTGTTTAACAGTTGGTGTACACACAGGTGAACCACTATAACTCTTTGTGTTTTGTGGATGTGTAGTTTATTTTCTATACCTTTAATCATTCAATATTGTGGAATGTATTTGTGGATGTGAATATTGTAATCTTTTACATTTTAAGCATTGTGGGGAATGTTGTAATAGATTAGATTTCATTTCTGTGTTATTTATTTAATTATTTATTCCTCTATATCAAGTTTAAGTTTTTGATACAAAGATCTTTCTAGGAATTAGGTTGTCTTACCATAAACCTTGGTTTTTGGTGTAAGGTTGTCCTTAGAACAACATTTGTATCAATCTCTCAGTACTCATACATTTGAGATTGCTTTACATTTTAGTATTGTGAATTGATTATAGTGTTATCTTTCCTTTTATTGTTTAAATTCTGTTGTTATCGTTTTAATTTGGCATAGTCCTACCCCCCCCCCCCCCCCCAAAGGACATATGGCTTGGCCTTTTCACTATTGTTCATACGAGAGAAGCTACTCACTCATGTTGATGGTAGTTTGTGGGGATGGCCCAGGTACCCACTGAGCTTGAATTGCCCAATCTTAATGGGGCTAATAAATCAAGCTTAAGCCCAACCGTTTATGCACCTGGCCATCCATGTCAATCCAATCATAACCATTAAAGTTGAACAGATAACTAGCACTGTTCATTCTTGATAAACAATACCAACTAAGAGTTTTTTCTTGCCAGATCCTGACATGCATTGGGTTGGAACCGAAACTGATGACTATAATAGTAAAGGCCTAAGCCTGACCCATAACAATAATAAATGAGTTGGACCATGTCATTAGGGGATCCTCACTGTTATTGTTGGAAATATTTCTAAAATTAAAATTTTGAAAATTGAAAAAATAAACTTGAAACAATATTATTAGAACTAGGCTGAAGCATGTATCAAATACATTGTACTTAAAGCATGATTCACCTCGCCCTCTGTGATTAAAGATCGTTAGCGGGTTGTAGGAAAATTACTTCTAGTATATAGCAAGCCTTGTTTGGTCTTGCGTGCAGCAATCACGAAGGGACCACCTTAGGAATTTAGCTAACATAGTCACTTTCTCTCGTAGACTGAGTTATCGGACTCAGTAACTCAGTGAGTTCAAGAATTTAGTTTGTTATACAACTAACTTAGTAAAATAGAGGACAAGAGAGAAATTTTTGTTCTTGTAGATAAGATCATTCAATTCTTGATACTTTAGACCTGAAAGGGGTCCATTTTATATATAGGGTGTAGGGCTAATCTGTGTAACCGTTTTGCAATTAAGCAGCTAGTATTTTACTGATCGTTTCTGATCGTTAGCACCACTGAATGGCTAGCTATTTTCAAACCATTAGCATTAACCAACATTCGTTTCTAGCCGTTCTCTGCAACGGACGACTATTACCAATTGATCGATCAGACCATTTTCAAATTTTTATATAAATTGGCCTTCTGTCACACTTTTCACCCCTCGCACCATGCTCACATCGTCTCGCAATGGTTTGCATTAGGTTATGAAGGAGCGACTACTCGCGACACGATGTGCACGTGTGCGCAGTGCAAAGTGCGACACTAAAGCCTCTTCAGCAACACTGCTTCACTGCCCACACCCTCAACAGTGCGGGCGCCTGTGCGCTTGCATAGCTCTCTCTTCCTCTTTTCTCTAAGTAAGTAACTAAAAATAAGATAGTTTGTATAGTCTACAAAATTTTCATCTTTAAGCGATATGAGAAAAAGCAAAGACTCATTTTTTTATCATTTTTTTCAAAAGGATTTTGGAGGAAAATTGAAATTTTGATTTGAATTTTAAAAAATTCATTATTTATTTTAACCAAAATAGTAGCAATTCTCAACAATTTTTGGCTTAGTTAAATTAAATAATAGAAAAACCTACCAGAGATTAGATATAGTTCTTATGCATAAGAAATATATCTTTCAATTTGAATCTTCCATTAGTGTAAGTATTTCAAAGTTCTATTGAAATCTCTAATAGTCGCAACCTTAAACCAGTTATTCTTTAATGATAGAACCTGACACATAATCACATCTACATTATACGAGTAATAATGTCATTTAACCCACATGTTTCAGTGTGCGCCAGGTCCATCACTTGAGTTGATCTCTTAATACTTGGAAATGATTTCTTCGTCATCTTCGACCGCATGCACACTTCACATTTATCATTCTCACTTTCATTATATGAGATTAAGTTATTCTTAGCCATAAGTCTTATGATGTTATAGCTTACATGTGTTAATCTACAATGCCAGAAGGATAAAGACTCAACTATATAAGTAAGATAATTATTTTCATTTAGTGAGAACTTGATTATCTCATTACAAACATACCATTTTCTAACAAAATTCACATTCCCGGATAAGATCAACTTACTAGATTTATATACTATGAGATTATATTAGATGTCATTAGTTGTACATTTACCATGTATATTTATTTGCCATATCTATAATTAGCCATGTATAGAAATACTTTAATTAGGATTGGTTCTAATTAGATTTCATTATAAGATTTCCTTGTATACACATGTAAGTTCTTTATTTAAACTCAATTTGGGGTGAAGAATAATACAGAAAAAGTAATTGGAATTTTTCCATTTCTCTGATTCCAGACATTATCATGGTATCAGAGCCATTGATCTGAAATCTTCAGACGGTCCAGAATTCTTTTGGTGCATTGCTACACAATAATCCACTCCTCTTCTGCACGACCAACAGAACCAGCAGACGACACTAGTCGGTCCTTTACCATTCCAATCTTGTTGAAATCATCTGATCCAAGTACTCTATTTTGTCGATACTGCAAACAAGAAGGACATAACATAACAAATTGCTCGATTCGACCTCCTTTACTCCCTTAGCACCAATGACATGGACGTGCATTTGTGGCATCTCCTTCTGAGAAGACTAATTCTTCCTTTTTCATCTCAACCTTATTAGTGCAGCTAAATTTGCTTTCTCCAAAACAAATTCAACAGATTCTCCAGGCTATGGGTTCCTCAAGTTCTATAGGTAATATTGACTTTAGCAAAACCTAGTATATTGATTCACGGGCTTCTAATCACATGACTGGTGACATTTCTTGTTTAACTAACTGTGTTCCCTATAGAGGTATGGGTTTCATCTCTACTGCAGATGGCAGCCAGTTATCTATATCACATATTGGTTCCTTGAAAGTTTCACCTTTATCATCTCATAATTTCTTCCTTCAAAAAGTATTTTATGTTCCCAAGTTGTCTGTTAACTTGGTTTCTATTGCCCAACTCGTTGAGAATAACTATTTGGTCTGATTTTCTCGATTTAGTTTTTTCATATAGGTTTTGAAAATAGTGAGGCTGATTGGGAATGTCCATAAGAGAGGGCGGTTGTTCATCCTAGAGTTTGATCCTACTGTTCTCTCATCCAAATATTTTTTGTTTACCATCTTCTGGTGACATTTCTTTTGCTAATAAGTGTTGGAAATTATGACATACTCGTTTAGGTTATCCTAATTCTAAGAATTTATTATCCTTGTTTAAGGCAGGTCTGTTGAATGATGATATAAATATTAGTCCTAATTCTATTGATATGACTTGTGTTAGTTGTAGACTGTGTAAATCTACTGCGTTACCGTTTCCATTAAGCAACTCTCGAGCTACCACCCTATTTCATATTGCTCATACTGATGTCTAGGGTCCATCTCCTATTATGGCTCCTAGTGGTTCTGTGTATTATATTATCTTTGTGGATGACTTTTCAAGGTACACGTGGATATATTTCATGAAACATAAGTCAGAAGCATTTTCTTGCTATAGAAAATTCTCAACACATGTAGAGACCTAATTTTCAAAGAAAATTAAGATTCTACGATCAGATTCTGATGGTGAGTATATCTCTTCAGAATTTCAGAACTTTCTTAGTTTGAATGATACTATACATCAACGGTCTTGCCCTCACACATTGGAACAAAATGGCATAGCAGAACGCAAAAATAGGCACATAACTGAGATGACTACCACTATGTTGAACTATGCAAATGTTCCTAAATCTTTATGGGTTGAGGCAAAATCAACAGCGGTATATCCAATCAATTGATTGCCATCAAGTGTCTTGATAAATAGAAAATCACCATCATTCCACCTTTTATGGTAAAGATCCTGATATAGACGGCTATGGGTATTCGGTTGCATTGCCTTTGTCCATATTTTAGAGCAAAAACGAAATAAACTCAGCTCTCGAGCAACCAAATTTGTATTTCTTGACTATGGTGAAAATCAGAAGGGGTATCGTTGTTATGATTCGTGTGCTCGTCGTGTCTAGGTGTCTCGTCATGTTACTTTCTTTGAACACTTACTGTATTATTAAACTTTCCATTAATCTCAATATACTCCTCTTGTGCACTCTTCTTCTCTCTCTTTTCAGATTTATCAACACTAGATGCAACTTACAACTCTTGTCCCCTCTCCAACAGCGATACTTTCTTCAGATCCAGTGCCTTCTTCTCCTATTGAGCCAGTGAGTATTCCTCCTTTCAACAATGTTCCATTATGTTGTTCTAGTCGTCCATCTGTTCCTTCTACTCGGTTAAATCTCTCTGCCTCTCACCATTCATTATTTTCTGGATTATATTCTTTTATTATTCCTACATTTTATTTTCAAGCATCTGTACAATAATGTTGGGTAAAGGCTATGGATGACGAAATTCAGGCTCTCGAAGAAAATGGTACTTGGACTCTGGTTCCTTTACCTGAGGGGAAGCAAGTTATCGGTAATAAATGGGTATATATCATGGAATTAAAATTAGATGGATGTCTGGATCGATATAAAGCTCGTCTTGTGGCCCAAGGGTATAAACAAGAGTATGGTGTGGATTATGATGAAACCTTCACTCCCATTAGAAAAATGAAAATAGTCCGGTCATTGATTGATATCTCTTCTTCCAAAGGTTGGCAACTTAATCAGCCTGAAGTTAAGAATGCCTTCCTCCATGGGGACCTTAAAGAGGAGGTCTACATAAAATAACCACCTGGCTATAAATCAAAGGATCCTAATCTGGTTTACAAATTATCTAAAGCTTTGTATGGGCTCAAACAAGCATGACGAGCATGGTTTGAAAAGTTCCATGGAGTGTTAACCCAGGCTGGCTATTCCCAAAGTCAATATGACTCATCACTGTTTATTCTCAAGACTGGTTCGGGTCTTGTTGTTTTGTTGGTTTATGTTGATGATATTCTCATAACCGGCAATGACGTATTAAGGCATTGCCAATCTCAAATCATTACTCCACACCTCATTTCATATGAAGGATCTAGGGCCATTAACATATTTTTTGAGACTTGAAATATCTCATACATCTCGATGATATCTCCTTAGTTAACAGAAGTATACTAATGATTTGATCAAGCAAGCAAACCTTACAGATTTCAAGTCCTATGAAACTCTCATAGAATTAAATGTCAAGTATGGGAAAGATGATGAAGATCCTCTCTTAGATATTACAACCTATAAGCAGTTGGTTGGAAGCTTGATCTATCTCACTATTACTTGGCCTGATATCGCACATGCAGTTCACATTGTTAGCCAGTTTGTTGCAACACCTTATACATTGCATATGACAGCAGTTCATCACATTATTCGATATCTTCGAGGTACCCTCGATGAGGCGTTTCTCTTTCCATTTTCAAATAATCTACAGTTATCTGCTTATGCTAATGCTGATTGGGCAAGATGTCCCACTTCACGATAATCTACTATTAGCTATTGTGTTTTCTTGGGACAATCATTGGTTAGCCGAAAATATAAGAACCAAATCATGGTATCTCGATCTAGCACAGAAGCCGAATACCGTGCAATGGCAGAAGCTTGTGGTGAAATTTCTTGGTTTAGGGGATTGTTAACAGATCTTAGGATTTATTTATTTTCGTTAACTCCATTATATGTTGACAACCTGAATGCTATTCAATTGGCTTCCAATCCAGTATTTCATGAGCGCACTAAGTACATTGAAGCTGACTGCCACTTTGTACGAGAAAAATACATGACCGGAATCATTTCTCTCCCTCATGTGACATCAGAACTACAACTTGCTAATTTATTTTCAAAATCCATGACATCGACATAAGTTTCTCAATAGCAAACTAATGTTGGTTCGTTCTCCCACATCAGTTTGGGGGGGGGGGGGGGGTATAAGATTATATTAGATGTCATTAGTTGTACATTTGTTATCTATAGTATTAGCTTTATTTGCCATATCTATAATTAGCTATGTATAGAAATACTTTAATTAGGATTGGTTCTAATTAGATTTCATTGTAAGATTTTCTTGTATACACAAATAAGTTTTTTATTTAAACCCGATTTGGGGTGAAGAATAATATAGAAAAAGTAATTGAAATTTTTTCATTTCTTTGATTTCAGACATTATCATATACTACCCTAATCTTAGGTTTACCCAGAAGATTCCCTGAAACTAAATTTTTTCTCATGTCCAGGACATGTAGCACATTGGTCAGGATTGCATTCTTTCTAAAGGTAAATAAAAGCTTCACGGCTCCTTTGTCGATGACCTTCGACTAACCTTCATTTTCCATTTGAACTTCTTGACCATTGTTCATGTCTTCATAGGTCTTAAAAGCAGATCTATCATAGTATACATGGACTGTAGCATCCGTATCGTATCACCAACTAATGACATTCCTTTGAACCATGTTCACTTTAGTGATCATTGCGACTATGTCATCTTCCGCCGCACTAGTCTCTTTCTTAGGCTTCTTGTGGTCCCTATAGACTCGAACGAAATGCCTGGTCTTTCCACAAACATATCAAACCCTTTGGGTTTTATATTTTTCTTCTTTTAGAACTTTTTGAATTACTCGTTATCTTTATTTAGTTTTAAGGATTTGTTCTTCTAAGGGTTATTCTTGTCCTGCGATGGCCTTTCTACTGCATTCACCTTAAATGAGGATGCACCACTGTTATCATCTTTTTTGTCTCAGTTGCAAGATTCTTCCTCAATTTGGAGATACTTTTAAATCTGCTCAAAGGTGAATTCTTCAAATTTATGTAATAGTTTCTTCCTATAATTTTTAACTTGGAAGTAGTTCAGCTATTATGGCCCCAACTTAGAAACATTAAGTATGTCAATTTTAAGGATTTTATTTTATTTACGATCTATTACAATTCTTGTATCCGGGCCAGTAAAAGCTTATTGTCTACCTTTGTGAAGTCAAAGTACCTAACAATTATGAATTTCTTCATTCCTTCTTCTTAAGCCTTGTACTTGAATTCCAACATGTTTCAGATTTCTTTTATTGAAGTTGTTTTCATATATAGGTAATACAGTTGGTCGAATAGGGAGTTCAATATGTGACTGCGACACAACAATTTATCTTCTTATCGTTTGGTTCTTACGATGATTTGTTTTGCATAATCATTTTTAGTCACTTCTGAAAGTGGTTATAGGTTCAGATTCAGGATGTAAAAGATCTTTAGAGTAGTAAAAATGAACTTTAGCTTATCTTGCCACCCGGTAAAGTTTATGTCACGCCCCAAGCTCGGAAAACGGGCTCACAAAATTGTCGATCATCGAATCCGGTGACGACAGCCTCCGTAGTGCCCCATTCTTTGATCCCGGCACTCACATGCCAAATTCCGATCCTGGGATCCTACAAGGAGGATTTTCAGTATGAATTATTTTTTTTTGTAATGGAGCATAACCACAAGCATAACCAAGTCACAAAACAACATCACCTAATACACCTCACACTGACTACCTCCTCCCTAGCTACACAGTCAAGCAAGTGGAAAAGACCACACTATCCTCCTGACCAGTAGTCTGCCAATACCTACCCGGCTCGTCGATATCGGACTCATTTGCGAGCTGGTCAAACTAAGCCTAGCTTATAGCCCCCTCACTCGGGCAGATAAGGCAACACCCCCTTCCAATCGACCATGACACAGTGGGAGATGCGGCCTACTGGTATTCGGCACTCGGCGCTCGTGTATCCACTCGGTTTAGACATTGGAGCATCTCCTGGTACCAAATAGGTTTTGAGATTTTCACCCAAGGACATCCTAAGTGCCCACAATGCTAGAGCCAATATTTTTGATATCCCATACAACCATCCACGATGTACCTGTGGAGGCCACGACCCTGATGTCGCTAGGGCGTGCAGTGAATCACGACACATAATGCGAAATGCAGGAGTCACACCGTCAGTCATGCAGCAATCTCGTGCATACCACGCGCTCATGTGGGGCACTCCATCTCATGAGTCCCGTAAATGTCTCAGCCTAATGGCTTATGCAATGATTAAACATTCCTCATATCAAGCATACATATGATGCGTATGGGCATGAATCATGGAGATATACTAAGCATGTTACAAAGTGATGAACCATCAACAAGTATGGGCCTACCAATAGGCCCTAGGGAGAGTTATAATGTGGACATTTAACCAACATTATTCTTACAACGTGGACGTCAAACCAACATTGATCCCAAGGCATGGCCCCCCATAAAATATCATTACCCAAACCATAGGGAATCACACATTGCAATAGACCTATATACATCTTATTGGGCCTCGACCCATAGGCCTTAGATACATCAAATGGGCCGCCTCATATGGGCCTTATATAAATCAAGTGGGCCACATCAATGGGCCACACCAATGGGCCTTATGTACATTGCAATGGGCCATAATCCATGGGCCTTAGAATACATTACAATGGGCCTTATAACATGGGCCTTATATCCATATCAAGATGGGCCTCAACAACGGGCCATAAATGTGAAAAGTGAGCCACGTCACATGGGTCATGGGTGTATACCAAGGTGGGGTCCACTTGCACTATAGATTCATCTTATTTTTAGCCTCAAGCCTTAAGACAAGCTTTTAAAATGGTTGGGCAGATTGGATGCAACACATGCATCATGGTGGGGGTCCACATGAAGGCCCACCATCATGTATATATCATGTATATGTTTTATATATATATATATATATATATATATATATATATATATATATATATACACATACATAATATATACAATATAATATATATACACACACACACACACACACACACACACACACAGAGCAGCCCCACCGTCCAGGGGTGGACGGTGTGGATAGAACACATCATGGTGGGGCCTGACCGATACAGCACCCGAGTCAGGGGGCCAGGCGTGGATAAAACGCATGCCGCACTGTGGGTTCCACCGTCCACGGCTCCATCCACAGCCATGGATGGTGGGGAATAAACACATACATCACTGTGGGTCCCACATGGGGCCCACCATTATGTTTATATGCGATCCATCCCGTTAATAATGTCACATGGACCCTGACTGAATAGGAAAAACAAATTTCATCTTGATCCAAAACTTCTGTGGCCCGTAAAAGGGGTTTCAAGGGCAGACGTTCAATCCCACTGTTTCCTATGATGTGGGTCACCTGAGTCTTGGATGTGGCTGAAATTTGGAGGGGGCCCACTTCAGGAAGGGGCCCACCTAATGAACGGATTGGATGACAAATACACATCATGGTGGGGCCCACGACTAGGATCGTGGGTCCCTGCCTAGCCGTCCGCCGCCTCCATGCGGCAGGCGCTGCCTACGCGCCTCTGGCAGAAGCAGTGCCTGCTGCATTGATTTATTTTTTTAAAAGACTTTTTCTGTGGTTTTTCATGTATGGGGCCCGCATCAGCTGAATCCAGCCCGTCCATTAAACTCTATGGCTCAAGACCGACAAAATGAGTCCAATAACCGATGTTTTTCGACGCATAAAAAAATGGCAGGGTAACTTTCAACGGTAGAAACCACTATTTTACATGCTATGACCCACCCAAAGATCGGATGGATTTTATTTTTCGGCTCAACACCTAAAATGAGTTGGTAAGTAGGATGGATGGCATGGATTGAACTCATACATCAATGTGGAGCCTACACAAGTGGCCCGCCCCAAATGTGTCTTAAACCAAGCTCATATTTGTGTTTTCAATTCAACGTCCAGTGTCCCTGGACGCTGGACAGTCTGGACATAATACATACATTGAGGTGGGCCCCACCTATGGATGTGGGCCACTAAAGAAAGGGTTAGAGGGCATGGGAAATACATACATCAAAGTGGGGTCCATCCGACTGGGCCACACGAACACATCATCATACACACAAAAATATATGGAAAAGAGAGGGAAAGAGAGAGAGAAAGGGGGTGGGACACGTACTATGAGCCTTCCCTTGCATTCAATCATACATCAAGTGGGTCCCAATACATATGGGCCCACCAAATCAAGGATTTAACGGTGGAGATCCTTTCTCCACCAAATGTATGGTCTAGATGACCCTATCCATACATGGAAAATAATCATCATGATGGGGTCCATGGAGAATGGCCCCATCATGGAATGATCATGAGGATCAAAGTGGTCCATTGGCCACATCAAGGGTCCAAAGTGAGATCCACACCATCAATCGGTAGGCCTCACTTGGCCCATCATCAAAACATGAAAATCTATCCTAATAAGCACCCACCGTCGATCTTCTTGGTCCGTTGGAAAGCCGATCTCCTTATGCTTCACTTGGATGGAGGGAGATGAAAAGTGGATGGCTTAGATGAAGAATTTTTGGGATGGAAAGTGGGCCACCAATATCACTTTTCTCTCTTGGAGGAGCTTGGACGTGAGCCTCTTCTCTTGCTTGGGAAAAGTGATGAGAAATGGGAGAGAGAGAGAGGGTTGTAAGGAGAGAGAGAGAGTAGCTTAGGTAGGCCATGATTACTTGTAAGGGAGGGTGGCTAGCAATAAATGTTTGTAAGAAGGCTAGGGGGTAGGGTGGCTATAGCTAGGGTAGGGTGGCTATAGCTAGGGTGATGTCATCCATCACCCTCATGATTACCTAGAGATTAGTGCCACATGGGATGGGTAGGTCCCGCAATATGCGGTCCACGGCTATTATAATGCACGGTCCACATCTTATAATCTAAGCGTCGGGTTGGCGCACGAGACGCGGCGTTGGAACCGCGGCGACGGTGCGGTCACAATGGTACATGGCTCGGATTAAGCTGACTCAAATATGCAGGATATAGCTTAGGATCACGTGCAAACGTCGATTATAGGTCGCAGGTTGTTGAAATTCGACGGAAAGGATCGTGGCAGTCGATGGAACAGTACGGACTAGGATACGGGTCCTACAGTTTATGTCATTGAACTATTCAAGCCTTATTAGGTCCTAGTTCATCAGCTTGATCGATGCAATGCTTTCAGTATCCATGTTAATCATGCTTTAAGATTGTTGGAAATATTTCAGAAATTAAAATTTTGAAAACTGGAAAAATATACTCGAAATAATATGATTAGAACCAATCTGAAACACATCATATACACTATCCTTAAAGCGTGATTTGTCCCCTCTCCTCTGTGATTAGAGATCGTTGGCGAATTGCTTCCATGATACGACAAGCCTTGTTCGGTCCTACATGTATCAATCACGAATGGAATACCTTAGGAACTCGGGTAACGCAATCACTTTCTCTAGCAGACTCAGTGAAGTTTTGAACTCAGTAACTTAATGAGCTCGAGAACTCACTTTGTTATACAACTTAGTAAAATGAAGGACAAGAGTGAAATTTTTGTTCTTATATACGAGATCATTCGATTTTGGATACACTGGACCTGGAGGGGGTTTAGTTTATATAGATGGTGTAGGGCTAATATGTGTGAGCATTTTGCAATTAAGTAGCAATTTTTTGATGGTTGGCATCACTGAATGGCTAGCCATTTTCAGACCATTGACATTAACCACTATCTGTTTCTAGCCATTCTCTGCAATGGACGACTGTTACTGATCGACCGATTAGACCATTTTCAGAAATTTATATAAACTGGCCTTCAACCATACTTCATACCTCTTACACTGTGCTGCGATAGTTCGCTTTAGGTTGCGAGGAAGTGATATGATGTGCACATGTGAAGTGCAAAGTACACCACTAGTGCCTCTATAGCCACACAGCCTACGCTCTCGTCCTTGCCCCCACTTGCATATGTGCATTCTAGTGCTCCACACTAGAAAATGCAACGCAAGATATTTCTCCCTCTTTTATCCAAGTAAACTAAACATAAAATAGCTTATATAGTTTATAAACTATTTTATCTTTACGTAATCTTGGACAAAAAAAAAAAAACCTATAAAATTTGTTATTTATTTTAACCAAAATAGTAGTTATTCTCAATCGTCACTGATGTGTCCATATCTAAAAGGGTAGATTACATGGTATAAGATAAACAACAACATGTAAAATATCGATCTCTCTATGACACGTGACAGGGTGATGTGAAATCAGTTTGCCATGTGTAAGCACTTGCATGAGTGGTTTTATGTCTCCTAAATCATACCTATTAAACAATCTTATCCATTTGATATGTGTCCACTAAAGTATAACCAGAAAACAAAAAGAGAAATTTAGGACTGTGGACCCCACCTTTTAGCTAGCTGTTTTTATGAAAGAAGACAAACCTTCTTTTGCAACTTAGACCTGCACGTGCGGATTACGAATTTCAGAACAAAAATACCCCTCCTTTTCACTACTGTTTTTCTTCTCCCTTTCAATTGTTTCCTTTTCCTTTCCCTTTCCACTGCTACTTCACTACCGTTGCTTTCACCCCTTTTCTTCGCCTGGTTAGAAAGACAAAAAAACCCTTTTTGTAGGCCCCCCTTATCAACATTTGTCTTCTTCTGAAAATGGTCGGTCCAGCGAAGAAAGCACACAGCACAGGTATATTTTAAACTCAGTTGGGCCCACATTGAATGTATGGGTATAGAAAACGGATTGGCTACTCCTCCGGTGCTCTGTGGGCCCCACCATGATCTACGTGGCTAGTGGTCGGTGCTCTGTGGGCCCCACTATGGTGTACGTGGCTGGTGGTTTGTGCTCTTTGGCCCCACCATGGTGTACGTGGATAGTGGTCGGTGCTCTTTGGCCCCACCATGGTGTACGTGACTGGTGGTCGTTGCTCTGTGGGTCCCACCATGGTGTATGTGGCTGGTGGTCGGTGCTCTGTGGGCCCCACCATGGTGTATGTATTTCATCCATTCCATTCATCCATTTTGTTCGCTCAATTTCCATTAAATTTAAGGGGTTGAGCCCCAAATTAGATGGAAATTTGGCTGGTGGCCCGCTAGAGGAAAACAATGGTGATTGGATATCCATCATTTAAATCCTCCTAAGGCTCACTGTACTATTTGTCTGAAATCCAATCTATTTTTTAGGTGATAAAGACCCAGATGAAGGCTAAAAATAAAGATCATCTTGACCCAATACTTTTATGGCCCCCAAAAAGTTTTTAATGGTTGATGTTCATTAAACACTATTTCCTGTAATGTGGTCCAATTGAGATCAGGATATACCTCAATTTTTGTATAATATGATAAAATAATCAATAAAATTAGATGGACGACATGGATGAAACACATACATCATGATGGGGCCCACAGAGCACCGAACACCAGCCATTGGCTAGTGGCAGGGGGAGTAGTCAATCCATTTCCTGTAGTATATCCATGTCATCCATCCATTTTTCCATCTAATTTAAGGGGTTGAGCCCCAAATTAAAGCATATCAAAATATTAAGTGAATCATACCACGGGAAACAGTGGGCATAATGATTTTCTAGTTTGCCTCACTAATTTCATGTTTCCCCGCTCAATTTCAAGTTTGCCCTGCTGATTTTATAGTTTGCCCCGTTGATTTCATGTTTCCCCTGCTCAATTTCATGTTTAGCCCGCTGATTTTATAGTTTGCCCCGCTGATTTTATGTTTCCCCCGCTCAATTTCATGTTTGCCCTGCTCAATTTCATGCTTGCCCCGCTCATTTCCATGTTTGCCCAGCTCATGTTTACCCCGCTCAATTTCATGTTTACCCCGCTCAATTTCATGCTTGCCCCGCTCATTTCCATGTTTGCCCCGCTCAATGTCATGTCTGCCCCGCTCAATTTCTAGTTTGCCCCACTCAATTTCATGTTTGCCCCGCTGATTCTTTAGTTTGCCTCCACTCAATTTCATGTTTGCCCCCGCTCAAAACCTAAACCTAAACTTAAACCTAAAACCTAAATGTATTCTCAAATCCCTAAGCCTAAACCTTAACTTATTCTTAATTCCCTAAACCTTAACCTATAATGTAACTTAAACCTAAACCTATATTGTACACTTATAACCTAAAACCTAAATGTATTCTCAAATCCCTAAACCTAAACCTTAACTTATTCTCAATTCCCTAAACTTTAACCTATAACCTAACTTAAACCTAAACCTATAACTTACACTTATAACCTAAAACTTAAATGTATTCTCAAATCCCTAGACCTAAACCTACACCTAATCCTAATCTCAACTCCTTAACCTAAACCTAAACTTGAAAACCCAAACCTAAACCCGGTCTCAAACCCGATTTCATAAACCTAAACCTTAACCTATTATCAGTTCCCTAAACCTTAACCTATAACCTAACTTAAACCTAAACCTATAACCGACACTTATAACCTAAACCTAAACCTACAACCTAAATGTATTCTCAAATCCTTAAACCTAAACCTACACCTAATCCTAATCTCAACTCCTTAACCTAAACCTAAACTTGAAAACCCAAACCTAAACTCGGTCCCGAACTCGATTTCCTAAACCTAAACCTTAACCTATTCTCAGTTCCCTAAACCTTAACCCATAACCTAATTTAAACTTACACCTATAACCGACACTTATAACCTAAACCTAAACCTGTAACCTAAATGTATTCTCAAATCTCTAAACCTAAACCTACACCTAATCCTAATCTCAACTCCTTAACCTAAACCTAAACTTAAAAACCCAAACCTAAACCCAGTCCCGAACCCGATTTCCTAAACCTAAACCTTAACCTATTCTCAGTTCCCTAAACCTTAACCCATAACTTAACTTAAACCTATACCTATAACTAACACTTATAACCTAAACCTAAACCTATAACCTACACTTATAACCTACACTTAGATGGGCCCACATTGAATGTATGTATATCCATGCCGTACATCTAATTTTAGTGGTTGAGCCCCAAATTGAAGCATATAAAAATATCAAGTGAATCATACCAAGGGAAACAATGGGCATAATGATTTTCTAGTTTGCCCCGCTGATTTTATGTTTCCCCCACTCAATTTCATGTTTGCCCCGCTGATTTTATAGTTTGCTCCGCTGATTTCATGTTTCCCCCGCTCAATTTCATGTTTGACCCGCTGATTTTCCAGTTTATCCCACTCAATTTCATGTTTGCCCTGCTCATTTCCGTGTTTGCCCTGCTCAATTTTTTGTTTACCCCACTCAATTTCATGTTTGCCTCGCTGAATTTCATGTTTGCCCCACTCAATGTGATGCTTGCCCTGCTAAATTTCATGACTGCCCCGCTCATTTGCTAGTTTGCCTCGCTCAATTTCATGCTTGCCCCGCTCATTTGCTAGTTTGCCCCGCTCAATTTCATGCTTGCCACGCTGATTTTCTAGTTTGCCCTGCTCAATTTCATGTTTGCCCATCTGATTTTCTAGTTTGCCCCACTCAATCTCATGTTTGCCCCGCTGATTTTTCAGGTTGCCCCGCTGATTTTTTAGTTTGCCCCGTTGAATTCATAGTTTGCTCCGCTGAATTTCATGTTTGCCCCGTTGATTTTCTAATTTCCCCTGCGCAATTTCATGTTTGCCCCGCTGAGTTTCTAGTTTGCCCCGCTCAATTTCATGTTTGCCCCGCTCAATTTCTAGTATGCCCCGCTCAATTTCATGTTTGCCCTAGTTGATTACATGTAGTTATTTGATCTAATACGAATCCAACCCATTTCATAAAGAAATTGTGACCAATTAACTAACCAATAAAACCAATTACAAACAACATCTTCTTGTTTCATTGAACCATATATGTGTTCATTAATCTGGCTAATGTTGAACTTAGTAAAATGATATGGTTGAATAAATGAAAAATGAGATTAATCAGGAATACACACGATCAGGAGATTATGCACTGAATTTTTTATAGTTTGCCCCATTGAATATCTAGCTTGCCCTGCTCATTATGCAGTTTGCCCCGCTCAATTTCATGTTTGTCCCGATCAAATTATAGTTTGTCTTGCTTACGTTGGTAGTTTGGCTTACACAATTTTCAGTATTTCCCGTTCCAGTTCTATCTCCATTTCATTTAAAGCTTGTTCAAATTAATGAAATGCTACATTCTTTTCAACATAGCCTGATTTTGTCCACAACGTTTATCTTGTGAATTTTATGTTTGATATGTTTTTTAATTCATCTTTGCAGGCGACGAATATTCTGCCGTAATCCCCAACCCAACATGTAGGTGTACACTCACATGGTGGTTTGACAAGATGAAGGGTGGAGTGGTTACGCACGATAGTCGTCTAAATTTGTTTAGGCAATCTCCTTTCTCATTTCTATTGCATGTTACATCCTTTAGATTTTTAGGGGCTCTATTTCACCTTCTTTTTGTAAGATACAAAGGTGATCTAGTATTTGAGATCAGGGGGAGACGGTTGTAGTACCCCATTCTCGGCTCCTAGCGTCCATACGCCAGATTCCGATCCTGAGATCCTATAAGGAGGATTATTGTTTTTTTTTTGTACATTTAATTCATAATAAGCATAACCACAAGATTACTCAATTCATAAAGGCAACATCATCATCGCATATCTACTAATATAATCATTAAGTACAATACTAAAAGGAAAATACATAAATTGAAAATCAAGCTCCAGGAGACCGCTGCATGCTCCAAGCTCAACACTGCTGCAACCTAGCATCACCTGCACGCATCTATCATGCATAAACTTATAGAAAGCTTAGAGGGTGGTGTGAGTGTGTGCACAAGGTAAGTGTCAAGTATTCAATATCAGAGTAATCAGAGTAAGCGAAAATACTGATAAGTCTATAAATATTATCCGTATTACGGGCATGTTAATAAATCATACAATATCAGAGTAATGCAAAAACATGCTGATAAGCCCATAAATAATATCAGCCTTATCCAGGCTATGCGATGCAAGAATATAATAAACCAATATCATATACTGAGGAAGCAATGTAGATCAGCTATACAATGGGGAGACATAGTAAGCCAAATATCAGATACTGAGTCCACGAATATCGTTAACCTTAATTATGTTATGCAATATAGAAGCACAGCAAACCAAATGTTATGTCCTGAAGATGCAATGCGATGCAAATGAAATGACCAAGCTGGAGTGTGAAGTCGGGATGATAGTACGTAGTATCGTAGGCTACGGGGTCTATCACAAAGGACTTCTATCCAAACCAGTCACATACCTAAATTTGGATAGCTAGACTTAATGTAGTAGATTCCTGATCTCAGGTTAGTCGCACTCCCAACTGAAATTCTAGCCATGCGAAGGTACACAACAATTAGTTGCGCACCACCAGCCCGAGTGGATAGTGAATGAAATGAATGTATGAATATGTAACTCCTACTCAATAAGTCCGCATATCAGTATGGTTACTCTCTGGGGAATCACCGGGGTCTATTACACTCTAAACCAGATTATCGCCCCATCGCGCGCAACAAGGTGAGTGGAAGAGACCTCACTATCCGCCTGCCAATATCAGGCCCAGCTCATCGATAGCGGACCCATTCCTCGAGCTGGTCAGACTCAGCCTAGCATTGCCCCCTCCTCTAGGGCAGGTAAAGCCGTACCCCCTTCAACCGACCACAACACAATGGGAGACGCGGCCTAACGGTATACGGCCCTCATGCGCTCATACATCCACTCGGTCTAGACGCTGGAGCAACCTCTGGAACCAAGAGGGTTTAGGGACTTTCACCTAGGGATATCTATAAAACCCCATGTAGAACAGATTTCCGGTGTCTCATCTGGTCATCTACGAAATACATGTGGAGGCTACAACCCTGATGTTGCTAGGGCGTACAGTAGTCACAACACACAATGCAAGATGCATGAGTCATATAATCCAGTCATGCATCAATCCTGCGCATACCGTGTGCTCAAGTGAGATAACCTCCACCTATCAGGGAGTCTCATAACAACATGCTCAATGACATATGCAATGATCAACCACATCTCATAACAAACATGCAGATGATGCGTATGGGCATGTATCATGATGTTATGCTATCACATACTCATAATCGGTATCAATAACCGACATCAACAATCGGCTTCGACAATATAGACATTTAACCGATATTGCCCCCAAGGAGTGGCCCACATAGAGGTGGGCCTTGCTCATGGGCCTCAATTACATGACATGTGGGCCCTAGACATGGGTCTCGAATACATCAAATGGGTCATGCATTATGACCATGGGCCTCAAATACATCACAATGGGCCTCAACTATGGGTCGCATATACATCATATAGGCCTCGACAAACGGCCTCAGCAATCGAAATCGGCCTCAACAATCGAAATCGACACTCGTAATCGGCCTCGACATTCGGTCTCGACAATCGGGATCCGCCTATACAATCGGCCTCGATAAATCAGAATCAACCAATCGGTCACGTCAATCGGAATCGACAATCAGTCATGACAATCGAAATCAATCGATATTCAGAATCGGCAAATCGATCACGTCAATCGAAATTGACAATCGGTCACGACAATTGAAATCAATCGATAATTAGAATTGGTAAATCAGTCACGTCGATCGGAATCGGCAATCGGTCATGACAATCGGAATCAATCGATAATCAGAATCGGTAAATCAGTCACGTCGATCAGAATCGGCAATTGGTCATGACAATCAAAATCGATCGATGATCAGAATCGGTAAATCGGTCACGTCAATCGGAATCGGCAATCGGTCATGACAATCGGAATCAATCAATAATCAGAATCAGTAAATCGATCACGTCAATCGAAATCGGCAATCGGTCACGACAATCGGAATCAACGATAATCAGAATCGGCAAATCTGTCACGTCGATTGAAATCGGCAATCGGTAATGACAATCGGAATCGATCGATAATCAGAATCGGCAAATCGATCACGTCGATTGGAATCGGCAATCGGTCATGACAATCGGAATCAATCGAAAATCAGAATCGGCAAATCAGTCACGTCAATCGAAATCGACAATCGGTCACAACAATCGAAATCGATCGATGATCAAAATCGGTAAATCGGTCACGTCAATCGAAATCGGCAATCGGTCATGACAATCGGAATTAATCGATAATTAGAATCAGCAAATTGGTCACGTCGATCGGAATCAGCAATCGGCCATGAAAATCGGAATCGGCAATTGGCCATGATAATCGACCTTGATCGATAATCGGCCTTGATGAGGATGGGCCTAATAAGGCCTAAGGGAATGTCACAATGTGGACATTAAACCATCATTGCTCATTAATGTGGACATTTAACCAATATTGCTCCTAAGGAGTGGCCCACATAGGGCCGAACATATAGTGGGCCCATGGCCACACATAAGGGCCATATATATCACAATGGGCCACATATACCACATTGAGCCTCATCACATAGGCCTTAAATACAAGGCAGGTGGACCCTGCACATGGTCGTCAATTATACATCATGATGGGCCTCATGGATGGGCCGTAAATATAGCAAGGTAAGGCCTCATGGATGGCCATAGATACATCAAGGCGGGCCTCATCGCATGGGCCGCACTAACGGGCTACACCATCTATAAGTGGGCCGCATCAATGGGCTACAAATCCATCCAGGTGGGCCCCATGGATGGGCTATAAATACATCAAGGTTGGGCCCACCATATTCCCCATCCAATCTGGTAATAAGGTCATAAAGACATGGATTAAGAGGGAAAACAACTTTCATATAGATCCCAAAACTTCTGTAACCCCAAAAAAAAGGTTTCAGTGGTAGGCGTTCAATCTCTACTGTTTCCTATAATGGTCCACCTGATGGACAGCATGATATAGAATAAACACATCAATGGTGGGTCCCACACAATATAATGATGATCAACACCGTCCAAACATAGTTTTTGTAGAT
The DNA here is from genome assembly GCF_029962835.1 of Magnolia sinica. Taxonomy (NCBI): domain Eukaryota; kingdom Viridiplantae; phylum Streptophyta; class Magnoliopsida; order Magnoliales; family Magnoliaceae; genus Magnolia; species Magnolia sinica. The sequence continues at coordinate 61,873,319 of NC_080587.1, read as the reverse complement.
CAGCACTGTCCAAACACATTCCAAGTAAATCAGCGTCGTCTAGCCATTGTCCAGCACCGTCCAACCCCATCTGTACGGCATGGATGGAATAAATACGTTAGGGTGGTCCACCAAGGGGCGGACGGTTTGGATCTAACACATACCATACGTGGGACCCACAGAACTTGCTGATGTCAGTCTAGCAGTGGGTCCCACCATCGGGACGGTTTGGATATACATTTACATCATGTGGGACCCACCGAACTTACTGACGTCAGTCAGCAAATGGGTCCCACCATCAAAACGGATGGACGGCAGGATGAAACACATGTCGTGGTGGGGCATTGGGCTGAGCATGGCACCGTCCAGATGGACGGTTCAGATAAAAAACATACACCCTGGTGATGTGCACGGGGTGCAGCCCACCAGAGATCTTGATCATCTACAGTCCCCGGCCCGTGACCAGGGACGGATGGAGTGGGTGGGACGTATGCTTCGTGTGGGTCCACGTGGTGTGGCCCACATAAGATATATATATATATATAATATATTTATATTATCATTTATATTACATAATTATATGCTTTATTATATTATTTTCTTTTTTTATTTTTAACAGCAACCAGCGTCCAGACAGATGGACGCTGGATGAAATTCTGCGTTGATGAGGCCCACCGTCTAAGTCATGGACGGTGTGGATAAATACCTCCAGGTGGGTCCCATACAGACGGACGACCTGAATTCAACACGTCATCAGGTGGGTCCACATGTGGGGCCCACCTGCTGGGATGGAGCTGATATTAGCGTTTTCCTTCGTCCAGCGTCTAACATTCTGGACGGACAGCGTGGATAAAATAGATAAATCACAGCGGTATCCAACCGTCCAGATGATGGACGGCTGGGATGAAACACTTACATCACACGTGGGTTTCACACGTGTGGATACACCACATATATCATGGTGGATTTCCACCGTCCAGTGTGAATAAAATACATGCATTCAGGTGGTCCACCGCCCAGCACACCTGGACGGTGCAAAGCAATTACATTAGTCAAGGTGGGTCCCACATACACGTGGCCCACAGCTTGGGACGAAGTTGATATTCACGATTTTCCCACCGTTCAGGCAGTTGGACGGTGTGGATGGTGAGGATATACATCACAATGGGTCCACACCCCTGGATGGCACGGATAGGCCGCAGATATGTCTAGGTGGGCCCCACACCTTGGACAGATGGACGGCACGGATCTTAAAACACATACATCCTGTTGGCCCCACAGAACATGCTGACGTCAGTCAGCAATGGGACTCACTGAACTTGGTGGTGTCAATACAAAAGCTATATAACTGGTGTGAGGTATTCAACCAACCCTTTTTCCTTTCCCATATCAGGTGGGTCCCTCATGCACGGCCAACCAGAACTTTGCATTGCTATACACCAGCCAGTAGATTTTCAAGGTGGGGTCCATCTCGTAGATGGCGTGGATTAAGCAGGCCATACAATCATCATCATCATCAAGAACAAAAGAAAGAGAGAGAGAGACATCGGATGGTGGAGGGACCCCGCCACTATAGGCCCCTCTTTGAATAATGCATACATCAAGATGGGTCCCACCATATGTGGGCCCTCAAATCATCAAAATCAATAAAAATATCACTTACCTATGATCTTCTCCTCCTTCTTCCACCAAAGCATGCTAGAGCTCCAATGGATGGACTTCAACGGTTGAGATGGGCTTAGGATGGTGGGTTAGGTGGTAGGAAGGTGGGCCACACCTAGCTCTCATGATGCTTGGAAATACTTTGAACGTTGGCTACTCTTGAGAGTTGCTTGGTGGAAAGAGAATGAGAGAGAGAGAGGTGATGGGAGAGAAGTGATGGCAGAGAAGGATGGTGAGTGAGTGATGGGTGATGGGGAGAGTTGACTTAGGGGATGGAAAATTGTACTTGGGAATGGGTGAGTGATAGGGTGTGATATATACTTGATTGATGGGATTGATGGGATTGATGTGATGGATTCTCTTAGAATTAGCAATGCGCGGCGTTTTTCCGCGAACTGAATGCGGGCCCACATCTCTTGGCCAAGGTATCGCATCGACGCGTAATACGCGGCATCAAAATCGCGACGGCGCGGTTGCAAGGGTACAAGCCTCGGGTCGATCCGACTCTAGAATACGGGATACGATTCAGGGTTAGCGCAAACGCCGATAACAGATCGCGGGTCACCGGAATTCGACCGGTAGGACCGCGAAAGCCTACAGAACGGTACGGGCTAAGATACGGGCCTTATAGGCTCCATTTCACTTTCTTTTTGTAAGATACAAAGGTGATCTAGTATTTGAGATCAGGGGAGGCGATTGCACTTTACCGAGATGGACTTCACCCTCATTACCGGTCTTAAGATTGGAGATCTAACTGTACCGAAGAATCGTTGCAGTACGAGTTCATTAAGAGACAAATACTTCAAAGAATATCTAGTATTAAAGAAGCAACTAATGGAGGTGTTTGAGAGATTAGTTGACACCAATGAGCATGAGGACGTCGTGAAGGTTGCCCTACTTCTAGTTGTGGAGCACTTTCTTAAGGGAACCGAACCGAAAACCATGTGCAACATGGATTATATTTACCTAGTTGACTCACTAGATGATTTCTATAGGTATCCATGGGGTAGTTTGGGATACTATACAATGTCGTAAGGAATCGAATCTGCTGTTGCTGCATCAAGTTCCCCTCGGTACACTGTATGTGGTTGTATCCTTCCTCTATAAGTAAGAACACCTTTTACTTTATATATGTTTTCCCTCTATAGTCAATTATGGATTTTTAACCTGATGCAATTTCATTCTAATAAGTATGGGCAGTAGAGATATTACCGGCCCTACAAGACTGTGTTGTTTCGTACGTTCCGCATCAAATTCCACACTTCATTCAATATCGAGGCTGGAATGGTTAGAGGTATAACAGAATACATGTTATTTTCGAGAGTAAAGCTGTAAGTTTATATATGTATCCCCATCATTTAATTTGCTTAACTTGACATATATGTTTTTTTATTTAACATTACTCTTTGCTCTTTTGCAGACAACAGTAGTAATAAAATTAGAACCAACACTACGAAAATGGGAAACGAATGTCGTTCACTCTGTGCGTGATAGTTTCCAGGTGAGATGTTACGAAAAATGAACTATAATTCCATGTCTACCATTGTAAAGTTATCCTTATTCTTACATATCCATCTATATATTTTTGTAGCTTACTGAGACCCAGGAAGATGATGAGGAGGGTAATGAGATTGATCACGAGGAGGGTGACGAGTCAGATGATAGCGATGAGAAAGGCGTGGAGGGAGAGGGACCGAGGGGTGGTATACCGAATGTTGTTCTTATGGAGGAATTTATGATTGAGAGGGAAGAGTTGAAGGAGAGAGGAATTGAAAAATGAGAGGAACGAATTGAGAAAAGAGATGGCAGAGATGAGAAGGAAAGAAGCACTGTTTGATGACAGGGAAACATTACTGAGGAAGGAGAAGGAATTGTTCTTTGTGGACAAGGAATGGTTCTTCAAGGACAAAGAACATTTAGCGAATGAGATGGAGGAGTTTAATAAGGAGAAGGAAGGTAGTCGTACACAGAGGGGACGTAATGTGATAGAGGAGGGTGAGGAGTTGAGGAAGAGAGTGGAAGTAAATGATATTGAAGATAAAGAACTTTGACATGTGGATCTTGATGTGCAATTGTACAGTAATGTCAAAGGTAATGTATGTAATGAATCCACTTCTCATGCCGTTTATGAAAGGAGAGCCAAAAGGATACTGAAGCCGTCATATTAAAAGATTTCTCCATACTTGTTCTTGTCTGCATTCGATACAACCCCTGAGGCAGACAAGGAAAAGTTAGCGAATGAGAGGGATGAGTGTAATAAGGAGAAGGAAGGTAGTCCTAAACAGAGGGGGTATTTTATGATGGAGGCGGAGGGTGAGGAGTTGAGGAATAGAATGGAAGTAAATAATATTGAAGATAAAGAACTTGAACATGCATCCACTTCTCCTCCCATTTATGAAAGGAGAACCAAAAGGATACCGAAGCCGTTATATTACAAGGTTTCTCCATACTTGTCCCTGTCTGCATTCGATACAACCCCTGGGGCGGTTCGTGAACCCGAGCAAGTAACAGCTTTTGCTACTTCTCCGATACCATTTCCTATACAGATGGAACCTTTCAGGATACTATCCACACAGGAGGTCAAAGAGGTAGAGGACTGGTATGAAGCAAACAAGGACATGTCAGAGGAGAAATGGTTCAGAAGGATATGGATGAAGGATGCCTGGGTTAATAGCGAGGTAAGCATTACTAATTTAGTCTCTATATGCATCGATTACCATGTAATTAATTGTTATATGAATCTATGACGAAATCGTACTATCCTATTGTGTAGGCTATCGACACATACATCGACTTCCTTGAGAAAAGGCATAACGCCCTCTCAATAGCAGATCTCTAGGATTGCAAGTTCTGTCCTACGTATTTTACGGTAAATGTTTATTACGACAATCCTTAATCTGTTTGAAAATTTTATTTTATTACATGTATTGAACTTTGATCATGTTTGTAACAGCAAAGCCTCGAGGGGTGTTTGCCGGTTTTGATCGCATACCGGGCCTCCAATTTTGCGTCAGAACGGTCGTCGTTAATAGGCCAGCTGACCATGGCCTACGCAATTGCTAGGCAATGAGATAAACCATACGCCAGAGCGATTTGGTGTTATGAACAGGTAATGCAGTCGTCACAGAACATCATCTCTTACTGTTATATGTTCTATCATGTTTTGATAAATATATTATTTTGTGAATCAAGGACAGGTTTATGCGCCAATAAATCATGACAATTCACATTGATTTTTTCTTGTCATTTATCCTAGTGAAAGAGAAATCATTATTGTAGATAACTTATACACATATCTAACACTGAAGTTCAAGCATAAGATGAAGAATATGACCGATGCACTCCCCGTTCTCTTCCATGCCACTGGAGACAGTACTGCGCTTGAAGGGAAGAAGTGAACCGTCAGATTCGATGAATCCGCGCCGAAGCAGGACAATGGTTATGACTGCGGCATATTCGTGATGAAATTCATTGACATTTTGTGTAGCAGTCTCACCTTGGAGGGAATAGACATGCAAAAATTCACCTTCGATTGGAGGAAGTCAATAGCATATGATTGCTTGTCTGTTGTTAGGAGGTGATATTTGTGCAGTGCAAGAGAGAAAAATTTTGTAAGAATGCATTATTCAGAGGTTTATAGTAATCTTGGAGTGCTGAAAATTTTCAAGTATGTGCATTTCAGTGCGAGTTCCTTCTCTAAGCACGATAGCCTTGGGAGGGTTGATCCGAATTCCTCTCAAGTCTATCGTGATTAAAGAAAGAACTCGCACTGAAATGCATATACTTGGAAATTTTCTGCATACTCGCCGGAAGTACAAGTTTCGATGTATAACATACTCTGTAATTTCAGTAAATGATGAAATGAACTTTATATTGTCCGACAATATTTTCAGTTTGTCTCGATATGCTCATCGATTAAGTACAATGCACATGGAACTCGATGCTTGGCAATTACTCTAGATCAAGTTCAATGTCTCGATATTACACATTGTATGGATTTTATGCACAATGATGCAACCACTGTAGGGCACTTCCTACTCTTTTTTACTGCAATGGGGTGATTTTTAAAGAGAGGTCAGAGATGTTTGTGTTTTCTCTAGGCCATGTTTGGAAACTATGGGTTCATGCCAAACTACAGCAGGGGAAACTGGGTGAGTATTATGTGGGGAATATTAAAATTGAAACCTGTATGATCATTGTGCTCATTCTTCCAATGCACCCATGTGGAATTGTATGATCCTTGTATCCATTTACTCTTAGTTGGATGCTTTTATTCACTTTTGAGATGGGACAAGGGGTTATCATTCAATCCCATAAACACATGACAAGGGTGCAGGGGATTAGGTCTCAGGCTATAGGCTATATCAGTTCTCTGAGTAACCCCTTGGAACTAGCCTATCAAGACCTTTATCAGGACCTGTGCAAATGATGCTCTCCCCAGAGGTATTCTCGATAATATGATCCTTGCTAGATATTCTTAGAAATTGATGAATTTCACATTTCTGCCTTGGGCATTATTTTGTTTTAGATTTTTTTTATTTAAAAACAAAAAACTAATATGGTCCTTGATAGAGTGGAATGGTGGAATAGGATTCATGTTGCCAGCCCAATTAGTTAGGATGAGGCTTATTCAAACTGAGATTTGTTACTTGGTTCATACCATTACAAAATACAACCTAAGATTTTACCTTCACAATAGAAAAGTGATCTTCAAACAACAAAAGTATTCGAGAAAATGTAAGGATTCTGCACTTCTGTTCGAATTTTGATTTTTACCTTTCTCATTCAAAAAAGCTCTGATTAGTATTTTCAGATTTAAGGAATTGTTTGATCCACCTTTTCACAGTATACATAAGTTTTAGAGGCTGATGTTCGAGCTAGGGGTAAGGAGCCAATGCATTCTCTGCTTTTCTTTCTCTCTTGAGTGTGTATGCTCAGTAGTTCTGTTTTGGCCAACAGTTGTTGGCTGGGGCTCATCTTCAATTGGAGATTTACTTAGTGTTTCTCTTCAACAACAGTTGGCTATTCATTAGTTATTAAGTTGGCTGAATTTGATGCTCTTTCTTTCACTAATAGTTGACTGAATGCAAGTGAGCTTTGTAAGATTACAAGTTCTAAGTAAGGAAATCTAAGGAAAATAAGCATGCGTAAACATCAATGATGAGCCTACACAACTTGAAAGGATTTTTATTATCATGATTTCAAATTCATGTGATCATTCCCCAATGAAGACTTTTGAGATTTTTTTGATTTTTTCTGGAAAAGTGTAATTATTACCATAAGCTCAAATTACTGTAATCATTCCCTAATGAAGATTTGGGCCAATTTATCACAACATGCAGTATCGTCCTATCTGTCCCCTTAAATGACAGGATATAAACTTATTTGTATTTGGAACTATTCAATTGATTGCCCATGTAAATATTATTTTAATATTCAATCTATCACAGCATCTTTCTGATGTTTTGAATATACGTCACTTCGACGTGTGTTTTTCTTTTGTATTTTGCATGATCAAGTTTAGGTGAGAGCTAATCTCTGATCAAACAGCTGTTTAGATTCTTCAAGGTGGCCATGAAAATTTGATTAGATATTACTCACAATTTAAATTGAAAGTTGCTGAAACAAGTGCTCAAAAACAAACTAATTAGTGCAATTAAAGTTTGTAAATGACAACATATTAGATGTAACAAAGTTCAAACTAAAAAAAAAAAAAAACGAGAGTCCAACAATGCATGTCTGACCAATTAGTTTGGTGGTAGTTGCAGTACAATGATGGCATTAAAGGCATCCGAAGTTACATTCCAACTGTTCCCAAGAACCACCATGTCTTCCAACATAATCTCAACTTGGACTTTTACTTCACGTCCAATGCCTGCCTGTGAAATATGGGTCCACTTGACCCACCACCGGGCCCGACTCAATAATTGAATCCTTCACAAACGTATCCTGCTTAACAGTAACATCATTCATTAGCATAAAGTTCTTCAATCTAACGTTGTTTTGAACTACACAATTCGGACCGATCACGACGCATGGGCCAATATAACAATCAGTGCCATTAGTTGCAGTTTCATCGATGAGAACATCATTAACCACCTTGTAAGGACGCTCCTCTATTCCTCCCATCTCCTTAATAATAATGTCACCGATCTTAGCTTTAAAATCTATCCACGTTGCATCAGTGACTATGGAATATAGTTCTTGTTTTTTAACTAGGTCACGTAGGACATCTTCTAGAGAATTTAAGAAGACTACAATTGGTGTCTCCAAGATTGATAGGTTAAAAAGATAGACCGTAGCATTATGTTTGAGCACAACAAAAGATTGGAGGTATCCCTTCCTCATATCTTCAACTAATTTTGTTTCATCATTTGAAATCACCAACTCTTGAGGAAGAATATACTGAAGAACCACCTGCAATCATGATAATCATCACATGAATGTTCATATTACAATGGTTATTTAGGAAAATTGTTCAATATGTGTTAACTCAACATGTTTATGTTAGAATTATGTAAGGTGGGCCTTGTATGGTCTGAATTTTCCAAGGGGTTGTAGAAATCTATCCTATTAATCTGTTTTGCCAGCTCATTTTAAGACATGGATACAAAAATTAGAAAATCCAAAGCTAAAAGTTGGCCCCAATATAACCCCAAGATGTTTCAACGGTGTATTTGAAACTAATTAAAATGGAGATTTCCTATTACACATTTCTTAAGTTGCTTATGTTTTATAATTATCTGCTTCAGGAATTGGCATGCTTTGATTCCTTTTCTTATTCAAAGGAACCAACTCCTAGGCTGCAACATCACGCGTCATCGATTCCTTTTCTTATTCAAAGGAATCGGCATGCTTTAATTGGTAGGGCAATTGATGATCATGATAAATGGGGGGGAGTGGTGCATATTATTTACGACTGTCCATCCATCTAGTGGTTTCTACTGTGGGTAGACAATGGCTAAAAATCAATACGAATGGACTAATCCTACCTAATCTGATAAATGGCCTTCAAAGCTAATGGTAGAAACAAAAGTTCTCGCCGACTATCAACCATTCGCCCATGCAAAGCTGGTGGCTAGGGCTGTATGATGCGTTCACAAGAATGAAGAAAATGGGCTCCAGTGAGTGTGCAGCACGTTGCTGCTGCAGAAGACCCACACATCTCACGCAACTATGCTTGTCATTCCTGCAAAGATTCTAATTTGAACAATCACAAGCATGCATTCCTATAATTTGGCAATTGTATACGAACCCCTAGATTTCATGACACCCAGTACATGTCCCCATCGCTTTCAACAACACATCTAATAGGTCTTAAGTACAAAACATACCTTTTAATGCAATGTGCTTATTGGAACTAACATTTCGAGCATCATTCAAAGCATTGCTCAGAAGATCCATCAAAATTTTCTTTTGGGACACCTCCATAGTTTAGTAGTGAAATTAAAGTGATATTTAGGTATGTTTTCCTTGACTGGTTGCTAAAAAATACAAGCAATAAAAGCAAAAAAAACTAACCCAAACATAAACAATGATGGAATTTATTCATGTTCGTATCGATCCCTAGTGGGGGTGGCTAATATGGAGGGTATGTTCAAAAAACTAACCCAAACATAAACAAAAAAAATACACCAACAAAAAGGTACATGAATAAATTTCAAAAAAAAAATACACTAAAAAAATACACAAAAAAATAGCAAAATTTGCATTAGTTGATATGATCTACATATCATCAATTTTATCGACGTAAGTCGTAGATAATATCGACACATTGTCGATAATATCGAATATAGATGACAGCAGTCCAGCAAGCTTTGTTGAAATTACAGTGTATATCGATATAACGACAAAATGTCGATATATCTATAGCAGAAGACATGTCGATATATCGACATATTGTGGATAATATCGAATTATGTCCTCATTTATCCAGCGACCAAAACCAAAAATTCCGTATTTAATCGATATATCGACAACATGTCGATATATCGATAGTAGATGGCATGTCAATATATCGACATCTTGTAGATAATATCGAATTATGTCCTCATTTGTCCAGCGACCAAACCCAAAAATTCTATATTTAATCGATATATCGACAACATGTCGATATATCGATAGCAGATGACATGTCGATATATCGACATCTTGTGGATAATATCGAATTATGTCCTCAATTGTCCAGCAACCAAACCCAAAATTTTCATAATTAATCGATATATCGACAACATGTAGATCATATCGATATAAGTGACGATACATCGACGATATGTTGATGATATCTACGAATTTAACAACCAGAAATGTACGGTCGATGTTATCGATATATCGTCGATATGATGCATGTAAGTTGTAGATATGATCGACATATCATAGATATAATCGATGTAAGTTGTCGATAATATCGATGAGGTATCAATAATATCGAATCTGGAGTGCAAATGTGCAGCGAAGTTTTGATCCATTTTCATATTATGTCGATATATCGACAGCTTGTTGATATATCTATTGTAGATTTTTCACCACTTATCAATATATCGACAGATTGTCGATAATATCGAATTACGTCTGAATGTATCAAGTAAAAAAACCCCAAGAATTTCATTTTTACTCGATATATCGACATGTTCTAGATACTATTGACAGCATATTATCGATATATTGACTAGTGGTCGATAATATCGATTAAAGAACTGAACTCTCTAGTGTTCTGACCGTTGAAATTTCGATAGTGTCGATATATCGACAACTTGTCGATATTATCGACGATGATCGATTTTGAAAAAAAAAGAAAAAAACAGCATTAACTGCTTTCACCAACCATCCTTTATTTCTCTCAAATTCCATTTTTAGAATCCTTCTTCCAAAACGTTCCCTCCACTTCATCTCAACCGGATATCTCCACGTTAGCAACAGGGTTCTTCAAGGAATTTCTTCTTTGACGATCTCAGTATGTTTGTCTTCATTGCAATCGATATGAAATGTTGTGTTTGTGTTCTATAGGTTCTTGAAGCACTGATGGTGGATAAGTTCTTGATCTTCTTGTCATGGTCATGATTTGGGAAACGTGCCATACAATATATATGATGGTCGTGTCCCCACCATTTTTGAAATGGTGGTGAAGTTTCATTGGAGTCTATCTCATTCATCATTCCTATGGAGAGATGCCCCTGTTACAAATCTATGAGCCTATGATGATGGTCTTTGGTTTAAGAACAGATGAATGTGGTCTAACCTGCCTTTGCCGTTGTAAGTTATGTGAAGAAAATCCAAAAATAAAGGAAAAAAAAATTATTGCTGTTGTTGGGTGTGTTTGGTTGGACCAAATATCTGAAATTCGTGTGAATTGTGATACCGACGCTATCAAGATTGCAAACACTGATCATACGATTTGGGAAGCAATGAATTGACTATTTGTCCCCGGATTACCTTAATTGCCTTGGCCGATAAATGAACAGTTTGGCAACAGTAGGGGCACAGATCTTCATTGGGCTGATAGGATGTGAATGTTGAATATGTACCATTCTTTTATTCTAACAATCTGTTTTTCTCGTATATGTTATGTCAATCTGCATGCATATGTTGATAGTGCACGTTTTCATTAATATACTTATTCACAGCTTTTCAGAGGTGAATTAGTTTATTTAAAAAATTGAGAATTATTTTCCAACCATTGTGTTCTTTTGTTACAATTTGAATGTATTAAATGATATTATTTAATTGAATTGTTTCTGCTTTTTCATGTCTCAAGTAATATGGGTGGTGAGTGACCCATTAGTACCGTCGATCACTAGCTGTGGGAGCAGGTGGCCCATAAACATCATTGATTCATTAATTGAGCTTGCCACCGGCCAAAAGTTTCAAATTAATAAAAATATAATTAGGGTTGTTGGAACCAATCCATTTCTCTTTTAAACTTTGGTGATCCAATTCTTTTTTTTTTTAAACTCCTGGTGATCCATCATTGGTTTGTTATGTTTTGATTCACCAAGTGTTATTTGATCTGTTGCTTTCGAAGGGACTAATTTGGTTCAAGGGTGTGATGGAAAGTAGTATTTGACCATTGCAAGGATCCATGTGAAGCAATGACGATCGTGTTTTGTAGAGATGCTCATCAAATGGCCAATCTCGTGGACGGGGGATTAGCCATACCTTCCTTGTCATTGAGAGTTCTTTCCCTCCATTATGATGTGTTTTCCTTTCTTTAATGAGAAATTTCTTAATTGAATATAGAAATCTTTAAATGTTTCTTTTTTAAGAATATGGTTGCAATCAAATTTCATACATATGAACCACTTACTGATTTTGAGTAAGTATTGAACAAAGGGAACATTCTCACATATAATATCGACAGATTTCCTTCAGATGATTTTATTACCTTTATTACCTTAATTGCCTTATTTTATCATTTCCTTTGTTTGTAACAAGCACTATCATCTCAACCGTCATAATGCCTAAGGATAAAGGAAAAAATGTCATGCTTGGAGAGTCATCCAAGGGAGATTGTACCAAACTCCGTTTAAGACGTAGATCGGAACGGACTTCCCCGACCGAATCGCCGGCTTGGCAAGCTCGTACTCAAAGGAGTACTCCAATTCAAGATCCCCTCCACCAATACAACCAGAACAATTGATCCCATAGGTTCCTCCTCCCCCTGCGAACATATACGACAAATATCGCGTCCGAAAAATAGTATATGAGAAAAAAGTTGATCGAGCGTGCATCCAGCAATTTGGGATTCCATAGATTTTGAAGAATGTTGGGTGGAGTAACCTATTAGATTTTGGAGGGACAGTTAGAAATGAGCAAGTGATCATATTTCCATCATACTGTCACTCGCTGGTAATGCACCCTGCTTCATTTCAGGTGACCATTGGAGAGACAACCACCACCATTGATACTGAGGTGGTTGCACAGCTTTTAGGGATTCCAGCCATAGGTCGAGGTTTAACGGATCACGACATTGATGACCCAGCTGTGTGGCTAGAAATGATGAAGTATTTTTGTAAAGGACAAAATGTTCCTTGGCATAAGGGTAATGCACTGAGAGCAACGCACCTGGAAGACAAGTACAAGGTGCTACACAGTATCTTCACCTGGAATGTTTATCCGAGGGACTCAAACAAGTCTGACATTACTTCGTATATGTTAGATATTCTATAAAGCATCTGTCATGGTATTCGTCTGTGTCTGCCCACCATCATTACTCAAATAATTGCCGACAGCATAGCAACCACGAGAAGGGATGCCATTCCATTCCCACATCTATTATGTTTACTCTCCCGTCATGTTGGCCTGATGCCCACCACTGACCGACCCAGACCCGTGAAACTGTTTACATAAAACAACATCAAGCGCATGAAACTGGGGTTGAAAGGGGCTTCGACATCAGTAAGGTGCAGTGAAAATTTTATGGGAGAGACAGAAGCAGAGGCAGCAGAGATAGAGGCTGCAAAGACAAACATGGCTGAGACAGAGTAGCCAACACCGACTATCCTGCAGAGGGAGAGCAGCCACGATCCTCGTATGGTCATACTAGTCAAAGGATGTCATACCGTAACCACAGGGCATATATCGTCAGGCACATGGATGAGCAGGACAAACGACTCATGCGACTGGAGCGGCTTTCTGAGGCCATCCAGAAGGGTATGGAACGGGTCGAGCATAAGATTGACACCCTTATTGCCACAATCACATACCAGCGTGATGATGTCGCTCCACCGGATGGCAGTCCATCCAACTAGACTGCATTTAGTCATGTCTATTGGCTTGTGCATCAAGTATCTTTTTGGGATGCCAAGCCTATCGGATATTATTGTCGAACTGTTTCTTTAAATAGTGGCATTAATTTTACTTTGACTGATGCAGGGGACTATGATTTTAGTGCCTAAACTTGGGGTACTTATTTTTATTATAGTATTTGGTGTTATGATGAAATTTATTTATGCACTTCCTCTGGACTGTAGATGGACTCAAGAATCTCAACCATGCCATTCACCTTTATCAAAGAATTCATTGTTCATAAACTATCCCCTCAATCCTCTGCCACACCCAACTACCACTCTTATATCAATCTGCCCATTCGACAAAACTGAAAAAAGAACTCAACCCAGCCTTAAGTTTACTACAGCTTGCCATCTAAATTCTTTTTTAGTGAACCATGTTGCCCATGGCCTCACCATGTCCCCTTCAAACTATTTATCTCTAACAACAACCAAGTGTGATTATAAATGAACTTCCTCGCCGACCTTGCATCTTCACCTCATGACTTTTGTGATTACAGTACGTGGTGTTATGAATTTGTTGTCTGCCTGGCAATTTTATATGTTTTCTCATGATATGTGAACTTACGGCATTTGATGCCATTTAGATGCTTATTATCTTTTGGCTCTGATTGATTTCAGTCAGGTTTCGGATAGTTATCAATGTGCATAATGAAGTGCATATATGATTTCTTTCCCTGAATTTGGTAAAGATTCAACTTGTTCGTTTCCCTTACATATTTTATATTTTTATTGTACAATGAGAAATTTCAAATTTGGATCTGATCACAAAAAGATTACTTGATACATGCTATATCTCATGTTCATGCTCTCGATCTCTTCTTAGCAATAGACAAATTGCCCATCCAGTAACACTACTACCGAATCAATTACAGGTTTTCTTGCTTTCTTGGTCTAGGAATGCCGATTATAGCATTTTATTCCCCATTAGGAATGCCGATTAATGCATCAACAGCAACAACGGTAGTAGCAGCAATGGTGAGCTTCAAAACCCTCTTCCCTTCCCCTCCTACTAACATGCGCCTCGGGTGCATTGATGTCTTGGTTATCTCTCATTTTTCTCTTAGCAAGGTATTTCCTTTTTTTGTATTTTTTTTAAAAAAATTTCATAAGGATAGAGCTATTTTGGGTTTCTGTTCTTTTGTCATGGGTGTGCAAGTAATGGGCATTTTTGCTTTGCCTTGTTATTATTATTTTAAAATTTTTTAGAGGTATAAGGGTAGAGTTGTTTTGGGTGTGTCTTAATTTGTCTTGGTTTGGCTTGTTTTGGTTTGAATTTGATTCATACAGGTTATTGTATGTTGTCATCAATGTTTTGATATCTCTCATATTTTTCTTTTGATAAGTTATTTTCCTTTTTTTTTGAATTTTTTAAATTGTGAAAAGGACAGCGCTGTTTTGGCCTTTTGGGTTCTGTTATTTGGTCATGGATGTGGAAATCTGGCATGTGTGTGGTATGAAAACTGTCTTGTAGGGTCACATCCCCACTGTGAAATAGGATGCCTTAAAAGACAGACCAATCCAATTAGCCACACCATAGAGAACAATGGACAATTGCCCAAAAACCTTCAAATTCATGTGAGGCCATTCAATAGTTGTACTGGCCAAGTATTTAAAGGTGTCCTATTATAATGGTGGGGTGCCCCACTGGAGGATGGGTTATAGTTGCAATCACCTCATTGGCATTTCCATCACCCATCCAAACTGTTCATCAGGGCTAGTGAACTCTCCAAGGCTTCCTTGAAAAATTAGACTAATTGATGATTTATGTAGAACATGTGACATAACTTCATGGATGACCATGATCAAAAGAAATCATGCAGGAAAGCTGTTTCTAAGGCAAAATTAGCCTAAACCCGAACTATAACTTCAACATGGAATTGATCCTTCTATCTGTTATAAGCGATTCATTGAAGTAGTAATTTGGTATCCTACTATATATCAAAGGCGTTTTCTTTAAAGCCATGTCATATGTTCCTTCCTGATTATCTATACTCCATATTAGCAAATGATTTCAGATAATCTTTATGTTAATCGTGCATTCTGATGCAATAATATGCATAACGATTCTATACTGAATGATGCAATGTGGCATAGAGAGGTGCTATTATGTTGTGCTTCGTGAAGTTCTATTAGGTGTTGCTCCACCACCACACCCATCGCAAACATGTAAGCTGATTGGGACCATTGATCTGGTCGGATGCCTTGCTGATGGGGCACTTGGGACCTAATTTGAATCTCTCCATCTTTAGGTATGAAGGAGGTCCCATTTATCTGTTGTTATAAATGCAGTTTCCTAGTTGCTTCTCAATGTGAAATTGTTAAGTTGGATTCGTTCTTGAAAACTTTTAATTGAATATTTTTTTTCCAACGTTGAGCCAGTGATCAAATCTGCCTTTGATGGTTACAGTGCCTGCATCTTCGCATACGGACAGACAGGCACTGGAAAATGGGTGGAAAGGTGTGGTTGCCCATCGATGAGAACTAAATGGTTTATTTGAACTTTCAATTAAGTTCATCCAATCAGTTTGTGGAATCCCTTGCTAATAAGAGCGTAAGAAATCTTCTAATTGGATTAATGATTTGTTCTTGCTTTTAACATATGCATGGATAGCAATGGGCTAAGTGGTGAGATTCCTTTAACATGTTCTAATGTAAGAAACATAAAGATCAACTAGGAGCAATACATAACTTTCAATTGTATGTAGTATGAGGAGACACACTCATAGGTAAAGCATATGCATGATTTCTTCTTGATTGGTGATGACAAATTTTATTTTTTTAGATGGGTGGCTCAACCTATTCAGTTGCTTTTTCCATAAATATTTCAATGTGGACTGTGACTCAGATCAGACAGACACATTTAGTTGCCCCTCTTGGCACGCATTTTTCAAAACTATATAGCATTCTCATAGAGCATATATCAGAGGATATTGACCATAAGGTATGCATCATTACTTCGTAATAATTACCGGAATCAATTTTACTCTTCTTGCCAAGATTCTTCAGTCCGCAACCTCTGGTTTATATCAGTCGAAGTTAATTGCAGTTCCTTGTCTTTTGTACCACTGCAATGGTCATAAGACTGGTTGCTAACCTTCTTTCCGAGTTGAACCTGAATGTGCAGGAGATCCATTCTAGAAAGCCGCAGAGCTATAGAACCAGGGTTGGAGATGAGTTCCGAAAGTCAAAAGGTCTTATTCTTGTGACTTCTGATGTATTTACACGCGGTGTTGATTATCCAGATGTTACCCTTGTTATGCAGGTAATATAGTGGATAATTTCTTTTTACAATACAAGGGGGCATTATGGAATGCATGTATAGATAGGGCTGAGAATTGGTGCATTTTTAGATGATATGCTATACATGAAGATCAACTAGGAGCAATATACAACTTTCAATTATATGTATCATACAAAGTACATAAATTACATAAATTACACGATATGCTACACACTGGGTATCGGAAACTTGCACGACCAGCGATTATGCCCAGTTTATTTGCATCACCCACACTTTGCTGTTTTCAATTCCTCTCCACGCGATGTAATTCTAAGCTTTTTGGGTCTTCCAGCTGACCTCCTCTGTCTTAAGGGTTTAATCTGCGCACAATACTCCTTCATCCCCGCTGAAATTTTTCACTCGCTATTGTCGCGTACTGGATACACCGATTTACTATACGTGGCCAAGTAATTATGCGTCGTGTAGAATAGGGAGCAGTATAAGTAGTGATCCAGATTGTAATTTATACAGGCTGACAGGACATGCATGCAAGGGTACCCCTTCACACCAAATTCATGACATGTACATGAAAACTCACTGAGCTTCACCATATCATTATAATCTCCAACGACATAGTACTCATCTCGAGAAATAGTATGGCAGCGAACATCTCGCGCCTTCTGCACGATATCCTTTAATTGTTTCTCTGCCCATGGTGTCAATAGACCCACAAATGATGCCGCAGATTCTTGTCTCTTGTAAAATAATTCTTGTATCTTCAGTATTACAGCCTCAATCCATTTCGTAATGGGGTATTCGCGTGCTTCTTTGAAAGGGAATTAACGCACTTAGAAATGTTCGTTGTGACCAAGTTGAATCTTCTTCCTGGAAAGTGCAAAGATGCCCATCTCTCGTACTAGATTTCTGTCAGCCATACATGTATTGGGGGATTAGCCATTTCGATATCATGCATTATTTTTTCAAATTCGGCCCTCTTGTAAGTCTTCACAGCCATCTAGTAATACATCTCCAATGACTTGTCCTTAAAAGTATCCACCAAGTTTCTATAGATGTGGTACACACAATACCCATGGATCGCACGCGGGAAGACTTGGGGAACCTTTTTCATTAGACCTTTATGTCAGTCAGATATAATGACAAGACCCTCCACAGGCCCTAACACATTGTTAAGGTGGGTAAGGAACCAATTCCAACTACTGTTGTTCTCTGATTCCTCGATGCCAAATGCAAGTAGAAATATATGATTGTCCCCATCTAAGGCTGTGGCGATGAATAGCACACCCTTGTATTTGCCCTTTAAGTGTGTCCCGTCAAAAGCCAATACCCTCCGCAATGATTTCTAAAAACTTCGTATGCATTATCCGAGAGCTAGAAAACATCTCTCGAACCTCCAAGTCTGTTGGTTTACAGTAACAGCAGTAACTGTCCCTGGGTTGGCCCTCCTCAACTCATGCAAATACAAAGGGAGTTGATTGTAGGAGTCTTCGTAAGACCCCATCACGTGATTAATTGCAAGCTCCCTAGCTTTCCATGCCTTCTAATAACTGATACGAATATTATATTTCTCTTGCATGACGAAGATAATGTCAGCTGGCCTCAACCCTAGGCATTGTTCAATGCAGCTAATAACCAGATCACACGCTAGTTTATTGCTGGCTTGCCGGTGACCGCTCTTCATCCATGCCATGCCGCACATTTGTTTTGATTCATAAGTCTGTATTTTGAATATCCCCGTATCATTCTCCCGAGATGCATGACCCTCCATTCGCATGCATCTTCGAAGCACACCACAGTAAATCTCCTGGAATTTGAGTATATTACTCTATACTGGAAATTATTTCGAATTGCAAACTGACTCAAAACATACTGGCACCGACTCTTGTCCTTAAACGTTTACCTAACAGCTATATCAGTCGGTTCAAATAACAAATCAGTATATTCCAGCATTTTTGCATTAGTGAATGCATCATCATCAAATGGCACGAGAACTTGACGAGTCATGAGGTTTGATGTGTCGGGAAGGTTTCGAAGCGGAATGTCGCTTACACGCACAGATGGGATGGTGGATGATGATGGCAAATCCGTTGTTGATGCTAACGGCAGTGTCTTGTATTCATAATTACTTTTAATGTCAACTGCATCACTGACTTGCGTAGTCACGACGTTTAATGTTTGCGGCGGCTCGGGTAATTGATCATTGATTACTACCATTTGTAGTGGAGAGGGATTGTATTTGAATTCCACGCCATACTTATCAGCCACACTGTCCACGTATGTTGTGGTATTGATGTGTTGGATTGTTTTGATGACTAACGGGATGAATTTATCCAAATGCTTAAACTGGTAAGACAAGAACTCTTTGACGTCATCGTCGTCTTCGATTTCGATTGGAGGCATTGATTCCTTAGTGCAAGGATTCAATACTTTCATCCTAATATCACAATATTCTAGTATGCTCTTAATAATCTTGTAAATTCTAGATCGAAGCTCCTCGTACATAGTCTCGAGACGTAGCGTCATTTGTTTTGATGTTCCAACCGTGTATGAGTATCGCTTGTTTTCAAATTCTAACTCCCCACCAAAAGAGCACATGATTCTTGCAGCCATTATCTGAAAACTAATACAATGACATATTATCAGTGAATCATAAATCAATGGAACCATGCCATATGACGAAACTCGATTAAATAATGAAGGACCTTCGTCGTTAACAAATGGTTTCAAGTAGTGCTTGTTTAATTTTGTGACGCTATCTATCATGCCATTAAGCGAGGGAGGCATTATCAGTTTGAGCGGAGCACACATGAAATTCAACAGGGCAACCTGAAAATTGAGCGGGTCAAAATAGAAATTCAGCGGGAGTAACCTAAAATTGAGCGGGGCAAACTAGGAAATGAGCGGGGTAAGCATAAAATTGAGCGGGGCAAACATAAAATTGAGCAGGGCAAAATAGGAAATGAGCGGGGTAAGCATGCAATTGAGCGAGGCAAACTAGGAAATGAGTGGGGCAAACATGAAATTGAGCGGGGCAAATTAGGAAATGAGCGGGGCAAGCATGAAATTGAGCATGGCAAACTAGGAAATGAGCGGGGCAAGCATGGAATTGAGCGGACCAAACTAGGAAATGAGTAGGGTAAGCATGAAATTGAGCGTGCCAAACTAGGAAATGAGCGGGGGCAAGCATGAAATTGAACGGGGCAAACATGAAATTGAGTGGAGCAAACTAGGAATTGAGCGGGCCAAGCATGAAATTGAGCGGGGCAAACTAAGAAATGAGCGGGGCAGGCATGAAATTGAGCGGGGCAAACTAGGAAATGAGCGGGGCAAACATGAAATTGAGCGGAGCAAACACGAAAATGAGCGGGGCAAATAATATTTCGAGTGAGCATAGCGTGATATTGAGTTAGCCAAACATTTATTCGAGCAAGCATAGCATGATTGAGCGGGGCAAACATTAAATTGAGTGAGCATTGCATAGATATTGAATGAGCAAACTGTAAATTGAGCGAGCATAGGATAATAATGAGCTAGGCAAACAGTAGATTGAGCAATCCTATCATTATATTTATCGCGGCAAACATTAAATTGACCTTATCTACTATGAAATTAAGCTGGGCAAACATTACATTGAGCGATCCTAGCATGAAATTTATCACGACAAACATTAAATTGACCTTATCTACCATGAAATTAAGCTGGGCAAACATTAAATTGAGTGATCCAAGCGTGAAATTTATCACGGCAAACATTAAATTGACCTTATCTACCATAAAATTAAGCTAGGCAAACATTAAATTGAGCGAACCTAGTATGATATTTATCGAGGCAAACATTAAATTGACCCTATCTACCATGAAATTAGGCTCAGCAAACATTAAATTGAGCGATCCTAGCATGAAATTGAGCAGGGTAAACATGGAATTCAGCGAGCATAGCATTAGATCAAGTAAACCGTAACATAGAATTGGGTGAGCTTCAAATTGAATTGAGCAAGTTTGACATGGATTCAATCGATCAACGCATAAAATTAGCTAAGCCTAATGCATGAAATTGACTAAGCCTAACATATGGAATTGACCAAACTTCGCATATAATGCTATTGTACGAGTGTAGCTTTTTTTTCAAGATCTATACCTCCGACTACCGCAGTACCGATCAAATGCAGGTTGAAGAGAGGTGCTTTGGAGTGAGAGAATATTTTAAACCTTTTCAAGGAGATGCAACCAGTTCGTTGGATTTCACATAACCCTAGCAAGATGAAATATGAAAAATGTAAAATAACGATATTTAGATGGATATCTAGATACTTCACGGAGATTTCGATCAAGAAAATGAGAAGAAAACCCTTCGTACTTCACTTCTTCATTCGAAGAGAGTGTACCTGTTTTTACGTGAAGGGGAGTGCAAGCAACGCTAAAAAGCAGCAACAGTGAAAAGAGTATGCAAAAGGGAGGAGTATTTTCGTCCCAAAATTTGTAATCGGCACGTGCAGGTCTAAGTAACAAAAGAAGGTTTGTCTTCTTTGAAAAAAACAGCTGGCTAAAAGGTGGGGCCAGTCCTAAATAACTTAAACAAAAACAATTAGCCGTCAGATCAGCAGCCGCATGACCCGTGGAAAAAGGGTAGGATCGGCTCATGGGTTGGATAATAGCCTAGTGGGCGAGGCCCTGATCTAAGCCCCACCACATTCTATGTGTTGTTAATCCAAGCTGTTCATTCTTTTTATCAGCTCATTTTTAAGGCATGGTCCCAAAAGACAGGCAGATCCAAATGTCAGGTCAACCACATGGTAGGGATTGAACTCCCACCGTTAAAAACTTCTCGAAAGTCATAAAAGTTTTGGATCAAGCTGCTATTTGTCTCTTCCCTTGATTCAGATCTGCGTGACCTTATTAACAGCTTGGATGGCAAATACACATTCCAGTGGGCCCAAAAAGTTTTTATTGGTGGGTGTTCAATCACCACTGTTTTTCTGAGGTGTGGTCCACCTGAGATTTAGATATTCCTATTTTTTTAGACCATGCGCTAAAATAATCCTATAAAACGGATAGACGGAGTGGATATACAACACATACATCTAGGTGGGCCCCACGGTCGGGACCCCACCCATTAAGCCATTACCCACCTAATACACACCCTCAATATCAACGCGTGGGCCACATGTGTATTTACGGCAATGGTAAAATTCAATGCACGCAAGTGTCCCATCTGATGATTAGACCGTCTGACATGGATCTGTACGGCGAGTGGACCCGAGGCCAAACTCGTGTGTCTTGCTTCACGTGCGATGCGAGTGGACAAACCTGGTTTGGTCTTTTCCGTTATTTGACGGCTAATATCTCGATATTATCTAACATGATATTCTGAATGAAATTATCGTGAGATAATAAGAAGATAACGTCAACATCTCGGGGCTCCCGAAATATCGTCCTAATCGGGTAGCTTCTTGCGCACCACACAACCCCTCATCGGCTACAGTAAAAGTGTGCGTTTACGTTTACCAATTTCCTGGAAGCTCATGCAACCCATGCATGTGCCATAAATGCATACGGAGCCTAAAATGTCCCTGACTCATCATCTTAACCGTTCAATTCGATGGCCCACCATCTTGTGATATTGATTCTAGAAATTGTACGGTTAGGATCTTCTGATCAATGTGATCTTAAGTTTTGCGCTGTACATGATAGGGACTATAATTTGAATGGTCTAGATAGGTGCCCGCTTGTGCACCGTTTGTAAGAGAATCGTTTGCCAATGGGACGCGGTTTCTGGGCTTAGAACCTAAAATAACATGGGAAAATGGGTGGACGGTGTGGATAAAAGCCGTACATTAGGGTGGCCCTCAGATGCCATCTTGTCCCTAGATGGGGACTGGCCGTACTGACCCGTCCAGTACGGACGCGGTGCTCGGTGAGCCTCATCACGATGTTTGTGTTTTATCCACGCCGTCCATCTATTTTAAAGGCTTATTATGATCGTTTATTTTAGGGCATTGGCAGATTCAAATATCAGGTGGACCACACCATAGAAAACAGTGGTGATTGAACACCGACCATTAAAAAATTTCTTGGGAAGACATATTTTGGATCAAATGTATATGTGACCTAATCAACAAGTTGACTGGAAAATCAGCATTTTAGTGGGCCCTCAGAAGTTTTTAATGGCCATCGTTCAATCACCACTGTCTCCCTGATGCCTTCCCCTTGAGATTTGGATCTGCTGTATCTTTTGGGATCATGCCTTAATATATATGAGCTGGAAAAATAAATGCACAGCGATAAAACGCGTTGTGGTTGCTTGGAGGGCATGGTTTGCTATATTAGTATTGGGTAAATTATGTGGGTCCCACCGTGATGTTTATGTTAATGTTGATTTCTTTTTACGGATCATTTTCAGACATGATTCCAAAATTAAATCATATCCAAAGTTCAAGTGGTGCATAACACAGAAAATGGTGAAAATTAAACATTTATTGTTTAAAATAGAACCCCCGGCTCGAATCGGATTCGGTTCAAGCCACTTGGGTCACTGCTTTATTTTGATATTGATGTTGCCCATCAAGTGTTTGGCGAAATGACTCAACGAGGTGTCAGTTGGTGGCAAGGACGGTATGTATATGAAACAAATATATTTTTTTTCTTGATTTTGATGTTGCCTACAAGGTGTTACGAAATACTTGTCAAACTGTTACTACCATTTTACATACAGTGAGGTGTTGAAGGTGCGGTTAATGTATTTGTGGAAATGTTGTACTAGCAAACTCGGCTCGATGTTGGCTTGAACTGGCCCAAGCTTCTAATCGAACTGAGCTAAGCTAGCCAGTCAGGCTCGAGGATCGAGCCGAGCCGAATTCGAGTTCGAGCTAAGGTCAACTAGTGGTTGAGCCGAGTCTAAGCTGTGTCAAGCTCAAATTGGATCAACTTGTGTACACCTCTAGACATCATTAAAAGGATAGATAATAGGCAAACATCACTGTAGGCCAGGAAGGTTTCAATGGTGGACATTATTATCCCTGTTGTTTCTTGTGGTGTGGTCCATTTGAGCTTCGGATATATATATATATATATAATATGGATATGAAGCATACATCATGGGGGCCTCAAGAGAGTTTACTATGATGACCAAACTCTGTGGGGTCACTGTGGTGTCTGTCTTTCATACATGCCGTCCATCCATTTTATAAGCTCATTTTAAGCATGATTTGAAAAATCAAGCAAATTAAAGCTTACATGGACCACACCAGGAAACAATAGGGATTGAATGCCCACCATTAAAATCTTCTCAAGCCCAAGCCAATATTTATGCTTTCCTTCGTCCAGGTCTGTCGGAACTTATGAAGAGGTTGGATGAAAAATAAACATCACGGTGTGGCCTAGGAAGGTTTCAATTGGTGGACATCATTAACCCCATTATTTCCAGTGGTGTGGTTTGCTTGAGCTTTTAATCTACTTCACTTTTGGTCTCATTCCCTAAAATGAAATGGAAAAATGGATAGACGGCGTCGATGAAACACATATATCACGGTGTGCCATACAGATGGTCACAAGGATAACGTGTAGAGCCATCTATCTACCGTGAACTTGGCAAGATGATTTTTTAATCGTGACCGTCCATCTGGTGGGCCAATCATGGATGTGAAATGATTAGAAAACTATACCAATCATGCAATCCTATCCCTTACTTTTGACACTTTCCATGACGCAATGTTGACCATCAGACATTTTGTTTTTAGAAGGATTATTAGATCTGTGTGTATCTTTAACTGTTGACCGCTCATAACAGCGCCCACTGAATGGAAGGTCTGGATTGAAACATTACTTTGGTCACGTATTTTGGAAAAATAGCTCAATCGATATTTCAATTCTTCCTACCCTATTAGGGCTGTCAATGGCCCAGATTCAGGCCTGCCAAAATCAGATTTTTGAATAGGCCCAGCAGGACAGTCTGGCCCGAAGAGTTCGAAATTCGGATCGTGTCTAAACCTAGGCCTGGCCCATTGACAGCCCAATACCCTACATGTGCTAACGTATACGTTCAAGTTTCCCACGTTTCCACTGTCAATTCACACGTGTGTCCACGTATATTTACATATGCCAATTACT
Source organism: Magnolia sinica (assembly GCF_029962835.1). Taxonomy (NCBI): domain Eukaryota; kingdom Viridiplantae; phylum Streptophyta; class Magnoliopsida; order Magnoliales; family Magnoliaceae; genus Magnolia; species Magnolia sinica. The sequence continues at coordinate 61,848,546 of NC_080587.1, read as the reverse complement.
GGTAGGGCTATTAATGGGCTGGGCTGGGCTGGGCTTCATAAATCAGGCCCGACCCAAAATAGGTCAAAATCCAGCCGAGCCCAACCTCTAGTGTTTACCCATTCATCGCAGCTCCGTTCTGTAGTGTTTGACAAACAACATAGTGTTGAGTGGGCGTTTTCATGCATGATGGTCCCTTTTGTTTGGAAGCTCTCTAGATTAGCTTATTAAAAACACATCTTTAATGGTCACTATCCTAACCCTTGGAAAATAATGCTATTGGTAATACTATTACCATTGTCTAATTTAACGGCATTACAAAGCGAAAAGAATAGAATAAAATGCAGAGTTGACTAAGAAAAAAGATGACCACCCTTTTTACCGGAAATAGCGATATCACCATTAGGAGTATGGCGCGTGACACACATGGAGAGAGAAAGGGAGTGGGAAATCGAGGTGAAATCATCTTGAAAGGAAAGGCTAAAGGATAATGGGTGTGGGCAAGATGATAAGGGGAGAGAGTGAGAGAGGTGTTGGGGTTTGAAAGGATCACATAAAGAGAAGGGGAGAGTGAGGGAACCATATCAATTGCTTCCCTTCTCGTGGCCCACTCGAGCCTATGATCTGCCTAATTTTTTGGCTAATGTCTTAACATGAGCCAATGAAAGAAATGTATGGAGTGGATTTCACACAATTATTAGGTGAGCCCTTATAGACACTCCACCCTGTATACATATCTTAAACCAAAATACATGATTTGACCTTGGTATCTTTAGGAAGCCTACCCATCCAACCTAAATCTATAATAAGGCTTGAGGCTCCACGGAGCCATTGAACTCCATATAGGAATTTGGAAGTCAAACTCCACCTAGGTGACAATAATATCGTTGCCCAAGGCTATTTTACAGTTTGAGGACACCACAAATCATCACGGAATTGCAACAAGCACAAAGGTAGCAATAATATCACTGACCATGCCCATTTCATCAAACCCGGGTATGCAGAGGGTCACCCCAGGGTCACTGCGCCCAAAAATGCACAAGTTACAAAAGGGAGGCAAAATCTTTGCAAATCTGGAAAGATCACCCTAGATAGCTGTAGGAAAAAAAATGGTTGGGTGGCAATATTATTACCACCCATTGGTAGAGCAACTATTTTACTTTCCTAAATAGGTGAAATTATTTATTTTACCACTTATCAAAGTAAATCCATGATGTCACGTGTTCCCTAGCCAATCAGATCACTTCGCATGGTATGTTTGCCCTCCAAGTTGCTACTAATTGTCAGAAAACTAAGCCAACCTCTATGAATAGACTCTCACCCCTCTCATATCAATGTAACAAAATTAGCTAGAACTAACAGCAACAAGACAAGAAGAAAGTGGGAGTGAATGTAGAGAGAGAGAGAGAGAGAGAGAGAGAGAGTCCCATACATCCAAGCCTTTCAACCCAACTTATACCAATTTTCAAATATAGTTCAAAATCAATGAAGTAGGGTTAAGATCCAAGATATATGATTATCTCATCCTGAGAGGAGTATCCTAGCTCTCCTTTCCTCCTCTCGCATCTCTACATGCACGGGTAGCGATCTGATTGTCAATTTTCTTGTCTTTACATTTGCATATCATCCCTCTCATATAGTCCATGCTGATAGTTTGAGCAACTATTGATTATATGCTCTACACCTTATCAAACTTTCAAATTCTGGTATATCAGAAATCAAGTCTTTGCTTAAACATTCTTATTTTTATTTGATCATTAGCACATCACATTTGCCTTTCTTTTTTTCCCCTTTTGTAACTATTATATCTTCAAATCCAACCTAGGCAAGACATTAGATCTTCTTAGTGTTAGCTCGGGTGAATAGTAGCTTACTAATTGATTTTTTATGTTATCACCAACTGACTAGTCAATTAGTATAAGGCCTTTTGGAACTCCAAAAAGTTAAAATAATAATAATAATCCTAAAATGCTATAAGGTAGACACCGCATGCAAGTGCGGGCATAGAATGGTGCGTAATCCCTTCATTCTTTGTCACCAAGGTCCTTACCTAGAATTATAAGACCCGTATCCTAGCTCATATTGTTCCATAGGCTTCCGCGGTCCTCCTGATCGAATTTTGGAGATCAGAAACGCGTAGACAGCAGTTACGCGTGATCCTGAGTTGTGTCCGGTATATCAGAGTCAGCTTGACTCGAGACTTGTACCATTGCGACCACACCGTCGCCACGATTCCAATGCCGTGACTCGCGGACCGATCCGATACCTTGGCAGGGAAATGTGGACCCGTGTTCAGTTCGAGGAAAAACACCACGCGTTCCAAATCTCAAGAGAATCTCTACAACATGTCTCATCAATCAATCACTCCATCAATCAATTACATCACATCATGTCAAGTACGAGAGCAACCCATGCTTCCTTTCTCCACAAGTCAAGCAAACTCCAAAGTCAACCAATCTCTCACCTTACATCCATCACTCACATCTCTCTTACAACCACCACACCTCTCTCTCTTTCTCAACACAAATTCCAAGCAACAATTCCAAGAGAGAAGAGAGGTGGAAGTCCATGCATTTCTAAGGAGAGAAGTGATTTTTGTGGCCCACTTTCTCATCCCATAAACCTTCATCCTACCCATTCACTTCTCATCTTCCACCGTTAAAGTGAAGCACAAGGAAATCGGCTTTCCAAAGGACCAAGAAGATCGAAGGTGGGTGCTTATTAGGCTAAATTTTTCATGTTTTGATGATGGGCGAAGTGAGGTCTACCGATTGATGGTATGGATCTCACTTTGGACCCTAGGTGTGGCCGATGGCCCACCTTGATGCTCATGATCATTCCATGATGGGGCCATTCTCCATGAACCCCATCATGATGTTTTTTTCCTTGCATGAAAAGAGGTCATCTAGACCGTCCATTTTGGGGTGGAAAAGGGATCTCCACCATTGATCTTTGATTTGGTAGGCCCACATGTATGAGGACCTACTTGATGTATGATTGAATGTAAGGGAGGACTCATAGTGGCGGAGCCCTCCATCACACGTGCCTATTTCTCTCTCTCTCTCTCTCTCTCTCTCTCTCTCTCTCTCTCTCTCTCTCTCCTTTTTTATGATGATATGGTTGTGTGGCCCACTTGGAGGGACCCCACCTTATATATGTGTTGTATCTACACCATCTACCATTTGGTGGCCCACCTAAGCAGGGCCCACCTCAACGCATGTGTTATGCCCAACTGTCAGGGACGCTGGACGTGAACTGGGAAAACACAAATATTAGCTTATTTCCAAGCTTATGGGGTGGCCCAATCATATAGGCCCCACCTTGATGTATGTATTCAATCCACGTCGTCCATCCTTTTCCTCAGACCATTTTAAGCGTTGAGCCGAAAAATGGGGCCAATCTAACCTTCTGGCGGGCTATAACATAGAAAATGGTGGTTTTCACCATTAAAAATCTACATGATGTGTTCACACACCAAAATATATTGAATATTGGGCTTGTTGGGCTTGTCTTGAGATATGAGAACCAATAGGCGGGGTGGATTCTTTCGATGCGAGCCCCACACTCGAAAAACCTCAGAAAATGCGATTTCAAAAAAAAAAAAAGAAGCAGCAGACGCTACTGCTGCCAGAGGTGCGCAGGCAGCGCTTGCCGCGTGGAGGCGGGCGGACGACTAGGCAGGGACCCACAGTCCCAGCCGTGGGCCCCACCATGATGTGTATTTGTCATCCAATCCGTTCATTTGGTGGGCCCCTTCCTAAAGTGAGCCCCCTCCAAATATCGGCCTGATCTGAAACTCATATGGCCCACATCATAGAAAACAGTGGTGATTGAACGGCTGCCATTGAACCCGTTTGGGCGTCCAGAAGTTTTGGGTCAATATGAAATTTGTTTTTACTCTTCGTCCAGGTCTCTGTGACCGTATGAACAGATTGGACGGCATATAAATAGTAGGGTGGGCCCCATGTGGGACCCACAAGGATGTATGCATTTTATTTGCACCGTCCACTGCTGTGGACGGTGGAACCCACCAGACTGTATGTGTTTTATCAATGCCGTCCAGCCATATGGCTGGCTGTTGGACGGCTAGTGGCCCCCACCATGATGCATGTGCTGCATCCAAACCGTCCACCCATTTTAAAAGCTCATTATATGATATGAGCTAAAGAATGAGTCAGGTCTATAGTTCATGTGGACCCCACCATGATGCATGGGTTGCATCCAAACCATCCACCATTTGGCAAGCTTGTATTACAGGCTTGAGACTAAAAATAAGACAGATCTATAGTTCAAGCGGACCCCACCTTAGTATATGTATGAGGCCCATCTTGATTTATTTGTGGTCGCCCATTGAGGCCCACCTTGGTATATGTATGGGGCCCATTTTGATTTATTTATGGCCATCCATTGAGGCCCACCTTGGCATGTGTATGAGGCCCATCTTGATTTATTTGTGGCCGTCAATTGAGGCCCATATGATATGCATATGGCTCATGTGATTAAGCTCATTTTGACATATTTTAAGGCCCATCTTGATGTGGTTATGGCCCATCCATTGGGGCCCACCTTTGATATCTATGAGACCCATCTGTGAGGCCCACCTTTGATTTATTTATGGCCCATCTGTGAGGCCCACCTTTGATATGTTTATGGCCCGTTATTGAGGCCCACTTGATGTATATGAGGCCCATATGATGTGGCCCATTTAATGTATTTGGAGCCCATGGGTTGAGGCTCATTGTGATGTATTAAGGCCCATGGGTTAAGGCCCATTGTGATGTATTAGGGCCCGTGGGTTGAGGCCCATTTGATGTATTTGAGGCCCATTGATTGAGGCCCAATGAGATGTATACAAGGTCTATTGCATTGTGTGATTCCACCATAGGTTATGTAATTACATTTATGGCGGGCCATGCCTTGAGAGCAATGTTGGTTTGATGTCCACATTGTAAGAATAATGTTAGTTAAATGTTCGCATTATAACTCTCCCTAGGGCCCATTGATAGGCCCATACTTGTTGTGTGTAGGCCATCAAAGCCCATCTTCTTTGTGAGGATAGTTCATCACCATATAAAATGCTTAGTATAACTCCATGATTCATGCCCATAAGCATCATATGTATGCTTGATATGAGGAATGTTTGATCATAGCATACGCCATTGGGCAAACTATTTAAGGGACACCTTATGAGACGGAGCGCCCACATTATCGCGCCGTACGCGTAGGATTGCCGCATGACTAGATAGTGTGACTCATGCATCTCACATATACGTGACTTGATCATTATACACCCTAGCGATATCAGGGTCGTGGCCTCCACAGACACATCGTGGATGGCCAGATGGGACACCAAAAATGCTTGGTTCTAGCACTGTGGGTACGTAGGATGTCCTTGGGTGAAAATCCCAAAACCTCCTTGGTACCAAGAGATTCTCCAACGTTTAGACCGAGTGGAATATGAGTGCTGGTGCCTATACCATAAGGTCGTGTCTCCCACTGTGTCGTGGTGAGTTGGAATGGAGTGTGGCCTTATCCGCCTGAGTGAGTGGGCTATAAGCTAGGCTGAGTATGACCAGCTCGTAAATGGGTCTGCTATCGACGAGCCGGGCTGGATATTGGCAGGCGGATAGTGAGGTCTCTTCCACTGTGAGACCCGACTCGAGTTCGCATGTGTGCAGGTGTGTGTGAGTATGCATTCCGTCCATCTTGATCCCGCGGTCCTACCGGTCGAATCTCGGCGACCCGTGAGTTTAGTCGTGAAGACCCGACTCAGATCGAGTTGAGACCTATGCCATTATGACCGCATCGTCGTCGCGGTTCCAACGACGCGTCTTGTGCGTCCATCCGATGTGTAGATCGTAAGTTGGGTGCATTTCATTTTCTAAGCCCTTGATCATGATCATGTGGCCCACCTAGGGGTGGTGTGCATGAATTTCTAGGTAGGTCCCATCTCTTGAAACTATTTCCAACACACACACACTACCTAGGCCTTATCCCTACACCACCCATCTCTAAAACACCACCCACTAACCTAAAAAGCCTACTAACCCTACAACATTGTTTCTAACTCCCTATTGCCATGATTTCTCTTCTCTATCCAAGGTAAGAAACTCATGATTACTTAGCTTAAAAGAGATTTTTCTCTCTTTCCCTCTCATTTCTCTCTCTTCTCTTCTTCCCTAGCAACCTTCCTCTAAAAATCTCTAAATTCTCCAACGCCTTCTCTTCCTTTTTCCTCTTAATCCATCTATTGAAAACCCATCTCATCCATCTATCTTGGTTCCTTGGAGTATTTGGAGCTTGGTGATCCAAGTTTTGGTGAAGATATTTAGGTGGGTGCTTCTTTATTCCATGCAATCTCCTTTTCATAGTATAGATCTTCTTCTTCTTTCATTCGAAAAGTGTAGGACCCACCAATCAATGGTGGAGATCCTACACAATTCCTTGGATGTGGCCAAATGGTCCATCTTATGCATGCATGTCCCATGTATGGGGTTTCCTCTTGATGAACCCCATCATGGAGGGTTCTCTACATTCCATAACATGATGGGTCATCTAGACCCTTACATCATGGTTGGGATAGTATCTCATCCATTCATCTCAAGTGTAGATCATGCATGATGAAGATCCATGGTGAAATATAGATGGAAATGCAATGTATGGGTGTGATTGTGTTGGGAAAGGCTCAATAGTGACGGAGCCTTCTCCCAATGGCCGGAATATTTTTTTCTCTTTTTCCACATTTTCTATGATTGTTGATGATGTGTGTGGTCCACTTAGTGGGCCTGGATAGTCCAGAAAAATTCAGCTAGGGTGGGACATCCATACCCACCTACACTATGGTTGGGTGTCCCATTTGCTAACCTTTATTGATGCATGCAAGTGCGGTAACCTTGGGATTTGTTTTGGACATTTGTGGGGCCCACTAGGGAGGGCCATTGCACCTAGTTCTTGGAGTATTTTCCCTTTTTATTTAACTTATATAATTAATTTTATCCAAGTACATGTTGCTCTCCAGAATTTTCTGGACAATTTTTGGTTGATTTTGGACCAGATTTTGGGACTATTTGGGGGACTATTCATAACCACCAAATATACTTTTCTGAAAGGTGGGGATCTCATCTTTATGTCTTCCAAATTTTAGCCCCATCTGACATTCATTGGGGTCCCAAAGGTGTGGTCCAAGTGAGGTGGACAGTCTGAATTTTCTACACTGATTCAGCAGCAATCCACCCTGGATAGGTTAGAATTCCAAAATTTATGAAAATAGTTTTGGGTGTGTAAAAATTATAAAAAATATACAGAAAGGTGGACCACCCATGGTGGGACCCAACTACAAAATTTTGGAGCCAATGGACACCTGTACACACCATAGTGGTGGCTGGACCAGCCCATTACAACATGGTGTCCAGATCAGTCCGATTTTTAGGACAGATTAATTTCTTTAAATTAATTAAAATATTTATAGATGACCAAAAATCCTAAAATTTTATGAGAGTGTGGCCCACCTATGGGAGTATCACTCTGTAAAATTTCAGCCCCAACTGACCTCATTTGGGCATCCAAAAGAATGGGCCAAGATAGTTGGACTACCAGATTTTCTGCTGTGCAGTCCGGAAATATGCCTTGATAAAACCATAATTCAAAAATATTTCATCTGATGGTGGGCCACCTTTTTGAGTCTCCTCTCATTTTATACATGATGAGAGGCCTTGACCCTCAATTTTTAAAGTTTTAGAGGCCCTGGACCCACTCCAATGGAGTGCCCAAATTTAGGACAGCAACATGTTATAATTATACTTAGCCTTTGGGCTGAAATTTTGAGTGAGGCCCACCACATTGTGAAGATCTTAGAGGGAATAATTTATGCCTTTAATTCCTTAAAGGTTGGGCTTAATAAATGCACTTTTTAGGCCCACCATAGTTGAATTTAATTGGGTCCACGAATGTAGCTAGTTGTTGAACTCTTTAGGCTCAAATGAACTGGAACTTTCCAGATAGGCCCATTGAACTCTTGAGTCATTTTACCATACTATTGTGTTGGGTTAGTGGGCTGAATTACACAAGTAGATGGGCCCTTGGTTGCCCACCAAATTAATTTTAATACTTGTGCCGGGTTGTAGACCCAACTTACTTGACTAAGAGCATGACATTTGCCCATGTGGTTTGAGCAATGGGCTGCCCACTAGGCCACCACAATATATAGGATTAGTGGCCTTTATTTTGGGCCTTAACCTTTTCCCTATGGGCCTATAGTGGTATATATGGGTTGGGCTATGTGTGTTTCCCTTGGACCCATGTTTTGGATAGGCCTTGGGCCGCATTTCTGAAGCCCAACATGAGTGTTTATGGTATGATTATGGCTGCCCGTTTCTTATTTCTGATGTTGCGTGGGCCTTGGGCCGCATTTCTAAAGCCCAACATGAGTGTTTATGGTATGATTATGGCTGCCCGTTTCTTATTTTTAATGTTGCGTGGGCCTTGGGCCTTGATCCATGATCAATTAGAGATGGGCTACCTCTTGGAGACCAATTGTAGTTAGATGCCCACATTGGTGGCCCTAAGGTAGGCCTATAGGCTTCTATGGGTGGTTAAAGGCCCACCATAGACCCTTGCTAGGCCCGTTTCATCTATTTAGGCCCATACCATTGTTATCCTTAGTCTCGTGGGCTACCCCAAGTATATGGGCCCCCACTAGAGGTTGTATTCCTTATGAGGAATTGGTTAAATACCTAGACCCTTCATGGTTAGGTAGAGAGTTCATCTTCACCTCATTGGCACCCCTATTCATCTTCATGGCCCACTCTCATACGCATCATATGCATGCTTGGTTGAGGTGTGATTGACCATGGTTGTGCCATTGTGTAGGACAGTTGGTATCTTCCCGAGAGATGGATGCTTGGGATTGATGCATGGGTGATTGTGTGATTCATGTATCTGGCATTACATAACTTGTGGATATCAGCCCTTACTTCATCAGGGTCTTACCTCCACAGGTGTATTCGTGGATGGTCGTATGTCTGGACACCAAAAATATTAGTTGAGCATACCGGATGCATAGGATGCCCATGGGTGAAATTTCTAAAACTTCCATGGTACCAAGGATCTGCTCCAACGCCGTGACCGGGTGGAATACATGAGCGCACGAGGGCCTTATATCGTTAGGCCACGACTCTCATTCTTGTGTAGTTATTTAGATAGGAGCGTCGCCTTACCTGCCTGGTGTGAGGAGGCATTACTAGGATGAGTCTGACCAGCTCGTAAATGGGTCCGCTACCTTCAGGCCTTATTGGTGATTGGTTGTCCACAAGCGGGTAGTGAGGTCTCTTACTCTCGTTTGACTGTGCGGGGTTTGCAAAGCGGCAGTCATTCAGTAGTGTAATGGACCCCAGTGATTTTCTTATAATTGGAAATGTACTTGACTTATGGTTTGGATATGAGCACTAACATTACTTGCATCGCATTAGCATTGGCTGTACAAGCCCCCTTCATGCATTGCCTTGGTATAGCACCCATTACTCATTACATCGCGTTCATGGTAAGCCTTAGTAAGGTTAGTGATATGCTCATTGATCATGCTTCTCTCCTTATACCTCCTACTATTCTTCTGTGTACCATTGTCACACACTTACACCACCCTCTAAGCTTCTATAAGCTTATACACGATTGATGCGTGCAGGAGACTCTAAGTAGGCGCCGCAGCAGCAAAGCGTGGAGTACAGTTGAGCAGTGAGGACTCCAATGTTGTTGATTTCTCTCTCTTTTCCTTTTATTCTCATGTATGTCCTTTTGGACCTTATGGATGATTTAAAAGTTTAAATTTATAGTGGATTTTGTGATGTGTGCCTTGTCATTCTCAGATGTACTTGCTGTGATCTTGGGTATGCTCGTATTGAAAATGATTATACTATTATGAAAATCCTCCCTGTAGGATCCCAGGATCGGAACCTGCTTCAGGAGCCAAGAATGGGGTACTATGGAGGCTGTTACGGCCAAAACCGGTCATCGGGTTCCTTGTGATTCCGGTTACCGAGTCTAGGGCGTGACATCTACTCACTGGGCTGTGCAGCTAGGAAGGAGGTAGTTGGAGTGGAGTGTAATAGACCCCGGTGATTTCTCCAGAGAGCAACCATACTGATATGTAGACTTATTGAGCAGGAATTGCATATCCATTCATTCATTCATTCACTATCCACTCAGGCTGGTGGTGTGTAACTATTTATCACGTATATCTTTGCATGGCCAGGATTTCGATTAGGCACGCGACTAACCTGAGATCAGGAGTTTACCACATTGAGTCGGACTATCCAAATTTAGGTATGGGACTGGTTTGGATAAAAGTCCCTTGTGGTGAACCCTGTAGCTTGCGATACTATGTACTATCATCCCGACTTCACATTCCAGCATGGCCATTTCATTCGCACCGCATATTACATTGCATCCGCAATACTTGGCATTTTGGGTTACTATATTTTTGCATGAGGTTGATGGTGTTCGTGGCTTGTCAGGATTTGTATATTGCATTGCATCCTCAGCATCTGTTATTGTCTTATTATGTTTTGCATCGCATAGCCTTGGTACGACTAATAGCACTCATGGACTTACCAGTATATTTCTACTTACTTTGATATGTATGATTCATGTCTTATCAGTATTTCCGCTTATTCCGATGATGTATGATTTATGGATTTTATGGTATACTTGGCACTTATCTTATGCATATACTTTCACCACCATCTAAGCTTTTATAAGCTTATGCACGATAGATGCGTGCAGGTGGCGTTATGTTGCAGCAGCATTGAGCTTAGAGTATGCAGCTATCCTCTGGAGCTTTGATTTCGATATATATGTATTTCCCTTTCTCCATTGTATCAAATGATTATATTAGTGGATATGTGATGATGATGTTGCCTTTATGATTTGGGTATACTTGTGGTTATGCTTCTCATGAGACAAATGTACGTTGAAAAATCCTCCTTGTAGGATCCCAGGATCGGAACCTGGCGTATGTACGCTGGGGGCTGAGAATGGGGTACTACGGAGGCTGTCGGCACCGGGTTCGGCGATCGGGATTCTTGTGAATCCGATTTTTGGGTTTGGGGCGTGACAAGAATCTTCATCCCAAACTTTATCTAGGAGTCTTCTTAATTTAGAGAGTCTCTGATTTCCCAACTTAAGGCGATTCTACGAGTCTAACTGATTGTAAATACTATACCTTTATCGGTTAATGATGACTCCCAGTCTTTCAAAATACATTATTTTGAGCCCATACCATACACATCCAAAACCAAGTCACAATGTAAGACACATTTTAGTGCATGCAACTGCCCGTGAGACGGCGTTACAGCCCAACAAAGACTTTATATCATGTTTTATATATATATATATATAATAAACTTTTTTGTAGGATTACATGCAAAGAAGATGAGAGGTCGGTGTAGACTATATATGTTAAAATAAGTGAAAGGAAATCGGTGAAACCCATGCCATCCCTTGTGCCGTAAAATCTCCACCGTTTCATGCCAAGCAGCTATAATTTTTGCCACAAATTTACCATCCTCAACCAATGTGGTGAAGACCAATTATAAGGGTAAAAATGTTCAAAGTTATTGAAATTATAAATCGGTCACTCATTCGATGTTGAATAAATTGTAATGCTTTTATTATTCAATTTAATGCCACGTGAAATTTTCGGCAACATCTCTCCTTATCTCTCTGGAATATATTAATCCTATATTTGATTTCCATGTCAACTATATACACAAAGTGTGAATATTTGATGAGAAAATAAATGCAAGAAATATATCCAGAGAGAATAGGAGAGATGAACCGAAACAGACATATACATTTAAATTAAAATAAATGAAAACATTCTTATCTATCCAATATTGAACTGTCCAAAATGGGATAATTTGAGAATTTCTGTGCATCCAAAAACACACTAAATCTATGTCTAGCAACATAGAAATTCTCAGATAGGAAATTAATTATTCTATACTACAACAATAAAATATGTAAAATAATAACAATGCTACTAATTAAATAATAAGAAATTAACAATAACATACTTTATAATATTATATATACATATATATATATATATATGTTTATATAATATTATAAAGTATGTATTATCCATCCACCACCCATCCAATTATCCATCACATCTTTGATCCATCCATCCGATCCATTTATGATTCAACCATCCAACCAATCATCCATCCATCCATCCCTCTCATCCAATCATCCAACAATCCAACCAATCATCCATTCATCCATATATTTATGTATAATATATAAATATAACGTAGGGTTTAATGTTTGAGATTTTTATTTAATAAGTAATATATAATTAATTAATTGTGTATATTATAATATATAAATATAATATTAATAGAATTTTTTTTATTTATTAATATAGGGTTTATAGTTTACTTATTTTTTTATTTAATAAATAATATATAATATATTTTTTAATTACATAATATATAATATATATTTATATATTTATAATATATAAATAATATTAATAATTTATATCATGCAATCAAAACTGGGTTCAATTGCTTACCGACAGGCAGGGCAGACAAGGGTAGGGTGACAGTTGGATTGGCGAGTGGCGAAAGGGGTAGGGCGAGCAGTAGAGATGATCGGGCAGCCGGGCAAGACAACGGCGATGGGCGAGCACCGAGTCAAGCCGGCAGAGAGAGAGAGAGAGAGAGAGAGGCAGGCTGGGTTGTGAGAAAGAGGGGTAAGGTAGGTTTAGGGTTTAAATTTTCTGTTTTTATACTACTTGACCGAGTCAAGCCGAGTCAAACCAAGTCGAGTTGAGCTCGGGCCAGCTCGAACTCAGCTCGAAATATTTTCAATCTAAAAAATTAAACTCGACTCGGCTCAAACTTAGTTTTGAACTGAGTCAAATCGAGTTTTTTCTAGCCAAGTCGAGCGAGTTGACCGAGCTAGCTCGATTCGTGTACAGCTTTATGACTCACCTCTCTAGCTCCTCTAGTAAGCCCATTTCAATCCCTGGATTCATTTATGTAGGCATCGTTGGTACTTTCGCCAGTTGTCAGATTTGAATTGAAAATGAAGACCATTTATGTGATGGATCATAGATCCACAGTTTTTTCTATGAGATTTCTAATAACCAAGGCCTAACTAGATTCATGGCATTTCCTATGTTGTAATTTTTTGAACTTTGTTTTGAACTGCAGTTGAACTCTTTGTAAAAGGGGAGATGTTCAAAGATCACTGGAGAGACGGAGGAGGGTTGAGTCGGCACCCCATATTGAACTGCCTGTTGATTAATTAGAATATTGGAAAATAAGTTTACTATAAAAAAGATCTTTTCTGATATTTGGTGAAGAAGAAAAAACGATTAAAAATTGGGCATATTGTACTAAATCATCAAAGTATTATTGTATTACACAGTGAACCGTACGCAGAATATCCCAAATCACAAGTCAAGTGCACTTACTTCCCAAGTTCTTTGGACTCTTCTCAAACTTTGTGTTCTCATCATCATCATCATCTGAACAAGCCACTCTATCATGCCACCCTATCACAAGCTAGATGATCTTGTTCCACCATGCCAACCCTATCACAAGCCACTCCTTCAATTAAGACTGATTACACCCCCAAACACTTTGCGTTATAAGTTTTTAATTAATATCAGCATTAGAAATAAAAATTCCATTCAATTATTTGGAAAATGATGGTATAGGTTAAACTCTATTGAGGAACTGTTGGTAGCCACAAAAGTTCTATAGTTGGTGATCATCTTTCAATTTTCCTCCTTTTTTTTTGTGGAGGTGTATTTGTAGGAGATCCCTTCTAATAAGCAAGTATAAAGAAGATGTTTATATCAATAACCACACAATTGTTTGGGGTTTGTGGTGGAAGGATAGTTAATGGAGCTACAAATGCTGCAAGCAAATGATCTAAAATAGCTTCTATATAGACTTTGTTGGAATTGAGGTGGGTTCTTGTGAATGAATCTTTCTTTAAAAAATAATAATTGGATGGCCCGTTAAGAAAAGGTGGTACAATGTAAATTTACTATTTGGTGTGTGCTTGTTTATTTCTAACCATAGGCTGAAAGACATGAATTCGAACCTGGATTTGATCTCAAGAGTATTTATTCTCAAGTAGGCATGGATTTTACATCAATTTTGTTTCTACAGTTATCTGTCGATTGTTTATACAAATAGCCTTAGATCAAGATCTAAATTAATGACAATTTTTTATTTTATTTGTTGTATTTGAGTTTTTGAAATTCATTCATTTGATTTATCTTGCCTCTCAACTCGTCCTTGACTTTTTTGGAGACTAAATCCAAATCTTATTCCAGGTAATTCATTGAAAACTCAAAAGTTTGATGGCTAGTTTCGCAGCTTAGGATTCAACTCCATTAATCATTTCAAATAGTTTAATCCAAACTGCCCAAAGTTTATTTCATGATCAAACTTTGGTTTATACATTAGTTTGAATGTAATTATTATCTTCACTAAGAAAGAGAAAATTAGCTTATAGTTTGAAAGATTTACCTTATATGATTTGTGAGATTTGGTATATATATTTTTTGTTAACATAGATTTAATTGTTGTATCAAGGTTCTTTCTAAGATTGCTTTTAGATGGATTTGTCATGATCCTTCATGGCCAAGTGGCAACCTCAGATTATCATATATACAATCAATTTTTTTTATGGAAATACAAATTTTATATGTTTGGGATTTGGATGGTAGATCTGATTTTAATTTCAATTTTGATTTATTTCTTTTCTTTTGTTTTGACTTACCTTTTCAAATAAGTTAGCTAGTTTGGGGCTTTCAAGAACATGTTTCTAAAATGGGTTTGTATTTAAGCTAGCTTTAGATGTGTGCATTGATTAGGCAATCCACTTTCATTAATTTTATTTTTTCCTTTAATGAGAAACTTCAATGGTTAAAAACCGTCGGCAAATGCCTTCATAGCACGGTTATGCCGTCGAAGAAGGAAAACACTGACGGTTTTTAGCTGTCGGTGTTTCCTTATTTTTTTTGGTAGTGCTTGGTTACTAATGACTCCAATGGATCTTAACAGCTATATGTTCGATCGAACTTAAGTAGGCTCGGTACGACCAAAAATACCCAGGGATAATCTAGATTGTTGCTAGATAGAATTGCCCGATTACGATCAGACTAAAATGCAAGTTCAGTCGGACCGAATCGAGCCAATGATTTATCATGTCGGACTGAAAACTGCTAAATTTTCAGATTTGCTTGTTGGACTCTTTTGATCACTTTCGGTCGAACTAAACTTGGCCTAGGTCAAACCAAAAATCCATCAAAAGCCTCTAAAGCCTATTGAAGTTGATCGATTGGATTCCTAAGGCTATGAGATTGTCAAATAAAGTTTTCCTATTAAGAATGAATCATTTAGAGCCATGTTATTTTGGAACTTAAAGGGGTTTATGGCTAGGATTATCAACGCACTTTAATTTACATGTTTTCTTTAGGCCTTGGTACTTCAAGTCTTTGAGTCTTTGGTTTTCAATGTCTTTCATTGAAAGCTCAACCAACTCATGACACCCTAGCTTATGTTATTGACAAATAAAGACACTAACAACATAGAGTTATAAAATTTAAAATTTGATTTTTAAATATTTATATTTTTCTCTACATTTATAAAATCATAATAACCTTTAGAGGCTACATACCCCGGATGCATAATCCTCAATCAAGTTGCATATCCCTGTTTAGAATGTGAGCAATGACCCATTCACACATCTAAGCTTTGTGTAGAAATTTTGAACTAGTTAAGGGTGGTTGTCACTTTTGTATCCCAAGTGATAAGAAATTCGAGAGAACTGTACTTAATTCATAATTACTGCGCACAATCCCAAGTGATCAGCACCCCTCGGACTAGTCCACGCTCTCCTTTAAAGGAGTCTCCCACCTTTGTCAAAATACTACCCAATGCATATTTTGATTCATTTCGGGAACCTTTGCCACAAAGCTACATGGCTATATTAAACCGATGCCTCTCAAGACACATGATACATATCATTTGCCACTATCTTAATGCCCAACTGCACATAGGAGATGCCTAAATGCAAAATGCTATCACTAGTTTTCTCAACGTGATCCATGGTATAGACACTCTAAAGGTGAAGGACAATAGGTTAAGGCCTTTATTTGCATATAAATATTTTGTACCATATAACATATTATTTTTCCTAATTGTTACCTTTTAACCAATGATTTTTTAAATCAAAGATAAATAGTGTATTCTAAACTATAGCCTAGAATATATTCTCTCAGAATAAATAATAGACTCTCAATATGACATATTTGGGTGCATATTGCTTAGAGTGGAGTTAGTAACAAAATAATATCAAATAAACACAATTGTAACGAGCAATGGTGATTAAAGATTTTCCATCGGGAGAGTGCTAATGGCTTCTACTTGCATTCAAGCTTTTGTTGCATATCAACTTCTTCATAGGAAATACCTATAGCATTAGGAAGAATCGGTTACATTTGGATTTTCATACATACACTCGACAAAGTTGGCCTTGTAAAAAGGACACATTCGCTCAATCTTGAATTGAGTCAGGACTTGAGCTAAGTCAACCTTGTTTCTAATTCTTACTTATAATAAATTGGATAAGACTCGATCTGAGTCCTAGTTGAGTTAGATGAAGCTGTTAGATCTCTATAAGGTGAGCCTTATTGATCAACGGTCTAAATTGGGCTAAAGGTTGGATAATGTGATAGGGTAAACCAGTGGACCCCACTACATTGTGATGCTTCCAGAAACATCTACGTAAAAGGGTTTGGGATGCTATAGCTGTGATATGCCCAGCTATTTGACTACTACTAGGATACGAATGTGTGGAGCCGTGGGAAGAGAGTTTTGATGGGTTTCAAACTCTTCACCCGATCTATATAATGAAGCTAGGTCCCTGATCCTACACCATCATAGAAACACAAGTCCCATCTATTCTTCTATATTCGGGTGTAAGGAGAGGAAGATCCTGGTATTCTATTTCTTTAGCTATGGCCTCTCAAATAGGTATGTCATCTTCTTCTTTTGGATGTTATGTTCTATACACGGCAAGGTCTTTGGGCTAATTTCGCAAATCAGAAATTCTAATAGTTGGTATCAGAGCCATGGTGCATAGGTATGGTTGATCGCATTCAGCCATTAGAGATTCAAATTCCAAAATTCAGCCATCAGGATTTTCGAATCCCAAATCAAAGAAATTGTATATATCTGGGATTCGATTTCCAAATTAATAATCAAGAATTGTTTCTCAAATCAGAGATTGGGATTTTAAATCCAGAGATTAGGGATTCCAACTCCCTCAATCATATTAGGGATTTCGAATCCCAAATTCAAATTGGGGATTTCAAATCTATACCCGTCAAATCCAGTATTATTAGGAATTTCGAATCCCAAATTCAAATTGAGGATTTCAGATCTATAGAATCCCAAATTCATATTAGGGATTTCAGATCTATACCCCTCAAATCCAGTATTATTAGGGATTTCGAATCCCAAATTCAGATTGAGGATTTCAGATCTATACCCCTCAAATCCAGTATTATTAGGGATTTCGAATCCCATATCCCTAATTAGGAATATCAAATTCTAGTTCCCAAATTCAAATTGGGAAATTTGCATTTCGAATCTCAAGATCAGCAATTAGGGATTTTCGATTCGAATCCCAAATCAGAGGATTAGGGATTTTGAATCCCAAATCCAGAGATTAGGGATTTTGGAACTCAGATGCCGCCATTGGGGATCTCAGACTCCAAAACCCCAAATACAGATAGCATATTTTTTGAAATCCCAAATTGGACCTTTTAAGATTTCTATACCCAATTCGTGCAAATTGATTAGGGATTCGAATCCTCAAATCCTTCACATTCGATCTCAAATAGCATAAGCTTCGCACCCTTTACTTGTATCCTCAGTGGAGCAAACATGGATTTCCAGTCTACCACCAGCATCTTTTGCTTACAGCAACGCCATCAGCCGCGAAACCCTTCATCAGGGATGGTAGTGCCATCTTGATCAGCACCGTGGAAGATGTCGGCAGCCGAGCTTTCGTCTGACTGCGAATACATCTATGACAGCTGGGGATTTCATGTCCCTCTCTTCAGTTGCTGCCTATAGTAGGTTGAAAATGACCTGGTTTCTCTTGCGGCAAGCATTAGGTCGAGAACCGACCTCATATATGATCGAGTCAGCAAACTCGATTTAAGAGTATTCAGGTTCGCACTCTAAACCCGCGAACAGGATCCACTAATATCCCTTCAGTTGGGCTTGATACTTGTATTAGGCCCATTCCATGAAACAAGATCCACTTAAATCCCTCTGTCGGACCTGATATTTGTACTAGGCCCATCACCATATCCTGGGACATTAGATCAATTTTCCCATATCACCCATGGGCCTCATCAATAGATCATACGCATGGATGTTTGTTGGGCCCATCTTTTTTAGACCATATAGTTCACATTCAATTTAGATCATATGTAGGCCCACATCTGATCCATGTGTTCGGTTCTCAATGAGCACTCAATCTGGTTCATTCGCTACCTAGATAGATAATAAAGAAAATAAACCTCCAATCATGTGGATTATTAGCATTAGGTCTAAACTATCAATCTTAAAGACTCATAATGCAAGGATCTATCCAGCCACCTATATTGTTCCATGCCAATCGTCTATCATATAAATGTTAAAAGCCAGAATTATAATGCTCATTAATGGTGAACATATCATACAGAGTCTTAATTCGGTTTTATTATGGGCCCATTAACCATCTTTGAGGAGTTGATATACACATTTTAGAATGAGGAAAAGTGATATATAACCGTCTGTTACACTTTAAAGTTCCTCATTTTCAAAGGTCAATACTAACCATTCTGTGAGCCGTATCAAACTAATTTAGATATAATCCATTGAAGGAAGGATTATTATTGCGATCCTAAGTCTGTGTTCGTTGAATTGGATTCTTTTGTGTTAGCCACCATAGTGACCTCAATTGGTGAAAATTTTACGAGTACAAACTTGAGAAATCGGGATTTAGTTAGAGGATTGCATGCAGTTGCGTTCACATTTCATGCGTATGGTGATGAAAACACAGACGATTGACAAGAACATGAACAAGTGAAGTAAATGGTGCTAGTAATATAAAGCTGAAAGACTCATTTTTACCCACAGGTATTGAGTATCTCATATTTACATTATTAACATTGCTTAGCTTCATGTTCAGGAGGATCACTAACACGGGTCCTTACTCTTGCTTGGGTGGTAGACTCTCGGGAGTTTCAACACTGGGTCAAGGATTCGAGTACCCATAGGTGGTGAAATTCCACTAAGGCGTGAGTATGTGGGGTGTGTGTGCATGCGTTTAAAAAAAAAAGGAAGATCACTAACATATTATCATTACCTCCCATAGGAGGAATGATGATGATGTAACATATCCTTGCCAAGATGTGATGGTGGGGCCCATCTTCACCCTAGATAATTCAGTTAATGCCTCTCTCAACAACTAAATTGATTAGCTTTGCCTGATATTTGTTTTTATTCATAAACTGCTTTATGAAATAATGCATTAATATGAGTATATATCTCTTTTAATTTTAGTCTCACTTCTAACTCATACGCACCACGTTTCTGCCATAAATGGATCTAATTATGCTCATTAGAAGGAATCCATTGAAGTTGTTTTGGGTTGCCTGCAATTAGACCTTGCCCTGGTACAACTAGAACCGCCAAAACCATCTGATGATGCCTCTGAATCAGAAATTAACTGTTACGAGGCATGGTTTAGATCAAATGAAACGTACCTCAAAATCATAAAGTGTGTGGTTTTTAAGTCTATGAGAGGTGTCATGTCTAAAATAGATAAGGCCAAAGCTTTCCTAACCGAAATGAGAAACCGATTTAAGAAATCGGATAAAGCTAAAGCAGGTTTTCTTTTAAATAAATTAACTCGTTCATCCTACAACAAAAAAGGAAATATTCGTGAATACATTATAGAGCAAATCGAAGTTGTATCTAAGATCTACTCTGTAGGCCTTATACTTGTTGATGACCAATTGATTCACTTGATCATGAATAACTTAGCTCCACAATACGATACGTTCCTGATAAACTATAACACTTTAAAAGACATGTAGACATTGGACGAACTGATTTCTTAGTTTGTTCAAGAGGAGGATAGGATCAGGCAGTTGGGCAAAGTATAAAATATAAATATGGTGACCTCAGGACAAGGGCATGGGCATAGGCACAAGGGGAAAAGGAAAAGAAACCAAGGTTCTAATAATAGATCCTCAGGTCCTCCAGGAGGAAACCATGAGAATCAATCTGATAATGGATCGAACCGCAAACGAGCTAAAAGCAATAAATGCTTCTTTTACAACAAGCAAGGCCATAAAAAAAAAGACCGCGAAAAGTATAAAAAATGGCTCATAAAGAAAGGTAATAATTTTGTTCTTGTCTGTTTTGAATCAAATCTAACCGATGTGTCGGTGGATAGATTCGGGAACTACTATTCACATATGTACTTCTATATATGACTTACTATAGGTCAGGCCACCAACTAATGTAGAGCACCCAGTATACGTGGGCAATGGTGTCAAGGTCGACGTAGAGGCAATTGGAGTTCATAAACTTAGGTTAGAGTCGAGTCATTTATTGGATTTAATAGATTCATTTTGTGTGCCTTCTATAAGCGTAATCTAGTTTTTATTTCTCGTTTGGATAAATTAGGATATTCATTTCAATTTGAGAATAAAGGACTAAGTATTTACTTTAATTCGATTAAAGTTAGCACCGGCTCTATGTGAACAACCTATACTACTTAAACTTGATTGCCTCACACGTCTATAATGTTAATACCTTGTGTGGAAATAAAACAGGATCTAAACGAAGACTAGACTATGAGAATTACTCCATGTTGTAGCATAAACAATTGTGTCATATATCTTGCGAGAGATTAGACGGACTTATACAAGAAGGATTTCTTTATTCTCTAGACTTCTCAGACTATAAAGTATGCATTGATTACATAAAAGGATAAGAGAACAGAACTAGAAAAAAGGTGTAACAAAGAATGTAGGACTCTTAGAGGTGATACATATGGACATTTGTGGACCATTTCCTACAACTTCATGGATTATACACAAATATTTTATTACCTTTATAGATGACTACTCTCGTTTCAAGTATCTCTACCTTATCAGTGAGAAATCAGATACCCTAAATGCTTTTAAAATCTATAAAGCTGAAGTTGAAAATTAACTCGATAAAAGGATTAAAGTTGTTAGATCTAACCATGGTGGTGAATATTATGGTACATATGACGAATCAAGTTGCAATCCAAGGCCATTCACTAGGTACCTACAAGATTGTGCCACTGTCGCCCAGTACATTATGCCTGGTACTACAGATCAGAATGGTGTAGCTGAAAGGTGTAATCACGCCCTTATGGATATGGTGCGAAGCATGATTAGTAATTCGATATTGTCAAAATCTCTATAAGGTAATACGATCAAAACCGTAGTTCATATCCTTAACAAGGTCCCTAGTAAGGTAGTAAGCAAAACCCCTTTTGAGTTATGGAATGGGAGAAACCAAGTCTCTGATATCCACACATTTTGAGATGTCCTGCTGAGGCCAAAATTTATAACCCGCATGAAAGGAAGCTCGATCATATACCCATAAGCTGTTTTTTTATTGGATATTCAGAAAGGTTAAAAGGCTTTTGATTCTACTGTCCTTCCTACTCTATCAGGATTGTTGAGACTTGGAATGCCAGATTCATTGAGAACATTGAAAATAGTGGAAGCACAAACATTAGAAACTTTGTCTTTTAGGAATAAAGGATTGGGACTCTAATCATAATCACTTAAGATCACATGGATGTAAATACTACAGTTGACCCTGCAATAACTGTAGAACACCACGTTGAGCCTCAAGTACAATCCATCTATGAGGAAAACCAAAATCACACCCAAGAGGCTGAGCTATGAAGAAGATTTGAAAGAGAGAGAAGACCTATATCTCGAGACGATTACATCGTATACTTGCAGGAGCACGATTTTGACATGGGGGTGAAAAGGCATCCTGAATCCTTTGCACAAGTCAAATAAAGTGTTGATCATTCTCGTTGGTTTGATGCCATGAAAGATGAGTTGAAATTCATGAGGGATAATAAAGTATGAGATCTTGTTGAGTTACCCTCTAAATAAGGTTGATTGGTTATAAATAGATATTTAAAACCAAGTGAGACTCCAAGAGTAATATCAAAAAATATAAAGCCAGACTTGTTACCAAGGGTTTTAACCAGCATAAGGGCATTGACTTTAAGGAGACTTTCTCACCATTATCTAAGAAAGACTCATTCATGATTATAATGGCTCTTGTAGCTCATATGGACTTAAAGTTACATCAAATGGATATAAAGACAGCATTTCTCAATGGGGATCTGAATGAGAATGTATACATATTATAACTTGAAGGTTTTATAGCTGATGACTCAGAACATTTGGCTTGTAGACTAAAGAAATCCATCTATGAGTTGAAACAGGCATCGCGCCAGTGGTACCTAAAGTTTCATGAAGTAATTTTCTCGTATAGTTTTATAGAAAACACTACAAATGAATGTATCTACAGTAAAATCAATGGGAGTAAGTTCGTTATGATGATTTTGTATATTGATGACATTTTATTGGATAACAGTGATATCAAGATGTTGAACAACACTAAGAAATTCTTATCTCAAATATTTGAAATGACTGATCATGGTGACGCCTCTTATGTCATCGGCATTGAGATTCACTGTGATAAATCACGTGGATTACTCATCCTGTCATAGAGGGCCTATATTACCAGGGTACTCGAAAGGTATGGTATCCAAAATTGTGCTTCCGGACAATCACTCATTGTAAAGGGTGACAAATTTGGCTTATTTCAGTATCCAAAGAATAATTTGGAAAAGAATCAAATGAAAGAATTACCATACGCATCAGTAGTAGGGAGCATCGTGTATGCTCAAGTCTATACGCGATCGGATATTACATTTGTTGTTGGAATGTTGGGCAGATACCTATCTAATACAGGAATGCAACATTGGATAGCTCACATACAAAAAATCTGATCATTTGGAGTTGATTTGATATTCAGACGTAGATTTTACAGGCTGCATTGACACTAAGAAGTCCACCTTAGGATACATCTTCATGATGGTTGAAGGAGCTATGTCTTGGAAAAGCGTGAAATAGTTTACCATAGCCTCATCCACCATGGAAGCTGAATTCATTGCCTGTTACAAGGCATTTAATCAGGCGTTATGGTTATAGAGTTTCTTCTCGGGTTTGCGGGTACTAGAGCATATCCCGAAACCATTGAGAATATTTTGCGATAATTCAGCTGCAATTTCATCTTCTAGCAACAACAAGCATTCATCAAGGTCGAGGCATATCAACATCAAATATCTTGTTGTAGAGAAAAGAGTTCGGAATCGTCAAGTGTCTGTAGAGTTCATCAGCACTAAGCAGATGATTGCAGATCCACTCACTAAAGAGCTTCCTATCACACCATTTCAGGAGCAAGTAACATTCATGAGAGTCATTGATCTCACAAATATTTTCAATTAGTAAGAGTTGATCGTGCTTTGATTTTCATAAACATTCAAGAGATTTCATTTAATACAGTTTTGATGATTTTGATATAAAGTTTAATTTTTCCTTCTCACTTAGTATCCGCAATCTAATTTAAGTAAGTAGAATTTAAGTCATGTCTCATTGGAGACATTTGAAAGCTTCAGGACCTCTTAAGGATAGACATACATCATCACACTATGTATATAATCCTTATACCGCACTTTCTAGTTTCTGATCTATGTTGTTAAGATTGAATACATTCGTGACGGCGCTTAGCCTCACTTCACTTAGATTAAATGTTGTGATGACTACCATGATTCGATGTTAATAATCTTAAATAGACCAGATTGAATAGCATTACCCGTATTATCCTATAATTACATTGGTTAACCATTTGGATATTTTCTCAAAATCAAAACAAATTTTTCAAAAGATCAATCATTGACATTGATCAATGTTTCCCAAGTGGGAAAATGTTAGATCTCCATAAGGTGGGCCTTATTGATTAATGGTCTGGATTGGGTTAAAGGTTGGATAATGTGATAGGGTAAACCAGTGGACCCCACTACATTGTGATGCTTCCAGAAACATCTGTGCAAAAGGGTTTGGGATGCTATAACTGTGATACGCACAGCTATTTGACTACTACTAGGATATGAATGTGTGGAGCCGTGGAAAGAGAGTTTTAATGGGTTTTAAACTCTCTTCACCCCATCATCTATATAATGAGGTGATGTAGAGCGGGTCGCGGACAGTTTCATAACCAAGATGGATCAGAAAAGATCCGGTCGACGACAGAAGTGATCCGGACCGTCGGACCTTAGATCAGGCGTATCTCGCAATCCGGAATGAGTTATCTGACGTAAAATATATGATTTTGGGGTAGAATGAGCTACTTTAGCCAACCAACCCCGCTATGCTGGGTTGCGCAACCCGGAATTGCGAAAAACCCCTGGATCGACGGTCATTTCCCTGTTTTAATTTCGTTTTTACTATAAATAGTAAGTTTTAGTTTGATTATAACTCTTCATCCGTCGGACTTTAGGAGTTGCGCCCAACGTGAAAAGAGCTTAGAATAATTAGGAGAACAGTTTGGTGAAACCAAATAGGACACTTACTATTTTTGGCCAAAAACCTTATGCACTAGTAGACATCACGACCGTCTATAAATAGTAAGTTTACTATTTATAGTAAGTCGCGGATTCTAGGAGTTTGAGTTGTAGTTTGATTGTGATTTCTTTCCCATTGCTTGGTACCCCTATTTAAAGGGTTGTGAGCTCGTTTTTATTCATCAATTAATCAATTTCGAATTTATTAGAATTTATTTCTATTTTCTGCTTTCTTTCCTCGTGGATTCGAGAAGTCTCTGTGAGGAGTCCAGAGAAGCTCCGTGGATTCGAAGTAGTTATCCTCATCACGTTCATCCTTGCGTCATGAGGTTAGGTCTCCAATCCTACACCATCATAGAAACACAAGTCCCATCTATTCTTCTACATTCGGGTGTTAGGAGAGGAAGATCCTGGTGTTCTATTTCTTCAGCTATGGCCTCTCAAATAGGTATGTCCTCTTCATTTTTTGGTCGTCATATTCTATGCACAGCAAGGTCTTTGGGCTAATTCAGCAAATCAGAAATTCTAACAGAAGCGTCAATCCATGGTTTGGATGGAAGCAGATTGCATATTGAGTTACATAAGCAAACTGAGTAAACCACACCACACAAAACGGTGAGAATAATGATGTCCACCGTTGAAACCTTTCTAGGGCCCACTGTGATGTTTATTTGTTATCCAACCTATTCATAAAGCCACACAGACACGGACAAAGGGAAAATACAAATATCAGCTTGATTCAAAACTTACGTGGCGCCCAAAATGTTTTCAATGCTAAGCGTTCATTTCACACTATTTCTTGTGGTGCGGTCCACTAAGCTTTGGATATGCTTCAATTTTCTGGTCATGCATTAAAATGATCAGATAAAATGGATAAAAGATGTAATTCAGGGTAGGCCCACGGAGTTTACTCAGTACGCTTACGGGTACTAAGTTACTCAGTACGTAATTCACTTCCGATTTGAACGGCCAAAACATGGACCCCACATCCAAAGAATCTAATCTCTAGCATAGTTCTAAAACTCGGTTGTGAGTCAACTCAAAACTTGCCCGAGTCAACTTGACTAAGCCAAATTTCGAGAGTCTTAATCACCCATTTCAAATAAAGAATTGATCGAGTCGTTGAGTCTACCCAACTCGGATGGATAACAAGTTGAGTTGGACTGTCGGGTTTTTAAACTATGATGTAGGTTTGCTGATGATTTCACCTTTTATCACTTACAGACAAGTGATCATCTTTAGAGGATTTTGGATTTGTAATTTAGCCGATTGAACAAGTCCTACTCATCTAAAGATAGAAAAAAAAAGTGATTCATGCACATCTCACCTCTTCTATAGAAGGAAAAGAACCAAAACTCCAACCCCTTTAAAAAAAGAGCCATAATACTATGATGATCTGGACGGATGGTTGTACACTACTATTCAGTTTTCTACTTTTGCATAATTGAGGCCCATGGTTCAATAATTTAAACCGTTGATTTGGTGGGCCTCACCTTAGATGAAATTGTGATGAACCCAAAACCCCAGATTATCCATGTTGAATAGGTTTTTGGCTTCTATTGAAGGGTTGGGATTCTTTTGATCTGGGGGATCTTTGGGTGGATGGGTCATCCGGACTGGGGCCCATCCTATCAACCGTTTGGATTGCTGAATCATGTCCCCATTTGCCGAGCGTGAATTGAAAACTCCAACCAAGCATACAATACTCACGAAAATGCCTACAATTTCTAGAACAGTGGCTGGCAATTGCAAAAGTTCATCAAACCAATGGTGGGCCATTGATATTAACGGCCTCCCAGCTTTATTTAAAAGCGGGCCCCACTATGATGGTTTTAATCCTTAAACCAATGGTTTAGATTCATTATAAGAGGTATTATACTTAGCACAAATTTTCGAAAATCATGCTTATCCGAAGGCCATATCCATCACTTCAAAACTTTCCAGCACAAATTTTTATTTGTAACCGTTGATTCAGAGGCCACTGTTTAGATGGCTTCAAACATCTGCTGTACGTGTGTTTTGAATCAATTTCCATCCATAGTGGGTCCCAGTAGATAGACAGTCCTGATTAAATAAAAGATAAACATGCTACGTGTAAGGTAGAATATGGCTCTACCCTAGCTATTCCGGTTCTCCCGGCGATAGGGTATCATCTCCTGTGATATTTGTGTTTTCAACTTGGACAAGTGGGACCCATGGTCTGGGAATCTAGACCATTGGTCGGTGACGTCCTACCATAGATGGCTTATGTCCAAAAATTTCCTTGCCGATCGTAGCTTTAATTTAAGATTACAAATAGATGGTTGAGAAAAGATATGTCCACATTCAATTACAAAAAGTTCCACTATGAGTATTTGGAATCATCCAGTTGGGAAGATTTTGAGGCATGGCCCATCCAAGATGGGAGGCAACATATGGTTGGTCTGGATTACTAAACCGTAGGCCCCTATTTCCAAGTGGGCCCCACCTTAGATGTTCTGCACCATAAAATCCCACTGTTGGGCGGAGCGCGCCTTGACTGCGACCCGGTGCCAGCGGTGTGGGTAAGACCCTGACTGTAGGGACCACTTAGATGTTTTTATTGTATATCCATGCCGTCTATCTGTTTTTTCAGATTATTTTAGCATTTAGTCCCAAAAATCAATAAGATAAAAATTTTAGGTGGACCACAATAAAGGAAACGGTGGTCATTGAACGGCCACCATTAAAAATTTTATTGTAATGTTTATTGACCATCCAACAAGTTGATAAGGTCACACAGACCTGGATGAAAGGAAAAAACACAATATCATCTTGATCTAAAGCTTATGTAGCCCACAAAAACTTTATAATTGTCAATAACCACTATTTTCTGTGGTGTGTGTACAAACAGATGAACGGCGTGGATTACAATACATAGATCAAGGTGGGCCCCTACGATCAGGGTCTCACGCGCAATTCTGAGGACGCAGCCAAGTCGCGCTCGATAGAGCGGGCTGGCTAGTGATGCTGCCACAAGCCAGGTGGCTAGTGGTCGGTGCCATGTGGACCTCACCATGATTTATATGTTTTATCTACGCTATTCATCCATTTTGAAAGATAATTTTAGGGATTGATCCTAAAAAATAGGTAGATCTACATCTCATGTGGATCACACCATGGAAAAAAAGTAGTGATTGAATGTCCACCATTAAAAACCTCCTATGACCCACTGTAATGTTTATTTGACATCTAACCTGTTGATTAGGTCAGAAAGACTTGGATGAAAGGAAAAAATATATATCAGCTTGATCAAAAATTTTGTGGCCTTCGAGAAGGTTTTAATGGTGGGCGTTCAATCAACACTGTGCGGTCCCTTTGAGATTTGACTCAACCTCATTTTTGGGCTCATACTATAAAATGATCTGGAAGAATATCTTGACGGCATGGATGAAACGCATGCATCATGGTTGGGCCCACAGAGAACCGACCATTAGCCTTTGGGTAGTGGCACGGTCAGTAGCTAATCCGTTTCCTGTAAAATGGATGTCGAAAACGGAAGAGCGAACGGTTCACATTCAACGACCAAGAGTCCGTTAGTTAGATGGTTGGGATTTTTCTACCCAATGGGATTTCCGTAATGTGGGCCATCTGTAGTAGGATCAGCCCTCTGAACAATCCGACCACGGAGGTCGGCCCTGCGGTATGATATCAAAACATACACCACTGAGTATACCACCCTCCTCCATTGTTCTCCGTCCTTTTGACCTACTGTCCATCAATTTGATAGGCTATCTCCTCATTGTTCAAGCTCAACGGAAGCGGATTGCGTGGTGTGCCACACACCACCGACCTTGATAGTGTGTTGACACCACCAAGCTCTGTGGCCCCACCATGATGTATGTGTTGTATCCACACCGTCTGTTCATTTTGTGAGATCATTTTAAGGCATGAGAGAAAAAAATTAAAAAATAAAAGCACATCCAAATCTCAAGTGGACCACACCACAAAAAGCATAGGAGACAATGATTCCCACTACCGTGTTGTTTGTTTGCCATCCAACCTATTCATAAGGTCACGCAGATTTGGATGAAGGAAAAGGCAAATATCATTTTCATTTCAATTAAACTCCTGTAACTGTTAAGAAATTTTCAATGATAGACTATTTAATCTTTGCTATTTTTTGTTATGTGGTCCACTTGAGCTTTGGATGTGACTCATTTTCTGGACACGGACAGTTTAGGTATAACACATGCATCATGGCGGGGCCTACTGAACTTGATGATGTCAACACAATGAAATTATCATAAGCCTTATACCTATGGACAAGGAAACTACCTAATTAATATATTACAAACGTACTACCTTTTTCGAAAAGGTTTGAATAAACTACTTCATTAATTTAAGTAATTACTATTAAAATATTTTCAATTGCATTTCAACGGCTGTTAGCATAGTGAGGGTGGGTGGTGAAATTTTATAAGAAACCACGTAATTAATATAAAATTAATATCCTACTACCTTTATTAAAAAAGGTCTTAGATAAACTTTTTCTTTAATCTAAATAATTATCATTAAAGTAACTTCCTTTCCATTCTCAACAAATGATAGGCCAAATCGAGAAAATGGGTGGCTGGTTTGGGTGGGATCTGCCATTATGTTTAAGTGAAATCCATCCCAACCATCATGTGAGTCACCCTTATTAGGCTAAACGCCCAAAAATCAGCCCTATCTACTATTTAGGTGGACTAGGCTGCTAGATACGGTGTACATGCAACGCTTACCCTCCCAAAGATTTCCTTTAGTGTGGCCAGTTGAATCATGAATGAGCTTTCCTTTAAGGTGCATTTAGTGCATGGTGGTAAATAGGATTAGGTGGGATGGGATTGTGATATCCACCATTCAATCCACCAGAGTGTTTGGATCAGCAGACCCAACAATCACTGCCAAACCCACCATTTAATTCCAAATTTATAGCTATCTTTTTGGAAAGCCCACCCGATGTAGTTGTATTCCTTGAGCCCATCCCTGGATTCGAAAGAGGGATTTGAGAGAGAAAATTAAATCCATCTCTCTTCCATCAGCATATCCCTTGTACAGTCGTAGGATTGACGTCGAGTCGAGTCGATATGCCACCATCTTCATTACTCCACCGGAGATGGCATCAATTTTGCTATATAGGGATGAATGGGGCTTCCTCGCACGGTAAGACTTGAGTTCGCAACAGGGGAAAGGGTTTGTCTTCTTCGTTGCAGGCGAGCAGGTTTGCGTGGTCTCCATCCTTGTATCTGTTTCGTTTTGTTCCATTTTACTCTTTATCATATGTTTTGCATAGGGCCTGCAATTTTTTCGTAGTGAAGAATTGAGTCACATTTAAGTGTTGGGGGGAAAGGGATCTTTTTAGCTGAATCTCAGCCTAACCCGAAAGGTCAATTGTGTGGCCCAAGTTCTTCAACCCAAAATGTTAAACATGCTAAGTGTGTCACAACCCTTAGAAGTGGGAAGGTGATTAAAAAAGAGATTCAAAATAAGGCTGACAAAAAGCCAAGGAGCCCACCCAATTTAAGAGTGATAATGAACCGAGCACAACTCCACATGACAAAGAGTGGGAGAATGAATATAAACCTGTGGCCCCATTTCCTCGACAGTTGATTTAATCCAAACAATTGACCAAAAATCAGGACATCTTAGAAGTTTTTAAGCAAGTAAAAAATACCATTCTCTTATTATAGGCTATTAAACAAATTCTCTCACATGCCAAATTTTTAAAGGACCTGTGTATGGTAAGGTGAAAGCTGAACGTAGAAAAGAAGGCATTTCTCAATGAACAAGCGAGTGCAATTATTACACAAGGCACTCCCCTAAAATACAAATACCCGGGTAGCTTGACTATCTTGTGCATTATTGGCAATTACCAGATTGAAAAATTATTACTTGATTTAGGGGCGAGTGTGAAATTGATACCCTACTCGGTGTATGAGCAACTTAGGCTTAGTGAAATATTAAAACCCACAAAACAACTTTACAACTAGTTGATCACTCAATACGAATACCAAAAGGGGTAGTTAAGGACGTCTTGGTCCAAGTCGATAAATTCTACATCCCAGTATATTTTATTATTTTGGATACGCGGCCAATTATGAATGTGAGCACTCAAACTCCGGTTATTCTAGGCCAACCATTCCCAACTACTTCCAATGCAATAACCAATTGTAAGAATTGGGTTCTTAAATTATCTTTTGAGAACATGACTGTGGAGTTGAATGTGTTCAACGTGGCCAAACAACAATGGGGTATTGAGGACATTCAAGAGGTTGACATGATGGATGTTATTGTTGGAGAAGACCTCTTTGTCAACATTTGCTTTAACCCTTTAGAAGTTTGCTTTTTCTCATTTTTCTCATTCTGAAGACAAGATGATCTTAGATATCATTAATGCATTGAGAGAGCCAAAATCTAAAAATTTAACTGCCAATGTTTATATTAAAGAAATACCAAAATACGATTTGGAAATATTTGTTGTGCAGGGAAGTTGAAAGCTTAGTGTTCGATTTGCCTGAGGAGAGACTTAGTTCTAAAAGTGTAGTGGTTGATGATTCGTTTTGCCCCACATCATATTTTATGGTGGAGATGAAACCTAATGAAAAAATAAAAATAAAAATTGGAATCTCCTTTTTGGAAAACCCTGATACATGAATGCTCTTAATGATCATGCTAATAGTTGAAATTTTGGAGTATTTGGCCATTGATGCATTGGATATCGGTTGACACTAATCGGTGAAGATGGTCCCAGAGGAGTTTATACCTCTGGATTTATCTCCTAGTCTAATGGAGATCTCTCATTTTTACTGTTTTTTTAGGAATAGGTTGCTTCCTTAGGATTAGTTTGCTTTAGTAGTTTAGGTAGTGATGTATTTTTGCACCAACTTAAAGAATTCAAGAGATTTTGCATGTTGTCATCTCAGGTACTCTCTACCCTCAATTTGTTATAATTTGATTGATCTTATGTGATTTTATTGTATATCTTTTAACATTGAGGACAATGTATCATTTAGGTTAGGGGTGGGTTTTCCTTTGAAAAATTCTTCAATTGTGCATAAAATTTGTTATTTTTTTCCTAGGAAAAAAAAAAAAGAAAGTTATATTATATGAGTTTGAATGATTTGAAAGTAATCTGAGTATTAAAATGAAAAGGCGCTTGGTTTGAGAAGTTTTTTAAGCCTATAATAGTAATTTGATAGATTTCAAAGTTAAATTTGCTTTGTTAATTTTCTTATTAAAAGGTTTTAAATATTGATTGAGTCATGAATTTTCACAATTCACATCTAGCTTACACTTTCAGAGATGAAGTTTGATATTGTAGTGTTAACCTGATAATTATCAAGAGAGCTAGGAACCAAGCCTGGGGAATTTGTCCATCATGTTCAATTAAAAAAAGAAAAAAGAAAACAAAAAAAAGTTTTGAAAGATCCAGTTAAAAAAGAGTGAACATCGAAAAGGGCTACCTATTGAATGAATGAAAAAAAGAAATAAAAAGAAGAAAAAAGAAAGAAAAGAGAAATATAGTGAAAGTCGTCGATGGAAAAAAGAAAAAGAAAAATGGAAGTATATCATTGAAATGTAAGTCAAATTTTGGTTTAAGCTTTGGTTGATCTTACCATTTTGTGTGATTATCAATGTTAACATGAATGTAGAAAAATCAAACCTTTAAATGCGTTAAGTCTAGATTTCACCGTGCACCATAGAACTCAATGTTTGGGATTTTTTTAGTTGAAGAATTAATTATTTGAAATCAATTAAGTTGTTTGCTAAGTATTAGAATCTAGGTGGATAATGAATTCAAAAACTTGTGTGCCTTGGAACTCTATTATTTGGATTATTTTAAGAATTATAGGAATTTACATAATGAACTTTTCTAAATAAAAATAAATAAATTTTGATTTAGATTCGAAATTTGTTTTGCACGTTTTGCTTGGGACTAGTAAAATGTTGGTTGGGGTGTGTTGAGACTCAAATACTGCATATTTAGCGCATATTTATGCATTGCTTTTTCATGCATTTATGTATTAAGTTAATATAATTAAATATGTTTTATACGTGCTACGTGATTTTGAAGTCTAAGTGGAATATGTGCTTAAAGAGACGATTTTAAGCCTAAAAGAAATCATGATGAATAATTGGAGAATTGAATATAGAAGTTAAAGATTTTAAGTGCTAAATATCTAAGGAAACAAAGCGCCAAAAGACGAAAAGTGAAGAAGATCAGCAGTTGTTGATAGGTCTTCGATCCCATTGACAAACCTTCGATAAGACCCCGATGACCCCGACGAGATTGAGCTCAAATCGAGAAATTTCAGGATTTTCATATTGGCTGCTGGACTGTTCCTTTGATCCCATTGAAGACCCTTTCGATTCCATCGAACAACTCTAGAATTTTGAAAGTTAGTTGCTAGACAGATTCCTTTTTATACTCAATCCATCAAGTAGATCTTCGATGCCATCAATAGACGTTCGATAGGTCTCAATCCTATCGAGGCACCTATCAAAGAAGGCAGTGACTGCGTAAGTTTTGAAAAAAATTATAAGTTGGTACAAAAGTTCAAGCCTCCTATATATATAAGGAGTAGTTTTAAACGTTCTTGTGCATTCTCTAGTGTTTAAAGAGGGAGGGAGGGAGGGAGAGAGGGAAAGCTCAGGTAGAGTGTCGACAACACCTTTCTATTGATTTCCTTCTGAGTTTTAGTATATGTTTTTGTTTTTCTTTTGCTTTAGAGTTAGCTATGTCTAAGTAATCTCTTAGCTAAGGCTAAGAGGTGAAGCTTCTAATTAATTGCAATTTTTTTAAATTTGTTTTAATTCATAGATCGGACTTCATGGTGATATATTAATTGAATTAGATTTAAATTTACTTTAAAGTTTTTAAATTGTTGATTTCTAGATCTGTTGTGAACTCTGAGTACATCAGATGCTTTGAAGTGCAATCGCTTAGCGTTTTTAGATAAGGAATCAATCTGTAAAATTCATTGATTTATTATATACTTCAGGCACAGTAGATATTTTGAATTCCTTGCGATTGATGTTCGAGCTCTTCATAATAGAATCGTTCAATTAATAACATACCTTGTTGTTCACAACCCCAAGTGTAAGGTCGCGATGTCATAATAACTCGTGAGAATGAGGTCGAATCGATAATGACTAAACTTGTATGTATTCTGAAAAGAACTAGAACTAAAACTAGAAAATATCTAAATCTAAATATGGAATAAAAGAGAGAAATTGTGAAAGATTTATCAGATATCTAAAGTGAACTAGAGCGCTAAGGATCCACTTGCAGTGATCAGGGAGCCCTCTTACTTGATTCAAGTACCAAAATTGAAATTGGAGTCATATCTTATCCAATTGAAAAATATAACAATTAAGATCAAATCTAAACTTTCCTTGACCTAATTCTCAATGGAGGAGAATTATGATAATTGGAAGGGGTTCCATTACCAAACCATGCCCATAGGACGATGGCCAACAACAAGATTTACCAATCCTATAATCTCAAAATCAGGAAAAGAAGATACTCAAAGCTATTACAGATTTACTACAATTTGAGTCACAATAAATCATTAAAAACTAAAAGTATTCCTTAGATATCAAATTAGAATCAAAGAAGGTTCAACATAAACATGAATCAAAGCAAGAGAAATATCTCATCACGTTATAAGCTTCACCTCTTAGCCCTATCTAAGAGGTTTAGCAAGCTATAGACATGATTGGACCAAAGTCTCTTAAGAAAAACATGAAAATAATTAAGGAAGAAGAAGAAAAACTCTTGGCGACGGCTTCTCCACCATTTTATTCCACTCCTTAAACCCTAGAAGATGCCTAAAAACATCCTAAGAAGTATCCTAAGGAGTCCTATTTATAGTTGTGGAACTCCAACTTTCGTACCTAGTTGGAAAACTTTAGAAACCGCCTCAAATTTATGTAGTTTTCCAAAATAGACTTCAATCTATGTAATTTCACAGAATAACCCAGAGTTTCAAAATATGCTTCTTCAGGACAATTTTAGAAATATGTTTGTTTTCAGGACAATTTCAGGATTCCTTTTCTTTACTTCAAATATTTAATTCTCTTCATTCCTCACTTGATTTTCTTTGATCTTTGGCATGTGAATTCTTCAATCTTCGTCTCCTAAGATTCATCCCTTACCTTGGTGATTCTTAAGCATCAAATCTATACTTTTAGCATATTTTTCAATCCAAGCTCTTAAATTCACCTTGCAACACAAACATGAGTAAAATAGAACATTAAGCATTATTATGTTCATAAAACCAAGATATAAATGGGGGATAATATGCAATATTTGACCCTCAACACAATCCTCAACCAACATTTTGCTAGTTTTGATCAAAGTATGCGTGAAATAAATCTCAATGCTTAATGTCCAAAACCTCTCTAGGAAAACAATACTTTGTACACCCAAGTATGAATGGGTAGAACTAAGATAAGAAAGTGGAGTTTTGAAAACTTAGAGTCGAACCACATAAGTAACCAATTAAGTAAATTTTTGTACACTCATTAAATCGAGCATAATTTGCATAATAAGTTTTTCAATGTGCTCAGTGAAAATCAACTTACTTCCTATATAAATACTATTAGTTCATCATATTAGCTATACTCATCACTTCAAGATTAGTTTGAAACTCAAGTACTGATTCCGAACTTATCCCCTTTTCATTCTTTTTCCAGTCTTTGATTTTATATCGATGATTAATTTTTTATTCATTCTTTTTATTTTTGCATTCTTTTCCATATTTTTCATTCTTTTTATTCTTTTTCATGACGTCTTTGTCGATCTCTTATTTTTTAAACTGGTTCTTTTCTTCTTTTAAGGTAAATAAAATTCTCCAAACTCGATTCTCACCATCTATCAATGATTCACATACTAAAAATCAGAACTTCTAGCATGTCTTCAGAAGATAAATTAAATGTGTCTTTTGATTTAGATTAACATGATATTCAAACTATCTCTTAATCAATTGAGCGCAAGAACTTAGTTGATCAAACTCCAACAATCTAAAATTCCATCTCTATTTTTATCATACCCAACGCATTCTTAAGTACACAATTCATCACTTCCCAAACTATTTCAACTTGAAACATTAAAAATTTTCAAATTTTAAAACTGAGAAAACACTGATTAGTTCACCTAATCCCCCATCCCCAATCGAAAAATCTACATTGTCCTTAATGTAAAAGAAATAAGCATGTGATGTAAAAGAGGCAATGAAAAGAGAAGGGTAGTGATGGAAAGGTAATACCTGAAGAAGGAATTTTGAGGCTTTTCAAATGGTCTTAGTGTGAAGATCGGTTAGCATAAAAAATAAACCAACAGAAAGCAAACTATCCTAAACAGTGGAAAGCAAACTATCCTAAACAGTGGAAAGCAAATTATCCTAAACAGCGAAAAATAAACTATCTTAATTCTAAATCATATGAAAGCAAATAAATCTACCTATAACTCCATCAGACTAGGAGGTCAATCCTGGTAAACATGGTCAATCAGAGGTATCGACATGTCCTCTGAATTAAATTTTTCAATAAATGACTTTAAATGATGTCTATTTACTTTAAATTTATTATCATTATTTAGATTCTGAATCTCGACAGCCGCATGAGGATAAACATTAGTAATAGTGAAAGGACTAGTCCAACGAGATCAAAGTTTACCCGGAAAAAGGTATAACCGAGAATTATACAAAGGGACTTTCTGACCTGGTGTGAATGATTTTTGAAGAATGTGTTGGTCATGAAACACCTTCATCCTATCCTTATAAATTCTCAAGTTCTCATATGCATCATTTCGGATTTCTTCTAGTTCATTCAACTGAAGTTTGCGCAGCGAGCCAGCGTTGTCCAAACTGAAGTTCAGATTTTTAATCGCCCAGTAGGCCCCATGTTCCAACTCTATAGGCAAGTGACAAACATTCGCATAGACAAGTCTAAAGAGAGACATTTCAATAAGGGTCTTAAATGCAGTACGGTTGCCCATAAAGCATCGGTCAATTGGATTGACCAGTTCTTACGGTCAGGGTTAACCATTTTTTTCAAAATATTTTTAATTTTCCTATTAAAAATTTTAGCTTTCTCACTTGTTTGTGGGTGGTATAGAGTGCTCACTTTGTGGGAGATGTCATATTTCTTCATTAAGTTCGCAAATGGCCTGTTATAGAAATGTGAACCTCCATCACTAATGATGGCTTGAGGCCTTCCGAACCGAAAAAGGATGTTCTCTTTTAAGAATTTAATGATCGTCTGCACGGGATTACTTCGATCCATTTAGTGACACAGTTTACTGCGAGCAATATATATAAATTTCTAAAAGATTGGGAAAATGGTCTCATGAAATCAATGCCCCAACAATCTAATGCTTCAATGATCAGAATGGGGTTCGAGGGCATCATATTTCGATAGGACAATGATCCTAATTTCTGACAACGCTCACAAGCTTTACAAAACTCATGAGTATCCTCGAATATAGTAGGCCAGTAAAAGCTGCATTGCAGAATTTTGGCCGTGATCTTTTTAACAGAAAAGTGACCACTATAGGCTTGAGAATGACAGAAGGAGATGATACTTTGGTGTTCATTATCTGACACACATCTCCTTAAGATTTGGTCTGGGCAATATTTGAATAAATACGGATCATCTCAGAAGAATTTGCACACCTCGGCAAAGAATTTCTTTTTATCTTACGCAGTCCAATGTGTCAGCGTAGAACCTGTGGCAAGATAATTAGTAATATCCGCGAACCAATGTGATTGAGAGACTTTAAAAAATTGCTCGTCAGGGAACATGTCATTTATATGTGTTGTCTCAAGGGAATCAGAGAGATCAAGGCGAGAAAGGTAGTCAACCACTATATTTGCTACTCCATTTTTATCTTTTATTTCTAAATCAAACTCTTGGAGTAGAAGGATCCATCTTATCAAGCGGGGCTTAGCATCATTCTTAGAAAGAAGATACTTGAACGCCGCATGATTCGTGTAGATAATGATCTTGTATCCAATTATATAGGACCTAAATTTGTCCAAAGCGAATACTGCGGCTAGGAGTTTCTTTTCCTTAGTAGTGTAATTCATTTGGGCAGGATTTAAGGTTCTACTTGCATGATATATAACGTAAGGCCTCTTATCTTTTCTCTGACCTAATACTGCCCCAAGAGCATAGTCGGACGCATCGCACATAAGTTCAAAAGGGATGATCCAATCGGGTGGCTGCATGATAGGTGCGGTGGTTAACATACCCTTGAGCTTAAAAAAAGCTTCCTGA
The DNA here is from genome assembly GCF_029962835.1 of Magnolia sinica. Taxonomy (NCBI): domain Eukaryota; kingdom Viridiplantae; phylum Streptophyta; class Magnoliopsida; order Magnoliales; family Magnoliaceae; genus Magnolia; species Magnolia sinica. The sequence goes on along the minus strand of NC_080587.1, from coordinate 61,810,509 downwards.
CATTGCTCAGTCTACTCGTAGGGTACATCCTTTTGAAGTAGATTGCACAAAGGACGAGAGAGGTGACTGAAGTCCTTAACGAATCTTCTGTAAAATTCGATGTGTCCTAAGAAGGATCGCACGTCACGTATGCTTTTGGGTGGAGATAAGTTAGAGATAAGATCAATCTTAGACTTATCTCCTTAATTCCTTTAGAAGAGATGATATGTCTCAAGACAATTCCCTTATGAACCATAAAGTGGCACTTCTCCCAATTAAGTACTAAATTCTTTTCCTCACATCGCTTCAGCACATTTTTTAAAATTTTCAAACATTCACTAAAGGATAGACCCAAGACTGAGAAGTCATCCATGAAGACCTCTAAATATTACCCCACCATATTAGAAAAATACTCAACATACATCACTAAAAAGTGGCGGAGCATTACATAGTCCGAATGACATCCTTCAGTAAGCAAAGGTGCCGTAAGGACATGTAAATGTCATCTTTTCTTGATCTTTAAGGGCTATCTCGATCTGATTGTATCCCGAATATCTGTCAAGGAAATAATAATAGGAATGATCAGATAGCTTTTTTAAAATTTGATCGATGAAGGGCAAAAGAAAGTGATCTTTCCTCGTGAAGGTATTTAACTTCCTGTAGTCAGTACACATTCTCCAACCGGTAGTGATCCTAGTTGGCACGAGTTCATTGTCGGCATTGGCTATGATGGTGATTCCTGATTTTATAGGAACCACTTAAGTTGGACTCACCCATTGACTATCAGATATTGGGTATATGATACCCACATCTAATAGCTTAAGAACCTCGACCTTAACCACTTCCTTTATATTTAGATTTAGTCTATGTTGTGGTTGTCAGGAGGTCTTCACATTATCCTCTAGATAAATGCGATGAGTACAAATCAAAGGGTCAATTCCCTTGAGGTCTACAATCGACCATCTAAGGGCTCCTTTGTGCTCAATGAGAGTAGAGATAAGCATACTCTCCTGTTCTTGCTCCAGGTGAGAAGAAATCACTATCAAGTATGTCTCATCTTGACCTAAATAGACATATTTCAAATCAGAAGGTAAAGGTTTTAGGCTAAGCTTCGGTGCCTTAAGGTTAGACGGTAGAGGCACTACATTAGTTTGGGGTAATTCTTCAAATTGTGGCCTTCATCGATTAACTTCAAGTACCGACACAATATCAAGCATCGCACCCGTCTCCCTAATTATATCATCATCTAAATCATGAGAGTAGGCCAAGCATGTCTCTAGAGGGTCAGATGATAAGGTCATCAGAGTTTTATCTTCCACGAAAGAATCGATCAAGTACACATCGTGGGCATCGTCATCATCCTTTGCTTTTTTGCTTATATTAAAAAAGATATTGAGCTCCAATGTCATATTCTCAAAAGAAAAATTCATGACTTCATTCTTACAATTAATGATTGCATTTGATGTAGAAAGGAATGGGCGACCAAGGATGACAAGAATTTGAGTACTCATGTCCACGATGGGTTGAGTATCCAGGATGATAAAATCTACTGGGTAGTAGAATTTGTCAACCTGGATCAACATATCCTCAATTATCCCTCTCGGTACACGAACTGAGTGATCAGCAAGTTGTAATGTAGTCTGATTTTAATTCACTTAGACCCAGTTGTTCATAGACTGAGTGTCACGCCCCGAACTCGGAAACCAGGCTCACAAAATTCCCGATCGCCGAATCCGGCGCTGACAGCCTCCGTAGAACCCCATTCTCGGCTCCCGGCACCCATTCACCAGGTTCCGATCCTGGGTACTACAAGGAGGATTTATAATCATCAGTCTGATTCATAATAAGCATAACAAAAGCATAACCCACGAACAATAAACACAAGAACACCACCACAAAATCCACTATGATAAAAAACTTTTGAGTATAATACGTCTGAAAGGGGAAATACAATGTAACGAAAGAAACAAAACTCCAGAAGCTAGGCTGCACGCTCCAACTACGGCGAGACTATGGCTGCGACTACATCCTGGCGTCACCTACGCGCATCAATCGTGCATAAGCTTATAGAAAGCTTAAAGGGTGGTGTAAATATGTGCGCAATATAAGCGTGCTCAGAATGCAACGTCAGAGTAATGCGAAATCATAGTGATGAGTACAAGAATGCGATCAGCCGTACCAAGGCTATGCGGTGAAAGGTATGAATGCTATCGGCCATAATACGGCCATTCAATGCGAGATGCAACTCAAGCATGCCAATCCTCATCATATATCAGTAGAGTTCTTATTCTAGATAATCACCGGAGTTCAATACACTCCAAATGACACTGTCGCTCTCCTAGCCGCACAGTCCAAGTAAGCGTAAGAAACCTCACTATCCGCCTGGCCAATAGTCTGCCAATACCTATCCGGCACGTCGATAGCGGACCCATTCACGAGCTGGTCAAACTCAGCCTAGTATTAGCCCCTACCCTCGGGCGAGTAAGGCCACACTCCTTTTCAACCGACCACGACACAGTGGGAGACGCGGCCTCCTGGTATTCGGCCCTCATGTGCTCAAATATTCACTCGGTCTCGACGTTAGAGTTATCCTCTGGTACTATCGGGTTTAGGAATTTTCACCCAGGGACATCTATGGCGCCCATATGCTAGAACCAAACATTTTCGGTATCCAACCCAGCCACCCACGATGTGTCTGTGGAGGCTATGGCACTGATGTTGCTAGGGCATACAATGATTATGATCACACGAATGCAAGTGCATGAATCACCCTACCAAACATGCAATAGTCCTGCGCATACCGAGCGCTCATGTGGGGTGACTCCGCCTATCCGGGAGCCCATAAACGATCTGCCTGAAGGCATATGCTATGATCAATCACTTCTCATATCAGGCATACATATGATGCGTATGATCATGAATCATGAATCTATACTAAGCATGTTATGTGGTGATGGGCTCTGATCAAAATGAAGATGGGCCTAGACGGCCTATATACTACAGGTATGGGCCTATTAATGGGCCCTAGGGAGAGAGTGACAATGCGGACATCTAACCAACATCATCCTCACAATGTGGACATCAAACCATCATTGCTCCCAAGGTATAGCCCATTATAAAATCAATATATATATATCATGGTGGAATCACACTACAATGGGCCTTATGTACGTCCTATTGGGCCTTGACCCATGGGCCTCCAGTACATCAAATGGGCCTCATAATATGGGCCTAATACAAATCAAGGTGGGCCTCAACAAGGACCACCAATACATGAAGATGGGCCTCAACAATGGGCCTTAAATTATCTCCAAAACGGTTGGACAGTTGGATGAAACACATGCATCATGATGGAGCCCACACTAATGGAGGGTGTGGATTACAATACATACATAGGTGGGTTCTAAGTAGGACTCACCATAATGCTTATTCTCCACCCAGCCTAGGGCCCAATATAATGTTTATTTTCCACCCAACTTAGGGCCCAACATAATGTTTATTTTCCACCCAACTGTTCATAAAACCACGTGGACCAAGGTAGGGCCCACTGTAATATTCATTTGCAATCCAATCTATTCATAAGGTCACGTGGACCTTGGGAAACTGGGGCCCACCTTAACGTTTATTTGCCATGCAACCCATTAACAGGGTCACACGGTCAGGGGGGGTCCCACTGTAATGTTTATTTTTCACCCAACCTGTTGATAGGGCCACGTGGACCAGGGGGCCCACCATACTATTTATTTTCCATCCAACCCGTTGATAGGGTCGCGTGGGGTCACGTGGACCAGGCCCACAGTAATGTTTATTTGTCATTCAAACGGTTGAGGAGCCACCCAAATCTGGGGCCCACCGTGATGTGGTCCACGATCCAGCCCACCCATTATGTGTGTCCCACTGGACTAACGGTCCAGACCAAATTTCAGCAACATCCAAAACTCAGGTAGGCCCCACCAAATGATTTTATATATTTTAGGCATGTCTTCACATGATTTTAGATGGTATGGCCCGCCTGAGTTCCTTTTATGGCTGATTTTTGAGATGGACGTCCCGTGGACAAAGGGGACCCATCAAATGCAAGGTGTTGATGTTCGAAACGCATCACGATGGGGGCCCACAGTTGGAGCCCTGAGGCCCAGTCGATCGCGCGCTGGCTGCATCTTCTGACAGCAGCAGTGCTGCTTGCTGCATTAATTTTTTTTTTAAATACCGTTTTCTCACAGTTTTTCACAGGTGGGGCCCTCATCAGAGAAATCCACTCCATTCATTGGCTTCCATATCTCAAGACCAACCAAACGAGCCTGATATGTAGCATATTTTTGGCGAATAAAAACATCAAAGCGGGTTTTAACGGTACACATTACTGTTTCCCATGGTATAGCCCGTATGATTGTCAGATTGATCTCAACTTTCGGCTCAACGCCTAAAATGATCTAAGGAAGAGGATGGACGGCTTGGATTTGACTTATACATCAAGGTGGGGCTTGCATGAGAGGCCCACAACTTCTTTCTCTCTTTTTTTTTAAAGCACACACCCATGCCAGTTAACACTTCACTGTCTGCCAACGTCCAGCGTCCAGGGACGCTGGACGGCATACATAAGCATATTATTGTGGTGGGTCCCACGTAGATGTGGCCCACCAACATATATACATATAATATATATATATTATATATAATACGTATTATATTATATATATATTATATAAGATATAACATATATATATTTATAAAAGATGCATTGGGCCCATCCAAACAGTGGATGGTGTGGATCATCACCTGCAATAGGGTGGGCCACACCGTCTGATGTAGATGGACGGGGTAGATATAACACATATTGGTGGGATCCACACCATCACAATGAAAGAGAGAGAGAGAGAGAGAGAGAGGGAGAAATAAACGGTGAGATAGAGAGGAGGGACCCCGCCACTATGGCCCCTCCATTGATACAACACATACATCAAATGGGTCCCACAACAAGTGGGCCCTAAAGATCAAGATTTTAATGGTGAATCACCCACCTTATCTTCCTTCTTCTTGGTCCCTTAGACTCCAATGCTCCTTAGCTTGCCTTTTGATGGAGGTTGATGGACTTTTGATGGTTGAGATGGAAGATGAGAAGGTGGACCACACTTGGGAGGGAGAGGAAAGCTTGGACGTTTGGGGGTTCTTAGTTGCTTGGAGAGATTTTTTTTTAGAGAAATGAGGGAGAGAGAGAAGATATGGATGGGTGAGGTGTGATGGGTGATGGGTTGGGTTGAAAATTTTGTAAAAGTGGTATGGTTGTATTTGAAATTTGGAAAAAGAGGAATGGTGAGATGAAAAGAGAGTGGACTTTTGGAAAAAGAGGGAATGGGTTGATGTATTTGGGGTAAGGGATGCATTTATGGTTGATTGATGAGACTAATTGTAGAGATTCCCTCGAAATCCGCAACGCGGTGTTTCTTCAGAATAAACATAGATCGACATCTTCTAGCCTAGCTATCGGTTCGATGCGCGAGTCACGGCGTTGGAACCGCGGCGACGACGCAGTCGCTATGATACAAGTTTCGGGTCGAGCCGACGTCGGTGTGCGGGACCTGGCTTAAGATCGAGCGCAAACGTCGGATATGGGGCGAAGGTTGCCAAAATTTGACTGGAAGGACTGCGGAAGCTAACAGAGCGGTACGGATTGGGACACGGGTTTTACAGCTCTTCCCTCCAAATAAAAATTTCATCCTCGAAATTTACACAATCATTGCAACCAGACTTAACTCATTATAGAAGAGGAAACAAGGTATCATCAATAAAATTGAAGGCAGCGTACAAGATACAACATATGATCAATCATTAAAGAGATGATGATAGCGCTCTCGAATCTCAGCCTCGGGCTCCCAAGATGCCTCATCCACAGAATGGTGACCCCACTAAACCTTCACTAAGGGAATGACCTTGTTTCGGAGGACCTGCTCCTTCCGATCAAGGATACGAACTGGCTACTCGATGTAAGAAGCGTCCTCACGAACCTCCAATGGCTGCCAATCAATAACAAGAACGATATTTGACCCACACTTCCTCAACAAAGAGACGTGGAAAACGTTGTGGACGCCAGACAACTGAGATGGTAAGGCAAGCCGATAGGCCACAGCGCCAATGCGCTCAGTGATCTTAAAAGGTCCTATGAATCTCGGGGCAAGCTTGCCCTTTCCTCTAAATCGAACAACGCCCTTCATGGGCGAGACCTTGAGATACACGTGGTCCCCCACATCAAACTCCAAAGGACGACGTCGGTGATCAGCAAAACTCTTCTGCCGGCTCTGAGCTGTGCGCATCCGCTGCCTGATGATATCGATAACCTCAGATGTCTCCTGCACATGCTCGGGACCTAGGAGACGCTGCTCTCCAACCTCGGTCCAACAACTCGGAGATCTGTATGGTCTGCCATATAATGCCTCAAAAGAAGCCATGCCAATGGTCGCCTGATAGCTGTTGTTGTATGCGAACTCAGCCAATCGCAAATGCTCATCCTAGCTACCACCGAAGTCAATCACGCAGGCTCGAAGCATATCCTCAAGGATCTGGTTGACCCTCTCGGTCTGGCCATCGGTCTGCTGATGATACGCAGTACTGAGCTGCAACTCAGTGCCCATAGCTCTCTGAAAGCTCATCCAGAACTGAGACGTGAATCTCAGGTCTCGGTCAGAAACGATCGAGACTGGAACACCGTGCAGTCTCACAATCTCCTCAATGAATAGCCTCACAAGCCGATCCAAAGGCCAACTCGCACGAATCGCAAGAAAATGTGCCGACTTCGTCAGACGGTCCACGACAACCCAGATGGCGTCATGACCGCGCTGAGTCCTCGGCAAACCCATAATAAAATCTGTAGATACGTGCTCCCACTTCCACGTCGGGACACTCAACGGCTGCAATAGACCAGGGGGTCTCTGATGATCAGCTTTGACACGCTGGCATGTGTCACACTCGGCCACAAAACTGATAATCTGGCGCTTCATCCCCGTCCAAAAATACTGTCTCCTCATATCACGGTACATCTTTGTAGAGCCAGGGTGGATAGAAAACCGTGATCGATGTGCCTCGGTCATAAGATCTCTACGCAACTCAGGAATATCCGGGACACACAATCGGCCTCTAAAGCGAAGTCCACCATCAGCACCAATCTGTCAATCTGTCTGACTTTCAGATGCCGCCTCTGCTCGGTAATCCTGTAATGACTCATCTGTCCGCTGAGCCTCGATCACCCTTGCCACAAGAGAGGGTTGAATCAACAGGCTCGAAAGTTGAACGATAGAAGACTGCAGACCAAAATCGAAGTTATAATCTGTTATATCCTCGAGCATCCTCCACTCCTGATTCACATATGTGCCACCAGGCCTCGTGGCTGACGGCTAAGGGCATCCGCCACCACATTCGCCTTGCCTGGGTGGTACTGGAGATCAAAATCATAATCCTTCAGAAGCTCCATCCAGCGTCTCTTTCTCATGTTCAGCTTAGACTGAGAAAATAGATACTTCAAGCTCTTGTGGTCAGAGAAGAGCTCAAACTTGACCCCATAGAGATAGTGTCTCCACACCTTCAGTGCGAAGACGACTGCTGCCAGCTCCAAATCGTGCGTGGGGTAGTTCAACTCATGAACCTTGAGCTGATGAGACGTAAATGCTACAGGTCTGCCGTGCTGCTTCAGGACAGCACCCAATCCAATACGCGAAGCATCAGTAAATACTACGAATCCATCACTCCCAGAGGGAAGAGTGAGGACAGGAGCGGATGTCAGGCGGTCCTTCAGCTCCATAAATGCTCACTCACAGGCGTCACTCCAAATAAACTCTGCGCCCTTCCAAGTCAACCTGGTCAACGGGGCTGCAATACGGGAGAAGCCCTCAATGAAACGTCGATAGTATCCCGCTAAACTAAGGAAACTGCGGATCTCGGACGCAGTCCTGGGCTGGCCCCACTGATGCACTGCCTCAACCTTCGAGGGGTCTACTGTGACACCCTCCCTCGTCAGCACGTGATCGAGGAATCTCACCTCCTCCTGCCAGAACTTACACTTCTCCAGCTTCGCATACAGCTGGTGGGCATGGAGGGTCTGTAAGGCGATCTCCAGATGTTGCATATGGTCCTCACGGGTCCTCGAATATATCAGAATGTCGTCGATGAAGACCACAATAAACTAATTGAGATATGGACGAAAGACCTCGTTCATCAACTGCATGAAGACCGCAGGTGCATTGGTCAGTCCGAAGGACATGACCTGAAACTCAAAATGACCATAACGCGTCCTGAAAGCCGCCTTCGGGACGTCCTCCTCTCGGACACGAATCTGATGATAACCAGAACGCAAGTCAATCTTTGAAAAGAACTATGCACCCTGCAGCTGATCAAATAAATCGTCTATCATAGGGAGAGGGTACTTGTTCTTAATCGTGACCCGGTTGAGCTCGCGGTAATCTACGCAGAGCCTCAACGAGCCATCCTTCTTCTTGACGAAGAGTACCGATGCTCCCCAAGGCGAACTGCTCTGAAGAATGAATCCCAACTCACGCAACTCGTCCAACCGACGCTGCAGCTCACACAACCCCGTCAATGTCATACGGTATGGGGCCTTTGAGATAGGCGCGGTACCAGGCACAAGGTCGATCTGGAACTCAACATGATGGCGCGAAGGCAATCTCAAAATCTCATGGAACACATCGGGGAAGTCGCAGACAACCGGCCACTGATCAATACAAATGGCAACAGGCTCCTCAACGGTGCAGGACATCAAGCAAGATAACGGTTCTCCTCGGGGCTCTGCAACAAACTGAAACTGCAGCAAGCCTGGTATGCAGAATGTGATTGTCCTCGCAAAACAGTCCAAGATAGCGTGGTACTCAGCAAGCCAATCCATGCCTAAGATAACGTCAAAATCTGTCATCGGCAGCACAAATAAGTCAGCGGGCAAAAAGATATCTCCGACCAAAACAGAGCAAGATGAACAGAAACGGCCCAATACTGTGGTCCTCCCCAAGGGCGTCGATACGGTCAACTCCTCGTGAGCAGACTCTGTCGGCAATCCAGTCGATCAGCCGAACTCTTCGGACATGAATGAGTGAGAAGCACCAGAATCAAATAATACTCGGACGATGCATGAAGAGGCTGGGAAGTATACCCTCGGCGACTCCTCCGGATGACTGAGGGTCCTGAGTCACGTAAAATCTGAGCTGGCTGGGGAGGTGCTGTCCCCTCTGAGGTCCCTACAGGTGTTGCTGCTGCCTCTGCGGTGGCCTATCTGCTGCCTCTGCTGCTGCTGGGGTCTCGGCGGTGAAAATTGTTGTCACTGCTGCCAGCCACACCACCCGTCCATTCACTTGGACTGTTGGGTTAGGCTGTAAATGAGGCTGCTGTGACCCTCTCGATTGCTGCAGATGAGGGCGAGGGCACTTAGACAAGTGGTGCCCTGTCCCACCATATCCAAAACCAGTCCCTGTAAACGGCTACTGGGGTGGCTCTCAGAAGAATTTGCATACCTCGGCAAGGAATTTCTTTTTATCTTGTGTAGTCCAATGTGTCAGCGTAGAACCTGTGATAAGATAATTAGCAATATCTATGAACCAATGTGATTGAGAGACTTTGAACAATTGTTCATCAGGGAACATGTCATTTATGTGTGTCATCTCAAAGGAATCAGAGAGATCAAGGCGAGCAAGGTGGTCAACCACTATATTTATTACTCCCTTTTTTATCTTTTGTTCTAAATCAAATTCTTGAAGTAGAAGGATCCATCTTATCAAGCGGGGCTTTGCATCATTCTTAGAAAGAAGATACTTGAGTACCACATGATCCATGCAGATAATGATCTTGGATCCAATTATGTATGACCTAAATTTGTCCAAGGCGAATATTATGGCTAAGAGTTCCTTTTCCATAGTAGTGTAATTCACTTGGGCAGGATTTAAGGTTCTACTTGCATAATGTATAACGTAGGGTCTCTTATCTTTTCTCTGACTGAATACCACCCCAAGAGCATAGTCGGATGCATCGCACATAAGTTCAAAAGGTATGCTCCAATCAGGTGGTTGTATGATAGGTATGGTGGTTAACATGCTCTTGAGCTTAGAACGAGCTTCCTGGCATTGCACAGTCCACTCCTATGGTATATCCTTTTGAACTAGATTGCATAAAGGACAAGAAAGGTGACTAAAGTCCTTTATGAATCTTCTGTAAAATCCGGCGTGTCCTAAGAAAGATCGCATGTCACGTATGTTTTTGGGTGGAGGTAAGTTAGAGATAAGATCAATCTTAACCTTATCTCCTTAATTCCTTTAGAAGAGATGATATGTCTCAAGACAATTCCCTTATGAACCATGAAGTGACACTTCTCCCAATTAAGTAACAAATTCTTTTCCTCACATCGCTTCAGAACATTTTTCAAAAATTTCAAACATTCACTGAAGGGTAGACCAAAGACCGAGAAGTCATCCATGAAGACCTCCAAATATTGCCCCACTATATTAGAAAAAATACTCAACATACATCACTGAAAAGTGGCGGGAGCATTACATAGTCCGAATGACATCCTTCGGTAAGCAAATGTGCCGTAAGGGCATGTAAATGTCGTCTTTTCCTGATCTTCAACGGCTATCTCTATCTGATTATAGCCCTAATATTTATCAAGGAAATAGTAATAGGAATGATCAGCTAGCCTTTTCAAAATTTGATCGATGAAGGGTAAAGGAAAGTGGTTTTTCCTCGTGACGGTATTCAACTTCCTGTAGTCAATTCACATTCTCCAACCGATAGCGATCCTAGTTGGCATGAGTTCATTATTAGCATTGGCTATGATGGTGATTCCTGACTTTTTAGGAACCACCCGGTTGGACTCACCTATTGACTATCGGATATTGGGTATATGATACCCACATCTAATAGCTTAAGAACCTCGACCTTAACCACTTCCTTCATGTTTGGATTTAGTCTACGTTGTGGTTGCCAGGAGGTCTTCACATTATCCTCGAGATGAATTCAGTGAGTACAAATCAAAGGGTCAATTCCCTTGAGGTCCGCAATCGACCATCCAAGGGCTCCTTTGTGCTCAATGAGAGTAGAGATAAGCATACTCTCCTGTTCTTGCTCAAGGTGGGAAGAAATCACCACCGGGTATGTCTCATCTTGACCTAAATAGACATATTTCAAATCAGAGAGTAAAGGTTTTAGGTCAAGCTTCGGTGCCTTGAGGTTAGACGGTAGAGGCACTACATCAGTTTGGGGTAATTCTTCAAATTATGGCCTCCACCGGTTAACTTCAAGTACCGACACAGTATCAAGCATGACACTTGTTTCCCTAATTATATCATCATCTAAATCATGAGAGTGGGCCAATCATATCTCTAAAGGGTCAAAGGATAAGGTCATCAGAGTTCTATCCTCCATGAAAGCATCAATCAAGTTCACCCCCCCCCCCCCCCCCCCACCCCCCCCCCCCCCCCCCCCCCCCCCCCTCCCCCCCCCCCCCCCCCCCCCCCCCCCCCCCCCCCCCCCCCCCCCCCCCCCCCCCCCCCACCCCCCCCCCCCCCCCCCCCCCCCCCCCCCCCCCCCCCCCCCCCCCCCCCCCCCCCCCCCCCCCCCCCCCCCCCCCCCCCCCCCCCCCCCCCCCCCCCCCCCCCATGTTCTTCTATCTCCGATGCTCCCTAAGGCGAACTGCTCGGACGAATGAATCCTAACTCATGCAACTCGTCCAATTGATGCTGCACCTCACGCAACACCATCGATGCCATAAGGTACGGGGCCTTCGAGATAGGCGCGGTATCGGGCACAAGATCGATCTGGAACTCAATATGACGGTGCGGAGGCAATCTCAAAATCTCCTGGAACACGTCGGGGAAGTCGCAAACAACCGGCCACTGATCAATACAAATGGCAACAGGCTCCTCAACGGCGCAGGACATCAAGCAAGATAACGGCTCTCCTCGGGGCTCTGCAACGAACTGAAACTGCGGCAAGCCTGGTATGCAGAATGTGACTGTCCTCGCAGAACAGTCCAAGATAGCGTGGTACTCGGCAAGCCAATCCATGCCCAAGATAACGTCGAAATCTGTCATCGGCAGCACAAACAAGTCAGCGGGCAAAAAGATATCACCGACAAGAACCGGGCAAGATGAACAGAAACGGCCCAATACTGTGGTCCTCCCCAAGGGCGTCGATACGGTCAACTCCTCGTGAGCAGACTCTGTCGGCAATCCAGTCGATCAGCCGAACTCTTCGGACATGAATGAGTGAGAAGCACCAGAATCAAATAATACTCGGGCGATGCATGAAGAGACAGGAAGTATACCCTCGACGACTCCTCCGGATGACTGCGGGTCCTGCTGAGCCGCGTAAAATCTAGCCTGAGCTGGCTGGGGAGGTGCCTGTCCCCTCTGAGGTCCCTGGTGCTGCTGCTGCCTCTGCGGTGGCCTATACTGCTGCCTCTGCTGCTGCTGGGGTCTCGGCGGCTGAGGTGGCTGTGGTCGCTGCTGATGGGGTCGCTGCTGTGCTGGAGGCTGCTGCTGAGGTCGCTGCTGTGCTGGAGGCTGCTGTGGTGCTCTCGGCGGCTGTAGATGAGGCTGCTGTGACCCTCTCGACTGCTGCAGATGAGGGCGAGGGCACTCAGACAAGCGGTGCCCTGTCCCACCACATCCAAAACAAGTCCCTGTAAACGGCTGCTGGGGTGGCGCTGGAGGTGCTGCTGGTACTCTGGCAAGTGGGTAACTCCTATACCTCTGTGGTCGTCGCTGCTGCTGATGGGAGCTACTAGAGGGGGTCTGCCTCTTCTGACCCCTCCTCTGATCTCTGTCGGCCTGCGCGCCAGCCCACTGTCTCATAAATCTGAGCCCTCCGCACTACTGCCTGGAAAGTCGGGAGCTCGTGCCCCATCACATGGCCTCGAAGGCCGTAACGTAAGCCGTTCTCGAAACGGCGGGCCTTCCGCCCCTCATCATCAACCATATACGGCGCGAACCTCGATAGCGCCATGAAACGGGCTGCGTACTGCGCCACAGTCATGTCCCCCTGCACCAGAGTCTCGAACTCCAGTGCCCTCTGGCGTCGAATATGGTCAGGGAAATACTGCTCCTCGAACCGGTCGATAAAGTCCTCCCATGTCCAGACATAGTCAGGTCCTGCGACGCTGGTAACGGAGGTCCACCAGTGCTCGGTCTCACCCTGAAAAAGAAACACTGCCAACCGGACTCGCTGCTCAGTCATACATGACATGGTATCAAAAATCTTCTGTACATCAGAGCGCCACCTCTCAGCTATAGTCGGATCTGGCTCACCCTGAAAATGCAAAGGATCAAGCTGTCGAAACTCTTGAAGTAGGGCACTCGCGCGCTCTTGCTCTGCCTGGGCCGGTGAAACAACCGGGCGCCTGCTCTACCCCTGAAGTGCAACCATCACAGCCTGCAGCATCTGCTGTAACTAGGAAGCACTCACGGATACAGTCGGATCCACACCGGTCTCTGGTGGAGGAGCAGCATCCTCAGGATGGGCGGTATGAATCTCTGGTAGAGGAACGACATCCTCAGGCTGGGCAGTAGGAATCTCTGGTGGTGGAGCAGGGATCGTAGGTGGTAGTGCGAGAGCCGCAGGTGGTGGAGCCGGAGTCTCAGGTGGTGGTGCGGGAGTCGATCGGGTCACTCTCCTGCGCGCCATGTCCTACAGGAAAGAGCGAAGGTGCCTATCAACTTAAAGGCTCGCAAAAGCACGCATGTTAAGGATCTGTAATAAAAGATCGCTAGGCTATCCGAACTTAGGACTTAAATCATTTATAGTAGACATGTAATGTTGTTCTTAGTTATTCCCGAGTTATGCTCTGATACCAACTTTTGTCACGCCCCGAACTTGAAAACCGGGCTCACAAAATTTCTGATCGCCGAATTCGGCACCGAATTTGGTGATCAAAAATTTTGTGAGCCCGGTTTCCAAGTTCGGGGCATGACACTAAGTATGGGATCAGATTTACACTTGCTCCTAAGTCAAAAAGTGCATGCTCAATGTGGTAATTCCCAATTACGTAAGCAATGGTTGGGCTACCAGGATCTTTGTATTTTTGTGGTACATCTTGCTTTAAGATGGCACTCACTTTCTCTGTCAAAAATATTTTCTTTTGGATATTTTGTCGTCTTTTGGTCCTATATAAGTATTTCAAAATTTTGGCATATGAAGGTATTTATTTTACAGCATCCAATGGAGGAATGTTGACCTTCACTTGTTTCAGTACCTCTAGAATGTCCTGAGAGTTAGAAAGAGGTTTTGGTGCAATCAACCTTGGGGGAATGGAGCAACTAGTTTGCTTTGAAGTTCCGGTTCTACCTCATGTGGAGCATCTCTTAGTTTATCATTCTCATCTACATCCGGGTCCTTAGACTCTTCAGCCCTTACCGAAATAAATTTGTCAATTATCTTCTCACTCCTAAGAGTGGTGATGGACTTAGCTTGCTCCATTGAATTTGAAGAGCTTGGTTAACTAACTTCGTATTATGGTTTAGGATTGAGAATAGGTTGGGCTGGAAGCATCCCTTTCTCCATAATCGTAACGCGTAAGTCTATCTTTTGTATAGCCTTTGTGAGTTCTTGTAAGACTTGAAGAGTACTTTGCTGGATGAGCTCTCGAAAATTTTGAACCAATTCCTCTTGAGGTTTCCCTTAATTTAAGAATTGATTAGGGATTCCTTGAGGTATAACAGATTATCTATACCTCCAACTGAAATTCGGATAATTTCTCCAGCTAGAGTTGTATGTGTTCGAAGTGAGTCCCTTGAAAGGTCTTTATTAGTTGTTTACTGCATTTGATTGTTCATTCAATATTTCTTGAAACGCAGGTATTGTTGGAAAATTTTCAGTTGTATGAATGTTACAAGCACAAATACCACAGACAATTTTCTTATCCTTATCCTTCCTAAGTTCAATGGCCTCAAGTTTCCTTGTGAGACTGGCTACTTTAGCTTTGATATCATCTTCCTCTTTCAAAAGATATATTTCACCTCTCTCCTTTGATTGAGTATGCTTAGACATGATGCTCATTCTTGGGGAGATGTCTCACGATTGTGCGGTTTCAGCAAGTTTATTAAAGTAATATCACACTTCATCAACATCTTTGTTCAGGAATTCCCCATTGCACATTGTCTCAATGAATTAGTGTATGGAAGATGTCAGTTCTTCATGAAAGAAATTTATTATGCTCCACGTTTCAAGACCGTGTTGTGGGCATGAACTGACAAGATCCTTGAACCGCACCCAACATTGGAAGAATGTTTCATCTTTCCCTTAGGCAAAGTTCATGATCGACTTTTTTATGGTGTTTATTTTATGATATGTGAAGAATTTCTTTATGAACTCCCTTGTTGTGTCATTCCATTTGTCAATAGATCATGGATGTAGTGAATGTAACTACATCTTAGCCTTTTCTTTCAGGGAGAAAGGGAAAAGTTTCCGTCGGATTATATCCTCAGACACATTAAGAAAGTATAAAGTGGTTATGATCTCATCAAACTCTTTCAAGTGTAAATATGGATTTTTATATTCAAGCCTAAGGAACTTTGGAATGAGTTGGATCACTCCTAGCATGATGTCTATGTTTCCTATATTTTCTGGAAAAATCATATAAGAAGGGGTGCTCACCCACACCGGTTGTAAATAGTCTCGTAAAGTACAAGGCGGGGGTGCTCGATGTACCTCGTTCTCATCTTGGATTTCCTCCGCCCTAAGTTGGGGTGGATTTAGAGGTTGATTTACAGCCATAACTTCGTTTAACTTTATGGATCTCGAGTGGTGTTTAATCCTGTAATGGATAGATAACCCCTCAACCAATCCTCCTTCACTCAAGAGACGTCAAGTGTTATCACGAACTCACTTAGACATGAAACACTCTTAGCCCTCAATTTCAGAATCAAACCTAAACCTAAAAAGAAAAGGGGAAATAGAAATCTAGAAATAGAAAGAGATAAAATTAGAAAAAAGTTACCATATTAGAAGTTTCTATGTTAGGATCCTGTAAAAGAAAAAGGAAAGTAAATTAGTTTTTTCTAAAAAGTGAAATAGAAAGTTTCTAAAAATAGAAAGATGAGTTAGTTTCTAAAAACAAATTAGGAAAATTTCTAAACTTAAAAAAAGGAAAGTAAGTTTCTAAAAAAAAGAACTAAGAAAACAACCTAGTTTCTAAAAAAATAAAAAGGAAAGTTTCTAAAAATAAAAAGTAAGTTTCTAAAAAAGAAAAAAGGAAAGTAAACTAGTTTCTAAAAAAGAAATAAGAAAGTTCTAAAAATAGAAATAAAAAGATGAGTTAGTGTCTAAAATTAAAAAGGAAAGTTTCTAAAAAAAAAAACTAGTTTCTAAAAACGAAAAAAGAAAGTTTCTAAAAATGAAAAAAGAAAGTTTCTAATAATAAATTAGGAAAGTTTCTATATTAAAAAAAAAAAGTAACCTAGTTTTTAAAAACAAAAAAGGAAAGTTTCCAAAAATGAAAAAAGTAAGTTTCTAAACCTAGAAATGGAAAGCTAAGTTGGTTTCTAAAAACAAATTAAGAGAAACCTTAATCTAAAAATAGAAAGTAAATAAATCTTAATCTTAACCTAATTATAAGACTAATTAAATTTAAAAAATGCAGCCGTCAATCCCCGGCAATGGCGCAAAAAACTTGTTCATAACCCCAAATGTAGGGTCGCGATGTAGTAATAACTCGTGAGAACGAAGTCGAATCCACAAGGACTAAACTTATATGTATTATGAAAAGAACTAGAACTAGAACTAGAAAAATATCTAAATCTAAATTTGGAATAAAGGGGAGCAACTGTGAAGGATTTATCAGATATCAAAAGTGACCTAGAGTGCCAAGGATCCACTTGCAGTGATCAGGGAGCCCTCTTACTTGATTCAAGTATCACAATTGGAATTGGAGTCCTATCCTATCCAATTGAAAGATATAACAATTAAGATCAAATCTGAACTTTCCTTGACCTAATTCTCAATGGAGGAGAATTATGATAATTGGAAGGGATTTCATCACTAAACCATACCCATGTGACGATGGCCAACAATAGGATTTACTAATCCCACAATCTCAAAATCAGGAAAAGAAGATACTCAAAGCTATTGCAGATTTACTGTAATTTGAGTCACAATAAACCATTAAAAACTAAAAGTATTCTTTAAATATTAAATTAGAATCAAAGAAGGTTCAACATAAATATGAATCAAAGCAAGAGAAACATCCCATCACGATACAAGCTTCGTTTAGCCAGCTATAGACATGATTGGACCAAAGTCTCATAAGAAAAACATGAAAACAACTAAGGAAGAAGAAGAAAAACTCTTGGCGACAGCTTCTCCACCCTTTTGCTTCACTCTTTAAACCCTAAAAGATGCCTAGGAACATCTTAGGGAGTCCTATTTATAGTTGTGAAATTTTAACTTTCGCACCTAATTGGAAAACTCTGGAAACCGCCTCAAATTTACGTAGTTTTTCAAAATAGACTTCATTCTGCACAATTTCACAGAATGACCCAGAATTTCAGAATATGTTTCTTCAGGACAATTTTAGGAATATATTTATTTTCAGGACAATTTTAAGATTCTTTTTCTTCACTTCAAATATTTGAATCTCTTCATTCCTCACTTGATTTTCTTAGATCTTTGGCATGTGAATTCTTTAATCTTGGTCTCCTAAGAACATCCCTTGCCTTGATGATTCTTGAACATCAAATCCATGCTTTTAACACCCTTTTTAATCCAAGCTCTTAAATTCATCTAGCAACACAAACATGAGCAAAATAGAACATTAAGCATTATCATATTCATAAAACCAAAATATAAATGGGGGATAATATGCAATATTTAACCCTCAACACTTGTTAGATGTTTGTGATTAATTTAACTATTTAATCTTCTAATTATAATGGATTGGAATCCGATTATAGTTTAGTTATAAAAGATGAGTCGATGAATTAGATATTGTGATTGTTAGAAGTGAATCCACTGGATCCTAATGTTTTTAATTATTATTTTTACCTTACATAAATATGCTGAATTTCTTAGATCTTAATCTTAACTTTAAACTAGTTCTAATTGTCTTTCACATTCCCTATGCATCGACCTCGGTCTTATTGAATTATCACTACTTTGCAACCCTGCACTTGGGGTATGCAACCCCTAGGTTATAACAGTTGGTGATGAGAAAGCTATAATGGAGACGATTAGAGATGGAGCTTGGAGCTATAGTTCATGATGATTAAAGCTATAATGGAGATTATCGTCTAGATGTCTTGAATCTGTACTGAAATAAGGAATATCGATCGATCGAACAGCCTGATCGATTAATCGGGAGCACTTGACAGAGAGGCTGATTAGTCGGGACTACGATTGCATAGGCCTGGAAGTAGGGTCAGGGCAGCAGGATGACACGAGTAGAGCCAGCGCGAGCTTCTCGATGTTTGGATACCTGGTCTCACCGAGACCAAAGCTTTATTGACATTGTACACTGATAGTTGTTTTCCTTTTTACTCTTGAATAAGGGCCGAGCTTACAGCTGCTGTTGAGATTGCTAAGTATAGCAGTAGTGGCTCTCCTTGCTCGGGTTTTGAAAGTAGCGGGGTAAACCTAAGTACTATTTGAGCTTTTGGAAGGCGAGCTTGCATTCCTTGGTCCACTCCACCTTTTATTTTTCTTTAACTGTTTGAAGAATGGGACACACTTGTCAGTGGATTGGGAGACAAAACGGTTGAGAGTGGCTACTATTTCAATAAGGCACTGAATTTCCTTCGTCATTTTGGGCGAACTCATGTCTAATTGGGCTTAGATCTTGTCAGGATTTGCCTCTATTCCCCTTTGGTTGACCAGGAAGCCCAAGAATTTTCTCGAACTGACACCAAAGGCGCATTTACTTGGATTCAGTTTCATCTAGTATTTCCATAAGATTGCGAACATCTCCTCGAGATCGCCAATATGGTTTGAGTCTTTGATGCTCTTAACAAGCATGTCGTCGACATAGACCTCATTGGAGCGTCCGATCTGCTGAGTGAACATTCTGTTAACGAGTTGTTGGTACGTGGCCCTAGTGTTCTTCAGCCCAAAGGGCATGACTTTGTAGCAGTAGAGTCCTTTGTCAGTGACAAAGGTAGCTTTTTACTTTGTCGTGGGGATGCATGGCAATCTGATTGTATCCCAAGTAAGCATCCATAAAGCCTAGGAGCTTATGCCCTGTTGTACTATCAACCAGCCGGTCGATTCGTGGAAGAAGGAAACTATCCTTAGGGCAGGCTTTGTTTCCGTTGGTGTAATTAACACAGACCTGCCACTTCCCATTGGACTTTTTTACTAGGATGACGTTAGCGATCCATGACTGGATAGTAGATCTCTTTGATAAAGCCTACTTCGATGAGCTTGCTGGCCTCTTCACTGATGATGGCATACCATTATAGTTCGAAGGTCTGTCGCTTTTGCCTCACTAGTTTGTAGTCAGGGTCGACATTTAGTGTGTAAACCATTACTTTTGGGTCAATTCCAAGAATGTCCTAATGAGACTAGGCGAATACGTCAACGTGTCGTCGGAGGAGTTCCATGATCTCGTCCCACCGAGTTGGGGCTAGTGATGAACTGATTTGTACCGTCCGGGTCGGGTTAGATTCATTGAGCGGAATGGTTACGAGGTCCTCCATTGGACACTCTCTTTCAATCGAGTCCTCCTGAGGATTGAGGGAGATGATGGCCATCGCGTAGTGCTGTATTCTTAGTGCCATGGAGTAACACTGTCGAGCTTCTTGTTGATCTCCTCTAACCTACCCAACTCCGTGCTTGGTCAAGAACTTCATCGTAAGATGGTATGTCGATACCACTACTCATAGGTCTAGTGAAGTGCCCATGGTCACGGTTAAAGTGGCAGTACTTTCATTTGTCCCGCTTGTCGGCGTCGGACTTCATCTGGTTCAACCATTTGAGGAGTTGTTTGTCTTAGACTTCCATAAGAACCTGCTCAGGCGTCGCATTGAGGGGAGTGTAACAACCGAATTTTCTTTCAGATCGTCTGCTCGGACGCTAACCTCTAGTCGAATTGTCGCCCTTTCTTTGCTGCTTGTTGGGGGCCGATGCTTGTTCTTCCTTAGGTCGCTTCTCCTTGGTTGAGCTTCTCCTATTCTGAGTGAATTTTCATGAACTAAAAAGCTCCTCGGCGTTGGAGTATTTTTTAGCTCGGTTGAGGAGATCGGCCAATGTTATAGGCGAGTTCCTGTCGAATGAGAAGAGGAACCTTCCCTCCCTTAGGCCGACCATCATGGAGGCCAGGGCGATCTAATCCGAATAGCCCTCAATTTGCATCACTTCCAAGTTGAAGCGTTTAATGTAATCTTTCAGCATCTCGTGTTCTTTCTAGATAATGGTGAGGAGGTGAGTTGTTGGTTTGAGCCTTTTCTTTCATCCGATGAAGTTAGTAATAAAGGCGTTGATAAGTTGTATACACGAGCTGATAAACTGTGGCTTCAATTGCTGAAACCACTTCCGAGCTGCTCCTATTAGGGTTAAGGAGAACGCCCGGCACATAACCTCAATTGATGCGCCATGAAGCTTCATCCAAGCCCTAAAAGATTTCAAGTGCTCGGCCAAATCAGTGGTCGCAAAATAAGGAGCGATTCACGGCATCCAAAATCTGGGTGGGAGCTGGGTATGCATGATATCGACGGTAAACGGTGGCTCAGTTTCTTCCAGCATTACTTCTATCGAGGTCGAAGCATGTGCGCAATAGGCCTGTTGCATATCGTTGATCTGACCTCGTAGTTCATTGAGCTCGGCCTCCAAGGGATCTTCGTTTTTGCCTATCGCCTTGGCCTTGGTCTCAGGAGCCTCGCCACACCTCCTCCTACAACTTATGACGTAAGTCGGAGGTAGCTAACATGGCAATGCCCGAAGCATGGGAAGGTGATGCGCCGATCTGTTTGCTCCTCCGGTAGTCAGCGGATGCTCGAGATGGTGCAGAGACTTCTATGTTTGCTCGAGCAACAACTTCCTCAGCCCCCTCGTTGGGGGGAGGGATTTGTCGCTCCAACATTCGTCTTATCTGATCAATGTTGCTAGTCAAAGCTTCGACTTGATGTTCAAGAGAGACAAGTCGACCTCCCCGATTCCGGGATCGCTGCGCTGAGCCCACGGGGGCAAAGTCAACCTGAGGTTGGGAAGATGAGTCCCGATGATCCACAGATTATTCTGGCAGCACGGGGTTGGACACATCGGTGATGGTCTGGGCTTTCTTTCTCCCTTTCATCATTGTCAAACTCTTGTGGGTGATGAGAACAGCTTTCGATGTTGTTCTCACAAACGGCGCCAAACTGTTGATGTAGAAATTTGGTTAACCCTCCGTAAACCATTGAATGCTTGCACAAAGAGAAGACAAATGAGACCCTGGCTGCAGTAGGGGATCCTTCGATGCCTAATTCAGGTAAGAAATCTGAGTCTAGTAGAAAGAATTGGTTTTTGAACTAGGATTGTGCGTACCTTTCACCATTAGAGATGCTTTTATTTATAGGTGGGGAGAGGCGGTAGCATAGAGGGATATTCCATATTTAGTAAGAACGTATTATAGTAGGATTTGGATCCCAAGAGGGATTTGTTTCCGAGAATGCTACAGATATCTCCCGAGATCCTTGGCTGAGATCTAAGGGAGATCCGTATTACAATCGTCTTCCAAGATCCTCGACTGGGATCTCGGGTAGAGTCAGTTAGGGTCAGGTTGAAACAAGCAGAAGTGAGCAGTAAGAGGCCGGGGTGACTCATATGATTGTTTCATAGAGCGATTTGCCCACGTGAATACTAAGGTGAACCGTGGTCTAGCTTTCCTTCGTTAAGTAGCAGGTTGGCTTACCGAACTGCTTCTGTCCGAATGCTTAAACCAAAGCTTCTCGCGGGCGAGCTCCAGGACAATCTCTATCCCAGCAAGAGTTGACGTTCTTTGGTCATTGAGGGGCTCTTGGTCGCAACAGGGTTAACCAACCTCATGTCATCGCGCGCAGCCGTCAGACCTGGCCTTTTCTATTTGGTCAGTCCATTTTTACCCGCAACAAACTGTCATAATTCGAATTTGGACCGCTCACCATGCCACGTACATACATTTTCTTGCAATTAGTTAGATGGTTGGGATTACTTGATCAGCGAGACTTTGGAGAGATATTACATCCACAGTGGGACTCACAAGATTAATGGTTGGATGGTTGTGCATCATTGCCACCTGTGATAAGATGAATCACCACCATTTTCAGAATGGCGGTGAACAAACACAGGAATCTACTCTGATTTTTGAGGTCGCTGTAGACCGGACCACTAATTGCCACCTGTGATAAGATGAATCACCACCATTTTCAGAATGGCGCTGAACAAACACAGGAATCTACTCTGATTTTTGAGGTCGCTGTAGACCGGACCACTAACTGGACATTTTCACTGGAAGCGGATTGGGCATAAGGACGTGGATTTCCTGGGAAAGCCTGTATCAGTAAGTTCAAGGTCCTGCTCTGCAAACCTAGGTGGAGCCACTGTGACGTTTGTGAGAAATCTATCCTGTCCGTACGATTTTTGAGCTCATTTTAAGAATTGTTACAAAAAATGAGATCCAAGACTCAAGTGGGCCACACTAAAGGAAAATATGAGTAGGGAAATTCCCACCATTGAAACTTCCCTGGGATCGGCAGTGATGTTTACATGCCATACATACCGTTTCATATCGTCATTTCCACTGAGATGAACTGAAAACAAAAATATTAACATTCAAAACTTACATGGCCCCACTAATATTTAAGCCGTGGACATTAAATTCTCATATTTTCGGCCCAGTTTAGTATTAGATTTGATTCATTTTTGGCCCAATACCCTGTAATGATATCAAAAAAAGGATGAACGGAATGAATTTCTTAGAAATATCATGGTGGGTTTCCAGCGCAGAAACTTCCTGCAAAAGGAAATCCTTCCTGCGAAAGGAAATCCACTTCTGGGTAGTAATCCCACCGGGACCTGGCTAGAGACGAGTGTCCTTGCGAGGGCTCCGTGGGACTACTGTGATGTGTGTATTTTATCTACGGCGTCCATCCATTTTTAAAAAATCATGTTAGGGTATGAGCCCAATAATGAGTCAGGCTTATGATCCAGACCGTTCAATCGTAAGGTCCCATTCTTATGAGCCATAAGGAAAATTTTCACTGATCAAAGGCGTTCACCATCCATGCAAAGGTGAGATGAGATGTGGTTTCTTAGACGGTGGTCCACGAATACCCTCATCCATCCAAGGCTAAGATGGAAACTACTCCCTTTCGGTGTGGTTTGCAAACCACGTGCAATATCCAAGCCGTTCATTAGGTGGGTCCTACTGTGTTGATTTTCTCATCCAGAAATCAAAATAATCCACTCATCAGGTGGGCTACGCTATTAGAAACAGGTTGATGGGTTAGAAAAGCTCAGTCAAGCTTCTTCCCTACCGTGCATTTGACTCAGAAACTGTGCCCCACCTTAAAATTAGACCGTTCTGATTCTTCGGTCAGAGAACCTTCATATCCATAACTCTCTGATGGAAGGACAGGATCCGTGCTTATATGTCATCTTGTCTCAGATGGTGGCATGTACATAATCTGCCTTCTACACGCACCTCGGATTAGCAGATCTATTTTTCCTGAGTAAGAACCGCGGCATCGTACCTGGCGCTAGGTCACTCGCTAGGTTTACTTTTGTTAACCGAGAGCCACGTGAGGGTAACTATCATAAGATCCAACCCGTTCATCAGGTACGTTGTCCAATGTTCACCATTCAACCCAAAAATCGTGATGAAAAACCACTCGGGTGGGCCACACTACAGGGGAAATAAACGAGGATGGGACTTCCACTGTTAGTTCTGTGTAGTATCCACCGTGGTGTTTAATTGTTATATGTCATCTGATTGCCTCATTTAGGAGAAAATAATTATCCAAATTTCAGAGTATTCTAAAACTCTGGTGGGCCATAAAACGTGAATTTATAGGTTTTAAGCTGGGCTACTGACCCCAACACCACAAGCTAGCTTGTGTGATGTCAAAGCTTTGTGGGCCCACTATGATGTATGTGTTTTTATCCGACGCGGATTAGATACTGACAGGTTGAGCGGCAAGACTGGCTACTGAAGTGACGTCACCAAGTTCTGTTGGACCCACCATGATCTATGGGTTGTATCCACACCATCCATCCATTTGGAGAGATCATTTTAAGGCATGAGGCAAAGAATGAGTCAGATCCAAATCTGGATTGGACCCACCACGGAAAACTGTGGAAAGAGTGACGCCCACCATTGAAACCTTCCTAACGTCTTCTGTGACATATATCTGAGATCCAACATGTTCATAAGTTAAGACAGTCATGAAAGAAGCTAAAACACAAATTTCAGCTTGATCGAAAACTTTTGTGGCCATTAGAAATTTTTAATGGTGGACGTCACTCTCTGCACTGTTTTCTGTGGTGGGGTCCACTCAAGCTTTGGATCTGACTCATTCTTTGGCTCATACCTTAAAATGATCTTTCTAAATAGATGGACGGTGTGGATACAATACATACATCATGGTGGGTCTCACAAAACATGGTGATGTAATTTCAGCAGTGAGTCTCGCTGCACAACGTGTGAGCAGCTAATTCGCATCCGTTTTTATCCATGATATTTATCCATTTTGTCAGCTTATTTTAGAGCATGAGCTAATTTGCATCCGTTTTTATCATGATATTTATCCATTTTGTCAGCTTAATTTAGAGCATGAGCCTAAAAATTAGGTGGATCCAATCTTAGGTGGGCTACACCATAGAAATGTAGGGATTGAATACTTATTGTTGAAAATCTTTTGAGGGCCAGGGAAGTTTTGGGCTGAGCTGATATTTGTGTTTTTCTTTCATCCAAGTTTGTGTAATCTCATCAAATGGTTGGATGGCAAATATATATTGTAATGGATATGAAGAAGTTTTTTTTTATAACAGAAACATTCAATCAACACTGGTTTGCATGAGATTTAAATCTATCTCATTTTTAGACTCATAGCCTAAAATGAGTTGTCAAAATGGATGAATGCAACATGATGGGCCCACATAGCTTCGAAACCAACTAGCTGGTTGAGGTTGGGGTTGCTAGCCAAACTCCGAACATTTGAATTAAGCTAGCCTGATTTTTTTAATCAAACCTCGCAAATAGGGTGGTTCCGTGCATCCTATGTCATTTTCCCAAATTAGGGAAAACGTAACCCCATATGTGGTAGATACCTAAGCGAGCAGGGTCTTCCCCTTTTAATTTGAGTCATGCACATTTCAAAGTCTTCGAGTATATCCCCGGGTTTAATGTGACTATTGTCATTTCGGCCAACATGCATGACGAGACTTTACGAACACCAGTTACAAGTGATGTGGTGGACATCTATCGGAGATGGTATTTATCCAAATAACTTTCCAATATGCTTTGCGTGTGCCAAATTTTAACAAAATGTTCTGACTAATCAAATTTCTCTATGTCGCATCTATCACATGCTGCACGCCTACTAAATTGTGGACCCCACTATCGAAATGCCATGTAGAACAATCCTGACCTCTGAATCCGTTTGTTTGTGGAAATAGGACAATTAGATATTTTTCAGTTTTAACCATCCAATAAATGTCAACCAATCTAATAGTGGGTTAATAAATTGAGTGTAAGTTTTTGAAGAGTAACATATAAACCAAGATCTCTGATTTGGACGGTTTGATTTGATTTAATTGTGTTTTACATTAATTTCTTAGTAATATTTAGGTGCCTGCCTATCACTCAAAACTCTAATCCAAAAATTCTTCAGCTTGTGGCGAAAAAGCAATGGTACTTCACAGCCACGGTGGTTAATCATGCAGGGTCACACACCGAAGATGTGTTGTGGCTGAAAAGGCTGGACTGGGATGGCATACCAGTCCTTATGTAGTTATTATTTGGTGCTATGTGGGTCTCACTATGATGCATCTTTTCCACACCGTTCATCTATTTTGTCAACTCATTTAAGGAGCATGAGCCAACGAGGTAAATCTAAATCTTAGGTGGACCACATTATTAATGGGGTTTTCTTCCTCAGTTCAGAGGAGAGGTAGTGCAGCATGAATGTCTTAAATCTTGTTTCACCACGCTGCTCGACTGGTCGAGTGGGCAGCTCGACCGGTCAAAGGAAGCGGCTCAATCAGTCGAAGGGAGCTATTCGACTCAAAGTCCAACAAGCTAGATTTTTTGGCCTCGACCAGTTGAGAGTCAGGCTCGACCGGTCGAAGGAGTCCTTTGACCAGTCGAGGACTCGGCTCGAGTAGTCGAGGATAACACAGATTCTGCGCGGATTTTTTGCGGACTGCATAAATTTGAGGCAGTTACCCATAGGTGCGGAAAGCGAGTTTCCTAAACTATAAATAGGGGTCCCTAAGGTTATTCTAAGGTATGCCAAGGCATTTTCATGACTAAGGAAGAGAGAGAGAGAGAGAGAAAGCTTATGGAATGAAGTATTCTGCTCGTAGAGGTGATCTACAGCGCAGTCGACTTTTCAACGCTTCTACGTCCTCGTGATAGGTGAGATCTCTCCATTTTCTTTATTCTCTTATTGTTCATCCATTCCTACGAGAGTGAAAAAGGTTTAATCTAAGCGGTGTATGCTTGTGATCGGTTGTAACGTTTTACTTCATAGTGAATTGTTGCTCTGGACTAGGTCCCGTAGTTTTTTACCTCTTCAAGGGTTTTCCACGTAAAATCTCTTATGTCGTATAATTTGTGTTTTAATTTATTTCATTGCTTTATTATATCCCATAATTCTAGTGTTTTGGGAGGCGAGATCCTAAGGTTTTTTGTGTAACGCTCCCAACGGGCCCCACATATTTAGTGGATATGATAAAATAGATGCCTAACGTGGGCGCCACATATTTAGTGGATTTTGAATTCCATTGGAAATCTCGTCGTATCTTTGGTGGGGACTAGATGATATGATACATAGATTAATCCAGCCCTTACCAACAATTCAAAGACAAAGGATATGTCAGATGATGATTGGAAAATTTTGAACAGGAAGGCGGTGGGGTATATTAGACAATGGCTGAATGATTCTATATTCCACCATGTGCCTAGAGAGACCTCAGCCACTAGCATATGGCTGAAAATGCAAGGGTTGTATGAGAGAAGGACAACCGGCAATAAGATTTTTCTGATAAGACGACTTGTGAATCTCATGTTCAAAGATGGTAGTTATGTGGCTTAGCACATGAATGAAGTTAGCAATATATTGAATCGGCTCTTCGCTATAAAGATGGTCATGAACAATGAACTACAGGTTTTGTTATTGCTTAGCTCATTGCCTGTCAGTTGAGAGACATTGGTGGTGTTTATGAGTAACTTCGCGCCAGACGGAAAGGTGTCCATATAATAGGTAACTAATTGTCTCTTCAATGAGGAGACAGATATATATTGCATAAGTGATGTTTTGGAACTCGGGAGCTGAGTTATGCTCGACCCCTGAATTTCAGGGCGTTACAACAGAGGAAGTCTCAGGGGTCTACTCAATAAGATGCCCTTGTGACACAAGATCGGGGGAGAGAAAAGAACAGAAATGGTGAAAAGGCCCGAGATAAATCAAGAGGCAAGTCGAGTGTCAGGAAGGATGTTGAATGCTGGAATTGTGGTAAGAAGGGTCACTACAAGCATGAATGTCATAAGAAGAAGAATGACAAGAAAGGAAAGGGAAAGGAGAAGGAAGATGAATCAAACTCCACTACGATTGCTTCAAATGGTGACGTTGTAGTTATTCTTTCAGCATATCATAATGTTTGCCTCATGGCTACTAGTCAGGACACTGACTGGGTGATAGACTTAGGAGCCTCATTTCATGCGACATGATTTCTTCACAAGCTGCAAGTCAGATGACTTTGGGACCCCGAAGATGGAAAATTCTGGCGTATCGAATATCATAGGGATCGGTGATATTTGTGTGAAGACCAATGTGGGCTGCACATTGGTTCTCAGAGATGTGAGACACATTCCAGACATTCGCTTCAACTTGATGTCGACGGGAAGGTTGGATGGAGATGGCTATGAAAGCCGATTTATTGGTGGGTGTTGGAAGCTCATCAAGGGTTTGTTGATTGCAGCCAAATGAAAGAAGTGTTGCACCCTTTACAAGGTAAGTGTCAATGTGTACAAAGGTGGATTGAACATAGCTGAAGATTCAGCTACTGACATGTGGCACAAGCGTCTACGCCAAATGAGTGAAAAAAGGGCTTCAACTACTAGCGAAGAAATGGCTCCTTACATAAGTGACGAGTATGCCTCTTAAAACCTGTATTGATTGTTTATCAATGAAGCAATATAAAGTTTCATTTGTTAAATCTGCTTCCCATGTTAATAAAATGCATGTATTAGATTTGGTTTATTCTGAAGTTTGTGGTCCTATGAGGACAAAAACCTTAGGTGGGGCACTGTATTTTATCACTTTTATAGATGATGCATCTAGGAGGGTTTGAGTTTATGCTTTGAAATCTAAGGACGAGGTCTTTTGTATGTTTAAAATGTTTCATGCTTTGGTCGAGATAGAGACAGGTAGATCATTAAAGTGCATCTGCACTCACAATGGTGGTGAATACATTAGTGACTTTCATGAGTATTTTAAGTTCCTGGGTATACGGCATGAACAGACGGTTCCCAAGACCCCTCAGCATAATGGTGTAGCTGAGCGAATAAATCACACCATTGTAGAGAGAATCAGATGCATGTTATCCCTTACAAAGTTGCCCAAGATGTTCTAGGCAGAAGCAATGCACACGGTAGTGTATTTGATAAAAAGGTCTCCATCAGCCCCATTGAATGGATAAGTACTTGGAAAAGTGTGGACTGGACAAGATCCATCATACAGTTATCTCAGGGTGTTTGGATGCAGGGCATCCGTTCACGTACCAAAGGACGAGATGTCCAAACTCGATATGAAGATCAGCCAATGTGTGTTCTTGGGGTACGGTGATGAAAATTTTGGCTACAGATTATGGGATCCGACCGAGAAGAAGCTCGTTAGGAGCAGAGATGTGGTCTTCTTTGAAGATCAATGTATAGAAGACATTTGTAAGCCAAAGAAGACCCGACCTAATTCAGGTGAGCTAGAGGACATGGATTCAGTTACTCCTATGGTGCCTGATGACGGGGGAGTACAGCAACATGCAGAGGATGAGGGAGTTCCTACAGAAGATGGACCGGGGGAGCAGCCCCCACTTGATCCACCTATTAAGCCACAAGTGAGAAGGACATCTAAGGACAGACACCCGTTTAAGAAGTACTCGACGCATGAGTAATTATGTTCACTGATGGGGAAAAGCCAGAAGATTATTTTGAGGCCCTAACTGACGAGCATAAGGGGGAGTGGTTGAAAGCTATGCAAGAAGAGATGAAATCTTTATATAAAAACCACATCTATGATATGGTGAAGTTGCTTAAGGGCAAGAAAGTTCTGAGCAACAAGTGGGTGTTCAGAAAGAAGGTTGAGCAAAAGAATTCACAAATGAGGTTCAAGGCCAGACTTGTGGTGAAAGGGTTTAGTCAGAGGAAATGTATAGATTTTAAGGAAATATTCTCACCAGTGGTGAAGATGACATCCATACGGATGTTACTTGGGTTGGAGGCTAGTATGGATATGGAGATAGAGCAGTTAGATGTTAAAACTGTCATTCTCCATGGTGACCTGGAAGAAGAGATCTACATGCACCAACCAGAGGGGTTCAAAGTCAAGGGAAAAAAGCATATGGTGTGTGGGCTTAGGAAGAGTTTGTATGGGCTGAAACAAGCTCCAAGGCAATGATACTAGAAGTTCAACTCGTTCATGTTAAAGCATAGATATGACAGAACAAAGTCGGACCACTGTGTATTCATGCACAAGTTCTCAGATGGTGATTTCTTAGTTCTGCTGTTATACGTTGATGACATGCTCATCATGGGTAAAGACATCAAGAAGATTGATAGGCTAAAACAGGAGTTGGGCAAGTCATTTGCGATGAAAGACTTGGGCCCGACTAAACAGATCTTAGGAATGGAGATAACCCTGACAGAAGCAGCAGAAAGCTTTAATTGTCACAAGAGCAATATATTGAGAAAGTCCTAGAGCGGTTCAATATGAATGCAGCGAAGCCGGTTAGTACTTCACGGGATGATCACTTCAAATTGAGTGACAAGCAGTGTTCAAAGATGAAGGCAGAAGTAGATGAGATGAGGAAGATACCCTACGCGTCAACGGTATAAAGTTTGATGTATGGTATGGCGTGTACGCGCCCAGATATAGCTTATGCGGTTGGTGTTGCCAGCCGATATCTTGTTAATCCTGGCAAAGAACATTGGGCAACAGTGAAATGGACACTGCGGTATCTAAGAGGCTCATCTAGGTTGAGCCTATGCTATGGTGACGGAAAACCTGTGTTAGAAGGCTACACAGATGTAGATATCACAGGTAACATCGACTCTAGGAAGTCTACACCAGGGTTCATATTCACGTTTGCAAGGGGAGCGGTTTCTTAGCAGAGCAAGCTACATAAGGTCGTAGCATTGTCGACGACAGATCCCAAGTATATTGCGGTCACTGATGTATGTAAAGAAATGTTTTAGATAAAGATGTTCCTACAAGAACTTAGCCTGAAGCAGGAGCAGCACGTGGTCTATTGTGATGGTCAAAGTGTTATACACTTGAGCAAGAATCTAAGTCAGCACTCGAAGTCAAAGTACATAGAGATTCGGTATCACTAGATCAGGGATACTTTGGAACAGAAGGTGTTACAGCTTGAGAAGGTTCACACGGGCGATAATGGGTCAAACATGATGACCAAGGCATTGCTTAAGGGCAAGTTTGAGGTTTGTAGAAACCAGGCTGGCTTGAAGAAGGCGAATTCCTCCTGAGTCAGAAAGGGAAAATTTTGATAGGGTTTTCCTCCCAAATTCAGAGGAGAGGTAGTGCAGCACGGATGTCTTAAATCTTATTTCACAACGTTGCTCGACTAGTCGAGTGGGCGGCTCGACGGGTCGAAGGGAGCTGCTCGACTAGTTGAGTACTGCTCGACTTAAAGTCTAGCAAGCTAGATTTTTTGGCCTTCACCAATCGAGGGTCAGGCTCGACTAGTCGAGGGTTACGCAAATTCTGCGCGGATTTTGTGCGGACTGAATAAATTTGTGGCGGTTTCGCAGAGGTGTGGAAAGGGAGTTTCCTAAACTATAAATAAGGGTCCCTAGGGCTATTTTAGGGTATGCGAAGGCATTTTCACGAGCAAGGAAGAGAGAGAGAGAGAGGAAGCTTGTGGAAGGGAGGATTCTGCTTGTAGAGGTGATCTACAGCGCAATCGACGTCTCAGTGCTTCTATGTCCTCGTGATCAGTGAGATCTCCTGTTTTCATTATTCTCTTATTGTTCATCCACTCCTACGTGAGTGAAGAAGGTTTGATCCAAGCGGTGTGTGCTTGTGATCGGTTATAACGTTCTACTTCATAGTGAATTGTTGCTCTGGACTAGGTCCCGTGGTTTTTTACCTCTTCGAGGGTTTTCTACGTAAAATCTCTTATGTCATGTGGTTTGTGATTTGATTTATTTCATTGCTTTATTATATCCCATAATTTTAGTGTTTTGGGAAGCGAGATCCTAAGGTATTTTGTGCAACGCTCCCAACAACCACAAGAAAACATTGGTGATTAAATGCCCACTATCAAATACTTCTTAAGGCCTACTTCAATGCAGGTTTGCCATTGGACTTGTTGATTTGGTCACAATGACTCGATGAAGGAAAAGCACAAATATAAACTTGATCCAAAACTTTTGTGGCCCATTAAGTTTTCAATGGTGAGCATTCAATCACCATTATTTCTTACTCGATAGTCGACTTGAGTTCTATTTAACTCTTTTTTTTTGTCTCATGCCCTAAAATGATGGGATGGATGGATGGGGTGGATAAAGCACATACATCATAGTGAGCCAGCTAGTGGGCCCACCATGATGTTTGTGGGAAATACACTCCATCCATCCGTTTTGCAAGCTAATTTTAGGACATGGGATTGAAAATGAGCTGGATCCAAAACTCAAGTGGGCTGCATGACAGAAAATAACGAGGTTTCAGTAACTACCGTACATGGTTTTTACGTTTTCACCTCATCCTAATGGGAATGACCTTATAAACGATTCTGTATGGATTAGTACGAAATGCTTTCACGTTTTTACTCTTCCGTCACATGTCCTAAAATGAGCTCTCAGAACAGATGAACAGAAGGATTTCTCAAACATCATGGTGCCACCTAACGTCTCATTGCAGTAACTTCCCGCGAGAAAAGCTTTTGTAGGAAATTTGTGTCCCAGCGCGTAATACGCGTCCAGAAATCCTTCACGATCGATTTATGAAGGGTATTCTAAAAAGGGAAGTGAATTGGCTACTCCCCCTGCCACCTACCAATGGCTATGATCGGTGCTCTGTGGGCCCCACCATGATGTATGTGTTTCATCCATGCCGTCCATTTATATTTTTAGATCATTTTATGGTATGAGACCAAAAATGAGGTATATCCCAATCTTAAGTGGACCACATTATAGGAAACAATTTTGAATGAACGTCCACCATTAAAAACTTTTTGGGGTCCATAAAAGTTTTGGATCAATCTGATCTTTGTTTTTTTCCCTTTCATCTGGGTCTGTATGACTTAATCAACAGATTGGATGTCAAATAAATAGTATAGTGGGACTTAGGAGGATTTTAATGATGGATATCCAATCGGTATTATTTTCGATTGTTCGAAGACCTGTTCGATGACATCGAAAGCAGTTTGATGACATTGAGATTTTTGCAAATTTCTGGAGTAACTCGTTGGAACACTCTGGACACATTCTCGATAACTCGAAGGACTGTCCGATGACATCGAAGGACCGTTTGATGACATCGAAGGTATGTTTGACGACATGAAGAGTTACGTAGTGTGAAAGGCATCACGCAGTGTGAAAAGACACGACTTTCTAATTCGATTTATGTTCGATGACATCGAAGGCATTACGCAGTATACGTAAATTTGAGGTAGTTTTCAAAGATGGTCGGACAAAGGCTATAAATATGGGTTCTTTGAGGAGTTTTAAACATGAATTAGGTTTTCAATATAAATTAGGTTTTCAGGAGTAGAGCCAAAGGGTGGAGTAGCCTCCCAAGAATTTTTCTTCTTTCCTTAATTAATTTTAATATTTTCTTTATAAGATTTAGTTTCAATCATATCTATGGTTGGCTAAACCTCTTAGTTAGGGCTAAGTGGTGAAGCTTGTAGTATGTTTGAATTATTTTCTTACTTTGATTCTTGTTTTTCTTGAACCTCATTGATTTCTAGTTTGAATTTAAGGAATATTTTTAGTTTTTTATGATTTATCATGACTCAAATTACAATAGATGTTATGATAGCTTTGAATATCTTCTTTTCCATTATGAGATTATGAGATTGGTAAATCCTGTTGTTCACCATCGTCTCTTGGGCATGGTAGGATGATGGAATCCCTTCCAATCATCATAATACTCATTCATGTGTGACTGGGTCAATGAAAAGTTCAAATTTAGTTTAATTGCTTCATCTTCCAATTGGATAGGATAAGACTCCAATTCCAATTATGTTTCTTGAATCAAGTGATATAACATCTTGATAGGTATAAGTGGATCCTTGGCGCTCTAGTTTCCTTCTGATTATTGAAATTCCATTCACAATTACTCTCTTTTATTCCATATTTAGGTCTAGATCTTATTCTAGTTTTAGTTTTAGTTATTTTCAGAATACGTACAAGTTTAATCCCTGTGGATTCGACTTCGGTCTCACCGAGTTATTACTACATTACGAACCTGCGCTTGGGGTTGTGAAGCACCCTTTGCACCCTTTGCACTCAACGAGGAGCACGACCAGATGCCTCAGGATGGACGAGGACGAGGTCCCCCCTATATTAGCATCATCAGGAGCCGAGCTCTGGTGCTCAGAAGCACCCTTTTCACCCAAAGTCTCATAAGCTCAGGCCCACTCATCCCTCATGGAAGGCATATCTAGATCAATCGCCTCAGTCGAGTAGAGGGGCAACGACAATAGTGACAACCCTCGCCATTACTAGATCAATTGTAGGGGCAGCAACAACGGCAACCTCGACCGTAGTCAAATAAACTGTGGGGGTAGCAGCCATGACCAAAGGGGCATTGGGAAAAGGAGTCGCGAGGGTAGGTGATGTTTTCTTTATGACAACTCTCATCCTATATAGCTCCACCTCGACCAGAGCCCTCTGCTTTCTCAGTTGAGGGTGATTAGACATCCATGTAAAAAAAAGTAAATAATAAGTCAAGATGCGTGGAGATGCGATTAGAAGAACTATCGACTGGTGACAAAGCTATCGAGCTAAGAGACTTATCGCCTGGAGTAGGGCTGAATTAACGCAGAAGCTCGGCAGTGACCAACCTTTTATAATCTAGCTGCTCAACAGGTCGTAATCGAGCGATCCTGACCTATTACATCCGATAGTAAGATAAGTTGGGCTGCGACCTGCGAAATATGACGTCAACATCAAAATGAATTAAATAAGATGCAAGATTAGGATCTTGGTATGTGATTTGACCTAACAAGGCCTGGAAAGTTGGGACCCGAGTTGATAATCTCTCCAGCTCAGCCACCGGAGCCTCAAATCCTTTAGACATAAAAAACAACTTGTCATTTCAGCCCTTGCTGGAGGATGGACTATTGGTAATAATGGCTTGGCCCTTACTTGACTAAGAAGTAAAATATTATTAGCCATGAGAGCGGGGAATGTTCTTAGTCTGTTATAAGTAGATGAGCTTGTCCACTATGAGTACAGAGTTCCCGACTAGTTGTCAGAGGACGTAGCAACCAAAGATAACTTGCCACACATTAGGGTTCAGTTGTCTTGGGGCGACTCTAAGACAACAAAGTACCTCTCTCGCCAAAGGGAAGAGAGGTAGATGAAGGTCGTATGTAAAAAAAAGCGGGATACAACACGAACCTCATAGGAGGTCAGCTCGGGGAAGGTGAAGACCCACCAAGTTGGGAATACTGTAAACCGACTTAAGAAATTTCAAATCAACCATAGTCAATTGTGACACAAAGGTGTTAATAGTGAGGACCGGCTCACCAGATGTAGAGGTCGACTCCTTAGCACGCGATTCCTCATCACGCGGTTCCATCTCATATGGGGGACGACCCTCGATGACTAGACTTAACAGATGGTAAGGATTTGGAATTAGAAGTGCCACTCTCTGACTCATTCGAGACACGTTTAGACACGGTGGCTGCACCGGAATCCTCCTCAGAAGACATTGAGAGAGGATGAGGCAAAAGGAAAGAAAGCGGAAGAAAAAAAGAGAGAAGAGCTATGGGAAAGCGTACCGGCAGTACTCTGGCACGAGGACTGCAAGGGTAAGAACATGCCAGATATTGGGAAGATGATGGAAGGAAGAGTGGCAACAGGTTGGCAAAGCTCTGACACCTCATTTAGCGAATGAGCAAAAACAAATGAATACTCGGGATATTTATATAATTTCCGTATGTTGCAACTATCCCCGTACAATGCCACGTGCTGGCATGAGATTTCAAGGCGATGCCTTGACTGACGCGCCTCTCCACGTGGCATCATAAGGTTCACACATGACTAATAGGTTGGCAATTATCACCACTTGATTTGCTCAGAATCCGAGGCGATGTTTGCAATAATGGCACACTTCTCCATTTTTTGCACCATTGACAATACCTTTTCAACTTTCGCGCTTGTTGCCAACCTTTCAGCTCTTGTCTATGCCAGTTGGTGAAAAATTCGAGTTGAGTTCAAAATTCAAAAAGTACGGGCTGTTCAAAAATTGAATTTGAAATTCCCACATATCTAGACTAGTATGATATCTCACTTCCGAGCTCGTACATGCTGAGCTCGGAAATTGGGGGAGGGGGGACTATTGTGGGGAAAACCGATTTGGTCCCTTAAACGGGAAGAACCATAATTATCTAACAAGGGATATGCCTCCGAGCCGAGGTAACCTTGAGCTCAAGTAACCGAAGTCCAAGTACAAGGGCCATCGACACACGATGGGTAGTTCCTCCGACTCAAAGATGAGCCACAGAGATGAATTGGCTAAAGGATAAATATTAGTGGGAGAGGACTCGCCTCACCAGGAATGTCTACATCACGAGTAAAAGACTCATGGGGAAGGAGCTCGAACCCCAAGCTCCCCAACACCCCCAGCTGACCAAGTCGACCACCGCCAGAGACGGTACGAGGAATTCAGAAGGGATCTCACCCCATACTCAGAAGAGGACCTGGCCTAATCTCGGTCGAAGATTATACCAATGGATACAAGCTCGACGACATATTTGGAGGCAGTTTCCCATAAAAAAAAGATACTCTCCAAGGTATTACATTAATACATGGCGGTTTCATAATAGCCTCCGGAATCCTTTATATATAACTATCCCAAACTAGAAGGAGATAAAAAGGGTAAGATTCAAATCCTAATCTACGGCCTAGGTGATAACCTGGGAGCCTAACTTAGGCATTAGAGGGTCTACCGCCGCCACGGCACTCCTGCTGTCCATGTCTTCTCCAATCGCTGTGTGTCCATCAGATTTGAACTTCCACATGGATGGCATCCGTTGTTGGCAAAAATACAAAGATAACATATATCACGGTGGGCCCGCATATCTCCCACCCCTCCGTCCCTCCAATTCTTGGTAGGTAGCACCCAATCTGCGCACAACCAAGATAGGCAATACCTCATTCAATTACAGGTTTGTTTGTGTGGGCCAACACGGCATGTATTTTCATCAAATCCATTAATCAGGTGTAAATCAACAGGATTAAGACAATATACAAATATAAGCCTATGAAAGAACTGAGTTGGGCCAAACCCTGTGAAATTAAAGATATTTGGAGCAATCTTACACTGTCCCCTTTAGTGCGGCGTCGTGTGAGTGTTTTAAACATATTTTTTTTTAACATACGGTTCAAATATTGGTCCTCACCTGATGGACGGATTGGATTTGACAAATACAACACGATGGACCCAGAGAGCATGTATTCTTTATGTGCCGTGCAAAACAGGCGTTGTAGAAGATTCCGGTCCAATTGCAGTAGCGTTTCCGTAGATATCCGAATCCAGCACCCCTAGCGTATCCTGCGGGAGCACCGTTCAAGCTCAACCCACAAGCTAACTATCCATTCACAGTCTCGGCTCGGTCCTTGAGCTTTGCAACCAGGCCATGGTCCAGGAGGCACGCCTGCCCGGCCCACTTTGACATCCCACTTTGAATACCGGCTTTGCTGATTTTCTTTCCAACCGTCTATTTTCTTGTACAAGTGTGCCCCACCTAATGACTGGCGGCATAAGCAGCACCTGTCACATTTTCAATCTCTCACATCATATCCAACGGTTGGGATCATTTGTGTAGAGAGGAATGCTTCCCCAGGGCCTAACAACTTGCGGGACTTCCCTATTAAACGGTTCCGATCATTCACGCACGTGGCATTACCTCGTGAAATTGGTTGTCCCGCGGTGCACGTTTCTTTTCCTGGAGAACAAAGAACCGTCGACGAGACGACCCCCAACGGCGAACGCAACGACGTTATTAACCCAATGCCAGTCTGAAGAAATGAAAGTGAGAGAGCGAAGAGGGTGAGGGGCATTTTTGTCACTAAAATATAGTGGCATTTCCGCAAATAACCAAACTCCGCTCTCACCTCGATCGGTCGCCGTGACGACGAACGGTAAACGCAGAGACGATATAAATACCCAAAAAGAGAGAGAGAGAGAGGAAAAACCAAGGGTTTTTTCTTCTTCCTAGGGTTTTTTCTTCCTGCGATTTTCTTTTCTAGTTGC
The DNA here is from genome assembly GCF_029962835.1 of Magnolia sinica. Lineage (NCBI taxonomy): Eukaryota > Viridiplantae > Streptophyta > Magnoliopsida > Magnoliales > Magnoliaceae > Magnolia > Magnolia sinica. The sequence continues at coordinate 61,772,656 of NC_080587.1, read as the reverse complement.
GATCTCGATCGTGAAAATGCAGATTAGGGATTCTTGAATCCCCTCATTCGATGCTCGAGATGATCAAGAATCTCTTCATGTTCCGATTCGAAGCAGAGAAGGTCAGGAAACGACGAATCTCGATCCTCCTAATTTGATTTTCCTCCCTCGATTTTATTCATCTGTTGTGATGGCTGATGCTCTTTCAATTATCCCGGCGTCTGTTCTTCGGAACCTTGCCGACAAGCTTTATGAGAAACGCAAGAATGCTGCCCTCGAGGTACGTTGATATTTTTCTTTTTTCTTTTTCTTTTCTAATTGTGATTTTGATTATGCTTTTGCTTGGTTTTTGAATTGTTTGTTTTGGATTCTCAAAAAAAAAAGGTTGAAGGGATTGTGAAGCAATTGGCGGCAGCAGGGGACCATGATAGGATAACGGCGGTCATCAATCTGTTGACTACAGAGTTCACATACTCCCCACAAGCGAATCACCGGAAGGTTTTATCCTTTAATTTCAGATTTTTTGTTGATTTTTATTTTTATTTTATAATTATAATTATAATTATTTTTGCGGGACTAATGAAAATTGGCAAGGAATGTAAATTTTAAGTAAAAAAGTGTTTTTTCTTTCATTTCTTTTGGGTAGGGTGGATTAATAGGACTTGCTGCAGCGACGGTTGGTTTGACGACTGAAGCTGCTCAGCATCTTGAGGTAAGGAGTTTATGACAAAGATCTATAGACATAGAAATCCATGTGCACTTTTCTAAAGTTCTAGATTCTTTTTTATTGTAGTAAAAGATATGTTGAAGAAAACTGAAGTTGTATCATAAAATAGGAGAGACGTCATATACTAAGACTTAGTCTACGGTTATATCATTCGCTTCCCTATCGACATGTTTGAATGGGATGCTTAATGACGTGGATGAATGAGTTGCATTTTTCTTTTTAGATCCTCTGTTTTCAACCAGTTCTATGAGAAACAATAAGTACATTACAAGTGCTCATCTTTCCCAAAAAAAAAAAAAAAAAAAGAAGTTACAAGTGCAGCTGAAAACTTGCTATAACAGCCAACATGGGGGAAGCCTATGAAAGACAATGAAAAAAAATGCCATTCCTTGTTCAAACTTGTTATCTGAAAAACTACAAGTGCAGCAGAAAACTTGCTATAACAGCCAACATGGGGGAAGCCTATGAAAGACAATGAAAAAAAATGTCATTCCTTGTTCAAACTTGTTATCTAAAAAACTACAAGTGCAGCTGAAAACTTGCTATAACAGCCAACATGGGGGAAGCCTATGAAAGACAATGAAAAACAAAATGTCATTCCTTGTTCAAACTCGTTATCTGAAAAATCTGTGATTTTTTGCAAGGGTCCATGATGGCGTATCCTTTGACATGAATTTTAGTCCTCTAGTTGCAATTCAGAGATGAATTTGATGTAGAAAATAGTCCACAGACTGTTATGCACTGCAATCGCATAACAGCCACACGGGGGAAGCCTATGAAAGACAATGAAAAAATGTCATTCCTTGTTCAAACTCTTTATTGGGAAATCCATGATTTTTGCAAAGGTCCACGATGGCGTAGGCTTTGACATGAATTTGTAGTCCTGTTGGTGTGATTCGTACATGAATTTATTGGAAGACTGTCTTTTCATCCGATTCCTCGACATTGCCATCTTCTCGCTGATGAGGATGCACTCCTTGATGTTGTGTGGATGTTGTCAAATTATCCAATTGACTGAAAATCTCATGGAGTATTCTCCATATAGAATCACATCTCCTCACTATTTCTTTCTTCTTTTTTTTTTAAAGAGTAATCTCCTCACTATTTCTTCCATGATATTCATCTTGTTGCTTGCCATTAAATTGATGTAAGTCCATGAATGAATTTGCTTTGAGACCAATTTGACGTTGGCTGGATGAGAAACAAGAAAGGGGAAGGGGATGGATTTTTGCACAACAAAAAGAAAAACTTGATCTTTTAGAGTGTTCTCACTTTACGAGAGAATGCTCTCTCTTAGTCTTTGTTTAGATTGATGCAATCCAAATAGTAACCATGGAAAAGAAAATGTTTTCCATAGATGTTACATTTTCTGTCGATTGCAACCATGAAGTCACTTGGGAAAACGGTTTTTGCTTTCCATGATTTTCCTAAAAGGGGGCCTTTTTCCTTGTAAAAACTTGATATCTCATTTACATCCCTTTTTGAGAAGCAGATTCACTTTTTGACCATTGACAATCCCACATTTCCTTGGATATGATGGAAACTAAACAAACAACCTTCTAAGGATTTTTTTTCCATGGATTTCCTTATCCACGTTTTTCCTTGGATGTGAGGTTTCCATTCCAAATCTACTTTTTGCATTCCATCAATCCAAATAGGCTGCAAACTCATGCTTCTTTGTATTCCAATCTCATTCATCAACTCTTTCATCACTTGTGGCCTTAGAGGTCTTATATAGACCAAAATAGAAAAGATGAAGATCCAAATAAGATCTTACAAATCTAGACTTTACTAACTTTAAATCTAAATCATATCCTAATGTTGAAATCTAATGAAAGATCTTCCCAAAGTAGGAATTCACTGTAATATCCTATTAAAGATGCTCTAAGGAGGTGTTTGTTTTTTCAATTACAAGTGTAAATGGGAGTAAATAGGTAATAATGACATTGAAGGGTGTTTGTTTGAGAGGAAAATACCCATGTAATTACAACTCGAAAACCACGTCCAAATGCATGAAATCAAAGAGGAATTGGGCACCGTTATAATCCATGGGTCCAACCATGATGTATGTGTGTGATCCATGCTTTCTATCCATTTTACCATCTGATGTTAGGGCACGAGCCCAAAAATGAGGCTTGGAAGCTCAAGTGGACCACACCATACGAAACAGGGGGGTTAATGACGTCCATTGTTCAAAATTGAAACCTTCCTAGGACCCACAGGGATGTGTATCTATCATCCAACTTGTTCATAAGATCACACCGACATGTATGAAGGGTATACACAAATATCAGCTTGATCCAAAACTTTCGTGGCCCCCAAGAAATGTTTAATGTTAGGCGTTCAATTCCCACCATTTCCTAGGTGTGGTCCACTTGACCTTCGGATCCTCCTCATTTTTTGGCTCATGCCCTAAAAGGAGTTGGTGGAATGGATGGATGGCGTGGATAAGATACAAACATCACGGTGGGCCCCACAATTTTTACATGCGGAAATTATATGGACTCTGAAGCTTTGCAAACAAGCTCCCTGCCAACCTTAACATTGGGAATGCTGCTGTAAATACACCAGTAAATTATCATGACTTATTTACATTGAATTTCAATTGTAAATAAAAGATCAAACACCCCCCTACCCCTAAGGCAAAAATATCCCAAAATAGAAAATAATTACTCAATGTCCCAGAAGATCCTATTAAAAATAGAATATTTGTTAAATAAAGACTCGAATGAATCAAGCTACAACGTTGGGGATCTGTATCTCAAAAAATCTACACAATTCCATGTGTGGGGCCCACTGATTGGACGGTAAACTGAGATTTTGGGCCCACATGTTCATTGCATGCTTATTGCAATCGTTCCATCTTGCATTAGGGTGCCTAAATTGATTCTGATGGTAGTTTACTAGAGCTCTTTAGGGTATTCAAGCTGCAATTGCAGGAAGTATGAACAAAAGTCGCAATAGTTTTGTTTGTGGGCAAGGTATTCAATAACAATAATGATGGCCATAATTGCTATCCTTATGGCCATTACGATACTGGCTGTAACGGCTGTTATGATCCTGTAACGATCACTTTTTTTTTTTTTTTTTTAAAATTGTTTGAAGGAAGAAAATGTATCAGGTCCATATCCGCTGTTACTGGCTAGTTACAGGCCATTTTTTTTTTCAAAATGGGCAATACAACATTGTATCGCATAATGGCCCACCATTGCCAATTTGTAATGGTCATTACGTAACCATTTTTTCAATACCATGGGTGGGGGAGCATGGAAGCATATGTTTTAAAATGCTAGCAAATACAATAGCTAAGGTGCAGGAGGTGGAGTGCAAGTTTGAAGTGTGATCATACATCATTAAGATTTTTGGAAGATCAGATACAAGGATGAATAACCTTTAGAACTCCCCATTGTTTTAAATTTTTTTCTTCCATGGCGGAGTGAGTATGAGATCTGTAGTAAAATTAATGGTTCATTGAAGAGAGACCAGCACCGGGGCAAAAAGTTCATTAAACAAATGTTGGGGGAGAGGTGTTGGCATATGCAGGTTTATTGGCATTAAAGGCATCAAATGATGCTGAGGTGTGTGTGCATGTGTGTTTTTTTTTTTTTTTGGTTGATTATGTATTTATTTTCTTCTCCATTGTGGTCCTTTGGTTGTAGAATGTGATGCATCAAGTACAATCCAATTGTTGAGTTCTGTTAAACCTTTCATCTGAAGGCCAGATACTCATTTGGAGGAGGTTTGTGATCTTAGGTAGCTGATGAAGTTCTGTTTTCATTATATTCAGAGAGAGGTGGATGAGGGTTGTAGATTAGTTTGCAGGGTGCTCTTACTATCTTTAGGGCCTCCTTGGATGTATGATGTATCCAAAATGAGGAATATGGATTGTGCATTCCCTCCCATGCGCATTTTGCAGAAGCAGGAGTGCAGGACTGTGTCTCATCCCCCAAAATGCATGTTGCAGGATACCTCCTGTTTTCTCTTCTGCATTTTGGGTGCTAATCCATGTTGTTTCAAGCAACTTGCCTTTTTATCCAATATGAGAAATTTGTGGTTTATGGCTGTCTCACTGCATCTGTTGGGTTTTCTAACAGGCCCTTATTGTATTTTGGGAACTCCATCAATGTCCTGTTTCTTGTTTTCTTCCAATAGGATTCCTGTATGAACAGTCCTCTAAGTGTACACCTGTGAATTGTGATGGACCACAAGCTTATAGCCTGAAATAGGTCTAGGAATTGGAGTCATGTCATTAAGTAATCATCTCAGTGCCAGCACACAGCCTAAACGGCATCTTGGTGGGTTCTGTTCTGTACCTGGCTTGATGTCCTATCTGACCTTCACATTTTTGTCCTTAACACATGAAACTTCTAAGTAACAGCTTCATGGATAGGCCTAAACTATTGCTTCTTTGTACAGACCTTATTTAACTCCTTGAGACTGGATGACCTAATCAACTTATCTCTCTCAGGTCCAGACACATCCTCCATGCTAAGCAACTGGTGGATGGTTTTTTAAGTTATCATAGCTTAACTTCATTTGCTTATTTTTGTTTCTCTTTTTGCAATTCTTGTAAATGCTTAAGAATATATTCAGCTGGTTACTTGCCAATAGTCAAACTAAGTCAACTTCTCCGACTCACTGAAAAGAGGAAATAATGGTAAAAATTCAAGAGGGAACTAGTGAGACTTTTAGTTGTGTTGCTGGCTGAAGTCTTTGATGAGTCTTGAGTTGAGTTGATTGTAAATTGCATGTGGAGCCAAGTTGATGTAGTAAGTCAAGGTTAAAGCATTTATTTTTAAACTGATGGTAGTTGAAGGTATTCTATAACAGTCTGTATGTGCATTCTGATTTTGAAATCACACTAATTTCCTGATTTGTATGTTTGGTTATATTCTAATCTCAATGTTTTCATGTGAATTGCTTTATTCTGGATCAATTGTCTTTCTTTATTTCTTTTCTTCGGTGTTCTATCAGTAATTTCTTTTGGATGTAACCTGCCAGCAAATTGTACCACCTGTACTCAACTCCTTTGCTGACCAAGATAGCAGGGTGCGTTATTATGCTTGTGAAGCGCTATATAACATAGCAAAGGTGAGAGCGGATGGGGTGCTTTTATTTATATTTCTAGATACCCTATCAATAACTGTTCTGTGTTATCTAGCCTAACCTATACTCTAGCTGTTTTGCAGGTTGCAAGGGGGGATTTCATTGTATTCTTTAATCAGATATTCGATGCACTTTGTAAGCTTTCGGCAGATTCAGATGCGAATGTGCAGAGCGCTGCTCATCTTTTAGACCGGCTTGTGAAGGTATGCCATCAGTGCATTTTCAGTTTAACTCTTATGTTGGGTTGTGCCAATCAATGATATCTACTTGCATAATTTAATATTTTCAACTAATAACCAGGATATTGTTACTGAAAGTGATCAGTTCAGGTGCACCATCTATCCTTATAATTTCTATATTGAATTTATAGATAAAGTATTCAGCATAAAGAAAAAAGAAATTGGAGAAATATGGCTGTAGGACTTCATATACTGTCTTCGTGTTTTTTTTTTCAGCATCGAAGAATTTATACCACTGCTAAGGGAGCGCATGAATGTTCTGAATCCCTACGTCCGCCAATTTTTGGTGGGATGGATCACTGTACTGGATAGTGTTCCTGATATTGATATGCTTGGTTTTCTTCCAGATTTTCTTGATGGTAACTGTGCCTTAGTGACATTTAACAAACTCCTTTAAGCTACATCTTGTATTGCCACTTGAATTTACATGCTAACTCATAGGGCTTCAAATGTTCAGGTTTGTTCAACATGTTAAGTGATTCCAGCCATGAAATACGGCAACAGGCTGATTCCGCACTTTCTGAATTTCTCCAGGAGATAAAAAACTCTCCAGTAAGTCTTCAATTCCAACGCCCCCCCCCCCCCTTTGGATTCTTTTCTGTAATTAATAATTATATAAGAAACTTGCTGATTTTTCTTCCTTACAAGACATTATCAAAACATTCCCACCCACCCCTTTTTTTTTGGTTTCCCCTAGTTTATGGCTTAATCTAGACAAGAAAATGCTGTTAGATAGTTCTTTTTATGAGCAGAATGGTGGTAGAGATCCATATTTATTTGACCAAGCATTTTAAAAGAGAAAAGATTTCCTTTTAAATCGGTATGGTTCATTTGTCTTGTAATTTTTCTGACTAAACAGTGCTACTCTGAAGTCTGTAGATTATGGTCGTATGGCTGAAATATTGGTACAAAGGGCAGCTTCTTCCGATGAATTTACCCGTCTGTGTGCTGTCACTTGGGTAAGGAGATAGGCTTAACATAAAATTCATTGAGCAATCTGTCATGTTATAGCGTCTCTATTTCATTTCACTTTCCTAGTATATTGTTCTGCTTTATGTTCTGTTGTGAAAGGATGAATGTTTCTTTGTTTGATGAATGATGGCTAATTATTTGAAATAGACCAAGTACCTGCTGCTGGTTATAATTCAGTCAGATAGCTAATTTCTCTTCTGCTACTTTGCTGTATAGATAAATGAATTTGTAAAACTTGGTGGAGACCAGCTTGTTCCTTATTATGCTGATATTCTGGGAGCCATTTTGCCTTGCATATCTGATAAAGAGGATAAAATAAGAGGGGTAAAAAATTCTTCATTTGTTTAATGATTGCATCTCATGCAAATGCCTGCTCATGTTATTTTTATTTATTTTTTCTTTCTTCCCTATCATCTTGCACTCTCCACTCTTTTTATTCCCCAGGTTGCTCGTGAAACCAATGAAGAGCTTCGTGCTATTAGGGCTGATCCAGCTGAGGAGTTTGATATTGGAGCCATCCTCTCAATTGCAAAGAGGTACAGTCTTTGTCACCTGAACAACCAGCTTGATTTAAAGGTTACTTGAGGTCTCAATAATTTTCGGTCAACATGCCTATTGTACTTCAAGGAGAAAGCATGACAGAAAAGTTTCTTTATTTCATGCTATAAGTTAGTTGATGGGACAATGCTTCTCTTATCACTTTGTATTATGATCAGATGGTGATTTTCTGTGTACTGGTTTTTTCCAGACAATTATCTAGTGAATGGGATGCTACTCGAATTGAGGCATTGCATTGGATTGCAACACTTCTGGCCAGGCATCGTGCAGAGGTAGCCATTGATCATCCCTCCTTTATAATGCAGTGAGTGCATGTGCACTCAGAGGTTGATCTCGTGTTGGAAATTTGCTTACCTGATCTCTAATGTTGTTTTCACTGCCACCGTTCATTTGAGCTAATGCCATTTTCTGGATTTAACAAGTTTACAATTAAAGAATATTAGTTTTTTATAGTTAACAATTGCAAAAGGTGTAACATTTTCTCCAAATTGTTGGCTAGGATGTTCATTAAAAGGTAGAGATTGATTTGAGATTTGTATATTGATGCACATGTTTCTGAAGAAACTTCTTCTATATCTACTTAGCGATTGTTCTTTATCTTTATTTTTTTATTTTTGAGAGATAATGCAGAGGATTGTATTAATAAAAGGAGCAGAAAAGAACAAAAGGAAAACTGATCTGCTGAGATAGCAGAACAGTTAGGCATATCAAAATGCAAAGTTACAGACTAGAGGTTTAACAGAATAGGCGGCCCACTCGACCAGACAGTGAATCGCCCTAAAGAAAGTGGCGTCCACAGGGCTGGCTCTGTCATTAAAACATTGATTATTCCATTCAATCCAAACAGCCCACCAGACAGCAAGGAGGGCCATCGATTATTCTGTTCAAGTGTTCAACCCAAACAGCCCATCATTCTTTATCTTTGGGCAGTTATTTGATACTCTGGCTATGTATGCTGCTTGATACTCAGGCATGTAGAAATTGTACATGTGCCATGTGCCATATGTTTACTCAAATTAAACTGACTAAATTATGGAACCCACTGTCAATAAGTTTCAATCTAAAAATCAAATATTGGTTGAACAATCCAAACTCTGATTAGTGTACACTTGCTTTTTGAAATGATTTTTTCATTTTTGACTGCCCAACACATGTCCAGCAATCTAATAAATTATATAACCAGATAATAGTAATATTTTGTTCAAGATACATCGAAACTGGTACCCATAATTTGGAACGGTTTAATTTGAATTACTTACATGCGTGCTTGCAATTTCTCAGTAATTTATAACTGCCTGCCTGTCATCCATCACGCCCTGCCATTGTATCAAAGTATATCTCTGTCTTATTGCTGTTGGCCATAATTTTCAAAATCCTATGATTCATGATTTGAGTCAAATCTTAAGCAACATGTTTTGAACCCCACCTTGAATCCTTTTTTATATGAATCCTATGATTCTATGATTTGAATCCTATGATTTAGGATTCAAATTATACTTGTTGCTCTCTTCCATTTTGAGCTTCACTTGGCTTTCATTTTATATTTTTAATTTGTTGGGGGATTTAAGAATCCTTTAGAAACGTTTCAAAAGAAAAAAGGAAAAAGGAAAAAAAAAAAGAATCCTGTCTAATCACCACTTGTTCTAAAAGCTCGAGCCGTCAAAGGAATGTGTATCAATGTATATCAAGGGACTTTAACACTCCCCCGCACGTGCGGGGTGGAACTCCGCGTGAGAACATACTGGGCAAGCCTCCCCCCCCGTGGGAGAATACATTAGGGAGACATATTTTATGCTTCTAGGATTCAAACACTTGACCATCTGCTTTGATACCATGTCAAATCACCACTTTATCTAAAAGCTCGAGCAGTCAGAGGATGGTGTATCAATGTATATCAAGGGGCTTTAACAAATCCTTTAGAGAAGGTAAATTATTTTATTTTGTTCTTTACAAGAGATTAAATGATACATATTCTCTAACTTTCAATCATACAGTTTTTTTTTTTTTTTTTTTTTTTTAAATATTTTTAATGACTTCTTAATTGATCAAAACACCAAATAGATATATGACTTATCTGGAATATTTTTATGGATGGTTATGATCAGGTTGACCTATATGTATTGCGGAATGATGGTTGGAAATCAAAATATCTTTTTTCGTTGGCTTATAGAATCAAATACTCTTTTTCCAACTTGATTCTACATTCAAGAAAAGTAGGAAGAACAGAAATTATTAAAGGATCCTTGCATGTTTTTCTAGGGAAATTTCTTGAAAGACCAAAAAAAAGAAAAAAGAAACATAAGAATCCTTTAACACTATCATCATATGGTATTACTTGGTGCATGTTGATTGCAAAAGGATGATTGATGAGTTTTTAATTTATTTCTGATTTTTTTTTTCAATTTTTAAGAAAATCATAAAAAAAATCTTAATTTCAATTCAATATGATTCAATCCCTATTACGATTTGTGATATGATAGCATTGCTCTTCAAAAAAAAAAAAAAAAAAAGAGAAAAAGATCTTGACAACATTGCTCTTCAAAAAAGAAAAAGAAAAAGAAAGATCTTGATAACATTGCGATTGCCATCTGATCCTATGTTTCGAGTTTGGAACTTTCTTTTATGTTTAATGTAATGCTTATTTTGAATACAACTGACCCAAGTTCATGCCTGTATCTGGAACAGGTATTATCTTTCCTGAATGAGATCTTTGATACTCTTCTCAAAACATTATCGGATCCTTCTGATGAGGTAATTTGCATTTCCATGCTTTGTACTTTTTAACAAACACACACACACACACACACCCATGTATGCATATATTTGTATGTATGTATATATATCATTTTGAATGGTGACAAAATTTTATTCAAAGAAAAAGCTAGGAGACATTTGTGGTGACCCTCTTGCCACTCTCTTGCGAGTGGAGGCTATCAGTGACTTTATTGGCAACTTTTGGAGAGAAGGAACAAGAAGCACCCAAAGAAGCGTCGAGAGCTATAACATACCAAAGACAAAATTAATCTCCAAGGCCCCAGAGATTTCCCCGAAACTCACCAATAAATCACTAGACAACTCTGTTCAATAATGAACTTCCCTGAGATAGAGTGACTAATCAAATGCAGTCCCTCTCTAAGTGCAATTAACTTTGTTTTTGTCAGCCCCATCTCGTCACTAGGACTGGAAATCCATCAGCACTTCTTATTTATTGTTTCTCAAAATGCAACTGTTCGTTGAGGGATCATAACTGCCCACTACTCTCCCATCAAAATTGAGCTTCATGAATCCAACCTGGGGCAGCTCTGATGGCAATTCTCTACACTGTACCTTTCCAGTTCATTCTCGAGTTTGTATATATTGATCTTGGAAGCATGATTATTCAAGATTTACATAATTGATTCAAAGTTAATTAGCAAAAGAACGAGAACGAAGAGAGACAGTTTTGAACTTTTTGTGAAATGGTTAAATTTCAAGATTAAGGTTGTCCACTGGCTTGCCTAAACATGTTGAGCTCTCTCTCTCTCTCTCTCTCTCTCTCTCTCATTTTTCCCAAAAGATTCTTTTACGTGTTTAGTTGGAAGACAATTTATTTTTTTTTTTAATTTTTAGTTTGACCGAACAACTCCAAATCATCTTCAATTTGAAGACTATTCTGAACTCTTGAACTGACATATTTGTGTTTTTAATGTCTCAGACAGCTTTCCATATAATAAGCTTAATTTCTTTTTCCTGTTTCAAACATATATGCACTTGCTAGCTGAAGACAAGGATACGTTCGTCTGCGTGCCTATGGATACAAACACCTTATACAGTCTCATTTAGTTTGTGTATCTCGCACATACTGTTCCATTTGTACGTATTTGAGCATGGAAAGGCTAGTTTTGGATCTGATTTCCTTTTAGATCAAGATGCTGGAATAAATTCCAAAGAGATTTAATCCTCACAGAGTGTGGTTCTTAATGCACTTGTTTGTGTGGTCAAAAGAATCAGTGTCGTTACTATTTGCTGGCAACCTAATTTGATAATCATGGTTTTTAATGTTTCAGGTTGTATCTGTAACAATATATGGCAGGAAAGACGACACTCCTGAGTGTTGGGTGTTCAACATGTTACTTTTGTCAATTGTATAAATTTAAAGGACTGAAGATAGGGAGTGCAGGTGGTGGGCTAAGTAGTCTTCTCTATATAGTGCTTTGGTGATTTGGAGGGCAATTGCAAAATCGAGAGTGAGGTTCAAGGAGGGGGTAGGTTTCTCCTTGGGGGATGGGATGAGAATCAGGTTTTGGGAAGATGTATGGTTAGGAGATATTGCTCGTCATGTGGGTTTCCCAAGGATATCTAGTCTATGACTCTATCATTGATAGCGGAAGTCCCCGAGGCTCTATGTTACTCCTTTTTGGGTAATGAAGTGGTTTGGACTCCGCTGTGTCACAGACTCACAGGAACCTATTGGAAGAAGAGGAATCTGATTTTATCCCTCTTTAATCGGTTAAGCAGCGCGCAACCTTTGCTAGATGCTAAGGATTTGCTGGTCTGGCTGAAGTGAAGTTGGGGAGATTCTCGGTGCGCTCTTTCTACAGGTTGTTATGTGACATCCATCTCGAAGGGGCATGGGGGATGCGGAATGCCCGTGAAAGCCTTTCATAGGAACTTCCTGCGACATGAAGCTAGGTGGGGCCCACCATGATGTTTGTGAGAAATCCACCTCGTTCATCTGTTTTGCCAGATCATTTTAGGACATGAGCCCAAAAATGAGGTAGATCCATAACTCACGTGGGCTGCATGATAGGAAAAAGTGGGTAGGGAGATTTCTATTGTTGAAATCTCCCTGGGGTCCACCGTGATGTTTATATCCCATCCATGTTGTTTGTAAGGTCATTCCTACTAGGATGAACTAAAAACACAAAAATATTAGCCTGATCCAAAACTTGTGGCCCCATGAATGTTTCAACAGTGGACATTCAATCCTCACATTTTCTTGTTGAGCGGACCACTTGAGTTTTGGATCTACCTCATTTTTGGGCCCATGTCCTAACATGATCTGGAAAAATGGATGGACGGAGTGGATTTCTCACAAACATCACGGTGGGCCCCACCTAGCTTCCTGTCACAAGAAGTGTCTGTGAAAGGCTTTCTTAGGCAATCTGCATAACACAAGGGGCACACATCTTTTGTGTGGCATTATGGGGTCCCTCCTAAGGTTGTTGTGTGTTGGCTTGGCTAATTGGCAAGGGCAAAGTGCTCATGATGGATAACCTTCAGAAGAGGAATATGATAGTGATCAATGCTTGTTTTCTATGCTTCCAATTTGAAGAGTTGGTTAATCATTTGTTTATGCGCTGCCCCTTCTCTAATGAGATTTAGAAAATATTTTTGGGATTTCTTGGGTGATGCCTGAGTTTTTCTCTCGTGGCATGGTGGAGTTAGAAAGAAAGGGAGTGGGTTCTAGGGGAGGTTGGTGTTGCAAGCAGGTCTTTGGGCAATATGGGGGGAGCGAAATGTTTGGTGTTTTCGCAATTATAGGAAGGAGGTAGGGGAGGTTTTTCATTTGGCGAAAAGAGATGTAATAGTGAGTTCTAGAGGTTGGCGTTGCAAGCAGGTCGTTGGGCAATATGGGGAAGCGAAACATTCGTTGTTTTTGCAATTGTAGGAAGGAGGTGGGGGAGGTTCTTCAGTGGGCAAAAAAAGATGTAAGAGATTGGGCATTCTGTTTCAGGGGAGGGGGAGAGAGCGCTCTTCCCGCTTTGCTTTTGGCTGCTTTGTAGCTTTATTCTTTGTCCGTTCTGGCCCTTTATAATAAAAGCATCACCTTTCTCAAAGAAAAAAAAAAAGTGAAGAAGAGAAAATAGGTAGAGGGAATACCTTGGAGAGGGAGAAGAGGTGGTGAGGGTCAAGGATAGAAATGCCCTCAAGCACTTAAAACTAAAACATCTCCATAAAACCCTCTAATCCTCATGATGGTGCATAGATGTCACAAGCGTCCAGCATGTCCGATAAGTGGAGCAAGAGCCTGCCAGCAGTTTTAATGAACTTATCAGCAACTCGATCTAAAAGCTAAAACATCATCATAAACCCCTCTAATCCTCATGATGGTGCATGGATGTCACAAGCACCCAGCTTGTCCAATAAACAAAGGATCTGACATATGGAACTTGGAACAAGTGAAGGCGCAAGAACTTGCAAACAGTTTTGTGAACATATCAGCACCTTGATGATCTAACCTGGCACATGGAACTCAGATTTGATTACGACGATTTTCTGAAGAACCAAATGACAGTCTATTACACTATGCTTAGTTCTTTTAGAAATAATGAATTAAAAGCAATATGACTAGCTGCTTGATTATCACAAAACAAGGTCATGAGAGAAGAAGATCAGAAATCAAGCTCTATCATTAATGACTGAAATGAAATAAGGTCTCCTATAACATGGTAGTCTGCTTCAACACTTGATCTAGCCACAACATACTACTCCAAGCAACCAAGCTCCCCCCGCCAAAAGTGCAACATGTAGATGTCGATCACCAAGTCGCTATTTGAACCAACCCAGTTGGCATCAGAGTATACAGAGATAAAAAGATGACCACGAGAAGCATGGATAATACTATAATTGAATGAGCTGTGAAGCAAAGTGGCAACAGATTGTTTGGAGTGGGGAAGCATCTGTTTTAAAACATTTGCAAGTATAAACAACCAGGAAGCAGGAGCGCGAGTGTGAAGCGTGATTTGAAGTGGGAGTAGCACCTAAGTAAGGTAGAAGGTCTATGTAACCAAGCACAATACCATGACATGGAGAAAATTTTCAATATTAAGAATCCAACAAGTAAATTCTATAAGAGAGACATAAAGATTATGTATAATCGGGCTAATAATGTTTTTGTCTTAAGATATGGGGTGGAAATCGTCAGTTAAATTTGTTTACAAACCAATTTCTGATAGGCAGACACGTCCTCAGCAAGCTCTACCTTAATAAAAAGGAAAACGTCAATAAAAAAATTCCATAAATGGTAACCAGCTGGTTAGTGCTAAGAAACCAGCCTCATGTAGTAAATCCTAGGATATATATATATATATATATATATATGTATATATATATATATATGTATATATATATATATATATATATATATATATATATTTGAAGAGAGAGATTGATCTCTCTTTTGACTTTGTTGCTTTAATACCCAATAAAAGTTGCAGTGCATCCAAGTCCCGATGGAAAATATTTGACCTAGGGACCATTTTGCTTCGATTTGTTGAACCCCACTCAAAATTTGTATTTTGATCCTCAAAACAGGCCTAGATCCAGTCTAGTATTAGTTTCTAAACTTCCTCCATGGTTGAAATGTAGAAAGAGAAGAAAATGAGAGAGAAAAATGAAAATAAAAATTGAAAATGGGAACCCATATCGGCTGATACGAGTTGATACAATTCATTTTTCGTAGAGGACCTGTTCACCCCTGTAAAGTTGATGTGGCCATATCATAACCAATATTTAAAACCATGATTGCATCACTAGAACATGTTATCTTATGAGTTTGTTGTATTCTTTAATTGGAACTTGAATTATCTTGGAGTGATGTCCAGTAGTTGTTTCATGGTAAAAACATCCCTAGGCGAGCACTCAACGTCATGAGTTGCCTGACCTTTTTTAATTTACTTCGAACATTGCCCTTGAATATCCAACACCTGTCCTTTGTGTGGTTATTCTTGAATTGGAGCTTTATTTGTCCCGGAATGAGACCTAATAGTGGTTTCATAGTCAAGATCCATAGATAGCTAGGGGCACTCTCAACACCAGGAGTTGCCGGACATTTGCTTTGACTTTGAAGGTTGCTCAAAAAGATCCAATGCCTGTCCATTGAGAAGTTATTACGTCTGCAGTTGGCACATTCTTTCTTTCTTTTGTCTTTCTTTTTTGGTGAGTAAACAATGATTTTTTCAACACGTAACCCCTCAAAAACAAAATAATATTTTTTTTCAACAAGTATCCTTGATATAATGTCTGGCCACAACGTGTACACTTCATTTCCACACATATTCTTTTACTGATCATATTGTTTCATAAATTTGAAGTGTTAGCCACTATCACTGCCCTTTCTAGATAAATCAACACTTGCGGAACTTTTGATAGCCTTCTGCCGATCTTCTTCAGTTGGTAGAATTGTAAGTGCAGTGGCTGGTGTTTTTATTGTTCCATTTCCAAGAATGGTATTTTATTGATTTAAAAAATTCTTTTGTAAGTTAGCAAGGAGTTGGAACTATTGTTGCTCATTAGCACATTCATATGATTTATGGTGAGACCCAAAAGTGCAAGGACACGAACATTGTTGTTCTGGTTCTAGATTTTTAAATTTCAACTCGAGCTAAAACTCATCCCTAGGTTTTCGTTGAGAACAGAACAATTCGAAGTGCTTCCAGATCTCCTTGGCAATTGTAATGAACATCACCATTGCAGATATAGTGGGTTCCTTGAATTTAATGATCATGAAATAACTAACTGATTCATACTGTGCCAAGCTATCTATTTCTCGACATGGGTTATCTCTAGTAATAGGTTGAACTTCAACAAGTATTCCATCTATATACCCAGACAGACCTACCTCCAAGTTATAGTTCCACTGACCTTGACCATTGAAGATAATTTACTTATTTCAATTTCTGTGAGACTATAACTGGCCTGTGGTTCTCCATAGTACTTGATGGTGAACCAAATTCATCCAGATGTATTCTGGAATGTGTCCATGAACCAAATGCGTTCTGGAATATGTCCAATCAGACAAGATTTCTTCAGTTCATCCACTGGTTGTGCTATTACTTGTAGTCTGAGAAGAACACTAAATGAAATGAGTACCAATCTACATAATTGGATCCATGAACTGCTGATATCATTATAGATCCCTACTTAAAGATATCTATGATAGATCTACTCTCATCCTGTACATGGACCCAAAATGAAATGAAAAGAAGAACATAACAATGGCCGCAAATTTTTATTTTTATTTTCCAATTCAGCAAACCTCCAACTCTACATTTTCCTTTCTATGTAGTGGGTTGGTACTGGTTTTTTGGATCTAGCCTCAATATCAACTGCTGCTGTTTTTCTGTATCTAGTGCATTGTTTCAAAAATAAAAAAATAAAAAAATCCAGATCTAGTGTCTGGATTTACATGGATCTCTTTTCTAGATAGAGCATTGTGTGCTTGCTTTTACAACCACCCCCCCCCCCCCCCCCCCCCTCCCCACAAGATTTTCATAAAAATGGGTGATATCTACTGAACCACACTAGAATGGAACTTGGTCCTTAATCACATCAAGCCTGCACAGTGCTGTATTCTTGCTTATTTTACAGCCTTTTAAATGTCCCACAATTTGTCAATCAGTTGTATGACTGTTGGTTTCTTACTGGGTTTAAAAAGAAAAGAAAAGAAGAATTTTAGGATGATGAAAAGCAAAGGTATCAATATAAATGTGAAGGAATGAAGAAGAAAAGAGAACATAGAAAAAGAGGGAAAATGTGCAAGAGGGACAACAGGTGATTACTATCTTAGTCCTAATCCCAGCTTTATTAATAAAAAGTTAACAGATAAAAGTGTCCTTAAGCAGTGAAAACTTACTAAAACACCACAATGTACATGTGCATGTTCATGTATACACGTGCACACTTGCACATACAAACCCTCTGTACATCTCTAGGCGTCAGCTATATTGTCTCTAAAACCTCATAGGAGGACTTCTAGGGACTTGGTTCATGAAGATCTGTCTTATGTTGTTTATTGTTAGGATGAAGGATGATGAGGGTAAAGGGATGAAAAAGCCAGTGTTCGAAGATCTTGCTTTGATAACATTGATTAAGTGCAAGAAGAAAGGCATGTGATGGTATAGAGTGAGGGTCAATACCAACTTAGACTTAACTGTAAACCCCCTCCCAACAATTTGGGACATTTTAAAAAAAAATTGTTTTTAAAGTTGTTTCAAGTATTGAATGTCCTACTAGCTGACAGATACTTCCTGTTGCCACTAATCCTTTTAGGAACTTGTCCTATTGTTGATATGTGGTAAAACAAGCATCTTGAGAGCTTTTCAAAAATCGTGGATAATGCATTTGATTATTAACCCTGTGTTAGCTTCAGTTTTCCTAGAAGTCTGCATTTCACCCTTTCTAGACACCCTTAATTGACGAAAAGAAAATGAATGCCCTAGAGGTACTTAATTCTTTGATTTCCCATTTAGTGACACTATGCCATCAAGATGTGTGTGGGCTTTCTTGCAGTCAGATCATCACATCACATCACATCACACCGCCATCACCATCACCAGCACCATCACCATCACCATCACCGGCACCATCACCAGCATCACAGTCTTGTTCCCAACTGTTTGGTGCTAGCTTTACGGATCCTATTTTGCCAACCATTGCTATCTAAGGTCCTATTCTCAGCAAGTGAAAAAGCTTTCATATGCCTTCTCATGATTTGATCCAAGTCCTTTTAGGTCGTTTCCTCATCCAC
The DNA here is from genome assembly GCF_029962835.1 of Magnolia sinica. Lineage (NCBI taxonomy): Eukaryota > Viridiplantae > Streptophyta > Magnoliopsida > Magnoliales > Magnoliaceae > Magnolia > Magnolia sinica. The sequence continues at coordinate 61,754,565 of NC_080587.1, read as the reverse complement.
ATTTCAGGCCCTTCAGTCACAGTCAATTCCCCCTGTGGAGCCATCTCTGACCTTTGTTGCACATGACCAAATCATCTCAATCTGCTTTCCATCATTTTATCTCTTATTGGGCTACTCTGGGCTGCTTCGAATGATCTCATTGTTAATTTTGTTCTTCGTAGTCATCTATAACAAGAGCGAAAAAGGTTAGGGCTTAATGTCTACCCTCGATGAAGGTCAACTGCTACTTGGAACTCATCAGCCACCATAACCCGCTCTCACTCTTGTAAAAGCACCCTCATGCATGCATCTAGTAATATCAATATATCCTCTTGGTACCCCAGTCCTCCCTATCACCTACCACATCTGCTCCCTCCGCACTTGTATGCTTTCTCTAGTTCTTTGAAAACCTCGTGTGGATCTTTCCTCTTAGCTTCAGCTATTAATCTCCCTGGCAAAAAGCCAAGCTAATCTTCTGATATTATTTTCTTGTCTATCCCTTTGCTCCCCTACTCTGTTCTAAAGCTTCATGAGATAAACTTATCAAGTTGAATAAGTCTGTATCTATTTTCTTACCGTTACCTAAGAGCAATATATTGTAGGATGTTCCTCCCAAATTATCACCAAAATTGCAGGAAATCGTCGACGCAATTTCCCCTTTACGAACTGATCACCTTAATATCTTCAGGTATATAGACTATAGTACAAGCTACATGAAGGAGTTGCTCTAGCTTCTAAGCAAGGATTATGGCCTCCATAAATATGGAAAGGATGGAGTGCTACAACTGGCGCATGTATGATGTTATAGTATGTGAATCTACCACAGGGTTCAAAAGACCTGATAGCTTCGCCTTTGCAACCAGAGGAAGGGACCAGAAAATCCCCAAGCTTATTTTAGGGCAATGAATTCATCTAATGACATGACTAGAGAAACAATCTTGGGTGGTGGGCACCAATCATCTGAGACCCTTCTGGTCCAAATAATTATGGTACTTAGTGCTAGGGTTAAGAGCTTATTTCAGAGATTCCATAAATAGGCAGAACGTGCTACGGTTAAAAGCTTATTTCAGAGATTCCATAAATAGGCAGAAAGAGCAGAGTTACCACAATAAAAGTCCAACTGAGATTCTTTAAAAGAAAAAGAAAAAAATCATCTCTGAGCATGATATTCTCAATCCATTTCTGGATGTTGGAATATTGTATCCGACCATTCTGCATTGTGGATCGTAAAGAAGAAACAGAATTTGGCATGTTAGGTAGAACCTTCAAGCACCAAGAAAAAAAGTTCTTCATCCTAGTTCTGTGAACTTCTTATTTCTATTTTTTTGATATACTGCTATTCAGTCCCTTTGGTTTTCTGCATTAATTGGGAACCAATGAAATTGAGGATACATTAGCTACTGTGTGCTGTGAGTTTCTTTAGCCAAATTTATATCTAAAAAGCCTTTTTATAGCTTTGTTGCTCAGTGCCTTTTGCTACTGTGTAGTCTGGAGGTTCTCAGGGATGCCAATGCATTTCTACCATGGCAGAATCAGAGGATCCATAGATGCCTTTGAGCTGGCATTGTTTCAAAATGTCCTACAGCTAGTTGATTTTTTCCTGTTTAACCCTATGTCTCAGTGGTAGATTCACAAGAGTTTCAACATGAGGTCATGGGTTTGAGCACCCATTGTGGTGTGAATGTGCGGGTGTATGTGGGGTGTGTGAGTGCATGGGTGTATGTGGGCTGTGTGAGTGCATGTGAGAAAAGAAAGAGAAAAAAGAATTAACTCTTTTCTGTACAAAAGTTAAACATTAAGATATCTTCGTGATTTATTAAGATCTCGTCCTGGCATTGTTTCAAAATGTCCTACATCTAGTTGATTTTTTCCTATTTAAGAATTCAATCTTTTCTGTACAAAAGTTAAATATTAAGGTCTCTTCCTGATTTATTTGAACATTTTATTTCTCATGGTTTGTCTACAGGTGGTTCTTTTGGTGCTAGAGGTGCATGCATGTATTGCAAGAGATGAATCGCATTTCCGCCATCTTGTCGTTTTTCTAGTGCACAACTTTCGGACTGACCATATGCTTCTTGAGAAGTGAGTTTTTCTTATCTTTGAATTAGAAGAGCATATTTCCTTTTAAGTATTTGGACATGCGCTTCTTGTAACTTTTTAACAAGTTTTTGGTCTGTTTATTCAGGCGTGGTGCCCTGATTATTCGTCGGCTATGTGTTCTTTTGGATGCTCAAAGGGTGTACCGAGAACTTTCTACAATCCTAGAGGGGGAAGCTGACTTGGATTTTGCATCCATCATGGTTCAGGTTTTATTGTTTCTAAGGTGTATAATTACTGATAACTTCATTGAAGCAGAAATGCAGTTTCTTATTGACCTATCTTCGGAATCGTTCTTCATATGTTCCAGGCTCTGAATTTGATTTTACTCACATCCTCTGAATTGGCCGAGCTACGGGTACTCCTAAAACAATCATTGGTAAATGCTGCTGGCAGAGACTTGTTTGTTTCTCTGTATTCATCCTGGTGCCACTCGCCAATGGCAACAATAAGCCTCTGCCTACTAGCTCAGGTAGGGTATCTTGTCATGGTAATTTACTGCACCTTGTTCTAGTCTGTTTTTTTTTTCCAATGATAATCTCTGATCTTTCCTGACAGGCTTACCAACATGCAAGTTCCGTGATTCAATCACTAGTGGAGGAAGACATCAATGTGAAATTCTTGGTCCAGCTGGACAAGTTGATCCGCCTACTGGAGACTCCAATATTTGCTTACCTTAGATTGCAAGTATATATTCCAACTCGTTTTTCTATGTTTTCATTGCGTTAAATTCATAAATTTGACTTGGCAAATTTTGTTACTAGTTTGTCTTCATTGTAAGTTGCAATCTGTATCATTAAAACAGAACTATAGAGAACATGTGTAATTCCCATTCATAGAAAAGCTAATAAGATCATTTCTACAAGTGCAAACGGCCCTCTTGCATGCAAGTGATACTTCATCTTTATGAGAAGACAGGTACCTGTTGTTGCAATCAGTCTGTTGATGCCTTATCGGGTCTACCTATTCCGGAAATAGTGCTCAATTTTTTTTGAGAAGTCACGATATTATATAAAAAAGGAAGAAAAAGAAAACAAAGCAGGGGAGAGGAGAGAGATCGCCAAGGAGGCAATCAACAACTAGACTCCAAGAAAAAGAAAATCAACATCCTTAAGACCCACAACGAAAATAGCCCATTCGATCAGGAGCCGTTTAGCCTTGCTGGCTATAACTGCTTCCGAATTTGAAAGGTCCCTAAAACATCTGTCGTTTCTTTCTTCCCAGACTGACCACCATATAGCAATGATTGCCATTCTCCATAGACACGATTTCTGCTAGCTCAAACTGACCCCGTGCCAGGCTTTAAGGAGAAGGCTAACAGAACTAGGGAAGCACCAGCTAAGATTGAATCGATTGAGAAATTCTGACCAGATTAAAGAGATGAAAGGGCAGGAGAGCAGCAGGTGATCGATGGATTCTTCATTTTTCATGCAGCAGAGACAGATATTGACGATGGGCATTCCCCTTTTCCTCAGGTTATCCACCGTGAGGATTCTTTTGTTCGTCACCAATCAGGCAAAAGCAGCGTGTTTAGGGGGGACCGAGTATTTCCAGAAATGGAAGGATGGGTGCTCGTCTATGGAAACCGGCTCATGGCCCAGCATGGAGTATAGAGAACTAACTGAAAAGTTGCTGGACTTATCTGCCTTCTAGGATAATTTGTCTGGGTCGAGAATGTCTGGCGTGCTCCTGCAGATGCGCTCTAGCAGGCCCACTTACTCTTCGATCTCCCAATCCTGAAGATTCCTCCTACATACCACATTCCATTCGATTTTGTTATTCGAGAAGGAGAAACAGCTTGAGACATGAATGGCGGGGTTGAGGGCGATGCAAAAAATGTTTGGGAAATTGATTTTAAGAGGAGCATCTCCCGCCCATGTGTCTTCCCAGAACCGGATCTTGGCGCCATTGCTTAAGATGAAATTGATGCTAGTGAGAACTTCCTTCTTTAGCGATTGGATCCCCTTCCAGAGGGCCGAGGCTCTATAGCGAGTAGAGTCTTTGGTCCACCAGCCACCGATGGACCTGCCATATTTTCCTTTAATTATCTTGTTCCAAAGGCTACCGTCCTCGGTCCCAAGTCTCCAAATCCATTTCCCTATAAGGGCCTTGTTCATCCTCTTGAGATCTTTAATCCCCACTCCTCCATCCTTGAACTGTTTGTAGACTTGATGCCATCGGACAAGATGAAACTTTTTCTTCTCTTCTTTGCCATTCCAGAGGAAGTCACATCTTAGACTTTCTAGCTTTGCCAGAATAGAGGGAGGGCATTTGAAGAGGGACATGAAGTAAATAGGCAGGTTAGAGAGAGCTGCCTTAATGAGAGTAATTTGGCCTCCCAAAGAGAGGTATCTACATTTCCATCTGGCCAGGTAGTTTTCAAACTTGTTTATGATCTTGTCCTAGGGGGATTTAGGAGGCGGTCCTAGACATAGCGGAAGGCCAATGAAGAAGGTCGGAAGCGAAACCGAGGAGCACCCAAAAGATTCAACGAATATAGAAACTTCCTCATCCCTTAAATTGACTCCGAACATTTTTGATTTGGCCAAATTGATCCTTAGGCCTGATACAGCCTCGAAACAGAGGATGGTGGTGCGAACATTATCTACCTTGATAGGGTCAGCTACGCTAAAGATGAGAGTATCATCAGCGTATTGAATGTGGGAGATTGGATTTGATATACCTCTCATTTTGATGCTGCGTAAGATGCCTGCTTCTTGTCCTAACTGTAACATTCTAGAAAGGGCTTCTCCCACGATGAGAAAGAGAAAGGAGGAAAGAGGATCCCCTTGGCGGATGCCTCTGGAACTCTTAAAAAAGCCTTTCGGGGTCCCGTTAATGAGGTTGGAGAAATGGGCTGACCCTAAACATTCGCTGATCCAATCACGCCATTTGTCGCCAAAGCCCACACGCTTCATCATATATTGGAGGAAGTTCTAATCCACGTGGTCGTAGGCCTTTTCGATATCCAGCTTACAGAAGATAGCTCTCGAACCGTCTTTATGGCACGAATCCAAGCATTCATTGGCAATAAGCGCGCAGTCGATAATCTGTCTCCCAGGGATAAACGCGCTTTGATGGCTGGATATAATCTTCCCGATAATAGACTTCAAACGAGAGGCCATGACTTTTGCCAGAATTTTGTAGGGACCTCCAATTAGGCTAATAGGTCTGAGGTCTTTGAGCGAGCTTGCACCGTGAACTTTGGGAATGAGCGCAATGAACTAGGCTCCCAAACCTTTAGACAATTTACCTCTTTTGTAAAATTTTTTGAAGAAGAGCATGATGTCTTCTTTGATCACCTCCCAGAAATGGTTAAAGAAGCAGATGGGGAAACTGTCGGGGCTAGGGGCCTTGTCGCTGCCTAAGGACACCAGCGCCCTCCGCACTTCTTCCACCATGAACGGAGCCTCAAGGGCGTTAGCGTCTGAGGATTGCAGACAGTCCATCCAAAGGTGATCGAGGCGCGGTCTGTCCCATTCCTCTTTGCTGAGTAAGGAACTGAAATGAGCTATAGCTTCCTCAGCAATTTCATCTTTATCTTCGATACGACGGCCATCAACAATGACGCTGCTGATTCGATTTGTTCTAGCATGCATACTAGCTATGTTGTGGAAAAATTTTGAGTTTCCGTCTCCCTCTTTGAGCCATTTGGCGCGGGACCTTTGTTTCCAATCGATTTCATCCTCAAACACCCTGGCAGACAAATTTTGGATAAGTTGAATTCTTTTGTGGAGGATTTCAGTAGACATGATTCCGTCTTCAGCTTTGATGTCAATCGCTGGCAGATCTGCCTTGATTAGGTCCGTTTTCGAGTCCCTTTTAGAAGGAACTTCATCTTTCCATTGTCTCAGTTTGTCTTTGAGCAATCTGAGTTTTCTGCATAACCCGTGACTAGCAAAACCTGCAACCTGAAAACCACCCCACCAATTTGAGACCATCTGAAAGAAGCCCTTTATATTAAGCCAGGAGGATTCGAATCTGAAGGGTTTCGGGCCCGAGTTATAATCGTCGGATGACAGCATGATCGGGCTATGGTCTGGGGTTGTTCTCGGGAGAACGATCTGAGAGGCCAGAGGGGATCCTTCCAGCCAATCTAAGGAGACAAGAAATCTGTCTAATCTAGCCAGAGAGGGGGATAATCTACCATTGGACCAGGTGAATCTAGAGCTGAGAAGAGGGAGATTGACTAACGCCTGATCATCTATCTAGTTTGAGAAGGACTGCATTGCAGGAGATCGTTATGCCGTGAGATTTTTCTTCAGCGTATCTGGTGATATTAAAGTCTCTAGCGAAGCAGCAAGGGCCCGAAAATTTCAGTCTTGAAGCAGTCAGTTCATCCCAAAATTCTGCCCTTTTGGCATCCAAAGTGGGACCATAGACGGACGAGATGAGACACTTCTTGTTAGAGGAGATATCTAATAGAACAGCAGAAACCGAGAAAGAGCCAGACTAGTAATCGACCAGATTCCAATTGGAGGATCTCCATGTGATCAAAATGCCACTAGCACTTCCGATAGCGTTCAACACCACCCATTTGACATCAGATGCCTTCCACAAAGAGCCCATTATCCTCTCACTAAAATTCTGGATTTTTGTTTCTTGGAGACAGATGATGTCGGGATTGTGGGACCCGCATGATTCTTTTATCAATCTCCTTTTCTGCTTCGACCCTACCCCACAAACATTCCAAGAGATGATCTTCATTGGGGGACCATGCTATGCCGAGAAGCTTGACGGTCTGCAACCTGAGGAATGTCCAGAGATGATCCGGTGGAGGAGGCAAGGCGTTGCAGTTCTCTGTTGCTGCATGATTTGGATAATCGAGATTTGGGGATTTAGAAACTAACAGGGTTCTGCCACGAGCTTCCATGCATTGAAACAGAGCGATGTAGTCTTCAGAGCGATCCTCAAAGGATAGACCGATGACCCTTCCAACATGACTAATCGTGTCTTTGATCCACTTTTTCTTTTGGATAGTGCTGAAGAGGGTCGTTTTACTTTCATTGTCTATCAGCTTCTTTTCCATAAGGATCCCTTGCTCGGTAGAATCGCCGATTCGAATATGGAGTAGCTAAGCTTCTATAATCCGATCTCCCAAATCATCCTGCAAAAGGGTGATAAGAGCATGCTCAGAAAACGAAGTATTAGAGACAGAAGGGGAAGGGGGAGATGAGTTGAGAGTAGATGGATTCTCCGAATTGTAAGACTGCTGATCGAATTCCCCTGTATCAATGCTATCTAGAAGGTGAAGAGTAAGATCGGGGAGGCAGGTCCGACTTGTTGAATCGGAGTGGCCCATGGAAGATGTGGGCCCTAGTTTCGAAGCTAGTCGATTGGGAGGAGAGTTCCGAGTCTTTGAAAAATTAAGAGGGAGAACAAAGGATGTAGCGGCGGACGCAGAAAAATGTGTTGGAATTAATCTATGGTCCCAGAGAGAGTCGGGTCTGGGGGATAGATTTAGATTGAAGCTCGGATCCGACTCTTGAGGTGTGTCTGACTCGATAGGCGCGGAAGGGGCCGAATCCGATCCGGGCCTGAGAGTTGGATCCAAGATGGTGAGCCTGTCAGCGTTATCTGGCGGAGCCAAGTCTAATGATCCGACACGTGACGTCAATGGACGAGAGCGATCACTGAAGTCGTCCGTCGTTGATATCGAGGCGGGTCTAAGGAGACGTGGTGGAATCTCTTTCCGCCGTGTGGGCGAAAGGGATGGTGAGGAGGCTTCTTGACTCGGGGGGGCAACGACAGCGATGGCGCCATGTTCCTCAAGATGTGACGGGATTCTGACAGGGGGTGGAGGGCTGTAGCTTTCGGTGAGGAGAGAGGCACGCATCTCTGATGGGGGCTCTCCACGTATAGAGCGATCTGACGGATGATAGGCAGGGCCATCATGAGAGCTAGCTGTCATGGTTTCGAGGTTACGTACTCCGCGGGAGCACGAAGTCCGTGGAGCCGCACTTTCTTCTCCGATTCCGGGTATGGCAGGATGGATTCCCTGTTCCCTCAACCTCCACAGGTCCCCCCATCTGGGCAAAGGGACACTAGATTCCTCTCTTTGGACTGGAAGAAAGATTTTTCTGTTGTCCGCAAACACTTCGACGTGGGGAGGCAATGGATCTCCTTTGCTTCTTCTGACTCGAGCTCTGAGAATACCCATTTCTTCACCGATTTTTGTTTTGGGGTCCAGTTCTATGAAGGAGCCCACCACAGATGCTGCAGAGATTAGAAATTCATCGTACCATAATTCTAGTGGGATCGCCTAGATGAGAATCCAGACCTCCTCCATACCAAAGAGGGAGAAATCATCCCACCTTTTTGGACTTTAAGGACAGGACCGCCTTTGTGCAGAGCCCCTGCCATGAGTAGGATGTCCGATCTGATACTCGGGCCTGGCCTGATCCATAGCTTGTTATAACCGATAGGTTTGATGATATAGGCAGATGGCTGAATGTTGTAGCATGCATCTATCCATCTTCAGACTTGAGGAATCGAGGCGCCCTCTTTAGTTGTAATGACGACAGTGTCTTCCAGATCCTTTTTAGTACGAGAGAAGGATTCTTCGTTGATCCGCAGGACGTTTTCCTGACATATGGTCGGAGAGATGGGTGTGGGGGGTTGTATGATCCCTTATCTCCGGGATGCTAATACTTATGTTGTTGAGTTCTTTGAAAAGAAGACAAACCGAGGAGTATGTCTTTAACGAAGAGCCTTCGTTATACTGGGAGGAACTGAGACGGCGGCTGTCGCTGGTCTTTTTCCTTTGGGGCCGTCGACTTGCCGTGAGAGACTATCTTCTGTTCTGGGCCGAATCTTGCCCTTTGAACCAGTAAGGGGTGTTCTTCGAAACTTTCTGCACGTAACATCTGGACTGCCCGAGCCAACTCCTCTTCTGAACCCATTTGCGAATCCTTTGTAATGGCCGCTTGTTTTGTCTCTGGGCATAACAGCATCCAAGATAACACCAGCCCGTCCGAACACCCTGCAGAGGTTGATGGGGTACCATCCATCCGGGAAGCCCTTAACAAACAAGGTTGGGTAGCTCGTTACTGCCCTGGATTTCCGAAGCCATTCCTTTCGTCTCCCCTTTCTACTTGCAAGATGCCAGGATGCTGAACTCTCAATTTCTTTTGCTAGCGGTGCACTGTTGTCGGAGATGAGCTCGTCCCCATGTCTTGCCTGATCCTGGCGATTGTAGGCAGTTTTGCGATCAGTCGAAATTCTTTTTTCGCGATTAGGCAGCATCGGTGAAATACCTTTACCAAAAGCCCTTCTTTTTTCTCGATTTCCGAAGCCCTTCTTTTTTCCAGAAATAGTGCTCAATTAAAATTTCCAAGCTACCTTCTGTTTCCTTTTGCCATGTGATTATCTGGGGCAATGTTACCCAAATCAACAACTTCTGTTCTGAATCTTGCAATCCATATTATCGGTCACGTACCAGATTGCTATTTTTATGGATGGTAGTAAGAAAAGACTTGAGAGGACCTATGGATTAACTGAGGATATGGTCCGTGATAAGATGGAATTGTAGAACCAGATTTGTGTAGCTGACTGCAATTAATTGGGAATTGGGATAAGGTATGTTCTCGATCTAGGAGAGAGAGAGAGAGAGAGAGAGAGAGAGAGAGAGGAGAACTCTCATGCTCACATGTCCCCACCCCTCTGGTTTTATTAGTAGGGCTTCACTTAAAAAGGGAAAATTACAAAAATACCCTTACACCAAGAAACATAAATAAGCACGCTATCATAAACTCAAAAGCTCATGTACTCAACCCGTGCACAAAGACTGGACCCAAACATGATGGTCACGTGTGATCATGTCACGCGTGTGGACACATCACATGTGTCCACATGTGTGATTACATCATACGTGTGACCATTCTAACACTATCCCTCAAGCTGGAGCTTATATATCATAAGTGCCCACCTTGTCAAAAACCTGTCTAGATGAGCCCAACTTAAAAGCCTTTGTGAACATATCAACAACTTGGTCTTCGGATTTGATGAACGGGGTGGATATTTCCTTGTCTACAACCTTCTTTCTGATGAAGTGGCAGTCTACTTCAATATGCTTTGTCCTCTCACGATAAACTAGATTATTGGCGATATGTGACGCAACTTGATTATTACAATATAGGTTCATAGGAGTATCAGCCACAAAACCCAACTCATACATCAACGTCTTCAACCACACAATTCCACACATGGTATGAGCCATGGCTTTATGCTCTGCTTTTGCACTAGAACAGGCAACGACTTGTTGCTTCTTGCTTTTCCAGGTAACACGATTACCTCCTACAAAGGTACATTAACCTGTGGTGGATCGTCTATTTGAAGGAGTTTGCATCAGAGAATCCTTCTACTCGAAGATGTTCGTTTCTCTTGTAGAGAATTCCATGACCCGAGGCACCCTTCAAATATTTAATTATGTGGACCACAACTTCCATATGAGAGATGCGAGGGGCTTGCTTAAACTGACTAACTACACTGACTGTATAAGTAATATCAGGCCATGTAATAGTTAAATAGATCAATTTTCCAACCAACTGACATCTGCTTGGGTCATCAAAAAGGTCTCCTTCATCTATATTTGGAGTTTGCATCTATGGGAGTTGTAACCGGCTTAGCCCCCATTAAACTTGTCTCTTTTAACAAGTCCATAACATATTTTCTTTGTGATAAATTAATTCCCAAATTTGATCGAGCTACATCAATACCTAGAAAGTATTGAAGATAGCCTAAATCTTTTGTATAGAAATGTTGCTGCAGAAACTTCTTCAACTTAGATATGCCTTTACTATCATTTCTAGTAATGATGATGTCGTCCACGTAAACAACAAGAACCAGAGTGCCAGTCTCACTCTGCCTAACAAAGACCGAGTGATCAGCCTGACTGCGTTTTATCCCAAACTGCATCATCACTTCACTAAATTTGTCAAACCACGCATGTGAAGACTGCTTTAACCCATAAATCGAGTTTATTTACCGACAGACTCAAAACTTCCCTTGAGCGACAAAGCTAGACCATTGCTCCATGTATACTTCTTCAAGTAAATCATCATGAAGAAATGCGTTCTTTTACATTCGGTTGATATAAGGGCCAATCCAAATTTGCAATAATAAAGATCACCACACGAATTGAATGGCCACTGGGGAAAATGTTTCAGAGTAGTCAATTCCAAACGTTTGTGTATATTCTTTTGCCACCAGACGAGCCTTTAAATGATCCACAATGCCATCAGACTTGTACTTCATGGTATATACCCATTTGCACCCTACTGCACGCTTTCCTGCAGGTTATTTAGCCAAAGTCCAAGTTTGATTTTGATGAAGTGCAACAATTTCTTCTTCCATAGCTCATTTCCATCCATCAGAATGTAAAGCATCTAGAAACGATCGAGGGACAAACACAGACGACAAGGACAAAACAAACTGCCGAAATGAAGGTGATAAACCATTCAATGAAACAAAATTGGAAATTGGATGTAGAGTACAATAACGTAAATCTTTTTGAACAACAATAGGTCAATCAACTTCATTTAGCAAGTCTGGTGAATACTAAAGAGGATGATCTTCAGATGGATTGGTAGAATTGGCAGAGGGCACATCACTAGGTGCTTTAACACTTCTCTTGGAATGTCTAGAGTAAACCTGCAACGACGGAGGATTGGGATGTGACTTTGTGGCTTTGCTTTTCTGGTAAATTTGTGTTTGTCACCACAGGAAGGGTGGTAGAGTTTTTGGAATACTACAACGTTTGTCCACCATCGGAGAAATATGGAGTGGTTTAAGAAAAGGTGACATCCATGGACACATCGTCTTCGGGTAATAGGATTATAGCATTTGTAGCCATGCTGAGTATTTAAGTACCCTAGAAAAAAACACTTTATAGCTTTGGGTTCAAACTTATCGGAGACATGATCAAATTAATGTACAAAACATATGCATCCAAAAATTTTAAGAGGAAGAGAAAATGAAGGATACTAGGGATGCAAGATAGACAAAGGAGTTTGACCTCCTAATACTGATGAGGGCATCCGATTTATAAGATAACATGCAGTTAAAATGCAATCATCCCAAAAACTCTTTGAAACCTTGTCTAGTAATAATGCCCTCGCTACTTGAAGAAAATGACGAATTTTACGTTCAACAACTTCATTTTGCTACAGTGCGTGTGCACAAGATGTTTGATGAATAATGCCATGAGATAAAAAAATATGAGTGAAAAATATTTGATTTGTACTCCTCGGCATTATCTGATCTTAGAACACACTTTGGCATCAAATTGAGTTTGGATTGAGCCTGAAATTCTTTGAAACACATAAACACCTCAGAACAATATTTCATCAAATATAACCATGTCATTCTATAGTAATCATCCACAAAAATGACAAAATATGAACGGGTCCCTAACCATTTGAATGAATCAAATAAAATGCTTTATCACTAACTTTATCTTCACGAGAAAGAAGAGACACTCTGTGATGCTTGCTTAACTCACAAGCTTAGCATTCTGATTTAGACGCATAGGACAAAGACAAGACAAGACAAGACACTTCAAATTAGCTATGGGTGCCCAAGCCTGGAATGCCATTGATGTGGAGAGATGTTAGCTTGCAATGCAGCTCCAGCTTTAGTTGTTTCATTCTTGAGATAGTAGAGTCCATTAGATTCATGTCCTCCACCAATCATCCTCCCCGTCTTTAAATCCTGAAACTCACAATAAGAAGGGAAAAATTTGATGGAACAATTCATGGATTTTGTTAGTTTACTTACAAATAATAAGCTCAATGGGAACTTTGGAATACATAAAACTTGCGACAATGAAAGATATGATGTAGGACATACAAAACCTTTACCAAATACTCTAGTAGAAGTGCCATCGACCAGGGTAACAGATGAAATGGATGAAGACTGGACTAATTTGGACAACAAATTATGCTCACTGGTCATATGATCAGAAGCGCCGGAATCAATAATCCATGGAGTATACTCTTCTGTGACCGTAACGGCTGTTAGGGGCCGTTACGGGCGTAACGGCCGTTACGGAACCGTAACGGCTGTAACGGGCCCTAAAAAAAAAAAAACTCACCTTTTTTTCCTTTGTTTTCTTGTTCTTCTTCTCTTTGGTCTTCTTCTTGTTTTTGTTCTTCTTCTCGAGCAGCTGCGGCTGCGCCCGGCTGCGGCTGCGGCTGCTTCTTCCTCTTCTTCTTCTTCTTCTTCCTCTCTCTCTCTCTCACTCTCTCGCTCTCTCTCTCTCAATCTCTTCCTCCCCCTTTCCCTCTTTTTTTCTTTTCTCTTCCTTCCCTCTTTTTTTCTTTTCGTTTCCCTCTCTGCCCTTTTTTTTTTTTAATACTGATGTAGGTACGTGTCACGCAAAGACGCGCGCTGACACTCCTCGAGCTCCGAGTTGTACGAACGGTTAAAAGGAGATCAAAGTTATATGGGCTCCACAGTGATGTATTTATTACATCTACACCGTTCGTCTATTTTCAGAGATCATTTTAGAGCACCGCCCAAAAAATGACTTATATCCAGATATCATCTGGACCACATCAAAAATAGCAACAAAGATAATGATTTTCACGTTAAATAATTCGTACGCGCACGGTAGCGTTTATTTTCCATCCAATGTGATCAGACCCAAGTGGGGCCCACTATGATGTATATTTTCTATCCATATCGTCCATCCATTTTGCCACGTCATTTTATGTTAGGATTCAAAAAATTAGTAATATTCAAATCTTAGGTGGACCACACCATAGGAAAAAATGGTTATAGAATGCTCACTATTAAAATTTTCTTAAAGTCCACTGTAACGTTTATTTTCAATCTAACTTATTAAGTGGGTCACATTGACGTGGATGAAGGGAAAACACACATGTCAGCTTGATCTAAAACTTTTCTAGCCCTCAATAAATTTTTAACGGTGAACATTTAATTATTGTTGTTTTTTATGGTGCAATCCACCTGAGCTTTGGATGTGCCTCATTTTTGGGCTCATGCCCTAAAATTATTTGGCAAAATGAATGGACGTTATGGATATAACACATTCATCACGGGTGGGGCCCAAAAAACTTTGACACGTGTTGCACTTTACATCTGAGTCCCTCCTAATTCAAGCCTTAAAAAATTGTACACGAGACATATATTAACTTAAAATTTGACAATTAAATTATGGACTCTGCAATTGCTAACTCACAATGCCAAAATCAAATTACTTAAATAGTTTTAATTATTAATTTGTGAGTTTTTATTTTTTAAAATAGGACCTTTTGATTTTATTTTATTTTTTTATGATTCACTATCCAATAAATGTCCACCAATTTATAAGTGGGATAATGACAATAAATAACATGAATTTGAGGCTGATTTGGAGAATAGATTGGTCCTCCAAGTCAGCCCCAAATTGGTAACGCCATCTACCTAAATTTAATTTCATTTTTTTTTAAAGAACTATAGGGAGAAATAATATCAAGTTGTTAAGTATATAAATTACATATTTAAAAAAAAAAATTAAATATATGAATTTTGTAGTCAAATTCAAGTTACCTGGTTAAAAAATTAATCAGACAGTCCGATACAACTTCTCACCAAATAGTGGACCGTTACACCACCATAAACATGTTCCAATTTATAAATGAATGCATATTTGGAATGCTTAGAATATTTCGGATTTAATCAATATTTTTTCATATTTTTTTGGCAAAAAAAAAAATTTGCGCCGTTACGGGCCGTTACGCCTCCGTATCGCCGTTACGCCCCCGTATCCGTATCGGTTTCGGAGGGTACCGTTACGCCAACCGATACCGATACGGGACACCTTGATGTGAGTATGACTATGAGTGTATGACCTATATGCTCACTGGTCATATGATCAGAAGCGCCGGAATCAATAATCCATGGAGTATACTCAGAAAATGTAAGACAAGATGTACCTGACTGAGCAATGGTAGCAGTGAAAGAAGACGCATGAGTGGCATGATTTTTTCATAAGCTTGGCGTACTCTTCCTTGGACATAGTGACTGGGTCATTTGAAGTACTCGGCTCAGCAAGAGTGACAGGATTGGATATGTAACTTTTGAACTATCCTCCAGAGAGTTGACTTGATTAGCCCACACAGGCTTTCTATGGAGATCCTAGCATGAGTCAATATTATGATTGTTGAGGCCACAATGGGTGCAATGGCGATCACCACGACCACGACCACGACCACCTCGATCATGGCTACCTTCAAATCTACTGCCTTGACCACATTCACCTCGAAATCCCTCATCACCTTTGCCTGCTGTAGAAATAAAAGCTGAACGATATGATGAAGTGGAACTTTGAGTAGACATGCTAGCCATCATCCGTATTCTGGTGAATGCTTCTGTCATTGAGAGAATTTCACTACCTAAAAGAATATGGAACCTCATAGGCTCAAACTCAGTAGACGGGCAGAGAGAAATTTAGCAACACAAAATTCCCCCTTAGCCTAGGCATAACTTCAAAATCTGTTGATAACGGTTGATAAACATTCAACTCTTCCCACATGCCGTGTAGGGCAGAATAATATTCTCCCACACTTCTCCCTGCTGAAATGTAAATATATTCTGTAGGAGTTCATAAATATGGAATGCTTTTTTCACCAGAATACATCTTCCTTCAAGGTATCCCGGACGTCTTTGACGGTCTTGAGAAAGATAACATTGGCACTGATATGTGATTCCATGCTATTCCACAACAATGTCCTAAGTTGGGCATCCTCTGCCACCCAATCATCATAATCTGTCGCAGTGGTATTAGGCTCGGGGGATGTCAAATATTTAGCTTTTCTCTTTCCAGACAAAAACTTCTACACATGTGGCCCACTGTAGATAGTTTGTGCCATTCAATTTCATTGATGTTATTTGGAGGGGCACCAAATCCGATGAGGGTAAAATATTGCTTTTGGGATAATTTTTGGAATCCATATGAATAATAATAACAATTTTCCTTCAACACAAATTCTCCAACAAACTGATGTACTAAATCAATGCCTGATTTCGACCTTCAACTTGTATCGATCAACAAAATAAAGGAGGGTCTTCACGAACATTTGAATTTTCAGCCCTCAAATCTGATTTCATGCTTAAAGAAACTTAATGTAGACCACACACTGGATGAACGATGGCTTACTTTGTCCCATCACGCGGGTATAATGCAAAAGTGGGCCTTACATATACTCGTTAAACACGATTTCACCACCCATCACGTGGGGGTACAACACCCGGAAGAGATTATGTTAGATCAGCCCCAAACACTTTAGGGTTTCCCACTAGAGAGAATGAAAAAAGAATAAGAAGAGAGGAAATAAGGTAAAGAAGGGAGATCAAGAAACAAAACCTGGATCAAAGTCGCTTTGATACCATGTTCTCAATTTAGAAGAAAGAGTGTAAGAAGGAGAAGAGAGAGAAAACGTGAGAGAGAGTGGAGAGCTTCATGCTCACATGTTCCCACCCCTCTTGTTTTATTAGTAGGGCCTCACTTAAAAATGAGAAATTACAGAAATACCCTTGCACTAAGAAACATAAATAAGCACACTACCATAGACTCAAAAGCTCATGTACTCAACCCATGCACAAAGACTGGACCCAAACATTGATGATCGCATGTGTGGACACGTCACATGTGGCCATTCTAACAGGGTAGATGATGATGATGATAATTACCTCCTCCTTTTTTGAGAGAGAACTAAATTTTATTAGAAGCATGCCAAAAGGTGAGAAATGTATACAAACCAACTCTACAACTCAAAAAAAGAGCACAGATTGACAGAATTAACTGCCTTTACATAAGAAGCCCAACCCAAAACACCACTTGACTTTACAAATAATTTCCTCCACCTAGGAGCTCCCTATTTCGAAAGCAACAACTATTTCAATCTCTCCAAATATCCAAAAAATAGGCATAATAATTATTCTCTACACCACTTTCCTAAACCACAACCACCGGCGCTAGGCGGCTCACATATTAGTCTGAAGTAGGAATGGACCAAAAAACTACCCTACCTATGAGCACGTCACACCATCGAAGGAACAACTCTTCAACTGGTCCAATAAACTCACCAGCTCCTCTTATCTCCTCATCCATCAAATATGGCAAGAGGGAGATCGCACCACGGAGCCACTGCTTATAACATTGGCCCACAGCAATGCTCCTATCTGTAGCAAGGCAAGCCACCCTAAGAAAATCTTCCTGAAGTGCCCTGTCACCACCCCAAACATCCACCTAGAAACGGTTGCAGTTTCCGACATCGAGTGAAAAAGAGATCCCTCTACGATACGTATACTCTGTCGATGTAACTGCTTTCCACAGACTGGAAGCTCAGTGAAGGGAGGAGCTCTTCACACCCCAAAGAGCGACATGAAGTACAATAGCATATTAGAGAAGGCTTCTTTAGTGAGAGTTAAATGACCTCCCAAAGACAAATAGCGATGTTTCCAACTCAACAGCTTCATAATCACTGTTTTTACCAACCTGAAATTATGATTTAGATTCTTATTTCTTTTATTACGTTGTAATTTACATTTATATTTAGAAGGTATCAAATCCAACCTGTTGGACCATAAGTTTCTGCCCACCCAATGGATGACTTCAATATATGCATGCCACATCCAATGATTCTAATAGGTTGCCCCACCACAAGAATCACCTTGTGCAAAAATCAACCTAAAAAATCTATCATATGGATGCCACATCCAACTCATTAAGTGGGCTGCACCTTAGAAAACAGTGTCTGGCCATTGATAAATGACAAAATACATGCGTGGTCCACCTGATGAGTGGATGTGGCTGATGTTTGAACAAGGTGATCCTCATGATGCGGACAATGTATTAGCCAGGTTGGAAGTTTTTGGTCAGGTGGACAGTAACTTATGGTCCAAGCAGTTGGACTTGAAACATCCTCTATATTTAAAACGTGGTGATTTATTCTTTGATTTATGTAATCTCAGGCATATGCAATGTAATACTAGTTATGTAGGATTTAGAGTAATAAGATTCATCATTTCATATATGAATTACAATATCAAATATGACTCTATTTTGTATAATTAATGGTATGTATTGGAGCAACCCACATGATCCTACCTCTAGTGCATCACATACCAGAGGCAGTAGTGCACGCTATACCTGTTCCCCGACTTACCATACCATGTATTGGAACGATCCACGTATAACCTTGAGATCTGGGAAGGAGAGAAAATGACTAGGGCAATTCCACTATCGTTGGGTGTATTTGGCTCTCTGGGTATACCCTTAGCAGGCTTGGTCTCGGGGACTCCGGTGCTCTGCATGAGACCTCTGGTTCTGTTAGGACTGTGGACCCTTCCGGTTCTCATCCCATGCTGCCTTGTTCAATTGTGTCCAAAATGGTTCCTGACCCATTTTAGATGGGTTCATGATTGTGGTTAGATGCAAAATACTTATCAATTGTCTTTACTTGCAGTGAAAATGCTTAGAAAAACCCAAATAAAATAATAATAATAATAAAAATGATGATGCAATAAGGCTCTCTTCATGTACGTATTGAAACAAAACAAGGGTGGGACCCACTTGATCACACATGCAGGTCTCCCATTATCACATGTTGGAGAGAATATGTTTAGCTGTTTTGTTTTTTGTCGCTTTGTTTATTGCTTGTAAATGAAGTGGAAGGGCAAATTACACCCACCCAGTTAACATCTTACCAAGGACTAGTGTTTAAATGCAATCTAGACCTTCCATGTTGCAAGTAGGGTTTCTTTACACTTGTGTGGCCTCTGTTGACTTGTGAACTTACTATGCATGGAGAGAAGAAAAAGAAAAATCAGCTTTGAGCCTTTGGGTCTGTGTCATTTATTTATGTCCACACTACCATGTTTTTTGCTTCTTTTTCTCATTCTGTGATTGTCGGAATTTTATAAGATGCCAAACTATTGAGCAAATCATGACGTATTCAATTTGATATGCCTGGTGTTAATTATTTGAGCAAACTGTAGACTGACATGCAACTCTAAAACAATGTCCATGTTCTTTAGTTTGGTGGCCTGTTAGCTTATTAGACCATGTTCTTCTTAATCTCTGCATTACTCCATCTATTTGCCTGACTAAGGTGTGATTGATGATGCCTTAATTTATTACAAGTACTCACCATTTTTGCTTGGTATATGGTCTCATATTGACTAAAATTTGTGGATGGCTGGAAATTGCAGCTTCTTGAACCTGGGAATTATGTATGGCTGTTGAAATCTCTGTATGGTCTTCTTATGTTACTGCCACAGGTATATTTATCCATACCCTCTGTGTACATGCATGCATAAGTGTGTAAGTGCGTACATGTGCATTTGTTTAGTTTTTAATTTTAACTTGCAAAACATTCAATGTTAGACTTGTTTTGCCCTTAGGTGGGAAAAGTGACATTTTTGGCTATTTTGACTGCTTGTTTTCAAGAAAATATAAGTCTCAACTGATTTGACCAGCCATAGATCTTTTCTTCTAAAAGTCTTGCACCCCTTTGGGAGGATCATTGGTGTGGGGATAGACCACTGAGTATTTGCCTTTGAATCTCTCTGTAGGTTAATAATCTGCAAAGGTGTCAGGGTTGTTAATTTTTTTAGTGTGATTGGCTCAAAAAGGGGAAGAACGGGTTAGAAATGTTGGGATTGCTGGAGTCATTGGCTTTAAACTGGTTTTCGGGCGGTGGCAAGGTGTGATGATTGGTAGGTCTCTGAAGTTGAAAAAGGAGTGAATGATTGGATTATGTGCTTGAGGGAAGCTGAGATTGTGAACATCTTCTCTTCCTGTGTTTTATTCGTCTCCAACATTTGGTGTTGGTGTTTCAGCCAGTTGGCCATGCTTCTTGAGGTGTATTCGGCTCGCCCAGGAGGTTGCAAGGGTAGATTTCTATGGAATGTATGCTTCTTTCCTACCATTTGGTCTGTGAGGAAAGAAAGAAAAACAGAAGTTTAAAAACTATCACAAGACTTGTCTGAGTGACTGACGACTATCTTAACAGTTCGGAGATGTCCTTAAAAGAATTCTTGGGATTTGGGAGAGAGGACTTCTTTATGGGTTGGGGTGGGTGTTTTATGTATTGTGGGTGTGTTGAGTTGTTTGGTCCCCTCACGGGTTGTATTCTTTGCCTTATGTTTTCTGTTTCCCCTTTTCTTTAATAAAATCTCCTTACTGATTAAAAGAAGAATTTTTAAATCCTTGAACCCATATTTTGTGCATAGTCTGTAGTTGCCTTCTCATTGTGAACAGCTGAGCTTTTCCGGTGAGTCCACACTTTATTGTCAATTTGGCTGATGACAATGTTTCATTTCAGTTGAAACACTTTAAAATCTTTTGAAAAGGAATGGTGAAAAGAAGAAGAAGCGAACAAATCCAATAAGAAATAAAAAACTATTGCATGTTTACATATAAAACACAACGATTCATTAATGTTAGATCTAAAATGCATACAGTCGACACATAAATTGCAGTATATAAACCGGCTTTAGATTCTTTGATATGAAGTAAAGGATCACTGTTACCTGTAAATCACTGTAGTAGCAGTCTCTCAATGGGAGAATATCATTGAAAAAATACTGTTGTATCTTGAAGAGAGGAATTGGGAAACAGAGGAAAGTTTTTGAATCTTATAAACCCTAAAATATTTGTTTTTTTTTTCTTTTGGGGGGCGGGCGCGGAACCCATGGCAGGGAACTTCTTTTTCTATATAATTTTATTTTTTATTGGTAACTAGAGCTTTATTAAAACCAGAAAAAAGGAAACAACCAAACAAAGCAGCAGGATGGATGGAGAAAAACCAGCCCTCAAACTGCACGCCACCAAATTACAACATTAAAACCTAAATTGCATTAGAAGGTCATTTCATATAGTGGACATTGGAAATCTGTGATTCTTGTCTATAGGATTTAAAACTTGCACGACTCTCCAATGACGAATTTTGTCGGTGAAATTGTCCATATCTACTCTCATTATATATATAGAAGAGATGATCAGGCTTATCAGAATGGATGTACATTTGTTAAGAGGCTAATATTCAGATCTGAGATATAAAGCTTCTCCAAACATTTTCAGCATGCGTTCTTAATTTGTTAGTTTTTACCCCCTTCTCATTCTAAGTACATTTGTATGCAGCAAAGCGCAGCCTTCAAGATATTACGGACTCGATTGAAAACTGTCCCTTCATACACTTTCAGCAGCGAGCAATTGAAGCGAACGTCTTCAGGGAATCCATACATGCAGATTTTGCATCACATGCCTAGTATGCAAATATTGGAGGATGGTGACAGGAACCACGATGCAGGGAATGTGCACAATGGTATTAACTTCGCTTTGCGGCTGCAACAGTTTGAGCACATGCAACGCCAACACCGCTTGCATGCAAGATCGCAGTTGCAGCCCCGCATCTCCACATCTTCCAACTTATCTCAGGTTTTCTGAACTGCCCATCTTTTCCATACCGTGTAGTCTACTTGGTTTATGCTTTAACCTGCAATATATTTCTTTTGAGGAAAAGAAAAATTAAGTGACGATACCTTATGGGTGAATCAACTCAACACAATGTACAAGTATTGTGGATGCCGATCTGAATCATCTAAATCTTGCTCCAGTGTAGATGGTAAAATCAGTGATGGGATGATCATAACAGTCCAATTGGTGATTGGTGACCATCAACTGGACACCTAAAAAGAGATTGACCAGTGTTCCAACTTTAACACGCAAAATCAGCTGGTTTATCCTTTTGGACTGTTCCATCCACAATGGGGCATGCAGTCTGCATGGTCCACAATTTAACTGCAGTTATGCCTGTGCAGTGGACTAGTGGGACCTTATTGCGATGCTGGTTGCCTTGCAGCACCTGCATCCTTTAATCACCCATTAGGCTTCCAGAGTATGGTTAATCTCACACATGCTTCCACACAAGACCACCTGTGGCAACCAGTCACATGTTTGTTTGAGCTTTTACCACGTGAGACTCCACCATGCAGGATTGCCTGATCCAAGAAGTAGGCTGGTCCACTAATTGGAGTGCCTGGTGAGTGTATGGCTGATCAATAAATAAATAAATAAACCATCACCGTCACTATCATCTAATCTAAGCCTTATCCCTACTAATTGGGGTCAGTTACACAAATCATGTTCAGCCATTCCACTCCAAGGGCCATAACTTCAGTTAGACAATAGGTCATCACACATTGTTTCTGGGGAACACCCTGCCAAACCTTGCCCATTTTTCACTACACTGGGTTCCAATGCAGAGGCATTGTGTACAGGGAATGCCCTAGCATGAGATTGGAATGTCGTATTGTCAGGATTCATGATGAAAGTTAGGGCAAGCGGGCTGCTGACCTGACACAACCAGTCTCCTTTACCAGGCTTGAGACTAGCAATGAGAGCACAAAACTACCACATGCAGCATGTAATTATCAAGTCACAGAGTCTGGCAAAATAAGTAAAATAAATAAAAGAATGGACCACACATGTAAAAGAATGGACTGTTTATTTATTTATGGCAAAATAAAAAAGTATGGACCACGCATGTAAAAGAATGGACTGTTTATTTATTTATGGCAAAATAAAAAGAATGGACCACACATGTAAAAGAATGGACTGTTTATTTTTTTATGGCAAAATAAAAAAACATTCCATTCTTTTACATGTGCGGTTCACCAAATGAGTTGGTTGGCCTGATCTTTGGTCAATGTTGTATTTTGTACAAGGTGGGGCCCGCCTATCCGCAGCCTGGAATGTCTGCCCACTTGTCAGCTTTCCAAACATTAGATCTTTCAAGGAGAACATTTTGATACTTGATGATGCTACTGAAGTTAATTAGCCTCTTGTAGACCTTAGTGTGGGAGTGGTGAGATTGACAGCTTTAATATGCAGGAGTCACAAAGACCAGAAGAATTATGCCGTCCCTCAACTGTGCCAGACATAAGCCGGACCACTTCCAGATCTTCGAGGAGAGGTTCGGGTCAATGACAACATTGACGTAGGGGTGTGCTTATTCCGGTCTCTGTTTTGGGCTACTTGCCACTGGTTTCAGCACCTATAAAGGGGTACGTACGTGATCAATATAAAATGCACACTATAAGAGATTCGGTGTATGTAAAATTGTAAATCTTAGTGGTTGGTTTGTGCTACACTTTTTTTTTTTTTTGGTTTTTGTTTTATTCTGGTGGTGGGGGGAGAGGTAGGGGCTGATGGGATTTTTTAGCTGAAGCAATTGGTAAGCTATTCATTTTTCTTTCACACAAGAGACATGGTTTGCTCATGTGGTTTTTGTTTTTTATTTGTAAACCATATGAGCATACAAGGGGAAAGAGGGGATTCAGTTGGGTTCAGTTTTTTCTCTTTCTTTTCATTTTCATCGTTTAGCTGTTTTTAACAATCTTAATAAGGCAGCGAGAGCAGGGAATGAATGATATTATGTGTACATTTTGTAAACTGTCCAAATTCTGTTTTGCATAGCTAATTGCAATTTGGTCATTGTTTCTCTGTTACATTCATTTGTGATAATGATTGCTTTCTATTGCAATTGCCACTAATTGTCAGATGTGCTGGATATGGGGAAGACTGGAGAAAACGACCGTCTTTTGGGCTGCTTGATCCATATCGATTTATAACATTTTTGCAGTGTCAGATTCCATCCTAATTGATTATCTGGCTTTTCTCTTTGCGTTTTATGAAGAAGAAAAGTTTCATGATAATCAAAGCTCTTAAACCCTGCAAATGCTGCAAAATCATGCTAAAATGCAATTCACATCGCCTGTGTAAGAAGCCCAATGTTGGGGTTCAGTGATTTGGACTTTGTTTTGTTGGCCAATGATTGGATGGTTGTGATGATCCTTAAGATGCAGGGGGGATCATAGGTGAGCCTCAATGAGGGATGTGGTCTAGATACATGATCAATCCTTTACGTCAGATGAAAGTGATTCCAGAATAAGTGCTGGGGCCCACATAATGGGTGGTTTATATCCATTATCGAAATTTTCTTGCCATATCTTGATCGTCCATTTTGTTGGCTATTGATTGCATGGTTAGGATCATGAGATCAGATTCTTGGAGGAATGGGCGATTTAGATCCATGATCAGACTTTACTGTATGTGATCTAGAATGTTCATTTTACTAGATTAATTGAATCGGATGGCTAGTCTTTTGCTAATTTTCATAGAGTATTTATAAGAGGTGGGGCCTACTAGATATTCCCATCCATTACAGGCCGTTTTTACTATAAATTATTTCAGGCAGGTCATTTTGTTGGCCTTGATCATACGACTAGCGTCGTGGGATCAAAGTCAATTCTTGGAGGAACATGGGAATAGAGGTGGGTTGTAGAAGATGTTTGGTCCAGATCCATGATTAGATGGTTTTTGTCGAAAAATGATTTGGACAGTTTGGCCATTGGTAGATTCTCACTAAGAGCATTAAATTAAAGTGACTTCACAAGAAACGGGGAACCAAGGGTAGTGCCTTCATGTTGGATGGTCTAGATCCATAATCAGACAGTGTTGTTAATCATCTGGACCATCCATTTTGGTGAAAATTGTTAGAATGGTTAGGATCATCATATGAAAATGATTCCTGAGATGAGCGAGGAAATAAAAGCAGGAGGCCCCTGACTAGATGCTCCACATACATTGTTAGGTGGTCCTATTAAAAAAAGAAAAATTAATAAGGTAGTCGAGGCTGGGATTGGGCCGGGCCGCTGCCCTGACACTTAGGACCCAAGGCCCGAGCTTGTCTCAAGCCTGACATGGGCCGCGAATAGCGGGCTAGGTTGCCCAGCTTCTGACCAGACCTGCCTGGCCTCTTGAATTCTTCTAATATGTCTGTTACATGCACAAAACAATAGACATTTCAAAGGAATGCAACTAAGGGTGTACGGTCGAGATAAATTGGGTAGCCTAACCAAGGATTTGGATGGCATATTTGTGGAATAAAACATGTGTAAGTATATATAAAGTCAGGTCAGGTCGGGCGAAAATGGCTTGAGCCCAAAGCCGACCTAAAAAATAATTCAGCCATGCACGTTAGGACCAAGCCCAACCCACAAGCTAACCTAGTGGGTCGAAGCTTGGTCAAAAGCTAGGTTGGGGTCATTGGTTCGGATGAGCTGTCGGGCCACCTAAGTACCTCATTTCAAATAATTTAAAAACATAAGCATACAACGTTGTATCATATTATTAAGATTCAACTTCAACGGGCTCTCAAGTGCATATTCCTTTTCCAAAGACACGTTCTTTAGGGATATTATAATTTAGTCAGATTCAAATCTCAGGTGGACCACACCTTAGGAAGCAGTGGTGATTCCCACCATCAAAAACTTCCTATGGCGCACGTTAATGCCCACCGTAATGTTTACTTGCCAATTGCCATCCAACCTGTTGACAAGGTCACATGGACCTGGATGAAGGGAGAAAAACAACCATCAGCTCGATCCAAAGGTACTTTTGTAGCTCGCAAGAAGTTTTTAATGGTCAATCACCACTGTTAACTGTGGTGTGGTCCTGAGATTTGAATCTGCTTCATTTTTCGCTCATTCCCTAAAATAAGCTGGCAAAACAGATGAACAGTGTGGGTATACAGTAGAGAGTCTTTGAGAAAGTTACTTTAAAATGTGAAGATAAGGAGATGTTCATCTATTGTAAATTTATAGAAGAATATATAATGATATAAATGAAAACAAATATTACAAACAAATTTAATTTCTTTTTACATACCTTACCCAACATGACCCACCCAGAACCCAAAGTATAATAATAAATGAGAAGTAGGGAAACACAAGTGACAAGCGCCCCATTTGCATCCACTAATTAGATAAGGTGCATTTCAACATTGAGGCCGCCATTTCAATAGGAGTTCATGGGTTCAAGTACCCATTGTGGGAAATCCCACTGTGGTGTGAGTGCATGGGTGTGTGTGGGGTGTGAGCGCGTGTGTTAAAAAAAATAAATACCCACACATATTGCAATGGGTACTTGAACTCATGACCATAGTGTTGAAACTCTTGTGAGTCTATGACTAAGCCATGAGTAGGGACCCAAATTTAATATAATTTGGTGGGGCTGACCAACATGTTTCATTTTTTAATCTAACTTGGGTAGACCATGTTGGTTTCTTTTTTCTTTTTTCCTCACACACGCTCACGCCCACACACATCACATGGGCACTCGAACCCATGACCTCAATGTTGAAATGTACCTTATCTATCATGAGCCATGAGTAGGGACCCAACATGCCATGTTGGGTTAGATTGGGACAGAATACTGAATACCCAATTAAAACCTGCCAATGCAAAGTAATATTGGCTAGGAATTCTGTAAGGTTAATGAAAAAATCCAGTCTGTTAGGCTAGAAAGGCAAGTGATTTTAGGTTTAGAAAATAATAATAGTAGTGCATTGGCTTGGGCAGGGCTCTTAGGGTTAAGGAATCAGAGGCAAGGGCAACTTAGCAAGCAAGTGCAATTGGGCCAATTGAGCACGGCCTGGTTGCGAGTAAATGGGCCAGATCAGGTCAGACCCGTCGCTAGGTGAAATTTAAGGGGGTCAGGGTTGGACCATGGGGTAATGGGTCATGGGTTAGATATAGGGTAGAATTCTTGGAACATTTATGAGCACATGCCGCACAATTTTTCCTTCATGTATAGTTACCTGATGCCGTTACCTGATGCCATGGGGGGGCCGCTCTTATTTAGGCTCTTATATATGTAGGGGGAATTTTTCTTATCACTTGGTTTCTCCTCCTTTTCACAGTCATATCTTATATAATGAATCTAGTTTATTTTATTAGATATAATAACGGTACTATTAAGAGCTGCTTTATATCTTTTAATTTTTACTAGCTTATTTAGATGGTGAATTACAATTGCAATGAACTGTAAAAGTACACTGATTATAAATTACAATACTTGTTTCCAGCAGAAAAAAAAAAAAAACACTAATTTTTGTGTTTGAATAAGAGATTTTTACTGCAATGTATTATAAATTTATAATGATTAAAAATACATTTTGTTATCACTAGATTCTACCCAACAAATATAGGTTAAAGAAGAACCGTGCCCTCCAATGGATCTGCAAATGACAAGGAAAGAATGGACAGTTGGGGAGGGGGTGCTGTGATGCCCAAGTCAAGCCTGCTGATGATCTGAATCGATGAAGACCATGATTTTCGATCTTACCTCCTTTTCGTTTAGGGTAGTTGTATATATAGAGTTTTAGGTAGGGGTGAACATTGAGTCAAGCTGGCCTCAGCTCGACTTGGCTCGGCCACTAGCCAACCACAGTTCGAATTCGGCTTGGCTTGGTCTTCGAGCCTAATTGGCCAGCTCGACTCGGTTCAGTCAGTAGCCCGAGTCAATTCGAGCTGAGTTAGAGCCAAAATCGAGCCTTTGTGGCATTTTCACAAACACGTGCTGTGCACTTTCAATTTCTCATTGTATGTAAAACAGCAGTAGCTGTTTATAAGTATTTCATCAAACACCTTCTAGACAACATCAAAATCAAGAAAAAATGATATTTGTTTCATATACATACCTTCCTTGCCACTAGCCGACACTTCATTAAGTCATTTCATCAAACACTTGGTGGGTAGCATTAATATCAAAGTAACTGAATCACCGAACTAGTTTGATTCGAGTTGGGGTTTGATCCGAGTCAAGTTGAGCTTGGGCAAGCTCAAACTCGGTTTGAAAAGTTTTTTGAGCTCAAAAAAATCAGCTTGAACTCAGCTTTGAACTGAGTCAAATCGAGCTTTTTCTAGTTGAGTTGAGCGAGCAAACTGAGCTAACTTGGTTAGTGGACACCCCTAGTTTTAGGGGGTTGCATATTTTAATGTGATACGCTAGAGAGTCTCATTCTAACGGGATTCTTGTTCCAGATATGTCGGAGTGATTTTCACCCGAGATCAGGCCAAATGCTTCTCTGTGAGATTCCCTCTAGATTTCTCATACTACCTTTCTGGCAATGGTCGACCTAGTCAGCTTGGGATGCTGGAGAGCTCAGGGCTCGAGTTCCGTCCTCTCAGGTTTCTTACCCATGTTGTAGACATGTTTAATAGGGTGAATCCTCTCCTATCGTGCTTCACACTTTGACAGCTTAGCTCAGCGGCTCCTCTCAAAGTTAAAGGAGTTGCTCGTCCCATCTTTGAATCCTGTCCTCTAATAGCCCAGCTCATCGGCTTGTCAATGGCCCTTTGGCTTGGACTTCGGTCACCCCAGCTCGGGGTTTACCTCAGCTTGGAGGCATAATACTTGTAGTTAGATAGTCGTTCTTTCTGTGTGAGAGACCAATTTGAATTTTTTCACAATAGTTTTATTTGTCTTCTATTACATATGCATTTGACCATTGAATTTACGTATCGAATTACTTATTTAAACAGGCATTATAAATTCCTAATTATAGCACTTTTGCATTATAACATTGTCGTAATTCACTATGCAATTAGGCCCCAACATTTCCATGTCCATTCAAATTGAAAATTAAGTAATTTGAATTGTACGATCCATAGTTAAGTCCTATATGCATCATAAAGTAGCACAAATACTTATAAGAATCAGAATTTAAGATTCAACATGATATAGCATTTATTCATCTATTTCTTGATTTCAAGCACTACAAAATTTTCTTAAGGTGATTCGCCCCCTAGTAGTGGCATGTGTCCCTCCCCTCCTTTAGTGGAATAGAAGTGCATCCAATAGAAAGGTTTGCGCCTCTCTTGATGCTGGTGCAAAATCCACTCCATCCATCATGACATATAAAACCAGTTACTCAGGTGGGCCACACTCTAGGGAATTGGAAAACCTACTAGTGCAACTTTTCTAAGGCTCAACTTGATGTTTATATGATGCCCTACCCCTTATAAGGGGATAAGGGGAGTACATCGAAGATGAAGAGATGAACCAAATATCAGCCTAATCCAAAACTCCATGTGGTCCCTTGGGGGTTATAAATGGGGTGTGTCCTATCCTCATTCTCACTCTTTCTTAAGTGTGGCCCACCTAAGTTTTGGATTAACTTGATCTTTGAGATGACATCCTAACATGAGCCGGCACAACCGATGTATAAAATGAATTTTATACAAATATCACGGAGGGTCAATAGGATTATTATTATTATTTTTTTTTTAATTTTTTTTCTGCTGCATACAATTTTCTATCCCATCAAATATGGAAGAGTGAAGATAGGCATGGCTATTTGTGGGCCACTCACTGAATGGCTTTCAAGAGAATTGCTGTAGCGCTGCTTACAAGTAACCACAGTACAAAATGTGAGTCGTAGGTTGCATTTGGTGGTGCCAAATATCATGATATTTCATAAAATTTGGTGCAACCAAGCGCCGAGCCCCCTAGCCTTCTTTGGATATATTGGCCTTAAAGTAACTCGTTTGGCCAAATTTTGTAAAAAATAGAACAAATCACTTAACAGGCTGCAAGACATTACGGTCTGGGTTCCTAATCATACCTTAGCGGTAGACTCTGCCAGCTTTTAACACCGAGGTTATGGACTTGAGTGCCCATGTGAGGGGGTAAAATATAAAAGAATAAAAAAGCCGCCTGACAGGGACGCAGATTGAGCCACTCACAGGTTGAGTAGCAGCATCTGTGGCCCCACCATGATGTATGTTTTGTAGCCACGCCGTCCAACCATTCGGAGAGATCATTTTAGGGTAAGATTCAAAGAATGAGTCACATCCAAAGCTCCAATGGACCGACCACAGAAAACAGTGGGGAGAATGATGCCACCGTTAAAAACTTCTAAATGCCAGAAAAGTTTTCGATGAGCCTATATTTGTGTGGGCATCAATATTCCGCTGTTTTCTGTGGTGGAGTCCAGTAAAGCTTTGGATCTGCTTCATTCTTTGATTCATGCGTTAAAATAATATCTCCAAATGGATGGACGTTGTGAATACCACAAATATATGTGGTCCACAGAATTTGGTGACCTCACTTCAGTAGCAAGTCTCTCTACTCAGTATCAAATCTGCGTCCACCAGGTTCTAAGATTCCGAGTTAAAAAAATGAAATGATCAAATGCTTAAAATAATCAGAACTTTTGAAGCTTTCTCTTCCATCCATTCATGTTGAGTATAATCGTATAAATAATTCTGATCATTGAAATATAAGATACATTCATGCTGGATGGAACTGCTCACAAGTATCTCTCAATCGTCTATTTCAATTGTTTATCAGTAACCCAATTGATGACGGGTCCTTGCTCTTGCCCGGGTGGTAGACTCCCAGGGGTTTCAACTTCCGGTCAAGGGTTCGAGGACCCATAGCTGGTAAAATTCCACCCACGTGAGTCTGTGGGGGTGTGTGTGCGTGTGTTAAAAAAAAAAAAAACCCAATTGATGACTGGGGGACCTGATTCTAGCCGGGTCTGCCGGTGCTGGGCCTTTCCTCAGACCAATATAGGTAAGCCCTAGCCACACAGGGCTATTCTTGTGAGTTGTATAATCCAACATGGGCCTCACATTATAAATGGTCCGAATTTTTGTTGGACCATTTTCATTATAACTGATCTAGACCGTTCGTTTTTATTATCCACACATTGATCACACAGTTTGAAAAAAAGGATCATAACCATAGCCGTAGATAGAGCAGACAGGCCAGCATGGTCCACTTGGTGTGATCACCTACACGATAGGGCTCCGGCTCACGTTTTCTTCAGTCATCACATGTGCTGAGTCCAGAAAGTGTGTGGTCCTGATTAGTATAGAGACGTGGAAGAGGACTCCACCCATTATCTTGGGAGCGCGGATTAGATAGTGAGAGGTCGAGTAGCCAAACTGGCCAATGAAGTGACGTCACCAAATTCCGTAGGCCCCCACCCTGATGTATGTTTTGTATCAACGCCCTCCATCCATTTGGAGAGATCATTTCAGGGCAATATCTAAAGAATGAGTTAAATCCAAAGCTCCAGTGGACCCCAGCACAGGAAACAGTATGGACAGTGACACCCACTATTAAAAACTTCCAAAGGCCTGTTTGGCCAGTTGCATTAGAAGGGATGAGAAGGGATAGGATGGTAAAATCTAGGGATATGCCAAACATGCCAAACAGACCCGGTGTACTTGTCCCGGATATAGCAAACCCACGGATGTTAAACTAATCCACTGACATCACCATCGTTGCCTTAAAATTGATTTCATCCTTCCTAATCCCGTTCAATTAGGCCTGGAGCGTGGAAGGAATTGGAAGGTAAAATCCTGGGATATGATATGCCAACCGTGCCAAACAAACCCGGTGAACTTGTCCCGAGACATAGCAAACCCATGGATCTTAAACCAATCCACTTACGTCACCATCATTACCTTAGGGCATGTTTGGCACAAGGAATTGAATAGTATTGAATTGTATTAGATAGGATTAACATCATTATTGCACAATGATTGCATGTATAGAAATATCGTGGTATTGTAACCATCAAATTTCATGTTTGGGATAAAATTTTTACTATGAGAACTAAGCAAAATCATGTTTGGTGGACTGTGGAATTGTAATAAATAAACCCAATTCAAAACAGATGTTATTCCCTTGTATACATTTATAGCCCGAATGTCACATATAAATGGTATATATGGATGGATGGTATGGATAAATACATGCATCAATGTGGGGCCCACATTTACCGTGGATTTTAAAATCCACGGAAATTTGGCACGGGACTAAATGTAATTCTATGGGACTAAATGAAATTCCATCCCACCTAATCCCAGCCTTTCCAAATGATGGATGGAATTGCATAGACCAAATGCAATTCTATCCTACCCAATTCCATCTAATACCGTGCGCCAAACACCCCTTTGAAATTGATTCCATCCATCTTAATCCCATTCAATCCAGTCGGCCAAACAAGCCCTAAAGGACACAAAAGTTTCAGATCAAGCTGATATTTATGTTTTCCCTTATTTCATGTCTTTTTAAACTTTTGAACAGGTTGGATTTCAAATAAACATTATGGTGGGCCTTAGGATAGTTTCAACGGTGGGAATCACTCTCCCTATTGTTTTCCATGGTGGGGTCCACTATAGATTTTTATCTGCCTCATTCTTTGGCTCCCGCCCTAAAATGATATCTCCAAATGTATGGGCGGAGTGGATACAACACATACATCATAGTGGGGCCCACATAACTTAGTGACGTCACTTCAGCAGCGGACTCGCTACACAACCTGTCAATATCTAATCCGCGTTCTTATTTTGGTCCCCAAGCTTCTTTGTCAGCGGTCGCGATCCAACCAGATTCTCAGATTTCAATCAAAGATAAAATTACATTGTATTAATCTGATTAGAGTATTTTTGCCATGGTATGCCCCATGGTAAGGGTGGGGCCCACCTCTTGATCTTTGAACCATGGAACATTTACTCGTTTTTCTTTTTCAAAATCGAACCGTACGTTTGAATGCCTCTAATTGGGTTTTCAGTATCATATATACGCGTAATTGTTAAACTACCGCCAATCCAACGGTTCGTACAACATATGAACGTGGTCCGGATCATTCGACCGTGCAGTCATGTGGGCCACGTCCAGCGACGACGTATTAGACAAGACGTGTCGCGACTGACCCGATGTGCGCTTTTTCTTCCACTGGTTTAGGAGTGACAGCTGAGTCAGGGTGGATTGAGAATGGCGCATTTCCCACTACCGTCTGGTCATTCTTAAGTGGGCCACGAGATATTGTCTGACTGCTGCTTGATCATGTCTGCCTCTAACATCCCTTTTTCATGCATGGATTGGTGTCCCACGATGATGTATACGTATCATCCACTCCGTCCATTGGTTGTGCCAGCTCATGATAGGAGGTAATACCAAAGGTCAGACAGATCCGAAGTTCAAGTGGGCCACGCCATAATGATCACTATCATGACCTTCCATTAGGACACCGTGATGTTTATATGCCATCCAATCCGTTCTCAACGTGGGTCCCACCATGATGAAGGGAAAATACAAATATCATCTATATCCAAAACTTTAGTGGGCCACGGTGTATGCTCTTCTCTGTTCCAAGGTGTGGGCTCCTTTGCATCCTTTGAGCTGGGTGGGCCCGAAAAGGTTTCAGTTGTGGGCCATCCATCTCCAATTTTTCTTGTGGTGTGGTCCACTTAAGTTTTTACCTGGCTGATTTTTTTTTAGCTCACGCCCTGACATGATCTGGAGCTGATGGACGGAGTGGATGCCATGCAGACATCACGGTGGGTCCTACAGACCCTTTTCGTTTCATAGGCTCTCTACAACAATTATGGTAGGCAATTCTGCATCCAGGATAAAAGACCTGACTCGGATTCATCTCGCTTCAGGACAATAAACCTCAGCTGTACATCATGGCCCACTTCGGGCATAGCGCAAACTGATTGGACATTCTCAACCATCCGAATTGTCCATTGAGTTTTGATCGAGACCACTTTTTTTTTTTTTTTTATTCACCATTCATGCCAGTAATTGGATGGTTAGGATCATATATTCTGTATTAAAAAATGGGGCCTAAGATATGAACGGCGTGTGCCCCTTGGTGAGATCAGCAAAAGTGGATTAGTATTCGTGAAATGACGATTGGTGTTTAAACTAAAAGACAGAAGAACGCGGATTTCATGTTCCTGCGCTGGAAACCTAAGTGGGCTCCACCCTGATGTTTGCGAGAAATCTATCCCGTTCATCCGTTTTGTGAGTTTAATTTAGGCCTTGAGACAAAAATTGATCAGGATCCATGACTCAACTGGACCGCATTAAAGGAAAAGGTGGGTAAGGAAATTCCAACCGTTGAAACTTTCCTGGGGTCAACAGTTATGTTTACATGCCATCCATACCGTTCATAACGTCATTCCGATTGGGATGAACTGAAAACAAAAATATTACCATGATTCAACACTTATGTGGCCCCATGAGTATTTCAACTGTGGACGTTCAATCCTACTTAGATCCGGCTAACTTTTGGCTCCACGCCCTAAAATGAGCTCAAAAAGCGGATGGACGGGGTTGATTTCTCACAAACATCACCGCGGGCCCACCTAAGTTTCGAGCGCAAGAACTTCCCGTGAGTGGCTTTAGCAGGAAATCCGCGTCCGTACGCAGCTCACGATGCAGTGGTGTCCACGCAAATTCGCAATACACAACTGTTTGGGACGCGGATTTCGAAACTTATATGGGCCCACCGTGATGATTGTGAGAAATCCACACCGTTCATCTGTTTTTTTTTTAAAAACTCATTTTAGGTATGAAGCCAAAAATGAGACGGATCTAAGACTCAAGTGAGCAGAAAACGTGAGGATTGAACGTCTATTGTTTAAATATTCGTGGGGCCACAGAAGTTTTGAATGAGTCTTATATTTATGTTTTCAATTCATCTCAGTAGGAACGACGTTATGAACGGTATGGATGGCATGTCAACATAACTGTTGACGCCAGGGAGGTTTCAACGGTAGAGATTTCCTTACCTTTTCCTTTACTTCGGCCCACTTAGTCTTGTACACTACTCACTTTTGGTCTCAAGTACTAAATATGCGATGTATGTGTCTTATCCACGCGGTCCATCCATTTTTCCATCTCATTTAGGGTATGGGACCAAAATTGAAGCATATCGAATGCTAAGATAGACCACACCACCGGAAACAGTGGATATAATGATATCTACCGTTGAAACCTTCCTAGAGTCTATAGTGATTTTTATTTATCATCTACCCGTTCATAAGGTCACACGTACATGGATGAAGGGAAAGCAAAAATATCATCTTGATCCAAAACTTCTGTGGCCTCAAGAAGTTTTCAATGGTGGTCACTCATTTCTCAGTTTTTTTTTTTTTTGTTTTGTCTGGTGTGGTCTACTTGAGCTTTGCATATGCTTTAATTTTGATCTTGTACTCTAAATAAGCTGGAAAAATAGATTGACAGTGTGGATAAGACACAAACATCATAGTGGGCCCCACAGAGCATACTAGTTACCTCCCATGTGTCTCCCTCAATTATGGTCAGCTGTAAATGCACGTAAGCCATTGTAAATAGGTAATTATGGTGAGTGCTCCATGTTTGGCTTATCATAATAATTTTTTCTTAAAAATTGAGCAAAGCTCAGCTTTATATCAGGGAGATCCACCATGATATAATTTTGCTATATCCATCCACATTGTTTATTCTTTTTTTAATTTTATTTTTATATTTTTTTTCATATTTTTTAAGGGTACGGGCCTTTCAAATCTCTTGCGGACCACCTTGCGGAGAATAACGAGGATTGAAGGTTTATCATTGGAAACTTCCTGGGAGATATGAAAGTTTTGGGACCTACCTCATAATTTAGCCCATGCCCTGAAATGATTTGAAAAAAATGAATAGATGACGCCAATGAAATACATACATTATAGTAGGGCTCACATAGTTAACAAACTTTTCAAAATCCGAACAAGTCAACATCTTTTGCTCTTGCAAGTTTAGTGAGCCGTCATTATTTATTTATCATACTTTTTATACATTTACAGCTAACCAGCGAAGTCTTAAATTTTTGGGACCTATTGACGCTGGAGTGAAGATTTCCCAATGATAGGAGATCGATTCTCTCTTTCACTGGTTGCCTCATTTGAAGGCTTTCGTTTGAGGATAAAAATAGTGTTACATTTGATCAGAGTCGCCACTAACCAATTATTACGATCCCATAGTCAATTAAACCCTGTAGAAATGATTAGGATTAAGAACCCAAAGATTCTTAACCCTAAGATGATTCGTAAGTTTGTGTTCTAAATATTTCGAGTAAGGGACCACAATTACAAATATGGAAGTTGTTAGGCACCCACTTTACCCGTACAGATGTATGGTCTTTACTTCACAAGATCCTCCTCATTTATGAGAAATAAGATTATTTCTCGCATGAAAAAAATGTAATGGCAATGATGAGTGATTAATCCGAATTTCTGATGGATATGATCTAATTATATCAGCAAGTCACAAAACATACATTCGAAACGATCGAGTGTAGGGTACAAAGTATGTAGAAATGGCATGTATGTGATGCTTAATGATTTATTGATGTTTGTGATAAAATGATGACTAACTGGCTAAAGTTTCTGGTGAACCTGCTCCGATTTTATCGGCAAGCCGTAGAGTATGCGTTCGCCAAATAAATGAGAGAAAACAAAGAAATGTAATGTAATGGTAATGTATATATTGAGCAAAGGGTTTGAGAAAGGGAATGCGTATTGCACGATGATAATGCTCTGCTTTGAAGAAATTGATTGAAGCTTACACGGTAGTATCACAAAGCTCGATCGAGTGGGTAAGATTTGAAGTTAGATGACTTAGGAGCTTTAGACTTTGGCTAGGCTAGGCTAGACCGGGGCTGGACTCTCTTTTTCTCTCACTCTTATTCTCCTTGGTGGAGGGATGATTAGGCTTAAGGCCATAAGGGATGAGGAGGGATGCTCAATCCCCACCTGAAATGAGATAGGGTGGGGCCTATTTATAGCCTCCGAACCTAGTTTTTTGGTAATTACTGTTAATCCTATGAGGGTAAAATGTGGTTGAAGGGCTAGTATTGAAGATTGTCACATGACATCATCTCATCGGTTGGATAATGTGGTAAAATGGTAATTTTAGATAAGGAGATGTGTATCGGAGTAAATACACATTAACTATACGCTTAGAGTATGAAAAATAGAAATTTCACATGCTTGAGTGATGCCACCCCAAAGAGGAGGAGTGCCACGTGGCTGACGGTAAGCTAGTTACCGTCGGTCCCCATTTAAACTCCCTACTTTGGCAAGCAACCTTTTCTAAGTGTATGGAAGCTCTGCCATAAAGGTTGTTGTTTTGAAGTTTTGCATATTTTCACAATTAAGTTTATTTTTAAGATTGGGTTCGAACTTGGTTTTAGACTTAACTAGGTGAGTTGACTTAGTTATTGTATTGGGTAGACTGACTGGGTGATTTCACTAGTGAGTTGACTAGTAAGTTGACGTATCAAGCTAACTCAAGATTTTAATGTTTTAGGTTCCTAAGATTTAAGGTCAAGCTAACTAAATTAAATTTAGAGATTTAGGATTAGGGTTTTTAGAATTTAAACCCGGATCAGAGTTTGGTAGACCATCCACCGTTTCAAAATCAATTAGCTTATCAGCCTTGAGTTAGAGTTAAGTGGCTACAAGATCACGTGCTAAAATGAGCTTGAAGTAGGGATGAACGGCATAACGGCATGGATATACAGCACATCATCAAGGTGGCCCCGTGGTAATGGTAACTCCCACCTAATCCTCTCCCTGAAACCTAACCTGTGACGAACCGGATGCCACTCCGATTTGTGAGCGCACGTGGGTGTACAAGCCATCCCCACGTGGGTGTACAAGCCATTCCCTCTACACGACCTCACCTGGCACGTGGCTTAGCATAGCACCTGGCTACGTGATTCAAGCCATCCATCAGGTGGGCCCCACTTTATAGACGCCCAAAAAAAAGAAGAAAAGAAGGCCAGTATATTTATTAGGTAGGTGACGGTCTTCTAAATATACAAGTGGGTAAAAGGAAACTTATCGAGTTTTTAAAGTCCGTGGCCTGTTTCGAAAATTGTGGCCCACCTAATGCATGATCCACTTCAAATTTTTTGGCTCAGATCATCTGTATGGTTGGGCCCACCTAACGGATGGATTGGATATTGTACCCGTGTGCACAGATGGCACATGAAGTGTTCTGTAGAGGGGATAAGTTATCCACGGGACGGGGTTTGCTAACTTTGCAGGATACTAACATCGGTGTAATGATGCAGAGAGCGCGCGCATACACACATGAGATTCACAGGCTATATATCTCGAATCCAAACCGTCCAAATTGTGGGATCCATTACATTTAGCCATCTACTCGAAGTCAGAATGTTTAGGCAATCCAAAATCTCTGATTCATGAACCTATTTCTGTTGAATCTCAACCGTTCACCACTTCTTCTTTTACAAAAGATTATAAATAAACCAGTTTATGTTATGATTTAAGTGTGATTTTCTATAAGTAACCTATCTGCAGTGGGTCCTACCACTTAAATGGTTTGGATTTCAGGTGCATGACACGTGTATGTGGTAAAGCCTTCTGCGTGTGACAGCTACAGTAGCACTTGCGTGCGCCACATCCATAGGCAAGATGCCACATCACATCTCCACCAAATACGAATGTACATCACACGTGCCAACTTGTACAAGTATGTGGGATATGGGATAAAAAGGTAGTCCCTGTGGTGGTAGATGTTCCTTAGCCCAAAAGCGTACCCTGTCCCTCTACTAGGTGGGCCACGAATGTAGAAGAAGTGGATAAATTGACAGATGGGTGCCAATGGTCTGCATTCACCATGCATGTGTTCCTGACCTGCTAAGTGGGCCGGCCTGATTTTCAGGATAGGATTTGAATACCGACCGTCTGATGAACGCCTTGGATCCCGTACACACACGTTCCACTTCCACACGTGTGGTGCGTTTTGTTTAGCTCACTCATATATATATATATATATATATATATATATATATATATATATTTCATTTTCTCTTAACCATCCATTTCTCTCATACACGTGCACCAGATCTGGTTAGGTTTCCTGCCTTGCCACTGTGGGCCCCACCCGATGAATGGTCCATATCTTACACAGGTGTGCCACATTGCCCCCTTCTACGCAGGTCCACGTCCGCATTTGGCACGTGCATTGCACGTGCAGTTTATAGTGGTTTTTAAAGGAATGAAGATTCAAAGAGCTTTCTACCATACATGCTACTTGTATTGTGAGCATATGTTCTTTGCAATGATGCTAGCATCAATGGGTCATGAGTGGTCCCCACTCCCCACCTGTCAGGGCTGTGATGATGCTAAATAGCCTATGGTCAGTGGGCCTACGTAGAATTGATGGCTAGGATAACGATCTTGCCGATCATACCAGGTTGTGGCCCAAGTTTAGTAGAGCATGCAATCCACCTGTGCCATGACACTTGAGAGATCTGTTGCTTGGGCCCAGAAAGGCCCGTCTTCATATGTAGAGCTCCAACTAGAGCTGGGCATCTAGTTGAGTTGGACCGAGTTAGGGCTGACCCAACTTGATCTGGTTTTATAATAGGGCCTGACCCAAACTTGACTCAACTCCGTACCGAGTCCAGCATGCCTGAACCGATCCAAATCCGGGTTTGGCTTGGACTAATCCGAACTAAGTCCGACCTGGTAAAAAGCAATGAGTTGGTTTGAGTTCGCACCAATTCGGATCAAGACTTGAAGGAGGGAGGGAGTGGAGAGGAGAGAGAGGGAGAGAGGAGGGTGGTGATGGTGATGGGTGGTTCCTGGGCTTGGAAGAGGAGGATGAGGGAGGAAGAGACAATTTGGGATCGGGTCGGGTGAGGCGTATATACTTAGAGATACTTATAAATTTGATTTTTTTAAAAAAAAATTATATATGTACTTAGAATCCAAGTCTAGTTAATTTCGGATCGAGCCAAGTTCGACTGGTCGAGTTGGGTTGAGTTACTAGGTAACTCGAACTCGAATCGGTTTGAGTGTGGATTGGGCGAAGCCTACTCGGTTCGGACCAACTCACCTATTCAGTTCGAATTGAGTCAGGTCCGAATTAGTCGTACGAGTCGAGTTAGGAGAGTCGAGTCGTCCGGTGCCCAGCTCTAGCTCCAAAGAGTTGGAAACCATCATTACCACTATATATCACATCAAAGATGTGCACCACTAATTGGACGGTTCGGATAGATTGGCACGTGAACCAACCAAACAATTGCTAGGGACAATTGCCATCCCTCTCGCCATTACCCAGTAAGTATCCGATGGATCGCCTTCAGATAAGCCAACGACAGCAACTCATGACCAAAGATGCATGGCCCACCTCAAGGGTAGCATGTTGCTAGGATGAGTGGCCCAAGTTTGCCATATCTGATGAGGCTACTGGATTCGATTCCTGATATGGTTTGTATGGTGCCGCGAATCCAGGTTGGAGTAAGTTGAGATATGTAAGTAAAAAAACCAAAGACCGTTAGGTTGAGGTTAGGAATTTTAAAACGACGGTTGCATCCTGTGATGTCATTGGCCCATGGCATGGAAATGTGATGGTGAAGGAGCCCCGCATCAGAAATTGACTTTTTTTGCCTTTAATAATAATTCATATACATTATTTGTTCATGGATAAAGATGGGCCACAAACACTAACTTGTAAGTGTACATGGCATACATGTAGGTTGATCTGCACCATCTAAATCGTGGGCCCACCAATGGAGGATAGAGAAAAAAACACACTTACACTTTAAAAACTCTAAAATCTCAGGTTGGTCTCTCTTGAGTCAACTCAAGACGGCCAGATCTCACAAGGACTGAGGAAACTCAATCCGGTCACATCTTAGTTAAAACTAAAAAGACTCGAGTGGACTCGAAGCCTCCATAAAACTTGATAATTGGATGGAAGTTGCTAATACTCAGCTCGCATGAGGCAAGTGCGGATCCTCTGTTTCATGGAAATAGTGAGCA
Source organism: Magnolia sinica (assembly GCF_029962835.1). Taxonomy (NCBI): domain Eukaryota; kingdom Viridiplantae; phylum Streptophyta; class Magnoliopsida; order Magnoliales; family Magnoliaceae; genus Magnolia; species Magnolia sinica. The sequence goes on along the minus strand of NC_080587.1, from coordinate 61,714,008 downwards.
GCCGAATCCGCTATTATTATTGGGCCACTAACTCTAAGTGCCACATCACCAGTTTTTTTTAATATATTAAAAAAATTTTACATTTCGGAAAAAGTCTAACGCCGTTTGACGGTTTTATCTAGAAGTCGGATAGTACAGTTTCCTCTTGCTCTTACCGTACTGACTCAGTTAGACCCACCTTGTTTGTATGTGGTCTATCCACGCTGTCCATCCATTTTTCCATCTAATTTAAGGGGTTGAGCCCAAAATTGAAATTTATCCAGATATCAAGTGGATCATACTACTGTAAACAGTGGGGAAAATGATTTCCACAGTTGAAACCTTGCTAGGCTCCACAGCGATGTTTATTTGTTATCCAACTTGTTCATAAGATCATACAGACATGGATGAAGAGAAAACACAAATATAAGCTTGATCCAAAACTTTTGTAACCCCGAGAAATTTTTAATGGTAAATGTTCAATTCAACTGTTTTCTATGGTGTGGTCCATTTGAACAATGTATATGCTTTATTTTTGGTCTCAAGGCTTAAAATTATCTGGTATAATTGATGGACGGAGAGGTTAAAATACATAAATCATGGTGGACCCCACAAAGTTTACTCAGAACATTAACGTAGCCAGTTACTCACTAAGCAATCGGCTTCCTTCCATCCGAGGATTCCGCACACTGGCGGAGTAGCGAGAGTCGCTACTAAAGTTACGTCACCAGTTACGTGGGTCACACCATGATATATGTTTTGTATCCACACTGTTCATCCATTTGGAGAGATCATTTTAGGGCATGAGCCATAGAATGTATTAGATCTAAAACTCGAGTGAACCCCACCACAAAAAATAGTGGAGAGATTCGTGCCCACCATTAAAAACTTCTAAGGGTCACAAAAGTTTTCGATCAAGCTAATATTTGTGTTTTCCCTTCTCCAATGTCTATGTTAACTTAAGGTCCATACTGATTTTTATTTAAGTTTTCATTTGGGGATTTGACACACATGTTGAGTAGCAAGACTCGCTACTAAAGTGACGTCATGTAGTTATGTCGGTCCCACCATGATGTATGTTTTGTATCCACACCGTCCATCCATTTGGAGAGATCATTTTAGGGCATGAGCCAAAGAATGAATCAGATCCAAAACTCGAGTGGACCCCACCACAGAAATCAGTGAAGAGAGTACGCTCACCATTAAAAACTTCTAAGGGCTAAAAAAGTTTTCAATCAAGCTGATATTTGTGTTTCCGCTTCTCTAATATCTGTGTTAACTTATGAATATGTTAGATCTCAAATAAAATTCACGGTGGACCTTAAGAAGGATTCAACGGTGGATGTCACTCTCCTCACTATTTTTTGTGGGGGGGTTTACTTCATCTTTGGATCTACCTCATTCTTTTGATCATGCCCTAAAATGATCTCTCCAAATGGATGGAATGTGTGGATACAACACATATATTATGGTGGGCCCCATAGAACTTGTTGGCGTCACTTCAGTAGCAAGTGTAGCTACTCAACGTGTCGGTAGCTAATCCGCCTCCAATTTCTTTTTTCTAAAATTTAATTAGGCCATGTCATCTCACGAAAATTTTATAAGATAAAAAATATTTACAAAATCTGCTTGATTAGCAAGAAATATTAGCTACGAGCCAGGTTGAGCAATGTCTGTAGGATCCTCACCGTGGGCCCACCTTGATCTATGCATTGTATATCTACTCCATCCATCCGTTTTCTCATATTATTTTAATACTCGACCCGAATCGCTACTTGTGATTGGGTCAGATTTAGCCCGGATTAGTCCAGGCCAGACCCGGACTCGAATTGGGTTAGGCATGCTGGACTTGATACCTAGACAAGTTGAGTTCGGGTTAGGCCTATATCAAAAATGAATCGAGTCGGGTCAGCCCTAACTCGATTTGAATCGAATCAATGCCCACCTCTAACCATGATAAATTTTTTTTTTTTAATCTACACTGTTTATTCATTTTGCCCACTTACATTAGGGCATGAGTCTAAAGATATATAGATCGATATCTCAAGTGGATCATGCCATAGAAAAAGTGGTGATTGAACACATACTATTATAAACTTCGTAGAGCCCAATGTAATATTTATTTTCCATCCAACCAACTGATAACGTTACAAAGACATGGATGAAGAGAAAATACAAATATCAGTTTGATCCAAAATTTTTATAGCTCCTAATAAGATTTTTATCTTCTAAACTTTGATGTGGTCGAGCTCATGGGAACTTCCAATGAGGTCGAGCTGTGTGGGCTCCACCATGATGCATGTCGAACATCCACCCCATCAATCAGATATAACATTCCATGAGTTCCTTATGGCTGATTTGTGGCATATACCATCATTTAAAGGGGACCCATCAAATGCACAGTGTTGATGTTCGACACGCATCACGGTGGGGCCCACACAGCTCGACCTCATGAGAAGTTCCCATTAGCTCGACCACATAGAACCATTTCCCTATATATATATAAACTCTCTTTACAATTCGAGAAGTATGAGGATTGAATTTTTGGCAGGGGTCAACCATGATGTGTATGCAAAATCCATTTTGATAATTAAATGCGTAATCATTTAGTCTCGAATCCAAAAAAATTAGGTTAACATGAGATTTATGTAAGCTACACCAAAGAAAATATTTGATAAAGAGACATCCACCCTTAAAATTTATATGACCCACTATGGTGATTATATAAAATGGATACATTAGTTTATCTAATGGAACCTCATCATTTTGTCTAATAGAACCCTATCACTTTGTCAAATAAACCTATCACTTTGTCTATTGAAACCCATCATTTTATTTGACAAGCAACTACTTTATCTAGTGAAATCCTGTGACTTTGCGGAATAACATCGTCACTTTATTTAGTAGAAGTAAGTCACTTTATTTGAAAACTCGTCATTTTATCAAGCAAAACCTTATCAATTTGTTTGACAACTCCATTACTTTATGTAGTGGAACATCGTTACTTTGTCTAATGGAACCCCTTTACTTTGTATCAACTTGTACAAGTATGTGGCATCTGGGATAAAAAGGTGGTCCCTGTGGTGGTAGATGTTCCTTAGCCCAAAAGCGTATCCTGTCCCTCTAACAGGTGGGCCACGAATGTACAAGAAGTGGATAAATTGATAGACGGGTACCAATGGTCTGCATTCAACATGCATGTGTTCCTGACCTGATAAGTTGGCCGGCCTGATTTTCAGGATAGGATTTGAATACCGACCGTCTGATGAACGCCTTGGATCCCGTGCACACACGTTCCACTTCCACACGTGTGGTGCGTTTTGTTTAGGTCACTCATTTTTTTTTTTTCATTTTCTCTTAACCATCCATTTCTCTCATACACGTGCACCAGATCTGGTTAGTTTTCCTGCCTTGCCACTGTGGGCCCCACCCGATGAATGGTCCAGATCTTACACAGGTGTGCCACATTGCCCCTTTCTACGCAGGTCCACGTCCGCATTTGGCACGTGCATTGCATGTGCAGTTTATAGTGGTTTTTAAAGGAATGAAGATTCAAAGAGCTTTCTACCATACATGCTACTTGTATTGAGCATATGTTCTTTGCAATGATGCTAGCATCAATGGGTCATGAGTGGTCCCCACTCCCCACCCGTCAAGGCTGTGATGATGCCAAATAGCCCATGGTCAGTGGGCCCACATAGAATTGATGGCTAGGACAACGATCTTGCCGAGCATACCAGGTTGTGGCCCAGGTTTAGTAGAGCATGCAATCCACCTGTGCCATGACACTTGAGAGATCTGTTGCTTGGGCCCAGAAAGGCCTGTCTTCATCCGTAGAGCTCCAACTAGAGCTGGGCATCTATTCGAGTTGGACCGAGTTAGGGTTGACCCAACTCGATCCGCTTTTGAAATATGCCTAACCCGAACTTGACTCGACTCAGTACCAAGTCCAGCATGCTTGAATTGATCCGAATCCGGGTTTGGTTTGGACTAATCCGAACTGAGTCCAACCTATAAAAAGTAACGAGTTGGTTTGAGTTCGCACCGATTCAGATCGAGAGATGAGGGAGGGAGGGAGTGAAGAGGAGGAGGATGGTGATTGGTTGTCGGGCGGCTGCCCAGCTTGGAAGAGGAGGGTGGGAGGGAGTGGAGAAGAGAGAGAGAGATGAGGGTGGTGATTGTGGTGGGTGTTTGCTGGGCTTGGAAGAGGAGGATGACGGAGGAAGAGAGAGTTCGGGATCAGGTCAGGGTGGGTTGGGTGCGGCGTATGTGCTTAGAGATACTTCAAAATTATGGTTTTTTTTTTTTTAAAAAAAATTATATATATATACTCGAATTCAAGTTGAGTTAGTTTCGGATCAAGTCAAGTCTAACCGGATCGGGTTTCGGGTCGAGTCTAGTCGAGTTACTAGGTAACTTGAACTCGACTTGGTTTGAGTTCGGATTGGGTGAAGCCTACTCGATTTGGACCAACTCACCCATTCAGTTCAGGTCGAGTTGGGATCGAACGAGTCCAGTTAGGCGAGTCGAGTCGTCCCATGCCCAGCTCTATCTCCAACTAGCGTTGGAAACCATCATTACCACTATATATTACATCCAAGATGTGGTCCACTAATTGGACGGTTTGGATAGATTGGCACGTGCACCAACCAAACAATTGGTAGGGACAATTGCCATCCCTCTCACCATTACCCAAGTATCCGATGGATCGCCTTCAGATAAGCCAATGACAGCAACTGACCAAAGATGCATGGCCCACCTCAAGGGTAGCATGTTGCTAGGATGAGTGGCCCAAGTTGGCCATATCTGATGAGGCTACTGGATTCGATTCCTGAAGTGGTTTGTTTGGGGTGGTGAATCCAGGTTGGAGTTAGTTGAGATATGTAAGTAAAAAACCAACGACTGTTAGGTTGAGGTTAGGAAATTTAAAACGACGGTTGCATCTAATGACGTCATGGGCCCATGGCATGGAAATGTGATGGTGAAGGAGCCCTGCATCAGAAATTGTCCTTTTTGTCTTTAATAATAATTCATATACATTATTTGTTTATGGATAAATGTGGGCCACAAACACTAACTTGTAAGTGCACATGGCATTCATGTAGGTTGATCTGCACCACCCAAATCGTGGGCCCACCAATGGAGGATAGAGAAAAAAATCACACTCATACTTTAAAAACTCCAGAATCTCAGGTTGGTCTCTCTTGAGTCAACTCAAGACGACCAGATCTCACCAGGACTGAGGAAACTCAAATCTGGTCACATCTTGGTTAAAACTAAAAAGACTCACTCGACTCGAAGAGAGTGCGGATCCTCTGTTTCCTGGAAACAGTGAGCAGCTGAATCCACTATTATTATTGGTCCATGTCACTCTAAGCGCCACATCACCAGTTTTTTTTTTAATATATTAAAAAAATCGGATTGCATACTGAGTACAGTAGGCTCTTGCTCTTACCGTATTGAGTAAACTCAGTTAAGCCCACCTTGTATGTATGTGGTCTATCCACGCTGTCCATTTGTTTTTCCATCTAATTTAAGGAGTTGAGCCAAAAATTGAAATATATCCAAATATCTACTGGATCATATCACTGTTTAATGATTTCCACCGTTGAAAGCTTGCTAGGCCCCACAGTGATGTTTATTTGTCATCCAACCTGTTCATAAGATCATATAGACATGGATGAGCTCCTGAGAAATTTTCAATCAACTGTTTCCTATGGTGTGGTCCATTAGAACATTGTATATGCTTCATTTTTATTCTTAAGCCCTAAAATTATCTATAAAATTGATGGACAGAGGGGATAAAATACATAAATCATGGTGGACCTTACAGAGTTTACTTTGTACTTCAAAGTAGTGAGTTACTCACTATGCAATCCGCTTCCTTCCATCCAGGGATTCAGCGCACTGGTAGAGCAGCGAGACTCGCTATTAAAGTGACATGACGTAGTTACGTGGGTCCCATCATGATGTATGTTTTGTATCCATACCGTCCATCCATTTGGAGAGATCATTTTAGGGCATGAGCCATAGAATGAATCAGATTCAAAACTCAAGTGGACCCTACCACAAAAAACAATGGAGAGAGTCATGCCCACCATTAAAAACTTCTAAGGGTGACAAAAGTTTTAGATCAAGCTGATATTTGTGTTTTCCCTTCTCCAATGTCTGTGTTAACTTAAGGTTCATAGTGATTTTTATTTAAGTTTTCAATTGGGGATTTAATACACAGGTTGAGTAGTGAGACTCGCTACTAAAGTGACGTCGTGTAGTTATGTCGGTCCCACCATGATGTATGTTTTATATCCACACCGTCCATCCATTTGGAGAGATCATTTTAGGGCATGAGCCAAAGAATGAATCAGATCCAAAACTCGAGTGAACCCCACCACAGAAATCAGTGAAGAGAGTATGCCCACAATTAAACATTTCTAAGGGCTACAAAAGTTTTCAATCAAGCTGATATTTGTGTTTTTGCTTCTTTAATATCTATGTTAACTTATGAATAGGTAAGATCTCAAATAAAATTCACGGTGGACCTTAAGAAGGCTTAAACGGTGGACGTCACTCTCCTCACTATTTTCTATGGTGGGGTTCACTCCATCTTTGGATCTACCTCATTCTTTTGATCATGCCCTAAAATGATCTCTCCAAATGGATGGAATGTGTGGATACAACACATATATTATGGTGGGCCCCACAGAACTTAGTGGCGTCACTTCAGTAGCGAGTCTAGCTACTCAATGTGTCAGTAGCTAATCCGCCTCCAATTTCTTTTTTCTAAAATTTAATTAGGCTATGTCATCTCACGACAATTTTATAAGATAAAAAAAATATTTACAAAATCTACTTGATTAGCAAGAAATATTAGCTGTGACCCAGGTTGAGCAATGTTTGTAGGATCCTCACCGTGGGCCCACCTTGATCTATGCGTTGTATATCTACTCCATCCATCCGTTTTCTCATATTATTTTAAGACTCGACCCGAATCGGTACTTGTGATTGGGTTAGATTCAGCCCCGATTAGTCCAGGCCAGACCAGACTCGAATTGGGTTAGGCATGCTGGACTTGGTACCGAGTCAAGTTGAGTTCGGGTCAGGCCTATATAAAAAATGAATCGAGTCGGGTCAGCCCTAACTCGATTTGAATCGACTCGATGCCCACCTCTAACCATGATGGTTGTTTTTTAATCTACAATGTTTATCCATTTTGCCCACTTACATTAGGGCATGAGTCTAAAAATAGATAGATCGATATCTCAAGTGGACTACACCATAGAAAAAGTGGTGATTGAACACATACCATTATAAACTTCGTAGAGCCCAATGTAATGTTTATTTTCCATCCAACCAACTGATAACATTACAAAGACATGGATGAAGAGAAAATACAAATATCAATTTGATCCAAAATTTTTATAGCTCCTAATGAGATTTTTTTCTTCTAATCTTCTATGTGGTCCAGCTCATGGGAACTTCCCATGAGGTCGAGCTGTGTGGGCTTCACCATGATGCATGTCGAACATCCACCCCATCAGTCAGATGCAACATTCCATGAGTTCCTTATGTAGCTGATTTTTGGCATATCCCATCATTTAAAGGGGACCCTTCAAATGCACAGTGTTGATGTTTGACACGCATCACGGTGGGGCCCACATAGCTCGACTCATGGGAAGTTCCCATTAGCTCGACCACATAGAACCATTTCCATATATATATATATAAAACTCTCTTTACAATTGGAGAAGTATGGGAATTGAATTTTTGGCGGGGGCCCACCATGATATGTATGCAAATCCATTTTGACAATTAAATGCATAATCATTTAGGCCCGAATCCAAAAAAATTAGGTTAACATGAGATTTATGTGAGCTACTCCAAAGAAAATATTTGAAAGTGAGATATCTACCCATGAAATTTATATGACCCACCATGATGATTATATAAAATGGACACATTAGTTTATCTAATGGAACCCCATCACTTTGTCAAATGAGCCTATCACTTTATCAATTGAACCTATCACTTTGTCTATTGAAACCCGTCATTTTATTTGACAAGCCGCTACTTTATCTAGTGAAATCCTGTCACTTTGCGGAATAACATCGTCACTTTGTCTAGTGGAACCAAGTCACTTTATTCGAAAACTCATCATTTTATCAAGCAAAACCCAATCAATTTGTCTGGCAACTCCATCACTTTATGTAGTGGAACATCGTTACTTTGTCTAATGGAACCCCCTTAATTTGTCTAATAATTATGTCACTTTGTCTATTAGAACCTTATCACTTTGTCTAGCACTCCTTTCACTATCTAGTGAAATCTCGTCACTTTATCCAGTAACCTCGTCACTCTCTGTCTAGTACAACCCTGTCACTTGATACAGTAGAACTTTGTCACTATGTCCTACTACATAGTCTCTTTGTCTAGTAGAACGTCATTACTTTGTCCAGCAACCCAATCACTTTGTCTAGTGAACCTTTTCACTTCGTCTAATAGCCTCGTCACTTTCTCTAGCAATCTCATCACTTTGTCTAGTGGAACCCAGTCACTTTGTCTTCCAGCCTCGTCACTTCGTTTAGTGGAACCAGGTCACTTTGTCGAGCAGCCCATCACTTTTTCGGACAATTTATAACTTTGTTTAATAAAACCCTATTTGCTTTGTCTCTTTTAACCTTATTACTTTGTTTAGTGGAATCATGTTGCTTTATCGAGCAATATCGTCACTTTGTTTAGTATAACCCCGTTACTTTGTCCAATGAACCCCGTCACTTTATCTAATGACAAAGAAAAAATTATCGACAATGGATGGTTAATATTGTTGGTGGCCCCACATGATTTAAGGCCCATGTCGAGTTTTCTTATTACCAAGAAAACTATTCATTATATATTGTTCCTGAAAACTATGCTTAATTATCTTGATGTTTGGTAAATCTTGGGGGTTGTACATCATTGAGAGAACCATTGATGTTATCAAATGATATTCAGTGTGCAGGAGATGTAGATGATGAGCATGTTAGTGTTCACGTGGAATAGGAGGAGCTAGATGATCTTGCGAATCTCTATTCCTGATTTCATTCGTATTTAATTTATACTGTCGTGTATTGCAAAAACTTAAGACATTGGTTTGTATAAGCCTTCGAGTAGCCAATTGATTATTTTGTTATTTATATTTGGACTTCCTCTTATACTTAATTTATTTGTACTTCCTCTTATACTTAATTTATTTGTATTCCGCTTAATAGTTAACTTTGATAAAGAAAAAAAATGTACATGAAATTTGGGCTATCTTTAAAAGTTAACACTTAGGTTTTTGAAAAACGAGTAGTGTACTCGAGTTTTGGGAATCGGGGTGTTACAGATGTGATTATTGGTCAAAGTAACGGGGTTCCACTAGACAAAGTGACGATGTTCCACTAGATAAAGTGATGGCGTTGCCAGACAGATTGATAAGGTTTCACTTGATAAAATTAAGAGTTTTGGAATAAAGTGACTTGGTTCCACTAGACAAAGTGACGATGTTATTCCGCAAAGTGACAGGATTTCACTAGATAAAGTGGTGGCTTGTCAAATAAAATGATGGGGTTTTAATAGACAAAGTGACGGGTACATTTGATAAAGCGATATGGTTTCATTAGACAAAATGATGAGGTTTCATTAGATAAATTAATGTGTCCATTTTTATATAATCATCATGGTGGGTCCTATAAGTTTCAAGGGTGGATGTCTCTCTTCCAAATATTTTCTTTGGTGTGGCTCACATGAATCTCGTGTTAACCTCTTTTTTTTTTTTTTTTTTTGGATTCGGGCCTAAATGATTACGCATCTAATTGTCAGAGTGGATTTTGCATACACATCATGGTGGGCCCCTTCCAAAAATTCAATCCCATATACTTCTCCAATTGTAAAGAGAGTTTATATATATATATATATATATATATATATATATATATATTTGTATGGGGTGTGACTCTTGATTTTTTTGGGGCCCACTACGATGTTTATGTAATATTCATGATAACCATTGACTATTAAGTTCCATATTGAGCTTAGAGATACGCACTAAAGGAAATAGTTGGGAGAGATGTCCATCCTTTTTTTTTAAAGGGTCAAACATTATACGTACATCAAAATTCACTTCAACAACTAGTTTATTATAAAAAAACATTTTACCAAAAATCAGACTGATACATGAATCACTTGGGCCAGACTAATGGAAACAATTTGGAAGGCGAAGATTACCTATACACTGTTTACAATCATGTGGTTAAACTGAATTATAGATAGAAGTGATTTTATTGGCCTATGGCCTAAAATGGGGTGACGCACCTTATGGTCCAGGTTGATTTTTTAGAAAACATCATATTACGGCCCACCTGATCCACTATTTGCTTATACCAGTGCTTTGACAAAGGGGACACTAGTAGCATATACCACCAACTGAAGTACTGTGTGTTATTGGAAAAGCTCTATTGGCTCCACCATATATGTATTTTATCCACACTGTCCATCCATTTTTACAGATCATTGTAGCTCATGAGCATAAAATTGAGGAAGATCCAATTCTCAGGTGGACCACACCACAAGAAACATTGGTGATTAGAAGATTGAAAACTTATTGGGGGTTACAAAACTTTCGAATTAAGTTGTTATTTGTATTTTCTCTTCATCCATGTCTCTGTGACGTTATCAGTTGGTTGGATGGAAAATAAACATTACATTGGTCTCTATGAAGTTTATAATGGTATGTGTTCAATCACCACTTTTCCTATGGTGTGGTCCACTTGAGAAATCAATCTATCTATTTTTAGACTCATGCCCTGATGTAAGGGAGCAAATTGGATAAACAATATGGATAAAAAAACAACCATCATAGTTAGAGGTGGGCATCAAGTCGATTCGGACCGAGTTAGGGTTGACCAGACTCGATTCAGTTTTGAAATAGGCCTGACTCGGTACCGAGTCCAGCATGCCTAACCCGATCTGAGTCCGGGTCTGGCCTGGACTAATCCAGACTGGGTATGACCTAATCACAAGTACCAATTCAGGTTGAGTCAGACCGAGTTGGGTCGAGTGCAGTGGGTATCCATGAGCTGAAATCACAACCCAAAATCGAGATTCACTTGCTAGAATTGTAGCCTCTCCATAGCTACTTGACAACTCAGATCTGAAACGTCATATTTAAGTTTTTTTTTTCTTAAATATATATATGAGTCGAGTTTCGGATCAAGTCGAGTAACTATTGAGTTGGATTTCGGGTCGAGTCGTGTCGAGTTACTGGGTGACTCGAACTCGACTCGTTTTGAATTCGAATTAGACGAAGTTAGCTCGATTAGGATCGACTCACCCACTCCATTTGTATCGAGTCGGACGCGTTAAGTTTACCAAGTTGGCGCTTGCCTAGCCCTAATTACGGTGAGGCTCACAAAGGTTTTTTTAATTTTTAGTAGCACACAATACCAACATTGGTGCTGTGTACTATGCCAACTCGACAACTCCGAATTCCCCTATGTGAGTGGGACCCATCTAATTGTATACATTGAATATCTATGCCATTTATCCATTTTCTGAGCTCATTTTACAAATTAGGCTAAAAAGTGAAGCCTATCCAAATCTCAAGTTGACCACACTACAAGAAACCATAATCATTGATTATTAAAACCTTTTTGTGGGCCACAAATGGTTTTGGATCAAGATGCTATTTGTGTTTTTCTTTCATCCGGGCTGTGTGACCTTATCAACAACAGAGTGGATGGCAAATAAATATTACAATGGACAATGAAGTTTTCAATGGTCGGCATTCAATGACCACTGTTTCCTGTGGTGTGGTCCACCTGAGAGTTGTATCTGCTTCATTTTTTGTACAATATAATATAAGAAAACGGGTGGATGGGATAGATATACAATGCATAGATCAATGTTGGCCCACAATGTGGATCCTACGGACATCACTCATCTTGGGTTACAGCTAATATTCCTTCTTAATCTGGCAGATTTTGTAAATATTTTTTTATCTTATAAAATTGCCATGAGATGATGTGACCTAATTAAATTTTAGAAGAAAGAAATTGGAGGTGGATTAGCTACCAACAAGAGGTTGAGTAGCTGGACTCAAGTGAAGTCACCAAATTATGTGGGGCCCACCATGATGTATGTGTTGTATCCACACTGTCCATACATTTGGAGAGACATTTTAGGGCATGATCAAAAGAATGAGGCAGATCCAAAGCTGGAGTGGACCCCACCACATAAAACAGTGAGGAGAGTGACGTCCTGTAACGTCCCGAGTTTTCGGAACTCGAGTATATAACTCGTTCTCTAAAAACCTGAGTGTTAACCATTAAAGATAGTCAAATTTAGGTATTCTTTTTCTTTTTCTTTCAGAGTTAGCAGATTAGTGGAAGATGGACAAATCAAACATAAAGAAAAATTTACACTTACATTTAGCATATACGAGCGGCTGCCCATAATGAGTTATACAAACCAATGTCTCTATATTAACAAATACCAGAATTACACAATTTACACATGAGAAATAATAAAATGTATATAAACTTGAGCAGCAAGATCGCATAGCTCATCTTGACAGATGGAGCCATGCATCCCTGGTAATTGTACCCTGCTCCTCATCAAGTGTAAGACCCGTATCCAAGCCCATACCATTCCGTATGCCTTTGCGGTCCTCCCGGTAAAATTTCGGTGACTCACGATCTGTAAATGGCGTCTGCGCGCGATCTTGAGCCGGATCCTATCGGTCTAAGTCGGCTCGACCCGAGACTTTTATCATGCGACCGCGCCGTCGCCACAGTTCTGATGCCGCGTATTACGCGCAGAACCGGTACCTAGGCCAGGAGATGTGGGCCCACGTTCAGTTCGAGGAAAAACACTGCGCGTTATAATCCCTAGAAAATCCATCACATCAATCACTTCACTTGCCAAAGTACACACATTAATCTATCCCATCCCCAAGTACAAAAGCAACCCTTAAAAGTCAACTTTATCCCTTACCCAAGTACACCCATCCATCCCTCTCTCCCATCACCCCTCTCCCATCACCCCTCTCTCCCTCTCATTCTCTCTCTCCATTTTCAAACAACACCCCATGAGAGCACCCAACATCCATGACTCCATGAGAGGAGCTAGTGTGGCCCACCTTTCTATCTCTCATCTCCACCCTCCAAAACCAATCTCAACCATTGAAATTCTTTCCTTGGAGCTCTTAAACCTATTGGAGGAAGGAAGAGTTCAAGACTTAGAGGTGGGTGCTTCTTTCTCTTTCTTCCCTCTCTCTATTTCAATATTTTGGTGTGATGATGTGGCTGTGTGGCCCACTCAGATGTAACTTACCTTGATGTATGTGATGTCCAAGCCGTTCATCAAATGGACCCCACGGCCGTCCAAGCGAAATGGGCCTTATTTAACGGTGATGGGAAAACATAAATATCAATTGATCAAGTGAGCCACGCCCATGTGGGACCCACCTTGATGAATGTGCAACCGTCCAGCGTCCACGGATGCTGGACAGTATTAGTGAAGCATGAGGACAGTGGGGTGTACTAACGTTAAAAAAAAGAATGGGAAAGAGTGGTTTTGGGTGGGCCACTCCTACAGGCCCCATCTTGATTCATTGATCTAATCCATGCCATCTAACCCGTTCCCCAGATCATTTTAGGCATTGAATCGAAAAATGAAGTTAATCCGACCTTCTGGCAGGCCATAGCATAGAGAATAGTATAGTTACCATTGAAATACACCCTGATATTTCTGTACACCAAAACCAACCCAATATTGGGTTTGATGGGTCTGTCTTGAGCTGCAGAAACCCATGGCTGGGTTGGATTTTTCTGATACGGGCCCCACCTGTGAAAAACTACATGAAAACACTTTCCAAAAAAAAAAACCTCTGCTGCTGTCAGTGTTGAGGACGCGCAGGCGTCCTTCGCTATGGGTGGATGGGCAGGCAGGGACCCACAGTCCCGACCATGGGCCCCACCATGATGTGTGTTGTTCATCACACCGTGCATTTGCTGGGTCCCCTTTGGGACAATGGGTCCCCCGAAAATCAGCTACATGTGGAGCTCAGGTAGCCCACACAGCAGGAAAAAGTGAGATTGAACGTCTGCTATTGAACCAGTTTTGGTTATCACAGAAGCTTTGAATTTTTATGAAATTTATTTTCCCTCTGCATTCAGGGACCGTGTGACCTGATCAATGGGTTGGATTGCAGATAAACATAATGGTGGGCCCGACGTGGGACCCACTAATGTATGTATTTTATTCTCATTGTCCACGGCTGTGGATGGTGGCACCCACCACGGTGTATGTGTTTTATACATGCCATCCAGCCATGGGTTGCCGGACGGTCAGTGGACCCCGCCTTTGATGTGAGGGTTACATCCCAACCGTCCATTCATCTGGTGAGTTTTTCTCAAGGCTTGAGACTAAAAATATGACAGATCTAGTTATCAAGTGGACCACACTACAGAAAACAGTGGATTGAACACCGGCCATTGAAACCCTTTTGGGGATTGCAGAAGCTTTGGAACCAATATGATATTTGTTTCTCCTCTAAATCCAGGTCTTTATGACCTTAAGGATAGATTGGAAGGAAAATAAGTACGACGGTGGGGCCCACTGGGATTCAACAGTGGAAATCAACATCACCACTGTCATTTTTGTGGTATGGTCCAGATGATCTTTGGATATGATCCATTTTATTTATTGATTTATTTATTTAATTCTTTATAATGACCTCTATTGATGGATGATTAGCACGACCCATTCGATCGGCCAATTGATTTGGCACGATGTGATATATGAGACCCGATGTTGAGGCCCACCTAGATATAAATGAGGCCCATGTGATTAGGCCCATCTTGATGTATTTTTTGGCCCATTTATTGGGCCCACTTTGATGTACTTTGTGGCCCATCCGTCAAACCCATCCTGATGTATTTTGTGGCCCATTTGTTGGGCCCACCTTGATGTATGTTGTGGCCCATTTGTCAGGTCCACTTTGATGTATTTTACGACCCATTTGTCGGGCCCATTTTGATGTATTTTGTGGCCCATTTGTCGGGCCCACTTTGATGTACTTTGTGGCCCATTCGTCAAGCCCACCTTGATGTATTTTGTGGCCCATTTGTCGGGCCCACCTTGATGTATGTTGTGGCCCATTTGTCGGGCCCACTTTGATGTATTTTGCAGCCCATTTGTCGGGCCTATCTTGATGTATTTTGTGGCCCATTTGTTGGGCCCACTTTGATGTACTTTGTGGCCCATTCGTCAAGCCCACTTTGATGTATTTTGTGGTCCATTCAAGGTGCCCACCTTGATATACTTGTGACTTATTTGTGACGCCTACCTTGATATATTTATGGGGCTTATTAGTATAGCCCAACAATGCGGCCCAATTGTTGTACATGAGGCCCATTGGTGCGGCCCATTAACACGACCCAACTTAATACGGCCTAACTTGAGATGATGAGGCCCATGTGTAGAGCCCACCTGTTACGTATATTAAGCCCATGTGCAGGGCCCGCTTGTTATGTATTTATGGCCCTTTTTGGCGTGGCCCATTAAGTTGTATTCTAGGTCCATATGATGCGGCACACTTGATGTATTCAAGGCCCAGATGCGTGGCCCATTTGATGCATAATGGACCCATGTGTAGGGCCCACATGTTATGTATTTGAGGCTCATGTGTAGGGCCCACCTGTGGTGTAGATGAGGACCATAAGTGATTCCATTGTGACGTGTTTGAGGTCCATGTGATGTGGCTCGTTGGTGTGGCCCATTTGATGTATATTAGGCCCTTGTGTGAGGCCATGGGCCCATGGTACGTTTGGTTCTATGTGGACCACTCCTTGGGAGCAATGTTGGTTAAAAGGCCACATTGATGGGCAATGGTGGTTTAATGTCCACATTGTGACCTTCCCTTAGGCCTGGATAGGTCCATTCTCATCGTTCCCCAATGAGTTAACCCAAATGCTTGGGCCCCTTTGATATTATTTGATCCATCATCGGTCATCCATCTATAAACCCCACCTTGGGGCCGATTGTTGGTTCGCAATCGAGGCCGATTATCGTGACCGATTGCCTGTTAGTAATCGAGGTAGATTATTGTGACCGATTGCTGGTTAGTAATCGAGGCCGATTATCGTGACCGATTGTCAATTAGCAATCGAGGTCGAATATCGTGACCGATTGCCGATCCCGATTATCGAGGTCGATTATCGATCGATTCTGATTATCGTGGCCGATTGCTGATTTCGATTGTCGAGGCTGAGTATCTTGGTCGAGTCAGATTGTCGAGGCCGATTCCAATTGTTGAGGCCGATCATCGAGCCCGATTCTGATTATCAAGGTCGATTCCAATTGTTGAGGCCGATCATCGAGGCCGATTCTGATTATCGAGGTCTATTTCGATTGTCGAAGCCTAATGTAATGTATATAAGGCTCTGGAGCCCTTTGTGGTGTATATTAGGTTCGTGTTAGAGGCCCATTGTGATGTATACGTGGCCCACGTGATGTGACCCACTTGATGTATATGAGGCCTAATGTGACGTATTTATGGCCGTTCATTGAGGCCCACCTCGATGCGATGCATAATGGATCGTGTGAGAGGCTCATTGCGATGTGCTTGGGGCCCATGGGTCGTGGCCCATTGTGATGTATTCGGTGCCCATGGGACGTGGCCCATCTGATGTATGTAGGCCCATTGTGATGTATTTAGTGCCCATGAGACGTGGCCCATCCGATGTATATAGGCCCATGTAATGCAGCCCATGTGATGTATATTAGGCCCATGTGTTGCAGCCCATTATGATTGTATGAGGCCCATTGTGGTGCATTTGAGGGCCAGGCGATGGGTCCCGTTGTGATGTATATTAAGCTTTTGGGTGAGGCCCATGGTGTTGTATATTTGTCCCTTGTGTGAGGCCATGGGTCCACTATATGTTAGGCTCTATGTGGGTTATTCCTTGAGGACAATGTTGGTTAAATGTCCACATTGTCAAGGTTGATTATCAATGCCGGTTATTGATACTGATTATAAGTATGTGACAGCATAGCATCATGATACATGCCCATACGCATCATCTGCATGTTTGTTGTGAGATATGGTTGATCATTGCATATGTCAATGAGCATGTTGTTATGAGACTCCCTGATGGGTGGAGGTTATCTCACACGAGTGCACGGTATGTGCAGGATTGATGCATGATTGGATTGTATGACTTATGCATCTAACATTATAATTACCGTACACCCCAGCGACATCAGGTTCATAGCCTCCACATGCTTATCGTGGTTGGCTGGACGGGACACCGAAAATTTATTTTAGCATCGGGCTGCCATAGATGGCCCTGGGTGAAAATTCCTAAACCCTCTTGGTACTAGAGGATGCCCTAACGTCGAGACCGAGTGGATACATGAGCGCCCGAGTGCCGAATACTAGGAGGCCGCGTCTTTCACTATGTTGTGGTCAGTTGGGAGGGGGTGTGGCCTTACCCGCCTGAGCGTAGGGGGCATTGCTAGGCTGAGTTTGACCAGCTCGTGAATGGGTCCGCTATCGACATGCCGATAAGTATTGATAGACTATTGGCCAGATGGATAGTGAGGTTTCTTACACTCACTTGGACTGTGCGGCTGGGAGAGCGGTAGTGCCATTTGGAGTGTACTAAACCCCGATGATGATCCTAAAGATGAACTATATTGATACGTGGACTTATTGAGCAGGAGTTGCATATTCATTCATTCATTCATTCACTATCCACTCAGGCTGGTGGTGTGCAACTATTTGTTACGTGTATATTCGCAATGGCTAGGATTTCGGTTGGGGCGCGCGAGTAACTTGAGATCAGGAGTTTATCACATTGAGACTGACTATCCAAATTAGGTATGGGACTAGTTTGGATAGAAGTCCCTTGTGATGGGCCCCATAGCCTGCGATACTTTGTATTATCATCCCGACTTCACACTCTAGCATGGTCACTCCATTCGCACCGCGTATTACATTATATTTGTGGCATATGGAAATTTGGGTTATTGTGTTTCTGCATTTATATGGTCTAGGTATGGCTGACGCTATTTATATTACTCTTCAGGAATGTATATTGTATTGCATCCTCTGCATCTGATATTTGGCGCTTTATAACTCCTCATTTGCATAGTTGATTCATATTACGTATTTTAATATTGTATGACTTATGGACTTGTCAGTATTTCTGCTTACTCTGATAATTCATGATCTTGTCAGCATTTCTGTTTACTCTGATAATTCCTGATCTTCTCAGTATTTTTACTTACTCTGATAATTCATGATCTTGTCAGTATTTCTGCTTATTCCGATATTGTACGATTTATGGATTACCAGTATTTTCGGTATTATATGACTATGACATTCTATTAAATACTTGACACTTACTTTGTGCACACACTTACACCACCCTCTAAGCTTTCTATAAGCTTATGCATGATAGATGCGTGCAGGTGATGTTAGGTTGCAGCAGTGTTGGGCTTGGAGCGTGCAACGGTCTTCTGGAGCCTAATTTTCAATTTATGTATTTTTCCTTTCAGCATTGTTCTTAAATGATTATATTAGTAGATATGTGATGATGATGTTACCTTTATGAATTGGGTAATCTTGTGGTTATGCTTATTATGAGTTAAATGCTCAAAAAAATCCTCCTTATACGATCCCAGAATCGAAATCTAGCATATGGACGCTAGGAATCGAGGATGGGATACTACGGAGGTTGTCGGCACTAGATTCGGCGATCAGGATTTCTGTGAATCCAATTTTTGAGTTTAGGGCGTGACATCAAGTTTGAACATGCATATCATTTTAGCCACCTGTACTACCTATACGGTTATATATTTGATGAATGAGTGACCAACTCAGTGTGAATTCCTCTCAAGATTACACACCGCCACATGAGGTAAGTATAGTTATAAACAAAAAGCATTCAAAACAATATACGATGCAGTCTTATTAAATGTATGGATGCGTGAGTGCACATCAACTGGGGATGCTCATCCAGTTGGCTTTTGGGCAAAACCCATGCATATGGCCAGTCACCAGCGAAAGTACATCGTATATGCGTAGTGCCAAGCTCACCGAAAGTGGGCCGATAGTCGGTGGTCTGGGAGCTAGCGAAACGATACCCCAACTAAATCCTATTAGGCACGTGCTATATACCCTAATATTAGGGTTTCTTTGCATTAAAGTGAGCTACACTATATGAATATCTAATTACCAAATGATGATTTACTGAGCATTCAAACGATCCAATGATTGGATTGACTAGCATTTAATTATCAATAACCCTTGGGATCCTAACGAATGTTTAGGTGTGATTTGGGAGTTGGATATGAAATCAGATAATCCGATATGTGTTTTCAAATGATGGATCTTCCTACGGGACGTTGTAAACTTGATGAACGGTGGATTTAGACTAGAATGATCATAGATGTTCGAATAAGTTAGGTTTGTTCTTATACTAACTTAGGTTACTCGGTAGCACCTGAGTACGGGAAAGTACGGGGTGTTACACGTCCACAGTTGAAGTCTTCCTAAGGTCCACTATGATTTTTATTTGAGATCCAACCTATTTATAAGTTAACACAGACATTAAAGAGGGGAAAAAACAAATATTAGCTTGATCGAAAACTTTTGTGACCCTTAGAAGTTTTTATTGGTGGGCATGACTCTCTCCACCGTTTTCTGTGGTGGTGTCCACTCGAGTTTTGGATCTGATTCATTCTTTGGCTCATGCCATAAAATAATCTCTCCAAATTGATGGACGGTGTGGATACAAAACATACATCATGGTGGGACCCACGTAACTAAGTGACCTCACTTTAGTATAGAGTCTTGCTGCTCAACCCGTACGTTGAATCCCCAAATGGAAGGAAGTGGATTGCGTAGTGAGTAACTCACTACGTTAGCATACTGAGTAAACTCTATGGGGTCCACCATGATTTATGTATTTTATCTACTCCGTCCATCAATTTTACTAGATAAATTTAGGGCTTGAGACAAAAAATGAAGCGTATTCAATGTTCAAATGGACCACACCATAGGAAACAATTAAATTGAATGTTTACGGTTGAAAATTTGTTGGGGGCTACAAAGTTTTGGATCAAGCTTATATTTGTGTTTTCATTTCATCCATGTTTATATGATCTCATGAACAGGTTGGATGACAAATAAAGATCACCGTGGGGCCTAACAAGGTTTCAACGGTGGAAATCATTATCCCCACTGTTTACTGTGGTATGATTCACTTGATATTTGGATATACTTGAATTTTAGGCTCAACCCCTTAAATTAGATGGAAAAATGGATGGACGACGTGGATAGAGCACATACATACAAGGTGGGCCCAACCGCGTTTACTCAGTACGGTAAGAGCGAGAGTGTACTTTACTTGCAATCCGATTTCCAAACGAAACCTTCTAATGGCATTAGACTTTTCCTGGAATGTAATTTTTTTTAAATATATTACATTGACGTGCAACAATAATAATAATGGAATCAGCTTCTCACTGTTTCCACGAAATAGAGGATCTGCACTCTCTAGAGGAAATGGCGTATGTTACATACGTGAAGAGAGAAAGGGAAAGAGATTGGAGGGAAAATATATATTTAGAGAAAAAAGTGGAAGTGGTTTGAACGGTTGTCCCATGTTGCTATTTATAGTTCTTTGGCCCACCTAAGTTTTAGTTATGCATTAGTTTTGGGCTCACATCTAAGCATGCCACAATATATAGACAGAATGGATTCTCAAAGACATATGGGGGGTCATGTATTTTTGTATTAGATAGAATACATGATGACATGTAATGTGCCAATAGTACATAGAAGTAGGGAAAGGGTTTTCGTAGCTTATCTGAAAAGGGATTTTGACCGTACTAGCCTCATGGTATAGTCTAATTTTCTAAAAGAAAATGCAAGTTTAAAATATTTTGAGGGTAGCTGACTGACGGATTTTTAAAAGTTTCTTTGACCAAATTGCCTATGTACTTGGATCAGCAACTATATGGATTTTGAGTGAAAAAGTTGTGTAGTATCCAACCCTAGATGTGGACGGGATATGTTATTGGGCTTACTAGAAGATATATCTAATTCGTTCATTTTCTTTGTAGTCTTCTATTTATATGAAAAAATGCTAACCTCTTGTTGCTACGATCTCTGTGTGGCCTACAAAACCTGATAACCTATAACAATGTCTGTTCAATGCAAACCTTTTTTTTTGTGATGTGATCTATGTGACTGACGGATGTTGATTATACTTTCAACCATGGCCTTTCATGAAATTTGAAGGTTAATGGATGGAGTGGATTCCACACGTATACGATGGTGGACCCCGCAGACGATGTACGAACGCCCTTAGAAGGGTCAAACATTGACTTTTTACCCTTTCTAAAGAAGACATTCTTCATTCTTGAAAAACTGAAGATTGTGGGACCCACTACCACTTTTTTTGTCGTTTCTCTCTGACATTTCTATCCTCCGGCGTGCATATGACATTCTCAACCTTCATCCGAAAACTCATCTTCTTTGAAGTCCTTCGTTTCTCTACGCCATTTTTCTCCTCCGGAATCTATTTAGCATTCTCCAATGTTCATCCCAAAACGTCTTTTCTTTGAAGCTTCATCCCCCACTCCAATTACCACAATCGTGCAGTTTTTCGGTGTCCTTATTATCATAATAAATTATAATGTTAGTCATTTTTTAAGGTAAATAAAACCTTAAATCTTGGCATTACCGATGTTGTTTTTCTTAATAGACTAGGTTGTGATGCGTTTATGTATTATCTTAAGGATGGTCAAAATGGAGAAGTGGTAATAGTGTAGAATGTCATCCAATAAGGATTGTGGTTATCATCCAATAAAGGTCGAGGTTAACATCCAGTAAGGATCGAGCTTGCCAGTTAGTATATAAGGGTCGATATTGGGCGACGTGAAGGGTCAAGGTTGAAAACTGGAAAAGTTAACAACCACAACTCTTAACATTTGACAACCACGACCCTTCATATTGGTTTTACAACCTTGACTCTTAATTAATGATAACCACGGCCCTTCACATTTGACAACCATGACCCTTCATATGTTTTAACAACCTCGACCATTTACATTATTTTGACAACCTTAACCCTTAACAAATGACAACCTAAACCCTTCACATTTGACAAACTTGACCCTTCACGTTGTTTTAATAATCTCAACCCTTTATAGATGACAAATTCGACCCTTCACATTTGACAACCTAACACTTCACATTTGACAATTTGTACCCATCCATTTTTTATTGTAAGTTAATCCATATTAGAAGATTATGGCTCGATGGCTTATCATGTGCTATTATGATGGGGATGGTGTATATGAAAAGATGACTTTCTTGTACATGGGTGGGAACTTAAATGGGGTTATTATGAGGGATGATATTACATATCAGTAGCTCTTAAATAAAATGCATCAGATTACGAAGACAATACCAGATGAATTTAATTTGAGAATGAAGGTTGTGTATGGTGAGGCAGTATGTGGATTACTTCCTTCACATACATTTAAAAATAACGAATATCTTGAGGCATATATGTTCTTTTGCGGACAGAGTCTACCTACTCAGATATCACTGTATATAGAGAAAATGATGCATATACCTCTTATGCGAGCAAGGAGTACACACTCTACATTATATGCGAACATATAGTCCCCTGATATGTAACCTTCAAACAATGATTAACGACTTGATGATTTCGATATACCTGACTCTTCAAGAAATGATACATGTCATGATCAACGACTCGACGATTGCGATATACAATCGTTTCAATTGATGGGCAACAACTATGATACATATATTTTTATCCATTTGACCAATTATCAATGTCAAGATGGAACAGTTGACAACTGCGATATCTCCATCCCTTCCGCCAATACTACGTGTCTTGATCCCCTAGTTCAGTTTAATTTACAACATATAAACTTGAATTTACGCTTACCGGTCAATGAACAATATCAAGATATTCCTAGATCATTAAATCATCCGATACAATCTCCATTGGATACTTTCGTCACTCCATCTAATATCATTCCACTTGATATATGTATAACCGATGTAACTTTTCTTAACGTAGATCTATCCAAAAATGGTGAATGAATCCAATGAAATATCTGTCAGTCAAATGTTTAAGGACAAAGGCCGATTATAGAATTTTCTTTGTAAGTATATTATGGGCTATAAATTCTAGTATAAGGTCCTGAAATTAAATAAGCAGATATATATGATTAAGTACATTATAGAAAGTTGTAGTTAGAGGACGTACACATCGATTATGGACAGCATGAGGATGCTCAAAATAAAGACATACAACTCCAAGCACACATGTAGCATGTCGTTTGAAGCGATATACCACTACGAGGAAAATATTAAGGATAACGGACATGATACGGTAACTTCGAAGAGAAAGGAAAGAGCTAATCGCTAAGCCACTAATTTGATAAGTAGTAAATTTAGCATTAATTGCATAAGTTCGGGACTAACTTGCATATTAAAAGAAATTAAACATCAAATGAATGAGACATACGTGGTTGAAATCAGCTACAAGAAAGCACAAAAAGGTACGAATATTGCAACGGAAGAACTCTTGGGATCTTATGAGGAGTCTTATAAAGAACTTTCGACATATCTTCATGAATTGAGAAAGGTAAATTTAGTCATTGTGACAGATTTGTAGGTGAACAATGAAACAAATAGTTTCAAAAGATGCTTCATCGCAATTAGACAGTGCATTTGAAGCTTCCAGCTGCATATTCGAAGGGTTTGGTATGTTGATGTAGTAAATTTGACTGGAAGGTACAATGATGTTCTCTTCTTGGCTACAACATTGGATGAATGTAATTACATCCTCCCAGTAGCATACGGGATCAGAGGACAGAGAATCGGAGAATCAAAGAACAATAGTAGTTGGAGGTGGTTCATTCATAATTTATACAAAACAATCGTGATCCTTTCAGAACTTGTTATTATGTCAACTCGTCACAAATGGTTGGTTAGTGAAGTCCCTAATATCTTCTCTCATGCAATCCATGGATGTTATGCTTACCATATTTTAAGAAATAAAAAGAAGGTGTGTTCGAATGATTTAGTGAAGGATTACTTTTAGGGTGTTGTTAAGACATACATAATATCCACTTTTTGGGATATGATGTGACGCATTCAAATGGAGAATCCTACCGTATATCAATTTCTTAACGATATAGATAAGGAAATATGTGCATCTATGTTCTTTTCTGCCAAAAGATATAACATAGCAACCACCAATACCACTAAGAGCATGAATGCACTGATCGCAAATGCACAAGTATCCTATGACCAAACTTCTTAAAGTAGTAAGGACTAAAATTCAATAATTCTTTCTCTATAGGAGAGATGAGCTGTCGACATGCAAGAGAACTTTGACTCCTTAAGTAGAAAAAATACTGAATGAACTTTATCACTTGGACGTGCAAAAAGCACGATGTATTGTGATTTCTATGGATGAGTTCTTAGTGACATTGATGTGTGTTATTAACGAAGTGAAGCTGAGAGAGATGAAGTGTACGTGCGGTGAGTTCAGTTGTATGTTGCTACCTTGTGTGCATGTGATTGCGGCTTCCGTTAAGTATTAGTACAATATTTACAAAACTACTCTCCATTCTATACAAATAAATTTTACCAAAGAACAAAATAAGAGTCAATTTACCTAGTGCTTGATAAGACTTAATGGAACATCTCGGATGAAATAAAAGCATTGTGTGAGAATATGAAACTCCCACAAATGAGAAGATCTGTCGGAAGATTGAAGAAGATTTGAATTACATCTCAAGGAGAAGATATGCCAATAATTAAATGCTCTAAATGCAAGAGAACATGTTACCATTGGCACCGATGCATCTTTCTCCCTATAGGCTGACATAATTTTTTTAAATGTATTTGAGACTTTAGGAAATTTTGGCCCTCTTATTATTGTTTGACAATGGCTATGTGAATGTGAAAATGATGTGTGATAATTCAATATTGTATATGTTAATATCGTATAATGATATATGTGGGGCTGGATAATGTTGTGTATGAATGTAAGATGGATGGATGATGTACACATGAGGATTCCTTGTCAAGCAAGTTAAGGGTTGTGGTTTTCAATTTAAAGGTCGCAGGTATCATCCAGTAAGGGTTAGGGTTGTCATCCATTAAGGGTCGAGATTGACAGGTAGTCCACTTAAAGTTTGCGGTTATCATCCAGTAATGGTTGGGGTTGGCATCAAGTGTATACCAACACTCATCTACTCTCAACCTCGACACGTTGTGGATAACAATCTTGACCTTTACTCAATTACCTGTCAACCTCAACTCATTACGGATGACAATCTCGACACTAACTCAACTGTCTATCAACCTTAACTAGTTTTAACCTACATATCAACCTCGACCCATTATGGATGATAATCTTGACCCTTGATGATAACCGCGACCCTTAAATTAAAAACTATAACCATTAATCTGCTTGGCAAGAAATCCTCATGTGTACATCAACCATCCATCCTACATTCACACAAAATCATTCATCAACATCATCCATCCATCCTACATTCATACACAACCAATGATCATACACATTCATACACAATTGTCATACAATACATCTAAAAGTCATTAAATCCCAATTTACACCATCATTAAAGTCATTTTTGGTTTCTTTCTTGGAAGATTTCTTCCTGCGGTTCATTTAGCCAACATCGCCTAATAACTCTTCTTTGATCCCACAATCTTTACCTCATCCTCTCCTTCATTGACAGAAGAAGTAGACAAGACTGGTCGAGGAGGTCATGCAGTTTCAAAGTTCCTTATGTATTTTATATAGTCATATGCGATAATATTTTGGAATATAAGGATATCATCTTACAAGAAAATAAATAAATAAGATTAAAACAAAACACAAAATATATAGTAGTAAATGTAAACTACTCAAATATTTACTTATAATTGCAAAGTCAATTTTCCTCTCCTACATAATAAGTTTATGCATTTAAGCATGAAGATGCCACAATCATCCCCATTCACTTACCCTGTTATATCATTTATTATCTTTACTTTCCATCAGCTCTCCCAAAAACTATTCCCATTGTCAAGAATATAGAATAACCACCTCATCCCTTCCATCAAATGTGCTACATACAAATCGTTCTTGCCTTTTCAATCATTGTGTGTGCTATCAACAAAAACAACCTCTCTCCTTGGGTAAATGACACCCAGAAACCAATGCTGATATCTTGTATTCAGAGGGACGTAAAGCTATTAAGCACAACAAATAAAACAACAATTAACATATATATATATATATATATATATATATATATTAAAATAAAAATATCATTTAGTCTAAGCATATATGCAAATAAAGGCTTACCGTTTCATATCTCCACCAAAGCTTTTGCTGACCGACAACTTCAGCAATAGACACAAGGTTATCATTGACTTTTTCAAGCTTCATAATATGTCTATTATTGTGGTTATTGGTGCCATAATTATTGTTAGAAGCATCAATAAGTAAATATTGTTTAAAAAAAAAAAACTTTAAGCTGAATTTTCAAAATACCGTAAAGAAAGGTTGGCATGAATGCGCAATCCAAGGATATGCATGGGGAAATTGAAGCTAGCGCTTGCTAAGGTAGTATAAGTATAGATCCATACCCTACGTATTGAGGAATTTGTGTCATAAAATATGTACATAGTCCCATATTAATTAAGTCAAAATAACGACAGACACTTACTTGAGAATCGACCCATGAATTTAAGTTGTATAGGTGATTTGGTCATGAAAACTACTATGTCTCTCTTTTAAGTTTCAAATAATTGTATTCCTCATCTCTCAGGGATTTATGCAAATCCTCATATCCCTCAACAGGATCTATTATTGGAGAAGAACATGGAGCCGTGTAACAGGAGGATACCCATTTTAATGGGGGTGTATTGCGTTGGGGCATCTGGACAACCACAACCAGAGTAACACATAAATTGGTCACAACCTAACCACCTGCATCGTCAACAGCCATATGATGAATACTCTCATCTATCTGCTGGCTTCCCCTTACGTTATCCATAACATAGGTTGGCCAACCTCGTCCACAATTATAGGCTGAACATCAGTATCATCTACAACGGTGGGCTGCTACCCGCCTCATTCACACTTAGAGATTGGCCAACAACCTCATCTAGTACTGCAAGGTGAACAATGGCCTCATCCACACCAACTTCACTCACAATCGCAGGGTACCCTCCCTCATCCTTGATAACCGGCTGAACAACAACTTTATCAATATTTATATGCTGACCAACAGCCTTATCCATATCTGTAGGCTGACCAGCAGCCTCATCCATATTTGTAGGCTGACCAACAACCTCATCCGTGTCCATGAGTAGACTCGAAGCCTCCTCTATAGATCACGTTGATGTGCCGATAGCCTATATTGGAATCACATATTAAACATGTAATTTGTAATGTGTTATTGAAAATCAAACTAAATGCAATTTCACATACCTTAATAGAATGAAACTCCTCCATCAAGAGCTTCATCTCTGCATATAATGAAGAATTATCTTCCTTGAGACACTTTATTTCCTCTTCCAATGCGTCGATGTGCTTCATCTCCTCTCTTAATTCCTACATATCTTTCACGATGTTCTCAAGTCTATAGTCAAAATTCTTTAAAGCCAATCTTACTATCTCATTTTGATAGAATACTTTTTTTCGCTAGTTCCACGATTGGGGCACAAAATTCGCCTCTAGTTTTGATGTTTCACTTCCTTTCTCTCTCACTTCCTTAACTTCTTCCTCTCTCATTTTCCATCTCTCTTCTAATGGGGATTTTCTCCTCATGGATCGACTGGTTGAGGAGTCTGCTCGACTAGTCGAGCGGTGCTCGACTCAAAGTCCAATAAGCAATTGGTTTTGGAACTCCGTGATGCTCCACTAGTTGAGAGAGGTGCTGACCGGTCGAGGACCCTACTCGACCAGTCGAGGTTACGCAGATTCATGTCTGGGTTTGGTGTGGACTGCGTAAATTTGAGGCAGTTTCACAAGAGGTGCGAAAGGGAGTTGCCTAAACTATAAATAGAGGTCCTAGGGTTATTCTAGGGTAATGCAAGAGAGTTTTCTAAAGCTTTGCAAGGGTTTGCTAAAGGGTTTAGGGCTATCAAAGGTGTGAGAGAGAAAGAAAGAGAGAGAGGAAGCTTGTGGAAGGGAGGTTCTGCTCGTAAAGGTGATCTACTGTGCACTCGACATCTCAGCACTTCTAAGTCCTCGTAATCAGTGAGATCTCTCTATTTTTCTTTATTCTCTTATTGTTCATTTGCTCCTACGTGAATGAAGAAGGTTTGATCTAAGAGGTGTATGCCTGTGATCAGTTGTAACGTTCTACTTCATAGTGGATTGTTAATTTGGACGAGGTCCCATGGTTTTTACCTTTTGGAGGGTTTTCCACGTAAAAATCTCTTGTGTCGTGTGGTTTGTACTTTGATTTATTTCATTAAATTATTTTTCCATAATTCTGGTATTTTTTGGGAGGTTAGATCCTAAGGTTTTGTGTAACGGCTCCCAACAAAGTGGTATTAAAGTGTTTAGGTTGGTTGAACGGAGTGGGATCAGTTTTGAATTATGAAAGGTGGCTCATCAAGGATGATCAGTCTCAATGGTTCTAACTGGACCATATGAAAGGCTAAGATGGAGGACTTGTTTTATTGCAAGGACTTGTATTCTCCAACTCAAGGCATATTAACAAAGTCGAAGGATATGTCAGATGATGATTGAAAGTTGGACTGGAGGGCAATGGGGTTTATTAGACAATGGCTGGACGATTCCGTATTCCACCATGTGTCTACGGAGACCTCAGCCACTAGCCTATGGCTGAAATTGCAAGGGCTATATGAGAGGAAGACAGCCGACAATAAAATTTTTCTGATAAGATAACTTATGAATCTCAAGTTCAAAGATGGTGGTTCTGTGGCTGAGTACATGAATGAAGTTAGCAATATATTGAACCAGCTCTCCGCTATGAAGATGGTCCTAGGTGATGAATTACAGGCTTTGCTATTGCTTAGCTCATTGCCTGATAGTTGAGAGACATTGGTAGTATCTCAGAGTAACTCTACGCTAGACGGAAAGGTGTCCATGGAACAAGTAACTAGTTGTCTCTTCAATGAGGAGACAAGGAGAAAGTCTCAGGAGTCTACTCAGTAAGAGGCCCTTGTGACACAAGAACGGGGGAGAGAAAGAATAGAAAGGGTGGGAAGGCCCGAGATAAATTAAGAGGCAAGTCGAGTACTAGGAAGGATGTTGAATGCTAGAATTGTGACAAGAAGGGCCACTATAAGTATGAATGTCGTAAGAAGAATGAAAGAAAAAGGAAAAGAGAAGGAAGATGAATCAGACTTCACTGTGGTCGCTTCAGATGGCGATGTTGTAGTTATTCTTTTGGCAAATCATGATGATTGTATTACGGCTATGAGTCAGAACACCGACTAGGTGATAGACTCGGGATCCTTGTTTTATGCGATTCTATGCAGGTATTTCTTCACAAGCTACAAGTCAGGTGACTTTGGGACCGTGAAGATGGATAATTTTGGCATATCAAAGATCATAGGGGTCAGTGATATTTGTGTGAAAATCAATGTGGGCTGCACATTGGTTCTCAGGGATGTGAGGCACATTCTAGACCTTCGCCTCAACTTGATGTCGACGGGAAGGTTGGAAAATGATGGCTATGAAAGCTGTTTTGTTAGTGGGTGCTGGAAGCTCATCAAGGTTCGTTAATTATAGCTAGAGGAAAGAAGTGTTGCATCCTTTACAAGGCAAGTGTCAGTGTGTGCAACATTGGTGCATTCCAGCGGAAGATTCAACTATTAACATGTGGCACAGGCGTCTAACCACATGAGTGAAAAAAGGCTTTAACTACTAGCAAAGAAGCGGCTCCTTCCATACGTGACAGGTATACCTCTCAAAACCTGCATTAATAAAGTGCATGCATTAGATTTGGTTTATTCTGATGTTTGTGGTCCCATGAGGATAAAAATCTTAGGTGGGGCATTTTATTTTATCACTTTTATAGATGATGCATCTAGGAGGGTTTGGGTTTATGCTTTGAAATTCAGGGACGAGGTCTATGATGTGTTTAAATTGTTTCATGCTATGGTCAAGAGAGAGACAGGTAGATCATTGAAGTGCATCCGCACTAATAATGGTGGTGAATGCATCGGTGACTTTCATGAGTATTGTAAGTCCCTGGGTATAGGGCATGAACAGATGGTTCCCAAGACCCCCAGCACAATAGTGTGGCTGAGCGAATGAATCGCACTATTGTAAAGAGAATCAGATGCATGCTATCCCATGCAAAGTTGCCCAAGACGTTTTGGGGAGAAGTAATGCACACAACAGTGTATTTGATAAATAAGTCTCCATCAGCCCCGTTGAATGGAGAAGTACCTGAAAAGGTATGGATTTGACAGGATCCATTGTACAGTCATCTTAGGGTGTTTGGATGCAGGGCATCCGTTCACGTACCAAAGGATGAGAGGTCCAAGCTCGATATGAAGATCAGTCAATGTATGTTCTTGGGATACGATGATGAAAAGTTCAGCTACAAATTATGGAATCTGACTAAGAAGAAGCTCGTCAGGAGCAGCGATGTGATTTTCTTTGAAGACCAATGTATTGAAGACATTTGTAAGTCAAAAAATATGCAGCTTAGTTCAGGAGAGCTAGAGGATATGGATTCGGTTATTCCTCCCATGGTGTCTGATGATGGGGGAGTATAGCAAGGTGAAGAGGATGAGGGAGTTCTTATAGAAGATTGACCAGGAGAGCAGCTCCCACCTGATCCACCTGTTGAGCCAAAGGTAGGGAGGTCATCTAGGGACAGACAGCCATCCAAGAAGTATTCGCTGCATGAGTACATTATGCTCACTGATGGGAGAGAGCCAGAAGATTATTCTAAGGCCCTAGCCAACGAGCATAAGGGGGAGTGGTTGAAAGTTATGCAAGAGGAGATGAAATCCTTACATAAGAACCACACCTATGATATGGTGAAATTACCCAAGGGTAAGAAAGTTCTGAGCAACAAGTGGGTGCTCAGAAAGAAGATTAAGTAGAAGAATTCACAAACGAGGTTCAAGACCAGACTTGTAGAGAAAGGGTTCGGTCAGAGGAAATGTATAGACTTCGAGGAGATATTCTCACCAGTGGTGAAGATGACATCCATATGTGTATTGCTTGGGTTGGTGGATAGCATGGATCTGAAGATAGAGTAGTTAGATGTTAAAACTATCTTTCTCTATGGTGACGTGGAAGAAGAGATCTACATGCACCAACAAGAGGGGTTTGAAGTCAAGGGCAAAGTGCATATGGTGTGTAGGTTGAGGAAGAGCTTGTATGAGTTGAAACAAGCTTCATGGCAATGGTGCAAGAAGTTTGACTCGTTCATGATAAAGCATGGATATGACAGAATGGAGTCAGACCATTGTATGTTCACGCGTAAGTTCTCAGATAGTGATTTCTTAGTTTTTCTGTTATACGTTAGTGAAATGCTCATCATGGGAAAAGAGATCAAGAAGATTGACATGCTAAAATAGGAGTTGGCCAAGTTGTTCGCAATGAAAGACTTGAGCCCAGCTAAGTAGATCCTAAGAATGAAGATAACCCGTGACAGAAGTAGTAGGAAGCTTTGACTGTCACAAGAGCGGTATATTGAGAAAGTCCTAAAGCGATTTAATATGAACGCAGTGAAGCGAGTCAGTACTCCACTGGATGGTCACTTCAGATTGAGCGACAAACAGTGTCCCAAGATGAAGGTAGAGGTGGATGAGATGAGGAAGATACCCTATGCTTTAGCGGTAGAAAGTTTGATATATGCTATGGTGTGTATGCGTATAGACATAACATATGCGGTTGGTGTTGTCAGCTGGTATCTTGCCAATCTTAGCAAAGAGCATTGGGCAATGGTGAAATTTATACTGCGGTATCTAAGAAGCTCATCCAAGTTGAGCCTATGCTATGGTGATGAAAAACGTGTGTTAGAGGGCTACACAGATACAGATTTGGCAGGTGACATGACTCCAGAAAGTCTACATCGGAGTTCATGTTCACGTTTGCAGGGGGAGAGGTCTCTTGGCAGAGCAAGCAAAATAAGATCGTAGCATAGTCGACGACAGAGGCCGAGTTCATTATGGTCACAGAGGCATGTCAAGAGATGCTTTGGATGAAGAGGTTCCTACAGTAACTTAACCTGAAGGAGGAGTAACACGTAGTCTATTGTGATAGTCAAAGTGCTATAAACTTGAGCAAGAATCTAAGTCAGTACTCTAAGTCAAAGTATATAGAGATTTGGTATCATTGGATCAGAGATACTTTAGAACAGAAGGTGTTACAGCTCGAGAAAGTTCACACGGACAATAATGGGTCAGACATGATGACTAAGGCATTGCTCAAGGGTAAGTTTGAAGTTCGTAGAAATATGACTGGTTTAAAGATGATGGGTTTCTCCTGAGTCAAAAAGGGGGAGATTTGAGGAGAATTTTCTCCTTTTGGCTCGACCGGTCGAGGAATCTGCTCGACTCGTCGAGGGTGGTGCTCGACCAGTTAAGTGACGCTCGACTCAAAGTCCAACGAGTAATTGGTTTTAGAACTCCGTGGTGCTCGACTAGTCGAGTGGGCCGCTTGACCGGTCAAGGACCCTGCTCGACCAGTCGAGGTTACACAGATTCATGTCCGGATTTGGTGTGGACTGCGTAAATTTGAGGTAATTTCATAAGAGGTGCGAAAGGGAGTTGCCTAAACTATAAATAGGGGTCCTAGGGTTATTCTAGGGCAATGCAAGAGAGTTTCCTAAAGCTTTGTAAGGGTTTGCTAAAGGGTTTAGGGCTATCAAAGGTGAGAGAGAGAGAGAGAGAGAGAGAGAGAGAGAGAGAGAGAGAGAGAGAGAGGAAGCTTGTGGAAGGGAGGTTCTGCTCATAGAGGTGATCTACTGTACACTCGACATCTCAGCGCTTCTATGTCTTCGTAATCGGTGAGATCTCTTCATTTTTCTTTATTTTCTTATTGTTCATCCGCTCCTGCGTACGTGAAGAAGGTTTGATCCAAAAGGTGTGTGCCTGTGATCGGTTGTAACGTTCTACTTCATAGTGGATTATTGATCTGGACGAGGTCCTATGGTTTTTACATCTTGGAGGGTTTTCCACGTAAAAATCTCTTGTGTCGTGTGGTTTGTGCTTTGATTTATTTCATTGAATTATTATCCCACAATTCTGGTGTTTTTTGGGAGGCTAGATCCTAAGGTTTTGTGTAACGGCTCCCAACATCTTCCTCTCCCAAGTTCTTACCATATCTCACTTCCTCATCTTCTTCCTCTCTCATTTCCTCTCCTAAGTCCAACCGTCTCTCACTTCCTTAACTTCTTTCTCTCTCATTTCCCATCTCTCTCCCTCTCTCATTTCCTCTCACAAGTCCCTACCATCTCTCACTTCCTCTCTAACTTCATCTCTTAACTCCCATCCAACTTCCTCTTCAACTTCTTTTTCACTTCCTTCTTCATCTCCTTTTCTACTTCTTCTCTCAATTATTTTCTCTTAAACTTATTTCTAGCAACATATTTTTGGACAACTTTTTTCACCAATTCTTCTGCCCCAAATTCCAATCGCAAAGCCTTGTCCTTCGTGTAGGACTCATCTTCGAGTGATTTAACAACCTCAATCTCTTTTTCCTCCTCCATCGATGTAAGCTCCGGAGCAATCACCACCTACAGGAGCAATAGTAATCTATTAGTTACAATATATAACCATAATGCATTCTTATAATATAATAATAACGAATCACTCTTACCGGCATAGTTTTAAAAACCTTTGAGATGGATTCATACCAGCCCACTTTGTATGGATTCCAGTTGAGGAATCTAAGAATTTAGATGGAAAATCTTCTTACAACCCACCCCCTATCGACCAATAGCTTAGGGATTCACTCATATATCCATATTTGTTTAACCCACAATATGATGTATTAAACATTAGTCAGGACTTGTATTGAATAATTGAAAAAGAAGAAACAACCAACAGACAACAATAAGTTACCTTTATCGCATATGCACATCCACATATGTTATATGAAGGGGGTAGTCACCGTTCTTGTCAACATATCCGGTTGCATGAGTAACCCCATTCCTCAAATATTCATACCCCACACTGCCCCATGGGTAACTATTGAATTGATATAAGTTATTGACTATTTCAATGTACTTATCTACATAGTTATTTTCTATGGAGATGCAACAACCAGATTTTCCAAGCAAATTAGAAGTGTCATCTTCATTGCATCTTCGTATTTGTTTTTTCCATAGAGCAAGAGATAAGTCTCTTTCAAATCACCATTCGTCACACTTCATTCTTTCATATATGTCTCCATAATTCTCTTTCTTTTCTTTTCCCCTATTGTTTACCCTCTCTGGACGCATTTGATCTAACAGGTCCAAACCTTAGACTCATAGTGAGGGCAAAGTCCAGTTGGGTCAATTTCATGATGGTTCCATGAGCGTCGAAAGTTAGGTCACCTATATGCCTCTACATAAGACAGTGAATTAATTAAACATGGGCCTTCTACCTAGCTGTTGGGAAATCCTAGAGATGTCCAAAACAAGTCCTCCTAATCATCTCTTTTCTAAGAACAGTGTTGTCAAATATCATCTAACATATATTCTTTTAAAAATTGAATAGAACACTTTAGAGAGACTAATGACTTCTCGTAATCCAAGCAGGTGGTCCTTCTTAGTTGTTTTCGGCCTGCATTCCAATAATGGTCAATATTATAATCCATTAGATTGTTGTCCACTAAGGGTCCACTACTAAGGGTCGAGGTTTTCATCCACTAAGGGTCAAGGTTGTCATCCATTAAGGGTCGAGGTTGGCAATGAGACAGTAAGGGTCAAGATTATCATCCAATGAGGGTCGAGGTTAACAATGGTTCGTTAAGGGTTCAGATTGTCATACTAGCAACCTTAACCCTAATTGCATGCCAACCTTGACCATGCCAAATATTGACAACCACGATGCTTATTGTATAAAACCTCGACTGTGCAAATATTGATAACCATGACCCCTATACTATGTATTAAAATAACAATATAAAATGGGTTAGGGTTGCCATTTTGAAGTGATCTAGGTTGTAATCATTCATCAAACACATCACTTTCACATTCACAACCCACAACCACCACAACAATATCCTCCACCCATAAACACCACCATATTTACAGCCAAAATCATTTCAAATATTGTCCACATAAAAAAATAAAAAATATTTCAAATATTGTCCACATATCTTGGTTTGCCATTTACACGAATTTCGGTCATGAAAGAAGGCTTTTTACTGAAGTGAATGAAGTCGGAGCCAGAGAAGATGTCAGAGACAATCACGGTAAAATAATAGTGTCAGAGGGGTGGAAGTGGGTCCTAGAGAAGAAATTTTGAAAGGGAGAGCTGGGATCGAGGTCAAGATTTGAAATGGGGCCGTTTGGTCATTTTTGGCATTATAAACATCTTTCTTTTTACGTCTATGGGTCTTATCTTCGGCTTTTGGGCAAATCCGCTCTGTTTATTCTCTGCGAAATTTTGAGGAAGGTAAATGTCCAGAGAATGATTGACATATTTAGATCTAATGGCCCACAATACAATAAATTGTAGATATTGTTCCAACAACCATTAAGCATTTTTTCTCATTGTGGGTCACTAATTGCTCCAAACAACATGAAGTTAAAACCTTCTCAGAAAAATCCTAAGCCACAAACATTATTAACAAAATAGATCTACTTTTTTATGGGCCCCATAATCAAATGGATGCAAATTGTTGCATAAAGAAGCATAATCGTTAAAACTCTCACTCACCTAAGTTTTTATTGTAGTGACTTGCAATTAACCATCAATAATACACACTAAGCTCTAAGGGCCCCATAGTGATGTTTATATGTCATCTAACCTGTTCATAGTATCACAGATACATGGATGAAGGGAAAACACAAATATCATATTTATCCAAAAGGTCTATGGCCCACCAGGCAGTTTTCAATGGTAGCATGCAACTCACATTATTTCTAGTGGTGTAGTCCACTTCATTTATAGTTAAGCTTCATTTTTAGGGTCATATATTATAATGAGCTTGTACAACAGATGGACTATGTAGATCAAAACCTTGAATCACAATCGGCCCCACAACTAGGGGCATTACCATCCAACATAGGACTTGGAGATGTCCTCTCTATCACAATCATTACCTAATGAAGGGCATGGGGGATTTGGTTTAAAGAAATTTTAAAAAGTTGTCAATGGGCTGCCCTTAGAATATTTAAAACTTGCCATCTTTTTGGGGAATTTTTCCATAACATAAGGCTAGTATGGTCAAAATCCCATTAGAAAATAAGATGTCAGAAATAATACACCATGCAAAAATAGAAGTTACATCAACATATCCTCTTAAAGAGGGAAGCATTAATAGTTTATGGCAAAAAGGCACAATACAGGCATACGAGTTCATAGCATTCACTTGAGCGTGCAACACCCCCTGAAAAGTGGAGATTGTAGGACAATCTTTAGTTCGGCGAACATCACTCTCGCAAATATCACATATGATTTCAGTAGCCATAATTGGTTGGATCGATTCCTTCCTTAGTGTCATGAGCTCAATTTTCCTTGTGAGATCCACTAACCTTGCACTAACATTGTCATCCTCTTTGAGCACATGTACTCCTCTCTCTTTTGGAACTGCTTTGGGATTACTAGCTTATTTAGATGTGTCCCATAATCTCTACAAATTGATGTATGTTTGAGAATAGTCCCTCATAGAAAAAGCTTATCATCCACTAAATCTTGTAGTCTTTGTGTGGGAAAGCGAGAAGTAAGTCGTTAAACCGTTCCCAACACTAGAAAAAATTTCATCTCCTTTTTGGGAGAAGTTCATAATGTCACACCTAAAAGTTTTGGTTTTATGAGCTAGGAAGAACTTTTTAAGGAACTCCCAAGTCATCTCGACCCATTTGCCAATGGATCTCACCTTAAGGAATGAAGCCATGCTTCGGCCTTCTCCTTAAGAGTGAATGGAAATAACTTCATTGCAATCACATCGGAAGGAACATTTTTAAAGTGTATAGTTACAACAATCTCTTCAAACTCTTTTATGTGTAAATATGGACTTTATCAATCAAGTCTATATAATTCAGGGAGTAGTTGGATCACCCCTTGTTTGAAGTCCATGTTTCCTACATTGGTTGAGA
Organism: Magnolia sinica; assembly: GCF_029962835.1. NCBI lineage: Eukaryota > Viridiplantae > Streptophyta > Magnoliopsida > Magnoliales > Magnoliaceae > Magnolia > Magnolia sinica. The sequence goes on along the minus strand of NC_080587.1, from coordinate 61,676,676 downwards.
AAATCATGTAAGAAGGTGTACTTGTTCTCACTGATTGTAAATAGTCATGTAACGTCCATACTGATAGAACTTGGTGTACCATGTTCTCATCACACACCATCCTAACCGATGGTGTATGATACACATGATTCTCATCAAAGTACTATTCAGTTTCAATTATATTTCTAGAAAATGTTTCAAGAGTATTTAGATGTTTTCTAACTCGTCGATGGATTGCGAACCCGTCAACTAAACCTCATTTGCTTAGAAGTCTGAATGTTTGGTCCCTTACCCACTTGGACATGAACTACAAAGAACTCTAATTCTAACCTAAGTCTTAAGTCGTACAACAACTAAGAAATCAAGTAGAGGGAATAAGGAAGGGTGTTATCGATAGGGAAGAACTAGAACTAGGTAATCCTGTAAAGCAAAAAGAAGCAACTTGATGTTCGTGATGTTAGAAATTCTGAAATAAAATAAGCCCAAAATTTTTTAAAAATTAGAAAACCTAAAAAACCCTAGGTTAGAAAAACTCAAAAAAATAAGAAAATCTAACCTAAAATAAAAATTAAACCTAGAAAACCTAAAACTAATTGTGTTCAACACCACTCCCTAGCAATGATGCTAAAAACCTGATCGTACCCAAGGGTTGACAACCCCAAGTGCAGGGTTGCGATTCAGCAATAACTTGGTGTGAAACAGGTCAAATCCTCAAGGAATGGGGAATACAGCATAGACCTAGTCTATAGGTAATGGTTGTCTGGGTTTTTAATCCATCGATTTAAAAAATAAGTTTTAAAATAAATAACTAAAAGACTAAAGATCCAAGAAACCATTTATAACAATATAATATCATATTCATTGATTCAATATATAACCTAATTGAAATCGAAGTCTTATCCTATCTAATCAAAAGATAATTCTGTTAAAATAATCATAAACACCAATAAGAGTATGAATTCGATTGAATGATTCTCTCACGAAGCACTCAGATCTTAATCGCAAGGAATCAAAAGTGTCCAATGCATCCTTAGGCGACAATAAATCAAACAATTATATAGATTAAAACCTTTTCTAATTCAGTCTAAACAATTGTTAAATCAAAGTATTCATTGTACTCGTCATGTATAACAAATTTAGAAATAAATAACTCAAAGACTTAAAAGTAAATTCAAATCTATTTCAATTATTATCACCATTTTAACCATTGTTATTGAATTAAAAAAAAAGCTAAATATTGTAATTGAACTACAAGCTTCATCTTTTAGCATTATTTTTTAGGGTTAAATATTGCATACCAGACCCCAGTTATTGCCTGGATTTACAAACATGACACTGTTTAACGGCCCAATTTAATCGTGTTTGTGATGCAAGGTGTATTTACGAGCTTGGACTGAAACAGGGTGCTTAAAGCATGGATTTAATTCTTGAAATTCACCAAGGTAAGGGATGGACCCCAGGGGACCAAGATCGACGGATTTACATGCCAGAGATTCGAGAAAATCGAGAAACTAAAGCTCAAGTGCCTGAAATTGGTCCAGAATGCAAGATCACAGGGTTCCAACCATCTGTTCGGCTCAAAACTTCATATATGGCCTGAGGACTATAAATTAACCATACACATCAAATTTGAGCGATTGGATCCCTCTGAAAGTGACTCAATGGACGGATTAGCCCTTTAAATCATGTCATGGGGCCCACATGATATCTGGATATGCCTCAATTTTGGTTCTAATCCCTCAAATGAGGTGACAAGATGAATGGATAGAACAGATTTCTCACGAACATCATGAAGGAGCCTACATGTACATTGCATGTACATAGAGAGCTTATGCGCCCGAGTTGCACTAGACCAAAGGGTTTGGTCAAACGGTTGTTGACCGAACCTTCTTTTTTTTAAAAAAACCAAAAACGGCGTGTAAAGACGCTGTCCGTCCATTTTTTAGTAGTGGGGCCCACCCATTATACATCCTTATGATTTTGGACCGTCCATTGTATCCGGATGATGGGGATGACCACAACCATGGTAACCTTTTGGTCCCATGCACCAATCATAAGAAGGCCATGTTCAAAAGGAAGATGGATGGCGGAATGAAGATCTTATGGGCCACCACGGTTTGGATCCAAAACCAATCAAGTCCGGATGGTTTTTCGTCCTAAAGCCAATGGGTGGTGTGGATTTTCTTCTTGCAATCAATCAGTGGGCCACCGTACATTCAGAGTTGACGTGCTTCGGCTTTGTTTCACAACAGAGACTGTGGGTGATCGTTGTGGGCCCACCCATTGTCCGTATAGTTAATCAGAATCATCCATTCGAATTATAGGAGGATTTGGACCAAGATCTAGTTGATCTTGGTTTGAAACATGAGGGATAGAAGGTGGAAAATGGATGGACGCCAGAACTATGTTACATGATAAGCCAAGTGGGCCGCATCAAAAGAAGTCCAAAACCGTCCATCTCCGACTAGTTTTGTGAGGAGAAACTGATGGACGAAGTGGATTTCTTCTTCGGCGTCAAGAATGGGACTTACCAAGAATCAGCATAAGTTGATTTACGCAGGCTATGCGTTTCTCACTATGAGAAATATGATAAGATACTTACACACCGACTCCATCTCCGACGCTGTCACAGCAGCACCCAATGGCCTCTATCCTCTATAAAAAGAAGGGAGAGAGAGAGGGAAGGATCATCGGTTTGTGGACGTGGATCAGAAGGAGAGAAAGAGTGGAGTACGGGCAAAGCTTCAAAAGAGTTCTTTCCTTCTCTTTTCTTAATTTCTGCTTATGTTTATTTGAGATGTTTAGCCTCATCATGTTCTTGAGTGGCTAAACCTCTTAGCTAGGGCTAAGAGGTGAAGCTTGTAGCGTGATGGGAGACTTTTTTCTTGTGCCTTTTGTTTAGACTGAATTGATGTTGATGTTAATATAATTAAGGGAATGTTTTCAGTTTTTAATGGTCTGTTGTGACTAAAATTACAATCGGTCTGCGATAGCTTTGAGCATGTTCCTTTCTTTTGATGATTATGACGTCAGGAAGTCCTGTTGTTCACCATCGTCTCCTTGGCATGGTTGGATGACGGTACCCTTCCTGACCCTCATATACCTTATGATTGGTTGTTAATTAGTTTAATTCTATTGTTTACTTTGTTTACTAGGCATGGTTTGATGATGGAATCTATTCTAATTCATATACCTTTTATCTCTTGAAAAATATATCAAAGGAAGTTTAGTTTGATTTTCATAGTTACACCCTTTAACTGGATGAAGATGGGACTCTAGGTTTAGTTGAGTTCTTAAAGCAGGCATAAGATGTCCCTGATCTCTACAAGTCGATCCTCTGAATCCCTAGTTTCCTTCCACTGAATTCTCTAAGTTTTAGATAAATATTTCGTCATTATTCTCTCAATTACATTCAATTTAGATTTCATCTTAGTCTAGTTCTAGTTCTCTCTAATTTCAGATTACGTATAGGTTCCAGTCCCTTGGGATTCGACCTCGGTCTCACCGAGTTTATTATTGCATCAAACCCTATACTTGGGGAGTGAACAAGTTTTTAGCGCCGTTGCCGGGGACTGACGCTTTCATTTTTTTGAAATTAATTAGTCTTAGGATTAGTTTAAAATTAGGTTTTATTTCTAATTTTAGATTTTCTTTCTAATTAGTTTTTACAAAACTAACTTACTTTCCTGTTCTGTTGGATTCTTGATAAGATCTTCTCAGTTGGTAACTTCATCCTAATTTCCTTACCTTCTCTATTCTTTAGATTAGATTTTTTCTTTCTCATCTAAATACTAATTTGGTTTGTTTTGTTTTGCAAGTTTTTAACTTACGGACTCCAATTTGGTAACTCCTTTCTTCTCTTTCTGAAGTTCTTTTTCCTTTTCTTTAGGTTTAAAGTCTGAATTGAGGGCTGTGAGTGTTTAATGCCCAAGTGGGTTCGTGATAACACTCGACATCTCTTGACTGAAGGAGGATTAGATGAGGGGCTGACTGCCCATCACAGGACTAGACACCGGTCGAGATCCCCAGAGTTAATTGAAGTAATGGCCCCAAATAAACTCCCTCCACCTAGGGTGGAGGACACTCAGGATGAGAATGAGGTGCATTAAGCACCCCCTCCTTGTACTTTATGAGATTATTAACAACCGGTGGGGGTGAGTATACCCTTATGCATGATTTTTCCTGAAAATATAGGACATATGGACATCAAGCCAGGGGTTATCCCACTCCTTCCTAAATTCCATGGGCTTGAATCAGAAAGTCCATACTTACATCTGAAAGAGTTCGATGAGATCATAGCCACTTTATACTTTCCTAATGTATCTGAGGATACAATCAGGCTGAAACTCTTTCCCTTTTCCTTGAAGGAGAAGGCTAAGACGTGGTTACATTCACTGCGTCCTAGATCCATTGGCACATGGAATGATATGCAGAGGGAATTCATAAAGAAATTTTTTCAACTCATAAAATGATTACCCTTAGAAAAGCAATCATGAACTTCACCCAAAAGGAGGATGAAATATTCTTCCAATGTTGGGAAAGGTTTAAGGATCTTGTTAGTTCATGCCCAGAACACGGCTTTAAAATGTGGCGCATTATAAACTTTTTCTATGATGGACTGACATCTTCCATGCGTCAATTGATCAAGACAATGTGTATTGGAGATGTTGATGAGGTATGGGATTACCTCGATAGACTTGCTGAAAACGCACAACCATGGGACCATTACCCAAAATCGAACACCATGTCTAAGCCGACTCAATCTAAGGAGAAAGGTGGATTGTATCTCCTGAAAGAAGAGGATGATCTCAATTATAAAGTGACTAATCTCATAAGAAAATTCGAGGCCATGGAATGAAAGAAGGATAAGGTTAATGAAATTGTTTGCGGCATCTGTGATTGTAAGATTCACACAACTGAAAATTGTCCTACAATACCTGCCTTTTGTGGAGTATTGAATGAACAAGCCAATGCCGTAAATAACTATTAAAGACCTTTCAATGGACCTACCTCTAATACGTACAATCCTGGTCAGAAAAATCATCTAAATTTTAGTTGGAGAAATGGACAAACTGCTACCCCTCATGGTTTCTTTAATCAAACTTCACAACAACAATAAGAGAAACCTCAAGAGGATCCGATTTTAAAATATTTTAAAAAGCAAGATCTTTTCAATCAGGGTATACTACAAGCCTTGTAAGACCTTAACAAAACAATACAAGGACTTAAGGCTGAAAACATGATTGGGAATAAGGGGAGCCTCCCAGCTCAACCTCTTCCCAATCCAAAACTACAACATAAAGTTGGCAACCCAAGCTCTTCAAATCAGATGGAGCACGCTAAATCCATCACCACTCTTAGGAGTAGGAAGATTATTGATAAAACCCTTCCAGTTAGGCCCAAAAAGCCTCAAGAATCAAAAGAGGACAACAATGATGGATCTAGTGATGCCCCACAAAAATTAAAACTAAAATTTCTAAAGAAACCAGTTGCTCCATTTTCCCAACGGTTGGTTACACTAAAACCTTCTAACTCTCAGGATATTCTAGAGGTGTTGAAAAAAATAAAAGTTAACATTCCTTTACTTGATGTCGTGAAATAAATACCTTCATATGGCAAATTCCTAAAAGACCTATGCACGACCAAAAGATGGCAAAGTATTTAAAAGAAGATCTTCTTGACTGAGAAAGTGAGTGCCATCCTAAAGCAAGACGTGTCGCAGAAATACAAGGATCCTGGTAGCCCAACCATATCATGTATGATCGGTAACTACTGCATTGAGCACGCACTTCTTAACTTAAGAGCGAGCGTCAATCTGATTCCCTACTCGGTATATAAACAGCTAGGGATGGGTGAATTGAAACCTACCGTAACCACATTACAACTCATTAATTATTCTATTCGTATACCAAGAGGGATAATTGAGGATGTGTTAGTTTAAGTTAAAAGATTCTACTACCCTGTAGATTTCATCATTCTAGATACTGAACTCGTCAATAATGGAAGCACTCAGATTCCCATCATCCTTGGTCGCCCATTCCTTGCCACTTCAAATGCAATTATCAATTGTAGGAATGGAGTCATGAGCATGTCTTTTGAGAATATGACATTGGAGTTAAACATCTTTTTTAATAACGGCAGAAACTCAGAGGATGATGACAATATTCACGACATTAACATAATTAATTCTTTCATGGAAGATAGAACGCCTCTGACCTTATCCTTTGACCCTCTAGAGACGTGCCTGGCATACTCTCATGACTTAGATGATGACATGATTAGGGAGACATGTGCCTTGCTTGATATTGCGCTGGTACTTGAAGTTAACCAGTGGGGGCCACAATTTGAAGAATTGCCCCAAATTGATGTCGTGCCTCTACCGTCTAACCTCAAGCCACTAAAGCTTGACCTAAAACCTTTGCCCTCTAGTTTGAAATATGCCTATTTAGGTCAAGATGAGACATACTCGGTGGTGATCTCTACCCACCTGGAGAAAGAACATGAGAGTATGCTCATAGATACTCTCATTGAGCATAAGGGAGCCCTAGGATGGACGATAGCGGACCTCAAAGGAATCGACCCCTCGATTTGTACTCACCGCATATATCTTGAAGATAATGTGAAGACCTCATGACAATCACAACATAAACTCAATCCTAACATGAAAGAAGTGGTTAAGGCTGAGATTTTGAAACTATTGGATGTAAGTATCATATATCCTATATTTGATAGTCAATGGGTGAGTCCAACTCACGTGGTTCCTAAGAAGTCCAGAATCACCATCGTAGCCAATGCCAATAATGAACTTGTACCAACTAGAGTTACTATTGGTTGAAGAATGTGCATTGACTACAGGTAGCTGAATATTGTCATGAGAAAGGACCACTTTCCTTTGCCCTTCATTAATCAAATCTTAGAAAGGCTAGCTAGTCATTCCTATTATTGTTTCCTTGACGGGTATTCGGGATACAATCAGATTGAAATTGCCCATGAAGATAAGGAATAAACCACATTTATATGTCTCTACGACACCTTTGCCTATAGAAGGATGCCATTCGGGTTATGTAATGCTCCCACCACCTTTCAGCAATGTATGATGAGTATCTTTTCTGACATGGTGAGAAAATATCTAGAGGTCTTCATGGATGATTTCTCTATTTTCGGTTTATCTTTCAGCGAGTGCTTAGAGAGTCTTAAATGTGTGCTGAAAAGATGTGAAGAAAAGAATCTGGTACTTAATTGGAAGAAGTGCCATTTCATGGTTCAGAAGAGAATTGTCCTTGGGCGTATCATCTCGTCCAAGGGAATCGAGGTAGATAAGGCAAAAATTGATCTTATCTCTAACCTACCTCCACTTAAGAACATTAGAGACGTGGGATCCTTCTTAGGACACGCAGGGTTTTACAGACGATTCATAAAGGACTTTAGTCTCCTCTCTCATCCTTTATGTAATCTTTTTCAAAAAGATGCACCATACGAGTGGACTGAGCAATGCTAGGAAGCTTTCACCAAGCTTAAGGGCATGTTAACCATTGCACCTATCATGCAGCCACCCGACTGGAGCCTTCCTTTTGAGCTTATGTGCGATGCTTTAGATTATGCTCTTGGAGCGGTTCTAGGTCAGAGAAAAGATAAGAGGCCTTACGTCATTCATTACGCGATTAAGACTCTAAATCATGCCTAAGTGAACTACTCAACTACGGAAAAGGAACTCTTAGCCGTAGTGTTCGCCTTGGACAAATTTAGGTCATAACTGATCGGATCCAAGATCATTATCTACACAAATCATGCGACACTCAAGTATCTTCTTTCTAAGAATGATTCTAAGCCCTGCCTAATAAGATGGATCCTTCTACTCTAAGAATTTGAATTGAAAATTAAAGATAAGTAGGGAGTAGAGAATGTAGTGGCCGATCACCTTTCTCGCCTTAATACCACTGATTCCCTTGAGGCGACCCATATCAATGACATGTTCCATAATGAACAACTGTTCAGAGTCTCCCATTCACCTTGGTTCGCTGATATTGCTAATTATCTTGCCACAGGTTCCATACCGACACATTGGACTGCACAAGATAAGAAGAAATTCTTTACCGAGGTGTGCAACTTTTTCTGGGATGATTCATATTTGTTTAAATATTACCTAGACCAAATCCTAAGGAGATGTGTGCCAGACGATGAGCATTAGAGTGTCATCTCCTTCTGTCACTCACAGGCCTGTGGTGGTCACTTTTCTACTAAAAAGACCATGGCCAAGATTCTGTAGTGTGTCTTTTATTGGCCCACTATGTTTAAGGACACTCATGAGTTTTGCAAGGCTTGTGAGCGTTGTCAGAAATTGGGAGCATTGTCCCGTCGAAATATGATGCCTTTGAATCTTATCCTTATCATAAAGGCATTTAATTGCCAGGGCATTGATTTCATGGGACCATTCCCCCAATCCTTTGGAAATTTATATATTTTGCTCATGGTAGATTATGTCACTAAATGGGTCGAAGTGATTCCGTACCAAAACAATGACCATCGTATAGTCATTCAATTCTTAAAAGAGGACATCCTTTCTCGGTTCAGAACGCCTCGAGCCATCATCAATGATGGGGGTTCACGCTTTTGTAATAGACCATTCGAAAGCTTAATGAAAAAATACGGTATCTATCATAAGGTGAGCACCCCATACCATCCACAGACAAGTGGACAAGCTGATATTTCCAATAGGGAGATTAAACATATCCTGGAGAAAACGGTTAATCCTGATCGTAAGGATTGGTCAACACGGTTGACCGATGCCTTATGAGTGTACCGTACTGCTTTTAAAACTCCTATTGGAACGTCTCCTATCTCCCTATAGACTTGTTTATGGGAAGGCTTGTCACTTGCTTGTAGAGTTGGAACATAAAGCGTACTGGGTGATCAAAAATCTGAATTTCAATCTGGACAATGCTGGCTCGTTACACAAACTTCAGTTGAATGAACTTGAAGAAATCCGGAATAACGCATACGAGAACTCGATAATTTACAAGGATAGGATGAAGGCATTTCATGATCAACATATTCTGTAAAAATCATTCACCCCAGGTCAAAAAGTCCTTTTGTATAACTCTCGACTACATCTCTTTCCAGGTAAGCTTCGATCTCGTTGGACTGGCCCTTACATTGTTGTCATTGCTTATCCTCATGGGGCCGTCGAGATAAGAGATCCCGACAATGGCAAGGAATTTAAAGTAACTGGACATCGATTAAAACCATTTGTCAAAAAATTTGATTCAGAGGACATGTCCATGCCTCTCACTGATCCTGTTTGCCAGGATTGATCTTCTAGTTTGATGGAGGTATAGGTAGGTTTATCGCATTCATAGGACTAGGATAGTTTGCTTTATGCTATTCTAGGATAGAAGATTTTATGCCATTAGCTTAGTTTGCTTAATATGTTATTTTAGGATAGTTGACTTTCATGTTTTACTCTCGTACTGACCCGCTCTCAAGCCGAGATCTCTATGGAAAAGCCTCTCGATTTAGTTATCTAGGTACTATCTTCCCATCACTTTTCCTTTACCTTCGTTGTCCCATGTGCATTGCATGCTCAATGCTTTTACATCGAGGATAATGTAGATTTTTAGGTTGGTGGTGGGAGATTAGGTTACCTAATCAGTGTTTTCTTGGTCTTGAGCAGAAATTTGCGAAAATTTTTCAAAATTTTTCTGAAATTTCTTGTAAATTCAATGTGATTTTGACAGCCATTTTTGATTTAGAATTACAAGATACGTGATACTGGTAATTTATGACTCTTGGATTCAATTATCTATTAGATTTCATAATTAAGTTCGAAATGTTAATCCATGATTAGAAGTTTAAACATTGATTGAGTCATGATTTCACAGGACACATCTCACTTACACATTAAGATTTCAGTTCGATATTGAATTGTAACTTAGTGATCATTAAGCATGGAAGGAACCAGCTTAAGGAATTTGTCCATCATGTTTAATAAGAAGATATAGAAAAAGAAAAAGAAGTTAAAAAAATTTTAAAAAAAAAGAAGAAAAAGAATACCTAGCTAAAAACAATTGTCATCAGGAAAGGGTTGGGTGTACGATCTTCACCATATGTTTGCTCCCTATAGGTACGGATTTGATTCCCCTCCCCCTTGATGGAAAAATCAAAAGCTTGAAGAATGAAAAGAAGAACTGTAAGGCAAGTTCTGGTTTAGGTTGTCCTGAATGCTCTTTTGATCGTCAATGTTATCATGGAAATTGACGATTGGATCTCTTAATGATGGTAAGCCGGGTTTACACTATACACCCATGGAACTCAATGTTTAGAATTTTTTCTAATCGATGGGTTAATACATTGAACTTGATTATGAAGTTTACCATGCGCTTGAGTCCCGGAAAAAGTAATGCCCAACATTCATGAACCTTAGAATTCTGGGATCTGGATAGTTTTTCAAAAATTACTCGAGAAATTCTCCTATAATTCTCAACGTATTTTTCGCATACTTTGCTCGGGACTAGCAAGATGCTAGTTGAGGGTTGTGTTGAGGGTCAAATATTGCATACCAGACCCCAGTTATTGCCTGGATTTATGAACATGGTACTGTTTAACGACCCAATTTAATCGTGTTTGTGATGCAAGGTGTATTTACGAGCTTGGACTGAAACAGGGTGCTTAAAGTAAGGATTTAATGCTCACAATTTACCAAGACAAGGGACGGACCCCAGGGGAGCAAGATTGACAGATTTACACGCCAGAGATTCGAGAAAATCAAGAAACTGAAGCTCAAGTAGCCCAAAATTGGTCCAGAATGCAAGATTACAGGGTTCAAACCATCCATTCGGTTTGAAACTTTATATATGGCCTGAGGACCAGAAATTAACCATAAACATCAAATTTGACCCATTGGATCCCTTTGAAAGTGTCTCAACAGACGGATCAGTCCTTCAAATCATGACATGGGGCCTACCTGATTTCTGGATATGCCTCAATTTTAGTTCCAACCCCTTAAATGAGGTGAGAAGACAAATGGATGGAACGGATTTCTCACGAACATCACAAAGGAGCCCACATGTACATTGCATGTACATAGAAAGCTTGTGCACTTGAGTTGCATTAGACCATAGGGTCCGGTCAAACAGTCGTTGACCGAACCTTCTTAAAATAAAAACTAAAAACAGACAGCGTAAAGATGCTGTCCGTCCATTTTTTAGTAGTGGGGCCTAGAAATTATACATCCTTATGATCTGGACCGTCCATTGTATCCGGACGATGGGGAGGACTACAACCATGATAACCTTTTTGTCCAATGCATCGATCACAAGAAGGCCACGTTCAAAAGGAAGATGGACGGCGAAGTGAAGATCTCATGGGCCACCACGGTTTGGATCCAAAACCGAGCAATTCCGGATGGTTTTTCGTCCTGAAGCCAATGGACTGTGTGGATTTTCTTCTTGCAATCAATCAGTGGGCCATCGTACATTCAGAGTCGACGTGCGTCGGCTCCGTTTCGCAACAGAGGCTGCGGTAATCGTCCGTATAGTTAATCAAAACTGTCCATTCGAATTATAGGAGAATTTAGATCAAGATCTAGTTGATCTTGGTTTGAAACATGATGGACAGAAGGTAAAAAATGGATGGATGGCAGAACTATGTTACATGATAAGACAAGTAGGCCCATTCAAAAGAAGTCCAAAACCATCCATCTTGGACTGGTTTTGTGATAAGAAACTGATGGACGGAGTGGATTTCTTCTTCGGCGTTTAGAATGGGACTTACCAAGAAGCAACGTAAGTTGATTTATGCAAGCTGTGCATTTCTTGTTGTGAGAAACAGGATAAGATACTTACGCACCAACTCCATCTCCGACTCTATCACAACAGCACCCACCGGCCTCTATCCTCTATAAAAAGAAGGGAGAGAGAGAGAGGGAAGGGTCATCGGTTTGTGGACGTGGATCAGAAGGAGAGAGAGTGGAGCACAAGCAAAGCTTCAAAAGAGTTCTTTCCTTCTCTTTTTTTTTAATTTTTTGCTTATGTTTATTTGAGATTTTTAGCCTCATCATGTTCATGAATGGCTAAACCTCTTAGCTAGGGCTAAGAGGTGAAGCTTGTAGCGTGATGTTAGACTTTTTGCTTGTGCCTTTTGTTTAGACTAAACTAATATTAATGTTAGTATAATTAAGGGAATGTTTTCAGTTTTTAATGGTCTGTTGTGACTAAAATTACAATGGGTCTATGATAGCTTTGAGCATGTTCCTTTCCTTTGATGATTATGACGTCAGGAAGTCTTGTTGTTCACCATCATCTCCTAGACATGGTTGAATGATGATACCCTTCCAGACCCTCATATACCTTATGATTGGTTGTTAATTAGTTTAATTCTGTTGTTTACTTTGTCTACTGGGCATGGTTTGGTAATGGAATCCATTCTAATTCATATATCGTTCATCTCTTAAAAACTATATCAAAGGAAGTTCAGTTTGATTTTCATGGTTACACCTTTCAACTGGATGCCTTTCAACTGGATGAAGATGGGACTCTAGGTCTAGTTGAGTTCTTGAAGCAGGCATAAGATCTCCCTGATCTCTATAAGTGGATCCTCTGAATCCTTAGTTTCCTTCCTCTCAATTATCTAAGTTTTAGATAAATATTTCATCATTATTCCCTCAATTACATTCGATTTAGATATCTTAGTCTAGTTCTAGTTCTCTTTAGTTTCAGATTACGTACAGGTTCCAGTCCCTTGGGATTCGACCTCGGTCTCACCAAGTTTATTACTACATCACAACCCTATACTTGGGGAGTGAACACTTATCTAAGAAATTAGCCTAACATGGTTAACATCTTAAAAAGAAAAACTAAAAAGATAAACTAGATTTGAGCAATCGAAGAAGGATGGCTTTGTGGAAGCTCTAACACCCCTAGGTCTTTCTCCCAAGCCCTAATTCATACTTAGATAATCTGTAAACACTTCTTTAAATAAAAAATTCAGACCAACTTGGAATCGACTTCAATGTTACGCACTTATGTTATGCCTTAGTTGTACTGTCGATAGCCTTCGATCGCACCGAGTCCAGCTGAAGATTCCTTTAACTGCCGTCGAATTTCATCAAAATTTGTCTAAAATCTGTCTCCCTTAGGTCACACAGAATACTCCTTTGGTGACACCAAATATGGCTTCATTCATGCCTAAGTATTGAGATAAATTATCTCTGAATATCATAATTTATTGCTGGACTGTTCTATGCACATTCAGTCAAACCGAACCAACCTCAGGTGTGATCGAACAGTCTGTTATTTTTGTTAATAAACTTTGTAATTTTTCGATCTTTTACTCATCCTTTGCCATTGATTTTCTTGGATCTCTGGCACTTGAAATCTTCATTAATATCCTCAAAATCTCCAATTATTCATTAATCATTCTTTTGAGTTTTAAATATTCTTTTTAAGCACGATTTTATCTTCAAGTCCAAAATCTCCTCGCATAAAGAAAACATATATAATTAAATTGAATTAACACTTAAATGTCAAGAAAGCTAATGTAATTGAAAAGATAAATATGCAATATTTAGGCATTATCTTACAACACTTGGCACCTGTTAATTATAGTTCTTGTTACGAGTTAAGGTCCCATCAAGCCTACATGCTTTTTACAAGCTTCCAAACATATGGAATGGCGGGCCGCCATATTAGAACAACTCATGGCTCTTAAAAAATAAGTCATTTGGTTACTTATTCAACCATCTTAAGTAAATAATCTAGTCAGATGCAAATGGGTTTATTGAATAAAAAAATCCTGACGGGGCATTAGGATGGTACAAGGCACAATTGGTAATTAAAGGATTTCATCAGCAGCCAAGTGTGAACTTCAAGGAAAACTTTCAGTCCAATTGTTAAATATACAAAATCCTGAGTAGTTCTAACGCAGGGATGGACGTGATGAGGTTGAGCACCATCTTCCTTAAGCATAACTACTCCGAATCAATGGAGTTTCTCTAGACTCCTCACAGAGATTCCTCAAATCCATGAGGGAAGAAAATAGAAAATAATTTCTAAAATAAATCGATTGATAATTTTCTTATTTGTATGTATCCTTCTTGCACCACTAATAAAGGAAAAAAAAAACTATACCAAAATTCATAATTATCAAAAATAGAAAAATTCTAACTCTAATAAAAATCCTAATTCTAGTAAAACTCTTCTAAATCCTAATTTCTAAAAATAAAAATTTCAAATAAACTTTTGCTAGAAGAGTCCTAGCATGATTATAAGTTATTTCTAATTAAAGAAGAAGTAAATCTAAAACTCTAAAAATAAGAAAATATTACAAAAAATCATAATTACTAAAAATAATAATTTTTCAATAAAATTTCATTTTTGAGCTGAAAGAGTGCATTTTTTTTAGTGAAATGGACAAACATGACCCATAACGTAGGTCGGTTCACCCCGGATAGCCTGTTACAGTAAATATTGATAGGTTGTGTACCCATAATGATACCCAGATCAAAAGTTGTGACCAATTTACAGTTCACCTTCTTTTGGTCCAACCATACTAGGAATGTATCCATGTTACGTCCTACTTCAAGTTCTTACCTTGGCCATTCACTTTCAATGGCTTATTTGGTAACTTGACATCCACAATGTCTTCTTACATGGAATACACCTGGAAGAAGTCCACATGCAACAACTGTCAAGGTTCATAGACCTATAATTCCCACACTGTCACTTATTTAAGTTTATCTATATCTTAAAACATGCACTTCAGGCCACTCATTCTTGTTATAATGTCTTATCTTTGACTTGGGATTCATCTTTGTAATGAAGGATTTGGGACAACTTTAATTATCTTTAAAAAAAAATAAAAAAAAACAAAAAAACAAAAAACCTCTAGATCCACCTATACACAAGCATGGGTTCATTCTCTCACAATGTAAATCTGTTATGGACCTTCTTGAGCAGGCCTCAATGACGGGTGCCAAACCCTACCTTTTCTTAGTTGTCTCCATTTGTAAACTTGTCCAAGGAGATGGGGCTCTTCTTTCAAATGCCATAAAGTATCACAGCCTCATTGGTTTTCTCAAATACCTCACATAGACACAACATGACATTTCATTTGCTATTAAATCAAGTATGCCAGTTCATGCAGGAGCACACTGAAACTCATTTGATTTTGATTAAGTGGATCCATCATTTTCTCTAAGGAACTATCACTCATGAATTATATCTCAGCCGATAAATATATCTCACACATGAATGATTGACATTTTAATAATGGGTTTTGGGTTTATATGGGTCCTAACATTGTATCCTGGAGTGACAAAATGTAGTCCATTATCACACGTTATAGTACTAAATTTGAATATTGTTCGCTGGCCCAAACAACTATTGAGATTTTTTAGTTGGATCCCTTCTAAAGGACCTTCACACACACACACACACACACATATATATATATATATATATATATATATATATATATATATATATATATATAGCCGAATGATTAGCTGCGCACCAGTTCCCATAGAACTCGTGCAAATTTTTTGAGAACTCATCATTCGTGATGTGACTCCAAAATCTGAACCGTCCACGTGAAGCAGCACCTCATGAAATCTCTTAGTCCCAATTTTTTACTTTGATCCAAAACTTTGGTGGGCCATTCATCTGGTGCAATAACAATATTGTGATCTCTCTTGCTTTTTTCTTTTTTACAAGCGCACACACACACCCCCAAGACACTCACGCGGTAGTGGGTTTTCACCACCTGTGGGTACTCGAATCCTTGACCCAGTGTTGAAACTCCTTAGAGTCTACCACCGGAGCAAGGGTAAGGACCCAAATGATCTCTCTTGCTTTGAATTCAATACTCTTCTATGCTTGTGAAAGGCTGCTCAGTAATGCCCTTGCTATCCATTACATGTCTACATGAGAGCAAATCGCCAATCTACCAAATTAAGCACTCTAATGCTTTCAAATGCAAAGTCCAAGCTGATTGTGGGGGCCCCATCAGCTGGAGAGAAGCTAATACACACAATTTAAAAATAGAAAATGCATCAAAATTCTTCCTAAAGAGGAAATGTGTTAATTGTACGTGTACAACAAAAGGACAAATGTGCAGACATATTTTCTAACTTTGTATAGCCTACAACCTGTACAATTTATTATAATTTTTTTTATATAAAAAATAAAGAATGTATCTCCCTCTTGCCCACCAAGTTAAGAGAGAAAATTTCAAACTATAGTTTCTTTTAGAAAATATACACTAGCTGAAGGGTGAAACTACTCGGCTTATTTATTTATTTATTTATTACAATTTCTAAATAAGTAAATTGTAATTATTATATTTTCACACTAAAAAATTACCATTTTTATAGTGTTTTGATGGTCATAGTTAAATGAAAGTGATGTGACCATCCAATTACAAGAAGTAAATTATAATCATTACATTGTCATACTATAAAATTACCATTTTTATAGTGTTTTCATGTATTAGTTAAATGAAAGTGATGTGACCGTCCAATTACAAGAGTAAATCATCGTTACCCATTTAAGGGTTTACCATTGTAATTTGAAAACCAAACGGGCCCTAAAAATCTCTCATCCACCGCTAAATTGTGGGGAACTCACAATGTAATCCTCACCATGTTATTATTTACAAAATGTAAATTCAACTGAATGGGCCCTCCTTGAAATGATATTGAGCTCAATGTATTGAACCTTCTCATGCACTTAGCATGTATTTGGACTTGTTGGCATTACCATCACCTATATGGACCGTCCATTAGACACAATTCACTCGTCGTATGTGTCATGGAAGAGTTGGTACTTATCCCGTGATCAAACCGTACAATCAGTGGTATGCAAAAAAGGGATGAACAGGATCATTAGTAGAAGATAGATTTATGAATATGCGATTATTTTTATTTTTTTCATAGTGCAAAAAAAAAATGGACCGTTCAGATGGGTAATTTGGATGCCAATGCAACTAGATGCACGGGAGGTAAATGGATAGATGGTGCGCACAAAACACATACATCATGGTGGGGCCCACAGAGTTTTGACACCAGCCAAACCACGTCCATTAATCTCTCCTGCATCATAGGAGTCGACACACCCTTTCAAGATAATGAAACGTCTTTGACGCCTTTCGGGAGGCCTATGTGTCTTTGGCGCGTGCAGCTTTGCTCATCTTGATGTTAGTAAACCGTTCCAACATGGCACACATGTCACAGATCCAAGCTTTTCATGAGATATCCCTCATATATGAAAGATCTGAACCTACCATGAGACGGTCCACACTCTCTAGATCATCTGGCCGCAAAGTCAGGCCATTTCAATCTCTAAGAGGGGCTTCAGTACACCAAACAAATGGACGGCCAGAAACGAAAAATCTTCAACACCGTCCATTTCTTCCATGCACTCTTACTGACCTTAGGATTGAACGGGCCTTGGGCCAGATTTTCTAAACAGTGTCCACCTTATGGATGAGTTGTACACATCTGCCACGTTGCAGCATGTATAAGGAAGCTCATGTATACACCTCCAAATGTACCACAAAGCATTACAGTCCATTATTCATATCAGCTATAGTTTAGAAAACAAATGCATGGCTGAAAAACTCTCCCTTTTTTAAGTTGTGAGTGATAAGTCAAACTGATTCTAACGTAGTACAATTCCTAGACTAGCCTCATTTTTGGGCTAGAATATTCACATGGTTAGACCCACCTAATGAACGAGTGGATATTGCATTTGTCTGCTATTGTTGCATAGAGAATATTCACATGGTTAGACCCACCTAATGAACGCTTGGATATTGCATTTGTCTGCTATTGTTGCATAGATTGGTGTTGATGCCATGGCTTAGGCATGGGTGGCTTTTTAATAATAATAATAATAATAAAGCAGTAGAAGATGTGTTATATTAGATTCTTAGTGTATTTGATTTTAAAAAAGAGCAATCACACCCAACGTACATTCTTCTTTCTTAATTCATTTAGGTTTTTAATTCTTTCTTGGCCCAAGTTGGCCCACCTATGGCAGTTGCATAATTATCATAATTGGACGGTCAAACTCATTTAATTAAGATTAAGGAAAAAATGTCAATGGTGTTGTCAATGTCTTGCTCACTTTTTTTAAGGCATCAATAAATATAAAAAAATAAATAAGAAAAATATAATGTTCATATCTACTGAACAAAACAATAAATGTCTCTCACCTCTTCTCATTATACAACTTAAAGTATACTTTAGAATAATCACCCTCTCTTCTCTCCACCTTACTAACGCATGAGAAGAAACATGATTGAGAAGACTTCCATTTCAGGAAGAAACCTAACTCTCTCCTTTCTATTTTGCTAGCAAAAGGTAATAGATCTCATTTTAGGACCTATCAAATATGGGCAAATTTTGGAAAAAAATTTATGTTTAAGGCACCCAAACATGGAAAAGGAACGGTCTGGGCCATAAGAAAGGAAGTTTGTATGGTAGGTCCAATATAGAACCAGGAATACTATACACATGGTCAAGTAACTTTTCAATCTAGACCATGCATTCAGTGGGACCTATTATAATGGAATGTATTTCGAAAAACTAACAATAAACCTTTGTCATCAATTTCTTGGCTTTCCCATGACAAATGTCAGCCTTTAATTATTATTTTTTTTGTCACTTCTTTGGAGAGCAACATGGGTATTAGGCATGAATATACAATATGGGTGATTAACTTCCCAAGAGATCAGTCCCACAGTAAATGGTCATCAGCTAAGAACAAATTCTATTTATAAATAAAGAAAAATTGGATTTCTAATTATAGAATAAAAAGTTCAGGACCAAGCAGAACCATTAGCTATTTACCATGAATTCATAAAGAACTTGGATTTTGAATATCATTTCTTTGATGCCCTAAGAAAATCACATTGATAATTATGACTAATCAAATCAATATTTGTTCTTGTGAACACTCTCCCATGGGCGGGTCGCCTCCACACGATGAAAATACATTTTTTCTTGTTTGGCGTGTGTTGTGTGTTGTGTAGGTGTGCAAGATCGAGGGGAATACTATTGACTCAAGGATCACTTGCGGATCGAAACAATGGTCATTACGTGATTTTTGGCATATCATCTAGCGGATATGATGAGGAATTCATTGCATAGTAGATCTTGTGAATTAGACTTTGAAATTGAAGATGTATGGTTCAATTGAGTCAAATGAGCGTTTTTTTTTTTAAATTTAAATTTAAATTTAAATTTAAATTTAAATTTAATTTTTTTCATACAATCAGATTCCTAAAAACATGTTTTCTTATGAATAGTGGCGAGTATGAACATATATATTGTAGAAAAATTTAGATGATCAATGGAATATTTCTAACCATTAGATTTAGACTTTAATGGTGTATAACTTTCCTTAGTACACTAATCTTTGGATGAAATATTCAGGTTAGTAGATGATCAAGTATTAATGGTTCGAATAGACTCTTTATCTATTTAATAGTGATGTGATGATCCAAATTGAAAGTAAACAATTGGATAGCTTATTTTTTCCATATAGAGTTATCTCAACTGTTGAATCGAGTAAATTATGCGATGTAAGTCGAGTACATTATACGAGTATAAAATTGAGTACATTATGCGATGTAAGTTCAAGATGTACATGTATAAGTACACGTAGTGTAGATGATCTTAAATAAACTCGCAATGATTTAATGGTTTGACGCTGATGCGAATGGTTACATTGCTAGATTATGAATGAATGGGTAGTCTTACAAGTATAAAAGATGAGAGTGATCCTATACACACTAAATCATAGAGTTGATAATTGCATACATCAATGGTTCACACTAAATAAATTGATCAAGTATATTAATAATCACACCTTTGCATGGATTGATGGACACATTTGTGTATGAATACTTGGATGAATTAATGGGTCCATGATTGTATGCTAGAATGAATTTAAGTGTACATATAATCGTTTGTTTGTATGCGCACCAAAATCCCGGGTCATTAAACTCTACCCCCTTAAAAAGAATTTCATCCGCAAAATTCAAATGCTTCTACTATCTATATGGATGAGGATACTCTATGTTCCTAGTGAAGTAGGATTGTGTGTGTACAAGTGTTTATGCTCAACTCGTCTCGTATGTAAACCCGATGTAAGACTCCCTGTGTAATTTGACTCTGGAACCTCTTATAAATGCTTGCTTATGTCTATAATAAATTTTAGAAGAACTTCAGAGAGATCTGAGCAATAAATCAAGAGATAGAGAAACATGATAACGAAAAAGAATTTTAGAAAAAAGAAGTTTGGCTGTGACTCACTGAGTCACGTTGTAACTGGCGGATCTAGTCTAGTTACTGGACATGTAATTTTGACTTGCTGGAAAACCTCTAAAATGTACTGATTATCAATTGGGTGCTTTGATGAGTGGAGTTGGGAAAACGGAGCCACCACTTTGTGACTTAGCTCGACCTCTTTCTCTTGTGGAGCTTTGCTAGTTTCACCATCTCCATTGGAATTCCTGAATTTCTCAAGTTTCTCAACCATCTTAGGAATCTCTTTATCGATTACCTTACCACTTTTAAGAGTGGTGATGGACTTGGCATGTTCCACATGAGGATTGGAAGAATTTGAATCAACCACCTCATATTAGCCTTTGGAGTACTTTGATTGAGGTTTGGTAGGAAATGTGTCATTCTCCCTCACATTAAGGCATGATTCAATTCATTCCACTAAGGTTTTGAGCTCTTGCAAGGTCAACATTGTTGTTTGATTTATTTGTGTTTGACCCTGCATGAATATTTGCAAAATTTCCTCAAGGGTACTCTTTGGTGGTGGCACATAAGGTTTACTTTGAGGAGCAGGAGGCCCTTAAGGAGGAGTTCTTGCATTAGTGGTTGGTCTGCTTTTCCAACTGAAGTTGGGGTGATTCTGCCAATTGGAATTGTACGTATTTGAACTCAGGGCACTGAATGGGCTTTGGTAAGCATTCATGGAATTGGCATGAGCTTGCAACACCTCTTGAAATGTAAGGATTATACAACAATCCTTAGGTGCGCATTGGTCTCGTAAATACAGAAAACACTTTCAACAGCTTCGCAAGTTTGGACCACCTCCACTTTTCTTAGTTCAATGGCCTTAACTTTCTGTGTAAGACCCGCTATCCTAACATTAATATCGTCTTCCTCTTTAAGAACATATATTCCTCCTTCTCTTTAGATGTAGGCTTAGTACTACTTGATTTGTTAGAGTTATCCCATGATTGTGCGCTTTTAGCTAACATATTGAGTAATCACGTCCTTCATTGGGATCCTTACTCATAAATTCACCATTGCACATCATCTCTATAAATTGGTGCATGTTTGAGCTTAATCTATCATAGAAAAAGCTAATCACTTCACATTTTGTAGACATGATGGGGGGCAGGCAAGTAAAAAATCATTGAACCATTCGCAACACTAAAAAAATGTATCATCCTACTTTTGTGAAAAGTTAATAATCGCACGCCTCAGTGTGTTGGTCTTATGAATTGAGAAGAACTTTTTAAGAAACTCTTGAGTAATCTCGCTCCATGTCCTGATTAATTGTCGCCTTAAGGAGTGGAGTCATGACTTGGCCATCTCCTTCAAAGAGAATGGAAATAAGTTAAGTCTAACAACATCTTAGGAGACGTTGTTATAATGCAAGGTTGAGATCTATCTTGTCGAATTCTTTTAAGTACAAGTACATACTCTCAAAGTTAAGCCCATGAAATTTAGGAAGTAGTTGGATCACACTTGGTTTAAATTCAATGTTACCCATGTTTACTAGAAAAACCATTCAAGAAGGGGTAGTTGTTCTCATAGGTTGTAGGTAATCATGCAGAGTCCTAATCGGGGCTACAAAGTTTACTCCATTCTCATCCATATTTGGCTCATTCTCGGCTTGGTTGTGTATATTTGTAGCTATAGTGCTAGTTAATTGACAGGAACTCGGATGTTTTCTAACTCAATGGCAAATGAAGAGCCCTTCCAAACAGACTAAACACTGAAAGTGGAACTAAAAGAAAGTGACAAGACTACCCTGACCCTTTACTAACTCCATCTTCATCTCTTCAACCTTTGTCTCCTGAATGAAAATGATGTCAATTTCATTTGAGACTCAAAGTCCAGCCACCGCTCTTTGAGAGTTCTTAAGCTCCTTCCCTACTTCTTTCTTTTTATTGGCCTTTTACTTTTTTCTTCCCTTCCTTGAATGCCCACGACTAAACCTCCTTCACTTAGAAGCCGCAATGTGTGATCACAAACCCACTTGGGTATGAACACACACAATGACCCTAAGAGTTCCAAACCTAACCCTATAAAAAAATAATCCTATATCAATTAGATAAACTAGAAAAGTAATAAAGTAGTGAGGAGAAGTTGTTATCCGTAGTGAAGAACTTTACTACTTATAAAACAGAAAAACAACATTAGTAATTTCGAAGTTATAAATCTTAACTTAAAAATGCAGTAGAGATCTATTTTAAAAATTTCATAAATAAACCTTAGAAACGAAAACAAAACCCTAGGTTAGAGAATTCAAAAAACAAAACCAAAATCTATAATTTATCCTAAAGTATTCTCAACACAACAAAGTCCTTGACAACAATGACAAAAAAAATAAAATTTGTTGTACGGCCCAAAGTGTAGGGTCACGATGTAATAATAACTCAGTGAGACCGAGGTCAATCCATATGAATTGATGTGGTTGAAAACAGAATTAGAACTAAAAGGAATTTGAGATTATGGTTTCTAACGAAATTAAAAGGATGTAAACAATAATTAAAAAGCATTAAGGATCCAATGATCTATTTCTAGCAATCACAATGTATAGTTCATCGATTCACTTCGATAACTCACTTAGAATAGAATTCTAATTTGATCTAATTGAAAGATAACTTTATTAAACCAATTACAAGTATCCAACAAGATATGAATTTAATTGAACGATTATCTCATTAAGCACTCAGACATCAATCGCAGGGAATTGCACCATCTATTATGCTTAGAGTCTACAATAGATCATGAAATTTTATAGATCAGTTCATTCTCTAATTAAGATAAGTAATTGAAAATTCAAAGCATCCAATGTAATTGGAGTTCACAAAAGATCTAGAAATAAAAAATTCAAATCCTTATAAAGTAAAATTCAAATCTAATTTAATTAAATAATAATTGTGAAATCAAATGTACTAGTCATCAAACTAAAATAGTGAAATTAACTACAAGATTCACCCCTTAGGCTTACCTAAGAGATTAACTAGACATAGCTATCTTAAAAACAAAACAAAATTAAAATACTAAAACTAGTGAAGAAATCGAAGCGGAAAGGCATTGTTGGTGCTTCTCCTAGGTCTCTCTCTCTCTCTCTCTCTCTCTCTCTCTCTCTCTCCAAACCCTACGGCATCCTTAAAAACGTCTTAAACAACTCCTTATACAGATAGGAGCTCCGCACTTTCGCACTACTTTGGAAAATTGTGAACTTACATAGTGACTACCACTGTCGATCAATGTCCTCGATCAATCATGATGAATTGAAGGAATCTTCAATCAATTGAGCTCCCGTTCTTGATTAATCAAACGTGTTAAAAAGTGTCCAACAAGCAAATTCAAAAATCAGTTGCATTGTCGATCGATCAAACCCTACACTCTCGATCAATCGAAAGTGTCAAAAAGTGTCCAGAGAGTTTTTTGAGTTTTCTTGAATTTCTACAATACTTCACTCGATCAATCAAGATCGCTCAAAGGTCAGTCGGTCGATCAAAGTATTTGGTCGATCAATTGAAGTTCACTGTTTATCTTTAATTATTCACTTCTTGAGCTTTTCCAAACTTTCAGAAAATTCAAAACTTTCTTAAAGTAAAGACCGCATTGTGTAGGCAAAAAGAGATTATGAATTCCTCCATATTTTTTCATTGAGATCCTTACTTGGAATATTATGCCATGGGCCAATTGCAGGAGTCACCGAGTTGAAGGATCTTTGGATCCCTCAAGTCCAAAGTGAATCTACGGTGTTTTTACCACATGTAGATTAAAGCTTAATTAGTTAGTGACAACTCCAAACAACAATCTATTACTTTTGAGTCAACACTACCTCTTATCTAATTGAAGAGCAAAGCAAGTACAGCATGGCCCACATTCCACATAGCTAATATATATATAGAGAGAGAGATCTAACATTTTTATCCACCTAAAATAGTTAAAAGTTCAAAATTTCAAATTCCTAAGCTTGTACTTATTTTTATCAAGGTTATTTAAATAAAAAATAAAATATTTGTCAAAAAAATACTATACAAGACGAAAAACATTACATCCGTTTCCAGAAAAGGACAATGAAAACAGGACGGTCCACCTGCCTCGTGGAGTAGTTTTACACCGATACCAGTGACACTTTTTCTTTGGTACTCTGCACTAGCTGCCCGTTTTCCCTTTCTTTTTTTTTTTTTAATCCAGGTTTTACACTTCACTTTACTAGTCGGCACTATGTGGGCCCTAAGTTTTCAACAGTGACCGTCGATTACTCCTGTTTCCTGTGGTGTGGTCCACCTGAGCTTTGGATATACCTCATTTTTGGGCTCATGCCCTACAATAAGCGGGCAAAGTGGATGGACGGCATGGATAATTTGCACAGCATGGTAAGGCCACGGAGCTTTGACACCAGCTAGCTGTCTGGTGTTGGGGACACCAGCCAAACCAAGGCCGTTGTAGAGGGAAACGGATTGGCTGCTCTCCCTGCCACCCGCCGATGGCTGATGGTCGGTGCTATGTGGGCCCCCACCATGATGTATTTGTTTCATCCATGCCGTCCATATATTTTTCCATATGATTTTATGATACAAGGCGTAAAAGAGGAATATAAAAATCTCAGGTGGACCACATTACAGGAAACAGTGTTAAATGAGCATCAATCATTAAAAACCTTCTGGGGGCCATAAAAGTTTTGGATCAATCTGATTTTTGTTTTTTCCCTTCATCGGGGCCTGTATGACCTAATCAACAGATTGGATATCAAATAAACAGTACAGTGTGCCTTAGGAGGATTTTAATGGTGGATATCCAATCACTACTGTTTTCCTGTGGTGTGGTCCACCTGAGATTTATATCCATCTTATTTTTTGGATCAAGCATTAAAATTATCTATAAAAACAGATGAACAGAATGGATGAAACACATACATCATGGTGGGGCTGATAGAGCACGGGTGGGCACCGGGCTGGTGGCACGGGGAGTAGCCAATCCGTTTCCGTTGTAGAGAAGTCACATCCGTTGGACTGGGATGGCTACCATCGGACGCAGATTTCCCGCAACAGCCTTGTGCAGGAAATTCCTGCGCTGGGATGCTAGGTGGGGCTCACGTAATGTTTGTGAGAAATTCAAACCGTCCATCAATTGTGGGATCTTATTTCAGGATATGCGACCAAAATTTAGGTGGATCCAAGACTCAAGTGGGCCATACGAGAGGGAAAACCGGAGAAAGAGTTTCCTACAGTTGAAACCTTCCTGAGATCTACCTTGATATTTATGTGCCATCCAAACCGTTTCTAAGGTCATCCCACTCGGATGAATTGAAAACACTAAAAACTTCGCCTGATATAAAACTCTGTGGCCATACGAATGTTTCAAACGGTGGTCATTGAATCTACAGTGTTTCCTCTCGTACTACCCACTTGAGTTTTGGACACATCTCATTTTTGGTCATATGTCTTAGAATGACCTCCCAAAACGGATGAACGGTATGGATTTATCACAAACATCACGGCGGAACCCACATAGCATCCGAGGCAGGAACTTCCTGCGAAAGGCTTTGGCAGGAAATCCTCGTCCGCTACCTGAGGGGAATACGCAAGAAAATCAACGTGTGGGGGAACTGGTGCGATTCTGATTCGGCCACATCAGCCACGCCGGCCGAGGTGGCCTTATCTTAATGTTTCTACACGAACTTCGATTGGAGAATCCAACGTAAGGTGGGACACACCTTAACGAGGACGAGACGACAAACGAGAGTCCCGAACTCTTCGATCGGTGAACCCAATGCCCGTTGCGGGTTCGATAAACAAAAGATTCTTTCTGAACGAACTGGCTCGTCCACGCACCGAATTGGTCGAATTCACGCACGAGGATTTATCATCGAATACGGTAGAACCGGTAGAACGGTAATATGGTAGAGCAACCTCTCTACAGTGCGCATATATGCGCGAAGATGTATCGATCAGGGCCGTCCATCTTGCGGGATGAATCATGGATGGTTGATTTTTAAATAAAATCTATGAGAAAATTGTTGGACACTCAGTTTATTTTCTGTCATCATAGTATGCACCGGCGTGCCAAAATTGATAAAGCGGCAATCAATTTTGACCTTAGTGCCAAAACAAGGAAATACGTCTAACATGAACAAATGTATATGATTAAATTTTAAGAAGATCCGTCACTTACGCAGCTACTTGTAAAATTTTATAACAGTGGGGTAATAATCGGAGGTGGGATTCTTCCTCCAAAGATGAGTTACTTTGTATCTTCTTCAATAAAAGAGGTTCCAGAATCCCAATGCAATCAAACAAAAGTAACACTAGGAGAAACTGTAAGAATGCGCCTCTTAAAAGAATTGTGTGATATCGAATAGAGAACAAATCCAACTTATGAGTGTGGATTTGGATGTTAAGAATCACTGTTACTCATAGGATAATCTGAGATAAAAGATAAATTATTAGATTAGTTGTTTTTTATTGGATTGCGTTAGATTGTAGGTTGATTTGGGCTTTGCTCCATAAACTTTCTCACTTATTTATAGATTTCTCTTGCAGCTACTTTTTTTTTTTTTTTTACACATGCACACACACCCCACACACTCACGCTGGTGGAATTTCACCACCTATGGGTACTCAAACCCTTGACCGGGAGTTGAAACTCCCGAGAGTCTACCACCTGGGCAAGAGTAAGGACCCATTTCTCACTTATTTATAGATTTCTCTTGCAGCTTGTTCTTCCATATTCTTCTTCTATTACTCTAGTGGTTACAATTGTCGAAAAGCCTTTTTTGATCCTTCTCTCGTTACATTTCCTTTTTGTGATTGTTCCTCTTCTATCGGCCAAACTTTGTTCATCTCGGTCGCTGTTTGTAACTTAAACTGCTCGACTGCGTTTCTCTCTTCGCTTGTTAGACTTTTGAGTAACTTTACCACTTCACTTTATCAACCATACACTGACGTGTAAAACTGGATTTACGCCAACTATGATACCATAAAAAGGGCTCCAAGCATCTTGAAGATCTTTTCATTGGCCTCATATTTCTTATGCAACGACACATGTCACCATCCTATTTACTTAACCAATAATGGTCAGATATAGGGTACAATATTAACCCCCCCCCCCCTCCGCAATGTCCCTTCACCTTTGGGAAAAAGGTGAAAGCGAAGTTGTTTTGTTGCTCGATGTAATAAATGCAATCAACCGTTAGTCCAGGTGTTGTTTCTCCACTGATTCTACCCGACTGAGGCCATACCGAAAGATATCATTTGCCTCACTCTTCTAGGTTGTTCTTGTGACATATCATATAGAATTGTATTGTACGATGAGTCAGGATTATCCTGTCATTAATGTGCACGTATCGTGGCCAATACAAATTATTAGTTGATGCTTTTCTTCCATCACCCTTTGCTTCTTCTCTCTTGCATTTAACCCCTTTTTCTAGTTTTCTACTCTCAAGTATTGAGGTTGCATCTTCCTCTTCTTCCAATCTAGCTTTCTATCTAGAATCATTCATCAAAGATCTAGATATTCTGTCGTCGGGAGTAGTTAATAACCTCTTGTTCAATACTTTGATCAAATCAAACAAGACATTGTTAACACTTTGTCCATCCTTCCATCCTATTGTCACTTACGAACAACTTCATGAGATCGAACCCAACTTTCTGAAGTGTCCTAATGAACTTCTGTTTGTCCAATCAGACAATCTCTTGTATCCTTCCAATGCTTTTAAATCACCAGAAGCATGGTCAAAACAGTTGAATGGCTGGGCCGAATGGTTCACTCACGTTGAAGCACAGCATGGTGACGCATGAAGCAAGCATGAATTTATGAATGCATCAAACTCTCCTTACACGAATATCTAGCCAATACCTTCCCTATTGTAGCGGTATTAACTTTTTGGAGTCAGTCAACCAACACATTCTATTTTGGATGCAGCCCCATGGGTCCAACAATTATGGATGTATGCGCATTCACTCACCTTCTGCCTTGGGGAGCCTGTTTATTTGGGCTTCACTTTGAAGAATTAACATCCCTTCACCCTTCGAGACAAGACTAACAAGGCATATTCCACCTTCATGTCTCTACAACACAAATCTTAGGATGAAGTGGATGAGAAAGAACATATGACTTTCCTTTTGATGTGGATTTGTTGATTCCTGCTATGTGTGAGTGACCTACAAATCACTAAGGAAAATATTCATCTGGCCGATGTGCTCGCTTAGGGATATTAGCTCACTACAAGAAATTGGCCTTTTACCGACGAAATTGATTATGTCGGTAAACATGACTTTCCCCGACGAAATATGATTTTGTCGCAAAAGATTCCCGCTACGACCAAATATGTTCCCGCCACCATTTACAACGACGGCCTGGAAACTTTTCCCGACGATATTTTGTATCGTTGGTGAAAACGATGATACATAATATTTCTTGACGATTATTTCGTCAGTAAATTTAATTTTTCCCGATGAACCAAATAGTTCATCGGCAAAAAGGTCCCTTGGTGTCCTTTATGATGACGGAGAGGCATTTTTACCGACATTATACAATATTGTCAGTAAAAAGTCTTTTATCGACGAACGAGATACATCGTCGGAGAAAATGAACGGTGGACATATTATTTAACTTTGTGTGGTTGATCATGGATGTTGATTTGTAATTTTTATTTTTGGTGTAGCTAATAAGTATATTTTAAAACATATGTACGAAGTGGATGGGGCTGATAGAGCACGGGTGGGCCCAAATATTTTTGAATCTTTTTACCAACGAGTTGTTAAAATTATCACCCTCCCCAAAGTCAACACTCTCACTTACAACCAAGTACACCCATCATCGCCCATCTCTCTCTCTCTCTCTCTCTCTCTCTCTCTCTCTCTCTCTCTCTCTCTCTCTTCTTACCCTGCCCCCTCTCCTGCCCGATGCCCCTATTCGAACCGACTCCAGCGCCCATCCTTGCGCAGGAACTTCCTCCTCTCTCTTCCTCTCGATCTCTCTTCTCGCTCTCTCTCTCTCTGTCTTCTTAACCTTTCTTTTGTGTCTTTGATCGACGAATGCCTTGCCCATGCACGCCCTCGCTCTCTCTCTCTGAAGCTCGGTTGGAGACTATTTGTCGAACATAAGGTCTCTCTCTCTCTCTCTCTCTCTCTCTCTGTCTTTCTCAATCTCAATTTCGATTTAGGAATTTGGGGATTTAATAATTTATGGAATTTTGATTTGATGTGGACCTTGATTTAGGGATTTACGGATTTTAGGGCTTACATATTTGAATGTGGACCCCAAATTGTGGTTTTTCTGATTTTACAAATTAAGGATTTGGGGATTTAGTAATTTATAGATTTTTGATTTGATGTGGACCTTGATTTAGGGACTTGCGGAATTTAGGGCATACAGATTTGAATGTGGACCTCGAATTAGGGTTTTTCTGATTTTACAAATTAGGGATTTGGTGATTTATTTATTATAAGAAGAGAAGGTCATGGAAAAATTGGTTATGGCTACTTAGATTACATGCAGTTGAGATAAGTTTTATTTTATTTTTATTTTTATTATTTTTATTTTTTTAAAGAAGAAAAAGTCATGAAAATTATGTCTTAGGATAACTGTAACTATACTGCAAATATAAGTGTATGACTGGCCTACATTTAAGCTCAAGTGTGGGCCCACCTTAATGTATGTAACATCGGCCCTATCCATTAGTTTCGTGATCAACTCATGCTAGGATGAGAGGTACTATAAGCGGTTGGGGTTAAACAACTACCATAACCTTCTAGGGGTGCAAAATTTTTTTATTTCAGGGTAACATTTGTGTTTTCCATTCAACTTGAGTAACTTTACGGGACCCACTGTAATTCATATATTTTAACCACTCCTTTCATCCATTTTCCCAAATAATTTTATGGACCACCCCAGAGGAAACAATGTGAATTGAATGTCTGCCATTGAAAAATACTTAGGGGCAAAGAAGTTTTGGATCAAGCTGATATTTATTTATTTTTTTTCTTTAATTCATGTATTCATGATCTTAGGAACACTTTGGATGAAAAATAAACATCATTGTGGGCACTAGGAAGGTTTTAATAGCAAAAATAATTATTCCCACTGTTTCATGCGGTATGGTCTACTTGAGGTTTGGATATGTTTAAATTTTGTGCTTAACCCCTAAAATGAGCTGGAAAAATGGATGGATGGCGTGGATAAACCACATGCATTCACGGTGGGCCAAACAGAGTTTACTCAGTCAGTACGCAGTGCGATTTCATTTTCATGTCCCTGAACCTAGCTTTGCAGGTATGGGCACATTAGAGCCCAAGATAGACACCTTGTAGCTCTCTCTCTAGCCCATGGGCCTGACATGTAAATGTCCTGTCCCATTTTCCACCAAGCCGTGATGGGCAGGTAGAATAGAAATGACATGGAAATTTTTGAATTGACTGAAAGCCTCTCGAAATTGAAGAAAATGACCTAACCCATATGAAAACAAATAAATCAAATTCAGCTTAGAAAAGTCAAGGGACCATGGAATTCATAGCTTCCTTCCCTAGTAATAATCTCAGATTGTAATCATGGTTAAAAGACTTTGGGACTCTGACCAACTAGTCCGGTCTTGAGTCATGTCCCTACTATCTCACCCAAGTCAAGGGTGATCCCTTGCTATCAAAAGTTTTTTTTTAAAAAAACAAAAATTAAATAAAATGGGCCGGCCATCAAATAAGATGGGTGAAAAAGCCTCCCATGCCATCGAAATTAGCTTTATTTCTTTTTCTTTTCCTTTTGTTTAACTGAGGATATAATCTGTGATAGAGTGAAATGATTGAACAACATTCATGTAACTGAATCCAATTGCTTGGGATAATGATGATGATCTTCATTTTTCTTACTAATTTTCTCCAGAAAAAAAAACATAGAATTACACATTACTCAAAAGAATTTCCATGAAGACTTTGCAAATGCAAAAGAAATTATCACATGCAAAAAATAATAATAAATTATTGTCTACTTGTCTCTTCAGTGGAATATGTATGTGTTGTACACCTTCCATCCACTTTACCATCTCATTACAAGGCATGAGCCATGATGGGGTGCATAAAACAACCCGAATTCGTCCATCCATCTTAGTTAGTGTACCATAAGATTTTTAAAAGTAATATGATGGGGCATGAGATAGTGCTCGACCAGTCCTGCAGGCTCGACTCAAAGTCCAACAACTAATTTGAGTTCCACACGACCAGTCGTGGATAGGACTCGACCGGTCGAGCAGGCCCTTCAACCAGTTGTGGAACGGCCTTATCTTATTGCGCCCAAATTTTCAAAAGTTTGTTAGTCCTTCGACCAGTCGAGTGGACCTCAGGACCAGTCGAGAGTGCGATTTCTACACTTATAAATAGAGCATCAATTTCAAAGTTTGATATTCAATTCAAGCAAAATCAATACGCCACTCTAAGAGATAAGTTAGTGATATTCTTAAGCTACTTAGTTCTTATTTCATATTCTCTTTAATTAGCTTTTTCCATTTGATTTTGTATTCTGCATTCTAATTTTATTTGAAAGAGGGATTGAAGTGTTCCCATTTCTTGGAATCAAAATTAAATCGAGCTAGCCCAACTTGATTTAATTTAAAAATCATTTAGAACCTAGAACCATTTCATAAGTGAGTGTGGACATTGAACTTCTACGTTGAACTTCTACTCCGATTTGGTTCTTCCGGGCTACATTAAAAGGAGAATATCCAGATAAGTATTTTACAGTTTTATAAATTCATTGTTTTGGTTTTTGAGATTATGTCAGGAAAATCTCTGTTTTGATTTATCTGAGGTGATCCAGAAAACTCAGAGTGTGGGGTTTTTAAATTGTGTAAGCCTACTTGTAAGACACAATTGTGAGGGTTTTAGGTGAACCTTGCAAAACCTATTTTCATAGTTAACGCTAATATCTACTATGTGAGGATATTAGGAGTGGATTAGTTGTGTGGCTGTTTTTCTAAACAGTTGGTGTACACACAAGCGAACCATTATAATTTCTGGCTTGTGGTGATTAATTGTTTATTTCATTTTGTGGATGTTATAATTTCCCTTTACACATTTGTGGAGAATGTTGTAATTTCTTTTATGCAAGTATGGAAATGTTATAATAGCTTAGTTATTTTCTTTGCTATTTATTTCTTTATTCCTCTGTATCAGTTTGAGTTTTTGATATACAGACTATTCTAGGAATCAGGTTGTCCTACCATAAACCTTTGATTTTTGGTGTAAGGTTGTCTTTAGAACAACATCTGTATCAACCTCTCAATACTTGTACATTTGAGGTTGTTATTCATTTTAGCATTGTGGAATTGTTTATGCGCTATCTCTATTTATTTGTTTATATTCCGCTTTTATTTTTAATTTGGCATAGTCCTATTCACCCCCCCCTCTAGGACTCTTAGCTCGGCCTTTTTAAGTGGTATCAAAGCATAATAGCTCGTTTTAATTATTATTTCTTTTGGATTAATTTCCTGAGCTAATCGATCTGAGCTTTGTAAGATGTCAATTTTTGATAGCCTTTCAGTCACTAGGCCTCCACCATTTAATGGCTCCAATTATGCCTATTGGAAAGCCAGGATGAGAATTTTCTTAAAATCCATGGATGAGAGCATGTGGCAAGCCACAGTGACTAATTGGAGCCCTCCTACCACTGAAGTAACTAGTATCGATGGATCTAAATATATGAAAGTTACACCTTATTTTTCTTGGACCACTCTTCGGAAAAGTGAGAGTAGTGCCAATGTAAATGCTCTAAATGCATTCACTTGCGCACTATCACCAGATGAATTCAAGAGAATTATATCCTGTGATACTGCAAAGCAAGCCTGAGATATTTTAGAAATGACACATGAGGGAACAACAATTGTCAAGAAATTTAAAATCTAAATCCGCACAACCAAATTTGAGGAAATACGTATGAAAGAAAGTGAAACTTTCATGGACTTCTATATAAGATTAAATGACATTGTCAACTCTATGTGCGGTCTCGGTGATAGAATCCCAGAAAGTAAAGTCTATGCAAAGATACTACGCTCACTGCCTGAATGGTTCAATTCAAAGGTGACTGCGATCCAGGAACTTCGTGATACGGATAATATGAGGGTAGAAGAATTAGTTGGCTCATTACAAACCTATGAGTTAAATTTTAAAGCTCCTAAAGGTAAATTTATTGCCCTTAAATCTTCTAAATGTATTTCTTAAGAAAATAGTAGTAATTCTGATTTAGAAAATTCTGAAGATGATATGACCCTTTTAGCTAAAAAGTTTTATAAGATTTTCAAAAGTAAAAAAGAGGGTTGATTTTCAAAAACCTAATGAAAAGAAAAAATCTAAATCTAAAAATTGAAAATCTTTAAAAGACAGTCAGTGTTACAACTGCCATGAATATGGGCATTTAACAAACAAGTGTCTGAAAAAGGACAAACCTAAAAAGAAAGGTATGTTGGCTACTTGGGATGAATCTTCCGACTTTGAAGCCTCTTCTGAAACAGAAGATTCTGAAACCGAGTTGGGTAATGAAGTCAAAGCCCTTATGACTCTAGCCAAGTTTCTTTTTCAGATCATGATGATTCAACTAGTGAAGAAAATCTGAATAGTGATCATGAAAATGAAGAAGATCTTCAAGATGCTTATAATGCCCTATACAAGGAAAGTTGTAAAATTGTCGTAAAACTAAAGCTTCAGAAAGAAAAGTTTTCAAAACTTAAAGAAAAAATTGATAATCTTATTTAAAAAAAATCTCATATTTCAGACTGTTTTGAAAAAACTAAGTGTGAGTTAGATTTCGAAACCTTCCAAGTTGAAAACTTAAAATCTAAAAATGAAAAGCTAAAACTTGAAGTCTCTTCACTTTTGAGTTTAAAAGACACTTGGAGGTATGCCCAAGGTGATCCTAAGTTAAAAAAACTCTTATCCGGATCCAGAAAATGTGGCGACCAATTTGGATTAGGCTACGACAAAAGTATTCCTCCTAAAATAAGAATACTCCACCCATATTTGTGAAAGGGGAGTCTTCAAACTCAAAAGGGAAAAGTTTGAATCAAAACTATTCTAAAAAGGCTAAGACTTTTCAAACCTCAAAACCTAAAAGCAACCATATCAATTATAAAAATCAAAATCATAATCCTTTAGCTGAGAAAATTGTTGATTTACTTAAGGAGCTCTTAAAATCTAACTCAGTGGGTCGGTCTTATAACAACTACAAACATAAGAAGACTAACTATACTCCTAAACCCAAGACTGTAATGAAATGGGTTCCTAAGGTTACTTGCTTAGTTGCCCACATTGCTTTCAAAGTTTCAAACCATTCAAAGTGGTACCTAGACAGTGGATGCTCTAGACACATGACTGGTGACAAAGGTCTATTCACCAATCTTAAAGATATGACTGATGATGCAGTCACATTCGGTGATGGTAGCAACTGCAGAATTGTTGGCCAAGGTACGGTTCAACTCTTTAACCTCCCTTTATTTGAGAATGTTTTATATGTAGAAGGGTTAAAACACAACTTATTAAGCATCTCTCAAATATGTGATAATAATCATAGTGTAAAATTTACTAACTAAGGATGTGAAATTCTAAATAAAAATGGTTCTGTAATATTAACTGGTCGCAGAACTTCTGAAAGCTGCTATATTGTAAGTAATTCTAGCTCATCTTATATATCGTGCTACATGGTCCATACCAATGAGACCGAATATGACATAAACGCCTTGGACATGTACACTACCGCAACTTGTATAGATTGAGCAAAAGAGAGTTGGTAAGAGGCTTACCCAAAATACAAAAAATTGATAAGATATGTGGTGAATGCCAGATTGGCAAACAAACTAGGAGTACTCATAAAAAGGTGAACTCCAATGCTACATCTAAACCGCTCGAACTTCTCCACATGGATCTTATTGGACCAACCAGAACGGAGAGTCAAGGTGGCAAGAAGTACATTCTGGTAATCGTTGATGACTTTACGAGATATACATGGGTAGTCTTCTTAGGAGACAAATCAGAAACTCTTTATGAAGTAAAAAGGGTACTTAAACGTATCCAAACGGAAAAAAGATCTCAAATCTGTAAGATCCATAGTGATCATGGAACAGAATTTGAGAATAGCAGTTTTGAAAATTTTTACAATGATCAGGGAATATCACATGAATTCTCTGCACCCAAAATACCTCAATAAAATGGTATAGTAGAAAGAGAAAATAGAGTTCTTCAAGAAATGGCAAATGTAATGTTAAATAGTATGAAGCTCCCTAAAAATATTTGGGCCAAAGCCGTTAACACTGCTTGTTATATAATTAAATGCGTTTTTACTAGAAAATCAAATGGAAAAACGGCTTATGCAATGTGGTTTGATAAGAAGCCTACAGTCAAATACTTTCGAGTTTTTGACAGTAAGTGCTACATTTTACGTGACTGAGAAAATCTGGGTAAGTTTGACACCAAAAGTGATGAAGGAATATTTTTAGGGTATGCTCTGAATAGTCGAGCGTATCGAGTTCTTAACAAGAGGACTGGTGTAATTCAAGAGTCTATTAATGTGGTTATTGACGATCACTTAAATACACCTGTCTCAAGTTTAGAAAATGATGAAGTACTTTTAATTGATAAACCAGATACTTCATCAAGTCAAAATAACTCTAAACTAAGGACTGTTAAAGACCATCAACTAATCAGATTCTTGGAAACCCTCTCACTGGTGTGCGCACTTGTAAACAGCTAGAAGATATGTGTAATTACGTATGTTTTACATTTCAGATAGAACCAACTAACGTAAAAGAAGCTCTTACTGACAAAAATTTGATTATAGCAATGTAAGAAGAACTCAATCAATTTGTCAGAAATGATGTTTGGTACTTAATTCCTAGACCTAAAAAAAAACACATTATCAGAACAAAATGGATTTTCAAAAATAAGTCTGATGAACTTGGTAATATTATTAGAAACAAGGCTAGGATAGTTGTACAGGGGTACACTCAAATTAAAGGCATCGATTATGATGAAACCTTTGCGCCAGTAGCTCGTCTTAAATTAATCAAACTATTTATATCCATTGCATGCTTTAGAAAGTTCAAAATATACCAAATGGATGTAAATAATGCTTTTTTAAATGGCGATTTACATGAAGAAGTATATGTTGAACAACCAACGGGTTTTGAAGAGCCTAAGAATGCTGATCATGTATACCGCCTAAAAAAGGCCCTTTATGGTTTAAAACAAGCTCCCAGGGCATGGTACGAAAAGTTGACTAAGTTTCTACTAAGTCATAATTTTCTAATGGGCAGTGTTGATAAGACTTTGTTTGTCAAGAAACATAATGATCACATTTTAATAGTGCAAATTTATGTTGATGATATTATTTATGGATCTACCTGTACTACATGACTGTTGAGTTTGCAGATCTTATGAAATCTAAGTTCGAAATGAGCATGGTTGGAGAATTGAATTATTTTTTAGGGTTGCAAGTTAAACAGCAACCTGATGGTTTCTTTATCTCTCAAACCAAATATGCTCTGAACTTAGTTAAAAAGTTCAGATTTGAGAATGGGAGAAATTATGATACTCCTATGAGTACTACGTTAAAACTCTCAAAAGACTTTGTAGGTAAGAGTGTGGATCCTAAACTATATCGCAGTATGATAGGAAGTTTACTTTATTTAACTGCGAGTAGACCTGATATTGCATTTAGTGTAGGAATTTGCGTTAGATATCAATCTGACCCTAAAGAGTCACATTTAACAGTTGTTTAGTGCATTTTGCGATATGTCGCTAGTTCAGCTAATCTTGGTCTCTGGTATCCACATGATACTAGTGTGCAATTAGCTAGTTACACGGATGCTAATTGGGCTGATAACATTGATGACCGAAAATCAACCAGTGGTGGTTGTTTCTATGTAGGGAACTGTTTAGTTTCTAAGCAAAGTAAGAAACAAAGTTCCGTATCGTTCTCAACTGCTGAGGTTGAATACATTGCAGTAGGTAATGCATGTACTCAGCTTGTATGGATGAAAACAATGCTAAGCAATTACAGAATTGCACAAGATACTATGGTTTTATATTGTGATAATTCTAGTGCAATTAATATATATAAAAATCCAATCCAGCATTCACGAACCAAGCACATTGACATTAGATATCATTACATTCATGAATTAGTGGAAGAAAAGATAATTTCTTTGAAATATATTCCAACCGAGACTCAACTTGTTGATAAAAGCAAGTTTGGTAAATTGAAATTTGATATTGGTATGTGAAATTTGAATTGATTATTTATGCATTTCTGTATCATAATGTATATATTTGTTATTTTAAATATTTTAAATTTTAAATTTTATTAAAATTGCATATTTTGGGCTGTGCACGACCAGTCGAGCATGTACTCGACCAGCTGTGTAGCGCGGGTTTATTGCTTTATTTGGGAGAAAAATCAGTTTTTCCTCATTTTGGGTATCTTCTCCAACGGCTCCTAGGTCGACTGGTCGAACCCATCTCCTATTTCTTCAAGGTTAGTACTTTGTTTTCATTTTCCTTATAGAATCAAGTTCCTTGCACTCCCTTTTCATCTTTGGTATGATTTATTTCTTGATTTATAGTTGTTTTTGAAGTTTTCTTCTCAAAAATATGATCTAGTGAAAACCCTCTCTACCTCTTTTGTAATCTCTTTATTCTTTGTTATCTTTGGTATAAATGGATGGTAGAGCCAAGAAGAAAGAATCTCATGGTCCTTCTACTTATCGGTTGATTCTTATAACAGTGCGCCACCTTCGGTCACCCGAAGATGATCCCTCTTATGTACGAGATATTAGGTTGCGCAATGTTATAGTTGAACGACCTGTTAATGTTGATCATCTAGATCCGTTTGATATCCTTCCTCTCCTTTAGTCTGTAGGATAGGATAACATACTGCATTGGGGTGGGCCGGCATACCACTCTATTACGCAAGCTATATATGCTCGCATTACTGATTTTTCTACTGAAAATTTGACCTTCATAATTTCAACCAGAGAAGGTCCAATTGATGTGGATCGACATCTTATTTCTGGACTAATGGATTTACCTGTCAATGATGACGGTATTCCCATTAGCACTCTAGTAGCAAAACCATTTGAAACTGAGAAACATATGCTTACTAGAAATTTATGCAATATAGATGCGGAATGGAATACTGCTGGAAATGCACTTGCCTCAAAGTAATTGTTACCCAGATACAGTCCTTCACAGGATATTCATTTCGAATGTTTATCCTCGTTCTGGTAACAAAACCGAACTCACTACGTTTATGGTCCATATTCTTCATTCCATCATATTTGGTTCATCTGTTTGTCTTTCTTCCTTGATTTGTCATTGCATCATTCAGTTTCGTCTCCATCCAGGACATAGTGACATTCCCTTTGTGTATCTTATGACTATATTGGCCACACATAGTTTAGTGGCTATGCCTGTAGGTGAAGCTCCCATTCATCACCTACCATTCAACAACTCCAATATTAATAAGATGAATTTGAAGTTGGCCTCTGGTCAAGTCAATGTGGGTATTGGTGGAGCTGATGCCGAAGAAGGTGATTTACCTCCAGATGACATCAATATGGATGATTTTTTTAATGAGATCGAATCCGATTCAGCAGATGATCCTAATTATCAGCCATCTGACTTTGATGCGCGGTTGCACTGGCTTGAGGAGAAGGTAGAAAACATGAATGTGTCTCATGATTTGCAATTCAAATATATGCGCAAGTATCTTAGGCACCTTAACAAGGGACTTCATAAACTTGATCCTACCATACCTGCTCCTTTATCGGGTTTTGATTAGTATATGGTTATCTGGTTTGTAATAAATTTTAAGATACTTGGATTTCTTTTGTTTTCTGTGTTAAACATGGTTGCTCATGCTTGAACAATGCTTGTTTATGGATTTCCTATCTTAAATATCTTGTTCATCTATTCCTCATTACTCTTCTTATTCTTCCTTATTTATCTACTTCCACTATCATTTATTGGTTCCTTCCTTTGTCATATTGTGACAAAAAGAGAGAATTTTATTATGCTTTTATCATGCTTATGATATGTGCCTTTTATCATGCTTATGATATGTGATATGTGGCATGTGGTGGATTGTGGATTGTGGATAGATTGTGGATATTGTGGATAGGTAGCTATCCATTATTTTTTTTTTGTATGGGGGAGTAAGGGGGAGTATTGTTGGGGGAGTAGATGCGAATTGTTTTGACCTATTTTTATATAACTGGTGCATGATTCTTTAACCAGGCTGTAACTAGTTTATATTGATAATGGATGCATGATTCGTAACTAGGTTGTAACTGTTTTATATTGATAATGGATGCATGATTCGTAATTGTGCATATTATACTCATTTTAAATGAAGTGTGTTTTGTCACAAATAGAGGGAGATTATAAGTGCTATGTTTTCTAGCTCCTATTATTGTTAAATTTTGTAGTGTCAAACTCTCTTGGAATTTATGTCTTGTGTAGCTCATCTACAAATTCAAGAAAGTGCATCTCATGTACAAGATCAAAGGTCTTTACTACAAGAACTTCAAATGCAAGATTACATGTTCATGTTCAAGTACAACACCAAGTATGAATTCATTCTTTCAAGCTTCAATAGTTCAAGTTTTCAAAGCTTCGTCCAAGTCAAGACAAAGTTCTTTACTTTGAACCTCAAGCTCAAGCTTTAATGTTAGTCATATTTAAGCTTCAAAAGTCTCTAGTTCAAGCTTCATCATTTCAAGCTTCGTGATCTTCAAAGATCGACTATTAATTGAAGCAAAAGAAGATTCAATGTTCATACATCATGTATAAGGTTGAATGACCCTAAATTGACCATAGGATAGGCCATTTTGAATACATAATTTAAATTGGGTCACTTTATAAGTGCATTGATTATTTCTCGACCAGTCCTAGCACTAGCTCGACCAGTCCAAGAATTCCTCGACTAGTCCTAAGGTTGTTACTTATTTTTGAAACTTTTTGTTAAAGCCTCGACTAGTTATAGAGACTGCTCGACTGGTCGTGTGAACAATGCTCGACCAGTCCTGCAGGCTCGACTCAAAGTTCAGCAACTAATTTGAGTTCCACACGACCAGTCGTTGATAGGACTTGACTGGTCGAGCAGGCCCTTCGACCATTTGTTGAACGGCCTTATCTTATCGCGCCTAAATTTTCAAAAGTTTGTTGGTCCTTCGACCAGTCAAGTGGACCTCAGGACCAGTCGAGAGTGTGATTTCTGTACTTATAAATAGAGCACAAATTTTAGAGTTTGATATTCAATTTAAGCAAAATCAATACGCCACTCTGAGAGATAAGTTAGTGATATTCTTAAGCTATTTAGTTTTTATTTCATATTCTCTTTAATTAGCTTTTTGCATTTGATTTTGTATTCTACATTCCAATTTTATTTGAAAGAGGGATTGAAGTGTTCCAATTTCTTGGAATCAAAATCAAATCGAGCTAGCCCAACTTAATTTAATTTAAAAATCATTTAGAACCTAGAACCATTTCATAAGTGAGTGTGGTCATTGAACTTCTACATTGAACTTTCTACTCCGATTTGGTTCTTCTGGGCTGCATCAAAAGGAGAATATCCAGATAAGTATTTTACAGTTTTATAAATTCATTGTTTTGGTATTTGAGATTGTGCTAGGAAAATCTCTATTTTGGTTTATCTGAGGTGATCCAGAAAACTCAAAGTGTGGGGTTTTTGAATTGTGTAAGCCCACTTGAAAGACAAAATTGTGAGGGTTTTAGGTGAACCTTGAAAAACCTATTTTCATAGTGAACACTAATATCCACTGTGTGAGGATATTAGGAGTGGAGTAGTTGTGTGGCTACTTTTTCTAAACAGTTGGTGTACACACAAGCGAACCACTATAATTTCTGGCTTGTGGTGATTGATTGTTTATTTCATTTTGTGGATGTTGTAATTTCCCTTTACGCATTTGTGGAGAATGTTGTAATTTCTTTTATGCAAGTGTGGGAATGTTGTAATAGCTTAGTTATTTCCTTTGCTATTTATTTCTTTATTCCTCTATATCAGTTTGAGTTTTTGATACACAAACCGTTCTAAGAATCAGGTTGTCCTACCATAAACCTTTAGTTTTTAGTGTAAGGTTGTCCTTAGAGCAACATCTATATCAACCTCTCAAT
Organism: Magnolia sinica; assembly: GCF_029962835.1. Taxonomy (NCBI): domain Eukaryota; kingdom Viridiplantae; phylum Streptophyta; class Magnoliopsida; order Magnoliales; family Magnoliaceae; genus Magnolia; species Magnolia sinica. The sequence continues at coordinate 61,635,258 of NC_080587.1, read as the reverse complement.
ACGTGTACATTTGAGGTTGTTATTCATTTCAGCATTTTGGATTTATTTATGCGCTTTCTCTATTTTTTGTTTATATTCTACTTTTATTTTTAATTTGGCATAGTCCTATTCACCCCCCTAGGACTCTTAGCTCGGCCTTTTTAGTAACTAATTTAGGATTTAATTGTTACTTGTAAGTTAGATAATTAGTTACCCGTTTGAGCGGGGGTCCTTGGAAGGTGGGAACCACTGTTATTACCATGATGAAGCTGTCCATTTCCTATAAACAACAATATGGGTGGCCTAGCCATTTAGACAGGTCTGTGTTTATATATTAGCTCAAAATTGATGGAGTAGACTGGGATGTGCATCGAAGCTATTCGAATGTTGAGCGGGGGTCCCTGGAAGATGGGAACCGCTGATATTTATTTTTTCCCTTCATCAATGTCTGTATGATCTTGTGAACAGGTTGGATGATAAATAAACATCACTACAGGCCCTAGAAAGGTTTCAATGATGGAAATCATTATACCCATTGTTTCTTGTGGTATGGTCCACCTGAGCTTTCGATATGATTCAATTTTGGTTTCAACCCCTTAAATGATCTGGAAGAGCAGATGGACGGTGTAGATAAACTACATATATTTACAGTGGGCCCAACTAAGCGTACTAAGTAACTCAGGACGCAATCTGATTTTAGGCGTAACTAGCTTTGTGGGTTAGGCCTTGACTGTGGGAACCAACTCGATTTATGTGTTGTATATCTACGTCATCCATTTGCATTTGCAGTAGCTCATTTTAGAGGATGTCCCAAATTAAGGCACATCCAAAGATCAAGTGTGGATCACACCATAGGAAAACCTAAACCTAAACCGAAACTCAAATCCCTAAACCTAAACCTACACCTAATCCTAATCTCAACTCCCTAACCTAAACCTAAACCTAAACTTGAAAACCTAATGTAATAGCTTGAATTTTCACGGCCAGAGTTTATACTCGTGCTAGAGAGAACCGGGTGTTAATAATGTATAAACTGGATGCTCTGAAATCAGACCCTATTTTTTACGTTTAATTTCATTCAGATACATTCATGAAGGTACTCATTCACGAGAATAAAATCAACCATATTGATTATATTTCATCAGAGTAAAAAGAATAATCAAATGGCCTCATAATGGGAAGTTTATTACAACATTAGAGTTCACATCGGAAGTATAAAACTAAATAGTAAAACTGTCTTCTTAGTCTTTCAAGATAATCTTCTATAGGAAAGTAGTTCTCTAAGTCTTCAATCTGTATGTCACCTGCATCATCTGTACGGTTAGGAGAGGGTCAATGCCCTACTCATAGTGAAGGTTATTCTTTAAGATTAACAATAATTCAAGAGATTTATATCAGGTAAAGTAAGGGTCTGATACATCCAATGCTCCACTAACATGAGGATATTAGTATGCGCAAACAACCAACATGAGATGCATGTTTAACAAAGTATGTGGGGCTCATTATACGTAGTGATCATCATAATGTGGAATACGATTTATAGATAACCGGCTCAACCCGCATCTCATAACTACGGATATTCGCCGGCATGACCAACGCTACCATGGATTTACGAGAACTCCTCAGAGTGCAAAACACATGAACTGGGTGAATTACGTGACACGATTTGTTCATGGAGCGACTATTTTCGACATCCAATCCAGAGTGATGTGACACTGCATTTACGAATTATACACATCAATTTGTGCACCACTATCCGAAGGCTCAAGGACTTACGTGCCCCAAGAGGGTCTCTACCCAGAACGCATTACGTCCATGATAGAATATTTGAATCACTAGTTGTGATACATCTTACACATCATTTGTACTTACAAAGATAAATTGAATCTTAAAACATATAATTGAATATGAATCATGAAGGATATAAACTGAATTATGAAAGTCCTGGAATAGCAAGACTCATGCCCAAGCCGTAAAGAGAAATGGCACGAGGCCAACATAATAAAAAGAAGAGTGACAATGGTCAACTCAACAAAAGTGGCAATGGCCAATATAATAAGAAAAGAGTGACAATGGTCAACTTTATAATATGAAGAGTGACAATGACCAACTCAAATAAAGAGACGAGAGGTAGGGCCAACTCAATAAATTGATGAGGCAGGGGCAGGCTTGTATCCATGGCCTCACATAAATTTTGAGAAATTCCTCATAATTGACATAATGTCATAATCCCAGCAGGGTCAATAATGGTAATGATAATAACTGAATCAATTGGTAGGATAATTTCCAAAAACATATAAACAAGAGAGGCAGGATGATTCACATCATTAGAGGTATGAAAAGGCAAGATAATTACATCATTAAAGGTAAGAAAAGGTAAGATAATTCTCATCATTAAAAGTATGAAAAGGGAAGATAATTCACATCTTTAAAGGCATAAAAAGGCAGGAGAAATATAATAATTTAAATTAGTGTAAGCCCCTCACCTTAGGTTATTTGGTTGGTATGGGGAAGATTGTATGATCGGTCCTGTTTATCCTAGTCCACATAGTCGAAGTGTTATGATTAGATCCATGTTTAATGATCCTATCAAGGGCAATGTTTTAGGTGTATGTTTATCCTGGAATTTTCTGAGATTCCTTTGGCGCATGATTCCACCAAGTCGGCTTAGCTTGCCGCGATGGAATTCTCCACCTTCTTTGCTTTGAAAAGGAAGAAAGTTTTGAAAGGGAGTAGGAAGGATTTGGTTTGGACCTCAGTCGAGTTTGGCGGCAGTTTGGGAGCAGATGCACGTTACCTACTCAACCTTGATCCTGCGTTGTTGGCGACCCCCCTCTTTCTCGTTTCTTCTTCCTTCAAATTTCTCTCTTTCTTCTCTTTTTTTTTCTTTTTTTCTTTCTCTTCCTTTCTTATTTTTCTTTCTTGCATTTTCTCTTTCTTATGCTGCGGATAAGGCTTTTTATAGCCGGTCCGATCTTGAAATTCCTTTCGCAGCTAAAGTCTGGAAGTTTCTTGTAAAGTTCCGGTTGCGTAATAGCGTGGCTGCAGACCACTTTGCGGTGACCGTTCTGCTCTCCTCTGATCCCTTCTGATAGATCTGAACCATTCATTCAATGAGGACCCATAGAAGGAGAGCTGCGGCTACGTTCTTGGGTGCAAGAATGTTCAATCAGCCGATCAAAGGTGGCCCTGCAATGAGGTCTATTCGATCAATTTGCGATAACCTCGCTTGGGGATTCGAGGAATCCAATCCCACTAGACTCTTTTCCTCCTTCATGTCATCGTGGGTGTAGTCGGAAGTCATCCCTCGTGGTTTTGAACAGCTCAGATTGGAGCTCCGTATCAGCGTGCAGTTGTCCTGCGTATGGAAACCGGACTGCTTCCGGTTTCTTCGTTGTGGCGAAAAGAGTGCGGAAGGATGGCGAATCTAGTGGGGTCCTTTATTGTGGATATCTGGGCAATCTGATCCCTTCATCTGGTTCGTCGTGAGGATTTGGTCTGGAAGCCAAGATGTGGGGTCATTCGGAGCTCTGGATGTTCTGGCGTGGTGTCCCGATCGTCGAGATAGGTGGGGACGTTTCTGCTTCCCTTTTGGTGAGGCCCATTGGGTATTGATCGGTGGTGGGGTCCACCTCTGATGGACAGTTTAGACTATCGTGATGGGTGGTGGGTCTATAACGCCCTGAAATTTGGGGGTCAAGCATAACTCAGCTCCCAAGTTTCAAAACATCACTTATGCAACATATTGAATGATGGATGTATGTTGTCTGTATGAGTGCATAAAACATGGAATAGATTAAGCCAAACTGCAAACATAATTCAGGGATAAGTGAAGAACGTAAGCAGAAGACTTATAGAATCATATGTGTACATGTGCAAATCCCTGAAATACATATACATACCAGGTCGTATTATAAGTGTTATTATCAAAATTACAAGTATCAAATTACATCATTTAATCTCAAAAGAAATCCCAGAATCCCACGCATCAGAACAGGGCTCACTAGAACCCGCCTGAAAACTGCATAAAAGAGAATGCCTCCTCATCATCCTCAAAGTCCGGCTCCGCCTCGTAGGCTGCGCCATCATCTGAAATTACAATAGGGTCTGGTTGGTGTTTAAAACACCGTCCCGTAACATGAGAGTGAGTGATCAATTCAGTGGAACAATAAAGCAAAGATTAACATGTTATCAATTCAATCAAGCAGTAATGATAAAGCAGAACAATCAAACATGTCCTAAGTACTCTTGTTAATGCAAGGATGTATGTAGAATGATGCATGCCCTCACGCGTACACCCTCAGCGTCTTCATCTTACGTTACGCATGACATCGCCTCAAAGTGCGCCACGTCTTCCAGGCACATGCAAATGCGGTGCATGAACATGATTACCAAGTTGTTATTAGTCTTTTTCATACAGCAGGATTGGGAAGCTAAGGTACCTTCCTCATATCAACGTCTAAACAGTGATCCATTCTAGGGTCGTCAGTCCTAGATCATCTCATACGATCATATGTTTTTAGGTTGTTGCAAAGGGCTCGTCACCAATTAATGCACGCCTATCATACCTTCGTTACTACAATTAGGCTCGTCACCTCAATGCGGTATCCAGGTATGCTCGAGGTCACTACAAAGGGCTCTTCACCAATTAATGTAGGCCAACGGCACGAATATAGTGTCCCATACCACCATAATCGGCTCACGAGTTTGGTTGCTTACTAGTCACTACAGGGAGGCTCGTCACCCCAGCGTAGGCCGATAGCTCGACCACGGTGTCCCATACCACCATGTTCGGCTCATGAGTCTTAGCGGATCAAGGTACAACGGTTTACAGGATTTGCACTGGTAAGTTTGGTACCCTAGATTCAAACAATAACGTCCATACATGGTGAACATACATCGGATAATCGGGTTACTTGACGAACTCGACTAGCACGAGCGCACATTGAGTTGAACGACATAGAGTGCGCAAACACTCCGTGTGGCCAAACCACTGCCGACAATTCTAATACGACTCGGGTTCGTCTAATCACGTCCTACGTGGCGAAAACAACCTCAGCCACGATCTCAAGGCCGATTACCGATTTCCTAAACTATTCATAGTCCCAAACACATTCCACTACAACAGATATTCAGATCAACAATTTAGAATAGTAATGGAACAACAACTCAAATCATGTGGTATGTAAGCATTTGAAGAACATCAACTGAACATGGATTTACACACAAGTAATACTGGAACTTAAACAACAAGGAATATGACTTGCATGTAGGAAATCATACACATCAATAGGAGTGTTGAGAATCGCTTCTCAACGCCCGCAAATAGGTTAATATATCACACTTTAGATCATTCAGGCATTTCTACAAACACTTAGAACACATAGTTCACATACATGACGTATGTTGTAATACACACATTTGGACAATTCCTTTTACCAAGGAGTTGACAGACATACAATCAGCATCAGTATACGACAATTAATCATGGCAAACACAGGTTCATATTTTATACGTATACGGTACTTCCTACATACACATAGAATACACAAATCTCAATATAACACATGCATATCAGGAACGCAAAATAAACATAACATTTGACATGTGAAATTTCATCAATAACAAGAATAAACCATTAGCTAACATTGAAAGCCTTGAAAAGCATAACCTATACAATTAAAGTCCGTACCTTAAACCAGAAATAGAATACCGAACTGATTCAGACGATATGTCTTCGTCAACGACGACTAGATAACCTAAGACAAGAATAGAAATGAGCTACAACAATACATAAACTATTCTAAACTCTAAAACAGATTAGGGTTAGGTTAACATACCCAAAGAAGGAACTTAGAATCGCCGGAATAACGATTCTAAAGTGATGGTTTTAGGATGAAGAAGAACAGAAAAGTATTTAAGATGATTCACCAAGTTCTCTCTCACTTTCTCTCTCTTTTCCTCTCTCTTTCTTCGCTAGGGTTAGGAAATTCGTATGGAAAAGAGAGTTAGGGTTTTAAGGTCTATATATAGGCCTAACATTGATGAAAATAACCCCAGGGCCAAGGTATACTTAGGTTATAACCAAAACAGGCTTCTCTCGATCCAACGGAACACTTCTGGTGGGCCTTTTTTCACGAAAGGTCGGACTTAACCTCATTGACCATGGATCTTGGTCAGGCTGAGTTTTCGTACCGATCGGATCTTCAGATCAGCTGTGGCGGACCACACTCAATTCAACGGTCACCAAATCTCGATCAGGTCCACAAGCACAAGGACATGCCTGGGCCATCTTTCCTGATCAGAGGGTGAAATTGGGTCAGAATCCAATGGTCAAATTGCTTAAAATCGTCGCGCAAGAAACACGACTCAGATTTCATAAAATCTCATTTAATTTCTCACCGTTCTTACCCTCTTCACTCCGGACTCAATCAAATCGACCCAGAGCATCATCTGGACTTGATTTTTGAGGTGATGGCCAAGTCCAACATGGTGACCAATACAGCCTAAGATCATCGCTATCAGACTTTCGACGCGCGGTCCAGGTCCGATCCAAAGCTTCCAAAAATTCCCAAGAGTAACTGGATTTAGCGATGAATCCCAGATTTTAGAGTAACCTAGCGCTAATGATTCTACAGGTTTTGAGTCATGCAGATCAAATTTAAAGTGATTGATGTAAATTTTACAAGCAATCGAGTTTAACGCTAATTATCCCAATTAACTACTAAGGAAAGTAGAGGTAGTACTCGGGTCTTGGCACAAAATTTTTTGGGTCATTACAATCTACCCCCCTTAAAGAAAATTTCATCCTCGAAATTCGTACCTTCTCATATTCCTCAAGGATCTGAGGGTAGCTCTTTCTAACCTCAGCTTCAGATTCCCAAGTAGCCTCTTCCTCACTATGATGCGTCCATAGTACCTTCACAAGAGGGATGATCTTGCTACGCAATACCTGCTCCTTCCTGTCTAGAATACGCGTCGGTCGCAATACATATGTGACATCCTCGCTCAACTACACCTGCTCCCAACTGATAATATGCGAAGGATCAGGAACGTACTTCTTCAGCATAGAAATATGAAATACGTTATGCACGCCCGCAAGAGGTGTGGGTAAAGCAAAGTGGTATGCTACCGCTCCCACTCGATCCAGAACTTGAAATGGACCAATAAATCTCGGCGTAAGCTTTCCTTTCTTACCGAACCGCAGAACTCCCTTCATAGGAGAGACCTTGAGAAATACATGGTCTCCAACCTCAAACTCAAGCGATCGTCACCTCGTATCAGCGTAACTCTTCTGCCTACTCTGGGCTGTCAGAAGTCGACGTCGAATAATGTCAACTTTCTCTCAAACTACGTTCACCAACTTCTGCCTTGTAATGCGGTGCTCTACATGGGCGACCATACAATGCCTCGTAGGGAGCCATGCCGATACTCGCCTGGAAACTGTTATTATATGCAAACTCTGCATAAGGGAGATAATCATCCCAACTATCCTTAAAATCCAAAACACAAGCTCGTAACATGTCTTCTAGAATCTGATTCACACATTCCGTCTGCCCATCTGTCTGCGGATGAAACGCGGTGCTGAACTTCAATTTCACACCCATCGCTTCCTGGATACGAGTCCAGAAGATAGATGTGAAACGCATGTCTCTGTCAGACACAATCTCCAAGGGAACTCCATGCAGACGTACAATCTCCTTGATATACAACCTAGCCAACTCATTTGCAGATTTTGTGACTCTGATAGGTAAGAAGTGAGCCGACTTCGTCAATCAGTCAACGATCACCCAAATAGAGTCATGTCCCTTCCTCATTCTCGGCAACCCAGAAATAAAGTCCATAGAGATGAAGTCCCACTTCCATTCTGCTATGGGCATGGGCTGAAGCAACCCAGGAGGTCGGCGATGCTCTGCCTTGACCTGCTGGCACGTGAGACAACGAGATACAAACTCAGCAATGTGGACCTTCATGTTGTCCCACCAATATGATCTTCTCATATCCTGATACATCTTCGTGCTACCTGGATGCATCGCAAGCTTAGAACTATGGGTTAACTCGAGAACCTCCCGTCTCAAGTCAGGAATGTCTGGGACACATAACCGGCCACGAAGTTGAAGGCCCCCATTTGAACCAACACTTCACTCGTAGTCCTCATCTGTACCAACCCGCTTTCTCATCTTCGCCAGAAACTCATCATCTACTTGAGCTGCAACGATCTTCTCGTCAATGAGGGGCTGTACACGAATGTGTGCGATAACCTCATACGGCTCTTCCACCGTAAGTTTCCTCTCAAAGTCTCGTTCAAACTCCAACATGTCCCATTCTGCTATCATTAGCGGAGCCGCAAACTCTATAGCCTTCTTACGACTCAACACATCTGCCACAAGGTTTGCCTTGCTCGGATGGTAAGAAACATCGAACTTAAAGTCTTTCAATGTTTCCATCCATTGGCGCTGCCTCATATTCAAGTCACGCTGCGTGAAAATATAATTAAGGCTCTTGTGGTCGCAAAAGAGCTCGAACTCCTCTCCATAGAGGTAATGTCTCCAGAGCTTTAATGCGAAAATGACAGCTGCCAACTCTAGGTCATGAGTAGGGTAATTCTCTTCGTATTTCCTCAACTGTCTCGAAGTATAAGCAATCACCCTGTCCTTCTGCATAAGGACACAACCTAGACCAACGCGAGAGGCATCAGTATATATAATATACTTAACCCCTTGCTCTGGCAATATTAGCACAGGGGCGGACGTCAACTTATCCTTCAGCTCTTGAAAAGCTACTTCCGCCCTCTCATTCCAAGCAAACTTCAAATCTTTCCGTGTCAACTGAGACAACGGTCTGGCTATCTTCGAGAAGTCTCGAATGAAGCGTCGATAATAGCCTGCTAGACTCAGAAAGCTCCTTACCTCAGTAACTGAACCAGGCTGCTTCCAGTCATGTACTGCAGCTACCTTTACAAGATCGACAGCTATCCCTTCTTTGGAAACCACATATCCCAGGAACTTGACTTCCTCTTTCCAGAAATCACACTTCTTGAACTGCGCAAAAAGCTGATTCTTCCTGAGAGTATCCAAAACCGCTCTTAAGTGCTCCTCGTGCTCTTCCCGACTCGCAGAATAAATCAAAATGTCATCGATAAAGACAATGACGAATCGAAATAAGAATGGCCGAAACACCCTGTTCATCAGATCCATGAACACGGCCGGTGTGTTCGTAAGACCAAACGACATCACAAGGAACTCATATTGATCGAAGCTAGTCCTGAAAGTGGTCTTCTGCATGTCCTCATTCTTGACGCGCAACTGGTGATACCCTGACTGCAGATCAACCTTCGAAAAGTACCGTGCCCCCTTCAACTGATCAAACAGATCATCAATCCTGGGCAAAGGGTACTTATTCTTCACAGTTACCAGATTCAACCTGCGATAATCAATACATAATCGCAAGGAACCATCTTTCTTCTTCACAAACAAGACAGGTGCTCCCCAAAGAGACACACTAGGCCGAATAAAGCCCTAATTCAACAAACCATCTATCTGCTTCCTCAATTCCTCCATTTCACTCGGAGGCATACGATAGGTGGGCAAAGAAATGGGCACCGCACTAGGCATGAGATCGATGAAAAAATCAATCTCGTGTTGAGGAGGTAATCCAGGAATCGACTCAAACACATCTTCAAACTTCTGAACTACAGGCGTGCTTTCAAAAGCCAATTCAGCCATACTGTCCAACAGAGAAGTATTATAATCAAGGTGAAAAGGGTAACTGACCTTAACTGAAAAAGTAACTGTCTCGCCCTCAGGTCCATGGATTGTCACCGACCTTGCTTCACAATCAATCTCTGATCGCATCCTCATGAGCCAATCCATACCCATAATAACATCGTAATGAAAAATAGGTGAGACAAAGAAATCAACATGAATCGATCCACTTCCTAGATCAACCAAACAATCCATACAACGCTTGTTCATAGAAGAGAAAATCCCCATAGCGGTAGTGAGCGTCACTCTCTTCATAGAAATAATACTCAAACTCAAACACCTAACTGTCGCATATGATATAAGAGAGGTAGTGGACCTTGTATCCACCAACATAGAAACGGGACTACCTTCAATGTGCGCTGTAACCTCGAAGGATCTCGGCACCAAGTCAGACATAGGCGCTTCAGCTGAGAGCGCATGAACTCGAGCCTACTGCTGACGATTCGGCGGAAGAACCATGGGCCGCTGAGGTGGCCTGAAGCTAGGTACTGAAGGTCTGAAGGATGGATGAGCTGGCGCTGAACGAAGAGGTGGTGGTGAAATAACCTAAGGCATCGGACGGCTGATCCTCTGCGGTGGAGTAAAATCACTAGCCCGCATACGTGAAAAGTAAAAACGTTCCAAATCCTCCATCTTCCCACAATACGAACAGCGAAGATCATCTTGCATCTGCTGAGCGGGCGGCGCTGAATGCCTAGGAGGAGAATCTGCCCGCGGCCTCTTGCCGAGAAAAGGTGCAGGTCTGGGAACCATAGGTGCATGCATACGGGACGACTAGTTCCCATCCTACTCTGCTTGCAAGGATATGCTCACCAACTCCGCATAGGAAGAATGCTAGTACAGCATATCTTCGATTAGATCTCAGGCCTCAATCCCTCAAAAAAGCACCGCATCCTCATCGGCTGATCACCCAGAATCAAAGGAACATACCAACCTAGCTCAGTGAACCGGTTCTCATACTCCGTCACTGACAGCCCTCCCTGGAAGAGGCGAAGGAACTCACTCTCCTTCTCATGTCGGTACGTAACCGAAAAATATTTCTCATGGAAGCGTGCCTCAAACGCCTGGTACAACCACTCAAATCCTTCCTTGACAATGCGAAGAACACTGTCCCACCATAGACTGGCCTCCTTCTCAAACATGAAGGAGGCAAGCTCGACATGCTCAACCTCTGAATAATGCAGCGATCTCAGCATCTTAGAGATGTGATCAATCCAATACTTGGCCTCCTCGGGTCTATGAGAACCCGCAAATGTGGGAGATCGTAAGCGCTGGAATCGCTCAAAAGTGCCGCTCGCACTAGCGCTCCCAGATGGGGGCATAGGTGAAGCAGGTGGAGTCGCCCCCACTGACTGAGCAAAGATGCCAGCCATGGAAGACAGGAACTGCTGCTGCTGCTGCTGCTGAATCTGCTGCTACTGCATCAACAGCATCATCTGCTCAAACCTATCAGAAGACGAAGCAGACGAAGATGCACGGCTTGGCTCAGGAACTGAAGGCGTGACTGGAGGAGCCATAGGTGTCGGCCCAACACCAGCATGAGACGGGCCCGATTATGGATCCGTCTGACTATCGCTCAGGGGAGGAACCCTAACAAGCGACTCAACTAAGGAGAGACGGGCCAAAGTCTTCAAACCCTTAGGAGGCATACCCTACATTAAACAGAGGATGCAACCTGAAAGATTCTACGACCACATAATCCATCCACATAGCATTCACAACACAGCTTCAACAATAAACATCATGCATTTCATTTAACAAAATTTGTCGCAATATAAGTAGTGCAGCATTACATGAATCACGACAGGGAAAGCATGTGAACAACAACATCTAAAACTTCAAACAACAACAAACAACTACAAACAACTCTAACTACAAAGCCAACAACGGCTACACATAAAAAGAAACAACAATATAAAGCAGAGGACGACTACAACGACTACTAATCGTCAGAATCAGGAGATGGAGGCGGGGCACCCTTATCTTGCAAGCAACACAGGATAGACTTTAGAGTTTGAGTCACCTTCTTAAACTTATGCTTCACAAGGCCTCGAAGATCCATGATATCCTAGCATAGAACAGCCTGCCCTTCCTCAAGCCGAGTGATACGGGTATCCCTGGCAGCCTGATCTGCGCTCTGCTCCGGTGCCACAGGAGGACAGCTCTCACTCGTATCCTGTGCCTCAACCTCTTCCTCGTCCTACTCTGTTTCTTCTTCAATCTCAGCTCCACCTTCAGCATAACTCTCATCCTCATCACTCTCTGACTCTCCTCACTCTCTAAGCCCTGTCGACGAGGACCAATCTCCATCTGCTTAAGGGTCGTCAGATTAATGTAATGAACAGGAACCAACTTCTCTGCCCCAAGCCTATAGCTAAACTCATGAGCAAGCTTACAGATAAGTCGGCCAAATGGGAGCGATTCGGTCCTCCTAGTCGAACGAGCGATAAGGATAATCTGACGCAAGATGTACGTTGACACACATAACTTCGGTCCTTGCCCCACCTGATACAAAAAATTCACCATTAGGCGCGTACACTCGCTGCGATTGCTCCACCTTGGATATACATTGAACGTACACATGTGGTGAAGCAAGCGAAAGTCGTCCGTCATGTTAGTAGCTAGAAGACTTCTATTCGGCTGCCATTTGACCAGATGACCACATAAAAATCGGGTGCGACGATCCCTCTCGCGCATACTGTTTAAATTCTTCTCACTGGCATGCACCTCACCAAGTGGCACATTCAGGAGTCGGGATATCAAAGAGACGTTGACCGTGGCCTCCCGACCGCTACCACAAGGAATCTTGAACTGCAGAGGCTCCAGCGAAGGATCACGAATGTTGGCATAAAAAGCTCGAACAGTACTTGCATTCGCGCGATACTCGCCCTCAAATAAAGGACACCAACCAGCTTCTTCCAGGCGCTCCAACAATAGAAACTCACCATGTAGTCGCGGATCTACATGAGCCTCAAAAAGGACCCTACGGCCTTCATAGACTCCATGAGATAGCTCCGCCAATAAGGTTCTTCCAATGGAAGCTTGAGGATCAAGGTCCCGCTTAGTCTGGAATTCACCAGCGGCGGTCGTACTCACGGCGGCACCTCTCGGCCTCCGTGCACGAGTTGGGCGGCTAGGCCCGGCTTCATCCGCGGGTGCTCTCTTCTTCCCCATCAAAGAAAGAAGGGTAGAAATGGAAAATATGCCATGATAAACTCAAAGAGGGCCATGAGAAATGAGAGAAAGAGAGAAATATGAAGGATGGTGAAGCTTCCACACACTTGAGATCCCAAAGAGGGATTTGAGAGCCCAAAGGAGAAGAAAAGGAGATGTAAACAGCAATGGGGGTGAGTTTTAGAGATGGGTTGGATGTGTGTGCACGAAAATGGAAGAAGAAGAAGATTTTGGAAGGGTTTTGGTGGAGTTTTGAGAAGAGCTTAGAGAAAAGGAGAGCTTGGGAGGGTGGATTGTGAAGGAAGTAGGGCTTAAGAGAGGTTTTAATCAGCAAACCGTGGAAGGATGGGCCACACTAGGCCACAAACTCGTCGGCCTGAGCCAGCCCGCTCGGCCTGGCTCGCTGATCGGCGAGGGCTCGCCGAACCGGCGAGGACATCGCCGGTCTCTGGACCATCTGGTGATGGCTCACCATTTGGGCGAGGTCCTCTTGGTCCCTTAGCTCTAAATGAGGTGGGTCCCCCCTAGGTCCCCCTCGAAGTGCCCCGATCGGCCCCTTTGCATGATTCGACGCCTATCGGGCCATTCGGGCAGAAATCTGATATAAACAGAGATTTCTAGACAATTGAAGAGTTGAGATGGAAAGATAAACCATCTAGACTCATTAATAGATGGTTTAGAAGGGATTTTGGGTCGCTGAGTGTGATCAGGAGAGAGCACAGACTCGATCTCGACAATCGTTTTCAGTAAACTTTCGCCGATAGAAGCAACGGAACACAAACACACAATCTACTATAAACTCGCACCCCAATATACTAAAGTGGTGACAGCGTGCGGTGTGTGACCATAACCCAGGTCCGGTTTAATACAATTCATGCTCTGATACCAACTTGTAAAGCCCTGAAATTCGGGGGTCGAGCATAACTCAGCTCCCAAGTTTTAAAACATCACTTATGCAACATATTGAATGATGGATGTATATTGTATGTATGAGTGCATAAAACATGGAATAGATTAAGCCAAACTGCAAACATAATTCAGGGATAAGTGAAGAACGCAAGTGGAAGACTTATAGAATCATATGTGTACATGTGCAAATCCCTGAAATACATATACATACCAGGTCGTATTACAAGTATTACTATCAAAATTATAAGTATCAAATTACATCATTTAATCCCAAAAGAAATCTCAGAATCCTACGCATCAGAACAGGGCTCACCTGAACCTGCCTGAAAACTACATAAAAGAGAAAGCAGCCTCATCATCCTCGATCTCCTGCTCTGCCTCAGAGGTCTCATCAACATCTACAACTAAGACAGAGTCTGGTGGGTGTTTAACACCACCTCAGAACGTGGGAGTGAGTGATCAACTTAGTGGAACAATAAAGCAAAGGTTAACATGTTATCAATTCAATCAAGCAGTAATGATAAAGCAGAACAATCAAACATGTCCTAAGTACTCTTGTTAATGCAATGATGTATGTAGAATGATGCATGCCCTCACGCGTACACCCTCAACGTCTTCATCTTACGTTACGCATGACATCGCCTCAAAGTGCGCCACGTCTACAAAGCACATGCAAATGTGGTGCATGAACGTGATTACCAAGTTGTTATTAGTCCTTTTCATACAGCAGGATTGGGAAGCTAAGGTACCTTCCTCATATCAACGTCCAAACAGTGATCCATTCTAGGGTCGTCAGTCCTAGATCATCTCATACGATCATATGTTTTTAGGTCGTTGCAAAGGGCTTGTCACTAATTAATGCACGCCTATCATACCTTCGTTACTACAATAAGGCTCGTCACCTCAATGCGGTATCCAGGTATGCTCGAGGTCACTACAAAGGGCTCTTCACTAATCAATGTAGGCCGACAGCACGAATATAGTGTCCCATACCACCATAATTGGCTCACGAGTTTGGTTGCTTACTGGTCACTACAGGGAGGCTCGTCACCCCAGCGTAGGCCGACAGCTCGACCACGGTGTCCCATACCACCATGTCCGGCTCATGAGTCTTAGCGGATCAAGGTACAATGGTTTACAGGATTTACACTGGTAAGTTTGGTACCCTAGATTCAAACAATAGCGTCCATACGTGGTGAACATACATCGGACAATCGGGTTACTTGACAAACTCGACTAGCACGAGCGCACGTTGGGTTGAATGACATAGAGTGCGCAAACACTCCGTGTGGCCAAATCACTGCCGACAACTCTAATACGACTCGGGTTCATCTAATCACGTCCTACGTGGCGAAAACAACCTCAGCCACGATCTCAAGGCCGATTACCGATTTCCTAAACTATTCATAGTCCCAAACACATTCTACTACAACAGATATTCAGATCAATAATTTAGAATAGTAATGGAACAACAACTCAAATCATGTGGTATGTAAGCATTTGAAGAACATCAACTCAACATGGATTTACACACAAGTAATACTGGAACTTAAACAACAAGGAATATGACTTGCATGTAGGAAATCATACACATCAATAGGAGTGTTGAGAATCGCTTCTCAACGCCCACAAATAGGTTAATATATCACACTTTAGATCATTCAAGCATTTCTACAAACACTTAGAATACATAGTTCACATACATGACGTATGTTGTAATACACACATTTGGACAATTCCTTTTACCAAGGAGTTGACACACATACAATCAGCATCAGTATACGACAATTAATCATGGCAAACACAGGTTCATATTTTAAACATATACGGTACTTCCTACATACACATAGAATACACAAATCTCAATATAACACATGCATATCAGGAACGCAAAATAAACATAACATTTGACATGTGAAATTTCGTCCATAACCAGAATAAACCATTAGCTAACATTGAAAGCCTTGAAAATCATAACTATACAATTAAAGTCCGCACCTTAAACCAGAAATAGAACACCGAACTGATTCAGACAATATGTCTTCGTCAACGGCGACTAGATAACCTAAGACAAGAATAGAAATGAGCTACAACAACACATAAACTATTATAAGCTCTAAAATAGATTAGGGTTAGGTTAACTTACCCAAAGAAGGAACTTAAAATCGCCGGAATAACGATTCTAAAGTAATGGTTTAAGGATAAAGAAGAAAAGAAAAGTATCTAAGATGATTCACCAACTTCTCTCCCACTTTCTCTCTCTTTTCCTCTTTCTTTCTTAGCTAGGGTTAGGAAATTCGTATGGAAAAGAGAGTTAGGGTTTTAAGGTCTATATATAGGCCTAACATTGATGAAAATAACCCCAGGGCCAAGGTATACTTAGGTTATAACCAAAACAGGCTTCTCTCAATCCAACGGAACACTTCTAGTGGGCCTTTTTCCATGAAAGGTCGGACTTAAGCTCACTGACCATGGATCTTGGTCAGGCTAAGTTTTCGTACCGATCGGATCTTCAGATCAGCCGTGGCAGACCACACTCAATTCAACGGTCACCGAATCTCGATCAGGTCCACAAGCACAAGGACATGCCTGGGCCATCTGTCCTGATCAGAAGATGAAATTGGGTCAGAATCCAATGGTCATATTGCTTAAAATCGTCACGCAAGCGACACGACTCAGATTTCATAAAATCTCATTTAATTTCTCACCGTTCTCACCCTCTTCACTCCGGACTCAATCAAATCGACCCAGAGCATCATCTGGACTTGATTTTTGAGGTGATGGCCAAGTCCAACATGGTGACCAATACAGCCTAAGATCATCGCTATCGGACTTTCGACGCGCGGTCCAGGTCCGATCCAAAGCTTCCAAAAATTCCCAAGAGCAACTGGATTTAGCGATGAATCCCAGATTTCAGAGTAACCTAGCGCTAATGATTCTACAGGTTTTGAGTCATGCAGATCAAATTTAAAGTGATTGATGCAAATTTCACAAGCAATCGAGTTTAGCGCTAATTACCCCAATTAACTACTAAGGAAAGTAGAGGTAGTACTCGGGTCTTGGCACAAAATTTTTCAGGTCATTACAGGGTCCCACCTTCATCCCATGTCAGAGCTGGGTTTGAATTTCCCAGTGTGGGAGCCAGCGAGAAAGGAGGAAGAATCGAGCTCTGTCCGGTCAAACGTGTTTTAACTGGGCTTATGTTTTGGTGTGGTGTGGGTGTGCACTCCTCGTGCACACGCACCGTCGGTAGATGGGGTTCGCTGTGATTCCATACAAAAATCTACTCCTTCCATCTATTTTCCCATCTAATTTTAGGGGGTTGAGTCCAAAATGGAAGCATATCCGAAGATCAGGTGGGCCCCAAAGTGGCATTTTAATGGATGATCTCTATCTGGCCCACTTGTACAATGATCTGATGGTTAAAATTTTAAATGTACAGTTGATATATGATACTTAGGCTTCATAACAGGTTTCATGCCAAAAGGATCGTGGTAATCATGTGATATTTGAATTCATGGGTCCAGGTTAGTGGCATTTTCATAATTTAATGTGAATCCAAGAGTTTTGCGAAATCTAACGGATCCAGGCAGTTACATGCACGTTTTTAAGTATTTCTTATGAAAGGACCTATATTTAAATCCTTATGGATGAAGGATCACACATTGATTCAGCTTGAGGGAGTGTACATGTACTGATCCATGTGATCAACGGTCGGATGACTTACTTTATGAATAGGAGTCATTTCCAATGGTTAGATCCACTTCAGGGTATAGGTGTAAGGTAAGGATGGTGAGATTTGTATTGTACAAGTGTACAGATGATACTAACTTCTTGTTAACGCTCGAGGACTTTTGATGCTCGAGTATCGAAAAGTTCAGGGCGTTACACCTAAACCTAAACCCGATCCCGAATTCGAATCCCTAAACCCTAAGCCTAAACCTAAACATAAACCTATTCTCAAATCCTTAAACCTAAACTCGAAAACCTAAACCTAAACCCGATCCCAAACCCGAACCTGAACTCAAACCCCAATTCCTAAACCTAAACCTAAACCTAATCTCAAATCCCTAAACCTAAACCTGATCCTAAACCCGAACCCGAACTCAAACCCGAATTCCTAAACCTAAACCTAAACCTAATCTCAAATCCCTAAACCTAAACCTACACCTAAACCTAAACCTATAACCCTAACCTAAACCCATTCTCAAATCCCTAAACCTATAACTTTAACCTAAACGTAAACCTAAAATTGAAAACCTAATCCTAACGTAATGCCCTAAAAATCGACACCCGAGTACAAAGACTCCGATCCCGAGTTCCCGGGTGTTAACCTAATGAGAATGCACATGTGTCCTCATTCAGATTCAAATTCATTTCACACACAGATAATCAGAGTAGCACAATTCGAATTAGTAGATCCAAAGCGAGGTAGAGATAACAATAGATTCATAAATATAGGGCTAAGAGTTAAAAGTACAGTTTCATTTGTGATGATCGCCTAAAATGGGATTATACAAACCACAATCCATAATATACATACCCAAGGCGGTTAAAGTGTAAACCTTCAATTTACACCAAATTCTCCAAAACATAACAGCGTTGGCACAACCTGATATGAGCTTACCTGTCTGAGGCCTCGATAGAACCTACATCAATAATATGCCTGGTTGGTGTTTTAAAACATCATCCCAGGTGGGAGTAAGTAGCTAACTCAGTGGTTCCATTAGTTCTAAGTTACACATGTTATTGGCACAATCAGCGCAGTTAATGATAAATAAGAAATCAAACAATTCTTAAATACTCTTGTTAAATGTGCATATGAAGAGATGATATGATGCATGCCCATTCCAAACAATACTCCCTCACACGCGACTCCGACCACCTGTTTCACAAATGACAACACTTCCTCATCATGTGACAACCACGCCTATTCGCCACATCCTAATCTAATGCAATGCGGTGAATGATCATGTTAGCCGAGTAATTATTAAGTTCAATTCATTCAGCATATTAGCAAAGCTAGGATACCGACGTTATATCACAAGTCCTTATCCAGATCACCTGGCTCATTGCTGTGCATAGTGGCACCTTACCAGTGTCCCTTGATCCAAATTTAGGTATCATTTGTTTATATCATAAATCAATAATTCTAAAGATACGGTATAGTACCTAAATATATGATGATCAACCCGGTATGAATCATCACCCAATACCAGGTATGATCACTCAGTTCTGAGGTGCAGGCTTATCACAAAAAACTAAAAAAATATAAAGGAAAGGGCTCGTCACCCAATTCTATTCACGCCCAGGTCGTTCGAACGGTCCTCTATCACGCAACCATCAGCTAGGTAATTTGACAGGGGCCATTCGAACAATGGTCTATCACCTCCATCAGTGCTCACTGATCACTATAGGGAGGCTCGTCACCCTAGCATAGGCTGACAGCTCGGACACGGTGTCCCATACTACCATGCCCGGCTCATGAGTCTTAGTTGCTCACTGGTCATTACGGGGAGGCTCGTCACCCCAACATAGGCCGACAGCTCGGACACGGTGTCTCATACTACCATCCCCGGCTCATGAGTCTTAGTAGGATCGATCGCACTAACGGTTATGAGTGGACACATCCATTGGGAACAGGGTATCATAGATTCCATTTAGTCATGTCATACATTGTAAACATACATGATCAGTCAGCTAGTGGGCTAATTTGATTGACCTGGGAGAATCACGACATGACGAAAATTGGGTGCAAGCATCCTATGTAGTCCAGCTATTGTCGATCGTCCGTGTCCAACCTGGGTCGATCAAACAAGCATAGGGTGGCCGCCCTAACTTGGGCCTCCTTTTTAGTTTAGGCGGTTAGCCAACTGACCCAACATCATAACAATCCTAAGTATCATTATGGACTAACATTATATCACATAATTATAGCATAAATTTCACTATGCAACCACTTAGGCATTTCATCGAACACATGAGCATCCATAGGGTATTACATTCACTAAAGCATTAAAACGAATATGTGGGCATGCGTAAGGTAATACAATCACTTAGGTAATAAATCAAGCATGTGAACATTAACAAATCAACACATTTTACCACTTAGACATTTCATCGAACATGTGAGCATCCATATCCAACCAATAATATATAATACAATCAAACATGAAATATGAATATGGTAGCTATTACAACCCATTCAACGCAAGATATCATTAAATGAGACCTTCAAGGGTCGATAAATGGAAACTTAGAAATAATGGTCCGCACCTTGTGACATTTCGCCCAACTCATGGCACTCTATGGATTAGAGTTTTGAGAAAGATCATTGAACTACCTAAGCGGCATACAAGCTTATGAGAATGGGGATAAACAAGTATTGAAATCCTATATTACAAGTGAAATTCAACACTTACCTCCATTTATTATCGAGAAAACTTCAGCGATGACTCTTGTTACGGCGAGGCGGCTAGATATGGGATGTGAGGGCGGAGGTGCACCAACACCCACAACCCAAGCTCTCTCTCTCTTCTCCTTTCTCCTCTCTCTTCTCCCTTTCTCCCTTTTTTCCTTTGCTCTAGGGCAAGAAATTCGTATAGGAGGAGGGGGTGCCCAAATATGGCCTTTATATAATGCCAGATTTAGTGTGAATGGCCCTAAGTGTTGAGTTTTTACTATAATAGCCCTAGGGGAGTATTTTTCTACCATTTGGGGGCCACTACGGGGCGTAGGAGTCAACACCACCGTTGGATAGTTAGCCCTAGCGATGATCTACTCATAGACACAATCGGCCTGTCATTTGGATGTGTCGATCGACCGGTATGATCAGAAGTTTGTTCAACGGTCACTGATAGTCGATTGGGGCCGCGGCCATACGGATATGTGTGGAAAAATATCTTTAGTCAGTACCCAAATTTGGCCATGAACCGACAGTCCGAAAGTTACAACTTTACGAAAGAAGAATGGACTTATTTCACTTAAGTCTCAGATTTTTATATAAGGTACTCACACAACTCAAGCACTCGCCTTGCGAGTCCAAGTTGAATGATTTGAGACGTGATCTCAGCTCGATGTCTCACGATGGACGTCAAGCCTACTAAGACGAATATATTTCTATAGCCTCGGGTTTAGTGGCCTACTAATGAGTGGTCTAGAGCTTATTTGGATAATCGGAACATTTTTTGAATGAATTGGGTAGTAAGATTTCTCATGCGTAATAATTAAGGTCTGGATTAACTAAGTTTATAGTGTGGCTTATTCGTAATTAGCGAAAATATCGATTTGGTTAAAGTCTGTCTAAGCCGTTGGTTTTTAGGCTAAAGGGGTAACTAATTGATTTGATTTGTTAATTAAGATCTGACCCCTACTTATCTCGACTTTGGGTAGATCTTTATTTAGTTACGGTTGTCTCGATTAGTCAGTGATAGGTCGACTAGATTTAGACCCTACGTGAACAAATCCCGAGGCTAAGCTCGATGTTTAAGTGATCGAGTGGATTCGTTGGCTTCTTACGGTTGATTGATCGGATTTGTGTAGTTCTTTACTGGTACTACCCATGTATAGGCTCACTTTGAGCTTTAAGGACTAATAAGCAACAACATAAACTAATTATAATGAAAAATTTTAAGGGTTTTTCAAAATCCAAAATAGTGAAAATCCAGGACGTTACACCTAAACCCGATCCCGAACCCAAAACTCAACCTGAATCCCTAAACCTAAACTTAAACCTAATCTCAAATCCCTAAATCTAAACTTACACCTTTACTTAAACCTATAACCCTAACCTAAACCTAAACCTAAACCTATTCTCAAATCCCTAAACCTAAACCTAAACCTATAAACATAACCTAAACCAAACCTAAACTTGAAAACCTAATTCTAAACCCGATCCCAAACCTGAAACTGAACTTGAATCCCTAAACCTAAACTTAAACCTAAATTAAAACCCTAAACCTAAGCCTAAACCTATAACCCTAACCTAAACCTAAACCTAAACCTATTCTCAAATCCCTAAACCTAAACCTAAACATATTCTCAAATCCCTAAACCTAAACCTAAACCTATAACTTTAACCTAAACCTAAACCTAAACTTGAAAACCTAATCCTAAACCCGATCCCGAACCCGAAACCGAACCTGAATGCCTAAACCTAAACTTAAACCTAATCTCAAATCCCTAAACCTAAACCTACACCTAGACCTAAACCTATAACCCTAACCTAAACCTAAACCTATTCTCAAATCCCTAAACCTAAACCTAAACTTAAACCTAAACCTATAACCTTAACCTAAACTTAAACCTAAACTTGAAAACTTAATCCTAAACCCAATCCTGAACCCAAAACCGAACCTGAATCCCTAAACCTAATCTCAAATCCCTAAACCTAAACCTACACCTAAACATAAACCTAAACCTATAACCCTAACCTAAACTTAAACCTATTCTCAAATCCCTAAACCTAAACCTACACCTAATCTTACACCTATAACCCTAACCAAAACCTAAACCTAAACTTGAAAACCTAATCCTAAACCAGATCTCGAACTCGAACCCGAAACCGAACCTGAATCCCTAAACCTAAACTTAAACCTAAACCTAAACCTACACCTAATCCCTAAACCCTAAACCTAAACCTACACCTAATCTTAAACCTATTTTCATAAACTGACTCTCATCTTTTCATTGTAGAGATGGATAAGAGTTGGATGCGAGCTAAGAGGAGGTTTGGCCCATAGTATAAATAAGGGCTTTAAGAGTTCATGGAATTTGCCCGATATCAGGCAGATTCAGGCAACAAGATTAGGTGTCCATGTAGAAAATGCAAAAACATGGTTCATAAGACTTTAGACAAAGTAGAAGACGATTTGTTTATAGTTGGGATTGACCAAGGTTACACTTGGTGGATCCATCATGGTGAAGAGTTCCACCAAAGAGTTAAGGCCACTGAACTCCTTGTTGACCCAATTGTGTCGGATGACGAGGATGAAGACATTAATGAAATGCAAGATATCATAGAAAATGTGTTCAGGGGAACAATTGCGGATACTGATTTTGCAGCAACAAGTAGTAGCTAAGATATTCCTCGTATGGGTGATGTCGAATCAGAAAAGTTTAGTAGGTTATTGAGGGATGCGTAACGTCCACTTTATCTAGGGTGTGAGAACTTCTCCATGTTAAATTTTCTTACAAGGTTACTTCATTTGAAGACAATAAATTGTTAGAGTAACAAATTGTTTGACATGTTGCTTGACTTGTTGAAAGAAGCATTACTGGACGATGAGACATTGCCTAAGTCTCATGACGAGACGAAATCCTTGAAGCGAGACTTGGGCCTTGGTTACATCCCCATACATGCATGTATAAATGATTGTGTATTGTATTGGAAAGAGCATGAAAATGTTGAAGAGTGTCCAGATTATGGAAAGTCTATGTGGAAGTATGACGAAGCTAAGCATAAGAAAATCTCACAAAAGGTGTTAAGATACTTCCCATCAAAACCCAGATTGTAAAGATTGTTTACGTCTTGCAAGACAGCTGAAGATATGAGGTGGCATAAGGAGAAACGCATTCATGATGATAGTACACTGAGGCACCCTGCGGACTCTGAAGCCTAGTAAAATTTTGACAAGCAATATAACTGGTTTGCAGAGAATTCTCGAAATGTTCGACTAGGCCTTGCAAGTGATGGTTTTAATCCATTTGGTAATATGAGTACCTCGTACAGTATATGGCCAGTGGTACTTATGCCCTACAATTTACCTCCTTGGTTGTGTATGAAGGAAGCATTTTTCATGATGTCATTGCTTATTCCTAGACCTAGGTCACCCTGGAATGACATTGATTTGTATTTGCGACCATTAGTAGATGAGTTAAACGAGTTGTAGAGTCAAGGTGTACAGATGTATGACACATTTGCAGGACAGACATTTCGATTGCATGCAGCAGTCTTGTGGACAATAAATGACTTCCCTACGTATGGAAATTTGTCTGGGTGGAGCACGAAGGGAAAGTTGGCTTGTCCTACATGTAGTATTGAGACTTGTTTATTGTCATTGAAGCATGGTAAAAAAATGTATTATATGGGTCATTGTCGCTTCCTTCCAAGAGATCATAGTTAGTGTAGGAAGACGATGATCTTTGATGGCAAACAAGATCATAAGCTACCACCAAGAGAGCTATCTGGAGAAGATGTGATACAACAACTGAGTAACATTGGAGAAGTTAGATTTGGTAAGGCACCGCACTTGAAGAAGAGGAAACTTACAGCATTGGAGTATAATTGGAGGAAGAAGAGCACTTTTTTTTGTGGTTTCCATATTAGAGTGATCTGAAATTGCGACATAACTTGGATGTCATGCATATTGAGAAGAATATATGTGATAATGTCTTCAAAACATTGATGATAAATGAAGAAGAAAATAAAAGACAATTTTAAGGCTCGATTGGATCTACAAGCAATGGGTTTAAGGAAAGAGTTACACTTGCAACCACATGAAAATTCATATACTATACCAGCAACCTGCTACAAATTAACAAAACTAAAGAAAAGAAGTTTATGTGAATGGTTAAGATCGGTGAAGTTTCCCGATGGGTATGTGTCAAATATATCTCGGCGTGTAAACATTACGGACTGTAAGGTAACAGGAATGAAAAGTCATGATTGTCACGTCTTTCTACAACATCTATTACCAGTTGTGATTCGTGGATTCCTGAGTAAAGATATTAGTGCGACACAGATTGAGTTGGGAATATTCTTAAAGGATTTGTGTTCGAATCGTTGAATGTAGAGGTTATTAAATGACTGGAGAGAGACATTGTTATAATCCTTTGCAAACTTAAAGAAATATTTTCACCTATGTTTTTCGATGTCATGGTATACCTACCGATTCACTTACCGCACTAGTTGAAGCTTGTAGGCTCAGTACAATATCGTTGGATGTATCCGATTGAAAGGTGGTAGACCTATAAAAAATTTTATTCATTCCATAAACTGTATATATTCATGTTTTTATACATATAACATAGTGGTTTTGTGTACTACCTTCACACACTAAAACAATTTGTGAGGAATAAGGCACGTCCAGAGGGATCCATTGCTGAGGTGTACATTGATAATGAGTGCCTGACATTTTGCTCCATGTATCTTCATGGCATAGAGACTAGATTCAACCGAGAAGATCAGAAGGTCGATGAAGGGTACGAGCATGAACAAGGACTCATATCTGTATTCACACATAACGCCCGTCCTTTAAGATCCCCGACGTTTCAGGATATGGACCTTGGGGATCAAGCAAAGGCGCGGTGGTATATGTTGCATAATTGTGAAGAATTATAATCATACTTAGAGTAAGTCTTCCCACAATAATTGTATCTCTACATACGATGATCTTAATGTTTCTTGCTGATGACGTGCCAGTTATGTGTAACAAACACATCGAGGAGATGAAGTCTCAATACCCAACAAATCATGATCGAATGCATTAGGATCAGTTTGCAGAATTGTTCACAAAATGTGCAAGATTTCACCTTGTATCTCACCACACTTAGAATTTTATTATATTGCACAATATTTAAACCTAAGAAAATCCCTAAATAATTACATTATGTACGTGATAATAGATGAAGACGTTGCGCGCTAGCAACTCTGCGAATGCGTCTGATGCACTCTACTCACTGGCATGTGGCCCTGATAGACGTGTATCTAGATATACAGGTTGTATTGTAAACGGGATTTGGTTCCACACTGAAGAGCATGAGAAGTATAGAACCACACAAAATAGTGGAGTGGTTGTGAAGGGAACGCATGAGGAGGTAGAAATTGACTTTTATGGTGTTTTGACAGATATTATTAAGCTGAGTTATTGTATGAGAAAGTGGGAGTACTTATTTAAATATGATTGGGGGGACATCGAAAATAAGAAGTTGAGAATATAGACTGACGACTACTTTATGAACGTAAATTTATCTCAGAAGTGGTTTAAGGACGACCTATTTGTCATCGCCAACCAAGTCGAACAAGTATTTTACCTCGGTGATACCAACTTAGGCGGCTCTTGGCACGTGGTGCAGAAAATAAAGCCTAGGAACATATTTGATGTTCCCCAACTAGACGTTGAAGATAGCGAGGACGGGAGAAATGAAACGTCTAGGGTTGAACAAGCATATCAAGAAGACATGCCATCTGGGGATAGAGGGACTGATCCAAATGTTGATATTGATATGGTGCAATTAGACCGAGATGATGTGCCACCTGATCATGTTGATGCCTCAATAATACATGACATTTTTAGAAATGATAGCGGTTTCATTAATGATGACGTTGCAGACAATGAAGAGAAAATACTGATCAGTGGTAGTGATGGTGAAGAAGAAATAGTTCTAAGCGATAGTGATACAAACGATGATTATTAAATGTACACATGATTTACATGTCATTTTTTAATTCGAATAATTTAATTATTACACGTATACATGTTTTACAAGTCATGATTTATTCCTTTAATTAACTTGTTTATAATTCACATTTGCAGTTGAGTCAATTTCTAATTATGTCCTCCTCAAACCGGAGCGTAGTGGAAGCACGCGACATACTTTATCAGTTGTTGCGGATGGACTTTTCGGCCCTATCTTCTTCCAGTAGGGCCAAAGAGATACCTGGTCTGGTCGATGAATGTAGGGAGGAATATATCGACGATGACCCTGATGAAAGATTGTACAATCTCAAAGAAATTTTGGACCTGATGGACGAATATAACCGCGGGAAACTTCATATGGAAGATACGATTTTGTTACTTGCACATTTGAATGGAGTCCCGAGAGACCAGATTTCTCCTATTGTGACTGACATGTTGGCTGTAACAATGTCGAGTGCTTCACACAGCTTGACATATACTTCTACAGCGTACGATAACTTATGCAGGGAGTACTTCGGATAGTTAATCCGAAGTTGTTTCATATTACAATGAAATACATGTATTTAATATAGAATGACAATGTGTAATAAAATTTCTAAATTTTACTAGAATGTTTACAGTTTTATTATATTCTACTTGCATTATAGTGTAATGGTCTAATCATATTTTAATCATCTCTCTAAGCATAAGTACAAATTCATTCTACCATCAACACAACTTGTATAATGTTTTAGTATATTTCACTTGCACTGTAAAGTTTAATGTGTTTATTATATTGATGTACACTTGTACTGACATTGTTTAAATTTATAAGTTCGTAGTTTGTACATATTCAATTATAGCACCAGGTGGGAGATTAGGTCGTTCGTGCAATGGATGTACCCCTTTCACCCATGATGCGACGGAGATAGCATCGACGTTACATGCTGCATCACAGGCGTCTGATCCCTCGGTTGTGCATACACCGGGCACTACATGTAAGTCTAGACATATAGTTCTTCTAGTGACTTCTGTTTATGTTTAGACTTACATATTTCTTTTGCAATAGTATCGTCGACTAGCCAACAAGGACGTGGACCCACACGTGGGTTAGTTTTAGAGCGACTTACATGTGAGGGTAGGGTGATGGTAGAGTTCCCACAGGACTGCCTTAGACCTGTTGGGGACAATGTCAGGTTGTTTACGTCGGAGGTCGGTGTCCTATGTCGATCTTTGATCCTCGCCCCCACTCCCCGTTGGGTAGACGTGACAGATGATGTGCAGCAGCTCATCCATCAGCGCCTTATGGTAAATTTTAGTAAATTAAATTTTCTTTTATGAAATCATTTACGGTTAAGTTATTTTCTTAATAAGTTTATTGCCTTAATTTATTATTTACAAAACTACAGGATAAATTTATCTTAGATTTAAGTGTTTCGTACATTTCCCATACCGTCGACGACATGGTTAGGAAGCAGTTCAAGGAGTACCGCAGAGAGTTACACCAGCGGTGCAAGACCCACGATGAGGCCGTACTGTCTGCACCACCGCACGTGACTATAGACGACTAGTAGATACTCTGCAAGAGATTTTTGTCTGAGGCTTTTCAGGTAATATTTACATATTTACAATATCTTAAGGTAATAATTAAATTCATAATTAATAACAATGTATTATAAATAATGTGTTAACAAGAGGAGTAAAATAAATTCTGCGAACAGGGAAAAGTTAGAAGTAAACCACGTAGCTGGTTTAAAGTCATTTGTATGACATCGTTATGACATGGTAAGAAATTACTGGTGATTATTAAGTTGAAATATTCTTTCCATGCATTTATATTAACTCTATTGTCATTTCGATTACGCAGCGAGATTCCTTCACCGATTAAGAGCCTGGACCAGTAGACCTCTATAGAGGGACTCACTGTCGGCAGGTGACGGGATCTTGGGTTCATCTTAGAGCTAGCGAGAATTGGGTAAAAATCCTTACATTGTAAAATTTAATTGCATTGATTTATAATAATATCATTCGTTATGAAAGTTCATATGTTTTCATTACAGGCGGCGATGAACACCATACGCAGTCAGCCCACTCCTGATGGTAGTCAGCGGAGTGAGCAAGATATCCTGAGCAAGGTACTTGGCACCCGTTCTAGATATGTGCGTGGGCTTGGCCATGGTACCAAGCTCATGACACTCGCTAGAGCTGCTTCCAGTCGATTCGTCGCTGGGGAAAGCACCCTACGCCGAGCTGATATGACAGAGAGAGGTTCAGCAGCTACAGTCATCGATGAGATCAGAGAGCAGCTGGAGAGGCAGAGGGAGGAGCAGAGGCATAAGGAGGAGGAGCAGAGGCGGAGAGAGGAGGAGCAGAGATGGAGGGAGGAGGAGGAGCAGAGGCAGAGAGAGGAGGAGAGACGACGGGAGGAGCAGGAGAGGAGGATCGAGGATATGCGGGTGGAGCATGAGCGACGAATGCAGGAGATGTTTCAGGCTCTCGCTGCACGCTTTGCCACCGATGCCCCCACCACCTCCGCCTTCATCTTTATGATTTTTTTATTTTAGTTATGATTTATTTTATATACGAGTGTTAAACTTATATGTATTTGTAGGTGGATGAATGTGGGTTGTATGTGGCTGTGGATAGGATTGTTTATGTATGGATGGATGTAGTATGTGTTTGGATGGATGTAGTCGGTGTTTGGATGGATGTGGATATGAATATGATGAAAATGTATTGTAACAGGTGTATATCAGGAATTTCCTGAAACCGAAAAGAGACTATTACCGACGAAATATTTCATCGGTAGAAGTTTTCAACCTACTATTACCAACGAAATATTTCGTAGGCACAAATTAATACAAAAATTTATGCCAATGATTTATATATGAGATATACCGATGAATTATTTCATCGGTAATAGCTGTTATGCCGACGAACATACTCGTCGGTATTATTGTTATATCGACGTACGTACTCGTCGGTAATGTTGTTAATCCACAGTTTTACCCACGATGATATTCGTCGGTATAAGTTGTGTTTACCGACGAAATATATTGTCTTTTCCTACCAAAAGTAACATGTTTTTCCGACGATTTTAGTTGTCGGTATTTGTTTGACCATTGCCGACGAAGTCATATTTCGTAGGGAAAAGCCTTTAGCCACGGTCTTATTGCGACGATCTTTTGACGACAGATTTAATTGGTAATAATAATTACTGACGAAAAAAGATAAAATAATGATGACTTATTTCATCAGTAAAAGGGAAATTTCCTGTAGTGGCTTGCCTCACCCCTTTCGTGCTCGGCTACCTTTAACACAGCATGTTTAAAACAACCATAAATGGATTTTACCACTCTATTGGGTTTATCTAACTTATCCAAATGTGGCTGTATGAATATTTTGGAGTAAATTTCATTAAATCTATTCCAACTTATATGTATTTTACCTCCTTCGGTCACCGCAACATCCTCTGTCCCAAAATTAATTATTCTTTTACTGAATATATTTATATTTTTACTTTCTTTCACCGTTAAGAAGTCCAACCATTCTTTCTGCCCCTTTAAAGATAAAAAGTTCAGTCCGACCTGGTTCACCGAAGACTACGAGTCAATCGACATTGATAAGTTTTGTAGGACTAGCTAGACTAGTGGTACATGTGCCAGATTCCTAATAGAACTTGTATCAACCTATTGCTGAGATGTAACAGGTGCTCTTTCAGTAAATAAAGCCACCAACCGATTCATGCTCTCGGTGTAGTTTGAAATTGCGGTAAAGACCATTTTAGTTGAAGTAGGAATATGCCAATATGTCCTAGAGGGGGGTGAATAGGAATTTTTTAAGTTTTTATGATTTATTTAAAATCCTATTACATTAATCCTCACACCAAGCCTATATTAGGATTACTCAAGAGTAACTCTACTGGCTTCCAAGCCCGGTAGAGGATCCAATCACAAACTATTTAAGAGATGAATAATATGCAAACTAGTTTATGATGGATATGACTGTGTATGTGTGTGAGGTGTGATCTCAGATATTCAGATATAAAAATATTAAAGTAAATCACACAAACAGAAGAATAACAATCTCAAACATAGTCATTTTTATAATGGTTCGACTACTTGTCTACTCCACTCTCGGTAACCGCACTCAACCCTTGAGTGTACCGGATTTCACTACGGAGGTTTCACAGCGGTTCACCTCAAACCTAAGGTTTTAAATCAGGTATATCTTCAACCTTTACAACCTACACTGAGGCTGACTGTTTATGCTCTCACGAGCAAGGGTCCACACATTGCACCCACTTTTAGGCACACTGGCCAAGGATCTTCCATAAGACCCTAACGAAGGTTTTACACGGTTCACCTCAAACCCAAGGTTTTGACCGGTTCACCTTTAACCAAATGTTTATGCTCTCCACAGAGTAAGGGTCCACACAATGCACCCACCACATACACTCCTGCCGGAGGCCTCCTAGAGGACTTGCAAGGGTGAGAAACACCTTAGACCCAATCCTACAAAGGAATGATCAAAGGGTCATCTGGACTTTGATAACTTATAGATAAGTGAATGAGTCCCATTCAGCATGTTGATGAAGATCTCCTCCTTTGTTGATGAAGAGTCTTCTGCTCCCTTGAAATGCAACTCAGAAGATATATTGATATAAGGTGACGGGCTGGGTCAAGGTTATGATGTAATCATACTCTCAAATATTTTCCTAGAAAGGAGATAGAGTGATTCCAATCATCTCTGCATTCAAGGCATTCTAGCTTAATGAAATGTCATTAAGGTAGTAGCTGGAGAATCCTTGAATGCGGAAGTTCATTCCCCAATCCACTCTATTGAATATCAATGATGTGGGTGGATATGAGGATGAACTTCCTTGAGAGAAAGGGCTTTGGGTAAATGATCTAAAGTTAAACACTCAAAAGTATTCTCTTCTTTCTCTCACAGCAACTAAGGACAAGCTCTCTATATATAGGCAAAAAGTTCCAACGGATATAAAACGGTCACATTTATGACTGAGTTCGATATCATCGAGCGGGATCGATATTATCGAGCGTATACTCTCGATGGCATTGATGGTCTGCTCGATAACACAAACTCAAATGTCATACGCTTTTGAAACCTAATGTCAACTAGTCGAGGGAATCAAAACACGTGTCGATGTCATCAGATTTTGAATTCCAATTTCATCGGTGTGAGGTTCAATTCCTCGACATTTGAAAAATGAGAAAGACTTGCTTTGAAATTTTTCAGCTCAACAAATATGATCGAGGGATACTCGATATCATCAGAATTTAAATATCGATAATATCGAAGGTCGTGTCAATGCATCGATAAATCCAAAGGATTTTCCAGTAAGCTTGCTGGACAAGTTTATGTCCATTATCAATGTCATCGATCCGGCTCCGATATCATCGATATTTGAATATCGATTCTATCAAGTGACCCTCGATCTGAAATAAAAACCACATGAAAAATTGTTGCTGGAGAACTGAGTCCAAGACCGATATCATCGAAGACCTTCCGATATCATCGATATTCAAATTCTGATAATATCGATGGTACTTCGATATATCAAAGGTCTTCATGATTTTTCTATAAAAAACAGGGACTCGAATACTCTGCTGTCAATTATATCGAGTCTACTTTGATAAACTTGATTTTCAAATATCGATGATATCGATAGGGGTATCGATACATCGATAATTCTGTCCAGATGAATATGTGGTTACTGGACATCTTTGGTCCTCATTTCGATAGAATTGATTTGTCCTCAAGGACATCGACAGCGCACATCGATTTTATCGAACCTGATATCGATAAATCGACAGAGCTAAAAAACTTAGAGATTTTCTGATTTTTGTAAAAAAAGTTTTTTAACCCAAAAACCCTATGATATTCTAATAGATTTCAAGGGTTTAAGTACCTGGTGTTTTGGAACATGGGATGTGAGGCTTAGATTTACCTGTGGTGAGCTTGTGCACACATCCGGTTGAGACAGATGCTTTGAATTGATCTTCTTATAAGGTTCTATAGTCTAGCTGACTCAACACTCACAGTAATTGACAAACAAGGGCACTTTCATAGTTGACCATCCACCTATTAAATGCCTCAATCTGAACTCATGAGTATTCAGCCTGAACTCACAACAATTCTGCGATATTTTGAATCCTCCCTTGTATATCAACCAACCTGACTAACATAATCTCCAGGGGTTCAACCCGGGATGTAGATGGTATGTCTGAATTTAGAAGAATAAGCATCAAACTTAGTGGTGGATTTCCTAGCTCAGGCACTTGTTGAACATGTAACTCTTCCTTATGAGTTGGACGCTCGCTGGCTACATTAGCATTTATAGTGGTTGTTGAAGCATTATGACCACCTCTTCAGCTCAACTTCCGTGAAATTATTACATCGGTAAGTGTACTTTTATCAAAAGTGTCCTTTTTGAACAGTCAATGCAAAAGAAAAATTGATGACGGCCAAGTACTATATCAAGTCCCACTAGGTGTGCCAAAAATGTTGGACGCTCAGTTTGTTTTTTGTCACACGCACTGTCCGCGGGTGTGCTAGAATCAATAAAGCGGCTCGATCTAAACCGATGAATTTTAACCCCAAGTGCCAAAATAAGCAAATATGTCCAATACAAACTTATATGATCGGATTTTGAGAAGACTGGCCGCTTACTCAGCTACTTACAGAATTTTATAACAATCATGTGATAATCGAAGGGTGGAGTTCTTCCTCCAAAGATGGGTTGCTTTGTGCCTTCCTCCAGAAAGGACTTTTCAGAATACCAGTGCAATCAAATAAAAAGAAAAACTCACAATCGGTCGCTAAGAGCAACTGTAAGAACGCATCTCTTGGAAGAACTACATGATATTGGATATAGAACAAATCCAACGTATAAGCATAAATTCGGATTATAACTAAAGATTATAGTTAAGAATTACCGCTACTTCTAGGATAAGAGATAAAAGATAAATTTATAGATTGGTTGTTTTTATTAAATTGTGTTGGATTTTATATTGATTCTGGCTTTACTCTACAGATTTCCTCTCCTTTTATAGATTTCTCCTGTAACTTAATCTTCCAAGTGCTTCTTCCATTACTCAAGTGGTTACAATAGTTAAAAAGCCTTTTTTAGATCCTTCTGTCGTTGCGTTTCCTTTTTGTGAGTGTTCCTCTTCTATCAGTCAAACTTTAATTCCTCTCAATCGCTTTTTATAACTTAAATTGCTCGACCATGTTTCTCTTCGCTCATTAGACTTTTGAGTAACTCGGCTACATCACTCTGTTAACCATCCACTGGCATTTAAAATTGAATTCACGCTAGCTATGATGTGTAAAACTAAATTTGTGCGTTCAAGTATCTTGAAGATCTTTTCATCCACCTCATATTTCTTATGCAATGCCACATGTCTCCCTCCTATTTACTTAACCTTGAATGACCGAAAATAGGGTACAAAAAAAATCTTTCAATTTTGTCCCTTTTTTTAAAAGTTGACTAATCAATGGTTTGGATCATTTGATTGTATTTTTTAACCAGTTTTCAAATCATTGTATTATAGTTACATGGACGATTTTGTGTGTTTTATCCATGCCATGCATCCATTTTTCCTGCTCATTTTAGGGCATGAGTCGAAAAACAAGTCAGATCCAAATCTCAATGCCTACTATTGAAAATTTTTTGAAGACCACAGAAGTTCTAGATCAAGCTGATATTTGTGTTTTCCCTTCATCCATATATGTGTGACCTTATCAACAAGTTGAATGACAAATAAAATTTACAGTGGGCCTTTAGAATTTTTTAACAGTGGATGTTTAATCGATACTACTTTTGTCACGCCCCAAACTCGGGAATCAGGCTCACAAAATTTTCGATCGCCGAACCCGGCGTCGACAGCCTCCGTAGAACCCCATTCTCGGCTCCCAGTGCCCATTCGCCAGATTCCGATCCTGGGATACTACGAGGAGGATTTTTCACATCAGTTTGATTCATAATAAGCATAACCAAAGGCATAACCCACAAACAACAATCAAAAACTCCATCACATTTCCACTATGATAAAAAACTTTACAAGTACAATGAGCATAAAGGGAAATACAATGATGATGAATAAAACTCCAAAATAATCTGTCACGTGCTCAAGCCTCAACGCTGCTGCAATCCAACGTCACCTGCACGCAACGATCGTGCATAAGCTTATAGAAAGCTTAGAGGGTGGTGAAAGTGTGTGTTCAAGGTGGTAATGCAGTTATGCAATATCAGAGTAATGTGGAACATGCTGATGAAAGCCAAGAATACCATAGTCGTACCAAGGTCATGCGGTGCAAAGCATGAATGATGTCAGCCATACCAAGGCCATGCAATGCAAAATGCAACTCAAGCATACAAATCCTCATCTAAGTCCACATATCGATACAACTCAAAATCTGAAATATCACCAGGGTCTAGTACACCCCAACCAGATTGCCGCCTCATCGCACGCAATAAGGTGAGTGGAAGAGACCTCACTATCCGCCTGCCAATATCAGGCTCGACTCGTCAATAGCGGACCTATTCCTCGAGCTGGTCAGACTCAGCCGAGCTTTGCCCCTCCTCTCGGGCAGGTAAGGCCGCACCCCCTTCCAACCGACCACGACACAGTGAAAAGTGCAACCGTCTAGTAATTGGCACTAGACGCTCATGCACCCACTCGGTCTAGACGTTGGAGCAAACTCTTAGTACCATAAGGGTTTAGGGACTTTCACCCAGGGATATCTATAGCACCCCATGTAGAACAAGATTTTTGGTATCCAATCCTACCAACCATGATACGCCTGTGGAGGCTACGGCCCTAATATCGCTAGGGCGTACAGTACCATACCACACAATGCGAATGCATGAATCACACTATCCAGTCATGTAGCAATCTTGCGCGTATCGTGCGCTCGTGCAGGGTAGCACCGCCTATCCGAGAGCCCATAAACAATCTGCCCAAGGGCATATGCTATGATTAGTCACTCCTCATATCAAACATACATATGATGCATATGATCGTGAATCATGGAACTATACTAAGCAGGTTATATGGTAAAGGATGCAATTCATAACGAAGATGGGCTTAGACGGCCTACACATTACATGTACGGGCCTATAATGAGCCCCAGGGAGAGTCATAATGTGGACATTTAACCAACACTATACTTGCAACGTGGACGTCAAACCAACATTACTCCCAAGGCATAGCCCGTCGTAAAATCATTGCATAAACCATGTTGGGATCACACATTGTAATAGGCCCTAGGTACATCCCATTGGGCCTTCAATATATCAAATGGGTTGTATCACATGGGCCTTACATTCATCAAATGGGCCGCATTAATGGGCCTCACCAACGGACCTTATGTACATTGCAATGGGCCATAGCCCATGGGCCTTAAAATACATCACAATGGGCCTAATCACATGGGCCTTATGTGTATCAAATGGGCCACACCAATTGGGCCCCATATGTACATCAAATGGGCCTCAACCCATAGGCCCCCAATACATCTTAATGGGCCTGAACCCATGGGCCCCTAATACATCAAATGGGCCTCGACCCATGGGCCTTACATATATATCAAAGTGGGCCTTAACCATGGGCCACAAATGCATCGAATGACCTCATAACATGTCAAGGTGGGGTCCACTTGGACTATGGATCTGGCTCATTCCCCAACCCCTGATATAAAATGAGCCTTTAAAATGGTTGGGTGGATGGGATGCAGCACATGCATCATGGTGGGTCCCACTGTCATTGGACAGTGTGCATAAAACACATGCATCACCGTGCACCGTCTGCTGAACGATATACATCATGGAGGGTTCCACCATCCACAGCCGTGGATGGTGTGGCATCACATACAGCAATGGTGGGTTCCACATGTGTGGCCCACCATAATGTTTTTCCCCACCATCCAACCTGTTGACAAGGTCACATGGACCTGAGTGAAAGGAAAAACACAAATTTCATCTTGATCCAAAACTTTTGTGGCCCACAAAACAGTTTCAAAGGCAGAAATTTAATATCGTTGTTTCCTGCAGTGTGAGCCACCTGAGTTGTGGATGGAGCTGAAATGTGGAGGGGGCCCACGGCTGGGAGTGGCCCACCTCATGAATGGGTTGCATGACAAATTAACATCAAGGTGAGGCCCACGGCTAGAGCCGTGGGTGGCTATCCGCCCACCCGTCTGTTGCCTGCTGCCTTCTGACACAGCTGTGTTGGCTGCTGTGTTATAAATTTTTATTTTTATTTTTTATTTCAATTTTTTTATGGTTTTCATAGGTGGGGTCTACATCTAGAGAATCCACTCCGTCCAATGGCCCTCCATGGCTCCAGACAAGCAAAACAAGCCCAATATTGGGCATATTTCGGCGTATAAAAATATTAGGGAAGGTTTCAATGGTGAAAACCACCATTTTCTACGGTATGGCCTGCCAGGACCTCAGGTTGACACCATTTTTCGGTTCAACACATAAAATGAGGTTGGGAAAGGAATGGACGGCGTGGATTGGAGACGTACATCATGGTGGGGCCAAAATAAGTGGGCCTCCCCCATTGGCTTGGGACCAAGCTAATATTTGTGTTTTTCATGCACGTCCAGCGTCCCTGGACGCTAGACGGTCTGGGCCTCACACGCACAAGGTGGGCCCTGTTTAGGTGGGCCACCAATGGTGGATGGTATGTGTACTACTCATATAAGGTGGGCTCCACTTGAAAATGGTTTGGATAAAATACATGTTTCAGGGTGGGGTCCATCCAAGTGGGTCATACAACTATGTTATGATCACACATAAAAAATGAAATAGAGAGGGAGAGAGAGAGATAGAGAGTGGGACACACGTGATGGAGGGACCCCGGCACTATGG
This sequence comes from Magnolia sinica, assembly GCF_029962835.1. NCBI lineage: Eukaryota > Viridiplantae > Streptophyta > Magnoliopsida > Magnoliales > Magnoliaceae > Magnolia > Magnolia sinica. Next base: position 61,598,131 of record NC_080587.1, on the reverse strand, counting down.
GCCCTCCCTTGCACTAAATCATACATCAAGTGGGTCCCATTACATATGGGCCCATTAAATCAAAATCCAACAGTGGAGATCCCTTCTCCACTAAATTAGATGGTCTAGATGACCCTAAGTTTGTAAGAAAAATAAACATCATGATGGGGTCCATGGAGAATGGCCCCATCATGGAATGATCATGATGATCCAAGTGGGTCATCGGCTACATCTTAGGGTTCAAAGTGAGATCTCAACCACTGATCAGTTGGCCTCATTAGACCCATCTTAAAAACATTAAAACTACCCTATCAAAGCACCCACCGCTTGATCTTCTTGCTCCTTTGGCTTCCTTAGCTCCTTAGCTTTGATTCCAATGGAGGAGATGAGGTTTAGATGGTTGAGATGGGAGATGAAAGGGTAGGAAATGGGCCACACTTGAAGCTTGGGAGATATGGGGAGAGGCTTGAACGTGTGGATTCTCTCTTACTTGGGAATGAGTTAAAATTGAATGAGAGAGAGACTTGTAAGGGGAGAAAGATGGGTGATGGATGTGTTGATGTGGTGAGTGATGGGTGTAAGAGCCCTTTTTTTACTTTTGTGGCAAATGTTGTAAGAAAAGTATGGGCTTTGTAAGAACTTTTTGACTTTTGGGGCTTGCTTGGGAAAGGGTGAAATGTGATGTGTACTTGACATATACTTGATATGAAGGGATTGATTGATGTGATAAGTCGTAGAGATTCTCTTAGGTTTTGCAACGCGCGACGTTTTCCTCGCACTGAACGCTGGCCCACATCTCCCGACCAGGGTATCGCCTCCGCGCACGAGTCGCGGCATCGGAACCACGGCGATGGCGCGGTCGCTATGGTAAAGGTCTTGGGTTGAGTCGACTCGGGTTGACGGCATGTGAATCAGGGTCGCGCGCAAATACCGGTTAAGGGTCGAAGGTTGCCAGAATTCGACTGGGAAGACCGCGGAAGTCTATGGAACGGTACGGTCTAGGATACGGGGCTTATAGCTTTCTTATGTTGTGGTCCACCTGTGATTTGGATTTGTCTCGTGTTTTGAATCATGCCCTAAAATAAGATGTCAAAATGAATGAACGGAGTCAATAAAGTAGCTACATCAAGGTGAGGCCCATGAAGCTTTAACATTAGCTAGTTGGATGGTGTTGGGCCATTAGCCTAACTGCGTCCCTGCAAAATGCATACATCATGGAGGTCCCACGGAACTCGGGATATCCATGGTGGCAAGTGCCGTATACAATGTGCTTGGCTTGTGGTTCCCTATGCAGCTAAATGTGGCGAGCGAATCAAAAGGGTAATCTCTAGTAGACGTGGTTTGAGTACTACCTTGGCTGAGCCTCTAAGTGGCCATCATAGGGTATGTATTTTATCCACACCGTTCATCAATTTTTTATACAATTTTAAATTATCAATAGATATATCTAAGGATCAAGTGGACCATATAGTGGAGATTAAACACCTACAGTTGAAAACTTCTTGAAAGTCATGGAAGTTTTGGATTAAGCTGATATTTTTATTTTTCCTTTATCCATTATATATAACCTTATGAACTAGTTTGATGGCAAATAAACATCAAGACAGATTCTAAAAAGGTATCAACAGTAGGCATCATTAGCATCGTGACTTCCTGTGGTGGTCCAGTTGAGCTTTTAATATGCTTGGATTTTGGGCTCATGACCAAAAATAATATGGAAAAATGCATGGACCATGTGGATAAAAGCCATACATCATAGTGGCCCCTTCAAGTTGAGCTTGTCCCCAGCTTCGAACAGGGTGGTACCCTATCTGCGTCCATCTTGGGTAGCCCGATGTGATGGGACATGCTTGATTCATGTGATGTTGTCATAGATGAAGAGCACACTGATGTTTTATTTAAACCAACACGATTTAAATGATTTTTAAACTCGCAAGTATACGAATCAGATGCAGATACGGTACGTATTACGAGATCGTTCCCACGAGGACTGGTCGTCACAATTCAAATCTATGATTCTCCTTAACTAATCCAACAAATAATGGAATGAATTACTAGGCACAATTTTATGAAAAACAATTAATTAAGAACAGGGAAGAAAATTCAATCAGAGAGAGAACACTAGGACTTTCGAATCCACTCCTAATTATCCTAACCCTTGTTTTGTCTGTTGATTCACCTTGATCTAGATTGATACCACTTATATAGAGAAAGCACAATCTGTGTCCTTAATCGGGCATATAAACTGTCTAATTCCTTTAAGCAATGCCATGAATGACATATCCCATGTCCTTGGTCGGGCACATGGAATGTACATTCATTAAGGCACCCTGTTTCTTCCTCTATAGGAAACTTGTTCTTGATCAGACACAAGCACCTATAATAAGCATCCAAACAACATCCATATATATACTTTAATCAAATTCATAGATGGAGAAGTATAGAATTTAAACCCATAAAGCCCACTTAGAGAAAGAAACAAATTAATGACAATTCAAAGTAAATCAACCAACACAAGAGCTGATCAAATTAAGGGCTCAGCCCTAGCTGAGAGATTAGTGACCCATAAAATCCATAAAAAATATTAAATAAAATTCATAAAAGAAACGTCAAACCAAACAATCTCTCTCTCTCTTCTTTCTTCTCTTTCTTCTCTCCCTTGCTCCAGATCTGGAATCCCCTGGTTCTGAATCCTTTCCCACGTCCAAAACTCCCCTTTTATAGCTGTTGGATGGCTGGGGTCGGTGGCAGAGTCGTAGAAGGACTCGAAGTGCAATTTTTCGCAGCCGTGATCGGTGGGCCCCACAGAGGCATTTTCTGGAAAATCTACCCCGTCCATTGGGTTCAGGACGAAATTTCAGTCAAGAATAGGTGGTTTTGAAGGTCCATTAGCGCGGCCCACAGAAGAAATCTCAAAAACTCAGTTTTGAACGTCCCGGGGCAGTCTACTTTTGGCTTCTGTACTGCACACGTGTGTACGCATGGGCGAGGAATGTCAACATGGTTTTGAAGCTTTCGAAGCCTTCTACACGATGGACGGATCAAATCTTCCATCTGATCGAAGATGGTGGGCCACAACCGCCCGGAAGTCAGCTCTTCGCGGACGTGCGTAAGCCTTCGCACGTCCGGCGCTGCGATGCTCGGTGGGCCCCACATAAGCGTTTTCGGGGAAATCCACCCCGTCCATTGGATAGAGGACGAGATTTCGTTCAAAGATGGATGGTTTTGAACTTGCGTGGACGCGGCCCAAAGAAGGAATCATGCTGTTTTCGTTCTGGACGTCATGGGGCAGCTTGCTTGTGTCCTCTGTACCGAACACGTGTGCACGTATGGGAGTGGAACATCAGCATGGTTTTGTAGTTCTCGAACCCATCTACACGATGGACGGCTCGGATCGGCCGTACGTGTTACCGGTGGGGCCCACAGCGGTCCGTAAAAAACGCCTTTCCGCCCGTTGCGGCGCTGGAAACGGAAAATTCCGTTTTTTGAAGGGATGAAGTCGGGTCAGCGCTGCTGACCGACTTATGCTCGTTCGGTGCACATGCAGTGCACATGTGCACCATGCACATGTCACCCAAGGTGGGGTCCACTGTGATACTTTTGAGAAATCTGCACCGTCCATCCTTTTTATCATATTATTTTCACCGTCAGGACCAAAATTAATGTATATCCAGATATCCAGCGGGCCCCACTTAATGAATTAAGGGGCTGATCTGGCCGTTAGACCACTTCCCGAGATCTTCAATGGCTGAAATTTAATATGTACGGTTAAATTATGGTCCCCATCACGTGTATGAAGTTTCGAGTTGATCGGATGGCGGGAAACATGTGATCTTGCATTCTGGACCCTTTTCGAACCCCTTTTGCCTTGCTTTCCTCAATCCCAGGCGTGTAAAATCTTCACTATTGGTTTTCTGGAGTCCATCCCGTGCTCTGGTAATTTTGGAGTGCCAAATCCATGTTCTTAACATCATCTTTCAGTTAACGCTCCTGACTTCATCCTGTAACAAAAATACAATTAAAATACTCCATTAAGCATTATCATATACGTAAAATCTGGTAATTACCAAAAACTTGATATTTGACCCTGATCACAACCCCCAACCAGCATTTTGCTAGTCCCGAGCAAAGTATGCGAAAAATAATTTTAGAAATAAAAGATGATTCCTGTAACTCAAGTAACTTGTGAACAGACAGCTGAGATGTGAAAATTCTAAGATTCATGAATGGTAAGTAGAATTTTCTCCTGAAATCAAGCTCACAGTAAACTTCATAATCGAGTTCAACATATTAATCCATTAATTAGAACATTTCTGAACATCGAGCTCCATGAATGTAAAGTGTAGTCTCGACTTACAAACATGAAGAGATCCAATTGTCAATCTCATGATATCATTGGTAATTTGTGACAACCAAGCTTGAAACCAACACTTATCTCACAGATTAATTTTTAATTTTACCAGCCTTTGATTTTCTTTATGAGCATTAACGCAAATGAGGGGAATCAAATTCTTACCTATAGGGAGCAAACCGATGGCGAAAACTCGTCGCCTCATTTTTTATAAGTCAACTATGGAGAATCAAATCTATACCTATAGGGAGCAAACCTATGGTGAAGATTATGTGACTTAGCCTTTTAATTCTTCTTTTTACCAAGTTAATCATTCGGTTATCGAAAACTTAATGTGCAAGCAAGATGTGATATGTGAAATCATGACTCAATCAATGTTTACAACGTCTAATCATGGATTAACAAATCAAAATGGACTGTGAAATCAAGCAGATGGCCGAATCCAAGAGTCATTAGTTACCAACATCATGTAGCTTATAATGGTAAAATCACAACTATCCTTCAAAATCACTTTGAATTCAATAGAAATTCAGAAAAAATTTAAAATTTTCACAAATTTTGCTCAAGACCAAGAAAATACTGATTAGGTAACCTAATCTCCCACCCCCAACCTAAAATCTACATTGTCCTCAATGTAAAAGAAATAATCATGCGATGCACATGGGACAACGAATAATAAAAGAGAAATGAGGGAAAGATAGTACCTGGACGGAGAATCAAGAGGCTTCCCAAAATTATCAATGTAAGAGCAAGTTAGGGCAAGAGAGAAATTAACAGAAGCGAAAATAACAAAAAGAAAAAGAAAAGAAGATCCTACCTATACCACTTTCGCAGGTGCTCTCGATTGCATTTAGCGCATGCAACAAGCCTTTAAACCCCTAGGTTACCCCTAGTGGACGAGTTGTAGTCTTGTGAGGGTTTGCGGTAATGTTACCCACAAACATTGAAGTAACTAACTAGAAAAATGAAAATGAATGAAATAAAAGCAATACAATAAAGCAAAAGGCGGGTTGCCTCTCATGAGCGCTAAGTTTAACGTCTTCGGCCAGACAAGAACGGACCATGAATGAAATAATCTTTATAACCGGGTCCGCCAAAGAAATTACCTCAACACTTTCATTAACCGATCCTAGGATAAGTGATGTGAGTTCCCATGAACTGTGCTATCTGAAATAAGGCAACTGACACTGTCGTCAAATAATTTAAGGACTTCTGCTCGAACGACTTCTTCTATGTTAGGATCACGCTTCCTTTGCATGTTATGCGACATTACCACAGCATGATCCATCCATGCAGGGGGCATACTCCCTGGATTTTTTCTATCTTCCGTTCAATTGCTGCCTTATATGCTCTAAGAACATTAAGCAGCCTGCTCGCCTTTGTCTTCTCAGAGTTACAAGCTGTGCTGTCAGGAAGAGTCTCAGAGGGATGAAGAGGTTCCACTTTCGCTCTCCATTTTTCAGTCTCCAATATAGGAGTAGAGTCGAGCAATGCATTGACTTCATGGATGGGACTATCAATGTCAAAATCCATGCCCGATTGTGCTAAGCAGGTCTCAAGAGAATCTTCAAAAGATGTACGGAAGGAGTCCTGCACAAGGCTCTCGATCATGTCCACTTCAAATATGTCATCCAAATCTGAGGGTTGTTGTCCTGCATTAAAAACATTGAGTTTAATATTCATGTTACCAAAGGACAATTTCATAACTCCATTCTTGTAATTGATAATAGCATTAGATGTGGCAAAAAATGGACGACCCAAAATGACTGGGATCTGACTATGAAGATTCTGGACAGGCTGAGTATCTATAACTATGAAATCCACTGGAAAATAAAATTTATCAACCTGGATTAACACATCTTCAATAACACCCCGGGGCACCTTGATAGATCTATCGGCTAGTTGTAATGTTACCTTAGTCGGTTTCAACTCACCAAGTCCTAGCTGCTCATAAACCGAATATGGTAACAAATTGACACTCGCCCCTAAATCAAGTAATGCCTTCCCGATCTTATGATCTCCTATGCCACAAGAAATGGTGGGAGCTCCTGGATCCCTAAATTTAGGAGGGGTGTTATGTTGAATCATGGAGCTGAGCTGCTCTGCAAGGAAGACTTTCTTATGAACATTCTGCTTACGCTTTTGAGTGCATAAATCTTTAAGAAACTTAGCGTAAGCAGGGACTTGCTTGATAGCGTCAAGCAACGGGATGTTGACTTGCACTTTTTGAAACACATCCAAGATTTCATCAAAGTTATTTCTTTTCTTTGTTGGTGCCAGACGTTGAGGAAAGGGTGCTTTGGGCACATAAGGTGGCACATTAGTGGCTCTTGGAGAGTCAGAGAGCTTTTGGACTTTGGATGCATTGGTATGGCTCTCTGCTTCATCTTGATCTTTTGTTTTAGAATTTGATTCATCCCCAGGCATCTCTATTCTGTTATCAATCTGCTTGCCTGACCTAAGGGTAGTGATCGATTTGGCCTGTTCATGATATTGCCCTTGGTTGGAATTAGAGCCAATCTCATACTGTCCCTTTGGATTAGCCTCAGGTTGGCTAGGGAGCTTGCCCTTCTCTCTCTCACTCAATGTGGCAGCTAGTTGACCCATTTGTGCTTCCAGCTTGGCAATGGATTGTGCATTTGCATGTAAGCTTTGCTGGTTGGCCAGTAAGGTTTGTTGGGTGTCTTTTTGGAATTGGAGAGAACTCTGCATGAAAAGATGGAGTGTATCCTCAAGAGATGGTTTCCTTGATTGTGTAGGCAGTTGTTGATATTGTGGAAACTGTTGAGGTTGTTGACTGCCAACTTGGAGGTGCGGTTGCATGGGAGGATTTCCAGATGGTCCTCCTTGTTGTGGTCCTTTTGCCCAAGAGAAATTTGGATGTCTAGCCCACCCTGGGTTGTATGTGTTCGAGTAAGGATCATTCCCAGATTTTTGAAAAGTGTTCATAGCATGAACTTGTTCAGAGAGAAGTTCTGGGAATACTGCACTAGATGGACAAGACTGCATAGGATGGGCAGGACTAGAACATGTGGCATATGCCTCGACTTGAGCTGTTTGTGGTGGTCCACTATTTAATACCAGAGCATCAACTTTCTTTGTCAGGTTATCAAGCTTGGCGCTCAGCTCTGGCATGACTCCTATCTCATATATACCACCTCTCTTTTGTGGTTGGGGACTTCTGTCACCTCTATTTGAATAATCCCATTGCTGGGAATTTTCGCACAAGGTTTCAAAGAAGTTCCACGCTTCGACATCACTTTTGGTCATGAATGACCCTCCACTGGTGGCATCAACCATGCGACGGTTCTGTGGTGTCAGACCGTCATAGAAGTATTGAACTTGTTGCCACTTCTCAAAACCATGGTGAGGACATTTAAGAAGCAAGTCCTTCCATCTTTCCCAACATTCATGAAAGTGCTCGCCCTCTTTTTGTGTGAAGTTAGTAATTTCTCTACGGAGGGCATTGGTTTTGTGAACGGGGAAGAACTTGTTTAAGAACTTCTTAGACAGTTGGTCCCATGTAGTGATAGATCCAACTTCTAGAGAATTCAACCATGCTTTCGCCTTATCCTTCAAAGAAAAAGGAAACCGGCGTCGGCGGATCGAATCGTCTGAGAAGTTTTGGAACTTAAAGGTGGAGCAAATGTTTAAGAATTCTTTCACATGATGATATGGGTCCTCCTTGTCCAATCCATAAAAGGATGGCAACAATTGTATGACTCCAGGTTTAAGTTCAAAGTGTGCTGCCGTAGTAATTGGCAACACTATGCATGAAGGCGCATTAAATTGGACAGGAGCTGAATAATCTTTGAGAGCTTTAACTTCAGTCTCATTCGCCATTTCAACAGGATTATTTCTCAATCGTTCACGAATTGTTCTTTCAATCTCAGGATCAAACGGTGCTAGTTCTATATTGAGAGATCTACGTCCTAGCATAAACTATGCTATCAATATAAGAAAGAAAACTAAACTAAGATGCAACCTAAGATGAATAAAACTAAAGGAAAAAGTTATGAATTCCTAAAAACAAGAGAAAGCTATGGAAACGAGAATTGGAAAGAAGAACCCGAGAAAAGGAGATGATGAATGTCTGAAGATTTGAGAGCTCCTCCTTTTGAAGACAATGTTATTTAGCAGCTTCCTTCCTCAATTCCTGTAAACAAAAAGAAAACAAAAATAAATTAAATTTACTAAAATAATGCTGGAAAAAAAATCCTAAGCAACGGTTAATTTCTAAAAAAAAAGAAAGTTTGTAATCTTAGAAATAAAAACTAAGTTAGTTTCTAAAAAGGGAAAAAAATTTCTAAAACTAGAAAATAGAAAGTTACTTGAAAGAAGAATCAGAATCTAGAATTGGAAAATAGGAAATTTCTAAAAATAAAATAAAATAGCCTAGAAATAGAAACTTTCTAAAAAAAATAAAACCTTAATTCTAAAAATAAAAATTAGAAAAAAAATAGAAAATTTGGAAAGAGATTATCAAATTAGTAGTTTATGTCAGGTCCCTACAAAACAGGCAATAGGTTAGTTTCTAAAAAAAATTTAACCTAAAGTTAGTAAAAAAAAACCTAAGACTATGAATTATGATAAGAGAGAATCCTAAATCTAACTAGTCGAAGGCTAACCAAAAACTTGATGTTTTATTTAAACCAACACGATTTAAATGATTTTTAAACTCGCAAGTATACGAATCAGATGCAGATACGGTACGTATTACGAGATCGTTCCCACGAGGACTGGTCGTCACAATTCAAATCTATGATTCTCCTTAACTAATCCAACAAATAATGGAATGAATTACTAGGCACAATTTTATGAAAAACAATTAATTAAGAACAGGGAAGAAAATTCAATCAGAGAGAGAACACTAGGACTTTCGAATCTACTCCTAATTATCCTAACCCTTGTTTTGTCTGTTGATTCACCTTGATCTAGATTGATACCACTTATATAGAGAAAGCACAATCTGTGTCCTTAATCGGGCATATAAACTGTCTAATTCCTTTAAGCAATGCCATGAATGACATATCCCATGTCCTTGGTCGGGCACATGGAATGTACATTCATTAAGGCACCCTGTTTCTTCCTCTATAGGAAACTTGTTCTTGATCAGACACAAGCACCTATAATAAGCATCCAAACAACATCCATATATATACTTTAATCAAATTCATAGATGGAGAAGTATAGAATTTAAACCCATAAAGCCCACTTAGAGAAAGAAACAAATTAATGACAATTCAAAGTAAATCAACCAACACAAGAGCTGATCAAATTAAGGGCTTCATCTCAGCCCTAGCTGAGAGATTAGTGACCCATAAAATCCATAAAAAATATTAAATAAAATTCATAAAAGAAACGTCAAACCAAACAATCTCTCTCTCTCTTCTTTCTTCTCTTTCTTCTCTCCCTTGCTCCAGATCTGGAATCCCCTGGTTCTGAATCCTTTCCCACGTCCAAAACTCCCCTTTTATAGCTGTTGGATGGCTGGGGTCGGTGGCAGAGTCGTAGAAGGACTCGAAGTGCAATTTTTCGCAGCCGTGATCGGTGGGCCCCACAGAGGCATTTTCTGGAAAATCTACCCCGTCCATTGGGTTCAGGACGAAATTTCAGTCAAGAATTGGTGGTTTTGAAGGTCCATTAGCGCGGCACACAGAAGAACTCTCAAAAAACTCGGTTTTGAATGTCCCGGGGCAGTCTATTTGTATCGCACACGTGTGTACGCATGGGCGAGGAATGTCAACATGGTTTTGAAGCTTTCAAGCCTTCTACACGATGGACGGATCAAATCTTCCATCCGATCGAAGATGGTGGGCCACAACCGCCGGAAGTCGCTCTTCGCGGACGTGCGTAAGCCTTCGCACGTCCGGCGCTGCGATGCTTGGTGGGCCCCACATAAGCGTTTTCGGGGAAATCCACCCCGTCCATTGGATAGAGGACGAGATTTCGTTCAAAGATGGATGGTTTTGAACTTGCGTGGACGCGGCTCAAAGAAGGAATCATGCTGTTTTCATTCTGGACGTCATGGGGCAGCTTGCTTGTGTCCTCTGTACCGAACACGTGTGCACGTATGGGAGTGGAACATCAGCATGGTTTTGTAGTTCTCGAACCCATCTACACGATGGACGGCTCGGATCGGCCGTACGTGTTACCGGTGGGGCCCACAGCGGTCCGTAAAAACGCCTTTCCGCCCGTTGCGGCGCTGGAAACGGAAAATTCCGTTTTTTTGAAGGGATGAAGTCGGGTCAGCGCTGCTGACCGACTTATGCTCGTTCGGTGCACATGCAGTGCACATGTGCACCATGCACATATCACCCAAGGTGGGGTCCACTGTGATACTTTTGAGAAATCTGCACCGTCCATCCTTTTTATCATATTATTTCCACCGTCAGGACCAAAATTAATGTATATCCAGATATCCAGCGGGCCCCACTTAATGAATTAAGGGGCTGATCTGGCCGTTAGACCACTTCCCGAGATCTTCAATGGCTGAAATTTAATATGTACCGTTAAATTATGGTCCCCATCACGTGTATGAAGTTTCGAGTTGATCGGATGGCGGGAAACATGTGATCTTGCATTCTGGACCCTTTTCGAACCCCTTTTGCCTTGCTTTCCTCAATCCCAGGCGTGTAAAATCTTCACTATTGGTTTTCTGGAGTCCATCCCGTGCTCTGGTAATTTTGGAGTGCCAAATCCATGTTCTTAACATCATCTTTCAGTTAACGCTCCTGACTTCATCCTGTAACAAAAATAAATTAAAATACTCCATTAAGCATTATCATATACGTAAAATCTGGTAATTACTGGGGTCTGATATGCAATATTTGACCCTGATCACACACAAAACATGTTTGAAACTTGGTAGAGTATGTGGTCCACCAAGTTCCATCACTAGCACATGACTTAATCAAATACTGTTCAGCTTTGGGTCAGGTCACCACCAGGGCATGATTAGAGACGGATGGTCAAGGGCTCTATGGGTTCCACCATGATGCATGTGTTTTATCCATATTGTCCATATATTTTGATGGATCATATCATTTTAGCATATGGGCATCGAAAGGAGGCAAATTGAAGGCTTGAGTGGACCATATCATAGGAAGCAATGGTGATAATGACACCCACAGTTAAAACCTTCTTAAGGCCCACTGTAATGTTTATTTGTTAACCAACTTGTTGACCAGCTTAAAAAGACCTAGATGAAGGGAAAACATAAATATTAGTTGTCTAAAACTTATCCAACCTTCGAGAGGTTTTCAATGGTAGGAGTTCCATCCCACTATTATTGTGTGGTGTGGTGTTGTTTCATCCCCACTATTTTGTGTGGTTTGGTATGAAATTTCTCTCCTTTTTTAAATCATGGCTTAAATTAATTTGTTGAAATAGATGAATAACATGGATAAAACATATGTCAAGGTGTACACCACAAAGCCTCTGCTAGGACTGTCATTTTGTAGCTAGGTCTAGCAAGGAAGTACAAATGCCAGAATGATTGATTAGTGACCCCTTAATGCCAAGGTAGGTATTGGTAATTGTTCTAAAAGTTACATGGCCCCGTTGTATTATATTTCAAGTCATCATCGGAAAATTACATATGTGGGTTACACGTGGCATTATATAAGAAATAGGAGGCCAATAAAAATATCTTTAAGATATTTGGAGTGCTTTTTCAAAAGTCATAACTTTGGTAATTTCAATTTTAAAAGTCAATGGATAATTGATGAAGTGATACAGTTGAGTTATCCAAAGTTTTATGAGCTAAGAAAGAAAAGCGGTTGAGCACATCGAGGTACTAAAAGCAACCGAGAGACATAGAATTTGGCCCATATAAGAAGAACAGTCACAAAAGGGAAACATAAACAAAAAGAAATATCTAAATAAAGACTTTTCAACTACTGTAACCATTAAAGTAATGGAAGAAGGATTCAGAAGAACAAGCTATAATAGAACTCTATAAATAATTGAGGAATTCAACAGAGCAAAAACCCAACAACAACCAATCATCTACAAATCAAATCAAACAAATCATTTTTTTATTATTATCTTAGCTTATCCTAGTAGTGATAATCAACTAGTGGTAATTCTTAGCTATAGTCTTTAATTACAATCCAAATCTATGCTTATACATTGGAGTTGTTCTTTATCCAACATCACGTAGTTCTTTCAAGAGATGCATTCTTGCGGTTGCTCTTAGTGACCGATTGTGAGTATTTTCTTTTATTTGATTGCACTGGTATTATAAAAAGTCTTTTATTGTGGAAGGTACAAAGTAACCCATCTTTGAATGAATAACCCCACCCTCCGATTATCACCTAATCATTATAAAATTTTGCAAGTGGCTAAGTAAGCAACCAATCTTCTCATAATATGGTCATATACATTCATATTGGATGTATCTGCTTATTTCGGCACTTGGGTTCGAAGTTCATCAGGTTGGATCGAGCCGCTTTATTAATTTGGTCATGCCTGCGTGTACTACATGTGACGGGAAACAAAGCCCTAAACATTTTTGACACGCTTGGTGGGACTATAAACTACTAGGTTACTATAAATATTCTTTATGCATTGTTGAGACTCAAATAATGCATAATTTCTCCCATTATATCTTGGTTTTATGAACATGAATCAACTTAATGTTCTATTGTACTCATGTATGTGTTGCAAGGTGAATTTAAGAGCTTGGATTGAAAAGGATGCTAAAAGCATAGATTTGATACTCAAGTATTATCAAGGCAAAGGATGGATCTTAGGAGACGAAGATTGAAGAATTCATATGCTAAATATCTAAGAAAACCAAGTGAGGAATAAAAAGAATCAAAGATTTGAAGTGAAGAATCCTGAAATCGTCCTAAAAAGTGTCTTTTGAAGCTCTGAAGTCTATTTTGGAAAACTGCGCAAAGTGAAGTCAGTTTTAACAAACTGTGTAGCAAGAAGTCTATTTTTGAAAATTGTGTAAATTTGAGGCAGTTTCTAGAGTTTTCCAACTTTGTACAAAAATTAGAGTTCCCCGTTTATAAATAGGGCTTCCTAGGGCATTCCTAAGCATCATTAAAAGCTTCCAAGAGCAAGATTTAGAGTTTTTAAGGGTTTTCAATTTTATTTAAGTTTTATAAATTATTTTTTTCTTTTATATTTTTTCTATTTGCATTTATTTCTTTCTTGTTGCTTTCTTTCTCTATTTTAATTATGTTTTTCTAAGTTCCTTCTAACCCAAGCTAGAAGGGAAGCATATGGGTTTAATAATTCTTTAAGTTACGATTATTGATTGCTTTAATGATGAGAAGAATGGTGTATGCATGTTATCTATTATTTAGGTTTAGTTTTTTTATCCTAATGTGAGATCCATATGTTTCCATCATATGAGATCCACATTGATGGATAGGTTTACCCTATATCAATTAGATTTCCTAGATATGAGAGGTTCTCAACTTGTTATATTTCTTTGATTTTCATTATCTCATTGATATTGAATTCTTAAAATCATTGGTGCTTAAGAATATATATCAATGGTGGAAATCCATGATTTTTTAATTTTTTATATCATTTATTAAAATATTTAAACTGTTTTATTTTTCGATTAGGCTAACCATAGTGCTCATATCCTAGTTGTGTTATCCAAGTCATTATGATTTTGGAACATTAACCTATGTGTGGAAATTTGAAGCTTGGGTGTTATTTTAATTCAGTTGAATTACACCCATTCAAAAATTCCAAAATTAAATCATTAGTTTAGTTTTTATTACTTAGTTTGTTTTGCATTTGACTTTCTCTTTCTCGCAATTCATGTCCCTGTGGGATCGTCCATGTATTTACGGGATACTACTTACGAACCTCTGCACTTGGAGGCAAGCAATCAAGTTTTTGGCGCCATTGCCGGGGAGAGACTTAGATAGATTAGATCTATACAAATTAGCTAAGGTAAGTTCTTTTCTAAGGTAAGTTCTCTTCTAAACCCTCTAAATTTTTTGTAGATTTTCTTTTTTCCTTTGAAAGTAAATTCAGTTGGGTATTTCAAGCACTAACTATGACATGAGGTTGCCCAGCTTGGGATTTTATCACCCAAGTGCTATAGTTGTCTTACAGTTGCTATTTGATCACAAAGATCATCCGCTGAATTTATTTTCCAGATTAGTATAGTTTAATTTCTGTATTAGTTTTACTTTTATTGATTTATTTTTTATTTTTACTTTATAGTTTGAACTCTCATGGTTGGTCCTGTCGCCTAGGTTATTGATTTATTTTTGCTTTGTGGATTGAACCTTCATGGTCGGCCCTGTCGCCTATGTTGTGGATTTATTTTTGCTTTGTGGATTGAACCCTCAGGGTCGGCCTTGCCACCTGGGTTGTTGATTTATTTTTACTTTGTGGATTAAACCCTCATGGTTCGCCTGCCTCCTGGGTTGTTGATTTATTTTTCTTTGTGGATTGAACCCTCATGGTCGGCCCTGCCACCTGGGTTGTTGGTTAAATTTTTATTTTTATTTTAAGTATCATACTTGCTATTTGAATTAGTGGTATTTGTTATGTCATGTGGATGGTTTATGTCCCATTGGAGTAGGAATTAAAAAAATTGACTCTCCTCCAAAGGTGGACTAATTTCATGCCTTGATCATTCACTTAGAAGAGGCACTCAACATCACTTGGATTCCATGGCAGACCTAATTGATAATCCAAACCCAAATCTATCAAATCCAACTATAAATCAAAACAGAGAAAATCAACATAATCCTCCTCTTAAGGATGAAAACGAAGTTCATAGGAATGTTTTAAACCAACCACGGACTTTACATGAACATTTACACCCTGAGAGATCAACTTTACCATCTTGCATAGTGTTCCCTGCTCACATAGGGAACATTAATTTTAAACCAAGTGTGATTCAATTGATTCTTAAATTTCATGGCTTAGATTCTGAAAGCCCCTACTTGCACATCAAGGACTTTGAGGAAGTAATTGCAACATTACAAGTAAACAATAGCAATAGGGATGCACTTAAGCTTAGGTTATTCTCATTTTCTCTAAAGGATCGGGCCAAGGCATGACTCAACTCTCTAAGACCTAATACCATCACTACATGGCAAGCTTTAAGTAGAGAGTTTTTGAAAAAATTCTTTCCTGAGCACAAAACAAATGCACTTAAACATGAAACCATGCGTTCTCCCAAAAGGGGAATGAACTATTTTTCTAAGCTTGGGAGTGCTTCAAAGACCTTCTACTTACTTGTCTGCATCATGGTTATGAACCATGGCACATGATTGATGTGTTCCGAAAGGGGCTCACCATGGATACCCATCAGTTCATAGAGATGATGTGTGGTGGAACCTTTCTTGACAAGGATCAAATCAGTCTTGGGATTTTCTAGATATGTTAGCGGAGAATATGTAAACATAGGATGTCTCTGCTAAACCAGACCAAACTAGACCCATTCCTATAGAGAAAGCGGGGATGTATGTCCTAAGAGAGGAAGACGACCTTAATGTAAAATTCGTTGCATTGGTTAGAAAGGTCGAAGCCTTAGAAATTAGGAAGGTTGATATAGTTATAGAAACACTTCCTTAGGTAATTTTTGTAGCATTTGTGGTGGTGCAGACCATGACACAAAGGATTGTCCAATAATCTCAATTGTACAAAATATCACACATGAGCATGGGCAAGCAAATGCTATAAATAATTACCAAAGGTCAGTTATGCAACTAATGAGAAACACATATAATACAAATTATCGTAACCATTCTAATTTTAATTGGAAGAATGGACCACAAATTAATGCGCCCAATGCACTTTAAATGACTCCACAAAATATTTTCTTTGGGGCACCTAATAATGCACCCTATATGTCCCCACCAAAGCAATCATCTATGGAGGATAAATTGACCGCATTCATGAACTCTTAAGCTCAAATGAATTAGTATTTAATCCAATCAAATCAGGAATTAAAGATGGTCATGGCTAAGATTGAGACTCAACTAAATGCTAGGGAAAAAGGCATCCTTCCTTCTCAACCTGTGTCAAACCCTAGAAGCACACATTTCATTGGAGACTTAAATCCAAGTAAGCTACATTATGAACAAGCTAAGACCATCATTACCTTGAGAAGTGGAAAAAAGGTCGATAACAAGATAATGCAACTGGTAAAAATACCGAAGGATGAGCTACCATCTCAAGAGAATAATGAACCGGCTATAGTTCAAGAGCCACAAAAATAAAAGAATAAAGAGACTAAGTTATATGAGCTTCCAGTTTCATTCCCATCTAGACTTAGGAATCCGACTGTCCCCATGAAATATCAAGAGGTGTTGGATGTACTCCAAAAGGTTACTGTCAATATTCCACTACTTGATGCCATTAGACAAATTCCATCATATGCTAAATATCTCAAGGATTGTACACTGTAAAGAGGAAATTGAATGTGCACAAAAAGGCCTTCCTTACTGAGAAAGTGAGCGCTATCATTTAACAAAGGGCCGTACCAAATACAAAGATCCCGGAAGTCCCACTATTCCTTGTATTATTGGGAATTTCCAAATTGAGCATGCTTTGCTAGATTTGGGTGCAAGTGTTAACTTAGTACCTTATTCGGTTTATAAACAAATGGGGTTAAGCGAGCTTAAACCAACCATGATTACACTCTAACTTGCTAACCGCTTCATTAAGGTACTAAGGAAAATTTTAGAGGACTTGCTGGTTCAAGTGGAGAAATTCTACTTCCCCGTAGATTTTATTGTACTAGACACTGAACCATGTGTAAATGCTAGCGCTCAAGTTCTCATCATTTTAGGCCGCCCATTCCTAGCAACTTCAAATGCAATCATAAATTGCAAGAATGGAATAATGAACTTGTCTTTTGGTAACATGACTTTAGAACTAAATATTTTTAATCTATGTAAGTAGGCCACTGATAATAATGAGATCCATGAGCTGAATTTCATGGACTACTTGATAGAAGAAGAGGAATTGGAACCTAATCTGACTAAGGAATTGATTCAAGTCTTTGGGGACTTAAAAAATTCTGATTTAGAAAAAGTGCTTGCTGAAATTTGTGATGATAATGAGAGCACTACCACCTAAGACATTGGTATGTACCAATGGAGACCACGCACTCAAATCCTATCTATCGAGGACTCACAACCTTTGCCATCACCAACCAATGTTCCAAAGCTTGATTTAAAACCACTACCAAATGAGCTTAAGTATGTATAGTTAGGTGAAAATAAAACTTATCCTATGGTGATCTCTGAAAGTGTCGTAGTTTGTCAATTAGCGTGAGTGTTGAGTTAGCAAGACAAGTGAGCCCCATATGAAGATTGTTCAAGCGTCTGCCTCAACTGGATGTGTGCCCCAACTCGCCAAAGGTAAATCTTAGCCTCACATCTTATGTCCCAAAACACCGGATATATAAAACTCTTAAAATTGGATAGAACATCTTAAGGTTTTAGGTGAGAAAACTAATTTACAAAATTAAGAAAATCTTTAAGTTTTCTGCCTTTGACAATTTATTGACATGTGGTTTGCTGAAATCGAACCCTGTTATCGATGTCCTCGAAACTTACTCGATAATATCGAATTGAGGACTTCTGATGTCCAGCAACTACAAAGAACTCTGGACTGAATTATCGAGGAATCGATGGACTATTCGATATCATCAGATTTTGAATCTCGAGTCCATCGAGACGTCTCGATAAAATCGACATCTGGTCAGTTGTGTCCAATATACTGCTAAGGCAAAATATGTGATTCTCGATATATCGAAGAGTGCCTCGATATCCTCAAAATTTAAATCTTGATGATATCGATAGACCTTCGATAATATCGGATTGGGACACTAAACTACCCAACAAGTTTTCAGGTAAAATATTTCACATATCGAGGATCACTCGATAAAATCGATATTCAAATATCAATCATATCGATACGAGGTCGATGTCATTGAAACTGGACAAAAATTGTCCAGCAAGCTTATAGGAAAATTCTTAAAATTTTTGATGAATCAACACCGTCATCAATACCATCGATATTCAAATTCCAATGATCGAAGGATCCTCGATCATATCATATACCTGATAAGTTTCAAAGGCATCTGCTCTCTCATTTTTAAATGTCGAGGAATCGAACCTCGTTTCGATGAAATCGGAGTTCGAAATCCGATGACATCGAAGCATGTTCGATCCCCTTGTCCTGTTGGTAAAAAGGGTCAAAAGCATTTGACAGTTTGAGTTCGTATCATCGAGCGGCCATTCAATATTATCAAGAGTATACGCTCGATGATATCGAACCCGGCTCGATGATATCGAACTCTATTAAAAATATGACTATTTTATATCCATTGGAACTTTTTGCTTATTTAATGAGAGCTTACCTTTGGTTGTTTGTAGAGAAAATAGAGAGTACTTTTAAGTGTTTAAATCCAAATCATATACCCTAAGTCTTTTCTTTCGTGGGAGTTCATCCTCTAATCCACCCTCATCATTGATATTCAATAGTGGATTGGGGAATGAACTTCCGTATTCAAGGATCCTACAACTACTACCTTAATGGCAAATCATTAAGCTGGGATACCTTGAATGCATAGATGATCAGAATCGCTCTGTCTCCTTTATAGAAAAATATTTAATAGAGTAGGATTCCATCATAACCTTGACCCAACTCGGTACCTTACATTAGAACATCATCTGAGTAGTGGTTCAAGGGAGCTGAAGATTCTTAGTCATCAAAGGAAGAGATCTTCATCAACATGCTTAATGGGGCTCATCAACTTATCTGTAAGTCATTATAGTCCAGAGAGCCATTGTGATCATTCCTTTCGTATGATTGGGTCAAAGGTGCTTCTCACCCCTTTTAAGTCCTCATAGGAGGCCTTCGACAGGAGTGTACGTGGGGGTGCTTTGTGTTGACCCTTGCTCTATGGAGAGCATAAACTGTTAGGTCCTTGTGTAGGTCCTTGACCTGTGTGCTCTAAAACCTGGGTGCTATGTGTTGACCCTTGCTCATGAGAGCATAAACTAGTAGGTTCCTTGTGTGGATCCTTGGCCTGTGTGGCCTAAAATTTAGGTGTTGTGTGTTGACCCTTGCTCCTGTGTGGGGCATAAACTTGTGTCATGTAGACACGTTAGAGTAAGCCTAGTGTAGGTTATACTAGTTTGAGGTGAACCTAATTTGAAACCTCCGTTAGTGAGATCCGGTACACTCAAGGGTTGAGTGCGTCTGCCGAAAGTGGAGTAGACACGTAGTCGAACCACTATAAAAATGACTGTGTTTGAAATTGTTATTTACTTGTACTATTTATGTGATTTCTTCGATTGTTTTCATATTGCATATGCACATGATTTTTTGGAACTAAGTAGAATCACACCTCACACACAGTCACATCCATCATGAACTATGTTATGCATCTTGTTTATCTTTTGAATAGTTTTGTGATTGAATCCTCTATTTGGCTTAGAAGCCATTAGAGTTATTTTGAAGAAATCCTGATACTTGCATATTTATTCAGGATAGGGTTGATAAGTTTTAAATTATCATAAAATATTAAAAAGTCTTATTCACCCCCCTCTAGGATATCTTGGCATATTCCTACTTCAACTTAAGCGGTCATTACCGCAATTTCAATCTCTTCATTTTTAGACAAGGATCAAGAGATTAAAGTATTGAATCTTCTAAGGGACCATAAAGGAGCCTTAGGCTGGACCATTTCTGACATCAAGGGTATAAGCTCTTCCATATGCACCCATCGAATCCACCTTAATGAGGACGCCAAACCAATTTGACAACCTTAAAGGCATCTTAATCCAAACATGATGGAAGTTGTAAAAATTGAGGTAATCAAATTATTGGATGTGGAAATCACCTACCCAATATCCGATAGTGTTTATGTGAGTCCAACTCAAGTAGTCCTAAAAAAATCCAGAATAACTATTATGTAGAATTCTAATAATGAATTCATACTAACACGTGTCACCACCGGTTGACATGTTTACATTGACTATAGAAAATTGAACTAGGTCACAAAGAAGGACCATTTCCCTCTACCATTCAATGATCAAGTTTTAGAGAGGGTAGCAGGTCACCCCTTCTATAGTTTTCTTGATAGATATTTTGTATATAACCAAATAGAGATAGCCATGGAAGACCAAGAGAAAACCACGTTCACTTGTCCATTTAGCATGTTTGCTTTCAAATGGACGTCATTTGGGTTGTATAATGCCCCAACAATTTTGCAACGGTGTATGTTAAGTATTTTTTTCAAATATGGTTAGGAAGTTTCTTGAGGTTTTCATGGACGACTTCTTTGTATTTGAGAGTAGTTTTGAGGAATGCTCAACAATTTATCTCCTGTCTTATGTAGGTGTGAAGAGAAGCACCTTGTCTTAAATTGGGAGAAATGTCATTCATAATTCAAAAGGGAATTGTTTTGGGCCATGTTATCTTCAAAAATGGAATTGAGGTGGATCACTTAAAACTCGACATTATAGCTAATCAACCGCTCCCTCGAACTGTTAGAGATATTAGGTCACTTCTAAGGCACACTGGTTTCTATAGAAGATTCATTAAGGACTTTAGTGTCATTACTAGGTCGTGTAACAACTTTGGCAAGCATCAAACATTCTTGGTACGTCTAATGGGACATAAGTACAATTACCGATGCAGTAATTTCTAGGAATTATGAGCCGAAAGAGTGGTCGTAATACTTCAACCACCACTGCTAATGTTGTTCTAATCAATGAGCCTCCTTCTCACGAGAATGAGTTGTAATTTCAATAGGTGCTTAAGCAAGAAAATCTACCACCTAGTTTGGTGCCTATTCCACTAAATATAAATAGACTATCGATATCCCAAGTTGAACCTCTTGAGATTATGTTAGCTGGGATGGTTGATATGCAAAGGAGGATTCAGCATATCGCAGAATTGTCGCGAGTTCCAGTTGAACACTCACGAGCTTAGACTGAAGCCTTTAATAGGTGGATGGTTGGACATACCGAAAGCATGAATCGGTTGGTGGCTTTGTTTGCTGAAAGAGCACTTATTGCACCTCAGCAACAGGTCGATACTAGTTTGAGCATCTGACACCTGTACTATTAGCCCAGCCAATGCCACAAACACTTTCTTTATGGTGAAATACACCACCTATTCATATCCGTAATCTAATCTAGGACGTGAAATATACTGATACCTAGTAGATTTTAGATGTCCTGAATGTATTCATGTGTAAAATGTGTAAAATTTACTGCCATCGGTATATTTCAGATGTCCTGAACGTGAGAATAGGAACCTAATCCCTAAAGCTAAGAATCAAGAGATACCTTGGGGGCAACCTTTGCCTAGAAATCAATCATATAATGAAGAGAAATATCAGATTGGTCCAAAAGTATCTCCAGTTGCTTCATAATAATACTGGGAGCGTAATCTAATTGTTCAACTGGTTTAAGAAGTAGCAAGCCAATTTCTCGACCCTCAGTTGAACTACTACTCCAGTTTATCATAAGTCATATCCTGACTAGAGGTGGGCATTGAGCCGAGTCGAGTCGAGGTGAGCCAAGCTTGGCTTGGCTTGTCCATGATGTACTCAAGTTCGGCCTCGAGCTCAACATTAAAGCTTGGCTTGCTTACCAAAGCTGTCGAGTCGAGTTCGAGTCGAGCTAGTGGTTCGGTTCGAGTTGAGTTTACCTCGAGTCGAGCTCGAGCTTGTTGGGTGAGAGAGTAATGGATTCTATTCTTAATCCTCCTCCTTTGATGAAAAATTCAAAAATCTTAGGAGAATCAAAACAAAACCTAATGAAAAAACCAAACAAAGCTTCAAATGAGATGAGGAAACCTGTAAGAACCGATCTACTCTTGATCTTCTTCCACCAGAAGAAATCCAAGTACTAGAAAAGAAATAGAGCAGAACACAGATCAGAAATCCAAGTAAAGAGCTCTAGCCAATCAGATCATTAGATTTCCTTAAAGCTCTAACAAATCTGAGAAGAACCCATCTCGGATTTCTTGGGTTTCTCACCCAAGAAGTAAATCTCAAGAGATTGAAATCATACTATTGTGGAGCTGAAATGAAAATTGGTAGTGGTGGTCCGGGCGGGTGTGCGGCTGGCAGCGGGTAGAGAAAGAGAAGAAAGGGAAAGGGAAAGTGGGTGCGTGCGGTCAGGTAGAGACTCTACGGTTTTTTTTTAAAGTTAAAACATAAAAATTATATTAATATAATATATATATAATATAATATTTCATATTTAATATACATTCTATATAATATATATAATATTTAATATTTAATATATTTATTAATCGAGTCGAGTCGAGCTCGAGTTTGAGTTTCAAATCGAGTCGAGTTGGAGTTTGAGTCGAGTTGAAATGCCCCCTAGTCGAACTCGGATTGAACTCAACTCGAGCTTCAAATAATTAGCTTGGCTTGGCTCGAATCGGCCATTCAAGCTGAGTCAATCCAAGTTGACTTGAGCCGAGTCGAGCGAGTTTTTCGAGCTAGCTCGACTCGTGAACAGACCTAATCCTGACTAGATCGACCATCGATATCCATTGCCGTTGAATTATTAACCTGAGCTTATACTGCTTACAAGTGATTTAGGTCAATCGACCATATAACGCATAAGTTGATTTACCATATAATGTGGAGAGTTGGCTAATAACGAGTATTATAAATTATAACCATTTGGTCATTCACTCATTGGGGTAGCTTTCACCTAATATTCTAATTTCCTATCAAATTCTACACAGAATTGACAAAAAAATGAATAAAAGTTTCATGCACATTTCTTCTATAAGGACAAAAATTTTTTTATGGTCAATCGTGCTCGCTTTTCAGCAATTGTCAAGGAAATTAGTCAAAAATTACATTACTTAGTTTAAAAGAGCAAAACGCCGATGTAAGGTAGGCATGACCAAATCAGAATTTGTCCAGTTAGCTCAAGACAGGCTAGAATTCAAGCTTTGAAAGAAGTTCATTGGGACAGAATTTATAGATCTTTATGATTTGACCCGAAAGGTGTCTCGATATATGGCCCTGCTTCATGAGTCAATGTGACAAAAGAACTCATCAGTAGGAAAATACTATTATGACCCTAATTATGATATTGCAGTGATTGAAGTAGTGACTAAACAACCATTTATATGCTCAGCCTTAGTTAAAGCAAATGCAATGACGTCTTCTGAGCAAAAAGTTCAAAGAACATGCACCTTTAATATTATTCACATTAACAAAATCTTTAATATCATATTAGCCGACAAATTTATCGAAATTCCTATTAACCATAAGATACCCACAAAAAGAAGAGCTAAAGAAAATTAATTACTATAAATGGCATAGAACTCAATCACATTTCACTAACAAATGTATTTTTCTCAGGAATGTTATTCAAGACAACATCGATAAAGGTTTGCTGAAGTTCCCTGAAAAGGAAAAAAATGATGTTGATTGATACTGATCCATTTTCATCCAATATGGAGATCAATACAGCTATAATTAATTCTTAAGGGTTGATTCGGTCATGACAAAAAATCGATCTTGAAACTCAAATGGGTCAAGCCGATGAGCAAAAGGATGACAAAAGGAGTATGAGGCTTAAGCCTATGGTCGACCAGACCGAAGCACATTCGAAGGTAATAATTTCAAATTAGTAGCACCTTTGTGAGAAATGTGCGAGGCCGACTCGATCAATGGGAGATTTTATCGACTGAAATATTAGGCAAGACAATTGATCAATTGAAGATATGAGGAAGAAAATTCCTTTTACCCACAAAAGGTGAAATATGTTAGCTATCACCCTGCGTCTCTCATAGGACAAAGGATGGTTAAACCTCGACTTGTCCGAGAAGGAGTTTTGAAATGTCTGAGTCATCCAAAATTCCCAACATTACTAGAAGGGATGACTTGTACTCAGAAACGATGCTGGAAAAGGCAATAGGCAACAAAGAGAAGACAATTAGCAGTTGTATGTGACGAATCTCAGATGAAGTACCTGCTAACCCGATCGAGCCTAACAATACCTAAGGTAGAAGAAGAAGAAAAGATATCGGTTAATATGTCTAAGCTTTATGTGGGGCTTGACTCAGTCAAAATCAGAATTACGATAAGGTAGTAATGGCTATAGAAGGATCGACTGAATATTTAAGCAATGAAGAGTTTTCATATGATCTTTTGATTGAAGAATTGCTTGCTAACGCAAGAACATTAGAACCAGTTTCTTCTAAACCGAATTAAAGAATGAAAAAATGAAGTTACAAATGAAGTGGATAAGCAACCTAATTCGAATATACTTTGAGGACAATGTTCGAATTTGGTAATACAGTTTGCCTTGTTCTCACCGATTATATTGGATTGTAATATAATGTTGACATTGCCATTGAGTTTTCAGGCCAAACCATCTCAACCAAATAGGATGGAGGGAGATGTGGAAGAGTTAGGCCCTCCTATAATTATACAGTATGGTTCCTTTGACTTCGAGGATGAAGCCAAAAAAGTGTCGACCATTACGGTCGAACTAGGATCCCCTTCTGAAAGAATAATTATTAAAAGGTTGACTCTTACAATGACCCAACATTTGAAACCATTGTTTATCTCCGTACACTTGGAATGTTTTCTTATCACTCGAGTTCCCGTCGATAATAAAGCTGTTGTTAACATTCTCCTAACTAAAATGATGACTAAATTAGGAAAGACTTAGGATAACCTTATTCTGACTGAGGTCATAATGAATAATTTTACTGGTAGAGTAATGTAAACGAAATGTTTTTTACTAGTCAAACTAATGATGGGAACTAATAAGGTGATATTCGCTTTCCTTATGTTCGACACTTCATCAAATTATAACGCTTTACTTTGACAATATTAGATTGATTCGTTCTCGTGCATTCCATCATCACTATACCAATTTATAATATTTTAAAATCAAGATAGAGTAGAATTGGTTTTCGTCGATAACAAACCATTTTTAACCATGTCTAATATGTCTGAAGCTTATTTCTATGGAAATGAGATTGGACCGATATGATTTACAAGATGAGACAAGAATGACAAACTGACTGAAATTGATGCCAAACTCAACTCTTATCACATCGTACATAATATTACTACCATGACTTAACTAAATGAAGAGTTATTGAAGAATATAATTCCCTTCCATACAACTATAACTTGTACGATAGAAGAAATGATGGACCAATCGTTGATCAAGGCCGAGTTTACGGTCGGAGTACGACAAATTGAAGAAAATTTATGGAAATATGATAACGGATGCTTTTTTAATATGGCCGAGATAGCAGTACCGACCGATCATATAATTAAAGATGGTATTGAAATGAAGGATTTGAAACCAGCCCCAAAGAAATTGGAGGATTCTCGAGTTTAGGTTCAAAATCTTCTAAAATAAGCAAATTTGGGGACGAAACAACATCCTAAGCCTATTTTTATTAGTAGATTATTGGATCCCCAAAAATGAACTAATCTTGTTAACTTGAAGAGTTTGCTGATTATTTTACTTGAGATTATCATGAGTTGCCTGGATTAGACCGAAATTTGGTTGAACACGGGTTACCTATGAAGGAAGTTATCGGCCACTTAAATAGCCGACTAGGTGGATGATGGTTAAAGTGACACGAAAGATAAAGGAAGAAATTGAACAGCTTTTGAAAGTAAGTTTTATCAAACCTATCAAATATATCGAATGGAGTTCGAATATAGTGCCTATTATCAAGAAAAATGTAAGCCCAGAGTATGTGTTGATTTTTAGAATTTAAATCGAGCCACACCAAAGGATGAGTATCTTATGCCTATAATTAATCAACTGATCGATCGGGCTGCTGGACATCAAATGGTAACCTTTATGGATGATCATTCATGATATAATCAAATAAACATTGCAGTGGAAGATGCCCCAAAAATAGCTTTCAAATGTCCTGGTCCTTTAAGTATGTTTTGTTGGGTCATATGCCATTTGAGTTTAAAAAAAAAATACATGAGCTACTTATCAAAGAGTCATAAACGCCATATTTCATAATATGATTGGCTGATTCATGGAAATATATATCAATGATGTGCTGGTCAAATCGGTCAATTCAACTGAATATTTTGACCACTTACTAAAGTCATTTGAAAGAATGAAGATTCATAAATTAAAGATGAACCCTCTTAATTATGTTTTTGGTATATCGGCTGAATTTTGTTTAGGATTCATGATACATCAAAGAGGATTGAAGTTGATCAGCATATGGCACGAGCAATAATAGAAGCTTGGCCGTTAAGAATCAAAATTGAGTTCTGGAGGTTTCTTGACAAGGTTAACTTTATGCGACGATCTATTTCTAACTACACTGGAAAAACTAATGTGTGTTTTCCTTTGTTGAAGATGAAATAAGAAGATGAATTCAGATAGGAGGCAGACTATCAGTTGGCTTTTCACATCATTACAGATTATTTGTCTAGGCCAGTAGTGTTAATGGCACTAGTAAAAGTCAACCACTCAAGTTGTATATTATAGCTTTTGCAAAATTGGTTGGAGCTTTGTTAGTACAAGATGATAATGATTTAAAAGAGCGCGATTTATTATATTAGTCAAACATTGTTAGATACCGAGGAACAATATTCCACCACAGAAAAGTTACATCTATCATTATACTTTGCGGCTACAAAATTACAACATTATGTGTTAGCTGAAATAGTCAATATAATTGCAGTATCTAATTTAATAAAATATTTGTTAAATCGATCGATTTTGACTGGTAATATTGGAAATTTGATTCTCGCATTATCCGAGTTCAATTTCATTTATGTACCATAGAAGGTTTTACAACAGGCCATAATAGGTTTTTTTGTTGATCATCCTTCAGACATAAAAAATTGTCTTCCTTTGAAAGCCTTAGATTTATATGTGATCTATCGGTCACTCTAGAGACTAATACTTGACAATTCGATAACCGACAAAGGATCAAGAGCATGGATTGTCCTTATTAATCCAACTAGTATAAAACAAAAATTTACATTCTAGCTTGAGTTTGATTGCACCAATAATTAAGTTGAATACGAAGCCTTGAAAATCGGTTTAGAAATATTGGCCGATTTAGGAGCAAAAGAGGAACTTACTATGGGCGATTCCTTATTAGTGATAAACCAGTTAATTGGTTTATGTAATTGTATAAGTGTTTCTCTATAGTCATATCATCTTTTAGCAATACAGTTGCTAAGTAGATTTAATGAAGTCGAGTTAAAACATATAACTCGAGAAAATAATATTGATGAGAATGAAATGACATAGTTAACATCGGGGCTTCAAATCCCCCAGAGATTTGAAGGAATAATGGTGATCATTCAAAGGAACTCATTTCCCTCAATTTTTCAAAAGATATTGACTGAGAAAATTTGTCAGGTGGAGGTGAGAAATGATTACTAGCAAGCTTGTTAGTGCATTAATTTGTGCATTTTGTTTGTTAATCATGTGAGTCCTTATGTCATGTAGTCGTTTGAGCCATTGAAAGTTAAAGATAAAAGACACAAGAGTACAAGAGTAGCAAGGAGCAAAGAACAGGTAAATGAGGTACCTTGGTGACTCTAACTCTTAACCAAAAATAACCCTTGAACCTAGAGATGATCTTCGCTTAATAGGTAAACTTTTTTTTTATTATCCTTTACCCTTATGAACCTAATTGAAACATGATAAGTAAGGCTAAAAGAGGTGCAAAGCTTCAGTGAAAACATACGCCCAAAACAGTA
Source organism: Magnolia sinica (assembly GCF_029962835.1). Classification (NCBI taxonomy): domain Eukaryota; kingdom Viridiplantae; phylum Streptophyta; class Magnoliopsida; order Magnoliales; family Magnoliaceae; genus Magnolia; species Magnolia sinica. The sequence continues at coordinate 61,570,088 of NC_080587.1, read as the reverse complement.
GATTTCGAGTGGTGCTCAATCCCATCGAGCAGACCTCAATGAGTCTTTGATGGCATCGAAGACCCCATCGATGACATCGAATAGGAAGTCAGATATATCCAATAAGAATTTATCATTTTATTTAATTTTCTTGATGGCATCGAGGTGTCTTTCGATGGCATCGAAGACCACTCGATGTCATCAAACAGGTAACTCAAATATGTCCAGCAAGAACAAATCATATTATCTAATTTTCTCGATGTCATCGATATAGAGTCGTTATCTGCCCATTTTCTGACAATTGGAATTCGAACTTCTTATAAAAGGCATTCGGTTCTTGGGCATAATTATGGATTTTTGGTGTAATAGAAGCTTAGGTGAATCTATGATCATATCCATCATCCAAAGCTTATAAACCAATGAGTTCTAAGTTCTCTTCCTTGAGTTTAACACTCTAATAAGGATTTCAACTTCTAACTTGAAGATGTACTTAAACTCCTCCATTTTTTAGAGATTAGACTCAACATTTATAGGCATACCACTTTCTAAATCCTCTAAAAGACTCATCTAGGTGAATCTCTTAGGAAATATAACTTTCTATTAGTTGTAAGATATTCAATAAACATCTAATTACCTTGGTCACCTCAAAGGAGCACTACATGCAAGGGGTTTGATATTGGAGCTGAAGCCTTGACAAAGCATTGGCATCATGATCGGGGGTGCAAAACGGATCTAATTGAAACATGTAAGAGCATCGATCAAGCTAACCAAGAAGGCACTACAAAAGGGGCTCAATCCAATAAGTTGTCAAGTGTAAGAGTTTGTACACTCTCTTTCCTTATGTAGGATTGTAAGTAAGAGTTTGTAACCTAAACTCAACTAGGTTCTTATTTAGGACCCTATCTCTTGTGTAAGGCCTAAATTCAGATTTTTATGTAGGACCTTAACTCTTATGTAGGGCCTAAATTCAAATTCCTGTGTAGGACCTTGGTTTTCGTGTAGGCCACCGGACACGGGTGCGTACATTTTAGTCTTTGTGAGAGCCTCTGACAGGAGTAAATGTAGGTCCTTAGACTAGGACCGTGATTGTTGGTTAGCCTATGAAAAATCAACTAAAATCTCTTACGAAGAGACTCCAACTGGATTATATGTCAGCAGGTTCTTGTGTAGGACCGAGGTTTGTGGCGAGCCTATAGAAAACCACAAAAAGTCTCTTGAGGAAACCCTTCCTTATGTAGGATTATTAATGTTAGAGGTTAACCTAATTTAAAACTTCCAATAGTGAAATCTGATACACTCATGGGTTGAGTGCATCCGCCAGTAGTGGAGTGAGGAAACCGAACCACTATAGATGCTTGAAGTGCCACAATAATGGAATGAAACATTCTCTATGAAGAGGAAACGAACGAGCACACGACTTCTCATGTATAGTCTATGTCATTAATATATTTATGCCATGCACATAGAAAAAAAAAAGAAGCTAAGTACTTAAGTTAATAAAAGATAGGTGGAAAGAAAATATTATGGCCGATTGTTTTAAAAATAAAGAAAATTACAAACTAACAGCAAACAAATATAAAATAATCAAAATTCAAAAGATGAAAAAGAGGTAATCGATTCTTGAAGCTTTGACCGCTTAACCTCTTACCGATGAAGAATAGCTCTGGTTTAATTTCTAAGCATGTTATCTAACTAATCAGTGGAGTGTGCTCTTGCATATAGGCACCCAGTTGATTGATTTCAGCAATTTTAGTTAATCATCTATAACTAAGATTTGAGCTTTCAGATCGATCAAGGTTGCATCCGACTTCTTCAGGTTACTGTATATAATAACAAGTTATTCTCTAGCAGTTACAATCTCAGTCATTCTAAGGGAGACGACTGAATGCTCAACTTAAAGTCTATTAACTGCAGCAAGTATATCCTGATTCTCATGAATTAAGCTAAGAAATTCATAAAGTGCAAGCAGTTTTGTTGAAAGAGACTTGTCTGATCGAGTGAGAGTTTGATACTAACAACTAAGGAAGTTGAGTCTCTCGATCAATTCCGATGCAATGATGTCAATAGCACCAAAGCAAATGAGAAATCATAATTTCTCTTGAAGCTACTGGATCTTTGATGAAGGTGCAGGAGATTTGACTATAAGAATATTACAAGGGAAGGCTTAATCAAAGGAGGATAAGACATCTTCAATGGAAAACAACTCCTCCTCAGAAGAAGAAGACAATGCATGAGAAATATTGCCTGATGGGGCCAGAGAAGCAGAGACATTGATGGAGAGGCTTCAGTTGGTCGAAAGGGTTCTTCTTATAGTATTTTTGTTTCATCCAAAGGCATCAACATGTATTCATCAATTGGGGAAAGGAGTACTGGTCAGTCGATTCCATGAATGGTGTATACTAAATGGAAGATATGGTTGTCAGCGCAATTGATTCCACAACTCCTTGATCTTGATCAAGCGCAAGAGATGAAGTTATAAATTGTAAAAGAAGACTGAAGGACTCCACAAGTTGTTATATTATTACATCCTCTTGAGTTGGACCATTTGTCTAATTTCCTAACCGACAAATGTCACTCATAGTCTCTTCCAAGTAGAAAAAACTTCAAGTATTTATGTAGGAAACAGAGCAGCATCGACTGAATTGTCTAGAATAGAAGTCAACTTTTAAGAGGCTGAGAGCTCTTTGGTCACTATAAGAAAGGGAGAAAGTAAGTAAGAAGGATTGTAAAATAATTAAAAGGAAGATAATAAAATGTTGAAGCAACATCCACCTAAATATGACCAAACAACAACAATGGTAAATGAGTCGACCGCTAGTGATTTTGGTGGGTTGACGACCAAAGCCAAAACTTGGTTGGAACAAGGAAAAGGAGGAGGATTAAGATGATATGTGTAAGTGCTTATATTTAAAGCACACTTAGTGTTGTCAAATTTTGTAGTTCTGGATGGATCATAAGCATACTTCAGCATTCTTCAGCAACTCGTAAAGCTACTAAGAGACAGGCTCAATATCTCAAGGTCGACTCCACATCTCAAGCCTTAAAGACTTTGTATGGTTCAAGACTAAAGCACTCTGTATGTGTCAACCATCAGTTGGTATAAACTTGGAATGACCATAGGTTAGGTGATCTTAAATTATGGCCATAAAAATAATGTATACAATGTAAAAACATTAAAGTTCAGCTAGCCCAACTTTAAGTTCGGCCAGCCAAACTATATTCAACTAACCCAATATAATTTGGGCAAGTTTACAATAATGATTGAATTTTCTATGGCAAGTTCGGCTAGCCCGACTCTGGGTTCAACCAACCGAACTTGACAATCGGCCAGCCCGAGTTTTATTCTATCAAGTTTCCAACAATGCAGCTTTTCAGATTTCAAGCAAATTAGACCAGCTAGACCCACTTGTATTTGGCTAGACGAATTTTGGCTTGGACCAACCAAAAATTTGATTTCTCTTATCCCGCGAAATTCGAGAGTCATTGGATCGCAATATTTAAAATCTGGCCAGCCGAACCAAAACTTGAGCCGATTGAATTTCTCAATCCTTTAGCTATAAATAGAGACCTTCTCTAAGTGCGAAATATAGCGGAGCTATAGACTGTAAACTAAGTCCTAGAAGGGGGCTTATTAGGACCAATTAAAAATTATGTCAATTTAAAACTTAATTACCTAATTTAAACTAATTGTCAATTAAATTAAACTAAGTAATGTAACTCTAAGGCCTCCAAGCCAATAGAGGGTCCAATCGCATGGCTACAATAGATATGCAAGTTAAGCAACTAGCCTATAGCATAATGTACATGTGTGTGTGGGGGATATGCTACCTATCAATCCTAACATTCATCTAATCATGCATACAAAATTAAGCATTTAAACACATAAGCATAATTAAACATATGCGCAAATGACAATCCCAAATACAAACATGTATAGTGGTTCAGCTACGTGCTTACTTCACTCCTGGCAGACTCACTCTCTCCTAGAGTGTACCAGATTCATTATCGGAGGTTTTAAATTAGGTTTACCTCAAACCTTTACACTCCTACGCAAGAACTCAACAATTTATGCCTTACATAATAGCAAATTTAAGGCCCGTATCTTAGACCGTATCGTTCCTTAGACTCACGCAATCCTCCTTGATGAATTCCGTCTACCCGCGACCTGTAGTCGGTATTTGCGCGTGACCCTAAGTCACATCCCATAGATCTAAGTCAACTTGACCCGAGACTTATACCATTACGACTGCGCCATCGCCATGGTTCTAACGCCGCAACTTACACACCGATACGATACCCAGGCCAGGAGTTGTGGGCTCGTGCATATTTCGAGGAAAACACTGTGCATTGTGAATTCCAAGAGAATCTCTACCCAAACATCACATCAATCAACCAAGTACACATCTTATCACAACTCATACCTAGCCCATCCCTCTCTTACCAACAAGGCATGACACTTATCCCTCTCACATCTAAAAGTCAACACCACCCATCCCTCTCATCCTATCCTTCTTACACAACACCATCCCTCTCGCCCATCCATCACTCCATCCCATCCCATTTTTCTACCTAAAATCTCAAGCAACCAAGAGAGAAAAAATTCTAAGGAGACACAGAACCCAAGATCAAGGCCCACTTCCTACCCCAAAATCTCTCATCCTAACCCTTTAAACTTCATCATCCACCATCAAAGGGAGAGCTTAGGAGACAAGGATTCCAAGGAGCTAAAGAAGAGGACCATTAGTGGGTGTTTATAGGATTAGATTGTGATTTTGATGATGGGCCAATTGGGGCCTACCGATTGATGGTATGGATTTTACTTGGGACCCTAGGTGTGGCTGATGGCCCACCCTAATATATATATATATATATATGAATTCCTTGATGGGACCATTCTCCATGGACCCCATCATGATGTTTAATTTGATTTTCCATTTCAAGAAGGTCATCTAGACCTTGTATTTGTTGGTGAGAAAAGGATTGCCACCATGGATTTGATGATTTGAGGGCCCACATTTGGCGGGACCCAATTGATGTATGTATTGTAATTGTTAAAGGAGCTCATAGTGGTGGAGCTCCTCTACACGTCTCTCTCTCTCTCTCTCTCTCTCTCTCTCTCTCTCTCTCTCCCTCTCTCTCTCCCTCCCTCTCTCCCTCTCTCCCTCCCTCCCTGTTGCGGCCCACCTTGATGAATGGATTAGTTCCACACCATCCAATCATAAGGCCCACCTTGCTGCTGCCCATTTTTGGGTAGACCTTGGATGAAGGAAACCATAAACATCAACTTTCACCCAAAGCTGGTGGGCCACACATGACAGCCACCATGTTGTATCTGCCCATCCAGACCGTCCAGGGGCCAGGGCAGGTGGGGCCTACCTGGTTGCACATGTGACATCCACGCCGTCCAGCAAGTACGGTGGGATCCACCATGATGTAGTGTTTTATCCTTGCTGCCCAGCAACCGTCGGTCTATAAGTGTTATGGTTTCCTGCTCCTTTGCTTGTCAACTAGAAGACATGTAATTACATATGTTTTACATCCCAGATTGAACCGGCAAACGTAAAAGAAGCTCTTACTGACGAAAACTGAATTGTTGCGATGTAAGAAGAGCTTAACCAATTTGTGTGAAGTGATGTTTGGTATCTTGTTCCTAAACCTAAAGATAAACATATTATAGGAACTAAGTGGATTTTTAAAAATAAGTCTGACGAACTTGGTAATATAATTTGAAACAAGGCTAGACTAGTTGTTCAAGGGTACACTCAAATTGAGGGTATTGATTATGATGAAACCTTTGCCCCAGTAGCTCGTCTTGAGTCAATCAGACTATTTATATCCATTGCTTGCTTTAGAAAATTAAAATTTATCAAATGGATGTGAAGAGTGCCTTCTTAAATGGTGATCTGCATGAAGAAGTTTATGTTGAACAACCAATGGGTTTTGAAGACTTAAGAACATTTATCATGTCTATCGCCTTAAAAAGGCTCTCTACGGTTTAAAACAAGCTTACAGGGCATGGTACGAGAAATTGACTAAGTTTTTACTAAGTCATGATTTTCAAATGGGAAGTGTAGATAAGACTCTCTTTGTTAAGAAACTTAATGATCACATCTTAATAGTGTAGATCTACATTAATGATATTATTTATGGATCTACCTATTCTAACATGACTGTTGAGTTTGCAGATTTAATGAAATCTAAGTTTGAAATGAGTATAGTTGGGGAATTGAATTATTTCCTAGGATTGTAAGTGAAACAACAATCTGATGGCATTTTTATTTCTCAAACCAAATATGCTCTGAACTTAATCAAAAAGTTCGGATTTGAGAACGATAAGAATTTTGATACTCCTATGAGTACAACTTTAAGACTCTCAAAGGACTCTACAGGTAAAAATGTGGATCCTAAATTATACCGTAGTATGATTGGCAGTTTACTTTATTTAACTACTAGTAAACATGATATTGCTTTAAGTGTTGGTATTTGCTCTAGATATTAGTCTGATCCTAAAGAGTCACATTTAACAACTGTTAAGAGGATTGTGCGATATGTCACAAGTACTGCTAAATTGGATCTCTGGTATCCATATGATACTAGTGTTCAACTGGCTAGGTACTCAGATGCTGATTGGGCTGGTAATATTGATGATAAGAAATCAACCAATGGTGGTTGTTTCTATATTGGAAATTGTTTGGTTTCTTGGTTTAGTAAGAAGCAAAGTTCTATATCACTCTCAACTGCTAAGGCTGAATACATCACAGTAGGAAATGCATGTACTCAACTTATTTGGATGAAACGTATGTTAAGCGATTATGGAATTGCATAGGAATCAATGATATTATATTGTGATAATTCCAGTGCTATAAACATTTCAAAAAATCCAATTCAGCATTCACGTACCAAGCAAATTGACATTAGGTATCATTACATTCGTGAATTAGTGAAAGAAAAGCTGATATCTTTGGAGTACATTACTACCAAGGCCCAACTTGCTGACATTTTTACTAAACCACTCGACAAAAGTAGGTTTAATAAATTAAAATTTGATCTTAGTATGTGCAATCTAAATGGAATATTCATGCTTATTTGTATCATAATGTATATTTGATAATTTATTAATTTTAATTTTAATTTTTTATGAAAAATGCATTTTTTATGGTACAAGACCAATCGTGGACGTGCTCAACCAGTTGTAGCACGACCGGTCGAGGACGACCCACGAACAGTCGTGTAGCACGCTGACCTTTTTAAAATTTAGAAAAATTGAATATCGATGATATTAATATGAATGATATTTTTGATGAAATTGAATCTGATTCTGCTAATGATCCTGACTATGAGTCATCTGATTTTGATGCTCGTCTTCGCACTCTAGAGGAGAAGGTAGATAATATGAATGTGGCTCATGATTTACGATTTAAATATATGCGCAAGTATCTTAGGAGCTTAAACAAGGGCCTTCATCAACTTGATCCTATCATACCTACTCCTTCATCTAGATCTGATTAAGTGTTTTATCCTTTGGTCTGTATTAACTCTAATATTATTTTACCTTTGTTGGTGTGTGAACTTTGTTTTTTCTTCAGTTTGGTTTACTAACCTATGTTTGTTAAATTTGAACTGGTTATTGATATGTACTCTTTTAAATTTCTTTATTATCTTGCCTAGTTATTTCCTTTATTACTCTCATGGCAATCCTTTTTTTTCAATATTTTTTTCTTCCTTTGTCATATTGTGACAAAAAGGGGGAGAAGATTTCAGGAAGTTTGGATTGATTGGAATGGATATATGGATTGTGATGTTGGGGATGTAGCATTAATTTTTACAATATATACGTGTGTGCTACTCAGGGGGAGTAAATAAGTAAAGAAGAATTTGTGCTAGTTAATGACAACTGGTGCATGATTCTTTAACTAGGTTGTAATTGGATCTCTTATATATGACTGATGCATGGTTCATGCTTCTCTTATTTTCTATTAGAGTGTGTTTTGTCACAAATTTGACAAAGGGGGAGATTGTAAGTGTTATGGTTTCCTGCTCCTTTTGTTGTCAAATTTTTTGGTGCCAACCTCAATCTATGTCTTGTGTAACTCATAGGTATATATGTTCAAGACATTACATCACCTCTCTAAACACTTTGCTTCAAGTCAAGAACGAAGAACTACTTCAAACCATTTTAAGAAATGCAAGTAAGATACAACGAAAGAAGTGATCTTGTTCAAAGACTCAAGTTAGTGTACAACACAAGATAAAGTGTACTTCAAGCTCTAGAAGATCTCAAGCTCAAGTTTACATCAAGTAGAAAGATCCTAAGCTTCACAATCTTCAAAGGTCAACCATCATCTGAAGAAATAAAGTCTCAATGTTCATACCTCACTTTCAAGGTATGATTGAACTTAGATTGACCTTAGGGTAGGTCATTTTGTATACATAATTCAAATTGAATCATTTTATAGATGTTTAGTCTGTTCTAAGACCAGTCCTGAACTCTGTTCGACTAATCCTAGCTCTAGCTCAACCAGTCCAAGAAATTCCTAGACCAGTCCTAAGTTGTTGCAATTTTTTAAAATTTTTTGGTTGAGCTATGTGATCAGGGTCGAATATTGCATATTAAACCCTAATCATTACCAGATTTTACGTATATGATAATGCTTAATGGAGTATTTTAATTGTATTTTTGTTACAGGATGAAGTCAGGAGCGTTAATTGAAAATTGATGTTAAAGGCATGGATTTCATGATCCAAAGTCTCCAGAGCACGGGATGGACTCCAGAGAACCAATAATGAAGATTTTACACGCCTGGGATCTGAGGAAAGCAAGCCAAAGGGGCCCGAAAAGGGTCCAGAATGCAAGATCACATGGTTCTCGCTATCCGATCAGTTCGAAACTTCATACATGAGATGAGGGCCGTAAATTAACCGTACATATTAAATTTCAGCCATTGAAGATCTCGGGAAGTGGTCCAACGGACAGATCAGCCTATTAATCTCCAATTTGGGGCCCACCTGATATTTGGAACTGCCTCAACCTTGGTATTGACGGCTAAATTACCATGATAAAGAGGATGGATGGTGTAGATTTCTCGTAAACATCACGGTGGGCCCTGTGTATGAGGAGTGTGCACACTGCACGTTTTCACCCGCTGCACACCGCACCGCAGTCAAAGACGGGCTGACCCGTCTCTCTCTCGCGCCGCTGCTTCGCAAGCCAACCGCGGTCGTCGGTTGTGGGGCCCACCTAGTGTCCAAAATTAGAATCAAACCGTCCATCCACTTCTAGGCTGAAACAACCATTGCCTAGGTGGCAAAAATCCAAATGAACGCATAGATCAGAGCCCAGCCGTTCAAACGCAGGTTGGACGGCAAGACAGAAAGCCGCGTGGGCTGCACCGAATCCACCCCAAAACCAGTCAATTCCTACCGATTTTTTGAGCTGAAACCAATGGACGGCGTGGATTCCTATGAAAAGTCCAATAATGGACCCAACCATCATCGCAGCGTCGGTTTGGCGTCTGCGAAACGCACGGACGCTGCCAGTTTTTACAGAAATTAGTGGGCCCCACTCGTCAACCTTCCGGAAGATCTGATCCATCCATCGTGTAGAGGGCTTCGAGAGCTTCAAAACCATGTTGATATTCCTCGCCCATGCGTACACACGTGTGCGGTACAGAGGCCAAAAGTAGACTGCCCCGGGACGTTCAAAACTGAGTTTTTTGAGATTTCTTCTGTGGGCCGCACTAATGGACCTTCGAATCCACCCATTCTTGACTGAAATTTCGTTCTGAATCCAATGGACGGGGTGGATTTTCTAGAAAATACCTCTGTGGGGCCCACCGATCACGGCTGTGAAAATTTGTACTCCGAGTCCTTCTACGACTCTGCCACCGACCCCAGCCATCTAGCAGCTATAAAAGGGGAGTTTTGGACGTAGGAAAGGCATCGAGAACTAGGGGATTCCAGATCTGAAGCAAGGGAGAGAAGAAAGAGAAGAAAGAGAAGAAAGAAGAGAGAGAGAGATTGTTTGGTTTGACGTTTTTTTTATGAATTTTATTTAATATTTTTTATGGATTTTATGGGTCACTAATCTCTCAGCTAGGGCTGAGATGAAGCCCCTAATTTGATTAGCTCTTGTATTGGTTGATTTACTTTGAATTTCAATTAATTTGTTTCTTTCTTTAAGTGGGCTTTATGGGTTTAAATTCTATACTTCTCCATCTATGAACTTGACCAAAGTATATATATGGATGTTGTTTGGATGCTTATTATAGGTGCTTGTGTCTGATCAAGAACAGGTTTCCTATAGAGGAAGAAACAGGATGCTTTAATGAATTGTACATCCCTTATGCCCGACCAAGGATATGGGATATGTCATTCATGGCATTGCTTAAAGGAATTAGACAGTCTGTATGCCCGATTAAGGACACAGATTGTGCTTTCTCTATTTAAGTGGTATCAATCTAGATCAAGGTGAATCAATAGACAAAACAAGGGTTAGGATAATTAGGGGTGGATTCGAAAGTCCTAGTGCTCTCTTTCTGATTGAATTTTCTTCCCTGTTTAATTGGTTTTTTTCCCCTAAAATTGTGCTTAGTAGTTCATTCCATTATCTGTTGGATTAGTTAAGGAGAGTCATAGATTTGAATTGTGACGACCAGTCCTCGTGGGAACGATCTCGTAATACGTACCGTATCTGCATCTGATTCGTATACTTGCAAGTTTAAATATCATTTAAATCGGGTTGGTATACTTGCGAGTTTAAATATCATTTAAATCGTGTTGGTTTAAATAAAACATCACTATGACCAGTCTTGAAGACTGTTCGACCGGTCATAGGAACAGTGTCAACTCGTTCTAGGACCAGTCATGCACCTTCGACTCAAACTACAGCGATCAAATCAGGTGCCTCATGACCAGTCAGAGGATGCTCACGACCAGTCATGAAGGGCTCACGACTGGTTGTGGACACCCTACGACTCATCGTGAAACGATTTTATCCAATCGCGCTTAAAATTTTAAAAATCTGTTCGGTCTACGACCAGTCGTAGTGTCCAAAGGACCAGTCGTAGACGCGATTTCTGAAACTATAAATAGATGCAAATTTCAGAGTTTTATAACCCAATTCAAGTAAAATTAAAGCATCACTTTGAGATAAGTCTGTGTTCATTCTTAAGCTAATTATGCATATTTAATATTCTCTTTTGTTAGCTTTTTCTTATTTGATTTTGTTTCTGCATTCCAATCTAATTTGAAAGAGGAATTGGGATATTTCACTTCTTGGAATCAAAATTAAATAAAGCTAGCCCTAATTGGATTTAATTTAAAATCAATTAGAACTTAGAACTATTTCAAAGTGAGTATTGGACATTGAACTTCCACATTCGAACTTCTACTCCGATTGGTTCTTCCGGGCTGCTACAAAAGGAGAAATCCTGTATTTTACTGTATTGTAAATTTCCTTCATTTTGGTTTTTGTTTGAGATTAAGCCAGAAAAATCTCAATCTATTGGTTATCTGAGGAGACCCAAGAAAACTAAAAAGTGGGGTTTTTTAAATTGTGTAAGCCCATTGAAAGACACAATTGTGAAGGTTTTAGGTGAACCTGTGAAACCTATTTTCATTGTGAATGTTGATATCCCTTGTGTGAGTATATTAGAAGTGGAGTAGTAATCTGTGTGGTTGTTGTTTAACAGTTGGTGAACACACAGGCGAACCACTATAATTCTTTGTGTATTGTGGTTTGAATGTTTGCTTAATTTCTATATCATTTATCATTCAAAATTGTGGGATGTATGTGTGTGTGAATGTTTACATTTCAAGCACTGTGGGGAATGTTGTAATAGTTTATATTTCAATTCTTGCTATTTCCTTTCTGTTCCTTTACAGTTTTAGCTTTTAATTCTCTAATTGTTCTAGTAAGGTTGTCCTGCCATAAACCCTTGGTTTTTATGGTGAAAGGTTGTCCTTAGAACAACTAGATTTTGTGATTGCTTTTCATTCTATATTGTGAATTATTATCTTTCCTGTTCTTGGCTATCTTATTATTTTATTCCGTTGTTATTATTTTAAACTTGGCATAGTCCTATTCACCCCCCCCCCCCCACCCCGCCCCCCCCCCTCTAGGACATATATCTAGGCCTTTTCAGGGTCCCACATGTGGGAACCCATCGTGATATATGTATTTCATACATGCTGCACAGCAGCACGTGTGGCCCACACCCACATGGGGCCACCACGATTTATGTATTTATCCACCGTCCAGCATGTTGGATGGTGGAACCCACCTCAATGCATGTATTATGCAGCCACACTGTCCTTCCATTTTTTTCTAGACATGGGACCCACCCACACGTGCTACACGTGTGGGGCGGGGCCCACCTTAAGGGATGTGTTGTATTAACATCGTCCGTCCATTTTTCTGGGATGTGTGACCCACCTGATGTATATGTCTCACTTACGTCGCCCAGATCATGGACTCCACCTAAGATGTACGTGTCTTATTCACAGCGTCCCACACGTGGGACCCTTGATGCATTTATTTTATCCACACCGTCCAGATAGGCTAGACGGTGAGGCTTACAATGATGTATGTGTTTCATATCCGCACCATCCGTCCGTATTGTTGGACGCAGGACTCGCCTATTATACACGTAGGGCCCACCTGTTGGTTGTGCAGGGCCCACCTGCTGGCTGTGCAGGGCCCACCTGTTGTGAGGCCCATTGTGATGTATTTGAAGCCCATGTGATGTGGCCCATTGTGATGTATTTTAGGCCCATTGTGATGTATGAGGCCGTGTGTGAGGCTCATTATGATGTATGTGGCCCACCGTGATGAGGCCCATTGTGACATATTTGAAGCCCATGTGATGAGGTCCATTGAGATATGTATATAAGCCCATGAGATGCGGCCTATTGTGATGTAATGAGGCCCATGTGTGAGGCCCATTCTATGAGAGGACCATTGTATGTGTAAGGTCCGTTATGTGTGTGAGACACACCATGATGTATGTGTTACATACACGCCATCTATCCATTTTCTTTAGGTCGTGGGCCCCACCGCCCTATGCAGGCCCACCATGTATGAGTGATGAGCACGCGCTGTCTATCCACTTCCTAGATAATTGGAGGGCCGAGAACCCCGTTGTGATTCCGATTCCAATCTCAAGTGGACCGCACCATAGGAATAGTGGTGGTTAAACATCCACCGTTGGAAACCCTACCTTGTAGGCCCCACTATTATACCCATTTTCCAGCCCATCTTCCCTCACCCAACCATGTGTAGGGTCCCACATGTGTGGTAAGAAGATCTTACCTTTTTGGGCTATCCCAATCCATTAGACTCGCATTGATGTAGAGGTAACCACCTTCTCTTATTGGGCTAACCCAAACCGTTGGGTCCCCATTGATGCTAGTACCTTCCCACCATACCTTATAGGATTATCCAATCCATGGAGCTCACCTTGTGTTTATACCGGGCCTTCCATAAAAAATGTGGCCTACCTAGATACATGTGTTTGCCCAAGTTTAGCAACCATACTCAAGACCCACTTAGATGTTGAGCAGGCTACCCAATCCGTGTGGAAGGACAAATAGTCTTAGATGTATGCACCCCACCAAAGCCCACCTTGTGTACGTATCAGACGTATTGGGCCTCATAGGAAAGCCCAGTTTATTACATGATAGAGAAGGTGAGGAAGCCCACTTATTGAGCTTAGACTCATCCTCTTAGCTCGCCTTGTTGTATACCCACTAGACTCACCCTATAAGGCATATCTTATCCTTGTATCCAATTGTTAGGACTGCGGTATCACGTATGTATCACCCACACTATCCATTTACTCTTTGGGACAAGGGTGAGGCCCATCCTTGACATTAGTATATCATCTGGGCCATCCGCTGATTGAAGAAGAGTACATCATCACCCCCTGCCATAGATGGAAGAATAAGTAGTATCAGATTTAGTATATCCACTGTATAGAACCTATCTCATTATTTGAGTTAGATCTGTCATCCTTCCAGTGGATCCTGCCTTGGGATATATGTTATATTAGTGTCTTGAGAAGCAAATGTTAGTCTAACGTGGGACATACCACAAGGACTTCTATATGAGGCGTATCGTTCAGCTCCCACTCTTTGTGTGTGACATACCGGTTAGGGCCGGTTATTGTCTACTACATCTAATAAACATGCTAGTGTATTTAGTCTAGTAGATCATGCTTAATATACTTCATGATACATGCCCATACGCATCATCCGCATGCTTATTATGAGTGATTGAGCGTAGCATGTGCTATTGGGCTGATTGTTTATTGGACTCCCTGAGAGGCGAAGTTGCCCCACATGAGCACGTGGTACACGCAGGTTCGATGCATGATTGGATGGTATGACTCGTGCATCTCGCATTTTTTGATATGACCACCATACACCCTAATGACGTCGGGACCGTGGCCTCCACAAGCATATCATGGATGGCCAGATGGGACATCGAAAATGTTTGGTTCTAGTATATGGGCATGATAGATGTCTCTAGGTGAAAATTTATAAACCCCCGAGGCCAAGGGATGCTCCAATGTCTAGACTGAGTGGATATATATGAGCCCATGGGGGCCGTATACCAATAGGCCCCGTCTTCCACTACGTCGTGATTGGTTGGGAAGGGGTGTGGCCTTACCCACCTAACAGAGTAGGCAATGTTAGGCTGAGTCTAACTAGCTTGAGGAATGAGTCCACTATTGATGAGCCGGGCTGATATTGGTAGGCAGATAGTGAGGTCTCTACCACTTACCCAGTTGTGCACTTGATGGGATGGCAAGCTGGCGTAGAATGTACTAGACCCTGGTGATGATCCTAGAGACGTACTGTACTAAGATGTGGAGTTGCATATTCATCATTTGACTCATTCATTCATTCATGCACTATCCACTCGGGCTGGTGGTGCGCAACTAAATTATTATGTGTACTTTTACAATGGACAGGATTTCGGTTGGGCGTGCGACCAACCTGAGATCAGGAGTTTACTACATTAAATCTAGCTATCTAAATTTAGGTATGGGACTGGTTTGGATAGAAGTCCCTTATGATAGACCCCACAGCTTGTGATACTACGTACTATCATCCCAACTCCACACTCCAGCTTAGTCATTTCATTCACACCGCATATTGTATTGCAATCTCAGTCCATAACATTTAGTTTACTATGTTTCTATTTCGTATAGCCAGAATGAGGTTGATGGTATTATGGACTTGCCAGGATCTGCATATTACATTACATCTGTGGCATATGGCATTTGGGTTGCTATGTTTCTACATTTATATGGCCTAGATGAGGCTGATGGTATTCGTGGCTCTTCATAATTGCATATTGTATTACATCCTCAGTATCTGATATTTGGCTCGTTATGACTCCGCATTACATAGTCGATCTACATTGTATACTCTGATATTGAATGACTTATGGCCTAGCCAGTATTCCGCTTATGCTGATATTCGTGTGCTTAGCACTTATCTTGCACACACACATACACCACCGTCTAAGCTTTCTTTAAGCTTATGCACGATAGATGCATGTAGGTGATGATAAGACGCGGTCAAGCTAAGGCAGGAGCGTGTGGCTGAGCTTGTGGTAGATCACTTTGGAGTTTTGTTTCATATATATGTCTTTCCCTTTTTAGCATTCTACAATGATTTTATTAGTGGATATGTGATGATGATGTTGCCTTTTTAATTTGGGTACACTTGTGGTTATGCTCCTTTATTTATAAAAAAAAATTACACTGAAAATTCTCCTTGTAGGATCTCAGGATTGGAACCTGGAGTATGGGCGTGGGAGCCGAGAATGGGGTATTATGGAGGCTGTCGGCACCGGATTCGGTGATTGGAAATTCTATGAGCCCATTTTCCAAGTTTGGGGCGTGACAGCAAAGGTCATACATAAGAACCTAGAATTTATGTCCTACACAAGGACAATGGTCCTAATCCTGAACCCGACAATTTAGGCCACACAAGCCAAGGTCCTAATCCGGAACCTAAGTTTATGTCCTACACAAGGACAAAGGTCCTACACAAGAACCTAGGTTTAAGACTTACACAAGAGCCAAGGTCTTACGCAAAAACCTAAAATTTATGCCCTACACAAGAGCAAGGGTCCTGATCCTGAACCCGACAATTTAGGCCATATAGGCCTATGTCTTAATCTCGAACCTAACTTTATGTCCCACACAAGGACAAAGGTCCTACAAAAGAACCTGGGTTGGTTTTTCCTTAAGCTAACCAACAACCTTGGTCTTATAAAAGAACCTAGTTGAGTTTATGAATAGCAAACTCTTAGCATCAATCCTACATAAAGAAAGATGCTAATCTATTGACTCCTAACAATGATACTTGTTAGATTGAGTCCCTTTTTGTAGCTCCTCTTGGGTTGCTTGATCTCCGCTCTCTCATACTTCAATTATCTCCCTAATCCTTCCCTGATCATGTTGCCGCTACTTCACCAAGGCTTCCGCTCCATGATTAATCTCCTTGCATTTGATGTGTCTTCAAGATGAGAGTAGGTCGAATCTCTTACAACTAATGGGTAGTTGTTTATCCTAGGGAATTCAACTAGATAGGTCTCCTAGAATAGTTGAATAATGATTTACCAATAATGCTCAAGTCCAAGCTCTAGGAAATTGAAGAGTTCAAGCACATCTCAATGTTGAGGTTGGAATCCTCATTAGAGTTGTAATCTCAAAGGAGATGGCTTATAACTAAATGAAATATAGGCGTAGGATGAGGGATTTTTATATGGAATCATCCTACCTTCTATTACTCCAAAAACTCATTAAAATACCGAAGAACCGACTGCCTTTTATAAAAAGTTTGAGCTCTTATGGTAAAAAAAAGGGGTAGAAAACGGCTCTGTCGATGTCATCAAAGGCCTTTAATGTCATTGAAGAAACCAGACAAATATGGTATTTTCTTGCTGGACAGATCTAGACCAATTTTTTGATGTTATCGAACACCTTCGATGACATTGAACATCAAGCTTCGATGTCATCGAGAAAATCAAGAAAAAAAATCCAAAAACCTTTATAGACTATCTCTAGATCTCAATCGATGCCATCGAGGGGTTTTCGATGTAATCGAGAATTTCAGGGAGAAATCCAGTTTGATTGTTGGACATTCCTGATTCTCAATCAATGTCTTCAAAGGAGTTCGATGTCATCGAAGTCTCATCGAAAATTGTTGTTTTGGGCTATCTTTTGCACAACAGTTTCTCACCTCTCATAGCCTTATTTTTCTTGGTTTCCTAAGGCTAAGGGATGATCAATTAATTATTCCTATCCGGTCAAGATCATCTAGAGGTGTAGGGTTTGATTTGGGTTAGGGTTAAGGTCACCAAGGCCACCTGTTTACCTATTCTTACTGCATTGCTACTTCTGCTCCATTGTGTCTTCGATCTTCACTTTTCAAAGGCTCAACCGACTCTATGACACAATAACTCACGTGATTGACAAACTAGGGTGTAAAAATGAGTACACTGATAAATATGTAACACCCTGAAAATCGGGGGTCGAGCAAAGCTCAACTCCCGAGATCCGTCACATCACTTATGCAACATAGATAATGATGTTTAAATGTTGTCCATATTAACACATTAAACATGAATGAGATTACACTAAAACAGCATATCATATTCCAGAGTTAAAGTGGTTAAGCAAGCGAAAGACTAAGATAGGTATATAAAGTATGTAAGTGTTTACCAATCCCCAGAGTATGAGTATGTTACCAGGCTAAATAAATACATGTATGGTTCCAAAATTTATAAAATATCAAGTGTAAAGGTTCAACTAATCCATAGTCACGTAATCCCTGCGACACAACTCTAGGTTTACATCGACCCACCTGAGAGTTGCATGTAGGAGAACTCATCGAAGAAATCTAACTCTGTTGCATAAGCCTCGTCATCATCTGCATCTAAAACAGAGTCTGGTTGGTGTTTTAAAACACCGTCCAAGAGTGAGAGTGAATGATCAACTCAATGGTACTATAAGGAAAAGGTTAAGATGTTATCAATTCAGTCAAGCAATAATGATAAAGTAATATAACAATCATATTCTAAGTACTCTTGTTAATGTAGGAATGGTATGCTGTAATGATGCATGCCCTCGCCTGCACTCCCTCAGTGACATCATCTCACGATCGCACATGGCAAATCCCTAAATGTGCGCTTCTTCGCCAAAGTACATGCAATGCGGTGCATGGTCGTGTTAGCCAATATTTAATTAGGCTTATTCATACAGTAGATTCGGGAAGCTAAGGTACCTCCCTT
Source organism: Magnolia sinica (assembly GCF_029962835.1). NCBI lineage: Eukaryota > Viridiplantae > Streptophyta > Magnoliopsida > Magnoliales > Magnoliaceae > Magnolia > Magnolia sinica. The sequence goes on along the minus strand of NC_080587.1, from coordinate 61,551,802 downwards.
TATATCATTAACCCAAACAGTGATCCATCTAGGGTCGTCAATCCTAGTTATTCACATACAATAGGCAAGTTGTAGGGCATCACCCTTAATGAAAGTAGTGGATAGGCAAGTTCAATTGATTATACTCGAGGTCACTACGGGAGGCTCGTCACCAGAACGTAGGCCGACAACTCGAATACGGTGTCCCATACACCACCATATTTGGCTCACGAGTTTGGGTTGCTCACTGGTCACTATGGAGAGGCTCGTCACCCCAGCGTAAGCTGACAGCTCAACCACGGTGTCCCATACACCATCATGCCTGGCTCATGAGTCTTAGCGGATCCTGGTACCATAGTTGAAACGGGCTGTTACATTGAAAAGTGGTACCTTAGATTCAAACAGTAGTGTCCATATGTGGTAAACACACGATAAGCCAATTGGGTTATTTGACAAATGCGATTGGTATGATCGCACGTTGAATTAATCGACATGAAGCGTGTAAGCACTCCGCGTGGCCTAACCACTGTCGACAATCAGCGTACGGCTCAGATTCATCGAACATATCTAATGCGGTGAAACTAGTTCGACTACTCGATCGGGAACCATTACCGATTGCCTGGACTACGTAGTAGTCTCATTCATACTCAAACGCAATAGGTAGTCACATATGTTACTCATAACAGAATTTAACAAATAATTCAAACAAAATTCTCATTTGAGCATTTTATCAAACACATTAAACATGTTAATATACATATGCATTTCATCCATAAATCACATGGTAGCAATTCACATTATATGAAGGAAACTATACATATGGATAAGGCAGTTGAGAATCTCATCTCAACACCCTTGTTAAAAGTGATTCATCAAACAATTTTTCATTCAGACATTTTATCAAACACATAAACTAAATGATACTATATACTTAAACTAAATTAGTTATAGCATATATTATGGCAGATCCTTTCATAAAGGAGTTGTTATACATAAAACAAACATGTATTCTAGGTTAATAGCCATAGCAAGCATAAATCAGAAATTCACTTTCATTCAAACATTTCAATAAACACATGGAATGCATTTTATATTCACATAGTTCACACACATTTATAGTTTATCGAATACATCATAACTAAGATCATATGGCAGCAATCAAGTCAGACATAAATTATTGCTGACATTGAAAGCCTTGAAAACTATAACCTAAACGTTTATAGTTCGCACCTTTCGTCGATACGCCCGTTACGAACTCGATTCGTACACTACGTCTCCGTCTACAACACAACAGCTACCTAAATCATGAAATAGGTTAGTTATTTTATCGATTCCTCTATTTAAATTCCTAAAACAAGATTAGGGTTTGGATTTCTTACCCAAATCAGAGTTGAAATGGCTCGTGCAACTAGATGTAAAGACGATCTAATGTGTGTAGTCATAGGAGAGAAACACCGCCTCGATCTCCCAAACTGTCTCTCTTCTCCTTACTCTTTTCTCTTCTTTTCTCTCTTCTCTCTCCTAGGTTTTGGAGAAAATTAGTATGGAATGGGAATGGGGTGGTTTAAGGTCCTTAAATAGGCCCAGAACTAATTCAAATGGCCCCAGGGCCATGGTATACTTAGGTTATAGCTAAAAGGTGTCTGTTTCGGGCAAACGGGACTCATCTGGAGGCCCATTACTCACCTGCGTCATAGAATAAGTTCCTTGACCATGGATCTAAGCCAGGTTATGCTTTCAGTCCGATCAGATTTGTGGATCGACCGTGGAGGACTTGTATCTGTTCAACGGTCATCGTCACTCGATCAGGGCCACAAGTATACTGACATGTGCAGGGAAATTTTCCTGATCCATGGGTAAAGTTTAGTCAGAAACTGACAGTCTGAAGTCTTCAATTTCGCACATAAGTGAATGGTCCAATTCACTTAAGTTCTGGTTCATTTTTTAAAGATATTCGCGTTTCTCACACACTTCACTCAAAGCTCAAGTTGTGCATTTCTTAATGCTATTTGGGCTCAATTTCTATGGTGGTTGTGAAGCCCAATAAGGCAGTTGTGACTCTATTGTTTCGTGGTAATCGGACTTTCGACGTGCGGTCTAGGTCCGATACGGAGTTTCAATGTGCTCCTGAGAGCAACTGAGTTTTGAGATTGCTCCTAGGTTTTTAGGTAATGTTGAGTTAGCAATTCTAGTAGTTTTGGGTCTTGCAGCTCGTATAGATAGTGGTCTAAGCTAATTCCACTGATTATTTAATTTAGTACTTAATTAATTTTTGTCTAATTTCTACAGAATTCGATCCTTAGTAATTTCTCCCTGAGGTGATACTTGGATCTTTGTACGGATTTTTCCTATACGTTACAATCTACCCCTCTTAAAGAAAAATTTTGTCCTCAAAATTAGTACCTTTTGTACTCCTCAAGAATCTGAGGATAGTTCTTATGGACTTTGGCTTTTATTTCTCAGGTAGCCTCTTCCTCAGTGTGGTGAGTCCATAGTACTTTCACAAGCGGGATCACTTTGCTGCGCAGTACTTGTTCCTTCCTATCAAGAATACGTGTTGGTCGCAGTACATAAGCAGTGTCTTCACTCAACTATACCTACTCCCATTTGATAATATGAGAAGGGTCAGGAACGTACTTCTTTAGCATCGATACATAAAATACGTTATACACGCCTGCAAGTGGTGTGGGAAAAGCAAGGCGGTATGCTACCACACCCACTCGGTCTAGAATCTGAAATGGGCCAATGAACCTCGGCGTGAGTTTCTCTTTCTTGCCAAAGCGAAGGACTCCCTTCATGGGAGAAACCTTAAGAAACACGTGGTCCCTAACCTCAAATTCTAGCTGTTGTCGTCTGGTATTGCCGTAACTCTTCTGTCTGCTCTGTGCTGCAAGAAGTCGACGCCTGATAATGTCAATCTTCTCTGAGGTCATCTGTACTAAATCTGAGCCAATCAGGCTTTTCTGTCCAACTTCTGCCCAACAATGGGGTGCTCGACATGGACGCCCATACAGTGCTTCATAGGGAGCCATGCCAATGCTCACTTGAAAACTGTTGTTATAAGCGAACTCTACATAGGGAAGACATTCATCCCAACTGTCTTTGAAATCGAGCACACATGCCCACAACATATCTTCTAACACCTGATTTACCCATTCTATCTGCCCATTATTCTGTGGGGGGAACGCAATATTGAACTTCAGTTTCACTCCCATTATTTCCTGGATTCGAGTCCAAAAGATAGGCGTGAATCACATGTCTCGATCCAACACAATCTCCATAAGCACTCCATACAGCCGTACAATCTTTTTGATGTATAGCTTCGCTAAATCATCTGCTGAGTTTGAGACTATAATCGGAAGGAAATGAGCCGATTTCGTCAATCGGTCCACAATCACCCAAATGGAGTCTTGTCCCTTCCTCGTCTTCGGCAACCTGGAAATAAAATCCATAGATATGAAGTCCCACTTCCATTCAGCTATGGCATGGGCTGAAGTAAACCAGGAGGTCGGCGATGCTCGGCTTGACCTACTGGCACGTGAGATAACAGGATACAAAATCTGCTATGTGGGCCTTCATATTGTCCCACCAGTACGAACGCTTCATATCTCGATACATCTTTGTACTACTAGGATGCATCGCCATCTTCGAATTGTAAGCAGCTTCGAGAACTTCCCTTCTCAAGTCATGAAGATTCGGGACGCATAAGCGGCCACGATAACGTAAACCCCCATCCGAACCAACTCTTCATTCAGAGTCTTAATCATCACTAGCTCGTTTCCTCATCTTCATCAACCATTCATCTTCTCTCTGAGCCACAATGATTCGGTCATCAATAAGTGGCTACACGCGGATGTGTGTGACACTTTCGAACAGCTCCTCTACTGTAAGCTTATGTTCAAAGTCTCTCACAAATTCTACTATATTCCATTCTTCAATCATTAGCGGAGCCATAAATTATATTATCTTCTTGCGGCTCAATGCATCTGCCACATGGTTGGCCTTGCCGGGATGGTAGGAGACCTCAAACTTGAAGTCTTTCAAGGTTTCCATCCATCATCGTTGCCTCATATTCTGGTCTCTCTGCGTGAATATGTACTTGAGGTTCTTTTGGTCGCAAAAGAGCTCGAACTCCTCTCCGTAGAGGTAATGTCTCCAGAGCTTTAATGTGAAGATGGCGGCCGCTAATTTCAGGTCCTGCGTGGGGTAGTTTTCTTCGTGTTTCCTCAACTGTCACGATGTATAGGCAATCACTCTGTCCTTCTGCATAAGAATACAACCCAAACTAACACGAGACGCATCGATGTATATAGTGTACTTGACCCCTTGCTTTGGAAATACTAGCACGGGTGCAAACATCAGCTTGTCCTTTAATTCCTAAAAGGATGCTTCTGCTTTCTCGTTCCAGGTGAACTTAAGATCCTTTCGAGTAAGTTACGATAACGGTCTGGCTATCTTGGAAAAATCCTTAATGAAGCGGCGATAGTAGCCAGTAAGTCTGAGGAAACTCCTCACTTTTGTAACGGAATCGGGCTCTCCCAGTCCTGAACCGCAGCCACCTTGGCGAGGTCCACAGCGATACCTTCCTTGGACACCACATGTCCTAGGAACTTGACTTCTTCCTTCCAGAAGTCACATTTCCTGTACTGAGCAAATAACTAGTTCTTCCTGAGAGTATCGAAGACTATTCACAGGTGCTCTTCGTGATCCTTTCAGCTCTTGGAGTATATCAAAATGTCATCTATAAATATGATGATGAGCTGGTACAGGTACGGTCGAAACACCTGGTTCATGAGGTTCATGAACACTACTGGTGCATTTGTGAGTCCAAACGACATCACAAGGAATTCATAGTGCCCAAAACTGGTTCTGAATGCCATTTTCTTCACGTCTTCATCCCTAACGCACAACTGATGGTACCCGGACTGTAAGTCGATCTTTGAGAAATACTATTCCCCTTTCAACTGGTCGAACAGATCATCTATCCTAGACAAGGGATACTTGTTCTTCACTGTCACTTGATTCAACCTGCAGTAATCAATACACAAGCGCAGCGACCTGTCTTTTTTCTTTACAAACAATACCGGTGCTCCCTAAGGGGATACACTAAACCGTATAAAACCTGCATCCAATAGATCATCAATCTGTCTCCTAAACTCATCCATTTCACATGGAGGCATGCGATATGTCGATAGAGAAAAGGGTGTCGCACCAGGCACAAGGTCGATAGTGAAGTCGATCTCGCGCCACAGAGGTAGTCCAGGTATCGTCTTGAATACGTCCCAGAAATCCTGGACCACAGGCGTATTCCCAAGTGACGAACCATCATGATCTTTTAATAGGAACGTATAACAAAGGACCCGGAAGGGGCAACTAACCTGAACGGGGAAAGTGAAGGTCATATTTTCGAGCCCATGTGTTGTCACTAATTTGGTTTCACAATCGATCTCTGCCTTCATTTCAATGAGCCAATCCATGCCAAGGATGACATCATAATGATATAATGAGGTAACAATCAGGTCAATAAACACCACCCTGCTTCTTAAGTCTATCAAGCAACCCTTACAAAGCTTAGTGGCATCTATGAAGGTTCCTACTGCCGTAATGACTCTCACCCCAACCATAGGGGTAGTGCTCAGGCCTAATCACTTGACTGTGGAGTATGCTATCATTGAAATAGTGAACCCAGTGTCCACCAACAGAAAAACTAGTATACCTTGGATATGTGTTGTGACTTCGAAGGCTAAAGGCACTGTAGCTGCTGACTCAGACGCTTCAGCTGCAAGCGCATGTACTCACGCTTGTTGAGGACGATTCGGTTGCGCTGTCATAGGTCATTGGGGCGGCCTACTTCGAGATACATTCAGCCTGTAAAAAGGTTGTGCTGGCAATGCTGATCGTAGAGGTGGAGCTGAAATGGCTTGTGGTAACTGACTGTTGATCTTCTAAGGCGGCATAAAGCCGTTATTCCTCATCTTTATGAAGCAATAAGTGTCTGTATGGCCCATCCTCTTACAGTAGGTGCACCATAGATCAGATCACCTTAACTAAGTCGATGGATCCATAAGCCTGGGAGGTAAATCTGCACGTGGCCTCTTAGCGAGGAATAGTCGGTTCAACAAGTCAGGTTGAGGCCTCGGACCCATGGGTATATGCATACGGGGTAGTCTGTCCCCATCCGGCTCAGCTCACAGGGACATGTTCACTAGCTCAGCATAATTGGGAATGCTAGCGCAACACATCTTTGTGCGGATTTCAGGCCACAGACCCTCTGAAAAATGTCGTATCTTCATCGACTCGTCTGTTAGCATCAAAGGAGCATATCTGGCTAGCTCTGTGAATCTATTCTCATACTCTGACATAGAGATTACTCCCTGTCAGAGGCAAAGGAACTCACCCTCCTTTTCATTACGGTAAGTGAGGGGGACATATTTTCTATGGAAGCGGGTCTCAAACGCGTCCCACATCCATACATATCCAGGGGCAACTGTTCGTAGGATGCTGTCCCACCAGAGACTGGCCTCCTTCTCGAACATATGAGCAACCAACTTTACCTGCTCTACCTCAGTGTAGTGCAGCGGCCTCAACATCTTAGAGATGTGATCTAGCCAATATTCGCCCTCCTCGGGCCTATGAGTGCTTGTAAAGATGGGAGGTCGAAAACGTTGGAAGCATTCGAATAGACCGCTAGCATTCATATTTCCAGCAGGTTGCACGGGTGGTGCAGGCGGGACTATATTCATGTTTTGGACAAGGGCCCCCGTAATCATGGTCCAAACTTGTTGTTGTTGCTGCATCAGGAGCATCATCTGCTCCAACCTATCAGGAAGAGGAGCCGATTGTGGCATGTGTGGCGTCAATTTAGACACACGGTTCTATTTTGGAACCGGTGGTGCATTTGGTGGGGCCAGTGGCCGGCTATGAATCGGGTATGGTGTCACTATCAGGGGCCCAAACTGGGGTCCGTTTAGCTCTAGCTTAGGGGAGGTGCCCCGTCAAACAATCCGCCAAGTGCAAGACGTGTCATATTCTGAGTGGTCTTCAGAGGCATTCCCTATATACAACATAGGGTGCAACACGTGTAAGATTTTAAATAACAACACTCAATTTTCCAAGCATTCTACACATTGTAAATCAAAAGAACCTTCATGCATTTTATTTAAACAAAATTGTCACAATACATGAGATGTAGTCTTACATGGATCATAACAGAAGATGCATATGAGTTAATTTAACACAAGTTTTAAACACTAAACACACTAACAACTAACTAAGCCTACCAAGGCTATTACAAAAGAAAATAAAATAAACAGGGAAAACCCAACGACGACTACAACATATGACTAGTCGTCCGACTCTGGTGAAGGTGGAGGAGCACCCTTGTCCTACATACAGCACAGGAGGGCCTTCAGAGTGCAAGACATCCTCTTAAATTTCTGTTTTATATAGGCCTGATTCTCTTCAAGCCTTTGCTTCAATTCGACCAGGGTCTCCTTGACCTCCTGTCTCAGGGCGGCCTGGTTCTCTTCAATCTGAGCCATGCAGACTTCCAAGGCAGCCCGATCACGGTGGTCGTCATGCGTAGCAGTAGGAGGCTCCCTATGTAGATCTTAGGCCTCCCCTTCTTCCTCTTCCTACTCTTCCTCATCACTTCCTTCCTCAGTGCTTTCCTCGCCACTGCCTTCCTCATCATTGTCTTCCTCATCTTCACTTCCTTCTTCCTCCTCACTTTCTTCCTCTATCTCATTCCATATTCATCAAGATGGGCTTGTCGCTGCCTGGGGCCTATGCCCATATTGTTCAGCGTAATGTCACTGATGATATGAATCGTGGCAACATCACCCATATGGAGTCTGAAATTGAAGTGGCGGGCAATTTTACAAATAAGTCGGTCGAAGGGAAGTGAGGCATCTCCCCGTATGGATCATGCAGTATCCACAATCTGAGATAGGACAAATGTAGGCAGGCATAGCTTGTCTCCCTGACCAGTCTATATAAGAAATCAACCATGAGCCGAGTACACTCTGTGTGGTTACTCCACCTTGGATATACGTTATACGTAAATATGTGGTGGAGCAGGTGGAAATCGTTTGTAAATTTGGTCGATGCAAGGTTATTTCCTCGCCTCCACTGCTCAAGCTAGCCACAGAGGAAACAGGTGTGGCGATTCCTTTCTCGTTCACTGGTAAGGTTTTTCTCACTAGCACGTATAAGTCCACGCTCCATACCCATGATTCGAGCCACCACATCTACATTGACTATGGCTTGCTCTCTTCCTAAAGGGATAGTAAACTGTAGCGGCTCCAGTAGGGGGTCCCGTATATGAGCATAGAAGGTATGCACTGCTTCTTCACTCACATGGGTATTTTCCTCAAATATGGAACCCCAACCATTTTCTAGGAGCATGTCCATCACTGGGTACTGTTCAAATAGCTTTTCATCAACATGGGCCTTAAATACCACTCTGCGATTATGGAACCTACCTAATTCGATGCCCACCGGTAGCGATCTTTTAATGGTGATCCGCGGGTCAAGATCCTGTTTTGATCTCCTTTCTTGCTCGGCGCTCGTGCTTACTTTGGCACCCGTTTTACTCCTTGGACGGGTTGGGCGGCTAGGCTCGGATTCATCTGTGGACGCCCTTCTCTTTTCCATGAGGGAAAGGAGTATGGAGAGCGAGAAGACTGAAGAAACTAGCTCAAAAAGAGCCATGGGGTTAAGGAAGCTTAAAGGACAAGATGGGTTGATGGGTTTTGGGGTTTATGAGACACAAAGATGGATTTGCGTACTCAAATGAGAGGAAATAACAGAGATGGGAGGTTGTATGAGAGGAGTTTTGAGCAAAAGGATAGAGGGTGGGTATGTATTGTAGAAGAAGAAGAAGATATGAGAATGGAATGGAGATTTGAGAAGAAAAATGAGATTTTAGAGGGATTTGAAGAGCTTGGATGGAGTGAAATGGGGGGAAAAGAGGTCAAAGGGGTAAAATAGAGGGGCCCCACATGCGTGGGAGAGGGCGGCAGGCCGCTGGAACTGCGGGCCTGCAGCAGCCCGCTGGAGAGGGGCGCGGCGTGCCGTCGTTAGCGCAGTGCCGCCACCTGGGGGCAGTGGCCTCCACCCCCCTGGGTGCCAGAAAGATATGGGGGACCCCCTGGGTCCCACCGTTTCTTGTGGTTTGGGGCCCCCAGTCCGTTTGAGGTGGTTTGAGTTCCATCTCGCATATATTCACGCCCTTTGGCGTGTTTCAAGTTTGAGATCTGTCGAATAATAGCTTAAACCCATCGATTGATGGTTTAAAAAGGAATTGAGATCATTTCATGTGATCTCAGACGTATACGAGGTACATTTCTGCTGTCAGTTTCGCCCGTCGGTGAAACTTGAAATTTACGCTCATTTCTATATTTTATCGCCCCTTTCTAAGTCAAAGTACATCAGTGTGTGTCGTGTTACCATAACCCAGGTCCAGTTTAATCCAAATCATGCTCTGATACCAACTTATAACACCCCAAAAATCGAGAGTCGAGCAAAGCTCAACTCCCAAGATCCATCGCATCACTTATGCAACATAGATAATGATGTTTAAATGTTGTCCATATTAACGCATTAAACATGAATGGGATTACACTAAAACAGCATATCATACTCCAGAGTTAAAGTGGTTAAGCAAGCGAAAGACTGAGATAGGTATATAAAGTATGTAAGTGTTTATTAATCCCCAGAGTATGAGTATGTTACCAAGCTAAATAAATACATGTATGGTTCCAAAATTTATAAAATATCAAGTGTAAAGGTTCAACTAATCCATAGTCCAGTAATCCCGGCAATGCAACTCTTGGTCTACAAAGACCTACCTGAGAGTTGCATGTAGGAGAACTCCTCCTCATCAAAGAAATCCGGCTCCATCGCATATGCTTCATCATCATCTGCAGTTAAAATAGAGTCTGGTTGGTGTTTTAAAACACCATCCCAGAGTGGGAGTGAGTGATCAACTCAGTGGTACTATAAGGTAAAGGATAACATGTTATCAATTCAGTCAAGCAGTAATGATAAAGCAGTACAACAATCATATCCTAAGTACTCTTGTTAATAAAGGAATGGTATGCTATAATGATGCATGCCCTCGCCTACACTCCCTCAGCGACATTATCTCACGATCGCACATGGCAAACTCCCTAAGTGTTCGCTTCCTCGCCAAGGCACAAGCAATGCAGTGCATGGTCATGTTAGCCAATATTTAATTAGGCTTATTCATATAACATATTCAGGAAGCTAAGGTACCTCCCTTTATATCATTAACCCAAACAATGATCCATCTAGGGTCGTCAATTCTAGTTATTCACATATGACAGGCAAGTTGTAAGGTATCACCCCTAATGAAAGCAGTGGATAAGTAAGTTTAATTAATTATACTTGAGGTTACTACAGGAGGCTCGTAACCTGAACGTAGGCCGACAGCTCGAATACGGTGTCCCATACACCATCATATTCGGCTCACGAGTTTGAGTTGCTCACTAGTCACTACGGGGTGTCTCATCACCCCAGCGTAGGCCGACAGCTCTACCACAGTGTCTTATACACCACCATGCCCGGCTTATGAGTCTTAGCAAATCGTGGTACCATAGTTGAAACGAGCTATTACTTCGAAAAGCGGTACCTTAGATTCAAACAGTAGTGTCCATACGTGGTAAACACACGATAAGCCAATCGGGTTATTTGACAAGTGCAATCGGTATGAGCATACGTTGAATTAATCGACATGAAGTGCATAAGCACTCCGTGTAGCCTAACCACTGTCGACAAATAGCGTACGGCTCAGATTCATCAAACGTATCTAATGTCGCAAAACTAGTTTGGCCACTCGATCGGGAACCATTACTGATTGCCTAGACTACGTAGTAGTCCCAATCATACTCAAATGCAATAGGTAGTCACATACGTTACTCATAACAGAATTTAATAAATAATTCAAACAAAATTCTCATTTGAGCATTTTATCAAACACATTGAACATGTTAATATACATATGCATTTCGTTCATAAATCACATGGTAGCAATTCACATTATATGAAGGAAACTGTAAATATGGATACGGTAGTTGAGAATCCCATCTCAACACCCTTGTTAAAAGCAATTCATCAAATAATTTCTCATTCAGACATGTTATCAAACACTTAGACTACATAATACTACATACTTAAACTAAATTAGTTATAGCATATATTATGACAGATCCTTTCATAAAGGAGTTGTTATACATACAACAAACATGTATTCTAGGTTAATATTCATGGCAAGCATAAATAAAAAATTCACTTTCATTCAAACATTTCAACAAACACATGGAATGCATTTTATATTCACATAGTTCACACACATTTATAATTTATCGAATACATCGTAACTAAGATCATATGACAGCAATCAAGTTAGACATAAATCACTGCTGACATTGAAAGCCTTAAAAACCATAACTTAAACGTTTATAGTCCGCACATTTCGTCGGTATGCCCATTATGAACTCGGTTCATTTACTACGTCCCCGTTTACAGCACAACGGCTACCTAAATCACAAAATAGGTTAGCTATTTCATCGATTCCTCTATTTGGATTCCTAAAACAAGATTAAGGTTAGGATTTCTTACCCAAATCAGAGTTGGAATGGCTCATGTAACTAGATGTAAAGAGGATCTAGTGTGTGTAGTCGTAAGAGAGAAACACCACCTCGATCTCTCAAACTCTCTCTCTTCTCCTCACTCTTTTCTATTCTTTTCTCTCTTCTCTCTCCTAGGGTTTGGAGAAAATTTGTAAGGAATGGAAATGGGATAGTTTAAGGTCCTTAAATAGGCCCATAACTAGTTCAAATGGCCCCAGGGCCATGGTATACTTAGGTTATAGCCAAAGGGTATCTGTTTTGGGTAAACGGGACTCATCTGGAGGCTCATTACTCACCTGCATCATGGAGTAAGTTCTCTGACCATGGACCTAAGCCAGGTTATGCTTTTGGTCTGATCAGATTTGTGGATCGACCATGGAGGACCGGTATTAGTTCAACGGTCATCGTCACTCGATCAGGGCCACAAGTATATTGACATGTGTAGGAAAATTTTCCTGATCCATGGTTAAAATTTGGTCAGAAACTGATGGTCTAAAGTCTTCAATTTTGCCCGTAAGCGAATAGTCCAATTCACATATGTTCTGGTTCATTTTCTAAAGATATTCGCATTTCTCACACACTTCACACAAGGCTCAAGTTGTGCATTTCTAGATGCTATTTGGGGTCAATTCCCACCATAGTTGTCAAGCCCAATAAGGCAGTCGTAACCCTATAGTTTCGCGGTAATCGGACTTTTAACGAGCGATCCAGGTCCGATAGGGAGTTTTAATGTGCTCCCGAGAGCAACTGGGTTTTGAGATTGCTCCTAGGTTTTTAGGTAATGTTAAATTAATGATTCTAATGGTTTTGGGTCTGCAGCTCATATAGATAGTGGTCCAAGCTAATTCCATTGATTATTTAGTTTAGTACTTAATTAATTTTCGTCTAATTTATACAGAATTTGATCTTTAGTAATTTTTGCCCGAGGTGATACTCGGGTCTTTGTACAGATTTTTTCGAGACGTTAGAAAATAACCTTCTTAAAGTTAGAGAGAAATCCAAGCCCTCTTCAAGTTAATTGTGCAGTAACTGTAATATTTGTTTAACATTTCTATTATCTTTCTCAAGTAACTTTTAAATCATATTTAAGAGAGTTATTCATACTGAAAAGGCCGAGCTATATGTCCTAGAGGGGGGGTGAATAGGAGTATGCCAAATTAAAAAATAAATACAAAATTTAAAGAATAATAGCATAAATGAATAATAAAAAAGCACAAGTAAATAGCAACCTCAAATGTACTAGAATTGAGAGGTTGATACAAACTTAGTTCTAAGAACAACCTAGCTCCAAAAACCAAAGGCTTATGGCAGGACAACCTTACTAGAACATTTATAAGTATCAAAAACCCAAACTAAAAAGAGACAAAGAAAATAGCAAATAAAATAAACTAAGTTATTACAATATTCCCACAAGTGTATAAAATGAATTACACCATTTACCACAAGTGCTGAAAATAAATTACAACATTCACACACATAGGCATATTTAATCATCCACCACAACACTAGAAATTATAGTGGTTCGCTTGTGTGTACACCAACTGTTAGAAAACAGCCACATAACTACTTCACTCATAATATCCACTCCCTCAGGATATTAGTGTTCACTATGAAAAAGTTTTTCAAAGGTTCACCTTAAAACCTTTACAATTGTGTCTTTGATTAGGCTTACACAATTTCAAAAACCCCACACTCTGAGATTTTCTGGATCACCTCAGACAAAACTAAATAGAGATTTTTCTGGCACAACCTCAAAAACCAAAAAGAAATATACAAAATGTAAATATACGTATCTAGAAATTCTCCTTTGAAGAAGCCCGGTAGAACCGATCTGATGTAGACGAAGATGTTCAATGTCCAGTCTCACAGATGAAAAGATTCTAGTTCTAAATGATTTTTAATTAAATCAACTTGGGCTAGCTTGATTTGATTTTGATCTCAAGAAAGGGGAAAACTCAAATCCCTTTTTAAAGTAAGATTGGAATAGAGATCTCAAAATCAAATAACAAAAGCTAATTAAAGAGAATATTAAATGAGCACAATATAACTTAAAAATATCACAAACTTATCTCTAAGAGTGGTGTCTTAATTTTACTTTTAATGAATGAATAAACTCTGAAATTCGTGCTCTATTTATAGGTAAAAATATTGTTCACTTAACTGGTCTAAGGGTTGGTTCGACTGGTCGAAGGACCAACAAAATTTTAAATTTCTAGTGTGAGAAGATAAGATCGTTACTTGACTGGTCGAGTGGCCTGCTCGACTGGTCGAGTGGGACCCAGAAATGTTGCTGGACTTTGAGTCGAGCCTACACAACTGGTCGAGCACTGTTCACTCGACTAGTCGAGAAGTCTCTAGGACTGGTCGAGAGCCTAAAAGAAAATCTCAAAAATTAACAACAAACCTTGGACTAGTCGAGAAAACTCTTAGACTGGTCGAGCCAGTACTTAGACTAGTCGAACAAAGTCTAAGACTAGTCGAGAAAAAGACCTATAAACATATGAAATGACCCACAAAGAATATGCAATGAATATGACACTATCTAAGGTCAATCTAGGGTCATCCAAACCTATTTGTGAGTAGAAACAGATGAAACATCTTTCGCTTCTGAATCTTGATATCTTGAGATACTTTAAGCTAGAGTTCGATCACTTAAAGATGATCTTGAGTTACGCTTAAGTTCTTGAGTCTTTAACATACGGTAGTTGAACTTCAAACTTGAACTTGAGTTCTTGAATTCGATCTTAAGAACATGAACTTCAACATGCTTCACTTCAACTTGAACATGTAGGCAAGTTCAATGAAGATGCAGACAACTTTAAAATGTACAAACCTAATTACTTCAACTCAAAGCATGATGCATATACTAAATGGTTTGGCACAATAAAATTTGACAATACTACGGGTCTTAGATTTTCACAATAGCATTTACAATCTCCCCCTTTATCAAATTTGTGACAAAACCAAATAAAGAAATATGCACAATAAAGAATCATGCACCAGTCATGTACAAAAAAGAATCATGCACCAATCATGTATAATAAAGAATCATGTGTCAATCATGTACAATAAAGAATCATACACCAATAATCAATGGACACATCTCCCCACATCTCCCTCTCATTCCATTACTCCTCCTCAATATAGGAGAGGTGATTTGCAGAATCTGTAAAATATATATATATATATACTCCTCCATATATTCCACAATCATCACACTCCACAATTATCACACATCTCGACAATTTCTCTCCCTTTTTGTCACAATAAGGCAAAGGAAAGATGGATATAGAGAAGAGAAGAAGTAAGAGAAGATAGGGAATAGCAACACCATGAATATCAAAATATCAACATAAAGCACAATAGCATGTCCACATACTTAAAAGTAATAGTGTGTCCAAGCAATATCCCAAGAAACATGATTCCAATACAAATCCAAGAGTAGAAAGTATTACTATATATCCAGAATAATAAAGAAAAACTAATCAAATCCAGATGAAGGAGCAGGAATAGAAGGATCTATTTGATGTAGTCCCTTGTTAATGCGCCTAAGATATTTGTGCATGTATTTAAATTGAGTTTCTTGGGACAGATGTAGACCCTCTACCTTCTCCTCAAGGTATCGCAAACACTCATCAAAATCAGAAGGCTGAAAGTCAGGATTAGCCGCAGAGTCTGACTCAATCTCATCATATAAATCATCCATATTGACATCATCTGGAGGAAAAGCATCCTCCTCTTCAGTTGCTTCAGCAGCTCCACTAACACCCACATCAACTTGGCCAGGAGCCAACCTCAGATTTATCTTATTTATGTTCGAGTTGTTGAATGGAAGATGGTTAATGAGAGCTTCTCCAACAGGCATAGCCACAAGACTATGGGTGGCTAGTGCAGTCATAAGATAGGCAAAGGGAATATCACTATGACCCGAATGGAGACGAAACTGAATAATGATGTAACTGATAAGATATAGAAGACATACAGAGACACGAGTAACAATAGAGTGAAGGATGCGAGTCATGAAAGTAGTAAGCTCAGTCTTGTTACCAGACCTAGGATAGATATTAAAAATGAAAATACGATGGAGAATCCTATATCTGGGTAACATAAATTTGAAACTAAGCGTATTCCCAAAATTTCATTCCGCATTCATGTTGCATAACACTCTAGTGAGCATTCTTTTCTCAGACTTATACGATTTTGCTACAAGAGTAGAAATAGGAATACCGTCATCATTAACTGGAAGATCCATCAATCCAGAAATTAAGTGACGATCCGCATCAATTGGACCTTCTCTTGTTGTAATAGTAAATGTTAGATTCTCAGTAGAGAAGCCACTAATGCAAGCAAGCATGGCCTGCGCAATGGAATAGTATGCCGAACCGCCCCAATATAAAATGTTATCCTATCCTATAGATTGAAGGAGTGGAATAATACCAAAATATGCTAAACAATCAGAGTTAATCGTCCATCCAACAATCACATTGTGTAATTGAATATCCTGAACATACTCGCGATCTTCTTCAGGTGACCGAAGATGGTGCACTATGATTGGAGCAGAACAAGAAAAAGAAGGACCACGAGAGCCTTTCTTATTATTTCTACTCTCCATTGCAACAAGAAAAACCAAGGAATACAAGTAATGCAAGAGAGGAAAGAAGGGTTTCAAGTAAATCAAATTTGTAGCTAGAAAACCCAATAAACCACCATAAACCTTGAAATCAACAACAAAAATAAGAAAATGGAAGTGCAAAGAACTCAAATCTATAGGGAAAATGAAAAAGATGCACTAACCATAGAAGAATCGAAGGTGAGTTCGACCGGTCGTGCTAGGGCTGGTTGGAAAAATGAAGCAAATAAAAAAAATGATTTTTAGGTAGTAAAAACTCCCAAACCCAAGCGAGTCAACTAGTCAAGTACATACTCGATCGGTTGAGCCACGACTGGTCAAGTGTGTACTTGACTGGTCGTGCACCTCCAAAATTCTGCATTTTTCATATTTTTGAAATTTAAAAAATTTATAAAAAATAAAATAAAATAAAAGCATGCAATATAGTACAAATAAACATATACAATTTAGATCATATTGCATATACCCATATCTAACTTTAACTTAACAAACATGTTTCTGTCAAGTAGTTTTGTAAATATGTCTGCAAGTTGATTTTCAGTCGGAATATAATCCACAGAAATAATCTTATCTTCTACCAATTCACCAATATAATGATATCCAATATCAATATGCTTAGTTCGTGAATGCTTAATTGGATTTTTAAAAATGTTAATTGCGCCAGAATTATCACGATACAAAACCATAGTATTTTACACAAATCCGTAATCACTTAACATCCTTTTCATCCACACAAGCTGGGTGCAAGCATTACCAGCTGCATTATACTCAGCCTCAACTGTGGAAAGTGATAAGGAACTCTGTTTCTTACTATGCCATGAAACTAGACAATTCCCGACATAAAACATCCATCGCTAGTTAATTTGTGGTCATCAATGTTACCAACCCAATCAGCATATGAATAACCAGCTAATTGAACATTAGTATCATGAGGATACCAAAGGCCAAGTTTGGCTGAACTTATGACATATCGCAAAATATGCTTTACAGCAATCAGGTGGGACTCTTTAGGGTCCGATTGATATCTAGCACAGATTCCTACGTTAATGCAATATCAGGTCGACTCGCAGTTAAATATAATAAACTACCTATCATGTTGCGATACAACTTAGGATCTACACTTTTACCTGTCGAATCCTCGGAGAGTTTAAGTGTTGTACTCATAGGAGTATCAAAATTTTTACCACTCTCAAAGCCAAACTTTTTAACCAAATTTAGAGCGTATTTGGTTTGCGAGATAAAAAACCATCAAGAAGTTGTTTTACTTGTAAGCCTAAGAAATAGTTTAGTTCTCCAACCATGCTCATTTCAAATTTGGACTTCATTAAATCTGCAAACTCTACTGTCATGTCAGAATAGGTAAATGGAGATATTGTCATCAACATAAATCTATACTATCAGTATGTGATCATTGTGTTTCTTAACAAAAAGTATCTTATCAACACTCCCCATTATAAAGTTATGACTTAGTAAAAACTTAGTCAATGTCTCGTACCATACCCTAGGAGCTTGTTTCAATCCATAGAGTGCCTTTTTCAAGCGATAAACATTATCAGTATGTTTAGGGTCTTCAAAACCCTTAGGTTGTTTAACATATACTTCCTCATATAAATCACCGTTCAAGAACGCACTCTTAACATCCATTTGATAAATTTTAAACTTTTTGTAACAAACAATGGATATAAACAGTCTGATAGATTCAAGATGAGGTACTAGGGCAAAGGTTTCATCATAATCAATGCATTCTATATGAGTGTACCCTTGTACGACCAGTCTAGCCTTGTTTCTTATAATATTACCAAGTTCATCAGACTTATTTTTAAAGATCCATTTAGTTCCAATAATGTGTTTATCATTAGTTCTAGGAACTAAGTACCATACATCATTCCTTACAAATTGATTAAGTTCATCTTGCATAGCTACAATCCAGTTTTCATCAGCAAGAGCTTCTTTCACATTGGTCGGCTCAATCTGGGATGTGAAGCACACATAATTACAAATATTTTCTAATTATCTTCGAGTGCACACACCAGTGAGAGGATTCCCAAGAATTTGATTAGTTGGATGGTCTTTAACTGATCATAGTTAGTGTCATTTAACTAGATGAAGAGTCAGGTTTATCAAATAAAGGGACTTCATCATCTTTTGAACTTGAGACAAGTGTATTCAAGTGATCATCTATAATCACATTAATGGATTCTTGAATTACACCAGTCCTCTTATTGAGAATATGATATGCTCGACTATTTAGTGTATATCCTAGAAAAATACCCTCGTCACTTTTAGTGTCGAATTTTTTTAAATTTTTTCGGTCACGTAAAATATAGCACTTGCTGCCAAAAACTCAAAAGTATTTGACAGTAGGCTTCTTATTGAACCATAGTTCATATGTAGTCTTATTATTGGACTTTCTAGTATAAACACAGTTAGTAATATAACATGTCGTGTTCATAGCTTCAGCCCAAAGATTTTTAAAAAGTTTCATACTATTTAACATTACATTGGCCATTTCTTGAAGTACTCTATTTTTCCTTTCAAAAACCCCATTCTGTTGAGGTGTTTTGGGTGCAGAATACTTGTGCAATATTCCATGATCGCTACAGAGCTTCTCAAAACTCCTATTATCGAATTTGGAACCATGATCACTACGAATTTTGGTGACATGTGATTCCTTCTTAGTTTGGATAAGCTTGAGTACCATTTTCACTTCATCGAGAGTCTCAGATTTCTCTCTCATGAAAACTACCTATGTATACCTAGTAAAGTCATATACAATTACTAGAATATACTTCTTACTGCCTCGACTCTCCGTTCTAGTTGGTCTAATGAGATCCATGTGGAGGAGTTCAAGAGGTTTGGATGTGGCATTGGAGTTCACCTTTTTATGAGCACTCCTTGTTTGTTTTCCAATCTGACATTCAGCACAAATTTTATCCAATTTCTTTAACTTGGGTGGACCTCTAATTACTTCACTTTTGCTCAATCTATAAATATTACATTAGTGTACATGTCCTAGGCGTTTATGCCATAGTTCGGTGTCATCGGTTTGGACCATGTAACACGAAAATTTAGACGAGCTTGAATCACTAACTATATGTAGTTTTCAAATGTTTTGCGACTAATTAATATCATAGAACCATTCTCATTAGAAATCTCACACCCTTGGTTACTGAATTTTATGTTATGTTTATTATCACAAATTTGAGAAATGTTTAAGAGATTATGCTTAAGGCCCTCTACAAACAAAACATTCTCAAATAGAGGAAGATTAAAGAGTTGAACTGTACCTTGGCCAATAATCCTACAGTTGCTACCATCACCAAATGTGACTGAACCATCAGTCATATCTTTAAGATTGGTGAACAAGTCTTTATCACCTATCATGTGTTTGGAACAACCACTATCTAAGTACCACTTTGATTGACTCGAAGCCTTGAAAGTGGTGTGCGTAACCAAACAAGCAACCTTAGGAATCCATTTCATTACCGTTTTGGGTTTTGGAGTATAGTTGGTCTTTCTATGCTTGTAGTTGTCGTATATTCTACCATTCGAGTTAGATTTTAGAAGCTCCTTAAGTAGATCCACAATTTTCTCGGCTAAGGGGTTATGATTCTGATTTTTATAGTTGATATGGTTGCTTTTAGGTTTCATAGCTTAAAAAGTTTTAGGATTTTCGAAACTATTTTGATTTAGACTTTTTCCTTTTGAGTTAGAGGACTTTCCTTTAACAAATTTAGGAGTAGTCTTATATTTAGGAGGGGTATTTTTATTACAGCCCAGACCAGATCTATCGCCACTTTTCCTTGATCCGGTTAGTAGTCTTTCTAGTTTAGGATCACCCTGGGCATTTCTCCAAGTATCCTTCATACTCAAGAGAGAAGAGACTTCTAGTTTTAGTTTTTCATTTTCAGATTTTAAGTTTTCAATTTGGAAAGTTTTGAAATCTAAATCACATTTAGCATTTTCAAAACAATCTGAAAACTGTGATTTTTCTAAGACTAGATTATCAAAATTTTCTTTTAATTTTAAAAACTTTTCTTTTTGAAGTTTTAATTTTGAAGCTATCTTACAACCTTCCCTGTATAGGGCATCATAGGCATCCTGTAAATTTTCATCATTTTCAAGATCACTTCTCAAATTTTCTTCACTAGTTGAATCACAACTATCTGAGAAAGTGAATTTAGCTAGAGTCATTAAGGCTTTGACCTCATTAGTAGACTCAGGTTGAGAATCATCTGACTAAGAAGAAGCTTTAGAGCAAGACGATTCATCCCATGTGGCTAACATGCCTTTCTTTTTAGATTTGTCCCTCTTTGGACATTTGTTTGCCAGATGCTCGTATTCATGGCAGTTGAAACACTGGCTGTCTTTAATAGATTTTCAATTTTTAGATATAGTTCTTTTCTTTTTTGAAGGTTTTTGAAAATCTACCTCTTTTTACTTTTCAAAATCTTATAAAACTTCTTAGCTAATAATGCCACATCATCTTCAAAATTTTCACAATTAGAATTTTCAACATTATTTTGAGAAATATTTTTAAAAGACTTAAGGGCAATGTACTTACCTTTGGGAGCCTTAAAGTTCAACTTGTAGGTTTGTAAAGAACCAACCAGCTCTTCAACCCTCATATTATCCGTATCAAAAAATTCCTTAATGGAAGTGACCTTTGAATTGAACCTTTGAGGCAATAAGCATAGTATCTTTGCACAGACTTTGCTTTCCGGGATATTATTACCAAGACCCCACATAGAGTTGACTATATCATTTAATTTAGTATAGAAGTCCATGAAATTTTCACTTTCTTCCATATGTATCTCCTCAAACCGAGTGGTAAGGATTTGAAGTTTAGATTTCTTGACAATAATCGTACCCTCGTGTGTCATTTGTAGAATGTCCCAGGCTTGCTTTGCAGAATCACAAAATATAATTCTTTTGAATTCATCTGGTGATAGTGTGTAAGTGATTGCATTTAAAGCCTTTGTATTGGCACTACTCTCACTTTTCTGAAGTGTGGTCCAAGAAAAATAAGGTGCAACTCTCATAGATTTGGTTCCATCAGTGCCTAGAACTTCATTGGTAGGAGGAGTCCATCTAGTAATTGTGGCTTGCCACACTCTGTCATCTATGGACCTTAAAAAGATCCTTATTCTGGCTTTCTAATAGGCATAATTGGAGCCATCAAAAGGTGGAGGCCTAGTGATTGAGAGGCTATCAAAATTTGACATCTTATAAGCTCATATCGATTAGCTTAGGAATTGAATCCAAATAAAAAAAGCTATTAGGCTCTGATACCACTTGAAAAGGCCGAGCTATACGTCCTAGAGGGGGATGAATAGGACTATGTCAAATTAAAAAATAAATGCGAAATTTAAAGAATAATAGCACAAATGAATAATAAAGAAGCACAAGTAAATAACAACCTCAAATGTACTAGTATTGAGAGGTTGATACAAACTTAGTTCTAAGGACAACCTAACACCAAAAACTAAAGGCTTATGGCAGGACAACCTTACTAGAACATTTATAAGTATCAAAAATCCAAATCAATAAAGAGGCAAATGAAATAACAAATAAAATAAACTAAGTTATTATAGCATTCTCACAAGTGCATAAAATAAATTACACCATTTACCACAAGTGCTGCAACATTCACACACATAGGCATATTTAATCATTCACCATAACAACAGAAATTATAGTGGTTCGCTTGTGTGTACACCAACTGTTAGAAAATAGCCACACAACTACTCCACTAATAATATCCACTCCCTCAAGATATTAGCGTTCACTGTGAAAAAGGTTTTCAAAAGTTCACCTTAAAACCTTCACAATTATGTCTTTGATTGGGCTTACACAATTCTAAAAACCCCACACTCTGAGATTTTCTGAATCACCTTAGACAAAACCAAATAGAGATTTTTCTGGCACAACTTCAAAAACTAAAAAGTGATATACAAATTGTAAATTTACTTATTTGAAAATTCTCCTTTGAAGAAGCCCGGTAGAACTGATCCGATGTAGATGAAGACATTCAATGTCCAATCTCACAGATGAAAAAGGTTCTAGTTCTAAATGATTTTTAATTAAATCAACCTGGGCTAGCTTGATTTGATTTTGATCTCATGAAAGGAGAAAACTCAAATCCCTTTTCAAAGTAAGATTGGAATAAATATCTCAAAGTCAAATAATAAAAGCTAATTAAAGACAATATTAAATGAGCATAATATAGCTTAAAAATATAACAAACTTATCTCTCAGAGTAGTGTCTTAATTTTACTTTTAATGAATGAATAAACCTTGAAATTCATGCTTTATTTATAGGTAAAAATATTGTTCACTCGACTGGTCTAAGAGTTGGTTCGACTGGTCGAAGGACCAACAAAATTTCAAATTTTCTGGTGCGATAAGATAAGACCGTTACTCGACTGGTCGAGTGGCCTGCTCAACTGGTCGAGTGGGACCCAAAAATATTGCTGGACTTTAAGTCGAGCCTGCACAACTGGTTGAGCATTGTTCACTCGACTGGTCGAGCTGTGAGACCCGTATCCTAGCCCATACCATTCCGTATGCCTCCCGGTCCTTCCAGTTGAATTTTGGCAACACTCGACCTATATCTGACATTTGCGCATGATCCTAAGTCGAGTTCTGCATATCAAAGTCGACTCAACTCAAAACTTATACCCCTGCGACCTCGCCATTGCCGCGGTTCCAACGCCGCGACTCCCACACCAATCTAATACCCAGACCAGCAGATGTGGGCCCGTGTTCATTCCGAAGAAACGCCGCGCATTGTGAATTCTGAGAGAATCTCTACAATATGTCTCATCAATAATCAAGTACACTCCATACCTCAAGTACAAGCAACCCATCCCTTTTCCTTTCTAAAGTCAACTCTCTCTCTCCCCACCCATTCTTCTTTTACACAATTTTCAACTAAACCCATACCTTCTCATCCACATTCCTTACAACACCCATCCCACCATTCCTTATCATCTATTATTTCCCTCTCTCTCTCTCTCATTTCTCAAACCTCCCAAGCAACACTCAATGTCCAAAGCTCTCCAAGTCTCCCAAATCCAAGAGTGTGGCCCACTTTCCCACCCTCTCATCTCCCATCTCAACCATCCATTCTCCATCAACCTCCATTAAAATAGAAGGCAAGGAGCATAGGAATCCAAGGAGCTATAGGAGGCCGATAGGTGGGTGATCCACCGTCGATTTCTATTTTAAGGGCCCACTTGTTGTGGGACCCACTTAATGTATGCATTGAATAGGGAGGGCCCAATAGTGGCGAGGTCCCTACCCATCACGTCTCTCTCTCTCTCTCTCTCTCTCTCTCTCTCTCTCTCTCTCTCTCTCTCTCTCTCTCTTGTATGATGTAAAGGTGTGTGGCCCACCTGATGTGTGTGTGTGGCACACCATGAAGAATGTATTATATCCATGTCATCCATATAACGGGCCCACCTTGCTGGACCGTCCAGCCGTCTGGACAGTCCCAGTTGAAGGGAAAATACAAATATCAGCCTGACCCAAACTCTAGTGGGCCACGTTAGCAGGGGACCCACCAAATGTGGGTGTTTCATCAGCCGTCACCCCCCCCCCCCCTCTCACACACACACACGTGTGTGTGTATGATATAATGATATATATTATATAATATAACATTTTATATTATAAATTCTGTGGTGGGCCACTGCTGCGTGTGGACCCACCATGATTTCATCCACTAAATCAGCACCGTCTAGAGCACCCTGGAGTCTAGACGGTGGCCTTTTGTAATTCATATGCGCTATGTATATTATAATATAATATATTATATTATATTATATGCTTTGATAATATATTATATAATATACGTACAGGTGGGCCACTCCTGCGTGTGGACCCACCATGGATACTTGTGTTAGATTAACACCGTCCAAAGCGTTCAGCCTCTGGACGGTGGCTTTTTTTCATTTCATGTATATTAATATATTATAATATAATATATTATATTATATTATATCATATTATATTATATTATATATACAGCAGAGAGGGAAATGGGGTGGCCCATGTACATGGGACCCTTATGATGTATGGGTCTGTAACGCCCTGAAAATTGGGGGGTCGAACAGGAGCTCAACTCCCAAGCTCCAATGCATCACTTATGCAACATAGATAATGATCATTAAATGTTGTCCATATTAGTGCATTAAACATGAGTGGGATTATACTAAATCAGCATATCATACTCCAGAGATAAGTAGATTACGTAAGCAGAAGACTATGATAGATGTATAAAACACATAAGTTATAAGTCCTCAGAGTATCAACATGTTGCCAGGTTAAATAATTACATGTATAGTTCTAAAATATATAAAATGATAAAGTGTCATGTCATCTAATCCATATCCCTGTAGCCCCGGTGACACAACTCCAGATCTACATAGACCCGCTAGAAAGTTGCAGATAAGAGAACTCTTCCTTGTTGTCATAGAAGGCAGGCTCCATCTCGTAAGCCTCGCAGTCATCTGAAACTACAATAGAGTCTGGTTGGTATTTTAAAACACCGTCCCAGAGTGAGAGTGAGTGATCAACTCAGTGGAGCTATAAGGCAAAGGTTAACATGTTATCAATTCAGTCAAGCAGTAATGATAAAGCAATACAACAAGCATTCCTAAATACTCTAGTTAATGCAAGGATGATATGTATTAATGATGTATGCCCTCGCCTGCACTCCCTCTGCAACATCATCTCACGGTCACGCATGCAACACTCCCGCTGTGCTCAACTCTAATGCCAAAGGCACATGCAATGCGGTGCATATGCGTGATTAGCTAAGTTCTTAATTAGACCTATTCATCCAGCAGATTTGGGAAGCTAAGGTACCTTCTTTTATATCATTTACCCAACAATGATCCATCTAGGGTCGTCAATCCTAGTCAATCACATACGATAGGTAAGTTCGCGAGTTTACACTATAGGTTACTACGGGAGTCTTGTCACCTCAACGTAGGCTTAAATCATACTCGAGGTCACTACGAGAGGCTCGTCACCTGATCGTAGGCCTATTTTATACTCGAGGTTACTACGGAAAAGGCTCGTCACCTTAGCGTAGGCCGACAACTCGAATACAGTGTCCCATACCACCGTATTCGGCTCACAAGTTTAGTTTGCTCACTGGTCACTATAGGGAGGCTTGTCACCCCGGCGTAGGCCGACAGCTTGACCACGGTGTTCCATACCTCCATACCCAACTCATGAGTCTTGGCGAATCGTGGTACTAAGGTTAAATGGGCTTTTTAGTGGTAAGTGGTACCTTAGATTCAAACAGTTGTGTCCATACATGGTGAACATACATTAGGCCAATCGGGTTACTTGACAAGCTCGACTGGTACGAGCGCACATTGCATTAATCGACATGAAGTGCATATGCACTCCTTGTAGCCTAACCACTGTCGATAATTACCGTATGACTCGGATTCATCGAACATGTCCGTGGTGGCTAAACTGATTCAGCTCCTCGATCGGAAGTCGTTACCGATTGCCTGGACTACATCGTAGCCCCAATCACACTCCAAAATAATAGCATTCACATGTGATAGTCAAAGACAGCATATGATAACCAATCTAAATATAAATCTCATTTGAGCATTTCAATAAACATATAGTGCACATGTTATTATACATAGGCATTTCATCCATAAATCACGTAGTAGTAAGGTAGATTACATAAAGGAAACTGTAACTATAGATAAGGGAATTGAGAATCCTATCTCAACACCGTCATTAAATACATTTCAACAAGCATTTTCTCATTCAAGCATTTTATTAAACACTTAAACTACACATATCAATATACATGTAATAAATTAGTTATAACGTATATTATAGCATATCCATTCACAAGGGAGTTGCTACACGTACAACAATCATGTATTCTCAACCAACAATCATGGCAAGCATAAATCATAATTCCATATTCATACAAACATCTCAACAAACACATAAAATGCATTAATTTTAACATAGTTCATATATATGTGTAACACATGGAAAACATCGCATCTAAGCATATGTGATAGCAATCAAGTCAGTCATAAATCATTAACTGACATTAAAAGCCTTGAAAACCATAACCTAAATGTTTATAGTCTGCACCTTCCATCGGTAACCTCATATCGAACTCAGTTCGAACACTATGCCTTCGTCTACGGCACAACAGCTACCTGAATCACGAAATAGGTTAGCTATTTCGTCGATTCCTCTATTTGAATTCCTAAAATAGATTAGGGTTAGGGTTTTTTACCCAAGAACGGAGTCAAAATCGCCAGTATAATGATACAAGTAGGATGATTCGGCACAAGGAGCGGCGGGAATGAATCCCAGCAACAGACCACAACTCTCTCTCACTTCTCCTCACCTTTTCCTTCTCTTTTCTCTCTTCTCTCTGTTAGGATTTTGAAAATTCGTATGGAATGAGAGAGGGGTGGGTTAAGGCCCTTATATAGGCCCAAAACTGATGTTAATGGCCCCAGGGCCATGGCATACTTAGGTTATAGCCAAAAGTCGTCTGTTTCAGTCCAACAGAGCTCATCTGGAGGTCCATTTCCTGCATACGGTCTGGTGAAAGTTTCCTGACAATGGATCTAAGTCAGGCTAAAGTTTTGGTCCGATCGGGTTTGTAGATCGACCACGGAGGACTAGTTTCAGTTCAATGGCTATCGACACTCGATCAAGGCCACAAGTACACTGACATGTGTTGGAAATTTTTCCTGATCCAAGGGTATAGTTGGGTCGGAATCTGACGGTTTGAAATCTTAAATTTGACCTGTAAGCGAACGGCCCAATTTACTTAAGTTCAAGTTCACTTTCTAAAGATATTCGCGTTTCTCACACACTTCACTCCGGGCTCAAGTTGTGCATTTCTGGATACTATTGGGACTTGATTTCTGATATAGTTGTCAAGCCCAGTAAGGCGGTCATAACCATCTAGTTTCACGGTAATCAAACTTTCGACACGTAGTCTAAGTCCGATACGGAGTTTCAAGATGCTCCCGAGAGCAATTGGGTTTTGAGATAGATCCTAGGTTTTTGGGTAATGTAGAGTCAGTGATTCTAATGGTTTTGGGTCTTGCAAATCGTATAGAAAGCGATTTGATCTAATTTACTGATTAATTCAATTTAGTACTTAATTAATTTTCGTCTAATTTTTACATGATTCGATCCTTAGCAATTTTTGCCTGAGGTGATACTCGAGTCTTTATACGGATTTTTCTGAGACGTTACAGGGTCTTACCCAACCGTCCATCTACTGACATGATGTCAGCCAGCTCTGTGAGCTACACATGAGGCACGTGCCATATTCAAACCGTCCATCAATCTTACGTGGCTCCTGGACCCCACCGTGATGCCTGTGTTATATCCCTACTGTTCATCTGTTGAACGTGTGGGGGCTAGCACACCACCGTCCATTCATTCAGCAAGCTTGTCATAGGCTTGAGACAAAAAAAATGAAGCAGATTCATATCTCTGGTGGGCCACGTACGTGGACCCCACCCCTAATGTGTTGTATCCAGCCATCCATCCATTTGGCTAGCTCGTCTCAGGTTTGAGACTAAAAATTAAAATAATAAAAATAAGACAGATCCAGTTATCAGGTGGACGACACCACAGTAGCAGTGGGTTTGAACGTCCACCATCGAAATCCTTCAAGGATCCCAAAAAGTTCAGGATTAAATGATATTTGTTTTTCCTCTTTAGCCAGGTCTTGTGACCTTATGAATAGATTGGGTGGAAAATAAATGTTGTGGTGGCCCTGTGTGGTTTAAACAGTGGAAAACATTACCTCCACTACCATTTGTGGTATGGTCCAATTGATCTTTTGATATGATTCATTTTTTTATATAATACTCTAAAATGATCCCAAATAATAGATAATTGGTGTAGTGATGCGGCCCACTTGATTCGGCCCATTTATATAGGCCCATTTGATAGGCCCGATTGATTCGGCCCATTTATATTGGCCTATTTGATAGGACCAATTGATTTGGCTCATTTGATGAGGCCCATTGCGATAGGTTGGAGGCCCATAAGACGTGGCCCAATATGATGTATTCAAGGCCTATGGGCAAAGCCCATTGTGATGTATTCGAGGCCCATAGGCGTGGCCCATTGTGATACGTTTGAGGCCCTTATATGAAGCCCAACATGATATATAAGAGGCCCATGAATGAGGCCCAATGTGATGTGTGTGTGGTCGTTACGTTGTGTATGAATCCCTATGTGGGCCATTCCTTAGGAGCAATGTTGGTTGAATGTCCACATTGATGGGCAATGATGGTTGGATGTCTACATTGTGACCTTCCCTTAGGCCTTGTTAGGCCCATTCTTATCGATTCTGATTATCAAGGCCGATTCCGATTGTCGAGGCTGATTATCAAGACCAATTCCATTTAGTCGAGGCCGATTCCGTTTGTTGAGGTCGATTTCGATTATCGAGGCCGCTTCCGTTCGGTCGAGGCTGATTTCATTTGGTCGAGGTTGATTCCGTTTGTTGAGGTCGATTCTGATTATCGAGGCCGATTCTATTTGGTCGAGGCCGATTCCATTTGGTCGAGGCTGATTCCGTTTGACGAGGCCAATTCCATTTGTCGAGGCCGATTCCGATTATTGAGGCCGATTCCGTTTAGTCGAGGCCGATTCCATTTAATGAGGTCAATTCCATTTGTCGAGGCCAATTTCAATTATTAAGGCCGATTCTATTTGGTCGAGGCCGATTCCGTTTGATGAGGCCGATTTCGCTTGTCGAGGCCAATTCCAATTATTAAGGCCGATTCCGTTTGGTCGAGGCCCATTCCATTGATCGAGGCCGATTCCGTTTGTCGAAGCCGATTACAATTATTGAGGTCGATTCCGATTGTCAAGGCCTAATGTAATGTATATAAGGCCCATAGGATGGAGCCCTTTGTGATGTATATTAGGCCGCTGTTAGAGGCACATTTTGATGTATATGTGGCCCATGTGATGCAGCCCACTTGATGTATATGAAGCCCAATGTGACGTATTTATGGCCATCCATTGAGGCCCACCTTGATGTGATGCATAATGGACCCGTGTGAGAGGCCCATTGCGATGTGTTTGGGGCCCATGGGTTGTGGCCCAATGTGATGTATTCAGGGCCCGTGGGACGTGGCTCATCCGATGTATATAGGCCCATGTGATGCAGCCCATGTGATGTGTATTAGGCCCATGTGACACGGCCCATCATGATTGTATGAGGCCCATTGTGGTGCATTTGAGGGCCAGGCTATGGAGCCCATTGTGATGTATATTAGGCCCATGTGAAAGGCCCATCGTGATGTGTATTAAGTTCTTGAGTGAGGCCTATGGTGTTATATTTTTTACCCTTGTGTGAGGCCATGGGTCCACTATATGTTAGGCTCTATGTGGGTCATTCCTTGGGGGCAATGTTGGCTAAATGTCCACATTGTCGAGGTCGATTGTCAATGTCGATTATTAATACCGATTATGAGTATGTGACAGCATAGCATCATGATACATGCCCATACACATCATCTGCATGTTTGTTATGAGATGTGGTTGACCATTGCATATGTCATTAGGCAGGTTGTTATCAGACTCCCAGATAGGCGGAGGTTATCTCATATGAGCGCACGATATTCGCAGGATTGATGCATGACTGGATTGTATGTGACTCATGCACCTTGCATTGTGTGTTATGACTACTGTACGCCCTACTGACATCAGGGCTGTAACCTCCACAGGCACATCGTGGATGGCTAAATGGGACACCGAAAATCTGTTATTAGCATCGGGCTACCATAAATGGCCCTAGGTGAAAATTCCTAAACCCTCTTGGTACCAGAGGATGCCCCAATGTCAAGACCAAGTGGATATATGAGCGCATGAGGGCCGTATACCAGTAGGCCATATCTCTCACTGTGTCATGGTTAGTTGGGAGGAGGTGTGGCCTTACCCGCCTGAGGGAGTAGGTATAGCTAGGCTGAGTTTGACCAGCTCGTAAATGGGTTCACTATAAACATGCCAGGTAGATATTGGCTGACTACTGACCAGGCGGATAGTGAGGTCTCTTCCACTTACCCAGTTGTGCGCTTGATGGGGCGGCAAGCTGGTGTAGAGTGTACTAGACCCCGGTGATGATCCCAGAGATGAACAGTACTGATATGTGGACTTATTGAGCAGGAGTTGCATATTCATTCATTCATTCATTCATTATCCACTCGGGCTAGTGGTGAGCAACTATTTGTTACGTGTACATTCGCAATGGCCAGGATTTCGGTTGGGGCGCATGACTAACCTGAGATCAGGAGTTTACCACAATGAGTCTGACTATCCAAATTAGGTATGGGACTAGTTTGGATAGAAGTCCCTTGTGATGGACCCCATAGCCTGCGATACTACGTACTATCATCCCGACTTCACACTCCAGCATGGTCATTCCATTCGCACCGCATATCGCATTACATCCACGGCATATAGAATTTTGGGTTACTATATTTCTGCATTTATATGACCTTGATAAGGCTGATGGTATTCGTAGCTCTTTCGAATTGCATATTTCATTGCATCCTCGATATCTGATATCTGGTTCATTGTGTTTCCATATTATATAGCTGATTTACATTACTTCCTCAGTATATGACATTGACTTGCTATGTCTTTTCATCGCATATCCTGGATGAGGTTGATGATATTCTTATGGACTTGCAGTATTTTCGCTTACTCTGATATCATATGATTCATGTCAGTAATTCTGATATTGTATGATTAAGGAATTGTATTGCAAGCTTGGTACTTATCTTGTGCACACACTTACACCACCCTCTAAGCTTTCTATAAGCTTATGCACGATAGATGCTTGCAGGTAATGATACGACGCAATCGAGCTGGAGCAGGACTTGACCAGTCTTGGAGGCCACTCGACCAGTCGAGAAGGTCCTTATGATTGTACTCAAATGATTATATTAGTGGATATGTGGTGATGATGTTGTTCTTATGATTTAGGTATACTTGTGGTTATGCTTCTTATGAAACTAGTTCATGTTAAAAATCCTTCATGTAGGATCCCAGGATTGGAATCTGGCGTATGAGCACTGGGAGCCGAGAATGGGGTACTAATGAGGTTGTCGGCACTGGATTCGGCGATCGAAAATTTTATGAGCTAAGTTTTTTAGTTTGGGGCATGACACGAGCAGTCTCCAGGACTGGTCGAGAGCCCAACAAAAAAATCTCAAAAATTAGTAACAAACCTTGAACTGGTTGAGAAAACTCTTAGACTGGTCGAGCCAGTACTTGGACTAGTCGAGAAAAAGACCTATAAACATATGAAATGACCCACAAAAAATATGCAATGAATATGACACTATCTAGGGTCAATCTAGGGTCATCCAAACCCGTTTGTGAGTAGGAACAAATGAAACATCATTCGCTTTCGAATCTTAATATCTTGAGATACTTCAAGCTAGAGTTCGATCTCTTGAACTTGATCCTCAGTTACCCTTGAGTTCTTGAGTCTTTAGCATACGGTAGTTGAACTTCAAACTTGAACTTGAGTTCTTGAATTTAATCTTAAAAATATGAACTTCAACACGCTTCACTTCAACTTGAAGATATAGGCAAGTTTGATGAAGATACAGACAACTTTAAAATGTACGAACCTGATTACTTCAACTCAAAGCATGATGCAAATACTAAATGGTTTGGCACAACAAAATTTGATAATACTACGGGTGCTAGATTTTCACAATAGCTTTTACACATACTCTACTTGAGATTCAGAGAATTGAATTTACAACGTTAGGGTTTTGTTTTATTGAAAATAATTTAGATCTCTTTATTCTTTTGGGTTGAACATATACTGTTAAATCAATTCCCAAGAAAGAAGATCGTTGTAATCAAGCTTCAGTTACATCTTCGAATTGACATTTGAAGATAAGTACCCTGTAGTTACTTTTGTTTCATTTGTGTTTTTCTGAAATTTTTCGAAAAGCTCAGCGGGTTCTTTTATGGTGAGCCCATGAAAATCACAAAGTGGGTTTTATTGTGATAGCCCGTGAAAATCATAAGAATTGTATCAGGTTGTTAAGGTGATGCTATGAAAACCTTCAAATAATGAAAGCTAAAATTATGAGGGTAGTAATTTTGAGAGTAGAGTAAGTGTGGGTTTAAACACCGAACCAATATAACTCCTTGTGCATTGGTTGTGATTGATTATCTCTTTATTGTGAATGCTTTATTTATTTTTGTCTCTTAAGAGTTATTTTTGTCTCTTGAAAGTTTGAAAGATTGATATCAAAGATGCTGTGAAATAAGGTTATCTTACCTAAATCTTTTAAGTAAAGGTTGTCTTATGAACTATTTAGAATCAAGGTTTCAATACTTTAAGCAATTGAGATTAATTATTTATTTATTCCACATTATATCAAAATATTTGGTATTATCTTGTTCACCCCCCCCCCCCCCTCTAGGACATCGATAGCTCATCTTTTCAAACCTAAGAAATCGATCAATGGGAATATTAAAATTGTTCAATCTTTCATTTTCTCTCTTAATTTATTAAAAGCCCATTGAAGTGAGCATCTCTGTGTCTTTTATACGCTTCTTCTATCTCCTAAGAATATTTTGAAGGTGGAATACCAGGCTAGAATTTAGTTTTCTAATATTTTTCAAAAGCTGCGATAGCTTTGGCTGAAGAAGAAATACATAGAGCGGATCAACTAGAAGTTGCAGGAAGTGTAAGGCGATGAGCTGAGAGAGGCCTAAGCTCATAAATCCTCAAAATGACTGGAGGAGCTGTAGGTGCTGGGATTGAAGCAATTATCAAAACCACCTCAGCTGGACCTACCACTATGGTCTTTTGAAGCTTCAATTTAGGTTGAGTTGGCTCAACTATTCTTAATAACATGAAAGAAAGTTTGACCGTCTTTATTGGTGTTTGGGATGGGACGGTCGACAAGACCAAAGTCGTCTTCTTTAATTGTGTCTTCCTCTGAGCAGGAGACACAACCGACTGAGGTGTAGTCAATTTTTTTGTGCTTTTTTTTTATTTGTTTTCTTCTTCTCGACCATAGGTTTCTCTACTTTTGATGAAGAAGAAAGCCGGGTGATATTCAATTCATGAGACCCACTAATCAAAGTTCCATAGTAGTTTTTCACCATGAGTGGAATAACTCTAACTGTTGCGGATAGTTGGTAAAGAGGGGGAAGTGTGGAAGAAGAGCTTATGGAATCAAACCCTCTATGGAGAGTCTAAAAAGTGATGACCATTGATGAGTTGGAGGTTGGTTGCAAATTTGGTGAATAAATGGAAAATGGATGCCTGGAGCCAAACCAAATCAACAAGCAAGAAGTTTGATGCAGTATTGTTCAATGCCAGCCTTGACATTGACACCCATATCTATTGTGCCGCCATATGGTCGGTCTTTGCGGATTAGATAGCTTTTCAAGCTGCGTCTCTAAGGTTAGCCATTTCGGTATCGATCGACTCATAGTCTTCAATGAACCAAGTCAGACCAAACTCTTTATCTTTAAATGGGTAGAAAGAATGGTTAGACCTATCGAGGGTAAAAGAAAGGAAAAAAAAACTCATACATTCAACAAAAGAGTAATTGATTTTGGGTAGAGGATATTGCACTGGGTGAAGGAAGTGAATTTCACATCTGTCGGAATAAATTTAATGAATTTTGCTCCAAAATACTCATACAACCACATCTGAACAAGTCAGAAAGGCCCGCCAGAGTGGTAATAACCCTTCGTAGTTGCTTCAAACATGCTGTGATAAAGGTAGCCAAGCACGAATGGGGCAAGAGCAAGCTGACATCCTTGGGCGAGTGCCTTGGACAAATGAATGTATTATTTGGTTATTTAAAGAGCACTCACACATAACTGGAATCGAAAAATCCACATCAAAAGAAAAGATGTGTTCTTGCTCATCCACTTCATCCTTAGATTTGCGTTGTATAGCCATGAAAGTGGAATATAGCTTGTTGGTCTTGTCCGAAAAGGTGAAGGGATGATGATTCTTTGAAGTAAAGCTCGGGTAGGCAGGCTCACCAAATTGCAAAAGGTAGATGAATGCACATACATCCATGATTATTTGACCCATGGGGCCACATTCAAAATGGAATGTATTAGTCGACCGACTCCAGAATTTTGAAAGTGTTGCAAGGAGGAAGGTATTGGCTAAATATTCCTGCAAGGAAGGTTTGATGCATTCATAGATTCCAGCTTACCTCCATGTATCACCATGTTGTGCTTCAACGCAAGTAAACCATTCTACTCAACCATTCATCAATTTGGTCCATGCCCTTGGAGATTTAAATGTGTTGGAAGGATCTGGGGAATGATTGGATTGTACAAGAAGAACTTCATCAGAACACTTTATAAAATTGGGTTCGATCTCGCGAAGTTATTCATGAGTAACTGCATGGTGAAAGGTTGGACCATGTGTCAATAATGCGTTATTCTGTTCGATAGGAGTATTAAAAAGGAGGTCATTGATTACTTCCGAAGATAAAATGTATAGATCTTCGATGAACAATTCTAGATGGAAGGATGGAACGAAAGAAGAGGAAGATGCAGCCATAATAATCGAGAGGAAAAAGACTGAAAAATGGGGCTTTAGCATAAGAGAGAATAATTAAATGGTGAAGGAAGGAGAACACTGACTTAGAGTTGTGTGTATGTATCGGTCACGATACGTGCATATTAATGAAATGATAATCATGACTCCTCGTACAATACAATTCTATGCAACGTGTCACATGGACAGTTTAGAGGGAATAGGCAAATGATATCTTTCGATACAACCTCGGTCAGATAGAATCAATGGGGAGACAACATATGAACTAACGGCCCACTGCATTTATTGCATTGGGCAATGGAACAACGTCGCTTTCACCTTTTTCCCAAAGGTGAAGCGACATGAAGGGGCAATGTTGTACCATATTTCTGGCCATTTTGGAAAAAACCAATAAGAATGTGACATATGGCATTGCACGAGAAATAGGATGTGGATAAAAAGATCTTCAAGTTACTTGGAGCGCTTTTTGTGGAATCATAATTGGCATAAATTTAGTTTTACACGTGAATGGGTGATCGACAAAGTGATACAACCGAGTTACCCAAAAGTTTTATGAGCAAAGAAAGAAACATGATTAAGTAGTTCAAGGTATAGAAAGCGATCGAGAGACATCGAATTTAGCCAACAAAAGAAGAATATTCATAAAAGGGAAACATAACGAAAAAAAGGATTTAAAGAAATGTTTTTCAACTACTGTAACCATTATACTAATGAAAGAAGGATCTCAAAAAACCGACTGCAACAAAACTATATAAATCTTAGATGAATTCAACAAAGCAAAAACCCAATAACAACCGGCCATCTACACAATCAAATTTTAAAAAAAAAAAATTAACTTTTATCTCTGTTTATCCTAGTAGTAATGATAATCCATCAACATTAATTCTAAGCTATAGTCTTTAGTTATAATTCAAATCTATGCTCATATGTTGGATTTGTTTTCTATCCAACATTACGCAGTTCTTTCAAGAAACACATTCTTGTAGTCGCTCTTAATGACCGATTGTGAGTTTTTCTTTTTATTTGATTGCACTGGTATTATGAAAATTCCTTTCTTATGAAAGGCATAAAACAACTCATCTTTAGAGGAAGAACCATACTCTTTGATTATCACTCAATCATTATAAAATTCTACGAGTGACTGAGTAAGTGACCGAACTTCTTAGAATCCAGTCATATACATTTATTTTGGATGTATCTATTTATTTCGGTGCTCGAGATCAAAGTTGATCAGTTAGGATCAAGTCGCTTTATCAATTCTGATACGTCGACACGCACTACAAGTGATATGAAACAAGTCGAACGCCAAACAACCCCTACCATGATGTATGTATTTTATCTATGCCGTTTATCCATCTTCCTAACCCATTTTAAGGCAAGATCCTGAAAATGAGGTAGATCTAAATATCGAGTGGACCACACCACAAGAAATAGTGGTGATAGAACGCTCACCATTAAAAGCTTCTTGTCTTGGGACTGTAAAAGTTTTGGATCAAACTTATATTTGTGGTTTCCCCATCCAGATTATTGTGACTTAATGAACAGGTTGGATAGTAAATAAACATTATAGTGGGTGCTAGGAAGTTTATAATAATGAGCATTTAATCACCATTGTTTCCGATAGTGTGGTACTTTCTAGTTATAGCCTTAAAATAAGCTGGTGAAATGGATGGACACGGTGGATAAAACACATGATGGGCCCAGCCGCCATGCGGTGACACCGAATGTACGGAACTGATCACATGCGTCTGCAGGGCCAATCATGAAGTGTGAATCTCATCCAAACCCTCCATTGGATACGCCTCCATTAGGCATTGATCCCACAAGGAACGTGGGCTCCACCGTTTGGGGAGGGAACGCCTACAAACTCCCAAATGGAATGTGGGTCGACTATGTTGTATGTATTCATCCAATCCATTAATCGGGTACGCCCCACCGGAATAAAGAGATACACCAAAATTCAGGCCGTTCCAGAACTCATGCAAGCTAAACCACTTGAATATATCACTTTTAGGAGTGATTATTGGATCAAGATGATTAATTACCATACATCCGGACGTAAGTGAGCATTCCTCGTGTATGCAATATATGCAGTAACCCACATGTAGTGATATGGACCGTTGATCTCATGAAAGCTATTGTCAACGGATCATGATCCCGTGAACTACAATGTCACCTGTTCCTGCAGACTACGAAGCTTGTCCTCGATGATGACGGTAAAACAAGCAATCAGTTTGGTGGAGCACATATTTTACGTGGTTCAGCGAGCTACCAGATCAGTCCCAGATGTACGGAGAACAAAAAGTTAGGAGGACAGTAGCCCCGCACCCGACCACTCAAGCTGGCAGGTGTCGGGTGGGGAACAATCTGAGCAGTGCATAGGGTGGGGCAACCGTGAATATTACCGTATGAAATCATCAGAATGGTCCATTCATCAGGTGGCCCAACCTCACAAGGATCAATGGCTAAGATTTAACATATACATAGTGACTAGTCCTTTTCTGATGGTGAAGCCACTATGACTTTGAGATTGGCACGTGTGTTTCAGGTAAAAGTATGTGACAAAAGAGAAATGAATTGCGTAGCGTAGGACACAACTGTGTATATGTTGCAAAATATGATTTTATACGTACATATTTTAAAATAAAAAATAATAATATAATATATAAAAAAAAAGTTTGAAAAACACTTTCTTATGAATTTTTAAGAATAGTTCCACATGGAAAAGGGAAGAGAAGATTTCGTGGTTTAAATAAGAACAGTGTAGTATTATAATATTTGCTTACCTAGTCCAAGGACTATAGACCTTGCGTATTCTAGCGTGTACCCGCTCGGGCTCAGGCTTGGTATGAGGGCATAGGCATATGAGGCAGTGTGGCTATAGAGGCGCCAGTGGCGCACTTTGCACTTCGCACTTCCGCAGAAGGTCGCACCTTCGTGACCTTGAGCGAGACATGTGCGAGTCACGGTGCGAGTAAGTGGCTAAGGCCAATGGCTGGCTAAAGAGGAGACTAGAGGACTGAATGAGAGTCCTCCAGTATATATAAAGAGCTGAAATAGAGCTGTTGCAGCAGATCTGTAACAGCTGTGTCATTAGTGCAGGGTCCAGCTATAATTGCTACATGGCTAGCCCAACAGCTAAAAAACGACTAACTGCTGTCTCACAACAATCAGCATGCAACAACTTAATGACTCATGCACAACAGTCAGAAAGCGGCCATAAAACAACTAGTTTTCTTCAACAGTTAGAAAACGGTCATGGGATTTATTTCCCTGGACCATAACTCCCAGCCACCATAGCCTATAAAAGGAGAGCCTAGATGGGTTTCCAAA
The DNA here is from genome assembly GCF_029962835.1 of Magnolia sinica. NCBI lineage: Eukaryota > Viridiplantae > Streptophyta > Magnoliopsida > Magnoliales > Magnoliaceae > Magnolia > Magnolia sinica. The sequence goes on along the minus strand of NC_080587.1, from coordinate 61,513,599 downwards.
CCATCTCTCAACCCACTCCAGCAGTCCCATATGAACTGAGACAGCTTATCACTCATCTCCTATACTCCAGTGATTCAAGCAAGACAGCAAGGGTTGAACCTTTGCTTAAAGAACAAACAAACGGTGTGGTCTAGAACGGTTCAACTGAACCAGTGCCTGAAGAACTGACCAGTGCAGTGGTCTAAATCACATATTCTTTTCTCTTTTTCTCTTTTGGGATTTTTCTTTATTGTAATTCTGTCAGATAGTGTGTAACATAGTTCCATTTGGTGGGCCTTCGTGTTTGCTAAACGCAGACCCACACCAGGCCCGTTGTATCCTAGAAGCGATTTGCCTGTAACCTATCAGCATACTCAATTCACTTGCGTAGGGACAGATAACGCTTTAAGGACAGTGTTTTAGATGTGCTTCAGCCTGTCCTTAGTTCTGATCATCGTGATTTTTCGGTTTCCATATTTTACAGAAATATTTTATTCTATATAATTTCCAACAGCATATGCGTGGCAAAACTCCGTGGGTCCTACCATCATGTATGTGTTTTCATGTATACCATTCCTTTATTATTTTGTAAAATCATGTTAATTAGTCGAGTCTCACCATGATGTATGTATTTTATCCCTACCGACTATTTATTAGATCCCACAGTTGAAATCCCATTAAGTGTCGTCAGGCACCATGGTTTGGGAGGGATTTGAAGAGATTGGAGGGATTTCAAATCCCTTAGTTGTTTGACTCCATAAAGTAAATTAGGGTTTGAAATCCGCAATGAGAGTTTGGATTACATTTAAAATTCTTTCAAGATTTACATGTGTAACATGTATGTCACTGTACTATTATTTTATTAGGCACATGGCCCACTAATGATATCTCAAAATAATTAGATTATCAATTTCATCCTTATAATTACTTTATTACGATGATCAACACCGTCCAAACATTGTTCATGTAAATCTATAGTTAAAAATTGTTAGTTAGTCACTCCGACATAATCTTGTGCTTGTGGCCTATTTGATACTTGGAATTTCATCATTTTCAGGCAAAGCATATATCTTAGTAGGCTTATTACAACCAACCATTATGTCAAACATTACAAACCTCACTAATTAGATATATTAAAGTTGATTTTGTAATTAAATACAGCCTCGTAAATATAGCATGCATAGCTACTTTTGGATTAAAGTTGATTCCCAACCCAAGTTGCCAAACATAATAGGAGGATTTCAAATAAAGGGGGTTTGAAATCCACACTCTCAAATAGACCCTTATGGCCATCATCATATTTATTTGCTATCCAATCGGTACATAAGGTAACTAAGGGCTTATTTGATTTTTCAGCTCAATTGTAATTACCATATAAATAGTAATAATTTTTTACCTAGATAATTATTGCATCTTTCTCAATGCAAATGTGACAACTTACTTTTTTAACACTTAAATCAAAATTTTTATGAAATCAATATGGGGCCCATTGTGATGTATGTGACTTATGCACACCGCTCATTTATTATGTCAGATGAATTTAAAGCATGAGCAAAAAAATGAGGCAGATCTAAAGCTCAAGTGGACCACACCAAAAGAAACAGCGAGAATCGAACGCCTACCATTAAAAACTTCTTAAGGCCCTTAAAAGTTTTGGATCGAACTGATATTTGTGTTTTCCCCTTATCCATGTATGTGTGATCCTATGAATGAGTTACATGATAAGAAAACCTCAATGCAGGCCCAGTAAAGGAAACAACTTTCAATGATGGACGAATTAATGCCATTGTTTCCTTTCATGTGTGACATTTGAGCACTGGATCTATCTCATTTTTCGGCTCATGCCCTAAAATGTTCAAATAAAATAGATGAATGGTGCGGGTATATCATATACAATACGGTGGGGTCCACATATTTAAGTCAACACTTTTATATCGATTTTCAAGGGTGAAATTACTCTCACATTTTCAAACCAGGTGAAAAAGTAATAATTACTTATTTATCACGATTTACATATATCATAAAAAAAATCAAACAACTTGATAGGTAAATAGAGTTGAAACACAAATACTGGCTTTTAAAACTTTTGTAGCTTTTTAGAAGTTTTCAATGGGCAGTCGTTCAAACTCCATTGTTCATTGTTTCTTGCAATGTGGTGTATTTGAGTTTTAATTTTGCCTTATTTTTTATCCTAAAATGATACGGAAAAATGGATATTGTTTATTGTACTGGGATACGCTTGAGTTTTAGATCACCGAGCTTTTCCAACTACGTACGTAGTGCAGACGTCGGTGCTGGGTGCTGTGTTTTCGCCTACGCAATTCGAATCCGTGAAAGAGGGGTGCGTCTACAGATGAGGTGAATGCGAACCATGTGGGGACAGCGCAGGACGTCGAGGCTTGATTTTGTAGAAATGGGTCCCACTTCTCCATGATCCAGACCGTTGATCTGGTGAGAAGTAACGCCAATGGTAGGTTCTATGAGATAAATAAATTAAACTAAAACCAAAGAATGTAGACATCCGATCTTAAGTGTTTTAAAGCTGAATTTGAATGAGAAATTTACGACTGTGCGACCCATTTATGGCTCGTTTACGCGTTGGAGCCCACCGCATTTTACCTTACCAGAATAAGTCCCAGCTGTACGGACGACTCGTCAAAGGTCGAAAATGCCCCTGCTTTTTAAGCTTTTTGAAAAAGCTGGCGCTTCCATTAGCTACAGATTATAACCGTAGCAATAGATGCCAAAAATCCGTAGCCATTGCTGTTGTATGGGGTGAGCTCGTCGAACTAGCAACCCCACGCTAGTTGCTGGCCTATCCGGCAGAGCCACACCCATCTAATGGCCCCTATAGCTATGGATTATAACCGTAGCCATAGAGGGACTGTCGTGACAACATTCTATGTAAATTATTTTATTTTATTTTACTTTTATTTTATTTTTACATGGAGAACTTTATTCTACCTACAATTTTCTCAAACACATATTTATATATATACGTATATATAAGCATATAAAAAAAAAATTTCCTCTTTTTTTTTTTTTTTTTCATTTCTTTCTTTATTCATTTAAAAAGTATATCTTCTAAACCAAAATTAGTTACTCGATGAGCCCTAAATGATTTTGGAGTAGGAGAAGCTACTTTAGCCAACCTACCTGGTTATTTTCCAAGATTCCATCAGGTCGATGATCATGAAATGCATGGAAATGACCGTGAAGTGCATAGAAATGACCATGAAGTGAAGGGAATTGACCATGAAATAAAACGGAATCGCCGGAAATGACTGTGAAATGCATGGAAATGACAATGAAGTGAAGCGAATTGGCCATGAAATGCATGGAAATGACAGTGAAGAGAAGGGAATTGACGGTGAAATGCATGGAAATGACCGTGAATCAAAACGGAATCGCCGGGATTGACTATGAAATGCATGAAAATAACCGTGAAGTGAAGCGAATTAACCATGAAATGCATGGATATGACCATGAAGTGAAGCGAATTGACCGTGAAATGCATGGAAATGACCGTGAATCAAAAGGGAATTGCCGGGATTGACCATGAAATGCATGGAAATGACCATGAAGAGAAGGAAATTGACCGTGAAATGCATGGAAATGACCATAAATCAAAACGGAATCACCGGGATTGACCGTGAAATGCATGGAAATGACCGTGAAGTGAAGCAAATTGACCGTGAAATGTATGGAAATGACCGTGAATCAAAACCGAATCGCCGGGATTGACCGTGAAGTGCATGGAAATGACAGTGAAGTGAAGCGAATTGACCGTGAAATGCATGGAAGTGACCGTGAAGTGAAGGGAATTGATTGTGAAATGCATGGAAATGATCGTGAATCAAAACGAAATAGGCGGAAATAGGTGGGAATGACCATGATATGCACCGAAATGACCGTGAATCAACACGGAATAGGCGGGAATGACCGTGATATGCATGGAAATGACCGTGAAATGCAGTGATTGGACTGTGAAATGAGCAGAAATGACCATGAAGTGAAGGGGCATGACCATGAAATGCGCTAAAATGACCGTGAATTAACACGGAATAGGAGGGAATGACCGTGATATGCATGAAAATGACCGTGAAGTGAAACATTGGACCTTGAAATGCACGGAAATGATCATGAAGTGAAGTGATTGGACCTTGAAATGCACGGAAATGACCGTGAAGTGAAGGGGCATGACCGTGAAATGCACGAAAATAACTGTGAATCAACACGGAATAGGCGGGAATGACCATGATATGCATGGAAATGATCGTGAAGTGCAGCGATTGGACCGTTTAATGCACGAAAATGACCGTGAAGTAAAGGGGCATGACTGTGAAATACGCTGAAATGACCGTGAATCAACATGGAATAGGTGGGAATGACTGTGAAGTGAAGCGATTGGACCTTGAAATGCGCAGAAATGACCGTGAAGTGAAGGGGCATGACCGTGAAATGCGCCGAAATGACCGTGAATCAACACGGAATAGGCGAAAATGACCATGAAGTGAAGCGATTGGACCTTGAAATGTGCGAAAATGACCGTGAAGTGAAGGGGCATGACCGTGAAATGCGCCAAAATGACCGTGAATCAATACGAAATCGCCAGAAATGACCGTGATATGCATAGAAATGACCATGAATTGAGGCGATTGGACTGTGAAATGTGCGAAAATGACCGTGAAGTGAAGGGGCATGAACGTGAAATGCGTCGAAATGACCGTGAATCAACACGGAATAGGCGGGAATGACCGTGATATGCATGAAAATGACCGTGAAGTGAAGCGATTGAACCGTGTAATGCGCAGAAATGACTGTGAAGTGAAGGGGCATGACCGTGAAATGCGTGAAATGACCGAGAATCAACATGGAATAGGCAGGAATGACCATGGTATGCAGGAAATGACCATGAAGTGAGGCGATTGGACCTTGAAATGCGCGGAAATGATTGTGAGGTGAAGGGGCATGACCGTGAAATGCGCCGAAATGACCGTGAATCAACACGGAATCGCTGGGAATGACCGTGATATGCATGAAAATGACCGTGAAGTGAGGTGAATGGACCGTGAAATGCGTGAAAATGACCGTGAAGTGAAGGGGCATGACCGTGAAATGCGCCGAAATGACCGTGAATCAACATGGAATAGGTGAGAATGACCGTCATATGCATGGAAATGACCGTGAAGTGCAACGATTGGACCGTGAAATCGTGGAAATGACCGTGAAGTGAAGGGGCATGACCGTGAAATGCGCCAAAATGACCGTGAATCAACACGGAATAGGTAGGAATGACTGTGATATGCATGGAAATGACCGTGAAGTGAAGCGATTGAACCTTGAAATGCGCGAAAATGACCATAAAGTGAAGGGGCATGACCGTGAAATGCGCCAAAATGACCGTGAATCAACACGGAATCGTCGGAAATGACCGTGATATGCATGGAAATGACCGTGAAGTGAGGCGATTGGACCGTGAAATGCGCGGAAATGACCGTGAAGTGAAGGGGCATGACTGTGAAGTGAGGCGATTGGACCGTGGAATAGGCGGAAATGACTATGAAATGACCATGGTGAGTGATTCACGGTCATTTCCATGCATATCACACTCATTCCTGCCTATTCCGTGTTGATTCACGGTCATTTCGGTGCATTTCACGGTCATGCCCCTTCACTTCATGGTCATTTTTGCGCATTTCAAGGTCCAATCGCTTCACTTCACAGTCATTTCCATGCATATCATTGTCATTCCTGCCTATTTCGTGTTGATTCACGGTCATTTCAGTGCATTTCACGGTCATGCCCCTTCACTTCACGGTCATTTTCGCGCATTTCACATTCCAATCACTGCACTTCACGGTAATTTCCATGCATATCACGGTCACGGACAATTTGATCCAACAGTTCAGTGTGATGAGCTAACCACTTTCAAACATGCTTTGCTTAGCTCCATCGTAACACATCACAGTCAACAGTGGTGGTTAATGCTAAAAGCTTCATAGGGTCCATCATTGATGTTTATTTGCCATCTAACAACCCAAATATCAGCTAGATCCAGATTCCTGACCCATGTGAAGTTTTTAATGGTGGGCATTCAATCACCACTATTTCCCATAGTGTGGCTCATTTGAGATTCGGATTTACTTAAATTTCAGTCTGTAATGCTTTGGTTTTTGCCGCTTCGAGTATGGCACTCTCTCAACAGAAATCCGAGTTTCATACTATGAAAGACTGTATGTGGGTGTGATTCCCACACCTGTACAGATTATATCAACATTCGCATAAATCATAGTAGTGTCATCTAAACTGCGGGTATTAAAGATAAGTAAGATAACCAGGCTAGAAACTATCAATACTAGCATTAAAAAAATATTCAATCCAAAAGAATACCCTCTGCTAAGGCTGTACAATCCACGGATACCCAAATGTAAAAAGGTGCAAAAACTGTCCAAAAAGAAACGAACTAGCAATCCACTAGTTGAGCTCATATGGCCCAGTCACGCTAGCAAACTACTCCCCCATCGCCTAACTCCTCGTTAGCTTCCACCGGGGTATCCTCAAGTACCTTACTACCTCGAGCTACACCTGCATCATTTGTATAGTTAGATAATTGAAGTATGAGTGGCGAGCTTAGAGAGAAATCTCATCACGATTACACAATTGACATATTAATCAAGATAGTTTCAAAAGAAAAGCATACAATCTATTTCGATTCATGATGCGATCTTGTTTAAATGCATGGATGCTTGAATATAAATCAACCTGGGGATGCACATCCAGTTGACTTTTGGAGGTTAGCTATCAACAAAAATATCTCTAGGTACGTGCATCAACAATGACTACTCACCCACAAATAATAGGGGTCAGGAATCAGCGGAGGTAAATAAAGTACGGTCAATTCCCTTTACTTTACGGTCATTTCCATGCATTTCACGGTCAATTCCCTTTACTTCACGGTCATTTCCATGCATTTCACGGTCAATTCGCTTCACTTCACGGTCATTTCCATGCATTTCACGGTCATTCCCGGCGATTCCGTGTTGATTCACGGTCATTTCCATGCATTTCACGGTCAATTCCCTTCACTTCACGGTCATTTTACGCATTTCACAGTCAATTCACTTCACTTCATGGTCATTTCCATGCATTTCACAATCATTCCCGGTGATTCCGTGTTGATTCACGGTCATTTCCACGTATTTCACGGTCAATTCCCTTCACTTCACAGTCATTTCCACGCATTTCACGGTCAATTCGCTTCACTTCACCGTCATTTCCATGCATTTCATGGTCATTCCCGTGCGATTCCGTGTTGATTCATGGTCATTTCCATGCATTTCACGGTTAATTCCCAACACTTCACGGTCATTTCCATGCATTTCATGGTCAATTTCCTTCGCTTCACGGTCATTTCCATGCATTTCACGGTCAATTCGCTTCACTTCACGGTCATTTTCATGCATTTCACGGTCATTCCCTGCGATTCTGTGTTGATTCACAGTCATTTCCATGCATTTCATGGTCAATTCCCTTCACTTCACAGTCATTTCCACGCATTTCACGATAAATTCGCTTCACTTCGCCATCATTTCCATGCATTTCATGGTCATCCTCGGTGATTCCGTGTTGATTCACGGTCAATTCCCTTCACTTCACGGTCATTTCCACGCATTTCACGGTCAATTCGCTTCACTTCACGGTCATTTCCATGCATTTCACGGTCATTCCCGACGATTCCGTGTTGATTCACGGTCATTTCCATGCATTTCACGGTCAATTCCCTTCACTTTACGGTCATTTCCACGAATTTCACGGTCAATTCGCTTCACTTCACGATCATTTTCATGCATTTCACGGTCATTCCCGGTGATTTCGTGTTGATTCATGGTTATTTACATGCATTTCACGGTCAATTCCCTTCACGATCATTTCCATGCACTTCACGGTCATTTCCATGCATTTCACGGTCATGGACCTGATGGAATCTTGGTAAATAACTAGGTTGGTTGGCTAAAGTAGCTTCTCCTACCACAAAATCATATAGGGTTCATCTAGTAACTAATTTTGGTTTAGAAGATATACTTTTTAAATGAATAAAGAAATAAATGAAAAAAAGAGAGGAAAAAAATTTATATGCTTATATATACATATTTATATAAATATATGTTTGAGAAATTTGTAGGTAGAATAAAGTTCTCCATGTAAAAAATAAAATTAAAAAAAATAAATAAATTTGCGTTGACTATTGTCATGATAATCTGTCTATGGCTACGGTTATAATCTGTAGCTATAAGGGCCGCCAGATGGGCATGGCCCCGCCAGATAGGTTAGCGACGGGCACGGGGGCCGCTAGTTCAGCGAGCCCACCCTGGATAGGTACCTTCTGCTACGGATTTTGGTAGATATGGCTATGGATATTATTCGTAGCTAAATCTCTCTGTATCAAAAAAAATGAAAATCTCCTCTTTCTTTTTTTTTTTAGACATTGAATCTTTGTTGTTTTTTGGTTCCCATCATGAGGTCTATGTTATATCCAAACCATCCATCTATTTGGCGGGCTCATATTAAGGCTTGAAATGGAAAATAATACAGATCTAACTATCAAGTGGACCACACTTTAAAAGGTAGTGGGGAATTGGGCGTCTACCATTGAATTGAAACCCTTTTAAGGGTTATAGAAGTTTTGGATCATTATGGAATTTGTTTTTCCTCTTCGTCCCGTCTTTGTGACCTTATGAATACATTGGGTGGAAAATATATATTATAGTTTGCCCTACAGAATTTTTAAAGGTGAAAGCAATTTTCCCGCTGCTCTCTGTGGTGTGGTCTAGTTGATCTTTGGATATGATTCTCTTTTTGATAATGCTCCGAAATGATCTCGAAATATGGATGAACGTTGTGGATATAATAAATATATAACTTGGGGCCCATGTAACGTTGGTATCTTTTGAACCGTTCGTACAACTCGGAGTTTGAGGAGGGTCAGCGCTCATCCTCCCGCTTGAAGGAAAAAGCAGGGGCATTTTCGACCTTTGAGAAGGCGTCCGTACAGCTGGGGCTTAGGGATCGTTTGGCACCTTGGATTGGAGGGGATTGGAGAGGATTAGAGGGGGTTTCAAATCCCTATGGTTGTTTGGCAGCATAAAGCAACTGGGGATTGCCAATCCAGGGGGTTTCCAATCCCCTATTTGAGGGGGTTTGTAATCCAAGGGGAGAGCTTGGATTACACCTAAAATCATTTGAATAGTTGCATGTATAAATGTATGTCACTGTACACTATCATTCTACTGGGCATATGGCCCACTGACGATGATCAACACCGTCCAAACATTGTTCATGTAGACCAACACCGTCCAAATATTGTCCAGCACCGTCCAAACATTGTCCATATCAATCAACGATTAAAAATCGTTGGTTAGTCACTCAGACATGACCTTGTGCTTGCGGTCCATCTAAGACTTGGAATTTCATCACTTTTAGATAGAACATATATTTTAGCGGGCTTATCACAGCCATAGTGTCAAAAATTATATATCTCACTAATTGGGGATATTAAAGTTGATTTAGTAATTAAATTCAAACCCCGTGAATATGCCATGTATAGGTTTTTTTGAATTAAAGTTGATTCACACTCAAGGGTACCAAACACACCCAGAGGATTGCCAATCCAAGGGGTTTCCAATCCCGGGGGTTGTGAATCCAGGGGGTTCCAAATCCACGCTCCCAAACAGGCCCTTGTAAGGTAAAATGAGGTGGGTTCCATCTCGTAAATGGGCCATAAATGGGTCGTACGGTCGTAAATTTCTCGACTTTGAATGGTTGTTCTGTTCCTTTCTTTACCAACTTTGGAAGTCAAATCAAGGAAGTGGATTGCGTCCTCAATGGAAATCGGTCGACGCAGGGGCTCTGTAAGGCCCACCATGATGTATGGGTTTTATCTACACGGTTCATCTATTTTTCCACATCATTTTAGCATATAAGCCTAAAAAGGAAGCAGATCCGAGCTCAAGTGGACCACACCATAGGAATCAATGACAATAATGACGCCCCACCCTTGAAACTTTCCTAGGGCCCACCGTGATTTTTATTTTCCATCCAACCTGCTCATAAGGTAATTCAAAAATGGATGAAGGGAAAAAAAATAAATGTCAGAATCATCCAAAACTTATGTAGCTCCCAATAAGTTAATGGTGTGTGTTTAATCCTCTCCGTGTGGTCCACTTGAGCCTTGGATCTGACTCAATTTTGGGTTCATACCCTAAAATGACAGGGAAAAATGGATGAACAGCGTGAATAAAAGCCATTTATCATGGTAGGCCCCACAGAGCTTCTGCCTGGACGGATTCCACGCGACGCAATCGCTTCCTCAAATCAAACATGGGTTAGAATAATTCCAATCATGGGCACTTTGGATTAAGAACCATTTATGCTTGACGTTATCAAATGAACGGTCTGGATCTCCATTCCATGGCCCCCATTTGTACAAATTCAAGGCTCGAGGACACATGTGCATGTCCTCCGCTCAACGTCCTTCTTTAAATTCCTCCGAAGAATTTCTCGAATGAGTTAGACGACACTCCACGCAATGATCGGTTGGTAGGGGTCTTCCAACAGGGACGCTATGGAAGTCGTTCATCACGTGGGCCGCAACAAACCAAAGTCAGGATCACGGACACGTGGCCCAGTTGAAAAAACAAATGTAGGGTGCATATGCTCAGGTGGAAGACAATGAAGAAGGGAACACATTCACACGAGGCAAATTGGGACACGTGTGAGAGATATGGTCCATTCCAAGCTTTAAAATACACTTGCACACAAACTAGCACCATCCACTTATCAGGTGGGCCTTATGTGAGTAAACGGATGGTTAGAAATCAAATACTAACGAACTATATTTTATATGTGCTTTTGGCCCACTTGATGAATATACCAGGCTGGATAAATCGACAGGAATGCTCTCATAGCAAATCCACATTGGACACGGCCCTGATATCATGCACGTACCATAAGTTGGCTGATGGTCGGTGCTCTGTGGGCCCCACCATGATGTATATGTTTCATCTATTCTGTTCATCCTTTTTTGTAGATCATTTTAGCTATACACCTAGAAATGAGAGGGATATAAATATCAGGTGGACCACACCACAGGAAAACAATAGTGATTGGATATCCACCATTAACATCCTCTTGATGTTGGGATATACCTCATTTTTGGTCTATTATCTTAAAATGATCTATAAAAATAGATGAACGGCATGGATGAAACACATACATCATGGTGGGGCCTACAAAGCACCGACCACCAGCCATTGGCTGGTGGAGGGGGAGCAGCCAATCCGTTTCCGGCGCAAGGAAAGTTCCGTGGGACCCACCATGATTTCTGCATTACATGCACTCCGTTCATCATTCTGCAGACTTGGATTGCCTAAACTTCCTGCAACCGGAAGGTAGGTAAGGCCGACTGTGATGTTTGTAAGCAATCCATCCCGTCCCTCTGATTTATCCATATCATGTGAGGACATGGCCCAAAAATAAGGCAGATCCAAAACTAAAGTGAGCCTCATGGCAGGAAACGGTGAGGATTGAAACCTTCTTGGACCTACCAAAACACTTTCTCAGGCTTATATTTAATTTTTCCCTTCATCCTGGCGGGACTCAAGTTTTGAATGGCTTGGATGGATGAACGGCTTGGATGGCATATAAACGGTGAGATATATGGGAAGATAACTGTGCTGATTGGACCAACCTATACTTTATTTGGTGGCCTACAAATGGACGATTATAAATTCAAGAGGTGGTCCCTGTTCAACGGTTGAGATCCCCGCTCAGGCTGGTTGGGCTCAATTGGTGAAACTGAAAAATCTCAGTGGGTCCCACGGCGGGCGGGTCTTAATCGCACTGCGATGACTTTTCTCCAACAAGACTTTGATATAAAGAGTGCAAGTGTAGAAAGTTAGGTAGGCGCGCGTGAAGATAATAACAACATTCCAAGATATATTCGCGCGACGAGAAATATACTAAGGCGGCTGAGTGCCGGTCCAGTAAAAGCCCCGTGGGGCCCACCTTGACGTGTCCGTTGCATCCATTCCGTCCATGAGTTGGGCTAGCTAGTGTTAGCACGTGAACCCAAAAGATAAGGTCCATCCAAAACTCAAGTGGACCCCACAAATCAGCACAATTTTGGGCTAGAAGCATTGTTAGTGGGCCATGCACATAACGCTGGCATGATCTAGACGGTGGTGAAATCAGATAGACGGTGGGCCAGATATCCAATCGTCTAGATCATCCTGACTTCATGTGCTTGGCCCCACTAGCAATTCTTCTCGCCGAAGATTCCTGCGGAGACTGACAGACTTTGATAGTATCATCTCGACTAAATTAACAATGTTTCCAATTCAACACGACTGAAGAAAGACATACACTTTAACACGTGTCACACGCGCAAATACGAAAAAGCATGTGTGAGATCTGAGCCTTACCATATTTCTGTAAATAATGCTCGTAGATGTTTGGCCTAAAATGGCAGACACTTTCGCTCTTCAAGTGGGCCTATATCGTAAAACGTAAATGGACGGTTAAGTTTGATTCTAGCCGTTCATTTGTTTTGATATGAAATGGTCCGATTTTTATGTCATAAGATCTAAAACCTGCATGGCACCTGATGAAAAGCTACGATCTCTCACACTTTTCATATTATGACATGTGCGAGATGTGGATGTGTACGGCTCTCGCACGCTTGTGGAATTATCACAGCTCACATGTATTGATTTCCCGTTTCTGAGGAAAAAGGCGCATGCCAGGATTGTATCGTACACGTCGGGAGCACCAGAACTACTGTGGGAATCCTAAGACAAATATACCGTGCAAATGATGTTAACCGTTGAAGAATGTAGGACCCACCCTGGATAATTATAGTGGACGCGGTTTGGCTTGTGACCCAGGTGGCTAGTAGTCGGTGTTATGTGGACCCCACCATGATGTATTTGTTTTATCCATGCTGTCCATCTATTTTGAAAGATAATTTTAAGGCTTAATCCCAAAAATGAAGTAGATCTAAATCTCAGGGGGACAACATGGGAAAACAGTAGTGATTGAATGTCCATCGTTAAAAACCTTCAAGGGCCCACTGTAATGGTTATTTGACATCTAACCTATTAATTGGGTCACGTAACCTTGGATGAAGTGAATATATATATATTAGCTTGATTCAAAATTTTTGTGGCTCCCAAAAAGCTTTTTAATGGTTTGCATTCAATTAATACTGTGCGGTCGTTAGAGATTTGGATCAACCTCATTTTTGAGATCATACTATAAAATAATCTTGAAGAAAAGATGGACAGCATGGATGAAACACATACATTATGGTGGGCCCACATAGCACCAACCAATAGCCATTGGCTAGTGTCACGCCAGTAGCCAATCCGTTTCCAATTATAGTCCAGAAGGCAAACCCATCTTGATATTCTTGACATTAGATATGATAGAAAGAAAACAAAATACAAAACTGACCAACCTTTGATATTCAAAAAATCATCGGTGGAGATGGATGGAAGAGGAGAATGGGCCTGTATACATGGAAGATCCGAACAGTTCATAAAGTGGGCCAGACATTATGAGACGTGTCCCACTTTATGAACGGACTAACCTAATTTTACTGGACGGAATTGCCTGTAACGGGCATTCATTAATCCTTGCACCCTTAAGCCTATGGGTCCCCCCATAACGTGTTCGTGATATTCATTTCATCATACGTTTAAACGAGTTCTGAAAAATCGTCTTGGCATCGATTCCCTGGTGGGGGTGGCCAACAGTGATGTGTGAACTAACAATGGGTGTACTAACAAGCTAAACAAAAAAAAAAAAAAAAACGAGTTCTAAAAGATCTGATGCATTATAAACTACTGTAGACAGGCGTGTTGCGAAAGCCTTTTTGAAGTTACTGCCCAAGGATTCTGGGTGGGGACTACTGTGATGTTTGTAAGAAATCAAATCCATTGATCTGTTTTTCAAGCTCATTTTAGGTTGTGCGACCAAAAATAAAGCTAATACAACACTCAAATGGGTCACATGAGAGGAAACAATCGGGATTTAGTAACCACTATTGAAACATTTATATGGCCACAAAAGCTTTATATCGGTTTAAGTTTTTGGTGTTTTCACTTCATCCCATTGAAAATGACCTTATAAACGGTTTGGATGGTATATAAGCACTAAGGCGGAGCCTAGGATGGTTTCAACAATAGGCATTCTTTTCCCACTTTAGTTTTGGATCTCCTTATTTTTTGTCCCATCTCCTAAAATGAGCTTGGAAAATAAATGGTCGAATTGGATTTCCGAAAAACATCACAGTGGACTCCACTCCTGCATCCCAATGCAAAAACTTACTATGAAAGGCTTTAGTAGGAAATCGGCGTCCTTAAAACTACCATTCGCCAAAAAATAAAACACTCACTATATATAAACTTTCTAAAGGCCATCAAATATCACATACATGATCTTATGAATACATACATGGCATATAAATATTAGGGTTTGTTGTGGGCTTATCCATCCCTGTTGTTTCATTGTTTCATGTGGCCCACTTGATTTTTACACCCACTTTGATAAAGAGAGAGGATATAACACAGGCATTATGGTGAGCTTTATTGAGCTTTTTAGGGAGCTGTGTTTGGATGGGAGTACATGAAGGTATATGAGAGGGATGATTATTGGAGGTATATGACTTTTTTGGTATGCTTGGATAAATAGTTTTTTTTTATATTTAAACATAGAAATACATAAAAAAAAAATGTATTGTTATTGGAGATATATGGGCCTTGTACAGGTAGCATGTTGATGATACTTCTAAGTAATTAAATTATTGGCCATATTATTAAAATCACACCAATGTAATGATCTAAACTATTCTAAGGTTGACTATTTAAATGAATGGTTAAAAAATATTGAAAATTTGCTTGTTTGTTACTTACTCAAGTTATGTCTTTTTTTTTTTTTTTTTGGTTAATCTTTATTTTCATTTTTAACTCTTGTCAATGTTGAACATTGATATGTACATTAATTTGATATTTTGAAAGTGATTTAGAATATTATTTAGGTTCGGTGAATATATTGAAAAATTCTAATGCATTCTAATTCTTATATTTCATTTACTTTTATCCAAACATACTTTGAATTAGTTATTTATTCATAATTCGTTTACTTCTAATTTCGTATCTCATTTACTTTCATTTGAAAGTTGCCAAAGTACCCCTTTACTTCTGATTGCCGATGCTTAACTTTTATGTCTTTTTTATTTTTATTTTTTCAATGAAAGGTCAAAAGCTTAGGTTACGAAAGCAAATTTTTAGGATACAGAAAGAGGGCCCCGAACAAAAATACTCTTAGATTTTAAGGTAAAATAGGTGGACATAATAAAAGTATTTTCGTTTTTATGAGTCCGCCAATATTAGTAAAAATTTAAATTCATAAGTAAATTTTGTTCAAATTAAATTAAAAAAATAAATGGTTAGCCTCGTCTCTAGTAGAAAGTTACCCTTATTCATCTAATTTTTCCATGTCATTTTAGAAATAAGTTCCCAGCTAAGGTAGATCCAAGGCTCAAGGAGACCACATCAGAGTTTGAGAGCCGTTAAAAAATTCCTTGGAACCACACTAATTTTGGATCAGGCTAAGATCTGAATTTTCCTTTCATGCAAGTCGTTCAAACATGTTGGAAGGCAAATAAGCATCACGCTCACCGTAAGAAGGTTACAACGGTGGGTGAGCGCCATTATCATCGCTGCTTCATGTAGTGTGGTCCACTTGAGGATTGAATCTGTCTTATTTTGGATTATACCCTCAAATGACCTATAAAAAAAATTGATGAACGGTGTGGATAAAATCCATACATCATGGTGGGCCCACAGAGCCCCCTCCTGGACCGATATCCGTCCAGCGGCGCAGGACGCAGTCCGTTTCCACCTAAGCGGGCAGCACACCAACCCCCAAGAGTGAGGGAAGTAGAAATGTCGGGTGATCCCGAGGTGCACCTTACCTTTCCTTACCTTGAATAAACGAATTAGCGCTATAAAAATCGCTTCTCTGTCGATCTCTCCTCATTCCCCGTAGAGATTGATTTCTCTCGCTGTTGTTGGGTTCTCAGAGAGAGAGAGAGAGAGAGAGCGCTGTTTTTGGGTTTTCTGGGAGAGAGATTTTTGGGTTTTCTAAGAGAGAGAGATCGCTGTTGTTGGGTTTTGTTCGATCATCATCAACATGTCGCTACTTACAGATCTCATCAACTTAAATCTCTCTGATTCCACTGATAAGATCATCGCAGAATACATATGGTATCATTTTCTCTCTCTCTGATTTTTATTTCTTATTTATGTTCTTCTGCTCCTTTTACTTTCTGGGTATTTGAGTTTTCATGGAGGAAATGATATTTACACCCTTGTTTTTCTTTTTTCATACATACAACCCTTTTTTTGTCTTGCTTTTTCCAAGTATCCATAAAAGTCAAACTAAGATATTATAAAGGAAATGGGTGTTTCTGTCCACTACATGGGTGTAAATATCAGCTCCTTTTTTCTTGATCCTGTGCTTTTTTTTTTTTTGCATTATTTTTTTTTAAAATTTTTTTTAATGTCTTTTTCATTGAATAGGATTGGCGGGTCTGGTATGGATCTCAGAAGCAAAGCAAGGGTATTTATTTATTTATTTATTTATTTTAAAATTGTTTGGGGAATTTTTAGTTGGGCTTTTGGTAATTTGCTTGATTTCTAGATTTTTGCTTGATTTTATTTGATGGGTATTTTTCCTTGTGTTTTTTTTTTTTTCGGATACGAAAAGACACTTACAGGACCAGTTACTGACCCTCGTAAGCTTCCGAAGTGGAACTATGATGGCTCCAGTACTGGCCAAGCGCCTGGAGAAGACAGTGAAGTGATTATTTAGTAAGTATTTCTTGTAAATTTTGTTTGATTTTGATATTTTAGATTTTTTTTTTTAAAAATTTTAAATTTTAGATTATTATATATATATTTTAATGTTTATGGACAGTCCTCAGGCAATTTTCAAAGACCCATTTAGGAGAGGCAACAACATTCTTGTAAGTGTTCCATACATATATCCATGTAATATATTTATACCATGCATGGATACACGCATACATAGATACATAGATGCATACATACATACATGCATACATACATCATCAACATGTAAATTACGCTGGTTCCAAATTGTAAAGCGGTTCGCCCAAGGAGAGATTGAAGAGGTAAATTGTTATAGACATGTTGCTATGGCAAATTCGTGTGAGATCCAGACGATCTATCTGCTCGGGCTTAATGTGAGCATGCCCTCTTCCGAAAGCCAGGCTGGTGCATCAGGTGGGCCAGACATGTTCATAGGATACAGGCTGTTGGTGATTTGTGTTTCAACTGTCTGTTTTCCTCATACGACTGCGGTCCATTTTATGAGTGGATTGGTTGTATTTGTGGTATGCCACACTCAATGGTTGGCCCAGATCTGGAACATGTGTTACACTGGGACATGAGTGGTGATTCTCCTCTTCAATCTTTCCTCACTGGAATAGTGCTTGTGAGCGTTCTCAACATATATACATGGATACTTGCACATGCATGTATTGATGTGTGAAATAATTGTTCTTGTTAAGGTGTAATCACAGACTATGATATGGAGGTTTGCTAGTTCCACCCACTGTTTACAACCCTGCACCTATCCATGCTAACCCATGGCAACATGTGGAATATCCAAAGCTGTGCATCTGGTGGGTCCCACCAAGAGTTTGCTTTTAGGAATAATTCGACAAGGAAATTTAATTGTGATCTAAGAAACTTTTTGGGAAATTTGAATTAGAATACATGAAGCGGGGTGTGTGAGGCTGTGATTGAGTGAAGATACCCTCGTTTCAACACCGAGGTCTTGGTATCGATTCCCTAGTGGGGTGGCTAACAGTGGAGTGTGTACTGACTGTGGGGTGTGTGCTAACAAGCTAACCCAAAAAAAAAAAAAGGTGTGTGAAGCCGTCCTGGCCATTAAATAATGGTAACGGTACCAACCATTTCGCATTACGGGGTCATAACGGCCATTACAAAAAAAGAAAAAGACTTGTAATGGCCCGTTACTGGGTTAACATAGGTTTCTTTTTTCATTTTCATTTTTTTTCTTTTTTCTTAAAGAGACTGTAACGGCCATTTTAGGGGCTGTAATGGTAACAGTGGTGGCTGTTATGGCCACCATTACCGCTAAGGAATACCATGACATGAAGCAATTGGAAATTTTTCGCAAGGAAAAATATGACAATAGTTTTTTTTTTTTTTTTTTTACCTTTTTGGATTTTCTTTAAATTATTGAATATTTCTCAAATGATTCAGCAAAACATGAACAATTTACTAATTATCTGACAATTCATGGGTTTGTTGGAGAAGTTTACCTTTTTTTTTTTTTTTCTGAAAAATTGTTACTCTTTTCTAAAGACCATCATGCCTGTCCTCTCAATGGTGGGACACAACATACAAAACAAATGAGTGGCTAAGAGAAAATATCTTCCATGTTTATCCATCTACCCATAATTGGACCAGCTTGATTTTTAAGTGGGTCTACATAATCCAACCTGATGGATGGTTTGGATCTTCGACTTGTTTGCCACATTGACATGTGGAGCATGGAGGTTGAGCCACACAAGTGCATGGAATTCACAAACTTCTATAAATACCTATGCATAAAACATGACTTTTATCCATACACACATTATTATTTATTCGTTTTGATTGGTAGGTGATCTGCAACACTTAATGCATGTTATTATTTGGTTGGTAGGTGATGTGTGACACTTACACACCAGCTGGAGATCCAATCCCAACGAACAAGAGATACAATGCCGCTAAGATCTTCAGCCATCCTGAAGTTGTTGCTGAAGTACCTTGGTAATCTTCGCTTTCTGCCTATAAAAGTATTTTACTTTTGTTACATTTGTGCCTTTTGGATATAAATGAACTTCTTTTCCCTCTTATGAGAATTAGGTATGGGATAGAGCAGGAGTACACCCTTTTGCAGAAAGACTTGAAATGGCCACTTGGCTGGCCCGTGGGAGGTTTCCCAGGTCCTCAGGTAATTGATTTTAGTGGAGTATGACACTCGCTAAGCAGGCACCCAGAAGTTGTACTTGTGGCATGCATTAACTTAAACTAAACCCACTAAATTGTGAAACACACTGTTGCGCAAGTCATGGTCCAAAAATCTGGTCGGTTGATCAAACCTATCCTTTGATTTGTGGGCACTTGTTTGTTGAAATAGGACCATTGGATTTTTTCATTTTTTTAACCGTCTAATAATTGTCCACCAATCCAATGGTCAGATGATCAAATAAGCATAATTTTTGCTTCATGATGCATCTAGACCGGGACCCATAATCTGGACAGTTCACTTTGAAATTGCTTGTATGCCAATTATGTAATTTTAAAGTAATTTCTGGTGCCTGTGTATGATATAATGCACTCTGCAGAATATCAAAGTTCTTCTCTTGATTTCGTGCTTTAATTTGAGAGGATCCAGATTGTTCATATGCCAGGATTCATTGTGTGTTGTGGACCATGCTCCAAGAGTCTCCTTGATGAGACAATCCTAAACCTTTGAGTATGTGGCCTGCAAAGCATTAATTATCTACAATCATTGGAGGAAAGATCAAGGATTGGATGGTTAGGATCTTACTGTCTGGGACATTTCACACAATGGTCAATCCATAGTGGGGGTTCATTCTTTCAAACTTCAATAGTCTGGATCGCCTAACTGTTCAACCCGCTTATACACTTCTAGCCTCCAATAATTCCTGTTAATTTTATGCCTTGAATTGTCTTTCATGTAATATCTGCTGCTTTCAACATGAGAGTTTATGATTTCAGCAAACACTTGTCTAAACACACAATCACTGGGATTTGAGCCTCTTTGACCCTATCCTATATCAGCATTAAAATTGTTGCATGGACCAGCATGCTATTATTAATTATAGTTGTAGTTCATTTTTGTTCGGCAAGTATGTGAAGATGAAATATATTTGGTAATTTTTGTTGCATGTCAATGTATTGCGGATTATTTCCTGCTTTATTCATTCAAGGTCCTTACTGTTCATGGATGCTGTTTTTCTCAACTCTTGAGGGTGTAAACAGAGAAATGTTGGCCATGTTAAATTACTGGAGCCACTATTTACAGACAGACAAAAACACCCTTTTAGATTTGTATACACCCATCAGTCATTTTTGGAATTGAAATAGCTACACACGCTTTTTAATTTGCATACATCCATTTTTCATTTCAGAGTTGAAATACTGTTGTCTGATTCTAATCCCAAAGATGAAAAATGGTGAAGAGTAACACGCTCTCAATCTTGACATTTGTGGGGATGTGGACTTGGTTCATCTCAACATTCTTTCGAAATGTAACCACCAAATCCTGGAAATGGACAGAGTTCAAATATGTTACCATGGGTTTCCATTTCATTCCTTTGTTTTTTGTTTTTTATATATTTTTGTTTGGTTCATTGGAAATGGGTATATCAAATGTTAGATATGCTTGTTTGTTCTCTATATATCTCTCCATTCATTTTGTCAAAATTATTCAAATTTGGATCAGGGTCCATACTACTGTGGTATTGGTGCCGACAAGGCATTTGGGCGCGACGTCGTTGATGCCCATTATAAGGCCTGCCTTTATGCAGGCATCAACATCAGCGGAATCAATGGGGAAGTCATGCCCGGCCAGGTAAATATTGTTTCGTCCTTATGTTTTGTTCTGCTTTTTTGATGCATCATGGTGTTTGAATCTCATTTCTTATGCAGTGGGAATATCAAGTCGGCCCTGCTGAGGGTATCTCTGCAGGTGATGAGTTGTGGGTTTCTCGCTACATTTTGGAGGTATTCTTAAATGCATTGTTGATTCCGTTACATAATCATCCAAGCCTTATTCCCACTAATGGCTCTGCTGCATGAATCATTTTCTGCCATTCCACTCTTCCAAGAGCCACAACTTCAGTTAGACCATAGGTCATCAAGCCTAGTTGATTCCATTATATGAAATATTTATGTAAAAGGGTTGAATAATGATCAGTCGCTTGGTTAAAGACCCACATATTTAATTCAACCATCAGAAGGGAACTCGCATTAGGATCTTGAATCCTACCCTCCCTGCATGTGCCATGTGGCCTGTGTAGGTATGATCTAGATCATTCATCAGGTGGGTACCCCCATGTGTGTATCGTGACCTGAAAATCAGACTGTAGGTTCATGAGAAGGGCAATACGTCTAATTTGAATATGGACCATTTGTCAATTCTTTTTAACTGTCCATCTTCCATATGGTTGTGGTCCATGATGATCAGACCGGCCTGACTATTTGGTCTTGCAACATACATGGAGTCCATTGGATGAATGGCCAGGGCATGCTAGCATGTGATGAAAATAGGATTTAAAATGATACTCTCATCAGGGAATGTAGGATTTAAAACGATACTCTCACCAGCAACTTCACATATCTTAAGAAATGCTTTACATGAAATTTAAAAGAGTCCTATGGCTGCATTATGCTTACACCTGTAATTGCAATTTGGTTATCTTAGTAATTCTTGCTTTTAGGTATTTCGTTGCAACCAAACATAGCCTTTGCTCTTGCTTTTTTCATGAAATATTTTCCATGGAAAGAACAAAAGAGTACTATATTATATGATTCCAGTACGTGTAAATGCAAGTTGGTTTTCCCTAATAATGCTTGGTTTTCTGTAAACAGAGGATTACAGAGATCGCCGGTGTTGTTGTCTCCTTCGACCCCAAGCCTATTCAGGTAGACTCGTGTTTTCTGCTCCATGCTTCTCTTCATGTTCTCTGATTTCTTTCCTTTTCTTAAGTTGTCCTGTGAAAAACCTTATATAGTACTCATTATTTCTTATTTCTTCGTCGATTATGGTGTTCTTATATTTTAACAATTGTCTATGGAATGTTTAATCTCACTAGGGAGACTGGAATGGAGCTGGGGCTCACACAAACTACAGGTAATTTAATATTACTGATTCAATTCGAGGAGTATGCAATTGTTTAGGGCCTGTTTGGAATGACCCTAGAATGAGAATGGATTCAAATGTGCCCTGACCCATGTGCATTCTACAGAAGTGGAGCCATTGGGGGCACCCTGCAAAAAAAAAAAAAAACAGATGGACGATCTTGATGGAGGGGTGGCAATGGCTCGGGTTCCAACTAGGTCTCGATCAACCCAAGCTTGAGCTTGAATTCTTCCCCAATTAAAAGCCTCACTAATGCAGGGGCATTTTCACACCGGGCTTGAGTGGGGTTGCTTTTGGGATGCAGGGGCACACTTGGGGTGGGTGCAGCCCACGGAGGAGGTCTCGTGTTCGAGACTCCTCACTGGGGGTGATTAATGCGCATTTTACACCAGGCTCGAGTGGGGTAGCCCGTGGGATGCGGGGACACACTCGGGGTGGACGGCCCATGTGATTTGGGGCCCACGAAGGGGGTTCGGCCGAGGTCCTAACCCATGCGATGTGAGGCCTGGGTTATGAGATAAAGGGATTAATTCGCCATACTTTAACAGTTCGAGCTTTTAGAGCAACTGGTTAATTGTCCTGCATCACTCACCTAACCAAAACCTGACCCACAACCCATTACCCTCTGATTTGACCCAACCCACTTAAAAATTCATAAAGCCCCACCTGACCTGACCCCCATTTAAATGTAAATGGCTCGTGCTCGATTGACCTGACCCAACCTGCCACAATCCAACTTAGGTTTAAGAATGGAATCCGACACTAATGCTATTTGCATACATAAAAAAATAATGATCATCTATACCTTTCAAGTTTGTTTTGCTTTGGGTTTTGGGTCAGGTTGTTTGGCCCAACCCATTGGTAATCGATATGGGTGGGTTGGGTTTCAACCCAAGCCCAACCCATTTACTTGAACATGCCACATTTCTAGCCATTTAGCTTGGGCCGAACCCACCTCAAAAGCCAGTTGGGCTGGTTGACCCACGACCCACTGCCACCCCTAGCTATATGGCCTTCTTCCCAAACTGTGTTCCAAAATGAGAATGGAATGGATTGGGATGAAGGTTGGACGTACACATATCATCCTGTTCTTCTGAGTGGTGGATGCAAGCTCTTGATCCCATATTGGATTTGATTCTTTCTTGGTTAAATACAAAAAGAGGCCTTGTTTCCTCTGTTACCTATAGAAAATGATCTTGCTGTTGGAAGCTTCTTGTGCATAGATCTCTTCAAACTGCGATGTGGGTAATACCATATCCCATCATCTGTTAAAAATTAAAGCAGCTGGATCTCACATCTTGTAATGTCTGATCCTTGTCGGATGCAGCGGTGAGATTCATGCACACAAACTTACATTCTTCGTGCTTGACACCAAATCTGACTCAAATGCTTTTTTACTCGTATATGGACTTCGACCCAATTGGAACTCAAAAATTCCATTTCAAGGCATCTTACTTTGAGAGTTTCTTACCTTTTGTTTACTTAAACTAATTTGGGTAAAGGTGTCCTACTTCTCTTCTGAAGAAAATTGCATATCTAGGTTCCTTTTTTCTAAGGACTGAATTTCAGTATCTGAATTTGGATTGGTTGATTTTCAGCACGAAGTCAATGAGAAACGATGGAGGGTATGAAATTATTAAGAAGGCCATCTCAAAGCTTGAGCTTAGGCACAAAGAACATATTGCTGCCTATGGCGAAGGGAACGAGCGACGCCTCACCGGCCGACATGAGACGGCCGACATCCATACCTTCTTATGGGTAAGCCGTCATTTCAACTGATCAATGACTTCATTTATTTCTTTTTCAAGACTTCATTTCAACTGATCAATGACTTCATTTATTCATTCATTGGGGTTTGCAGGGAGTTGCAAATCGTGGGGCCTCCATTCGAGTCGGGCGAGACACAGAGAAAGCTGGCAAAGGTGAGAAACATAGTGGTTCTTGAAATTTCCTGGGAGATTTTCTAAATTTGAGGGTTTTTTTGGGATATTATTGGGAAAATCTTGCCAAAAGGAAAAATATTTGAAAATATTTATTGTAAATTATCAAATAAATTTAAATATATTTTAAATATCACGAGCAATAAAAACGCAATATTTTAAAATCTGCTGAGATTTTGAAAATCTCACGATGAAATCGTGTAATTTTATTCGGTCAAATTCTTGTGATATTATTGCGAGATTCTTAAAATCTCAGTGATATTTGTCACACTGGTGAGAAATGGCTTCTGATTAATGAGAAATTGGAAGGCTATACCCCCTTTTCTTCCCGCACATGCAAATGTGTGGCAGGACATCTGGGCTGTTCATCAGGTGGAGCGCCCTCCATACATGCCACAGCTGGAAAATCAGGCTAGTCTGATCAGGCAGAGCCACACATGATAAAAATGGACACATAAAAAGAACTGGGTAGATGTTCCACATTCAACATACATGTGGCCACTGGATGACCCTTGGACTAGCCCAATTTTCAGGCTGCAGGACATGCATGGTGGGGACCGACCTGAGGAATGTCCTGCATAGGGGAGGGTAGAGATCAAGATTCCACTCACCTTGGTTCTTATTCAATTAGTCTTTACTAAGAGGTAATGGGGATCTTTTTGTTCCACAGGCTACTTCGAGGACAGGAGGCCTGCTTCGAACATGGACCCATATATCGTCACCTCCATGATTGCCGAAACGACCATCCTGGTGAAGTAAAACTAAGTGCGGGCCCGCCACATTATCTTCTTCAGATCTTCATGGGTCCTTGATCCTTCATTGTATTTCGATTGTTGCTTGTGTTTGAAACTCATGCATTGCAATTCTCTTGCGTTAGTGGTTAGTGGGTTTGTGAGGCAATAGTGTCTGATTTTCCCTTTCTCAGTAAGAAAAAAAGAAAAGAAAAAGACATTAATAATGATAATAACATGAAAGGCCTATTTTTCCTGCTGTTTATTATTATTATTATTTCAGTTTTTTGTGTTTTTTTTTTGTGAAACGCCTATATTTTAAACTGGCTATTGGTGACTCTCATTGTTAATGTGGGAAATTGGCGGGATGGATTTATATGGTTCCACATCGGGAAATAAGAGAACGAGATCCAAGTTCATCAGATGGCTGGTCCCTGGAAGTACTGGTGTGTTGATCTGATGGACCGCACAAGCATATCGAATGTGAAATATTGGCCTTCTTCTGACCACCTGATAAGTGTGTTGGCATGACTTTTGAGCCGGTTTGCACAGTTGTTGGTGAGCTCTGGGTCCCATTAGCTGGTCTGGATCACTCCAATAATATGAAAGCTCTGTAGCTAAGAGGTGAATCCTTGATGGGTATGTACATGAATTTTTGAGTGGAATGTCTTAGGAGCATGCTTTTCCCCACTTTTAGCGGTGAAGATTGGATTAAAGAAACTATAACATGTGCTGATTGGTCCACCTAAGCAAGGGCATGATCGTTGTCGACCGAAATACCTACAGCAGTCTTGCTTAGGTGGGCCTTTGGGTGGACCAAATGGGGCTTGCTTGACAACCATTGTTACCAGATCTTGATTTGAGATTGATGAGATTAGAAGACCAAACCTGCTCGGAATATTTAGTGTGGCTGTCGAAATTTGGTGGACCCAGATTCACAAATAGTGGAACTGTGGTTGTTTCTGACCTAATCGATTCCCATTCATGATCTTGGCTCCAAGCTGCTGTAAATTTGGTGGGCCCAGAATCATAAATGGTAAACTTCTGCAATGGTTGTTTCTGAGCTAATAGTTTCTCTCTGTATTGATTGGATGTTGATGATCTTGGGCCCAACCTGTTTCAAATTTAAATCAGGATTTGTTGGTCATGTGGAGCCTTTTCTGTGTAAACAAAATTCTCAAATGCATCAAATGTTAGCAGCTGCCCAATTTACAAAATGGGATGGATTATGATGCAGGCTGCTTCTGGGCTGAACAAATCTTCATGGCTTATTTTTTGAACGACTTCGAATCAAAATGTCCCGAGGTGAGATATGTGGCATATCACATGAGAGTCCATGTATTTAACCTTGAAGGACCATGGTCGTGATCGTTGTAGATCCCACATGAAGATACTTTAACTATGTGAAATTATTTTCATTTGAAAGTCTATTAAGTTAGATTTCCAATAAGCTTGAGGTCGTATAATTTCAATACCATTTAAGTTGTGGCCGATTTTCTAAGAATGATGAGATTAAGAGTATTCATGTGGTAAGTTGGACTCTACTACAATATCAATGTTGCTCCGACAGGCCATGAATTTGAAATATTGCAATTGCACATAAACAATTTGAGAAAACCAGTTTGATCCCTAGACCTACTGGTCCTAGAACCAGAAATAAATAGACCTCCTCAATTGAATCAAAACAACTCTAATTAGAATTCAAAATCAAATTGATTGATGTTTTGTTCGAAAAATAGGATGAGTTCTTTCGGCCCAAAACAACAAATCCAAAACAACAAATCCATTCTTATTATTATACAATCTAACCCCTATTGGATGGGGCTGTACACGAACCAGGCTAGCCTGGTTAACTCACTCGACTTGGCCCGACTCGAAACTGAGTTTGGTCTGGGACAGACCATTTTCTTCAGCTCGAAATTGAGTTCAGGCCGAGTTCGAACAGGTCCCAGTTCAGCCCGACTCGGTCCGAAACCCGACTCGACCTGACCCATATATATATATATATATATATATATCCTTTCCCTAACCATTTGAGACATAGAAGTGAGAACGCCGTTCGACCCATGAACTTGCTGTAAGGTCCGAAACTAGCCCGAACTTGATTGATTGCTGACCGGGTCGAGTTCGGGCTGGACATGTTGGCTCGGTGACTGGGCCGGGCTAGGTTTGGGCTGGGTATGGCTGGTGACCGGGCTGGGCCGGGTTGAGCCCAGTTTGACTCGGTTCGGCCCGATGTACACCCCTACTCTTGGATGCTCAACGATACAATCACCTCCGCAGCAGCATGAAGATCCTTTTCATTCTACCCTTTCTATTCCAAATGAATATAGCATCACCAGGTGGTACAACGAATAGACAAGCCCAGGCCAGAGAATAAGGAAGTACCAATCTCTTTCTTTTTGCCGTTTTTCGAACTCTTCTGCCATGAATATAGAACAATGTAGAAGTTCTCGTGGTAAGTTGGACTCTTTTGGTAAAACCAATCCTCATTGGAAGAAGGTTTTTTTTTTTTTTTCCACTAGTATTCTTGAAGGGAAAAGGGCCTTGTTTCTTTATTTATTCTAGAGCTTTCAGCCAGTGAAAAGTCCATTGTTGCAGCTAGATTCTTGTACGGAGTGTATTTTCCTCTTCTTTGTTGAATTCTTGAACAGCTACCAATTGGGTCGTTTCAATTCCATGAGATTAAGTTGAAAAGGAAAATGCATACATCGGCTACATGTTATGTCCACTTCTGCTTGCATTTTTGTGGTCTGACCATAACAACACTTAGGGTGCGTTTGGATGCACTAAAAAATTAAATAGCCATTAGTAGACTAATAATAAAGTGGAAATAGCCAGAATTGCAAAGTAAGAAACATTGTCAATCTTGACTTCTTTGATAAACTAAAGATTCCAAATTTTGTCACCCATGCACATGCAAATGCACCAGTTAGCAGGTCTGGGCTTAGGGTATGTTTGGATGGGAATTGAATTGAATTGCACCAGTTGGCAGGTCTGGGGTAGGGTGTGTTTGGATGCGAATTGAATTGAATTGCACCAGTTAGCAGGTCTGGGATGTAAACTCTGTTTGGTTAACTTTCAAGGGCTAGACTCGTATGTTTTCACTATTTTAAAAATGGCAGAGGCTTAGCCTCTTCACATGTGGGACTGATGTACAAGTATACTATCATCCAAATTGAGGGTCCCACTGTCGATGGAGCATATATCTAAAATCATACTAAATGAAACCTTAACCATCCAATTGAAGGGTATCATGTGAATGGTTAAGAGTTAAATAATGAGTGGTCCAAATTCAAATGAAATATCCTATTGTTACCATCTAATTGAAGGCTGTCAACTGAATGATTAAGAGTAAAATAGTGACCGGTCCAAATTCAACTGAAATATGTGATTGTTAGTTTATCTTAATCAGACGTGCCTGTGGGGCCCACTTGTGTGCAACCATTTAGTGGATGGGTCGTCATTGAAACTCTCGATGCTTCCCTATAAAATGAGTTCTCTCGGGGAAAGTATATGTAATTCCAAGAGCCGTGAGAAAAAAATAGAGATGTTAAATACGATAATATACATGCCTATATGGCCTTCCCTTATACAATCGAAGTTGTATATTGCAGTCTGGGATCATCTTAACTGTAGAATCAGAGAGATGATCTGACTTCTTTGCTCTCATAATGGTTGGACAAACCACTAGACCTGCCCCACTCGTTTTTACTATTGCAAGGGTTCCAAATCCTATAGACCGTCAGATCCTACTGAACCACTCTCTCGGGCCGACTGTCAATCTTCCGAGTGTTTACTTATGCTCCATCCTTCCGTTTGCAAATATAGGAGTTTTTTATTTTTTCATTTATTTTTTATAGCTTGTTTAGTACACCCCACTGTTTGTCAGTACACACTCCTCTATTAGCCACCCCCACTAGGGAATCGATACCAAGAACTCATTGTTGAAACCAGGTATAACTTGAAGGAAGAGTTGCTAGGATTTGTGGAATATTTTCTCATTATGAACTTGTAATTAGGCTGCGTTTGGAACACAAGTTATTTTACTTTAGCTGCTTATGGCTCTGATAACTAATATCATGTTTCTACTAACTTAATACATAAACATGTTTGGCAAATTGTATAATTATTAATAATAAAAAAAGTTTCCCAAATCGAAATCGTAATCTAAATTAATGAAGAAGTTTTTTTCTTCAACCTCATTGTTTCGATCTCAGATTTTCTTCTCAATTTTGCCATTAAAAAGCCCTGTTGCATCAAAAGATGAATTGGATCTTGTGGCCCATTTTCTACCAATTGGGCCCAACGATTGGTCATCCAAACTGTTGATCTTACTATCACTGAGTTCATCAAAAACACCCAAAATCGGATTTTTCTAGCCCTTTGATCGGTGGCCCACGAATAGACGGTTAAGAAAAAGTATAGAAGTGGTCCCCAAAAAAACCAAAGATTTTATGACTTGGATGTCCAAGTATGGAAGATATTTGGATCGTCACCCATCTAGAGTGTTCCGAAATGATCAACCGTCCAGATCAATGACCATCATTCCTCTTCTCAGGCCACATAACGTTTGACTTTATAGTGGATTATGGAGCATGAGTCACCATACTCTGCCAGAGTATGGTACAATTTCTCCTCTAACTCTACCAATGCACCTCCCTTTCTTTAATCCTCCACAACTCAAATCAAGCCCGCCCAAATCGCTGGGTCCAACTTCGATGGATCATATTGCAAAATCTACACTGAAATACAATGCTATTCGTCAATTTGGTTAACATGTAATGGACGGTTAAAATGAAAAACAGTGAAAGTTCGAATTTTCCACCAATAAGATGATAAGATCATCAGACTAATCTGATTTTGGGGTTATATGACCTATCAAAAGTGAGTCCTATGATTTGGACGGCTACATTTTAGTTATATATGGGCCCACATATCATTGTTGAGTGCATGCTTATGTATATCCTCCTCTGCCTTATTAAATAACTCCATTAAATCAAAAAAGAGAAAGATACTACAGAGGTAGATTCACTGTGAGTCTATCCCGCAGCCCAAAAAGTCGATTCTCTGTAAGCCTGACCGCGTACCAAAAAGTTCACGTGACACACGTGAACTTGAGTATAAATATTTCACACGTGGGACCTTATCCACTAAAAAAATTACTTTAATTGGAAGATGGAGAAGGATTTTTGTTCATTATTTATTGGCTTCGGATAGAGTCAAGGACAACCTGATGGACGGCCGCGATGGAAAGAAATGGTCAGAAAATTTCTATCAAGAGTAGGCACTATAGCTTTCTGCGTGCATAACTTTATCACCGTTTATTTGTTTGGCCCATAAAAATAGCCATCAATGAGCCTTATGTTTTTGCCAATGTCAAATACACTCAGCATCAAACAATTTTGTAAAATTCGATCACTTTAAGAGTTAAATTTTAGTTTTAATTCAAAATTTGCTATTTTTAATAAGTTATAAGTTTTGATATTTTGCAGTTGTTTTATTTTAGGGTTTTAATAAATATAATTATGCTTAAAGTTCTTATTTGAGTAATGTGAAAGCGTTTTGTCGATTTAGAATTATTTTATTATTTTTTGTAAGTTTATTATTTTATAAAAGTTACAAATTTATAGTGATGTAAGTTGGATTAATTGCTTGTAAATAGAGTAATTTATCATTTTCAATAATACTCTCTTTGTCTATCTTTTGGATTTGAGGATTATCATAGAGGAAGAAGACTGTGATCTTTTTCTTTTCTTTCCACAGTGTGTAAGACTATATATGAAATTGCAAGGACCGTGCTGTGCATCGGATATGGAGATCCTAAGGGCTATACGGCATACCTGGTTAGGACGTCATTGCTATTGTAAGTCGTTGAAGTCTTCCTCTCCTTACACCCTTTAGAGAAGCCGTGATGGGGCTGTAACTTCTGTCGTTGGTGTTGGATTGGGGACCCAGCCCTGTTTTATAATACAGAGGGTAGAGAAGTTTGAAACCTATCAAAACTCCTCTCCTTATGACTCCACATGAATTCGACAATCCTGGTTCCTCTAGAATACTGTGTGTGTATCACAGTTGTAGCACTCTACCCCTTACATGAATTTTTGAATGTATCACAACATAGTGGGGCCCATTAGTATACCCGATCACATTATCCAACCCTTAAGACAATTCAGATTGTTGATCAATAAGGCCCACCTTATAGTATTTTTACATTCTCACACTTGGGCCACATTTGATTAATGTCAATGACTAATTTTTTGAAATATTTTAAAAAACATGTTTTGATTTGAAGAAACATCCAAATGGTCAATTGATTACATTGTTGATAATACGAGTATTGCTATGATAATCTGGTCCATTAAGACTGTCAGTATCGAATCGCGGTAGTCATCACAACATTTAATCTTAAGCGAAGTGAGGTTAAGCGCGGTCATAAATACTAATAATTTTGACGATATAGATCTGGAATTAGGAAGTGTGGTATAAAGATTATACACGTAATGTGATGATGTATGTCTATCCTTTAGAGGTCCTGAAGCTTTCAAATATCTCCAACAAGACATGACTGTAGTTTTACTTAAATTATATTGCGCATACTTAGAGAGAAGCAGAAGTTAACTTTATATCAGAATCATTAAATAACTTTATTAAATGAGAGCTCTTTAATGTTTGTGAAAATAAAACACACTTAACTGCTACTAACTGAAAACATTTGTGGGATCAATGACTCCCATGGATGTAACATGCTCTTAAAATGACGTGATTGGGAGCCATTTCGTGAGCGGATCTGCAATCATCTGCTCAGTATCGATGAATTCCACAGACACTTGACGATTATGAACTATTTTCTTTACAACAAACTACTTGATGTCGATGTGCTTTGACTTTAATGAATGCTTGTTGTTACTAAAGAAGGAAATCACAGCTAAATTATCGCAAAATATTCTCAATGGTTTCGGGATATGTTTTAGTACTTGCAAACCAGAGAAGAAATGTTGTAACCATAATGCCTGATTAGATACCTTAAGTAATTAATTCAACTTCTATGGTGGACTAAGATATAACCCCATAACCAACATGAAGATGTAGCCTGAGGTGGACTTCTTAGTATTAACACAGCCAGCATAATCTGCGTCTGAGTATCTAACCAAATCCAAATGGTTAGATCTCCTGTAGGTGAGTCCGAAGTCCTTTATTCTTTATAGGTAGTGTAACACTATCATTACAATTATGCAATGTTGCGTTCCTGGATTAGATAGATACCTGCCAAACATTCTAATAGCAAAGGCAATATTCGGCCGCATGCAGACTTGACCATACTTGATGCTCCCTACTACTGACGCGTATAAAAATTCCATCATTCTATTATTTTTCAAATTATTTTTGGGATACTGAAATTGGCCGAATTTATCACATTTTACAATGGATGACTGTACATGAGCATAATTTTACATGTCATACCCGTCGAGTATCCTAGTAATGTAGGCCCTCTATGACAAGTTGAGCAGTCCATGAGATCCGTCACGATAAATCTCAATGCCAATGACATAAGAGGCGTCACTAAGGTCCTTCATTTTAAATATTTGAGATAAGAATTTCTTGGTGTTGCTCAACATCCTAATGTCACTGCTAGCTAAATAAATGTTATCAATATACAAAATCATCGTAATGAACTTACTCTTACTGATTTTAATATAGATATATTCATCTGTAGTGTTTTCTACAAAACTATATGAGAAAATTATTTTATGAAACTTTAGCTATCATGTCGTAATGCCTGTTTCAACGCATAGATGAAGTTCTTTAGTTTACAAACTAAATGTTCTGAGCCATGGGTTACAAAAACTTCGGGTTGTAACATATATGCACGAGTCAAACAAAGTTTTGATGTAACTCTAAATGCATATGAGTTACAAGGGCCATTATTATCCTGAATGAGTCTTCCTTAAATACTGGTGAGAAAGTCTCCTTAAAGTCAATGCTTTCACGCTGGTTAAAATTCTTGGTAACAAGTCTGACTTTATATCTTTAGACATTACCCTTGAAATCCTGCTTGGTTTTAAATATCTATTTACAATCAATCTGCCTTATTTTAGAAGGTAACTCAACAAGATCTCATACTTTATTGTCCTTCATGGATTTCAACTCATCTTTCATGGCATCAAACCAACGAGAAGGATCAAAACTTTGTTTGACTCGTGCAAATGATTCAAGATCATTTTTCATCCCAATGCTAAACTCATGCTCCTGTAAGTATACAATGTAATCGTCTCGATTTATAGGTCTTCTCTCTCTTTCGGATCTTCTTAATGGTTCAGCTTGTTGGGTGTGATTTTGATTTTCCTCAACAGTGGGTTGTACGTGAGGTTCAATGTGGTGCTCTGCAGTGACTGTATAGTCAATTGCAACATTTATATCCATGTGATCTTGAGTGACTGTGACTCTGGTCATAGTCATTTCTTCCTCAAATACAAAGTTTCTAATGTTTGTGCTCTCACTATTTTAGTGTCCTCAATGAATCTGACATTTCCAGTGTAACACCCGAGCCAATCAGAACAGTGTCCTGAGGTGTCTATGAGTGGATTAGCATTGGACCGCATAATTCATTCGCACATGCGGGGCCCACCACCAATAAATTAAAACGAATTAAGCCGCTAATGCGATCGAGTCTGAATTTGTTTGGGTCGAACGTCGGCCGTAGAGCCAGTCTACCCAATGATACTTGGCGATTGTCTGTATGGGCATGCATCATGTCATTAAAATATGCATTTGCATTAACAAGAGTAATTAGGTTTCCTTGAATGTATGCTTTTCACTAAATTTGTTCCTGTGTATGATAACATGTGTGACTTATTATTAATGGTACCACAGAGTTAGCTACTCACTCCCATTCTGGGACAGCGTTTTAAAACACTAACCAGAGCTTGTCTTAGACGCAGGGATTACGGAGCTGGACGTGCTTGATGGAGCAAGCGTAGATGATGAGGAGCTGTCATACTTTCGGATCTTCGGCAGATCCTCTTAGTCTGCTGTAGGGATGATCGCAGGGCACAGGCCAGGGTCCTAGTCATTTTGGAGATGATGTATTGGTGAGACTAATCCCTTTCGTCTTTACTTTACTTTATACTTGGACATGGATGTTTTATATTTATATAGTCATACTTGGTATTATTCTATTGTTGATTTATGCTTCATGGTCTGCTAAACTCCCCCACTGCTTATGAAATAATCAAAACACATCAAATTTTGAAGCCCAATAAGGCACACGTGGCACTCGGGAATTTAGGAGCCGAATTCCTACTCGGTCCCTGAAATTCGGGGCGTTACAACTTGGTATCAAAACATGGTTCAGGGTTAAGTTAGGCCGTGGGTAGTGGGTCTATCATAATGCCATTTTGACTTAGGAGGGAGCGGTTGAACCTAACGACATTGTAGGATCCTAGGACCAAGCGCTCTTATTGATTTGAGCACCGAAGTCTCGACTCAGGGTTTAGGCTTAGAGGGAGTCTAAGTTAAAAGGGGATAATTTAATTCAAAACCCATGGGAATATGAAAAAAAAAATCGAGAGCGTTACGGCCCCATATAGAAGAGTTAAGTAGCTTGCCTTGCCTCAAACAAGCGTATCGCACGTCCGGTAGCCCGTTTGAATATGAGACGTACCACCGCTTCGATTTTGGCAAGCCAAGTCGTCTCTGCCTTGAGCTTGAGAGACTCCGGGCCTACTTGGGCCATCAACCGAATGACCCTTCGAACCCGAAGGGCCACCACCAACACCAAATCAATTCTCTAGGCGCGTTTAAGACGCGATCTACGTTCTTGATCATCATTGAGCCAAATCGATGCAATAAATGGGTTACCTCGACCCCACGAACCAAGAAAATGGCCAAGGAAGTGTCGGGCCACCGCCAAGACCTCCAATGGATGGCGGGGACATCGTTGGATCGGTGGGCCGCCGCTGATGTGACCAGCGGGCGGCGGGGCTACCGCTAAATCGGCGGGCCACCGTTGACCCCTAACTTGGGTGGGCCCTCCCACACGTGGGGACCCGCCTCCTTACCTCTCCTAACTCCTTTAAAGCCTTAGGGGCTTCTCCTTAGGGTCATTTCTACCCATTTTACCCTCATTCCTCACCCCATTCCTATCCCAAACTCTCAAAAACCAAATCCCTAAGTCCTAAATCCTCCCTTCAATCCACCTCAATCCTCAAAACCACCAACCCATTCCAACAACCATCTAAGGCCACTCATTTCTACCCCATTTTGAGTCAAATCCTTCTTCTCAAGGGCTCACACACCTCATCTCCCCAAAACCCACCAACCCAAGGCCTTTTCTTTAAGAATCTTCCATTCCTTGCTCCATCCTTGCCCAAGGAAGAGGGAACCCCTCTCTATGGCCTTTCTTGAGGTAATTTCTTCTCTTTTCTCCATTTTCATGGTTTTGTCTCTCACGGGAAAGAAGCGGGCGGCCCCCGATCAAGTAGGGCCGAGCCGCGAGAGGAAGTCAAAGAAGAAACAAGATAGTAGTGTAGGGTCGAGCCACGAGAGGAAGTGAAAGAAGAAACAAGATAGTGATGTGGGGTCGAGCCTTGAGCGGAGGTCGAAACGAGACTTTGACCCTCTAGCTTAGCCCGTATGAGTGGCACCGCCAGGCATCAAGTTCAATAGATTTAAAGACTGAAAGATTGTATTTCAGGTGCATGTGGATGAGAAACTGTTCTGCGAACACCAGTTACTCGACCACCTCCTAGAGAACGGCTGGGGTCCGATGTTTGAAGGGAAGTATCGGGCCAATGAGGGTTAGTAAAACCTTCTACGCGCACATGTGGAAGCCTACGCTCGAGCCGTTCGGATTCAGCATTGGCCTCGGCAGGCAAGAGGTCCACGTTGGCATAGAAGTCATCGCTCGAATCCTCGGAGTGGAGCTCGGGAATGTGCATGCTCACGAGAATAACTTGAAGGAAAAGGGGCAGAGAGACCGCTGTGCTCACCACCTGTGTGGCCAACTTGTTGAGTGGAGGAGAGGAAGTAGTATCAAGTCGTCAGACTTAACTCCCGACTACCACTTACTTCACCACATATGCACTTATAATATATACCCAAGGGCCAGTAAACATACGTAGTGCTCCCGGTTCATGGTATATTTTCTCTATAAAGTGGGATAAGGAGAGAAGGTTTGCCTGCCCACACTTGTGTTGA
Organism: Magnolia sinica; assembly: GCF_029962835.1. Lineage (NCBI taxonomy): Eukaryota > Viridiplantae > Streptophyta > Magnoliopsida > Magnoliales > Magnoliaceae > Magnolia > Magnolia sinica. The sequence goes on along the minus strand of NC_080587.1, from coordinate 61,477,700 downwards.
CTCAGATCGTAATGGCTACATTGGCTCCTCATAAGAAACTAGTGCTTCCGTTTGGCCGTTTAATCTGCCAAATAGCACATAACTATAGGTATAGGCAGCTGAATGAACTCCCCCTCTCGATCAAAATGATCGATGAGGAAACTCTAAATCACATGAAGATGGGCCCTAAGCAGCGTAGGGCCCACATCGAAGAATTCAGAGACGAAGAAGAAGAGGAAAGTGAAGCCAAAGAAGAAGACGAGGAAGAAGAAGAGGACGAAGGAAAAGGAGAAGAAGAGACCCAGGGAACTAACAGGGAGCCACCTGTCACTCGAAGTGAATGCAAGGGCCTAGACGCGCTTAACGCTCGAATGACCAAGATAGAGGAAAACCAGGGGAACCTGGAGAGGAGAATTAAGAAGCTGTCGCACACTGTGAAGGCGATACTATGCTGCGTACAGAAAGAGGGAGCACCCCCTCCTTCGCCAGACTCGGAAGACTAGTAGCATAGTGTAAGAGTTAGTTTCTTAGGTTGTTAGTAGTAGATAGGACTCTACTTGACTAGGTCATAGTTTCTTTATGTTTTTCCCTCTACTAGTCACTCTCACATTTTCTTTCTCTGTGCATGCAATATGTCAACTTATGTATCATTGACATTTTGCCTTAATGAAATGCTTGGAGTTGGTTAAATTTGCATGATGTTTGAAATGTTGATGACAGTTATTAGTACTCGGATGATATCTCCATTGAAATGCGTATGTGCTTGGATGTTGTGTCCGTATGCTCGATGGTACTAAACCTTTTAGGACTATCTTTTAGGAAATGAGGCCTCAGGGTGACGGCCGTCTAGTTCGCCCATCTCTTGGCGGATTGGACGAAAGGGACTGCATTGCTCCAAATGAGCAACAGGGCTGCCTGGGGGCAGCTGATCAGCCTAATACAGGGAATGTCGTCCCAAACAACATTCCAGAAGCGCCACCAACTCAAGGCACAACTTTCGCATTCCGAGCAGCCCCAACCACGGGCACTATAGAGCAAATGTTGCTCGTTATGCAGCAGCAACAACAAATGCTGAATCCTTTGGTGGGAACCATGGCCCACGACATGAACAAACATCCGCTAGAGCAACCCAGGATGACTCCGAGCAGTCTATTTGAGTAATTTCAGAGACTCAGGCCGCCCATGTTTGCCAGCATACATCGCCCCGAAGAGCCGAGTTTTGGCTGAACCGGGTCACTAAGGCGATTTGACCCCTCCACTGCATTGAAGCTGAGCAAGTGGAGTTAATCTCCTACCTATTTGAAAAGGAGGCCAATCTGTGGTGGGAGAGTGTGCTGGAGCTGTCCCTGTAAATTTCGTCTGAACGTGGGAAGAATTTGAGGCGCGTTTCTTCCAAAAGTACTTCCGAGAGACCTACAGAAATGAGAAAGAGATTGAATTCCTGCACCTCCAACAAGGAGGGATGTCGATAGCCGAGTACGAAAATTGGTTTACCGAATTGTTGCGCTATGCCCCTCGAATCATTGTTGATGAGGAGACTCGGATGAGACGTTTCATAGAAGGCCTAAGGGCCGATATTCGCATCAAATTGTGTTGTGTGAACATTTGTTCATATGCCAATTTGGTGGAATGTCCCTACGATCTGAGCAGGATTGAGAGCAGGTCTCATGAGCCTGCCTTCAACTAAGCCCTCGAGGTAGGGCGGAGGGACAGTCTTCATTATCCACAGAGAAGAGGCTGCGCCCAAGCTCGCCTCCCAAACATGTAGCTCCACCACCTGCTTATGCACTACTTGATCGCATTTGCGAGTACTGCAAGACGGTGGGCCATTCAGACACCTTTTATTTTTCCTGGATGAGGGACCACAGCTACGCACCCCCTCAGCACATTAACCGACTACCTCAGCAAGCCATACAGGCTCCCCCTCAGTGAGCCTTAGTATTGGCCCAAAGTTCCGCCAGCCTCTTGTGCCTCAGAATGGGCCGCCACAATGACCTATGCATCAACACAACCTGCTGCAACAAGATCGAGTTCATGCACTGCGGCAGAAGGCATGAATGCAGCCACGCCCACGCCCATAGCATTCAAAGTAACGACCCATATCCGAGGTACCCCTATATTTCTGCTAGTGGACATTGGGTCCACTACATTACTAATTTCATGAACGACCATCAAGCATCTAAGACTACCCACCTATGAGCAGTCCTTGAGACGCTAAAGGAAAACCAATTATTTGATCAATTCCCAAAATGCGACTTCTGGAAAGAAGTCAAATTCTTGGGACATGTGGTGTCCAAGGAAGGCATCTTTGTGGACCTGGCCAAGGTGGTGATAGTGTAAGACTGGAAGCAATCGGGCTCAGTTACTGAGGTAAGAAGTTTACTTGGATTGGCGGGGTATTACCACCGATTCATTAAGGATTTCTCAAAAATAGCCCGATTGTTGTCCCAACTCACCCGAAAGGATGTCAAGTTCTCTTAGAACGAAGGGGTGGAAGCGGCCTTCCAAGAACTGAAGGATAAGTTGATGTCGGCACCGGTACTCATTGCTTGAGCAAAGTCAAATACACCATCTATATAGACACTTTCCAAGTGAGATTGGGCTGCGTACTTATGCAAAGGGACAAGGTCATCGCTAACACCTCCTGGTAATTGAGGAAGCATAAAGAGAATTATCCCACTCATAACCTCGAGTTGGCGGCAGTCATTTTCGCCTTGAAGCTATGGAGGCACTATCTCTATGGGGAAGAATTCGAGCTCTTCTGAGATCATAAGAGCCTCAAATACATTTTTACCCAAAGAGACTTGAATATGAGACAAGGGCGCTGGATGGAGATGTTGAAAGATTTCAAATTCGAAGTTTCATATCATCCAGGCAAGGCCAACTTGGTGACAGATGCCTTGAGCTGTAAAAAGGCGTTAGAATTTGCAGCCCCATTAATGGTAAAGAATGAAGTATGGTGGAGTTCGTACGAGATTTCGACATGAAGTTGACAATGGAAGAACCGTACAAGGCCATAGCCCACGTCCATGCTCAGCCATTGGTTGATAGCCAAATCATTAAGGCCCAAGGGGGCGATGAATTCTTAAAGAGAATGAGGGGAATGACAGGAGACCGGAATGAGTCCGAATGGAGAGTCGGCTTCGATGGAGGCTTACGATTGCGGGGTTTGCTTTGTGTCCCAAATCATCCCGGACTGAAGGAAGAAGTGTTGAGTGCCACCCACAACTCTAAATTAGCAATGCATCCAGGGAGCACCACAATGTACCGAGACCTTAAGCGAAATTATTGGTAGGACAACATGAAAAGGGAGATAGCCGACTATGTGTCTTAATGCCTCACCTGCCAACAAGTCAAATTCGAGCACCGCCGACCACTAGGTTTCTTGCAGCCCATGTCAGTAGCCGAATGGAAATGGGATTTGATATTTATGTATGGACTTCATTTCTGGCTTGCCCAAGACAAGGAAGGGACACGATTCGATCTGGGTGATCATGGACAGATTGACAAAATCGGCTCATTTTCTTCCGATCCGAGCTTCTAACTCAGTCGACGACCTAACCAAATTATACATTAAGGAAATAATACAACTGCATGGTGTTCCTTTGGAGATTGTGTCAGACAGGGATACTCGACTCACTTCATTATTCTGGATGTGAATATAGGAGGCAATGAGGGTAAAATTGAAGTTCAACACTACTTTCCACCCACAAACAGATGGGCATACAAAATGGGTTAACCGGATATTAGAAGATATGTTGCGAGCATATGCACTGGATTTCCTAGACAATTGGGATGATTACCTTCCCTATGCCAAGTTTGCCTACAATAACAGCTTCCAAGCTAGTACTGGCATGACGCCTTATGAAGCTTTATATGGGCGCCCATGTCGGGCTCCACATTGTTGGATAGAAATTGGCGAGAAAAGCCTAATAGGGCTTGATTTGGTACAAACAACCACCGAGAAGATTGAAATTATTCGGCATCGTCTCTTAACAGCCCAAAGTAGGCAGAAGAGCTATGCTGATACAAGATGAAGAGACCTAGAATTCGAAGCAGGGGACCACGTGTTCTTAAAGATCTCGCCGATGAAAGGAGTGCTACATTTTGGCAAGAAAGGGAAGCTCATTTCACGGTACATTGGGCCTTTCCAAATCCTTGACCGCATAGGCCTTATCGCGTATCGCTTGGCTTTACCTACACGCCCCTTGCCGAGGTACATATTGTATTCCACGTCTCCATGTTGAAGAAATACGTCCCCAACCTCACTCATGTCATTAAATGGGAGCATGTGGAGCTTAAGGGAAATGCTACTTACATCCTCCGACCCACTCAGATTTTGGACAAGAAAGAGCAAGTGCTTCGAAACAAAGTGATCCAACTAGTAAAGGTGTTGTGGACGCACCACAGCAAAGAGGAAGCCACCTGGGAGATGAAGGCTGAGATTTGCAAGCACTACCCAAACCTACTCAAGCAGTACAAATAAATACAAATTTTGAGGATGAAATTTATTTATAAGGGGGGTAGATTGTAACACTCGGGCCAATCAAAACAGTGCCCTTAGGCATCTACGAGTGGACTGCCATAGGACTGCATAATTCGATCGCACGTGCGAGGCCCACCACCAATAAATTGAAATGAATTAAGCCACTAATGCGATTGAGTCTGAATGTGTTCGGGTCGAACACGGGCTGTAGAGCCGGTCTGCCCAATGACACTTGGTGACTATCTATATGGGCCGTGCAATACCCAAAAAGCGGCATATAAATTTGAAACTATGGGAAGCTATAGACCTCACTGGACTTGTGGTCCATCATAGGCAAGAGACTCAAACAACGCCTGAAAATGGAATATTTGCATCGTCCAGCTGGCGCTTGTGAAACGCAACTCTCCCAAGTAGTAGCCTAAGATCTGAATTTTTAAAACAATTAGCCCCGCTACTTAGGATAATAAATTATGACATTTCGACTGTTAGATTTCACCCAAACTTGCACCGTAGGTCAAAGATATTTTCCTGCCCTCGTCCACCAAATCTGACCCTTGATCAAAGGACTATGACCGTTGATCACGAATCGAACCCTTACGATCAATTTCTGTGTCCATTTGCCATTAAAATTTGGACAGCCCCTCATCAGACTATAGGACACCCATCCCATGGCACAGATGGGCCAGGGGGCCACCAGGGCAGCCCCGAAAACCATAAGTGTGCCCCAAAGGGTCACTTGTGGTAGGAATTGCCACCCCTGGGTCAGTTGGGCAAAAACTCAGGCTATATAAGCCTACAACTCTCTCTCCCTCACTCCCACAACACATTTTTAGCAAGAGAGAGAGAGAGAAGAAGGGGACTTGTGAGAGGAAGTGAGCTAGGAATTGCGTAATCCCCCTCTCTTACCACCGCCATTCGTCAAAAATTGCGGCCCTATCGCTGTAGAGGTGGAGTATCACTGATCGAAGGTAACCACTCAAAATCTCCTCAAACTTTCATAAGATAGGCCACTTGCATGTGTCCTGACATGTCAATTCCTTTGGCATAGGGCCCCGTCGCATCAATTCACAGACCTCGCGCTGCTAGAGCAACTCTAAGAACCTCCAACCAACCATAGGTGTGGACCATTACCTCTAGGTGGCCTATTATCATACCTAGAATGAATCTTAGTGATTATGTTTGATAAATTGCCTTGCATGTTACTTCCATGGAGTGGAATGGCTGAATTCGAAATTGTACATGTAAATTTCCCAAATTGGGGAAGAAATTCTGGTTTTGACTTCCCTGATACATGCATTGCTTGATTTGTTTGATAAGTGTGAAATTATAATTATGATATTCCCAAAATTGCTGATTTTACAAGGTGAATCTGGTTGCATATCCCTTATATGTGTGGATTAGGCTAATTAGCTGTCTACATTGTTGATTTATTAACAAATGTGGAATTCCTGATTATGATATACCCAATTTTACAAAGTTAGCAAGATAAATTTGGACGTATGTCTCTTACATGTATGGAGTGGGTTAATTGACTGTCCACATTCTCCAAGTATGTTCAAATTCTTCCTGTATTCGACTATAGTGCCCATTCACTTTCGTGTTCTCTTGAAACCTAGATCCATGTACATGTTCATTAGGAAATACCCCGAGTCCTTATAAAACAGTAACTTGTATACTGATAGTGAATGTGGTTTATCATTATACATACCTAATTCTCTCACAATTATGAGTAGATCGACTTCTACTTTACTATATTGCATCTATACACTGTTCCCTCTTTAAATCGACCAACAATTCAAAACCCTCTTGGGCAGCCCTTCTGATAGGCCCACCCACAGGTAAATTTGGCCCAATTAGTTAAACTGTGTGTTGTCGGCTGTAGTTGGACAATGCGAGATGTTGCTTTCAAGCCGTATAGCTCGTAGTTCATTGCATGGGGACAAATTGGCTCACCAGTTGGCCATCCATGTATGTTAACTATGTTTGTACACACTTGCTTGAACCTGAGGCACATTGTGTCCATTTGCGCCCATTGACAAACCACTAGTTATGGCCCACAAGTCTCAAGAGCTGGGTATAGTAGTATGAGACACTATGTTCGAGCTGTTAGCCTACGCTGGGGTGATGAGCCTCCCCCTAGTGACCGCGAGCAAAGGCCCCTTCTTAAACCACCTTCATATCATTTTAATATTAGGAATGACGACACCAAATGGGCTAAGGATAGCGAGAGCCATATGGTTACAGCCGCATGATCGGAATAGGGCATTGATTTGACAAGTATCCCAGTTTTTTCAAATTACTGGATGAATGGATGTAATTAATCAACTTGGCTAACATCCTACATTACATTGCATTAGCTAGTATTGGCGATTCGACAGTTGAGGTCGCATTGAAGGAGTGTTGGGCATTGCGATCATTAGATGTTGTCGCTAGAGGGAGTACTAGAGGAAAGAGCATGCATCATGTCATTGAAACATGCTTTTGCATTAACAAGAGTAATTAGGTTTCCTCGAATATATGCTTTTCACTAAATTTGTTCCTGCGTATGATAACATGTGTAACTTATTGTTAATGATACCATTGAGTTAGCTACTCACTCCCACTCTGGGACGGTGTTTTAAAACACTAACCAGAGCTTGTCTTAGATGCAAGGATTACGGAGTTGGATGCGCTTGACGGAGTAAGCGTGGATGACGAGTAGGAGCTGTCATACTTTCGGATCTTCGATGGATCCTCTTAGTCTGCTGTAGGGATGATCACAGGGCATGGGCTAAGGTCTTAATCATTTTGGAGAAGATGTAGTGGTGGGACTAGCCCCTCCCGTCTATACTTTACTTTGCATTTGGACATAGATGTTTTATATTTATAGAGTCACACTTGGTATTATTGTGTTGTTGATTTATGCTTTATGGTCTACTAAACTTCCTCACTGCTTATAAAATAATCAAAATGCATCAAATTCTGAAGCCCAATAGGGCACTCGGGAATTTGGGAACTGAGTTCCTACTCGGCCCCTGAAATTCGAGACATTACACCTATTCTCAATGATCTTGATAGAGTGGGAAGGACAATAGAAACGATAACCTTTAGACTTTTTCAGGTATCTTATGAAGAAACAACTTATGGTTATGGGATCGAGCTTTCTATCATGCGAGTTATAAACTTTAACCTCGGCAGGACATCCCCAAAATATGCAGATATCGGAGACTTGGCTTTCTCTCATTCTATAAGAATAAAAAAAAAACCTTACAACCTTTTTGGGGACGGATATGAACTGTGGTTTTGATCGCATCACTCTATAGAGATTCTGACAATGTCAAATTGCTAACCATGCTTCGCACCATATTCATAAGGGTGCGATTACACCTTTCAGCCACACCATTTTGCTCTACAGTACTAGGCATAGTGTACTAGGCGATAATGTTACAATCTTATAGGTATCTAGCGAATGGCCCTGGATTACGACCTGATTCGTCATATCTACCATAGTATTCCCTACTACTGTCAGATCTGACAACTTTAATTCTCTTAATGAGTTGATTTTCAACTTCGGCCTTATAGATTTTCAAAGCATCCAGGGCATCTCATTTTTTACTGATAAGATAAAGATGCACGAAACGAGAATAATTATCTATGAAGGTAATAAAATATTTGTGTCCACTCTATGATATCATAGGGAATGGTCCACAAATGTCTTTATATATCACCTCTAAGAGTCCTACACTCCTTGTTACACTTTTCTTTCTGGTTCTGGTCTATTTTCCTTTTATGTAATCAATACATACTTTATAGTTGGATAAGTTTAAAGAATGAAGAATCCCTTCTTGCATAAGCCCATCCAATCTCTCACGAGATGTATGATACAATTACTTGTGCCACAACATGAATGAATTCTCACAGTTTAGTCTATGTTTAAATCATGTTTTATTTCTATACAAGTCATTAACATTATAGACGTGTGAGGTAATCATGTCTATCTGGTATGGGTTGTTCACCATAGAGTTGGTGCAACTTTAATCGAATTAAGGTAAATACTAAATCCTTTATTCTTAAATTGGAATGAATATACCAATTTATCCAAATGAGAAATATAAACTAGATTGCACCTTATAGAAGGTACAAAAAATGTATCTACCAAATCCAATAAACAAACAGACTCTAACATAAGCTTATAGACTCCAATTGCCTCAACATTGACTTTAACACCATTACCTACATATACTGAGTGTTTTGCATCAGTTAGTGGCCTGGTCTATAGTAAGTCCTGTATAGAAGTACATATGTGAATAGTGATTTCCGAATCTATCCACTAAGAATTCACTAACACATCAGTTAGATTAGATTTAAAACAGACTAGAACAGAATTATTACCCTTCTTTATGAGCCATTCCTTATACTTTATGCAGTCTTTCTTTTGATGGCTCCGCTTCTTGCAAAAGCAAGAAGCAATTATTCCCTTTAGCCTGCTTGTGGCTCGATCCTTTCCCAGGTCGATTTTCAACTAGAGAACCTAGAGGACCATGAGGTCCTGAGGATCCCTCATTAGAATCATGTTTCCTTTTTTTTTATTTCCATTATGTTCAGGTACATGTCCTGAGATTACAAGATCAATATTCTAACCATTTTCAAAGGATTTTAACTATTCAAAAATTTCTGGAGTAATATCCAAATTTAATCATCCCAGAACTGTCTCTATGGACTTTATTTGTTAAACATAATTGGGTTCGGTTAAGATGGGAACTAGATGCGTCTGAGTTGGAATTTTAACTAGTTGCAAAATATACTCACATTAGCAGATTATTTTATGTAGAACAATTTATGAATAAGATAAAATATCAGGCAAACTTATCAATTCAATTGATTGGGGCTTTCAACTGAACTATCCAGGATGAAGATGGGCTCAAATATTCGATCCTGACAAGAATTAGTTACATCATCATCACTCCTCCTGTGGGTAGTAATGATAATATGTAAGTGACTCTCCTAAACATGAAGCTAAGCGATGCCAATTATGTAAATCTGAGACATTCAACACTTGCATGTAGGATGAGTCTTTCAACTTTACATCATAAGCATCATTTGCTTCACCTGTTCATGTCCTTGCTAAACGCTGATCGTTTGTATTTTCGTTACCATTTTTATGATATGTGAACACAACTACATGCAATCCTCCAAATCCCAATATCACAAGCCTGTACTTACAAAATTTTCACCGATCGAGGTCACTAATGTGGCTAACACAATCGGATCTAATCTCATGAATAAATACTTAGGATTACAATTATAATCTTGCTCTCAACGGATTAACAATATACAAATTAGTTTGATTTGGCCCACAAGGTAGTTGATATTGATTGTTGGGAAAATGAGGAGCCTTAAAGAGAAAAAGATGGTTAGGTTTCACCGTACTCATTCCTACGGTATATATCAATTCCCAAAGGATGGGTAATGGGCTCACAATAGGGCCGAATCAATCATTAATAAGCATTACAAGTCTAGCCTTTAACATTCACATGATAGACAGTTGGCATAGAACAATTCAGATGAATGGTTAGATCCTTACATTAATGTCCATGATATGGATAGATCAGATCTAATTCATAATCTCCACATGATGAAAGGTCTATATTCTTTATTGTCTATGCAGCGAATGATCCAAATTATACGCTCATTTTAAACTAAATGATGGCTCAAATCTAAGCAACAGATTCCAAAATTGGTCCCAAATGGAAGGCTCGAGCATTAAATGTGCACTTAACATTTCCTGAGTTGGGCTGAATAAAATTGGTATGGGCTTAGAATAAGGGCTTCATATAGTCAACCACCAAGCCTTAATTAGGCCCAAAATTAACTAGAGTAGGCCTATGAGATGGTTCCTTATCATGAACCCAATTTAAGCCCAAGGCTAAATTAAGGATCAGCCCAAGATACCAAAATGGATCTAAAACAAATCTTAAGTGATCATAGGACCAAACGGCGGCCATGGATATAGGGCCCACAGGACTTTGTGGCCCATGGATTAAATGGGCCTAAAACAAGCCCTAAATGTGCCATAAATTATGTTCAAAATAATGCCCATAAAAGAAATACTACAAGAAATTTGGGCTCCAAACTGAGGGCCCGCAATCCAAGCCCACTGCAAAAATTAAATGAGTCCAGGTACAACGCCCACAACTAGGGCCCAAACGAGGGTCAGGCCCAACTCAACCAAAGTAAGGAAGAGTGGGCCTCGGTGGCTGTTCTATAAGGTAAACCCAATGTAAGCATAAATCGGGTCCACCAACCCAATTTAATAAGAGGCTTGGAAAGGGCCAAAGGATGTTTGGGAAACCCTAGAACTCGAACTATCAGCCCCTACCACATTGATGAATGGCCATTTGTCGATTCTTCGAAAGTCGCTACCTCCTGAAAAGGGAATCCATGATTGTGGTAGCGGTGACAGAATCGGAGAAGAAAACCAGATGCAAGACTGCCAATTCAACTCCTTTCGACGTCTTCCCAAATCCAGTTGATCAATCAGTTGATTGGGATGCTGGTGTAAAGGAACTTAGGGTCAACAAAATCATCTTTATGATTTCCTTGATTGCGGTAATGGCAGCAATCGCCGCTTTCTATGCTGGATGCCGGAATCTAGAGGAGACAAGGAGATGAAGCTGTAGGTGGCCATTAATGGCTGCCAATCTACCTCCACTGGCAATGACAACATGTCATTCAATGACTGTCAATAGGAGTCCTGATGAGGAAGAGAAAGAATCATAGAGATGGGTCCATTTTCTCCATGGTTGCTGGCAGAGGTGCGAATTTTGTCACTCTCTTTTATTCTTAATGGGTTAATTTATTTGAAATCCCTAATCAATGTCCGGATTCAGGAATTAGTACCTGAAATCACTAATTTATGGATTCATGGATTCAAAAATCTGAAATCCCAATTTCTGGATTCAAGGATTCGAGAATCCCTAATTTGGGAATCAAGGTCCCTGATTTGGGGATCAGAATCCAAAATCCCTGATTAGCCTGATTTAGGGATCAAAATTCGAAATCCACAAATCGAGATTTGAAAATCCTGATCTTTGCCAAGTGAAGGTAAACACTCATGCTAAGTGGCCTACATAAGGACTTGATTTAGGCCCTATGAAAGAGTTAAGGTCCTATACAAGAATGTCAATTTAAGCCCTATGAAAGAGCTAAGGTCCTACATAAGAACTTGGTACTCTCAATCCTATATAAGGAAGGAGAGTATATGGACTCCTATACTTGACAACTTACTTGTCGGATTAAGCCCCTTTTGTAGCACCTTCTTGGGTTGCTTGATCGTTGCTCTCCCATGCTTCAATTAACTCTCTGATGCTCCCCTGATCTTGTTGTCGGTGCTTTAGCAAGGCTTCAGCTCCACGATCAAACACCCTGCATCTGATGTCTTTTAAGGTGACCAAGGTGATGGGAGGTTGGTTGAATCTCCTACAACTAATGGAAAGTTTTATTTCCTAGGGGATTCACCTAAATGAGTCTTATAGAGGATTTAGACATTGATATAATTATAAAGAATATGTCTAATCTCTAGAAAATGAAAGAGTTCAAGCACATCTTCAAGATAAAGATTGGAATCTTCATTTGAGTATTAATTTTAAGGAAGATGGCTTAGAACTCAATGGTATAGAGGCTTGGTATGAGGGATATAAACATGGATTCACCCAACCTTCTATTGCCCTGAAAACCCATTAAAATGCCCTTTATAAAAATTTTAAGTTCCAATGGTAAAAAAATGGTCAGAAAATTGGTCTGTTGATGCCATCGAAGGCTTCCTCGATGCCATCAAGAAAATCAGATAATATGATGATTTCTTGCTGGACATATTGAGGTATCTTCAATGCCATTGAGCGACACTTTGATGTCATCGAACTTGACCTTTGATGGTGCCTTTGAAAGTGGCCTCAATGTCATTGAGAAAATCAGAGAAAAAGAGATTTCTTTAATGGACATTTCTGACTCTCTGCTTGTTGGCATCGACGGACCTTCAATGCCATCAAACTTAACCTTCGATGCCATCAAGAAAATAAGAACAAATCTCATTTTATTGTCGGACAATTTTGAATCTCGATCAATGTCATCGAGGGGGCCTTCGATGCCATCAAAGGCTCTTCGATGGCAGCTTGATGAGATCGAATGGCCATAAAAATTGTTGTTTTGGGCTATTGTTTTTACAACAGTTTCACACTTCTTCTAACCTTATTTATCATGTTTTACTTACATTCTTAAGGCTAAGGGATGATTAATTAGGTATTCCTATTAGGTTTAGATCATTTAGAGGTTCAAGGAAAGTTTTGGGTTAAAGGTTAAGGTCACTAAGGCACCTCATTTACCTATTCTTTGCTCCTTGATGCACATTTTCACCTACGTCTTTGGTCTTCATCTTCCAAGGGCTCAACCGCCTACTTGACATAAGGACTCACGTGACTGACAAATATGGTGCAAAAATCAGTACACTAACAACCCTCTCCAATTATATAGATAATGCAGGTGATATATAGGTTGAAGATATAGGCGATGCCTTATGAAAAGACTACGAGTGACATGGGATTATGTTGTTGATGCTTTAATTTTAGTTTAGCTTTATTTACGTTTCATGCTATAAATTTGAATATTTGTAATAAGCTCCTGCCTGAGTGAGCAATAAATGATTAGTTGAACTTTTATGTTTAAAGGGAATAAGAATTTTAGTATGGTTGATTTTATTTTCGTGAATAGTTAACTTTATAAATGTGATTTAAATGAAAAACAAAGTGAAATTTTGAAGTATATTAAGTTATTACATTATCGGCATCCAAAATTCTCGTGTTCGAGTGTAAATTTGGACCGTCAGGGCGTTACAGTTAGTATTAGAGCATGAGAATGATATTAATCGGGCCTGAGAGCATGAACCATCATAAGCTTTGTGCAAATATGATAGGATTATGAATTAGATACCCATACGTAGGTGGATTCCCAAATGAAATATGAAGTTGATGTACTAGAAACCCATATTTAGGTCTCCCGTTGAGACTGTTATGTAAGGAGTGAAATTTAGAGAATATGAATCTAGGTACCTTGGGAGTAAATTCTCAAACCCTAAAAAAATTACACTGGATTAAAAACTTGATTGGAATAGATTTTTAAGCAAGAAAAACAACTTTCCTAAATTGGAATTGGAGCGGTTCTATGTTTCCCAAAAAAATTTACCATTTCGATGAAAACCTGACATGTTAAGAAACCCCCACTGGTTTCAGTAGGTGAACATACTATAGAATTTTGAAACTTTTCTAGTAACTCACTTAGGTGTTTAGAAATCTCCCTCTAAAATTTCATCTTGATTGGATTAACACAAATTTCTAGAAAATCCAGCAGCTGTCAAATTTTGAAAAAAAAAGAAGCTGTTGGACATTAAGCTTTTTACTACTTATAGGGATGAAACATTAACTTAATTGTAAAATATTACTTTGGAAAATTTTTTGGAGATACATCATATAGTCAAGGACCTTATTTCCAAATTTTAGGTCTTTTTGATATTTGGTTTAAAAATGAAAATTTTGAGAGTAATGGTCTATTCGTCGGTCAAATTTTTGTTAAATTTTCCCTAAAAAATGTAAAATGATAGATTAACCCATGACATTGACCCTTATTGTGTAAGGAAATCAAATCCTTGAGGATAATTCCACTCTTGTATGATGTAAATATAAATTTTTATTTTTGAAAAGACACTAATTTAATTTCTAACTTTTGATGGAATCGAGATAAATTCTCAACTGTTGATGGACATATAAATAAATCTTTAATGTCAAATGGATATTGAAATAGATTTTAAATCTAGGTAGTAATTGATATAAACTTGGAATTATAATAAGTTATAAGAACTCTTAATGATTTTTCTGGGTTTTCAATCTTATTAGATTACTGAAACAACCCTTGGTCGTATTGAGGCCCAAGTTTGGATTCAAATGGTGATCCTATGTTTAAGTATTAGATAAATTCATTAAAGATATAATGCATCATTAAGATAAATTTGATTGTGATATTAGCAATAGAGTTATACGCTTACAAATCTTGTGGTCGAGATTTTCGTTTAAGGGGGATAGATTGTAACGCTCCGATTTCATGTAGCCAATTATACGCACTTATACCCACATAAACATATATATCTACATCATGAGGAACAATAGTGAAAACTTAAATATAATAAATCCGTATATATGGTAAAAGTAATTAAATTTTAGCGAAGAAATTTTGTTTAAGGGGTGTAGATTGTAATACCCCGAACATTTCAATACTAGAGTATTGAAAGTTCTCAAGCGTTACGATGAAATTTAATTATATATATGTATGTATGTATGTATATATGTGTGTATGTATGTCATCAATTTAGCCTATCATGATCTTATATCTATTCTCTAATCTAAATCTGACCATTGGGAATAATCTTCATCCATAGATCAAGTCATCCGACCATTGATTTTTAAGAAAAGACCATTATATATTCAAGTATTCTCACTTGTCAATCATAACTAACTGTTTAGTGAAACATATATGACCATCCACTTTGAATTTGGACCATCCAAACATAGTAAACTAACTACCTGATCTTTACGTCCACTCATATATGTATCAAATCGAGATGCTGATCCGTTCATCTTGTTCAGCACCTATGAATATGCTTAACTCACCATCAAAATTATAATATGAGGAACTTATATATGTGAACAAGTCACTTGAATCTAACAGTATACATGTTACATCTTGATCACTTCAAAAACCCACTTTATGTTCATCTATTTACGAAACTGAACGTACATCCACCTACATACATCGTCAGGGTATTAACCATAAAGTTTTCTTATTTTTGACGTGCCATCTAACCATCCATCATATTATTTGATATATGTATCTCGCCTTAATTAATGATAATTTTAACTTATTTGGTAAATAAATATTTATTTGTAAGGATTTGGATATAAGTTCTACTGTAAGAATTGCTTAGAAATGTACATGTTACCATGTAGAATCATTAGATTTCCTAAAACTCTCAGATTAGCAATAATTATGAAAATGTCATTAACCTAACTCTTGAATTCTAGATCATATAGTTCTCATGAATTATTTGATATGAAATTTTATACAATGCATATGTATCAAAAACTAATCATATATGTCAAATTTCAGCCCTTATATCATTGTAAAAGTGACCCAACTAACAAATTAGCACCTTAACCATTGATTTTGGTGTCCATCAAGTGATGAAAGATCATGGATAGTTGTAGTAGGATATTTTCCTTCATATGAACAACTTGGATTGCCCATCATATGGAATGAGTGTGAAATGTAAGAACCCCACCTTAGTAGGATTTTCCTTAGGCACGAAGTTAGACATTTTAGGCTTATCAACATCTTTTAAATTTAGACCTTTCAATTTACCCACTTTCCACCGTCTATTGCAAATCAAATTTGGAAAACACTTTGGCCTCATTTGACTACTAGATAATAAAAAATTTATACCCCGATCTATGATCATACACCATTAAATGATGACTGCCTTAAAGCCAATTCATTCTTTTTAGTATGAAATATAAAATTTTATATTTAGGCTTTTTCTACCATCAATCAACTACTAAATTTTGTCTAATTGTTTGCCTATCTTAACTACATATTTCTCCCAATATTAGGTCTTAATCATTAAGCGTGGATCATTAATTGAGATCAAGTCTGTTTTAGCATCCGTTGCTAAAAGTTTCAAGATAAGCCAATCTAAATTTTGAATCATTAGAAGAATCATGAATTCAGTCTCTATTCAATGACACCGATAACATGGAGAAATTATATTTAAAGAAAGATCGCCATAAAAGATAAATTTAAGAAACCCAATTCAAGTGGGACGTGAAACACCCCTCTCACGCCCACTCCATTACAAAATGGGGCGTGTGCCCCTTCTTTACTCACAAACCCACACCCACCCACCTTCCCAAATGTCCAAGGAAGAGAGAGTTAAAGAGACAGAGACAGAGAGAGAGAAAGAGAGAGCTAGAGATGTCTAAGCCTAGACGCTCATCTTTTCTCTTCCTTCTCCACATGTGTAGTGTCTTCCTCTTACTCAAGCGACATCGTGATTCATGTATAAGCTTTTCTACATCGAGATCTACCTATGGTTTGCATCGAAGGCTAATATGGGGGATTCCTTTAAGCTTATATCAATTTTTAAGTATAAATTATACATAGTTTCTCTTATTTGTACATAGTTTGATTTTACTTTGATTTCCATGCAAATTAGTGATAAACTGTTATGAATTATTGTTCATGTGATAATTATGTTTAAGATATGATTTTAATCATACTTGAATTTTATAGATTCATGTGGAGTGATGGATACAAGCCTCGTCATTCACTGATTTTGAGAGCTATATGTGTTTTCACTCTTTATGAGTTGGTTTTTACTCCTCTCCCCTTATTTTTGTTGTAATTCTACTATTCTCTTTTATAGAGTTAGCTTGCTACTGTGTTTTCATTTATTGGGTTAGCCTTGTACTACTCTTCTTAGGTTGTAGCTTGGGCATATGTCTTGGAGTTCCAAAACTCTTATGGTTCGATTTATTTTCATATTGATGCAAGTGATGTGTTGAATGTCTCACAAATAGTGACTTATATGTATTTATCGTGGACTTAATGCACTCTATGTAGCGACCCTCTTGGTTGATGCGTAAATCCTTAGATTTGAGTAATGGTACATAAATCAATGTAAGTAATCTACAAAATGTGTTGCATTACCTTCTGAGATTGGATGTTGCAATTAGTCGCGGTATGAACAAATCATGTTATGTAATTCATCTGATCCATGTGTTGTGTCATCTCGAGGTGTTCATGTACATCCATGGTAGTATTGGACACACAGACGAATCTCCGTAGTTATGGGATGTAGAGCGAGCCAAATTTTTATGAATTATATTCCACAATGTGGTGGTAACTATATTTGATGAGCAATACACACTATACTAAGCATGCAATAATGTAGATTAGTTTTGCATATCAATACAATTTGTAATGGTGGAGTACGAAACTATTAGAACCCTTATGTTGTCTTACTTTGAGAAATTACTTACATGTGTTAATCTTGAATGAAAACCATCACTATGAGTAGGGCATTGACCCTCTCCAACCATATAGATGATGCAAGTGATATATAGGTTGAAGATATAGGCAATGCATGCTCTCCCTATGAAAGATTACAAGTGACATGGGATTATATTATTGATGCTTTAATTTTAGTTTAGCTTTATTTACGTTTCATATTGTAAATTTAGATATTTGTAATAAGCTCCCACCTGAGTAAGTAATAAATGATTAGTTAAACTTGTATATTTAAAGTGAATAAGAATTTTAGTATAGTTGGTTTTATTCTCGTGAATGGTTACCTTCATGAATGTGATATAAATGAACAAACGATGTGAAATTTTGAAGCATTCAATTATTATATTATTAGCACCTTGAATTCTTGGGCATAAGTGTAAACTCGTGCTGTGAAAATTTGGGGAGTTACAATCACCCCATATGTAGAAAATATATGTTAATGAATCAATTTAGCACTTCAATACCAGGAAAGCTAATGCAATTTGAGAGGATAAATATACAATATTTAGGCGTTCTCATTAGAAGTGGGTATCGAGTCGAGTTAGATCAGATTAGGTCCCACTCGACTTGATCCGGTTTTTGCAAGTACCTGACCCGAACTCGATCCAATTTGGGACGAGTTCAGCAGGGCCGACTCGATCCGAATTGATTCCTTGCTAGCTTGACCTGAACTGAGTCTGACTCGGTTAGGGAAACCGAGTCAAATCGAGTCGGGTACGATTCAGATCAGGTATCTTGTTTTAATGTTTTTTTTGAAAATTTTAAAAATTTTAAAAAATATGGAAAAATTCCTAAAAATTGTAAAAAACAAGAGGAAATTAAGGGTAACTTTTCTGAGTTAATAAATAACTAATTTTACACATTTAAAATATATTTGAGAAAAATAAAAGTAATTAAACAATGAATTAAATAACAAGTGCTTGAATCTTGATCTTTTAACTTCCAAGAGACGGAATGTAGGGGGGAGAGAGAGAGAGAGAGAGAGAGAGAGAGAGAGATTACGACCACTTGGAGTGGAAATATAAGAGAGAGAGAGAGAGAGAGAGAGAGAGATTAAGACCACTTGGAGTGGAAATATAAGAGAGAGAGAGATAAAGAGAGAGATTAAAAATTCATACATCACATATGCGATCACTTATTTTCACATATGTAACATATGCGATCGCATTTGTGCTAGATCGCATAAACCATGATCGCATATGTGCATGATATCAATACGTTAGACCATTTAGCTAGGTCATTCAATTGTTAAAAACTTAAAATATTACAAATCCAACTTCCAAAGTAAATAAACTACGTCCATTAACAAGCAAAGTAAATAAACTATCTAAAATCAAAGGTAAATAAACCTAACATGCATATACTGACAAATAAAACTTTCATACATTCAATAACCTTTATATAATGAATGCCTTTGTGGCGTGTAACCAGATGAACCTTGTTCGTAATAGTAAGCCCCTCCACCTCCAACTTCGTTGCCAGAATCATCCTTTGGTTTTCTTTTTACGGCTTCAACTGCACTCGAACTCTAAGCCGACTCCTAGCTGGAGGTGTCCAAAAGATGGTCATTCATCTCTACTGAATCAGATGGTGGAGATGTCTTCCCATCATCCTCATTCATAAATTGAACAAGTTTTTTAATCACTTTTTATGATTCAATTTGTACGGGAATCTCAACCACCTATAAAATTGTAAGACCCGTATCCTAGCCGTACCATTCTGTAGGCTTCTAGAGTCCTGCCGACCATATTTTGGTGACTCGCAGTCTATTATCGCCGTTTGCTCACAATCTTGAGGTACGTCCTTTTAATCTGAGTCGGCTCAACCCAAGACCTATGCCATTACGACCGCGTCGACGCCGCGATTCCAACGCCGCATCTCGTGCGTCAATGCGATGCTTAGATCATGAGATATAGCTCGGGCATTGTAATAGCTGTGGACCGCACATTTGCGAGGCCCACGTATCACAATGGCACCATTTCCTAGGTTATCATGGGGTGATGTCATCACCCCATGCCAAGTAATAAATGCTTACAAGCAATTATGACATTTATTTTTCCCATGAGTCAACCTTAGCATTTATGGCCTTACATGAATTAATTACTCTCTCCTTCTCTCTCTCTCTCTCTCTCTCTCTTCTTCTTCTTCATTTTCTTCCCTAGCAAGAGAGAAGTTGAAAACGTCCATGGCAGCCCTCCCATTTCTAGCCACATTCACCTTAGATCCTCTTCAATCCTGCCATTAGAAGCTCATCTCCACCATTGAAAAAGATCATAAAAGGCTTGAGGACCCAAGGAATTGAGGAAGGAGTCGATTTAGAGGTGGGTGCTTCTCTTTCTCTCTCTCTTTTCCCTGATTTATGGCCCACCTTGTGATATGTTTCACACCTACGCCGTTCACTTAGTAGGCCCACCCGGCGGTCCATTTAGGCAGGCCTAATTAGAGGAAGTACACAAATATCTGCATTATCCAAGGCTGGTGGGTCCCACACGTGTGGACCCACCCTAATGTAATGTACACAATGCCGTGTGGGGCCCTACCTCGCTGGAGGTATTCCAGGCCGTTTAACGCCCAACGTCCCTGGACACTGGGAAGGAAAACAGAAATGTCAGTTTGATTCAAAATTTTTGGTGGGCTGCTTATGTAAGCCCTACCTTAATGTATGGATTTAATCCAAGCCGTCCATTCCTTTCCCCAGATCATTTTAGGCGTTGATCCGAAATTTGAAATTAATTCGATTCTCGGGCGGGCCATACCATAGGAAATAGTGGTGTTACCATTACAACCCACCTTGATTCTTCTATTCGCCAAAAGCACGTTACATATTGGTATCATTTAGTCGATCAGGGGCCGTAGAATCCAATAGCCGGGTTAGATTTTCCAGATGTGGGCCCAATATATGAAAAACTGTAGAATTTTATATATATAAAAAAAAGATAACATCACAATATGCAGCAGCGCCTGCTGCTAACGCTGCTGCTGGTGTCACCGTGGATGGGTGGGTAGTAAGGGGTCCCATACGTGGGCCCCACGGTGATGTGTGTCTAGCATCCACACCGTGCATTGATGGGCCCCTTAGGGCAGTGGGCCTCCCTCCCAAAATCAACCGTTGGAGGAACTCAGGTGGCCCACGTCATAACAAACATTGGATTAAATGGCTGCCATTAAACCCTTTGGCATTACAGAAGTTTTGGGTCTATGTGAAATTTGTTTTTCCTCAGTATCCAGGTATACTCGACCTTATTAACAGATTGAATGGAAATTAGGCATTATGGTGGGCCCCACGTGGGACCCACTGGTGTATGTGTTGTATTCAACCGTCCATACATCTGGATGAGGTTGACTGGTGTGAACTAGCTAATGAGCTACAGTAGTTGTATGTGGGGTCCACCTTGATTTACTATAGCCACCTTCCATCTGCCAAGGACGGTGGGCCCCTGATACAGTGGTTCTAATCCAGGCCGTCCGTCCATCTCTTGGACGTTGGACGCTAGAGGATCTCATGATATGTGTATATATATATATGTATGTAATATATATATTATATATTACCTTGAATATATGTACGTGGTGGGCCCATGTGGGACCCACCTGTTGAATGCATTGGCTGGGTACTTTAAATGCTATGATATCATATTTTATAATATAATATATTATATTAAGTATATGATGTACAATATTATATGATATTATAATAACTAACGCTTTGGTGGACCACTCCCACGTGGGACCCACCCTCCTAGACAGTGGCATTGTATACTAGCCGTCTATCCATTTGACGAGCTTTGGTGGGCCATGTATGTGGATTCCCACCCTGATGTATGAGTTGTATCCCAACCGTCCATCCAGTTGGCAACAATCTAACCGTCCATCTGTTGGACGGTCAGCGCCCCACTTTGATAGTTGTTCTCATCCAAACCGTCCATCCATCTGGCGAGCTCGTCCTCGGGCTTAAAAAAAAAGTAAAATAAGATATATCTAATATCTAGTGGACCACACTGTCAAACAGTGAAATTGAATGCCTACCATTGAAACCTCTTTTGGGTTACAGAAGTTTTGAACCAACATGATATTTGCTTTCCCCACTGTTCAGGTCTTTATGACCTTATGAACAGTCTGGATGGGAAATAGATGCTATGGTGGGCCCTCTAAATTTCAACAGCGGAAATCATTATCAACACTGTTATTTATGGTATGGTCCAAATGATCTTTTAATTTGGTTCATTGTTTAGATAATGCTTTAAAATGATCTTTACAAATGGACGAATGGTGAGCCCAAGTAGTGCAGCCCACTTGTTGCATTTGAGAGGCCCAATATGACGTACTCGGAGCCCATGGGTTGAGGCCCATTGTGCTATATTTGGGGCCCATGGGTTGAGACCCATTGAGATATATTGAAGGCCCAGGTATGAGGCCCACTTAATTGTAGTATGCCCATGTGTAAGGCCCACCTATTGTGTGTTTGAAGCCCATGGGTTGTGGCCTATTTAATGTATTCGGGGCCCATGGGACATGACTCATCCGATGTATATAGGCCCATGTGATGTGGCCCATTGTGATGTATTCGAGGTCCATGTGATGCGGCCCATAGTGATGTGTATGTAGCCCTTGTATGAGGTTCATTGCAATGTGTATCAGGCCTTCGTGTGAGGCCATGGTCCCACTATATGTTTAACCTTATGTGGGCCACTCCTTGGGAGAAATATTGGTTGAATGTCCACATTCTGACCTTCCCTTAGGCCGATTGTCAATCCTGATTGTCGTAGACCGATTGCCGATCCGATTGTCGTGACCGATTTGCTGACTCTGATTATCGATCGATCCCGATTATCGTAACGGATTTGCCGATTCTGATTATCGATCGATTGATCCGATTGTCGTGACTGATTTGTCGATTCTGATTATCGATCGATTGATCCGATTGTCATGACCGATTCGTCGATTCTGATTATCGATTGATCCGATTGTCGTGACCAATTTGCCGATTCTGATTATCGATCGATTGATCCGATTGCATGACCGATTTGCCGATTCTAATTATCGATCGATCCGATTGTCGTGACCGATTTACCGATTCTGATTATCGATCGATTGATCCGATTGTCGTGACCGATTTGCCAATTCTGATTAAAGATCGATTAATTCGATTGTCGTGACCGATTTGTCGATTCTGATTATCGATCGATCCGATTGTCCTGACCGATTTGTTGATTTTGATTATCGATCGATTGATCCGATTGTCGTGACCGATCTGTCGATTCTGATTATCGATCGATTGATCCGATTGTCGTGACCGATTTGCCGATTCTGATTATCGATCGATCCGATTATCGTGACCGATTTACTGATTCTGATTATCGATCGATTGATCCGATTGTCGTGATCGATTTGCCAATTCTGATTATCGATTGATCCGATTGTCGTGACCGATTTGCCGATTCTAATTATCGATCAATCCCGATTGTCGAGGCTGAGTATCGAAGTCGATTTCAATTGTTGAGGTCGATTGTATAGGCTGACCTCGATTGTTGAGGCCGATTCCGAGTGTCGATTCCGATTGTTGAGACCTATATGGTGTATATGCGCACCGTAGTTGAGGCCTACTGTGACATGGCCCATGGGCAAGGCCCATTGTGGTGTATTCGTAGCCTATGGGCAAGGCCATTGTGATATGTATTAGGCTCAAGATGTATGACGCATTTGATGTATTCGTGACCCATGT
Organism: Magnolia sinica; assembly: GCF_029962835.1. NCBI lineage: Eukaryota > Viridiplantae > Streptophyta > Magnoliopsida > Magnoliales > Magnoliaceae > Magnolia > Magnolia sinica. The sequence continues at coordinate 61,454,367 of NC_080587.1, read as the reverse complement.
GTAGGGCTCACATGTCATGTATTTGAAGCTTATGAGCAGGGCCCACCTGTTGTGTATATGTGGCCCTTGAGTAAGGCCCATGGTGTTATATATTAGGTCCTTGTGTGAGGCCATGAGTCTACTATATATTAGGCTTTATGTGGGTCATTCTTTGAGGGCAATGCTGGTTAAATGGCCACATTGTCGAGATCGATTGTCGATGCTGGTTATTGATACCGATTATGAGTATGTGACAGCATAACATCATGATACATGCCCATATGCATCATCTGCATGTTTGATATGAGGTGTGGTTAATTATTGCATATGTCATTGGGCAGGTTGTTATGAGACTCCCTGATAGGCGGAGATTATCTCACATGAGTACACGGCATGCGCAGGATTGATGCATGACTGGATTGTATGACTCATGCATCTTGCATTGTGTGTTGTAATTATTGTACGCCCTAGCGATATTAGGGTCATAGCCTCCACAGGTATTTCGTGGATGGCCAAATGGGACACCAAAAATCTGTTCTACATGGGGTGTTATAGATATCCCTAAGTGAAAGTCCCTAAACCCTCTTGGTTCCAGAGGTTGCTCCAACGTCTAGACCGAGTGGATACATGAGCGCATGAGGACTGTATACCATTGGGCCACGTCTCCCACTGTGTCATGGTCGATTGGAAGGGGGTACGACCTTACCTGCCCGAGAGGAGGGGGCAATGCTAGGCTGAGTCTGACTAGCTTGAAGAATGGGTCCCCTATCGACGAGCCGGGCCCGATATTGGCAGGCGGATAGTGAGGTCTCTTCCACTCACCTTTTTGCGTGCGATGGGGCAGCAGTCTGGTTTGGAGTGTAATAGACCCTGGTGATTTCTCAGAGAGGAACCATACTGATATGTGGAATTATTAAGCAGGAATTGCATACGCATTCATTCATTCACTATCCACTCGGGCTGGTGGTGCGCAACTATTTGTTACGTGTACTTTCGCATGACCATGATTTCGGTTGGGGCGCGCGACTAACTTGAGATTAGGAGTTTACCACATCGAGTCTGACTATCTAAATTTAGGTATGGGACTAGTTTGGATAGAAGTCCATTGTGATGGACCCCATAGCCTGCGATACTACGTACTACCATCCCGACTTCACACTCCAGCATGGTCATTCCATTTGCACTGCATGTTGCATTACATCCGCAGCATATGGTACGGCTGACGCTGTTTGTTTTACTTATCAGGAATGTATATTGCATTGCATTCTCTGCATCTGATATTTGGCTTTCTACGACTCTTTATATGCATAACTGATTTGTATTGCGTATTCTAATATTGTATGACTTATGCACTTGTTAGTATTTTCGCTTACTCTGTTATCGTGTGATTTATGACTTTGTCAGTACTTCGGTTTACTCTGATAATTCCTGATCTTGTCAATATTTCTGTTTACTCTGATAATTCATGATCTCGTCAGTATTTCTGCTTATTCCGACATTGTATGATTTACGGATTACCAGTACTTCCGGTATTCTATGATTATGGTATTGCATTGAATACTTGGCACTTACCTTGTGCACACACTTACACCACCCTTTAAGCTTTCTATAAGTTTATGCACGATAGATGCGTGCAGGTGAGGTTAGGTTGCAGCAGTGTTGAGCTTGGAGCGTGCAACGGTCTTCTGGAGCTTGATTTTCGATTTATGTATTTCCCTTTCAGCATTGTACTCAAATGATTATATTAGTGGATATGTGATGATGATGTTGCCTTTGTGAATTGGGTAATCTTGTGGTTATGCTCATTACGAGTTAAATGTACAAAAAAAATTCCTCCTTGTAGGATCCCAGGATCGGAATCTGGCGTATGAACGCTAGGAGCCGAGAATGAGGTACTACGGAGGCTGTCAGCACCGGATTCGCCAATTGGAATTCCTGTGAATCCGATTTTCGGGTTTGAGGTGTGACAAAAATGGTGCAAGACTTTTAAGAAACTTTCATGATTTATTGGTGCTCGTGCCTGCTTTAGCATCATGTTGTCTCACAAGGGGTAAATGTTGTTGTTTAGTATTCCTAGATGCCATTTTCAAGCTTTCTTTTACGACCTTTTTATAATCATGTTCTTCTTGTTCTTTTAAAATTCTCTCTTGTTCTTCTTGGAAGCAGTTCCTTTGCTTAACCCTTCTTCATTTATAATAGGCATACTTCTATATATTATGTAGCTAGTTATATTGGTTGTAATTGTAGGGGGAGGGGTGTAGAATGTCTTTGTATTTGAGTCGAGAATGATTCGAAATAAATCCCGGACTTCCTAAGGAGCTTTTCTACATGGTGCAACATCTCCTCCCTGACAAGCCAAATGTAATTTCAGTCGATTTTTTTTTATATATTTACAAATTGCTTTCATTACAACTTATATTGTAACTTTATCTTTCCATCTTGGGAGTAGACTTGGACTCCATAATCTCAAATATCTATTAATGCATCATCTTCCGATGACATATCTATAGGTGTATATTTTTAAAGAAAAATTCTGGTTAGGTTAAGGTAACATAAAAAAATAAATTATACTGATGAATGAACGCAATTAGCCAATCATATAATATGAGATTTAAACAACATTAACTAAATGAAAAGTATAAATGAAAAGAGAGAAATATTCATCCACCATAAAATATTACAATTTAAGCCATCAAAAAATAATTACAAATATCTTGCTGTAACTTGTAAGAAAATGCAAGAGAATAGAAGGCAATATCTTATCCTGCAGGTACTGTCTCATCTTGCTTGTCACTCTTCTCTTCCTTGAACTCCTCATTGACAGAGTTCCCTTTCCCCTAGATCGAACGCAGCGAATCCTGTCTACAAATGAACGTTTCAACCGATTTTGGTGTTAGTGAGCTTTGATACTTATTCACGACCCTACTCCTCGTACTAAAAGAAGATTCTGAAGCCACGATTGAAATTGGAATTGATAATATGTCTTGTGCCATCAACGAGAGCACAATGTATTGTGAATCACAAGATTTCATCTTCCACCAGTCCAAAACATCAAATTCATTACCTTAGTATTTTACAAGTGGCTCCTTGAGATAGTTTTCAAGTTTTGATTGAGGTGTCTGCATTTGAGTCTCATGTTGTGCCATGAAAGACATGAAATCATCTACTGTTTTTTTTGGCGATTCATCAATAGCAGAACTAAAACCCACTTGATAAATTTTATCTTTTGTAGTGCACACATAGAAATTGTACAAATTATTGACTACATCACAAATCTTATCGACCTCAGGGCACTCATTGCATCATACAACTTATTACATATGAATACAACCATGATTATCTTGTATCAAGGATCAAGAATGACCGCAACAGCTATTATCAGACTACAATCAGACTAATATTTATTAAACTTTAAATGTATACACATAGTCATTAATTGTAAAAAGTCTGGTCTATTACAACTTTTATGCAAGACATCTTTTACCTTCTAAAGTTCTGACAAAAATATATTTGTTGTTAGATGCCTGCTTCTCGAAAATTTCTTTGTTGTGCTGTAAAAAAATGAAAGGAACTTGCGAACTGATTCATCTCTTGACCAATCATCTTCAGAAGGCAATCAAAGATACATACTATCACACTTCGCATAGTGAGAGAATGCATCTCTGAAAGCTATCGCTGAATCCAACATGTCAAAAGTTTAATTCCAACGTGTTATGACATCCAGCTTCATTGTTCTTTGACATGACAAATTCAACTGCTTTATGATCTCATTCCATGTATATAATTGTGAAGGTGACCCCCATATGTATTTCACACTCTCTCTTATGCTCTCGATCGTTGGCTCAATTATTTTAAGGCCATCATATATAATGAAGTTTATGATGTGGGCATAACACCTACCATGGAATATCTTTCCATCAAAATACAAGTCACTGGTGGCCCTAAACTGGTTCTGCAAATTCATTATCATGTTATCATTTGTAGAGGCATTGTTTAAAGTTATTGAGAATATTTTATTCTCAATGCCCCACTCCACAAGCCATTTGTATATGCAGTTTGAAATCATCAATCAAGTGTGAGGAGGCGTAAGATAATGAAAATTTATGATTCTCTTGCAGAGCCTACATTTGGCATCAACGTAGTGAGTAGTTAGTGACATATACCCCTTTTGTTGATTGGATGTCATCCACAAATCTGATGTCATGCTAATTTGAGAAATTGATTCTAATTGTCCTTTTAACTTGAGCTTCTCACTTTTATACATCTTCATGCACATTCTCTTTATTATTGTATGAGAGACCTTCTCGTGTCTGGGCTAAGGCGTCTGGCTAATTCGACAAAAGGAGGACTCTCTACCATCTGAAATGATCTTTCATTGGCAATAATAAATTTGGCCATCAACTCATTCACCTGGTCCTTGTTATACTCGTAGATGGACAATGTATCTTGCGGCGGACCTACCAAAGATTGGGTAAATGAAAGTGTTTGTTGCCTTGAGGTCTGAGTTCTCACTTTTTTATGACACTTCAAACTGTGTTTCTTCAGAGTTGTGGGCGACCCATCTGCTTGCTTAGCATATTGAGTCTTACAGTACTTGCATTATATATTCACGATGTCGTTTTTCAGGTTTACTTCTTTAAAATTGTCCCACACTACTGATCTTTTTTTCGCTTTTCCTGTAATATGTGATTGTGAGGTACTAGTATCAATGGACACTTCTTCATATCATAGACCTAATCCTTCATCTTCTAGGTTCATCGGCGATGTAATTGACAAACCGCCCGAGGAAATAGAAAGACCCTCACTAGCCATCTAATAGTTGAAAGATACCAAATCATATTAACATTAACAATCTAATGCTAAAAGAATTATACTAAATCCTAAATTAGTTACCTATATAATGTTGGATAGATTATAACACTTTCATATTCCCATTTAAATGCTCACACCAAAAATCCGACAGTATCTCCCCATGCCTTTACAGATAAGTTGAACTTCTATTACATTCCGATGCCAAATATCTAAACAACGTGAAGATATTTGACATTATAAATAAAATTGAAGAAACATATCTAGAGAGAAATTAGGAGATAGACCGCAGATCAAGTATGAACATTTAAATAGGTTATATGAAAGCATACTATCCATTTAACCTTGAATTGTCCAAAATGGGATCATTTGAACGATTTCTATGCCACTAAAAATACATTATATCTATGTATGGCCACTAGAGCTATACATGAGTAGAGTTAGCTCAGTAACTCGCTCAACTTGACTTGAAAATACTCGACTCAACTCGGCTCGAAGCTCGAATTGAGTTCGAGCCGAGCACGAACTTAACCCTTCTCGACTTGGCTCGACTCGATTAGTACTCGAAATTGACTCGACTCGGTACTCGACCAGGGGTATATATACCCCACTTGTTTTCCCACTTGTTTTGAAATATGTCATAGCTCACATGCCTTCGAGTACAGTGTATAAACAGAAGGATCAAAGAATAGAAGGAATCCACGGATTACCATTTCAAAACAAGTGGGAAAACATCGGACAATTTTAAAAGGAGTAAAAAAGAAAGTGGTGGAGTAACTCATCAACCGTACACGTAGCAAGTTGTACAGAAATAAGAACTGCACCCATTCCTATAACCATTTGGTTTTCCCATTCTACCTTGGAAGACTTATCTTACTATAACTATCCAATTTGATAAGCAATGATTGGATAGTTGTCATTGCTCGATTGGTGTGATTTAAAGGGACCCACAATTTAGATGGTCAGGATGGCTATATATATATATATATATATATATATATATATATATATATATATATCAGTTTCACGTGTAGAAAATATCCCCACCGGGTTTTAAATGGTGAAAACTAACATAGAAAGAACTCAAGACGGTTTCGCAGCCAGTGGAGTACTGAGCTTATCTGCTCCCTACCAAGATTGAACACAGCTGGATCCTGCTCCCTATTGAGATCGAACACAGCTGGATCCTACTCCCTGCCGAGAACTCTGCTCGAACTTGGAAACTATGCATGAACTTGGCTCGATATTTGCTCGAACTTGGACGTGTCGAGCACGAGCTGGGCATCCAAGCTCGAAGGCCAAGCCAAGTCGAGTACAAGCTGGGACTCGGGCAGTGCGAGCCGAGCACGAGCTGGGCAATACTTAGCTCAACTCAACTCATGCACAGCTCTAATGGCCACATAGAAATCTTTAAATGGGCTACTAATTATCTAACTCACAATTACAACTCACAAGTCACAATAATAAGCTAAATTAGTTACCCATATAATGTTAGATAGATTGTAATACTTTCGTATTCCCTTTTAAATGCCCACGCTGAAAATTTGGCAGCATCTCCTCATGTCTCTCCAGATAAGTTGATCTTTTGTTATATTCCGATGTCAAATATATAAGCAATGTGAAGATATTTGACATTAGAAATGAAAAGGAAGAAACATATTTAAAGAGAAATAAGGAGATGAACCGTAGATCAGGCACGAACATTTAAATAGGTTATATGTTGAGTGTCGAATATTGTATATTTTTCCCTATTTACCTCTTGGTTTTATAGACATAATAATGCTTAATGGTACATTTTACACATGTTTGTATTGCAAGCTGAATCTGAGAGCATTGATTGAAAAGAATGTTAAAAACATGGATTTGACGCTTAAGGATCACTAAGGAAAATGATGGATCTTAGGAGACTAAGAATGAAAAATTCACTTGCTAAAGATCCAAGAAAACCAAGTACAAAGGATGAAGAAAAGATCGGAGAAGATTATTTAAATTTGTAGCATAAAACAGACAGGTTTAGTCTGACTGAAATCGCACAAAACAGTCTAGCTACCAATGATGGAATTCAGAACTAATTCGGTTCAACCGAAAGATAATTCGGTGCGACTGAAAGTGTAAAAAAAGCTCCAGTGAAGAATGATGAATTTTGGAGTTAATTCGGTTCGACCGAAGATTAATTCAGTTCGACTAAAACTTAAGTTCGGTCTGACCGAACCCAAGCTCGGTGCGACCGAAATCGGACAACTGTTAAAACAGAATCATATCATGATTCGAACTTGACTTTGATCCGACTAAAGCATAACACGGCTGCGTAAATTTGAGGTAATTTCAAGGTCGGTTTGAGGAAATTTCAAGGCCATGCAAAAGATAGTGTTTCACAACTATAACTATGTCATGCCCCAGACTCGATAACCAGACTCACAAGGAACTCGATGGCTGGTTCTGGCCGAACAGCCTCCGTAGTACCCCATTCTCGGCTCCTGAGGCGGTTCCGATCCTGAGATCCTACAAGGAGGATTTTCATAACAATATAAACATTCCAATACGAGCATACTCATGATCACAACAAGTACATCTGAGAATAACAAGGGGCATACATCACAAAATTCACTAAGAATTTGAACTTTTACAAACTTACATTAGGTTCAAAAGCTTATACATAAGATAATGGAAAAAGAGAGAAAGGTCAGCAACACTGGAATCCTCAAAGCAACTCTACTCCATGCTCTGCTGCTACGACACCTGCCTAGAGTCTAATGCACGCATCAATTGTGCATAAGCTTATAGAAGCTTAGAGGGTGGTGTAAGTGTGTGGCAAAGATGCATAGAAGAATAGCAGGAGATATAAGAAAAGAAACATACTCAATAAGAATATCACTAGCCTTACCAAGGCTTATCATGAATACGATGCAATGAGTACTGAACGCCATACCAAGGCAATTCATGAACGGGCTTACACAGCCAATGCTAATGTGATGCAAGTAATGCTAGTGCTTATATCCAAACCACATATCAAGTACATTTCCAATCATAAGGAAATCACTGGGGTCCATTACACTGCTGGATGACTGCCGCTCTATAGATCCCGCACAGTTAAATGAGCGTAAGAGACCTCACTACCCGCTTGTGGACAACCAATCACCAACAAGGCCTAAAGGTAGCGGACCCATTTACGAGTTGGTCAGACTCAGCCTAGAAACGTCTCCTCACACCAAGCAGGTAAGGCCACACCCCTATCCAACTGAATACACGATATTGGGAGTCACGGCCTAACGGTATAAGACCCTTATGCGCTCATAGTTTTCACTCGGTCACGATATTGGAGCAGATCCTTGGTACCATAGAAGTTTTGAGAATTTCACACATGGGCATCCTATGCACCCGGTATGCTCAAGTAACATTTTCGGTGTCTACACATACGACCATCCACGAATGTCCTTGTGAAAGCGAGACCCTGATGAAGCAAGGGTGGTATCGTCATGAAATGCTATGCTAATGCATGAGTCACACACGCAAATCATGCACTAGTTGCAGGCACACAATGTGCATAAGGGGAGAAACTTCATCCCTCAATGACCACCGCACAATGTAATCAATTCATACAGATGATGCATATGGGTCAGAAGAATGTAAGTGTGCTTCCTGTGGAATATATTCTTCCTTCCCAAGGAAGGACAAGGACAAGAACTATGGACAAGTCCTCTAAGGAGAAATGAAGTCCTCTTAGTGGGGGCCCAACAATTTGGGATGACCCACAAGCTAGGGGAGTCCTAAGGCCTCAAAAAGGAAACGGGCCTAACAAGGTTCAAGGTGGGCCTTTAACTACCTATAAGGTCCTTATGGGCCTACCTTAGGGCCACCAAGGAGGACATCTAACCTCAACTGGGTCCCAAAAGGTAGCCCACTACGCATATAATGTAAGGTCTAAGGCCTAAGTAATGTATGGTCTAATGGGCCATATTCCAAGCCCAATCTCATAGACCATATAGTGGGCCCTCAAGTGAGGTTTGGGCCCAACCATATAAGTCTTAAATCCATATGTTGTGGTGGGCTTCATGGGCAGCCCGATAGTTCATCTACATAGGTAATTTCACATTTAACACAAGCGAGTTGGGCCCCCCTTTTTAGCCCAATTATAGGGTCAATTTTAATGGGCGGGTAAGGGCCCAACTTCTTGCATATTCTTGCCCTAAGTCCATCACAATAGATGGGAGAGTATAGGCCCAAGATCAATGGGCCTATCCAAAAGGACTTAGTCTACAAGGCCTAATTACCAACACAAAAGGGCAACCATGCATATATATAATATCACATAATGGGCCTTGAGGAAATAGCCCAAAAATAAAAGCCATTCAATTCAGGCTTTATGGTGAACTTAGAGGGCAACCCGTAAACCCAAAAATACACATGAGCAGGACCTAAACCGAGAGTATGGGCCTTGCCAATTCAGCCCAAAGACTTAGTAAGACCCTCCACAATATGCATCAATGTGGGCCTTGCAAGTCAGCCCATAATTGAGTACTTTATGAGGGCATCAAGGCCCATAATATACGATCAGCTTATAGATAGCCCATTGGGCTCACAATTCAATAAGGTCAGCCCATGCACAATGTTGGGCTCAAGGAAGAGGTTTACAGTCCATTGGGCCTATAAAACTACTTAAAAATCTGGTTAAGGTTAGCCTACAATATCACCACAAAGATGGGCCTTAAGGGGCACTAATTAAGCTAAAAAATATCCAAGGAAAAAAGGCAGGAGTGTGTGCAATACTCCGTTAAATCTGGTGGGCCACAATAGCTCCAAAGCAATCAACCATGCAACAAATTTGAGCCCCTTACTGGAATTCCAGCCCACCCATTTCCTGGGCCTACTGGAGTCCAGAAATTTATTTAATCTAGATGGGTTACTGACCCATGATAACTCATACATATCATAGTGGGCCCCACTAGATAAGAAGTGGGATATACAACACTTACTTCAAGTGGGCCATGCCGTTGGAATGCAGGCCCAACAACCCAAGATAAGGGCGTCCCATGGTGGTTAGTCCTATGGGCCTGGGTATTTGACCCAAAACTGATCCAAATTGCAGGCCACACCAAGGTTAGTACAGGGGTCTGATGGCCATAAAAATTTGCAGGGTGGTCCTTCCATGGGTAGGTCCTACCTCCAAAAAATTTTGTGATTTTTAGATAAGTAAAAGTATTTTAATTAATTTATAAAAGTCACTCTATCCAGAAAATCGAACTGACTTGGACATCCCAACATGGTGGGCCAGTCCGACCCTTGACACGATGTACATAGGGGTCCATTGGCCCAAAAATTTATAATTAGGTCCCACCATAGGTGGGGAACCTTAATGTAAATTTTTATAATTTTTAGACTCCCAAAAGTAATTTAATAAATTTTGTAATTTCAACCTGTCCAAGGTAGAATGTTGCTGGAAATATAGTTGTCCACTGTCCTGAATTTGGGTCATCTAAATGGGTGGGTTCTGGGCCTCTAAAATTTTTGAAATTTAGGCCCAAAGTCTCTCATCAAGTATACAACAAGGTGGTATATAGAAATATAGCCCACCTTTTGAGAAAATATTTTTTAAAATTTATTTTTAGGGAACTATGCTGCTAGACTGCACAACAGAAATTTCTGGCAGCCCACTATGTTGGCCCACCCTTTTGGATGCCCAAATAGGGTCCATTGGCTATAAAAATTTTCAGGTAGGTCCTAACATGGGTAGGATACCTCTCTGAAAAATTTTAGAAATTTTAATATAGTATAAGAATTTTATTTAATTCATACAAATTAATGTCAGCAATGAATATCCAGAAAATCTGCTGGTGCAGAAAATACTGCTGTCCCATGTTTGACACCATTTGGGGTGGGCGTATACTTCCTCAAATTACTGGAAAATTGGTGGGTTTGATGGTCCCACATATGGAAAGCAAGTGGGGTCCACTGGAGTGGCCCACTTACTCCCAAATCAAGATGAAAATGAGCATTTCTAACATGCAATGTTGCTGGACTGTCCAGAAATTTCTGGACAGTCAGCCTACTTTGGCCCATCCCATAGGCCTCAAACATAGGGGAAATGATGTGGGCCCCAATCCACATAGAAGTATGGTCGACACTCTAGAAAACCTCCAAAGAAATTTGGGAGAAAAATACATACAAACAGTCCCAAACAATTACTCAAGATCATACTATAGATGGGCCTGAAATTTGGACAATAGCATATGCTGTCCATATTTCGGTCCATAGAAATTATCCAAAGGGTTTTGTACCCTAATCCATCAAGTGTGGTTCACCTAGATGGGTCATCAAGATTTTAGATCCATCAGCACACCAAAAACTCTAAGAAAATCCATGTTTGGAGACCACCCAACCCATGCATGTCATGGTGGGCTTGGACATCCAACAAGGTGGGCCTGGACGTCCCATTTTCTAATGGAACTGAGATGTTGCAGACCACATCAGTGGGCAACAAAATTCCAGCAACAAAAATGAAGAGAAAAGGAGAAAGATCATGACCATGGTGGAAGGTTCCGACACTATAAACCTTCCACCTTCAATCCACACCATCCACTATAATGGTGGCTTACATGCATGCCATATATAATTAAAAAGAGGTGCTGAGGTATCGATATCATCCCTACCATGTATGCAAAGGTCTAAATGACCTATGAGAGGTTAAATCTAAAAAAAATGCCTCATGGTGGGTCCATAGAGAATGGCCCACCATGGAAGAAGATTGCATGTTCTAGGCCCATGGCCTTGAATCTAGGAGTCATGTAAGACCTCCACTATGGATTGGTGGGTCCTACATGCTTTTATTCATGTAGAGAAGGGAAGACAAGAAGAAAAAAGGGAAGAGAGTCTTCATGGAGCACCCACCTCCAATGGACAAGCTCCAACTCCAAGTGCTAGCTTCTATGCTTCAAGGGAGATGTTTTAATGGTGTAGATGGGGGTTTGAAGGTAGGATTGAGGGGAAGATATGAGAAAGAGTTGCTGGAATGAGGGAAGGAGCTGGAGGTTTTGTAAATGGAAGAGGAAATGAAAGAATGAGAGAGAGAGAGAGAGGATTTCTAGGGAGGTAATGATTATGTTATAAGAAAGCAAATAATGGTCTATGGTGACAATAACAAAGTTGCTATACTTAGACTAGGTTTGGTGGTGTTTAGAGTGGGTGGTGTTCAATCCATGCAATTGTGTAGTGTGTGTGTGTGGTGTGCATGGGAAATTGTGCCATGAGAATGGCCCATATACAAAAAGTGGGCTATATGATGAAATGTTCATAACTTTTGATCTGTAGGTCGGATGGACGCACAAGACACGTCGTTGGAACCACAACGACGATACGATCGAGATGGCGTAGGTCTAGGGTCGATCTGAGTTGGGTTTACGTGACCAGACTCAAGGATGACCACAAATACAATTCGAGGGTCGCGGGTCGTCAGAATTTGACTGGTAGGACCGCGGGACCAAAATGAACGAGATATATACTCACATACACACATGCACACATGAAAACTAGGGTTGGGTCTCACAAAATAGGAGTCCCAAGGACGTCCTAAACCATCTTCGTCTTCTCAGGTTAATCTCTTAGCTATGGCTAAGGGATGAAACCTGTAGTTTATTTTGATGTTTATCTTACTTTGATTCAAGTTTATGTTGAACCTCATTGATTTCTAGTTTGAATTTAAGGAATATTTTCAGTCTTTTATAATTTGTTGTGACTCAAATTACAATAGATGCTGTGATGGATTTGAATATCTTCTTTTCCTGTTTTGAGATTGTGAGATTGATAAATCCTATTGTTCACCATCATCTCCTGGGCATGGTAGGATGATGGAATCCCTTCCAATCATCATAATGCTCCTTCATGTGTGGTTAGGTTAATGAAAAGTTTAGATTTGGTTTAATTGCTTCATTATCCAATTGGATATGATATGACTTCGATTCCAATTGAGTTATCATTGAATCAATTGAATCAAGTAGATTAATATTGAGATTGCTATAGGTAGATTTCTGGATCCTTAGTCTTTTTATCTTTATTATTTTAAAGTTTTTTTCTAAATTACTAGATTAAAAACCCAGACCAACCAAGTTGGACTTAGATTAGTTTTAGACCGTGCTCACCATTCCATATGGATTTGACCTCGGTCTCACCGAGATTATTACTACATCGCGATCCTATACTTGGGTTGTGAACAAGTTTTTGGCACCGTTGCCGGGGAGTGGCGTTGAACACGATTTGGTTTAGGTTTTTCTAGGTTTAATTTTTGTTTTAGGTTAGATTTTTCTTGTTTTCTGATTTTGTTTCTAAACAAGTTTTTAGGATTTTTCAGTTTTCGGATTTTGTTTTCAGGATTCTTTTTTTTTCTCTTTCTTCTTGTAACATTGCTAACATAGTTTGATTGTTTTGATTTTGTAGGATCTTCAATTCTAGTTCTTCATTTTTGATAATTTCTTCCCTTTACTTAATTTTCATATTGTTGTAGGATTTTTTTTGGGAATTTATTTTAGGAATAGCTATAGAATTAAGGTTTCACCATGAACATGCAAGAGTGGCAAGAGTGGGCACATAAGTATGCTAATCTATTTCTAGAAGTTGAGAGGTACCATGAAGAGGTGTTAGATGATTATGTTAAGAAGTCTATACGCGATCAAATGTTGGAGAATAATTACGTTCCACGGATTAAGAAAACATTACGTGTTATTGGAGTGAGAATAATTATCACCCATTTGATAATAAGAAAATAATAAGTGATTACATTATGGGTGATAATGCGTACCAACAACCATCAAACCACCCTCCCACATATGACCCGTATGACTATGATTAGTGGAAACATCAACATTGGAGAGATGAACTGATAATCAATTATAGTGACTATTCTCTTATATCCCTTATCTTTGAGATCCAACCAGAAACAATCCAAAAGAATTCACTTCAGAAATACATAGATTGTCACGTCCTAAACTCAGAAATCGAGCTCACAAAATTTTTGATCACCGAATTCGATGCCGACAGTCTCCGTAGTACTCCATTCTCGGTTTCCAGCGCCCATACTTGAGATTCCGATCCTGAGATCCTACAAGGAGGATTTTCTCATGCACGTTTATCTCGTAAAAAGCATAACCACAAGTTTACCCAAATTACAAAGGCAACATCATCATCACATATCCACTAATATAAACAGTTGAATATATTGCTGAAAGGGAAATACATATATTGATAATCAAAGCTCCAGAAGACAGATGCACGCTCCAAGATCGATGCCGCTGTAACTTAACACCACCTGCACACATCTATCGTGCATAAGGTTATAGAAAGCTTAGAGGGTGGTGTAAGTGTGTGCGCAAGGTAAGTGTCAAGTATGCAATATCAAAGTAATACGAAAACATGCCGGTAAGTCCATAATTACCATCAGCCTTATCCAGGCTATGCGATGCGAAATATAATAAGCCAATATCATATACTGAGGAAACAATGTACATCAGATATGCAATGCGAAGTCATAGTAAGCCAAATATCATATACTGAGGATGCAATACAATATACAAATCTTGACAAGTCCACGAATACCATCATCCTCATTTAGGCCATATAAATGCAGAAACATAGCAACCTAAAATGCCATATGCTGCAGATGTAATGCAATATGTGGTGCAAATGAGATGACTAAGCTGAAGTGTAAAGTCGGGATGATAGTACGTAGTATCGCAGGCTATGAGATTCATCACAAGAGACTTCTATCCAAACCAGTCTCATACCTAAATTTGGATAGCTAGACTAATGTGGTAAACTCCTAACTCAAGTTAGTCGCGCGCCCTAACCGAAATCCTGGTCATTGCGAAGATACACAACAATTAGTTGCGCACCACCAGCCCGAGTGGATAGTAAATGAATGAATCAATCAAATACTGAGTACGAACTGCTACTCAGTAAGTCCACATATCAGTATCGTACATCTCTGGGATCATCACCGGGATCTTGTACACTCGAAGCTGGCTACCGCCCCTACCGGCCGTACAACTCAGCGAATGGAAAAGACTTCACAACCCACCTGCCAATATCAGCCCGGCTCGTCGATAGAGGACTCATTTGTTAGATGGTCAAACTTAGCATATCTTACAGCCCCCTCACTCAGGCAAATAAGGCCACACCCCCTCTCAACTGACAATGACACAGCGAGAAGCGCGACCTCCTGGTATTCGGCACTTGGCGCTCATGTCTTTCACTTGGTCTATATGTTAGAGCATTCCCTGGCCATAGGAATTTAGGGACTTTCACCCACGGACATCTAAAGTACCCATATACTCAAATCAAGCATTTTCGGTGTCCCATCTAGCCATCCATGATATGCCTGTGGAGGCCACAGCCTGATGTCGCTAGGGCGCCAAATGATTATGTCACAAAATGTGAGATGCATGAGCCATACCATCCAGTCATGCATCAAACCTGCGTATACCGCACGCTCATGTGGGGAAACCCCATCTCTCGATGAGTCCCATAAACAATCAACCTAATGACACATGCTATGTTCAATCACTCCTCATAACAAGCATGCAAATGATGCGTATGGGCATGTATCATGAAGTATACTAAGCATGATTATAATCACATACATCATGGTGGGCCTGTATAAGGTGGCCCATGGCCCGTAATAATGAACAAGTGGCGTGCACACAATCACATACACATGGTGGGTCTCACACATCACAATTGGGCCTCGCACATACAAGGGGCTTCACATCATCACAATGAGCCTCATATAATCACAATAAGCCTCATATGATCGCAATGGGCCTCATACAATCACACAATGGGCCTCATACAATCACGATGGGCCTCACATAGTCACAATGGGCCTCATACAATCACAATGTTATGCTAACACATACTCAGTGTGTATACCAATCATAGTCGTAATCGATAATCGGCTTATATATATGGCGGGGTTCATAGAAGGACAGCAGATCTAATCCATAACATGAGGATCGGTCCTCAACAGTGGATATACCAAACCTGATACTACCGATCTTTCCATCTATGGTGATGATGTTCTCTCCTCATATCAAGGATGGACTTAGATGGCCTACTCCTATCAAGAATGGGCCTAAGAACAAGGAGTGGGCTTCCTTGCCCGTTTCATCATGTAGCAATTTGGGCTTCCTAAGGGCCCAATAAGTACAAGGTGGACCACATTCCCTATGAAAGGCTCAGTATGAATACAAAATGGGCTCCAAGGCTTGGGTGGTCATACAGGGTATGATGGAAAGCATCATTATCAAATGGGGGCCCAACGGTTTGGAATAGCCTAATCAAGGGAAAGATGGGTAATGTAATCATCAATGGGGGCCCAACGGTTTGGGTTAGCTCATTAAGGGAAGATGAGAATGGGCCTAACAACGGGCCCTAGGGAGAGTTACAATGTGGACATCTAAATATCATTGCTCATACAACGTGGACATTAAACCATCATTACTCCCAAGGCATGGCCCGTTTAATATCAACCAGGAACATGGATAGGCATCATAAACATCATTACATACATCCTGGTGGAATCACACATTATAATGGGCCTCATATATATCACCTTAGGCCTCACGTAAGGGTTTTATATACATCGCATTGAGCCTCACTCATGGGCCTCATATAGATCACATTGGGCCTCATAATTGGGCCTCAAATACATTACAATGGGCCGCATCACATGTGTCTAATACACATCACAATGGGCTGCATCACATGGGCCTAACTCATGGACCACATATACATCATAATGGGCCACATCCCATGGGCCTCATGTACATCACAATGGGCCTCATATACATCAAGTGGGTTGCATCACATGGGTTGCACCAATGAGCCTCATATACATCAAGTGGGCCGCATCACATGGGTCGCACCAATAGGCCCACCGACCTAGCTGGTCCATCTACACCATTCATCTATTTTTAGAGATCATTTTAAAGCATTTCCTAAAAATGAATCATATCGCAAGATCATCTAGACCATGCCACAAATAGCAGCAGAAATGGTGATCGAAAGATCATCTGGACCACACCATAAATGGCAACAGAGCTAATGATTTCCACTGATTGAAATCCACAGGGCCCACCATAACATTTATTTTCCATCCATTCTGTTCATAAGGTCATAAAGAACTGAATTAAGAGGAAAAACCAATTTCATATTGGTCCAAAACTTCTGAGATCCCCAACGGAATTTCAATGGTAGATATTCAATCCCTCACTAGTCTTTATAGTGTGATCCACTTGATAGGTGGTTTGGATATAACACATACATCATACGGGACCCACAGGGCTTGCTGACATCAATACATCAGCTATGCTACTTGTGGGTCCCTAACAAATGGACGGTATAAATAAAACTCATACATCATGAGTGGTCCATATAGATGGACAGTGGATACAACACATGTATCAGATGGGACCCACCAAACTTGTTGATGTCCATACTGATGGACGGTTGGAAGAACACATACATCATGGGGTCCATATAATGGACGGTTGAGATAAAATGCATATACCGAGGTGGACCCCACCATCCAACAACTGCTGGACAATGCTGGATAGGACCCATACATCATGGTTGGCCGTACACAATAGTAGATGGATGTTGTGTATAAAACACATACATTTGGAGGTGGGGTCCACATCCCCAAACGGACGGACGAACGGTTTGGATATAACACCTCCTCATGATCAGATCCACGGAACTTGCTGGCATCAAGTCCAACAGCCACGTGTTGTTGGTGTAGATGTACACCAACCAATCCTCTTCTATAGAGGTGGGTCCCACATGGGGCCACCATATTGTTTATTTTCCATCCAATCTGTTTATAAGGTCATAAAGACCCGATTAAAGGAAAAAAACCAAATTTTATATAGATCCAAAACTTTTGTGACCTAAAAAAGGTTTCAATGGTAGACGTTCAATCCCCTACTGCTTTGTAGTGTGGACCACCTGAGTTTCATGTGCGGCTGATTTTTTAAGGATATCCCATAATCTAAAGGGAACCCATCAAATGCACGGTGTAGATGATCGACAGACATCACGGTGGGACCTATAGTGGGACCCATGTCCCTACCTATCTCATGAGCAGCAGGACACTGCTTGCTGCAGCGTCTTCTGGATGCTGGTAGTAACAGCGTCCAGCAGGCTTGATCTTTTATTTATTTATTTATTTTTTTGTCTATCTGTGGTTTTCAATAGGTGGGGCCCATATCTAGATGATCCTGTCCCTTTGTTGGATTCTATGGCTCATGACAGACCCAACGAGCCCAATATTCAGCATTTTTGGCATGTAAAAACATTATAGTGGGCCCTAACAGATTTATCACTATTAAAATAATCTTTTTGATGGTGCGGCCCACCAGTGATTTGGATTGGGTTCATTTTTCAGCTCAACACCTAATATGAGTTGGGAAGTTGGATGACAGTGTGGATACGTTACATATATCAAGGTGGGGTCCATATGAGTGTGATCCACCAGCTTTTGAATTAAACTGATATTTGTGTTTTTTCCTCTTCATCTAGGCCTATCCAGACGGACAGGCTGTAAGCCCGTCTGCTAAATAGTCTAGCAAGGTGGGCCCCAACAGGTAGATGGTGATGGATATAACACATCTTGGTGGGCCACACACACACATTAGGTGGGCCACACACCTCATCATCATCATCACCATATAAAAGGAAAAAGAGAGAGAGAAGGAACGGCGTGATGGAGGGACCCCGCCACTATGGGTCCCTCTAGGATTACAATAAATACATTATATGGGTCCTAAATAGGATCCATACCATCAATCGGTAGGCCCCACTTGGTCCATCATAAAAATCACAATATAATCCTACAAACACCCACCGATCATCTTCTTCTTTAGCTCCTCGGACTTCTAAGCTCCTTAGCTTCGATTTTAATGGAGGATGATGAAGATTGAAGGGTGGAGATGGGAGATTAGGGGGTAGGAAGTCCGCCACACCTAGCTTCTCTCTTTGGGAAGCTTGGACGTCCACTCTCCCTTGGTTGCTTGGGAAAAATGGTGGAGAAAATGAGAGTGAGAGGACATGTAAGGAGAGAGGGATGGGAGGAATGGGTTGTTGTAAGGAAGGTTTAACTTTGGTGATGGGAGAGAGAGGGGTGCCATGCTTTGTTGGTAAATGAGGGATGAGTTGTACTTGACTTGATTGATTGATTGATGTGATGGATGGTAGAGATTCTTTTCTCAGAATTTGCAACGCGTGACATTTTCTCAAAATAAACGTGGGCCCACAACTCCTGCCTGGGTATCGTATCGATGCGCGAGACGCAGCGTTATAACTGCGGCAATGACATGGTCGCAAGGGTACAAGTCTCGGGTCAAGCCGACTCAGATCTACAGAATACGACTTAGGGTCGCACACAAACACCGATTACAGGTTACGGGTTGTCGAAATTCGACGGGGAGGATCACGAGATTCTATGGAATAATACAGACTAGGATACGGGTCTGACATGGATGCTCAAGAACAAATCAACCAACAACTCAACCAATTCGTTGCAAACATTAGAAAATTATTAGAAGCAATTCAGTCGCACTTTATTGATGAGGAAGAGGCTAGGTTATCCCAGCCTCAACCTAATCTAGAAACATAATGCGAAGAAAGTAATCCTAACTCGCTTGTGGAATATATAGAAATTGATAATGAGGAGTCAGATTGTGTTGATGAGTATACGGTTCAATTTCTTGAAGAGTCGATCTCGATGGCTATCCAAAGTAATAATCAAGAGACATGGGTATTTTTCAAATATAGTGATGTTGACCCACTCCACTCACATGAAACACTTGACCTCAATGAGGAAGAGGCTAGTTTATTTGAGCCTCAACCCAATCTACAAACACAATGTGAGGAAAGTGATTCCAACTCACTTATGAATTGTACTGAATTAGAAAATGATGAGGAGTTAGATGATAATCATGAGTTTACAGCCCAAATTTCCTAAGAATTGATCTCAATTATGGTCCAAGTAAATGATCAAGAGGTACAAGGAGTTGTTGACCATAATGATCTACTGCACCCATTTGACGTGTTTGATTTAAATGTGGAGGATGAGCTCCTTTTAAGTGAACCTCAAGACTCTTTTGAGGCGTGCTTGGCCCACTCCCCTGATTTAGATTATGATATGATTAGGGAGATGGATGACTTGTTTGACACGACTCCGGTATTTAAAACTACCCAGTGGAGGCCACTATTTGAGCAACCACCCCTTAACGATCCAAAGCCTCTACTAACTAGTATCAATGAATCGAGTCTTCACATTAAATCTTTACCTACTAATCCACAATCTGTTTATGTAGGGCAAGGTGAGATGTATCCGGTGACGAATTACTCTCACCGAGATGAAGAGCAAGAAAGTATTCTTCCATTTTTCCATCTATTTTCAAAGACGATGAAGGAGTCTAAGGGCACATTATCACAAACGTCAATGTGCAAAACGAGCCCCTCTCAATTGAATCTCTTGACTCTTTGGACGATTTCTTGGTGCACTTTGCAGATTCAAACGATCTTATGATACTAGACATAGTAAATGCCTTGCGAGAACATACCTTGGTAGTTGATACTGACCGAGGGAATCATTATTCTGAAGAACCTTCTTCCACATATCTTAAATGTTTACCATTAAAGGAGGAGTTGAAAATTGAACTGAAGTTTGAAACTTTGAAATGTGTTGAGACTACACCACCTACTGAGAATCTTTCTGAATTTCATCTACTTGTAGTCTTTGATTCACCATGGTGCACTAACATTGAAAATTTTTCTGTCACAAGTGAATATTATCCACTTTGGACACCTCAAGAGATTAAAAGGAAACTTTTTATTGAGGTCCATAAATTTCTCTGAAAATTCATGCTTCAGGGCATCCAAGCCTACTGCAAAAATGGCTTTTGGATGATCTTGTTGAGAAATCGACTGAGAAATTTATTAAGATATTGGCCGAAGGAGGAACCCTACTGCAGATTGAGTAGTTTTCCCCTTCTTTCCTAGTTTGCATTAGGTTTTTATTGCATTCTTAGGATTAGTTTACTTTTCGCAATTTAGTTTAGTCATTGGAACCACATTCTACTAGAAGATTGTATTCACTTCACAAGTACTCTTCATCTACTCCCCTTTATTTTCATTGCTCTTAATTTTGCTCTTATTTCTTTTGCTTATACATTGAGGACAATGCAGATTTTAGGTTGGGGGTAGGTTTCCTTTAGAAAATTCTTCAAATTTGAGCAAAATTGTTAAATTCTTGAACTAAAATTCTTCAAATATTTTAAATTTTTTATGAATTTAAGTGATTTTGAAATAAATCCATAGATTAGAATTTTAAGATACTTATTGTTGATGATTTATAACTCTTAGATTTAAGTTATTTGATATATTTCATAATTAAGTTGAGTTATTAATTCTTAATTAGAAGTTTTAAACATTGATTGAGTCATGATTTCACATGTCACATCTAGCTTACACATTAAAGTTTTAGTTTGATATTGAATTATTAATTTGATGATTATTAAGCATGGTAGGAACCAACATAGGAAATTTGTCTAACATGTTCAATGAGAAGAATTGAAAAGAAAGGAAAAGTAATACCCAGCTAAAAAAATAGTTATCGTTGAAAAGGGCTACATATTGAAGTTCATGGAAAAGGTTGTTATGAAAAATAAAAAGAAGAAAAAAAGTGAACATAGTGTGAAAGCCGTCGATGGAAAAATCAAAAGCTAGAAGAATAGAATGTTGAACCGTAAGGCAAGTTTTGGTTTAGGTTGTGGCTATCTTGAATGCTCTTTCGATTATCAATGTTATCATGAAAATAGAGAATTGAACCTTTGATTATGATAAGTCTAGACTTCACTATGCACCCATGGAACTCAATGTTAAAGATTGTTCTAATCATAAGATTAAGGCTTTGAACTTAATTAGGACATTTACCAAGTGCTAGAGTTTAGGAGAAAGTAGTGCTCAGCATTAATGTATTTTAGATTTCTATAATCTGGATTGTTTTTAGAATCGCATGAGTTTATTGAAATTATTCACTTGTTTTTGAAATATCATTCGCATGTTTTGCTCGAGACTAATAAAATGCTAGTTGATGAGTGTGTTGAGTGTCAAATATTGTATATTTTCTCCTTTTTACCTCTTAGTTTTATGGACATGATAATGTTTAATGGTACATTTTATACATGTTTGTACTGCAAGGTGAATTTGAGAGCTTGGATAGAAAAGAAAGTTAAAAGCATGAATTTGATGCTCAAGGATCACTAAGGCAAATGATAGATCTTATGAAACTAAGAATGAAGAATTCACATGCCAAAAATCTAAAGAAACCAAGTACAAAGGATGAAGAAAAGATCGGAGAATATTATTTAAATCCACAGTAGAAAACAAACAGGTTCGGTCCGACTGAAGCCAACTTCGGTTCGATTGAAATCACACAAAACAATTCAGCAACCAACGATGGAAATCAAAGCTAATTCGGTTCGACCGAATGATAATTTGGTCTGACCGAATCCAAGTTTGGTCTAACCGAAAGTGTACAAAAAACTCCAGAGAAGAACGATGAATTTTGGAGTTAATTCGGTTCGACAGAAGATTAATTCGGTCCGACTGAACCCAAGCTCGGTGAGACAAAAATCGGGCAACTGCTGAAATAGAATCCTGTCATAATTCGAACTCGACTTCTGTCCGACTAAAGCATAATGCAGTAGGGTAAATTTAAGGCGATTTCAAGGTCAGTTTGCAGAAATTCCAAGGCGGTGCGAAAAACAGTGTTTCGCAACTATAAATAGGAGTCCCTAGGACGTTCCAAACCATCTTCTAAGGTTTGAAAAGGAATAGGTGGCCTAGTGGCACGCCGACAACGTTCTTCTACTTTGATTTTTTCATGGGATCTAGTTGATCTTTTTTTTTTTTTCTTCTAGGATGTTAGTCTTCTTAGGCTAATCTCTTAGTTAAGGCTAATGAATGAAACATATAGTTTATTTTGATGTTTATCTTATTTTAATTTAAGTTTATATTGAACCTTATTGATTTCTAGTTTGAATTTAAGGAATATTTTCAGTCTTTTATGATTTGTTGCGACTCAAATTACAATAGATGTTGTGACAGCTTTGAATATCTTCTTTTCTAATTTTGAGATTGTGAGATTGGTAAATCCTATTGTTCACCACTGTCTCTTGGGCACGGTAGGATGATGAAATTCCTTCCAATTATTATAATGCTCCTTCATGTGTGGTTAGGTCAATGAAGAGTTCACATTTGGTTTAATTGCTTCATTATCCGATTGGATAGGATAAGACTTCGATTCCAATTGAGTTATCATTGAATCAAGTAAATTAATATTAAGATTGTTATAGGTGGATTCCTAGATCCTTAATCTTTTTATCTTTATTATTTTAAAACATTTTTCTAGATCATTGGATTAAAAATCCATACCAACAAAGTTAGACTTAGATTAGTTCTAGACAGTGTTCCCCATTCCCTGTGGATTCGACCTCGGCCTCACCGGTATTATTACTACATCACGATCCTATACTTGGGGTTGTGAACATTATATGAAAGCATACTGTCCATCTAACCTTGAGCTGTCTAAAATGGGACAATTTGAGCGATTTCTATGTTACCAAAAACACATTATATCTATGTATGACCATATAAAAATCCTCAAATGGATAATTAATTATCTAACTCACAATCACAACTCACAAGTCACGATAACAAGCTAAGCCAAAAAAATCAATATAATACATATTAAGCTAACTATACAATGCACAAAAATAAGATAAGCAAAAAAGCAATGTAATACAATTATACAAACATATTAAGCTAACTAGTAAGCAATAAGCAATGTAAATGGTAATACCAAAAAGCAACATAAATGGTAATTCTAATAAATTAACTACTAATTATTTAATTCAAAATTTTAAATAAATTAAACACTTTTGCAATTTAGGAATTAAGGTTTAGGGATTAAGTTTAGGGTTAGGGTTTAGGGTTAGTGTTAAGGTTAGGGTTAAGGTTTAAGGTTTAGGGTTTAAGCTTAGGGTTAGGTTTAGGTTTAGGTTTGGGTTTGGATTTAGGTTTAGGGTTAGGGTAGGGTTTAGGATTAGGGTTAGGGTAGGGTTTAGGATTAGGGTTTAAGGTTAGGGTAGGGTTAGGTTCAGCTTGGTCGGACCACCAGCGACCTAGGGCAGGACGCTGCAGCTGAGCCAGTGAGGTCCCAAGCTTGGCCGAACCACCAGCGAGCCAGGGTAGGACCCACCATGAAGTGCAGTCCACTAGCGAGCCAGGGCGAGACCCACCGTTATGTTCAGTAGCTAATCCGCGTCCGTCTCGATCCAGGGCGGGCCACGACTGATGTCCCGAGCTAGGGCGAGAGATTGAAAAAACACAAAAAAAAACATATAAATAGAACCTACCTGATGAATGGACGAGGATGACCGGTGAAGATGGCATGTTGGGCTGTTGAGTGGCCTGGATTCCGATCGAGTTCGATGCAGCATCAGCTCAGATAGGGTTGGGGTTCAAGTAGAAGAAGGATAAAGGTTTAAAAAAAAGTAAAATCTGACTTTATACTACCCGATTCCGGTCTGGATCGAATTGGATCGAGTTGCTACATGACCCGAACTCAACTCGGTCAGGCATCAGATCCAAGTGGGTCTACTCGATCCGACCCAACCCTGGCTTTCGATTTGGGTCGAGTTGGATCCGACAAGTAGGGTCAGATCCTACCCACCTCTAGTTATCATCAACTAGGGTAGAATTTTGGAGAGATAGTATTCATGAAAAGAAAAGGAAAGAAAGAGAGTAATGCACTAATAATAATAATAAAAGTATAAAACCAAGTCAAATGACACTTAATTTATGATACACCAGGATTTAAAGATTCGACAAGGTTAGAGCATACACTCAAGAGTCACTTGGATGATAAACAGGGGATGCATGAGAAAGGTGATATGTGACTAAAGAAAGAAACTGAAAATGGACAGTCGGATCACCACCTGTGCATGTGAAAATGTTGGAGTAGAAGAGACTATGATACTCCTAAGAGGAGATGATTGTGGATCTCAAATCTTGACCCTACTTCGATTAACTCAAACTATAGAAATGACTTAAATGCTTGTGTAGACTAAGTTAAAAGGCTTGGCTGGGATGGATGTCTTGGATGGGCGATCACTCTCTCTCCCCCTCTTGCTCTCACTCTCACTAACTCACTCTCAAAAGCTCAGTCTCAAGTCTAGAGCCCAGTCTCCAAGCATCTATCTTCAAGTTTGTTATGCGGAAATGAGAGGGGTGAGTCTAATTATTTATTTTATCATAATTAGTGGGAACTTGAGGGACAAAAATGGCATGTGGAGTGATCTTATTAGTTCGGATACATGTAGAGTTATACACGAACTGAGTCAGCTTGATTAACTTGCACAACTGGGTTCAATAACACTCGAGTCGACTTGCCTCGAAATTGGGTTCATGCCGAGTTGAGCTAATTTTTTGGAGCTCGAAAAAATTCGAGCTAAGTCTAAGTTGGACTGAGCTTAACTTAAATTAGCTCGGTCCTTGGCTCGAACCTAACTCGGTTCGACTAATTTGACTGAGTATAAATATCTACTCGGTTATCTAAAACCCTAATTTCAAAAAACAACCTGCCTAGCCATTTCCCCTCTATATCCAGTGTCAGTTCCAAACTCACCCCCTTTCTCCTCTCTCCAGTGCCCAACCGAGGACTAGACCCTAACCCTAAGACCCTAAACCACCACCCTACCCATTTCTCTCTCCCTCTCTCTATCCGAAGTTCCGGCCAATCCCTCTGATCCGGCGAGCACCAAGCTTGAGCCCTCCTTTGGTTCTCTCTCTCTCTCTCTCTCTCTCTCTCTCTCTCTCGCTCGGCTGGCCATTGTCCATGGCAGCCCAACCGGCCACTGTCAGTGGCACCCCGCCGGCTATTGTCCATGGTTGTTTGGCTCGATAGCACAACCTCAAACTTGGCTCGAGCTGGCCCGCTCTGTTAACCAAATCAGGTCGAGCTGGACAATCAGGCTCAAGGACTGAACTGAGCCGAGTTTGAGCTGGGGTAGGCTACTGGACGAGTTGAGTCGAGCTGTGCCAAGCTCGACTCAGTTCAACTCGTATTCAACTCTAGATACATGTGGCACCATGGAATTTCCTTAATATGTGGTAAATTTCGTAATTTAACCACTTTGGGTGGGTAAAATGCTTGTTTTACCCTTGGGCGGTAATAATATTGCTGCCCAGTTGTTTTAAAGATTCTTTGAAAATGTTGGGATCTTCTCAAATACGCATTAATATGGGTGGTAATATTATCACCGCCCCTTGACAAATTTACATACTTTTAAGCACAACAATATCTCAGGGTCCTTAGATGATGTTTTGGGTTCAAATTTTCACAATAGTTGTGGGCAGCAATATTATTGCCACCCATTTTTAATTGTGTATTTTGGTCACAACAGCCTATGACAATCTCTTGATGATCACTGTGGTCCTAAATTGTCAAAATAAGCTCGGGAATATTGTTGCCCATTTGTAATTTTCTGTATTTTGGTCACAGCAGCCCGTGGCAATCCTGTGATGATCACTGTGGTCTCATATTATCAAAATAGGCTTGGGCAGCAATTTTATTCCTACCCATGTGAAGTTTGCCATCCAAATTTTCCCTTGTGGACCCGTGATCTTGTAGGATCTTTATGACTTATTATGGGTTGGCTAAGTAGGTTTGTGGGTGAATGGGCTCCTAAATGGACTTTCAAGTTGCTTGCTTTCTAAGATATATAAGCTCTTAGTCATCGTTGGTTCAAGATGAGTGCATGGTTTGCTGAGGTGGGTTATTTATAGGATTCTATCAACTCTACAGCGTTATTATCTCTCAAAAGATCCACCCATTTGGATGATCATATCCAGCTAAGAGTAGTATACCCATTTCAAAATTCAAGGGTGAATCATCAGCAGGTCCTTGTAGAGCGCTCCTGTTCCACAAGTGTTGTGTGCGGGGCTCAAAAAGGTGCTTGTTTGGCATCCAACTTGTATAAAAGGGTTGTCCACCATGAGAGTTGAATGCCCAAAAAAATTCCGGTACCTAACCATCACATGGGCCACAACATGAATTTGAAAGCTTTTTAGACTGTGTCCATTGTCTTCTATAACGGGCCCACAATGTCGTTTATCTTCCCATATAACCTATCCATTACGTGAGAACCAATAATGATAGGATACCTTAAAAATCAGGCCTATAAAATCATTAAATAGGCTACACCATAGGAGTCAATGATAATCATCTAAAGCTCCAAATTTGCATAGACAGGTTGGATGCCATATAAACACACTGATGAGCCCACACAACACTTGTATAATGAACTAAGACCAACAATGTTATTTTTCAAAGATAAAGGTTCACTCAGCAGGTGTTCCATGGCATTGGAAATAAGTATACGGTTTAGAAAAATTAGTCCCCTCTACTAAAATTTTATTTACTTGCACTTAATTTTATCAATGGATAGTTGCTATGAATATTTATATTTTAAATTGCCTTCAAAATGAATTTTAAATGTTTAATCATTTATATGAGTTGGTTATTATTATTATTATTTAAGAGTTTTAAACATATCTTTTACGGTGGAGAATGAAAGATGCGAAATTGCTATAACTAAAATGTTAAAAACTCCTGAAACTCTTAACATGACCCAATGAAAAAACGCCACATAGGCATGTGAAAATGGAGTGTAATTGAAAAGCACATTAACATCACAAAAATCTTTACCTTTGCTTTTCATGGTGGGCCCCACCTCTAAAACGTGCACGCTTCACTCTTCATTGGTGGGCCCCACTCATCTAGCCCTTCCTTTGATGAGACCCATGAGCAGACACACCATTTTTACGGTTCCAAGATAGCCATACCATAGAATCCTGTCTACGTCAAATGTGCTTTCGTCAGTACTGGCCGCTCGCGCCCGTGAATCCCACCATACAGAAGCGTGGCTATGTAAATAATCCAGTGCTAGTTCACCACGATTTTCTCCTAACATGCACCACACATGTGCAGCAATCCTGACCACCAAATTGTGAGTCTCATTGTAGATGGAAATAACTTGAAATTTTCACTAATCAAGCAAATCCAAAACCATTCAAATGGTGGGTATCAAATGGACAAAGATCAGATGGTCCTATAATCAAATTGGACAGTCTGGATGACCCTACAAGTACACGCTGAGTGCATGGTGGCGAATTATCATAGGAATCCAGCTCCTACAAAGTGCCGTGCAACGTTGGAAAACAATACTCGTGTCCAATCAAATGAGGTGACCTCCGCAGGACATCTCTCACGCACGTGTGCCCACACACATACAAGCATATAAGACGCTTGATGAAGGTGGTAATGGACCGTTCCGGTCAGTTGAAATCCAGCCGAAACCTGACCTAAGGCCCCGCTACCCTTTGACCCGATCCAACCGACTTAAGACCTGACTTGTTTAATTGTTACTGTGTCAGGCTTGACAGACCCAACGGAACTCTCTACGATCCAACAAGGTTTTCGAATGGAATTTGAGACTAAGGCTACTAGCTCGACCCGGCTCAGCTTGGTCCTCAAGCCTGGCGGACCAGCTCAGCTCACCTCGATCTACGGCTCAGGCCACTTCAAGCAGAGTTCAAGCCTATGCGGCATTTTCTCAAACACTTTGAATGCATTTTCTAATTCTCACATAGCGTGCAACAGTAACAACTCCTTGCAGTTATTTCCTCAAACCCTCGGTGGGCAAAATCAAAATCAAGATATGGGCAACTTTATGATGTAATCTTTTTTTTTTAGTGGTTTGTTTCGTATTCACTCCTCCTTTCACCAACTAGTCTCATGGAAAATGTACGTACCCTGAAACAATAGTTTGTTGAGTCATTTCATTAAACACCTGGCGAGTGGCATCAATATCAAAATAACCAACTCACTGAGCTGATTCGGTCCGAATCGATTCATGTTAAGGGTCGATCTGAGTCAAGGTTGGGCAAACTCGAACTCGGCTCAAAATTTTTCAGAGCTCTAAAAATTAGCTCGATCCGATTTCGAACCGAGGTGAGTCAAGCTTTTTCGAGTTGAATCGAGCGAGTTGACCGAGCTAACTCGACTTGTACAGCTCTAGCTAGGCACAACCTAGCCAGCCAGTGGATGCATAAACACATTAGAAAAGAAAAAAAAAAAATCATCTATACTTTGTTTTGTTTTGGGTTGGCTCTAGTTCTGTAACGCCCTGAAATTCGGGGGTCGAGCATAACTCAGCTCCCGAGTTCCAAAACATCACTTATGCAACATATTTAATGATGGATGTATGTTGA
This sequence comes from Magnolia sinica, assembly GCF_029962835.1. Classification (NCBI taxonomy): domain Eukaryota; kingdom Viridiplantae; phylum Streptophyta; class Magnoliopsida; order Magnoliales; family Magnoliaceae; genus Magnolia; species Magnolia sinica. The sequence goes on along the minus strand of NC_080587.1, from coordinate 61,425,192 downwards.
CTGTATTAGTGCATAAAACATGGAATAGATTAAGCCAAAATACAGATATGATTCAGGGATAAGTGAATAAAGCAAGCGGAAGACTTATAGAAAAGTATGTGTACAAGTGTAAATCCCTGAGGTCCATATACAACCAGGTCGTATGAAAGTGTTATTTAACAAAATTATAAGTATCAAGTTACATCATTTAAATTCCCAAAAAGAATCCCAGAGATCCTGCACATCAGACCAAGGCTCGCTAGAACCCGTCTGAAAACTGCATATAGGAGAACTCAGCCTCATCATCATCCATCTCCCGCTCTGCCTCAGACGTCGCATCCACATCTGCAACATCAGAACCTAAGACAGAGTCTGGTGGGTGTTTAACACCGCCCCAGAAACGTGGGAGAGAGTGATTAACTCAGTGGAACAATAAGGCACTGGTTAACATGTTATCAGTTCAATCAAACAGTAATGATAAAGCAGAACAAGTAAATAAATCCTAAGTACTCTTGTTAATGCAAGGATGTATGCAATATGATGCGTGCCCTCACGCGTACACCCTCAGCGTCTTCATCTTACGTTATGCATGACATCGCCTCAAAGTGAGCCACATCTACAAAGCACATGCAAATGCGGTGCATGAATATGATTACCAAGTTGTTATTAGTCCATTTCATACAGCAGGATTGGGAAGCTAAGATACCTTCCTCATGTCACCATCCAAACAGTAATCCATACTAGGGTCGTCAATCCTAGACATCTCATACGATCATATGTTTGAGGTCGTAGTAAAGGGCTCGTCACCAATCAATGCACGCCTTTCATGCCCTTACTACCACAATTCGGCTCGTCACCTCCTTGCGGTATCCAGGTATGCTCGAGGTCACTACAAAGGGCTCGTCACCAATCAATGTAGGCCGACAGCACGAATATAGTGTCCCATACCACCATAATCGGCTCACGAGTTGAGTTGTTCACTGGTCACTACGAGGAGGCTCGTCACCCCAGCGTAGGCCGACAGCTCGACCACGGTGTCCCATACCACCATGTCCGGCTCATGAGTCTTAGCGGATCAAGGTTACCCTAGATTCAAGCAGTAGTGTCCATACATGGTGAACATACATCGGACAATCGGGTTACTTGACGAACTCGACTAGCACAAGCACACGTTGAATTGAGCGACATAGAGTGTGCAAACACTCCGCGTGGCCAAACCACTGCCGACAACTCTAATACGGCTCGGGTTCGTCTAATACGTCCTACATGGCGAAATTAACCTCAACCACGAACATATAGTCGATTACCGATTTCCTGGACTAATGCATAGTCCCACACACCTTACACTATAACAGATATTCATATGGAATGAAAAACAGTAATGGAACAACAACTTAAATCATGGTACATAAGCACTTGAAGAATATCAACTTAACATAAATGTAAGCATAGGAATGCTTGAATTTAAATAACATGGAATGTAACTTGCATAAAGAAAATCATGCACATCAATAGGAGTGTTGAGAATCACTTCTCAACGCCCGCAATTAGTGTAATAAATTACACTTTAGATCATTCATGCATTTCTACAAACACTTAGCATACATAAAACAACATACATGACGTATGTTGAAATACATGCATTTTGACAATTCCTTTTACCAAGGAGTTATCATACATGCATCTAGCATACATACATGACAAATAATCATGGCAAACATAAGTGCATATTTTATACGTATACGGTACTTTATAAATACACATAGAATACACAAATCTCAATATAACACATGCATATCAAGAAAGCAATGTAAACACAACATTTGGCATGTGAAATCTCATCCATAACAAGAATAAATCATTAACTGGGATTGAAAGCCTTGAAAACCATAACCTATACACTTAAAGTCCGCACCTTAAGCAAGGAAAGAAATACCGAACTGATTTAGACGAGTTGTCTTCGTCAACGGCGATAGGATAACCTAAAACAAAGATAGAAATGAGATACAACAATACCAAGACTAATCTAAGCTCTAACACAGATTAGGGTTAGGTTAACTTACCCCAAAATGAACTCAGAATCGTCAGAAGAACGATTCAAAGTAAAGGTTCAAAGATGAAGAAGAATAAGGAAGAATCCAAGATGATTCACCAACTTATCTCTCTCACTTTCTCTCTCTTTTCCACTCTCTTTCCATGCTAGGGTTAGAGAAAATTCGTATGGAAAAGAGAGCTAGGGTTTAAGGACTATAAATAGGCCTCAGAATGATGGAAATAACCCTAGGGACAAGGTATACTTAGGTTATAACCAAAGCATGCCTTTCTCGATCCAACGAAGCACTTCTAGTGGGCCTATAACCACGAAAGGTCGGACTTAAGCTCCTTGACCATAGACCTAGGTCAAGCTGAGTTTTCATACCGACCGGCTCTTCAGATCAGCCGTGGCGGACCACACTCAATTCAACGGTCACGGAATCTCGATCAGGTCCACAAGCACTAGGATATGCCTGGGCCAACTATCATGATCAGAGGGTGAAATTGGGTCAGAATCCAACGGTCAGATAGCTTAAAATCGTCGCGCAAGCGACACACTCAGATTTCATAAAAACTTATTAAATTCCAACCGTTCTCACACTCTTCACTCCGAACTCAATCAAATCGACCCAAAACATCACATGGACTTGATTTTCGAGGTGATGGTCAAGCCCAACTCGGTGACCGCAACAACTTAAGATCATCACTATCGGACTTTCGACGCGCGGTCCAGGTCCGATCCAGATCTTCCAAAAATTCCCCAGAATAACTGAATTTAGCGATGGATCCCAGATTTCAGAGTAACGTTGCGCTAATTAATCTACAAGTTTAGAGCCATGCAGATACAATTTAAAGTGATTGATGCGAATTTCACAAGCAATCGAGTATAGCGCTAATTACCCCAAAAACAACTACTTAAGGAAAGATTAGCACAAAAATTCCAAGGTCGTTACAATCTACCCCCCTTAAAGAAAATTTCGTCCTCGAAATTCATACCTTCATATAAGCCTCAAGGATCAGAGGGTAGGTCTTCCTGACCTCAGCTTCAGATTCCCAAGTAGCCTCTTCCATACCATGATGCGTCCATAGCACCTTCACAAGAGGGATAACCTTGCTACGCAATACCTGCTCCTTCCTGTCGAGAATACGCGTCGATCGCAGTACATAAGTGGCATCCTCACTCAACTGCACTTGCTCCCAACTGATAATATGCGAAGGATCAGGAACGTATTTCTTTAGCATAGAAACATGAAATACGTTATGCACGTCCGCAAGAGGTGTGGGCAAAGCAAGGCGGTATGCTACCGCTCCCACTCGATCCAGAACTTGAAATGGACCAATAAATCTCGGCGTCAGCTTCCCCTTCTTACCGAACCGCAGAACTCCTTTCATAGGAGAGACCTTCAGAAACACATGGTCTCCCACCTCAAACTCAAGCGGTTGACACCTCGTATCAGTATAACTCTTCTGCCTACTCTGCGCTGTCAAAAGTCGACGTCGAATGATGTCAACCTTCTCTGAAGTCACCTGCGCTAACTCCGGGCCAAGTAAACTACGCTCACTAATTTCTGCCCAGCAATGTGGTGCTCTGCACAGGCGACCATACAACGCCTCATAGGAAGCCATACCGATACTCACCTGGAAACTATTATTATATGCGAACTCTGCATACTGAAGACAATCATCCCAACTGTCCTTGAAATCCAAAACACAAGCTCGCAACATATCTTCTAGGACTTAATTCACGCGCTCCGTCTGCCCATCAGTTTGCGGATGAAACGCGGTGCTGAACTTCAGTTTCACACCCATTGCTTCCTGGATACGAGTCCAGAAGATAGATGTAAAACGCGTGTCTCTATCAGACACAATCTCCAGGGGAACTCCATGCAGACGCACTATCTCCTTGATATACAACCTAGCCAACTCGTCTGCAGAGTAAGTGACTCTGATTGGTAAAAAATGCACTGACTTCGTTAATCGATCGACGATCACCCAGATAGAGTCAAATCCCTTTCTCGTCCTCGGCAACCTAGAAATAAAATCCATAGAGATGAAATCCCACTTCCATTCAGCTATGGGCATGGGCTGCAACAACCCAGGAGGTCGGCGATGCTCTGCCTTGACCTGCTGGCACGTGAGACAACGAGAAACAAATTCAGCAATATGGACCTTCATATTGTCCCACCAATAAGACCTCTTCATATCCTGATACATCTTCGTGCTACCTGGATGCATCACAAGTTTAGAACTATGAGCTAACTCGAGAACCTCACGTCTCAAGTCAGGGATGTCAGGAACACATAACCGGCCACGAAAATGTAGGCCCCCATCAGAACTAACACTCCAGTCAGAATTCTCATCTGTACCAACCCGCTGCCTCATCTTCACCAAAAGCTCATCATTTGCCTGAGCTGCAACGATCCTCTCGTCGATAAGGGGCTGTACACGAATGTGTGCGATAACCTCATACGGCTCAACCACCGTAAGCTTCTGCTCAAAATCGCGCACGAACTCCAACATATCATACTCTGCTATCATCAGCGGAGCCGCAAACTCAATAGCCTTCTTGCGACTCAACGCATCTGCCACAAGGTTCGCCTTGCCCGGATGGTAAGAAACATCGAACTTAAAGTCCTTCAATGTTTCCATCCATCTGCGCTACCTCATATTCAAATCACGCTGCGTGAAAATATACTTAAGGCTCTTTTGGTCGCAAAAGAGCTCGAACTCCTCACCATAGAGGTAATGTCTCCAAAGCTTTAATGCGAAGATGACAGCTGCTAATTTCAGGTCGTGCGTAGGGTAATTCTCTGTGTTTCCTCAACTGACGCGAAGCATAAGCAATCACCCTGTCCTTCTGCATAAGGACACAACCCAGGCCAACGCGAGAGGCGTCAGTATATATAATATACTTAACCCCTTGCTTTGGCAATACTAGCACAGGGGCAGACGTCAACTTGTCCTTCAGCTCCTGAAAAGCTAACTCCGCCTGATCATTCCAAGCAAACTTCAAATCTTTCCGTGTCAACTGCGACAACGGTCTGGCAATCTTCGAGAAGTCCTGAATAAAGCGTCGATAATAGCTTGCAAGACCCAGAAAACTCCTTACCTCAGTAACTGAACCAGGCTGCTTCCAGTCCTGTACTGCAGCTACCTTGGCAAGGTCGACGGCTATTCCTTCTTTGGACACCACATGTCCCAGGAACTTGACTTCCTCTTTCCAGAAATCACACTTATTAAACTGTGCAAAAAGCTGATGCTCCCTAAGAGTATCCAAAACCGCTCTTAAGTGCTCCTCGTGCTCTGCCCAGCCCACCGAATAAACCAAGATGTCGTCGATAAAGACAATGACGAATCGGAACAGGAATGGCCGAAACACCCTGTTCATCAGATCCATGAACACGGCCGGTGCGTTCGTCAGACCGAACGACATCACAAGGAACTCATAATGACCGAAGCTGGTCCTAAAAGCGGTCTTCTGCATGTCTCCATCCTTGACGAGCAACTGATGATACCCTGACTGCAGATCAACCTTCAAAAAGTACCGTGCCCCCTTCAACTGATCAAATAGATCATCAATCTTGAGCAAAGGGTACTTTTTCCTCACAGTTACCAAATTCAACCTGCGATAATCAATACACAATCGCAAGGAACCATCCTTCTTCTTTACAAACAAAACAGGTGCTCCCCAAGGAGACACACTGGGCCGAATAAAACCCAATTCCAGCAAACCATCTATCTGCTTCCTCAACTCCTCCATTTCACTCGGAGGCATACGATAGGTGGGTAAAGAAATCGGCGCCGCACCAGGCATAAGATCGATAGCAAAATCAATCTCACGCTGAGGAGGTAATCCAGGAATCGACTCAAACACATATTCAAACTCCTGAACTACCGGCGTACTAACCAACGCCGATTCGGCCGAACTCTCTAACAAAAAAGAATAAAAATCAATATGAAGAGGGTAACTAACCTGAACTGGGAAAGTAACAATCTTGCCCTCAGGTCCATGGATCGTCACTGATCTAGCTTCACAATCAATCTCAGCTCGCATCCTCGTGAGCCAATCCATACACATAATAACATCGTAGTGATAAAGCGGTGCGACTAGCAAATCAATACGGATCGATCCACTTCCCAGATCGACCAAACAATCCATACAACGCTTGCCCAAGGCAGAGGAAATCCCCATAGCGGTAGTAAGCGTTACTCCTTGCATAGGAACAGATCTCAAACCCAAACGCCTAACTGCCGTATAAGATATAAGAGAAGTAGTGGACCCTGTATCCACTAATACAGAAATGGGAATACCTTCAATGTGCGCTGTCACCTCAAAGGACCTCGGCACTAAGTCAGACATAGGCGCTTCAGCTGAAAGCACATGAACTCGAGCTTGCTGCTGATGATTCGGCGGAGGAACCATGGGCCTCTGAGGTGGCCTGAAACCAGGAACTGCAGGTCTAAAGGATGGATGAGCTGGTGCTGATCGAAGATGAGGAGGAGAAATAACCTGAGGCATCGGACGGCTAACCCTCTGCGGTGGAGTAAAACCACCAGCTCGCATACGGGAGAAGCAAAAACGGTCCAAGTGCCCCACCTTCCCACAATAGGAACATCGAAGATTAGCTCTCATCTGCTGAGTGGGCGGCGCTGAATGCCTAGGAGGAGAATCTACTCGCGGCTTCTTGCCGAGGAAAGGTACACCCTGGAAATTCGGTCGCGGCCTAGGAAGCATCAGTGCTCGCATGCGGGATGCTCTATCTCCGTCCTGCTCTGCTCGCAAGGACATGCTCACCATCTCCGCATAAGAAGAAATGCTGGCACAGCAAATCTTCGATCGGATCTCAGGTCTCAGTCCCTCAGAGAAACGCCGCATCCTCATCGGTTGATCACCCAGGATCAAAAGAACATACCGCCCAAACTCAGTAAACCGATTCTCATACTCTATAACCGACAACCCTCCCTGGTGGAGGCGAAGGAACTCACTCTCCTTCTCGTGTCGGTACGTAACCGGGAAATACTTCTCGTGGAAGCGTGCCTCAAACGCCTGCCACGACCACTCAAAACCTTCCTCGACAGTGCGAAGCACACTGTCCCACCACAGACTGGCCTCCTTCTCAAACATGAAGGTGGCAAGCTCAACCTGCTCGACCTCAGAGCAGTGCAGTTGTCTCAGCATCTTAGAGATGCGGTCTATCCAATACTCGGCCTCCTCGGGTCTATGAGAACCCGCAAAAGTAGGAGGTCACAAGCGCTGGAATCGCTCGAAAGTACCGCTAGCACTGGAGCTCCCAGATGGAGGCATAGGTGAAACAGGTGGAGTCGCCCCCACTGACTGAGCAAAGATGCCAGCCATGGAAGAGAGGAACTCCTGCTGTTGCTGCTACTGCTGGTGCTGGTGCTGCTGCTGCTAAATCTGCTGCTGCTGCATCAACAGCATTATCTGCTCAAACCTATCAACAGGTGGAGTAGATGAAGGTGCACGGCTCGGCCCAGGAACCGAGGGCGTGACTAGAGGAGCCATCGGTGTCGACCCAACACCGGCTCAAGATGGACCCGCCTGCGGATCTGACTGGCTATTGCTCAAGGGAGGAACCTCAGCAAGCGACTCAATCAAAGAGAGACGGGCCGAAGTCTTCGAACCCTTAGGAGGCATTCCTACATTCAACAGAGGATGCAACCTGTCAGATTCTAAGTCACATAATCCATCCAAACAACAACACAACACAACTCCAAAGGCAAACAACATGCATTCCATTAATCAAAATCGTTGCAATACAAGTAGTGCAGCAATACATGAATCATGACTAGGGAAGCATGAAAACAACAACATCTAACACTTCAAACAACCACAGCAACTACAACAACCACAAACAACTACCACAACTACAACACTACAACACTCCAACTACAAGCCAACAATGGCTATACACAGAAAGAAAACACCAAACAAAGCAAAGACGGCCACGACGACAGCTACTCGTCGGAATCAGGAGATGGAGGCGGAGCACCCTTATCCTGCAAGCAACACAGGATAGACTTCAGAGTCTGAGTCACCTTCTTAAACTTATGTTTAACAAGGGCTCGAAGATCAACCATATCCTGGCGTAAAACAGCCTGCCCTTCTTCAAGCCGTGTAAGACGGGCATCTCTGGCAGTTCGCTCTGCGCCCAGCTCTGGCGCCACAGGAGGAGAGCTATCATTCGAATCATGTGCCTCAATCTCTTCCTCGTCTTGCTCTGTTTCTTCCCCAGACTCCGCACCACCTTCAGCATAACTCTCTTCATCACCGCTCTCAGACTCAGCCTCACCCTCTGAGGCAAGCCGACCAGAACCAACCTCCATCAGCTTAAGAGTCCTCAGATTGATATGACGAACAGGAACAGGCTTCTCAGCTCCAAGCCTATAGCCAAACTCATGTGCAATCTTGCAAATGAGGCGGTCAAAGGGAAGTGACTCGGTCCTTCTACTTGAACGAGCGATGAGAATAATCTGGCGTAGGACGTACGTCGGCACACACAACTTCGCTTCCTGCCCCACCTGATATAGGAAATCCACCATCAGGCGCGTACACTCGCTACGATTGCTCCACCCTGGGTATACAATGAACGTAAAGATGTGGTGAAGCAAACGGAAGTCGTCCATTATGAAGGAAGCCAGAAGACTCCTATTCGGCTGCCATTCGACCAAACGACCACACAAGGATCGGGTGCGATGATCCCTCTCGTGCACAATGTCCACATTCTTCTCGCTGGCATGCACTTCACCAAGTGGCACCTTCAGGAGGCGGGATATCAAAGCAACATCGACGATACCCACACGACCGCTACCACAAGGAATCTTGAACTGCAGAGGCTCCAGCGAAGGCTCCAGAATGTTGGCATAAAAGGCCCGAACAGTGCTAGCATTCGCGCTATACTCGCCTTCAAACAAGGGACCCCAACCAGCCCCTTCTGGGCGCTCCAATAAGAAAAACTCACCAAAGAGCCGCGGATCAACATGAGCCTCAAAAAGGACTCTACGGCCTTCATAGACTCCATGTGACAACTCCGCCAACAAGGTCCTACTAACGGGAGCTCAAGGATCAAGGTCCCGCTTCGTCTGGAATTCATGCATGGCGGACGTGCTCGCGGCGGCTCCTCTCGGCCTCCGTGCACGGGTTGGGCGGCTCGGCCCGGCTTCATCCACGGGCGCTCTCTTCTTCCCCATCAAGGAAAGAAGGGAAGAAATGGAAAAGATGGCCATCACATTCTCAAAGAGGGCCATGAGAAATGAGAAAAAGAAAGAAATAGGAAGATGGTGAATCTTCCACACAACTATTAGCCAAAAAGGGGATGCAACAGCTCAAATGAGAAGGAAAGAAAAAGAAATCAGCAATGGGAGGGAGGATTTGGAGATAGGGTGATGGGTTTGCACGAAAAATGGAGGAAGAAGGAGATTTGAGAGGATTTGGAGAGGGTTTTGAAGAAAAGGAGAGCTTGGGAGAGGGCTTTGTGAAGGAAATAGGTTAAAGAAGAGGGTTTAAAGGTGAAACCGTGGAGGGGTGGGCCACACTAGGCCTATGGAGCGTCGGCCCGCTGCGGCCCGCCCGGTCTGGCCCGTTGGCCGGCGAGCCCTTGCCAAACCGGCGATGGCATCACCGGTCTCTGGACATTCCGGCGATGCCTCGCTGTTTTGACGAGGCCCTCCTGGTCCCCCATGCTTAGAAAAGTGTGGGTCCCCCCCTGGGCCTCACTGGAAATGCCCCGATTGGCCCCTTGCATAGTTTGACGCCTATCGGGTCATTCTGGCAGAAATCTGATTCAAATAGGGATTTCTTGAAGGTTTAAAGGTGAAAAAGGAAAGATAGACCATCTAATCTCATTAATAGATGGTCTAGGAAAGGTTTCGGGTCGCTGTGTGTGATCACGTAAGAGTACAGACTCGATCTCGGCGAAGGTTTTCAAGAAACTTTCGCCGATAGGAACTACGGAGCACAAACACCAAAACTAGGACAGACCCGCACCCAAATACACTAAAGTGGCGACAACGTACGGTGTGTGACCATAACCCAGGTCCGGTTTAATCCAGATCATGCTCTGATACCAACTTGTAACGCCCTGAAATTCGGGGGTCGAGCATAACTCAGCTCCCGAGTTCCAAAACATCACTTATGCAACATATTTAATGATGGATGTATGTTGACTGTATTAGTGCATAAAACATGGAATAGATTAATCCAAAACACAGATATGATTCAGGGATAAGTGAATAAAGTAAGCGGAAGTCTTATAGAAAAGTTTGTGTACAAGTGTAAATCCCTGAGGTCCATATACAACCAGGTCGTATGAAAGTGTTATTTAACAAAATTATAAGTATCAAGTTATATCATTTAAATTCTCAAAAAGAATCCCAGAGATCCCGCGCATCAGACCAAGGCTCGCTAGAACCCGTCTGAAAACTGCATATAGGAGAACGCAGCCTCATCATCATCCATCTCTCGCTCTGCCTCAGACGTCGCATCCACATCTGCAACATCAGAACCTAAGACAGAGTCTGGTGGGTGTTTAACACCGCCCCAGAAACGTGGGAGTGAGTGATCAACTCAGTGGAACAATAAGGCACTGGTTAACATGTTATCAGTTCAATTAAACAGTAATGATAAAGCAGAACAAGCAAATAAATCCTAAGTACTCTTGTTAATGCAAGGATGTATGCAATATGATGTGTGCCCTCACGGGTACACCCTCAGCGTTTTCATCTTACGTTATGCATGACATCGCCTCAAAGTGCGCCACATCTACAAAGCACATGCAAATGCGGTGCATGAATATGATTACCAAGTTGTTATTAGTCAATTTCATACAGCAGGATTGGGAAGCTAAGATACCTTCATCATGTCACCATCCAAACAGTAATCCATACTAGGGTTGTCAATCCTAGACATCTCATACGATCATATATTTGAGGTCGTAGCAAAGGGCTCTCACCAATCAATGCACGCCTTTCATGCCCTTACTACCACAATTCGGCTCGTCACCTCCTTGTGGTATCTAGTTATGCTCGAGGTCACTACAAAGGGCTCGTCACCAATCAATGTAGGCCGACAGCACGAATATAGTGTCCCATACTACCATAATCGGCTCACGAGTTAAGTTGCTCACTGGTCACTATGGGGAGGCTCGTCACCCTAGCGTAGGCCGACAGCTCGACCACAGTGTCCCATACCACCATGTCCGGCTTATGAGTCTTAGCGGATCAAGGCACCATGGTTAATAGGATTTCACTGGTAAGTTCGGTACCCTATATTTAAGCAGTAGCGTCCATACATGGTGAACATATATCGGACAATCGGGTTACTTGACGAACTCGACTAGCACGAGCGCACGTTGAATTGAGCGACATAGAGTGCACAAACACTCCGCGTGGCCAAACTACTGCCGACAACTCTAATACGGCTCGGGTTCATCGAATACGTCCTACGTGGCGAAAGCAACCTCAACCACGAACATAGAGTCAATTACCGATTTCCTGGACTAATGCATAGTCCCACACTCCTTACACTACAACATATATTCATATGGAATGAAAAACAGTAATGGAACAACAACTTAAATCATGGTACATAAGCACTTGAAGAATATCAACTTAACATAAATGTAAGCATAGGAATGCTTGAATTTAAATAACATGGAATGTAACTTGCATAAAGGAAATCATGCACATCAATAGGAGTGTTGAGAATCACTTCTCAACGCCCGCAATTAGTGTAATAAATTACACTTTAGATCATTCATGCATTTCTACAAACACTTAGCATACATAGAACAACATACATGACGTATGTTGAAATACATGCATTTTGACAATTCCTTTTACCAAGGAGTTATCATACATGCATCTAGCATACATACATGACAAATAATCATGGCAAACATAAGTGCATATTTTATACGTATACGGTACTTTATAAATACACATAGAATACACAAATCTCAATATAGCACATGCATATCAGGAAAGCAATGTAAACACAACATTTGGCATGTGAAATCTCATCCATAACAAGAATAAATCATTAACTGGGATTGAAAGCCTTGAAAACCATAACCTATACACTTAAAGTCCGCACGTTAAGCAAGGAAAGAAACACCGAATTGATTTAGACAAGTTGTCTTCGTCAACGGCGATAAGATACCCTAAAACAAAGATAGAAATGAGATACAACAACACCAAGACTAATCTAAGCTCTAACACAGATTAGGGTTAGGTTAACTTACCCCAAAATGAACTCAGAATCGTCAGAAGAACGATTCAAAGTGAAGGTTCAAAGATGAAGAAGAACAAGGAAGAATCCAAGATGATTCACCAACTTATCTCTCTCACTTTCTCTCTCTTTTCCACTCTCTTTCCAAGCTAGGGTTAGAGAAAATTCGTATGGAAAAGAGAGCTAGGGTTTAAGAACTATAAATAGGCCTCAGAATGATGGAAATAACCCTAGGGACAAGGTATACTTAGGTTATAACCAAAGCATGCCTTTCTCGATCCAACGAAGGACTTCTGGTTGGCCTATAACCACGAAAGGTCGGACTTAAGCTCTTTGACCATGGATCTAGGTCAAGCTGAGTTTTCATACCGACCGGCTCTTCAGATCAGCCGTGGCGGACCACACTCAATTCAACGGTCACGGAATCTCGATCAGGTCCACAAACACTAGGATATGCCTGGGCCAACTATCATGATCAGAGGGTGAAATTGGGTCAGAATCCAACGGTCAGATAGCTTAAAATCGTCGCGCAAGCGACACACTCAGATTTCATAAAAACTTATTAAATTCCAACCGTTCTCACACTCTTCACTCCGAACTCAATCAAATCGACCCAAAACATCACATGGACTTGATTTTCGAGGTGATGGTTAAGCCCAACTCGGTGACCGCAACAGCCTAAGATCATCGCTATCAGACTTTCGACGCGCGGTCCAGGTCCGATCCAGATCTTCCAAAAATTCTCCAGAACAACTGGATTTAGCGATGGATCCCAGATTTTAGAGTAACGTAGCGCTAACTAATCTACAAGTTTAGAGCCATGCAGATACAATTTAAAGTGATTGATGCGAATTTCACAAGCAATCGGGTATAGCGCTAATTACCCCAAAAACAACTACTTAAGGAAAGATTAGCACAAAAATTCCAAGGTCGTTACAAGTTCGGTCAAGTTAGGTCATCTGGCTCTAACCAGTTGGGTAGTGCTCATGCCAGGCCCAACCCATTTACTTAAATGGGTCGCATTTCTGCCCCAAGTCCAAGCCGCTACTGATTTGGCTTGGCCTAAAACCCACCTTAAAAGCAGGTCGAGCCTATTGACTTGCGAACCAACCAACCCATTAGCGCTAATAACAAACATGGCCCATTTATTTCTATGACTCAAATTAAAATTCATCAAGCTTGACCTGACCGAGTCCACTTAATTAAATGTTTCTGGCTTGACTGACCTAACTCAGATTTAAGAATGGAATTCGAGACCACGGTTACATACAACCTAGCTAGCCAATGGATGCATAAACACAATACAAAAACATCATCGATACTTCTTTATTTTGTTTTGGGTTTGGCCTAGGTGTGGTCAACTTAGGTCATCTGGCTCAAACCATTGCTAAACCATATGGGATGGTTAGGGTTCAAGCCAAGCTGGACCCATTTACTTAAATTGATCACATTTCTAGCCTAAGTCCAACCTGCCTCTAACAAACATGGCGCATATGTTGGGAGGTTTGCAAGGGCACAATGTAGTCTCTAACAAAGAGAGATGCTCAAACACAGCTGGTTGTACATCGAACCAGTTTTGTGTAAGGCCCACATGGTGTTGGTACAACATCTAAACTCAAATCCAACTCATTTAATTTCATATTAACCTATATTGGAAATGGGTCCACCCAAACCTTAAACTTTTTGGTTGGGCCCAAGTTGAGTTGGTGGGTCACTAAGTTTTGCCACCCGTAACTGATATGGTTGTACACTTTGGATATAAAGGCTCTTTCGATCCATTTTAATCAAAATGGTTGATTCATTAGAATTAGTGCTTTTATCCACATATACAATTACAGAAGTTTTAGAGAAAATTAAAATGCGACTAATTACAATTACATGGGGAAAGAACTGCTTAGTGCGGTGAATCCAACGTGAAGGACATAGGGCCCACCAAAATCTGGAATGAACTTAAACTATGCTCTAGCCAAGACGGATGGAGGGCTTTCCAACTAACACAGTGAAGAGCATGAAAAAATAATGAGAAAGATCATTATCTTTAACAAATAGTCAAAACCTTTAATCCACAAGATAGTTCTCAAATTCATAAGAAATAACAAGAAAATTTGAATATTTTTATTGAATAATGTGTATGATTTCTCAATTACACTAAAAAAAAAAAAGAAATTCTAATTTGAAATTACCCAAAACAATAAAGCTCTTCTAAAGCCTAATTTCCTAATTTAGAAGTCCCAAAATAGCAAAACTCTTCTAAAGCCTAATTTGCCAAAAATAGAAACATCTAAATAAACCTTATTGAAATATTCTCGGCCTAATTACGAGCAACTTCTAAAAGGACATAAATTTCTAAAACTTTAAAAAAACATCAAAAATAAAATTTCTAAAAATACTAAATTTTCATAAAAATCCCAATGTTGGACAAAAAAGTGTGTTTTATTAAGAAACAGATGAATTTGGCTACATAGTGGGTCGGTTAACCCCAGAAGCATTACATAAAGATCGATAAGTTCTACGTTTCATGATGATGCCTGGATCAAAAGTTACAGCTAATTTATAGTCCACACTTTGAACGATAATTTCTCCCTATCTGAAATAAATTTCTTTAAATCGAATGCGCTTGGGGCCCAATTACGTTATACCCTACGTAGGACTGGGCCCAGATCTCATGGGCTACTTTCACCTTTGTTTGGGCTTCTTATAGTCCAATCGTGCAAAGAATGCATTTATAGCACGTCCTGCATCAGTCCCCTCCAATTTGAAAGAACTTGTTCTCAAGTTATTCAACGAACTTGACTCATTATACTCATATAGGTCTACCACATTAAAAGCCCGTGAGATTTTCATACCTTCGGAAAGATCAACAATAAAGGCGTTATTATTGATTTTCTTGAGTATTAGAACATGAGTTAGCATCTTATTCCTCAGCTTATTATGTCCCATTCAAAAGTCTCTCTTTGCATAGGTGAATTAGCATGTTACCATACACTTCAAACACCTTCTAGCATCGATGTTTATCAACATCTTTCTTATACTTGACATTAGATTCCTTTAACTTCTTTGGAGTCAATAGGGTTGGGATAGCACACAGATTCCTACTCTTCCTCACTAGACCCTTACGGATAAGTTCCTCTACTTTTCTTTACAAGATCTCGAACTTTTTCAAACTCATTTAATAATATGGGTGATTAGGCAGACTTGCCCTGTGAGATAAGATTAATTTGGTGTTGGATAATACACATGGGAAGCAACTCATCAGAAAGTTCATTGGGCATAATCCTCTTGAACTCCTGCAACACTAGTTTTAACTTCTTTGGAATGTTTGTGGGTTCTACTTCCTTTTCCTTCACAACTAATACATTGATCTTCCCTATCTTCTCAAATTCTTTGATGAAATTTCGTACGGTTATGAAAGATTATCCATTCACTTTAAAAGTCTTTGGTTGGTTCTCCGTTCTCTCGACCTCTATGCTTGACATCAACATCATACTTTCATGGTTGACTAAATAGCATTTGACAAACCTCTATATCAACCAAGTCACACATTACCTTATCTTTATAATATCTACTAACAGAGAAGGTGAAATTGTGCGTGGTTGGCTCATGGACTATGCATGTGGAAGCTTAACAAAGCTATAGAATGAAGGCTATATCCTAAATGAGGGTGATTAGGACCAAATAAAATTTATGCCTATTAAATACATACTTACTTACTCAAACTAATTTTCAATTAAACTAAGTAAAGTAATTAACTTAAAGCTTTCAAGCCAATAGAGGATCCAATCATATAAACTACAAATGATGCAACATTCTAAGCAAATAGTCTATATAAGATAGTGTACATGTTTGTATGGGATGTGCTAACTATCAAATTCTAACATTCATACATATAATTCATCAATCACTCACATAAGCATAATTAAATAAGTGCTTATATGATAATCACAAAATCAAGCATGTATAGTAGTTCAATTTTCCTACTACATTCAACGGATGCAATCAACCCATAAGTGTACTGGATTTCACTATCAAAGGTTTTAAATCAAATTCACTTTTAACTTTTACAGCCCAACAAAAAGGCCACGGTCCTATACAAGGACTTACCTAGCATACAATCCATTAGAGGTTCCCGCAAGAGACTTTAGTTAGTTTTCAATAAGTTAACCAACAACATCGGTCCTAGTCCAAGGACTTACATTTACTTCCGCCGGAGGTTTCCACGAAGACTAACACGTACATACCCATGTTCAATGAATTTAGCTCTACACAAGAGCCTAGGTCCTACACAAGAACGTATTCGAGTTTGGGTCACAAATTCTTAGTTTCAATCGTACACAAGGAAAGAGAGTATTGACTCATTAAATGACACTTACTTGTCGGATTGAGTCCCCTTTGACACATCAAGCTTGAGTTGCTTATTTAAAACTCTACAAGCTTGAATCCACTCATCAATTGCTCCCTCAATCATTGTTGTTGATGCGTTGCCAATGCTTTAGCTCTTATGGTCAAACACCCTGTATTTAATGCTCCGTTGAGGTAACCAAGGTGATGGGAGGTTGAGTGAATCTCCAACAGCTAATGGAGAGTTGAAATCTTAGGAGATTTACCTAGAAGGGTCTTATAAGAGTTTAGATATAAATTTGACTAGAAAATAGTGGAGTTCAAGATCATTTTCAAGCTGGAGGTTGGAATTCTTGTTATAGTGAAAATCTCAAGGAAGATAACTTAAAGCTCATGGGATTAGGGGTGTAGGATGTGAGATATCAATACGGAATCAGATAGCCTTCTATTGCACCAAAAACCCCTCAAAATGCTCAAAGATCAGATGCTCTATAAAAAGGAATCGAGTTCTGATGATCATAAAATGAGTAGAAACAACTAGTCTTCAATCAGACCAAATTTGGCTTCGATCGCAACGAATTAGACATGAAAAGCCGCTAGACAGATTTTGGCATTTTCGTTCGTATCGAATATGGTCTTGGGTAGAGCTAGGCACAAATCGACCTAATCCGGCGGATTCGACTCGATCCAAACCGAATCGAAGGCATGGATCGGTACGGTTCGAGTTGGATCTGTCAAATCCGACTGTTCATCGGATTGAGTTCGGATCGTGGTCAATCCAGACCGATCCGAGCTGAAATCTGAACCGAATAGATCCGATCTGGATCGATTCTTATGAATATTTATCACATATAATTACTAAGTTAGTCAAGTCACGCAAGCCGAGTACCATGAATATACGAACCGGCAATGGGTGGCGCATTGATGAGGTTGCATTGGGTAGGTGTACTGGTCCTTGAAATTCGAAAGCAGATTGGCCAGTGTAACACCAAAGCGGATTACACGTACTGAGTAAACTCAGTGCGCCCTCCTGTCATTCATGCAATTTATCCAGTCCATCCATCTCTTTTAACAAATAAGTTTAGGGCTTTATCCCAAAAATGGAGTGTATCCAATCCTCAAGTGGAGCACACCACCAGAAACAGTGTGAATTGAACATCTACCGTTGAAAAATTATTGGGGGCCAAAGAAGTTTTACATCACGCTAATATTTGTTTTTTTCCCTTCATCCTCGTCTTTTTAATCTTATGAACAGGTTGGATGACAAATAAACATCACTAGGGCCTTATAAATTTTTCAATGGTGGAAATCAATACTTCTACTTTTTCCTGTAGTATGGTCCACTTGAGCTTTAGATATACATCAATTTTGGGTTTAACCACTAAAAAGATCTAGAAAAACGAATGGACAGTGTGGATAAACCACATGCATTCACGGTGGGCCCCAACAGAGTTTACTTAGTACAATAAGAGCGAACTAAGTTACTCGATACCACGCAATGCGATTGCATGCTGTGCACGTCAACATAGCAACTTAGAACTAGTGTAGATATGTGTCATGCAAAGACGAGCGGAGACGCGCCTCGAGCTCCGAGTTGTACGAACGACTCAAATGAGATCAAAATTACATGGGTCCCACAATGATGTATTTATTATATCCATACCGTTTATCCATTTTTCGTGATCATTTTAGAGCATTTGAAAAAAAAAAGAATCATATCTAAAGCTCAAATGGACAACACCGAAAATAGTAGTGAGGATAATGATTTTCATCGTTAAAAAATTTGTAGGGCCCATCATAATGTTTATTTTCCATCTAATCTATTAATAAGGTTAAAAATACATGGATGAAGAGGAAAAACAAATTTCATATTAATTCGAAACTTCCGTGATCTCCAAAAGGGTTTCGATGGTAAACGTTCAATCCCCCATTGTTTTTGCAGAGTGGTCCAACTGATCTTTAGATCTATCTTATTTTTTTGGCTCAAGCCTTTAGACGAATTCTCCAAATGGATGGACGGTTTGGATATAACACATACCTCATAGTTTGACCCACAGACCCAACCCGATCCGACTCGGTTTCCCTAATCGAGTCGGACTCGGTTCAGGTCAAGTCAACTGTGCATTGGATCGGTTCGAGTCAGATGTCTTGGACTTAGTCCTGGATCGAATTGAATTTAGGTCAGCCCATGTAGATTTTGGACCGAATTGAGTTGGACCCAATCCGATCCGACTCGGTCTGATGCCCAGGTCTAGTTTACAGTCGGATTGAATGTAGCGTTTGGTTGCAGTCGAATTACCTTAAATTTCTATCTTAGCACGCTGACCCGTTTTAGTCAATTTTGGTTAGACCAAAGGTGGATTTGGTGGAATTGAATGTTGCTGAAATTATGCAATTTTTCTAGCAACTCAGGATCTCTAAAGCCAATTTAAGTATGTTTAATTAATGTTCCTAAGGCCAATGGATGATTAATAAAAGGTTTACCTATTAGGATTAAGATCATGTAGAGGTTTAAGAATTATTTTACGTCAAATGTTAGGTCACCAAGGCACCTCATATACATGTTTTTTGCTCATTGGTACTGCATGTCCACTTGTTTTTTCAGTCTTCAACTTCCAATGACTCAACTGACTCCCTGACACATGGACTCATGTGATAGACAAACCAAGTGCACAAAACAATGCATAATAAAAGGGAATATGGCATTGTTCTATTATCTTTATTTCACTGACCTTCTTAACTCATTCAATCATGTACAAAGTTGCATGTTTTTTCTTTAATTGCGGTCTTTTCAATATAGTTTTCGACATGATATTCTCACTGCTTCTACCATCTATGATCAGATTACAAATCTTTTAATTCACAGTGCACTTTATTTGAAAGATGTTTTGTCATTGGGGATGTGTACAACAATTACCTCACGATCAAAGTGGCGGCTTGCAATTCACCATTATTGGGTGGCGACTTGTAATTCATCACTGATGTCGCACTATGAACATGATGACCACGAGCTAATGTTACTTATCATTACGAACATTGGTCTATCATAGAGCTCCCATTAAATGGTCGATTGCTGCTTGCAATCCTGGCATGACTTGTAAAATTCTTTCACTTGAAAGCTTCAAACGCTACTACCACCATCATAGGATTGTTTCCTGAAGCACCACTCGTGGGATTGTTGCTTGAACTATAGTTAGATGCCATCGAATTGAGAAAAAAGCTTCGCTCTAGTATTAATTGATGCAGTGAAGAGCATGAAACAATAATGAAAAAGATTATTGTCTTTCTTAAATAGTCAAACCCTTAAATTTACAAGGTAGTTTTTAAATCCCTAAGAAATAAAAAGAGAAAAATTGAATATTTTTATTGAATAATGTATAAGATTTTTTTATTTTTTTAATCTTAATTTAAAATTATCTAAAATTGAAAAACTCTTCTAAAGCCTACTTTGCTAAAATTAAAAACATTCGGATAAACTTTACTAGAATATCCTTAGCCTAATTACGAGCAATTTCTAAAAAGAAGTAAATTCTTAAAACTCTAACAACAACAAAAATAGTAATTTTTTTCTTCTAAAAATTGTAGTATTAGAGTGAGAGGAGGGTGCATTTTCCCATAAACGAATGAATTTAGCTAACATGATAGACCGGTTAAACTAGAAACATGGTTACATAAAGATTTATACAATGACAATGCTGGGATAAAAAATTAAGACTGGTTATGTAAATGGAAAAAATAGCCTAACACATCCATTGCGCAGGCTATACATGCAATTTGAAAATGGATATACACCAGACTACTTCCAGCTCCGTTTGGGTTTCTTTTAGGCCAGCCATTCAAATAATGAATCTATAGCATATCCTACTTCACCAGCACATGCTAATGTGACAAGCGTGTGTAATGTGGATCCTTACTCCTGCTCCGGTGGTAGACTCTTGGGAGTTGCAACACCTGGTCAAGGGTTCGAGTATCCATAGGTGGTGAAATCCCACTAAGGCTAAGGCGTGAGTGTGTGGGTTGTGTGTATCGTGTTAGAGAGAGAGAGAGAGAGACGTGTGTAATGTTGGACATTCATTAGATACTGCTACCCATGTAAATGGAAAAAATAGCCTAACACATCCATTGCGCAGGCTATACATGCAATTTGAAAATGGACTGACGATCAATTTCATTTGGCTGTTCATTTCTTTTCGACATGTGTGGCCCACTTAATGAGAAGACACATTCATTAGACTCTGCTCACAATCAACGTGCCCTGCCAAAAAAGTCAGCCTGACCCATTCATTGCGTTGGCAGCACATGTACTTTATGGACTATTGATCGATTTCTTTCAACCGTACATTTCTGTTCTCACTTATGGCCTACTTACTGAGAGATCAATGTATTTTACCCGAGGACTCTACACAGTTGGACTGCCCACTGAACGGATTTGATTTTGGGCACGTGTGTCTCGATGGCATGTGTGAGTCGATAAAAAAAAAAAAAAAGTGCATTCGTTTGAAGGGGGAGGATTAAAAGAGTAACACGGGTGTTACCCATACCGTGAGCCGACCTTGTTGATGTGTTATATCCACGCTGTCCATCCTTTTTTTTTAAAGCTCATTTTATAATGTGGTCCAAAAATTAAGCAGATCCAAATCTCAGGTGGACCACACCAGAGGAAATAGTGGTGATTGAACAACCACCATTAAAAACTTCTTAGGGCCCACCTTAAGCATATCTGTAATGTTAATTTTCCATCCAACCCGTTGATAAGGTCAAAAAGAGCTGGATGAACTGAAAATATAAATATCAGACGGACCCAAAACTTATGTGGCTACAAAAATCTTTTAATGGTCATTTACCGGTGGTGTGCTCCACCATAGATTTGGATCTGATTAAACTTCGATATAACATTTAAAATGATCTGAAAAAACGGATGGGCGGCGTGGATATACAAAAACTTCATAAAGGTGGACCCCACACGGTAAGGGTAACACCCACTAAGGTGTTACCCGGGTAACACGTAATCCACTCCACGTGGATCGAAAGATTGGAAATCGGATTGCGTACTGAGTTACTCGGTACGCTATTAGCGTACGGAGTAAAGTCAGTTGGGCCAACCTTGAATGTATGTGGTCTATCCACGCCGTCCATCCATTTTTCCATCTAATTTAAGGGGTTGAGCCCAAGATTGAAACATATCCAGAGATCAAGTGGATCATTCCACAGGAAACAGTGGGGATAATGATTTCCACCGTTGAAACCTTTCTGGGCCTAAAGTGATGTTTATTTGTCATCCAACCTGTTCATAAGATCATAAATACATGGATGAAGGGAAAACACAAATATAAGCTTGATCCAAAACTTCTGTAGCCCCCAAGAATTTTTCAAGCGGTAGACATTCAATTAAATTATTGTATGTGGTGTGGTCCATTTAAACATTTGATACGCCTAATTTTTGGTCTCAAGCCTAAAATTATCTGATAAAATGGATGGACAGAGCGCCTAATTTTTGGTCTTAGGCCTTAAAATTATCTGATAAAATGGATGGACAGAGCTGATAAAATACATAAATCTTGGTGGACCTCACAGAGTTTACTCAGTACGCTTACTGCTTCCAGCCCATCGTTTTGACTGTTGAATCGTGCGTTCCACCTTTATTCATCGATGTGAGGCCCACTCAAAAGTCTAAAGACTTCAAACTGCCTTTGCAGGTAGGCAAAGGTCACGGAGAAAACATTCAATCGTACAAGCAGGGCATTGCAGACCTTTCAACTGGTGCATTTTATTCTAATGTATCTAGATTGTTGACTAGATACTCATCTTAACCATCCAGTTGTGGGCCACCTATCAAATGGTTAGGGTGGTTTATTTGATGGTCTTTTCGGTGCATAATCTATGCACATTAGGACTGAGAAGTACGGATCATGAAACCACTGGATCCCACCCGTGTGAATGCTGGCCAAACCATGATGTTTATATGCCATCCAACCCACTCATTATGTGGGTCTCACCGGGATGAAGAGAAAACGCAAATATCATCGTGATCCAAACTTTAGCAGCCCCAGTAAGCATATCTCAATGGTGGGCATCAACATTCCCACTGTCTCCTTTGGTGTGGCTAGCTCAACCGATAGACGATGGACGGTGTGGCTACCACACGGCCATCACAGTGGCCCGGCAGAGATTATTCTTGCATGGGCTTACCTGGACCTGAGCTAATGCCTCTGCTACTGGAGCTGGACACGATCTGAGTTAGCTTGGTTAGCTCAGTCGACCTGGCTTGGAAAAGCCTGACTCGACTCAGCTTGAAACTGGGTTCCGATCGAGTCAAGTTCTTTTTCCGAGCTCGACTCGATTCGGCTTCAAGCATGACTCGAACTTAACTTGGTTCAACCTGGCACAGTTTTAATATTTTATATATATATATATAGACACACACACGATAAATTACAGGTATTAAAATTTTAAAATCATGTGAATTAGTTAGATTTTTAATTAGAATTATGTGAACTAAAATGATTGTGAATCATGTTTGATGTTTCTTGTTAAATTGTTATAATTAATGTGAATTAGAATTAATGTAAATCATGTGAATTATATTTAATGTGAATCATGTTTGACGTTTATTGTTAAACTATTATAATTAATTATGTGAATCAAGTGTTTTGTTAAATTGTTAGAATTTTAAATTATTAATTACTAAATTTTCATCATTTCGTTAATTACTCAATTTTTTTATTGTACTAGTATATGATAATTAGTTGTTCATTTGAGGATTTCTATATTGCCAAGGCATAGATACAATGTATTTTTTTACGCATAAAAATTCTTAAATTATCCCATTTTTTATAGTTCATGGTTGGATAAATTGGAATGTTTTAATTTATTCTAATTAAAATGCATACGCTTGCATTTATTTCTGTCGTCAAATATCCATACTTTGACATGGGAATCAAATGTATAATTAATATTTCTTGAAAGAGAAGGAGAGATATTGTCGGAATTTTGGTGTGCTATTTAAATTAGAAAATGAAAGCATTACAATCAATCTAACCTTAAATGAATGACTGATTTAGATAGTTAGGCAAGTCTAGAAAATTTGGAGGGCCATGTAAGTACACATTACTTTGTGTTGATAAATGCCTAAAAGTTAGTTTTTTATCTTTATATTTATAAATAGCTAGTAAGGAAGACCCAACTAGCTCTAGTATTGGTGTGTCAGCCACATCTCCTCTTATTGTTAAGGGAAAAGTATCTCAGACTTTAGCCAAAAGAAAGAAAATATCGACGTATGGAATGACTTTAAATAAGTCTTAGTTAATAGTATGGTACAGATTAGATGTATGCATTATAAATTATTATACACTAAGAATTTTAGGGGGTCAACTAGTCATTTAAAATTATATAAACAAAGTTATTCAAAGAGATTAAGAATCACAATTCTATGCCAACAATTACTTTCATTTACCAAGTCTAAAGGGCGTAACTTTGAAGGTAAACGTTTCACTTGTAAGTTTGACAAAGAGAAACTGAAAGAGTAGCATGCAAAATTGGCAATCATTGAAGAAAAATCTTTTATAATGGTAGAGAATAAAGTTTTCATGTCTTTTTTGTAAATTCATTAACCCTCAAGATAAGAAGGCCACCCACGCCATTGTGAAGAGAGAGTGCATAAAGATGTGCATAAATGAGAAGATAAAATTGAAAGCAATTTTGACATTAGTCTCTAAAATAATTTTGACTTCTGATTCATGGACAATATCCAATCAAAGAAAGGAATATCTTTCATTAACCGCACACTAAGTTGATGCAAATTATAAACTCTTCAAGAGAATTTTGAACTCCCACACCTTACTCCTCATACTAGCTTCGGTATTTCATATTGCATTTACAGTTGTCTACTTAACAGGGACATTGAAAATAAAACATCTTCAATAAATTTAGATAATACTTCAATAAATGACAGTATAATATCATTCTTATATAACCAATTCAAAGCAACCGAAAATTTATTTTTTGATGAATAATATTTCAGGTTAGGTGTTATGCTCACATACCAAACTTGATTGTACAAGAATTGCTGAAAATAATTGGCCCCACTATAGAAAATATAAGATAGTGTAAAATATATAAGGGGGTCACCTTTAAGATTGAGTATATGGAGTGATATAATACATTGTTTGAATGTGAAATCCTAAAAAGGTTAGAATTAGATGCATGCACATGTTGGAATTTGACTTTTGAAATGTCGGACTCGGCCGTAAAATTAGAGCTTGTATTTTCTGAATATGCGACTCGTGATAAAACGTATGTTTAGTTGCCTACTAAAGATAATTGGAGCAAAGAAAAAATAAGTTCACAAATTTATTTAAAATTTTAATGGCTGCACAAAGATTTTATATATATATATATATATATATATATATATATATATATATATATATATATATATATATAAGTATCCCACTACAAATCTGTTTTTCCTATCTCTTTGGAAAATTAAGAAAACCCTAAAAAAATGCCAATGAGGGTTCAAATTTTCTACAGCTAATGAGACTTGGTATACAGATGAAGTTCGATAAGTATTAAGACGAATGTTATTTGTTAATGGCCTTAGCGATTGTTCTTGATCCTTGGTGCAAGATGGGCTTGGTTAAGTTCATTTTTATGAAGATTTATTCTATTGAAAGATGGTAACTGAAACATCAAAGGTCCATGATGTAATCGAATAATTGTACACTTCGTATTTTTCTACTTTACTCACAGCCATAACAGGTGAAAAAGAAGTTAGAGCTCCTTGTGTTTTTACAAGTAATGATAATGTGCTCGATAAATGCATGTCTTTCTTAGCACAAGAAGAAAAAGACAATTAGACAAAGAAATCAGAGCTAGACTTGTATATCAAAGAGCCAATCATAAGACGCCCAGACTCAAACTTTGATGTTTTGGAATGATGAAAGATGAGAGTTAGTGAAGAAAAATACCTTACACTATTGGTGATGACACGGGATATATTTCAATTCTAATTTCAACATTGACATCAGAATCTACTTCTAACATTAGGAATAGGGTCGTGAGCAAGCATCGAAGCTTACTTTCACAAAAAACAATTGAAGTATTAATTTATACACAATATTGGTTGCGTCTAGTCTGGGAAGGTAGTAATTTTGATATCGAGGATAAAATCGAGTCTCAAAACAAGAGTTTACTTGTAACGACATCAAAATGAAGCAGTTCATAAATTATTGTTATTTGTTAATCTATTGAAAGTAGTGTACT
Organism: Magnolia sinica; assembly: GCF_029962835.1. NCBI lineage: Eukaryota > Viridiplantae > Streptophyta > Magnoliopsida > Magnoliales > Magnoliaceae > Magnolia > Magnolia sinica. Next base: position 61,399,331 of record NC_080587.1, on the reverse strand, counting down.
ATATACTTACAATTTATACGTTTGAAGAAATGCAATGACTTTTATTTCATTTTCTATATATTATGTTAATTGTTAGAACATATTTCATTATTGCTTTGCTTATCATATTATAGCTTTTCGTTTACCTTGTCAAGTTGTCAGTTTCTAATTTCTATTTAATTTCTAAATGTACCAAAATAATAATTTTTTCAAAACATAAAGTATAAAATTTTGTCATCTAACCGATCAAACAACATTTGGGAATACGGTTCCCTAGTCCACTACCTAAAGTCTGAAAAAAATGAAAATTATGTGTGGTTTATTTTAGTGCACTGATTTGTGCATCTTGTTTATCAATCACGTGAGTCTGTGTGTCAGGTAGTTGGTTGAGTTATTGGAAGCTGAAGACCAAAGACACAAGAGGACATGAACATCAAAGATCAATGAACAGGTAAATTTGGTGCCTTGGTGACCCTAACCATTAACCCAAAACAACCCATTGAACCTCTAGATGATCCTTAACCTTATAGGTAAATCTTGTTGATCATCCATTAGCCTTACCAACTTAATTAAAACATGATAAGGAAAGGTTAAAAGATGTACAAAGCTATTGTGAAATCGTATACCCAAAATAATAGACTTTCAAGTAGTGCTTGATCTCATCTAGCATCCCTTAAGGGTCTTTGATTACATCGAAGATTCTCTCAATGGAATCAAGTAGGTAATTCAGATATGTCTAGCAAGATTTGATTTTTATTTGAGTCTCTCGATTGTATCGAGGACCCATCGAATGGTTCCTTCGATGCCATTGAAGTCCACTCGATGACATTGGATAGCATTGTAAAAACTATCAAGGAATAATTCAGTTGGAAATTCGATTTTCTCGATGTTATTAAAGGCACGCTTGATGCCATTGACAATTCCGTTATCTGCCAATTTTTTTACCATTGGAGCTCAAACTCCTTATAAAGGGCATTCAATTCTTGGATATTTGAATATGTTTTTGGTACAATAAAATCTTAGATGATTCCATGATCATATCCCTCATCTTAAGCTTCTTAGTCCATAAGATTTAAGTTATCTTCCTTGTTGTTTATAACTTGAAAGAGGATTCCATCCTCATTGATGAAGATAAACTTGCTCCCCACCTTGTTTTAAATATTAGACTTGAACTAATAGTTAAATCCTTATCTAAACTCTTTAGAGCATCTATTTAGGTGAATCTTTTAGGTATTACAACTTTCCATTAGTTGTATAAGATTCTACCCAACCTCCCATTACTTTAGTCACCTCTAAGGAGCATCACATGCAAGGTCGTTAATCTTGGAGCTTAAACATTGGCAACACATCAGCATCATATCGGGGGGGGGGGGGGGCGCAATTGAGGAGTGGATTTAAGAACAGGTGAGCTTTGAAGAAGTGACTAAAAAATGACGCATTAATATGACTCAATTCGACAAATAAGTATCATTGAATGAGTCCATATTCTCTTTTCTTGTGTAGAATTGAGGGTAAGAGTTTATGACCCAATTTGATAGGTTCTTCTATAGGACTTAAGCTCTTGTGTAGGATCGAATTCACTATACACGGGTGTGTATGTGATAGTCTTTGTGGGAGCCTTCGGTGGGAGTAAATGTACGTCATTGGACTAGGACCGAGGTTTTTGGTTAGCCGGTAGAAAACCAACTAAAGTTTCTTATGGGAGACTTCGACAGGAGTGTACACCAGTAGGTTCTTGTGTAAGACAGAGGTTTTTGGTGAGCCTATAGAAAAGCACATAAACTCTCTTGTGAAAACTCATCCTTATGTAGGATTGTAAAGCTTAGAGGTTAACCTGATTTAAAAGCTCTGATAGTGAAATCTGGTAAACTCATGGGTTGAGTGTGTCCTCTGGGAGTAGAGTAGAGAAACCAAACCACTATACATGCTTGTGTTTGGGATTGTCTTTGAGCATTTATTTAATTATGCTTATGTGATTGAATGTTTAATTATTGTATGCATGATTAGATGAATGTTATGAGTTGATAGGTAGCACATCCCACACACACATGTATAATATCATGTTTATAGACTACTTGTTTAATTACCACATCCTTTGTAATTATATGATTGGACCCTCTAATAGCTTAATGGCCTTAGAGTTAATTACTTAGTATAATTTGTATATTAGTTTAAATATGCAATTGTATTTAATTGGCTAAAATCTTATTTGGTCCTAATCACTATTGAGTGTGAAATATTGCATATTTTCTCCTATTTATAGCTTGATTTTATAAACATGATAATGCTTAATCACTTTAATTATACATGTTTTCATATGCGATGTGATTACAAAAGCTTATGGTGAAATTAATGCCAAAAGGAAGATTTATGCTTAAAAGATTATTAAATAAAAATTTTGAGATTTGGAAGTCATTAATGAAGAATTCACATGTCAAAGATTCAACAAAACTAAGTGAGGAATGAAGAGAATCAAAGATTTGAAGTGAAGAAAATGAATCCTGAAATTGTCCTAAAAACAAACATATTCTTGAAATTGTCCTAAAAAGCATATTCTGAAACTCTGAGTTTGTTTTAGAAAACTACGCAGAGTGCGTAAATTTGAGGCAGTTTAAACTCCGAGTCTATTTTGAAAAACTGCACAGAGTGCATAAATTTAAGGTGGTTTCTAGATTTTATTCAACTCGGAGCGAAAGTTGGAGTTTCACAACTATAAATACGACTCCCTAGGATGCTCCAAAATATCTTCTAGGGTTTGGAAAGGTCTCAAGAAGCATAACACAAGGTGGAGTAGCAGCCAAAAAGTTTTTCTTCTTCCTTAGTTTATTTTTCATATTTTGTTTAAGAGATTTGGTTTCAATCATGTCTATGGTTGGCTAAACCTCTTAGCTAGGGCTAAGAGGTAAAGTTTGTAGTATCTTTTGATGATTATCTTGCTTTGATTCTTATTTCTATTGAACCTCATTAATTTTCTGGTTTGATATTAAACGAATATTTTCAATTTTCTATGATTTATTGTGACTCAAATTACAATAGATGTTGTGATAGCTTTGGATATTTTCTTTTCCTATTTTGAGATTGTGAGATTGGTAAATCCTGTTGTTCACTATCGTTACCTAGGCATGTTAGGGTGATGGAATCCCTTCCAATCTTCACAATTTTCCTCCACCGAGAACTAGGTCAATTAAAAGTTCAATTTTTATTTAAATTATTGTTCCAATTAGATAAGATAGTACTCCAATTCCAATTGTGTTCCTTGAATCAAGCAAAGTAGCATCTTGATAACTACAAGTGGATCCTTGGCACCCTAGATCCCACCTTTAATTGATAGTTTAAATATTATTCACAATTGCTCTCTTTTATTCTAGAATTCAGATTTAGATCTTCTTCGATTTCCAGTTCTAGTTCTTTTAAGAATACGTACAAGTTTAGTCCTTGTGGACTTGACCTCGTTCTCACGAGTTATTACTATATCACGACCTTACACTTGGGGTTGTGAACAAGCTTTTGGCGTCGTTGCCGGGGACCACAGCTACATTTTTTTCTGCTATGTTTTTAAGTTAGGATTTTTTTTCTGAAATTATTTTTAGAAACTAACATTATTTTTTGTTTCGTAGGATCCTAACATAGCAACTATTATTCGGTAATTTTGTTCCAACCCTCTCTCTTATCTTTTCTGGATCTCTTATTTGTTTTAGTTTTTCTACTCTTTTTTTTTTAAAGCTTAGTTATTTAGTTACTTAAGGGTTAATAGTTTTTCATGCCCAAGTGGGTCTGTGATAACACTCTACGTCTTTTGAATTAATGAGAATTAATCAAAGCGTTGCCTATCCATCATAGGATTAGACTCCAATTGAGACCCTCTGAGTCAATAGAAGTGATGACTGTAAATCAACCTCAACCTCCAGTTGAGAAAGTTTAAAATAAAAATAAGGTGCAAAATGCACCCCCGCCTTGTACTCTAATTGCTTGCCTCCAAGTGCAGAGGTTCGTAAGTAATATCCCGTGAATATGGGGTTGATCCCACAAGGAGATGGATTGGGAGAAGGAGAAAATCAAATGTAAAACAAACTAAGTAATAAAAAACTAAACTGATTATTTAATTTTGAGAGTTTTGAATGGATGTAATTCAACTGAATTAAAACAACACCCAAGCTTCAAAGTTCTACACGTAGGTTAATGTTCCAATATCATGATGGCTTGGATAACACAACTAGAATCCGAGCATTATGGTCGGCCTAATCGGAAAATAAAACAGTTTAAACATTTTAATAAATGATATAAAATATTAGAGAATCGTGAATTTGCACCATTAATTTATATTCTCAATCACCAGTGATTTTAAGAATTCATATCCATAAGATAATGAATATCAAAGAAATGTAGCAGGTTGAGAACCTCTCCTATCTAGGAAATCTAATTGATTCATGGTAAGCCTATCCATCAATGTGGATCTCATATGATGGAAACATATGAATCTCACATGAGGATAAAAAACTAAACTTAAACAATTGATAACATGCACATACCATTCTTCTCATCATTAAAATAATCAATCATCATAACTATGAAAACATTAAATCAATGTGCTTCCCTTCTAGCTTAGGCTAGAGTAAACTAGAAAAATATAACTAGAATAGAAAAAGAAAGCAATAAAAAAGAATAAATATCCAAAAGCTTATAAAGAAAAATAAATTAAAACTATGAAACTTTTTAAAAACCTTAAATAAAACTCTCTAAAAACCCTAAAGCTTGCTTTGGGATGCCTTGAACGATGCTTAGGAATGCCCTGGGAAGCCCTATTTATAAGTGGGGAACTTGCTCTTTCAAATTGGTTTGAAAAATCTGAAAACTGCCTCAAATTATCTCACTCCACTTAGGCTTCACGTAAACCCTTTGATGACATCTAAGCTCCTTCAATTCATCGAAGACTGCATCCAATTTGTCTAGCAAACAAATTTGATTTTTTTGTAATTCTTCGATGTCATCTAAGCTCTTTCGATTTATCAAAGACTGGCTTCAATTAATCGAAACTGTTTTGATGAATCTAAGCCAAGATCCTGCAAATTTCTGCACTTCCTTCCTTTTCCACTTGGTTTTCTTGACTCTTGGGGTCTTAAAATCTTCAATCTTAGTCTCCAAATGTTCATTCTTTTACTTGGTGATTCTTGAGCATCAAATTCATACTTTACATTCTTTTTTAATCCAAGCTCTTAAACTTACCTTGCGATACAAACATGTATAAAATATACCATTGAGCAGTATCATGTTCATAAAACCAAGATATAAATGGGGAAAAATATGCAATATTTTCCACTCAACACACCCCCCAACCAGCATTTTGCTAGTCCCAAGCAAAATAAATGAAGAAAAATAAATATAAGAATAAAAACTTATAATTTTAGAAAAATTAAAACAAAAATAAAAATTCTAACCACACCACTTTCGCAGGTAATCTCGATTGCATTTAGCATATGTAACAAGCCTTTCAACCCATAAGTTTCCCCTAGTGGATGAGTTATAGTCTCGTGAGGGTTTTTAGAAATGTCACCTACAAACATTAAAAATAAGGAAAATAGTTCGACACTCAGAATTTATACAATTATGCCTCTATTCATCATACGAATTCCAAAACAAATCAATACTTATCCTAAGTCTAAAATTAGTTAAAACCTCAATTTCCTAATTCATTACATTCTTGAGTGTAGAGATCTAATTAAATTTTAGAATAGTTATGATCCAAGATACTTAGGTGCTCAATGACACTAGTCTAACTTTTAGAAATATGCATGTTCCATATTCTAACTCCTTTCAATCATTCCAAGAATATGAAATCTTTAGTTATCTCATTTCCAACATGCTCTTTCTTCTTTTATCATCATATCCTCATTATTATAGTCCACCCTTAGATGAAGATTCCCACCGGGTTTGCTTCATAACCTAAGGTATCATAATCGTAACGGTAACAACAATGGATACTTAGGTATCCGTACTCCAGATTACTGACATGATTGTTATAGTCATTACATTTATGCTCTTTATTAAATTTTCTTTTTCCAACACTCTTATTTCTCCTCTCTCTTTTTTTTTTCCTTCTAAGCATATGTCAATGGTACTAGTTCATTCAACCTTGTTTGAATCAAATTTAGTTACTCTAGTTCACATATCATATTCCTCACTGAGTCGGCTAGGGTGTATTGTGAATTCAATATATTAAATTACAACTCACTCTAAACTAATTATTAGAAAATCGAACTCAAGTCTATAATTGTCAGTTATCAAAATTCTAACTACTATTAACGTAGAATAAGTATTAACTTATCCTTTGAAATTCGCATAATATCATGTTCATATTCTTGTATATAAACATTTTATTCTGAAAATGGTGAAAATTTTTCCATAAATTTCCCATAAACTTAAAAAAGAAACTCAAAACCTTAAGAAAACTCACATGGATGACTATTCACACCCCCAATCTAAAATGTACATTATCCCCAATGTAATGATACATGTAATGCAGAGAACAATAAAAATAAAAGAAAGGATAGATAATACCTGCCATGAAAAAACACACATGCTAAGTGTCACAAAAAAATGAATATTATACAAATCCTGCACAAATGCTCCATCCAACTAGGAGCATTAATATGAATATTCTAGCTCATGAAGAGGAACGAACTCCTCTCTCGAATGAAAGTTTTCCACATAAGGCTTTAATCTTTGACCATTTACCTTATATACATTGTCATTATGTGAATTCTTAATTTCAACAGCCCCATGAGTATAAACATTCTTCACAATGAAGGGGACTGTCCATCTTGATCTTAACTTTTCTAAAAAGAACTGGAGATGAGAATTGTACAATAGGATCTTTTGCTGAGGTTCAAAATTTTTCCTTAGGACGTTTTTGTCATGAAAAGCTTTGATCCTCTCTTTGTAGATTTTAGAATTTTCATAAGAGTCTCTTCTTAGCTCCTCTAATTCATTCAACTCTAATTTTCCTTGTCCACTTCTTGGTCCATATCAAAGTTTAACTTCTTTATTGCCAAGTATTGTCACGCCCCAAACTCGGAAACCGGGCTCACAAAATTCCCGATCGCCGAATCTGGCGCTGACAGCCTCCGTAGAACCCCATTCTCGGCTCCCAGCGCCCATTCGCCAGGTTCCGATCCTGGGATGCTACAAGGAGGATTTTCAACATCAGTTTGATTCGTAATCAGCATAACCAAGGGCATAACCCACAAACAACAACCAAAAACTCCATCACATTTCCACTATAATAAAAAACTTTACAAGTACAATAAGCATAAGGGAAATACAATGATGATAGACCAAAAGCTCCAAAAGATCAGCCACGCGCCCAAGCCTCAGCGCTGCTGCGATCCAACGTCACCTGCACGCAACGGTCGTGCATAAGCTTACAGAAAGCTTAGAGGGTGGTGAAAGTGTATGCTCAAGGTGGTAATGCAGCCAAGCAGTATCAGAGTAATGCAGAACATGCTGATGAATGCCAAGAATACCATTAGCCGTACCAAGGCCATGCGGTGCAGAGAATGATGTCGGCCATACCAAGGCCATGCCATGCGAAATGTAACTCAAGCATGCAAATCCTCATCTAAGTCCACATATCAATACAGCTCAAAAATCTGGAATATCACCGGGGTCTAGTACACTCCAAGCCAGATTGCCGCCCCATCGCGCGCAATAAGGTGAGTGGAAAAGACCTCACTATCCGCCTGCCAATATCGGGCTCGGCTCGTCAATAGCGGACCCATTCCTCGAGTTGGTCAGACTCAGCCTAGCATTCCCCCCTACTCTCGGGCGGGTAAGGCCGCACCCCCTTCCAACCGACCACAATACAGTGGAAAGTGCAACCGTCTGGTAATCGGCACCCAGCGCTCATGCACCCACTCGGTCTAGATGTTGGAGCAACCTCCTGGTACCATAAGGGTTTAGGGACTTTCACCCAGGGATATCTATCGCACCCCATGTAGAACGGTATTTTCGGTATCCAATCCTGCCAACCACGATGCGTTTGTGGAGGCTATGGCCCTGATGTCGCTAGGGCGTACAGTAACAATATCACACAATGCAAATGCATGAATCACACTATCCAGTCATACAGCAATCCTGCGCGTATCGTGCGCTCATGTAGGGCAACACCCCCTGTATGGGAGCCCCTAAACAATCTGCCCAAAGGCATATGCTATGATCAGTCATTTCTCATATCAAGCATACGTATGATGCATATGATCATGAATCATGGAATTAAACATGTTATATGGGATAGATGATATTCATAATGAAGATGGGCCTAGACGGCCTACACATTACACGTATGGGCCCAAGGGAAAGTCATAATGCGGACATTTAACCAACACTATACTTGCAATGGGGACGTCAAACCGCCATTGCTCCTAAGGTACTGCCCGTCGTAAACATCATTACATAAATCATGTTGGGATCACACATTGCAATGGACCTTAGGTACATCCCATTGGGCCTTAAATACGTCAAATGGGCCAAATCACATGGGCCTTATATTCATTAAGTGGGCCACATCAATGGGCTGTACCAATGGGCCTTATGTACATTGCAATGGGCCATAACCCGTGGGCCTTAGAGTGCATCAAATGGGCCTGATCTTATGGGCCTTATGAGTATCAAATGGGCCACCCTAATGGGACCCCAAATGTACAATAAAAGGGCCTCAACCCATTGGCCCCAAAACACCTTTAATGGGCCTTAACCCATGGGCCCCTAACACATCAAATGGGCCTCGACCCATGAGCCCATAACACACCAAATGGGCCTTGACCATGGGCCTTACATGTAAATCAAAGTGGGCCTCAATCACAGGCTAAAATAATCGAGATGGGCCTCCCATCAATATGATATAATATATATAAAATATATATATATAATACATATTATATTATATAAATATAATATTATATATATATATATATAAATATACACACACGCACACAGCACACACGCCATCACAGTGGGCTCCACCGTCCAGGCGGACGGTGGACAAGAAACACATACATCTGTGTGGGCTCCATGTGGGGCCCACCGTAATGTTTCTATGCCATCCAACCCACTGATAAGGTCCCATGGGCCTAGATGAAGGGTGAAAACAAATTTCACCCTGATCCAAAACTTCTGTGGACCCCAAAAAGATTTCAAAGGTAAAGGTCCAATCCCACTGTTTCTTACGGTGTGGGCCACCTGAGTCTTGGATCTGGCTGATTTTTGGGGTGGGCCCACGTCAGGTACTGGCCCACCCTATGAACGGATTAGATGGTGTATAAACGTCAAGGTGGGGCCCACAGCCACAGCCGTGGGTGGCTGTTGGTACGTCCGTCCGCCCGGACGCTGGCGTGCGCAGGCAGCGCTGTGCGTCTGACACAGCAGCAGCAGCCGCTGCTGCTGCTGCTTTGATATATATTTTTTTTTAAAAAAAATAAGATTTCCTGCGGTTTTTCACAGGTGGGGCCCACGTCCGATAATCCACTCCGTCCAATGGTCCTCCACGGCTCAAGACAAGCAAAACAAGCCCAATATTGGGCCTGTTTCAGTGTATAGAAGCAATAGGGGATGTTTTAATGGTAAGCCCACTATTTACCATGTTATGGCCCGCCTGAAAGTTTGATTGGTCCCATCTTTTGGCTCAACGCCTAAAATAGTCTTGGGGAAGGAATGGACGGCATGGATTGAATACATGCATCAAGGTGGGGCCTACATGAGTGGGCCACCCCAAAGCTTGGGACAAAAGCTGATATTTGTGTTTTCCCATTTAAACGTCCAGCTTCCAGGGACGCTGGACGGTCTGGCCATTTGAGGTGGGCCTGTTCAGGTGGGCCACTACTGATGGATGGTGTGGGTAGTACACATATAAGGTGGGCCCCACTTATAAATAGCTTAAACAAAATACATACTTCATGGTGGGGTCCATTCAAGTGGGCCACACAATCATAGCAAGATAAAGAAAATAAGGAAAAGAAAAGATAGAAGAGAGAGATAGAGAATGAGATCCGCGTGATGGAGGGACCCCGGCACTATGGGCCCTCCCTTGCACTAAATCATACATCAAGTGGGTCCCATTACATGTGGGGTCCATGGAATTGAAATCCAACGGTGAAGATCCTTTCTCCACTAAAATGGATGGTCTAGATGACCCTAAGCATACAAAGAAATAAACATCATGATGGGGTCCATGGAGAATGGCCCCATCATGGAACGATCATGATGATCCAAGTGGGCCATTGGCCACACCTTAGGGTCCAAAGTGAGATCCAAACCATTGATCGGTTGGCCTCACTTGGCCCATCTTAAAAACATCAAATCTACCCTATCAAAACACCCACCGCTTGATCTTCTTGCTCCCTTGGCTTCCTTAGCTCCTTGTGCTTCTCTTTGATGGAGGAAGATGAAAAATGGATGGTTGAGATGAGAGATCTAGGGATGGAAAGGTGGGCCACACATGAGCATTTTTCTCACCATGGGAGGGCTTGGAGAAGTTCATATGTATGGTGCTCTCTTGCTTGGATTGGATTTAAAAAAATGAATAAGAGAGAGAGTTGTAAAGGGAGAGAGAGAGGGAGTGATGGGTGATGGAGTGATGGATGGGAGAGAGAGGGATGGGTGTGTAAGAACTTTATAACTTTTTTGGCAAAAGTTGTAAGAGAGGTATGGGTTTGTGTAAGAACTTTTGACTTTGGGGCTTGCTTGGGAAATGGTGAAAAGTGATGTGTACTTGACATGATGAGATTGATTGATTGATGTGACACCTTGCAGAGATTCTCTCGGGATTCGCACGCGCAGCGTTTCCTCGCACCGAACGCTGGCCCACAACTCCCGACCAGAGCATCGCATCAGCGCGCGAGTCACGGCATTGGAACCGTGGCGATGACGCGGTCGCTAAGGTATAAGCCCTGGGTTGAGTCGACTCAGGTTGACGGCACGAGAACCCAGGTCGCGCGCAAATACCGATTAAGGGTCGAAGGTTGCCGGAATTCGACTAGAAAGACCGTGGAAGCCTATGGATCGGTACGGTCTAGGATACGGGGCTTACAAGTATGCTCTATGTTCCAATTCCACAGGTAAGTGATAAGCCTTTTCATACACCAATTGTAGGGGGACATTCCAATCGGGGTCTTATAAGCAGTCCTATAAGCCCATAAAGCATCAGATAGTCTGAGGGACCAATCATTCTTATCTGGCCTTATAGTTTTCTCCAAAATATGTTGGATTTCCCGATTAGAAATCTTAGTTTGTCCACTCATTTGTGGGTGGTATGGTGTGATCACTTTATGCTTGATGTCATATTTCTTCATCAAAGCCTCAAATGTCATATTTCTTCAATCTACTTGGAAACATAATCCACACCAACCAATATATAAAGAAATCCAAAAGAAGATGGAAATGGGCCCTTAAAATCAATACCCCAACAATTGAAAATCTCCAATGGTAAAATAGGGGATAAAGGCATCATGTTGCACCGAGATACTCTTCCCAATCTTTGACATCTATCACAAGCAACACAGAAAACGTGGGTGTCTTTAAATATGGTGGGCCAATAAAAACCACACTGTAGGATTTTTGCAGTGATTTTCTTAGCAAAAAAATGGCCACCACATGCTTCCATGCGGCAAAAGGAAATAACACTCTGAACTTCATCTTCTGGGACATAATGTCTAAAAATCTTATCAGTCTCATATTTATATAAATACGGGTCATTCCAGAAAAAGTTCTTAACCTTGGTTTCAAAACGCTTCCTATCTTGTGACTTCCAATGATATGAAAATTTTTTTGTCACAAGATAGTTCACTATATCCGCATACCAAGGCAATTTGGAGATCGCAAATAGTTGTTCATCAAGGAAAGTGTCTTGGAGATGCATCTCCTAAGTGGAATCATCTAACACCAATATGAAAAGGTGATCGGCCACCACGTTTTCTACTTTTTTCTTATCTTTTATCTCTAAGTCAAATTCTTGGAGTAAGAGGATCCATCTCAAAAGTCTAGGCTTTGTATCCTTCTTTGATAGAAAATATTTCAAAGCTGAGTGGTCCATGAAAATGACCACTTTGGATCCCAATAAGTAGGACCTAAACTTATCTAAAGCAAAAACTACTACAAGTAAATCTTTTTCAGTTATTGAGTAGTTCACATGGGTCGAGTTTAGAGTTCTACTCGCATAGTAAATAACGTAGGGTCGTTTATCTTTCTTTTGACCCAAAACAACCCCTATGGCATAATCACTTACATCGCATATTAGTTCAAAAGGAAGTGTCCAATCTGTTGGATGCATGATAGGTGGAGTGATAAGGGATGATTTAATTTTATTAAAGGCACTTGTACACTCATCTCTCCACTTAAATGGGACATCCTTTTGGAGAAGATTAGTCAAGAGTCTACTAATAACACTAAAGTCCTTGATGAATCTTCTATAGAAACCAGTATGCCCTATACATGATCTAATATCTCTAAAAGTTCGGGGGATAGGTAGATTAACTATAATATCCAGTTTTGAGCGATCTACCTTGTAAGACCCGTATCCTAGCCCGTACTATTCCATAAGCTTCTGCATTCCTCCCGGTCGAATTCCGGTAACCCGCAATCTATAATCGACGTTTGCGCGTGACCCTAAGTCATATCCCGTAGATCTGAGTTAGTTTAATCCGAGACTTGTACCATTGTGACTACACCGTCGTCGCAGTTCCAACGCCATGTCTCGCGCACCAAGGAGATAACCAGGAAGGAGATGTGGGGCTACGTTTATTTCAAAAAAACGCCGCGCATTTGTTATCCCAAGAGAATCTCTACAATATATCCCATCAATCATCTCATCAATTACCACATCATGTCAAGTACAACACCATCCCCAAAGTCAACTCTCTCCCTCTCTCTCTCTTACACACCCATACATGTCAAGTACAACTATTACCTCACATTCATCACCTCTCTTACAACCACCCCCTCTCTCTCTCTCTTCATAAATTCCAAGCAAGCAAAGGAGTGCATGTCCAAGCACTTCCAAGAGAGAAAAGAGTGAGTTGTGTGGCCCACTTCCCATCCCAAGATCTATCATCCTAGCCCTTAATTTCTCATCATCTTCCATCAAAGTGAGACACAAGAAGATTGACGTTCTATCGAATTAAGAAGATCAAACAGTGAGTGTTCTATAGGCCTAGATTTAATGCTTTAATGATGGGCCAAGTGGGGCCTACCAATTGATGGTATGAATCTCACTTTGGACCCTAGATGTGGGTAATGGCCCACTATGATTCTCATGATCATTGCATGATGGGGCCATTCTCCATGGACCCCATTATGATGTTTATTTTCGTTGCATAAATAGGGTCATCTAGACCTTGCATTTCGGTGTGGAAAAGATCTCCACCATTGATTTTGATCGGTGGGCCCATATGAAATGGGACCCACTTGATGTACGTTGTAAATCATTGAAGGGAGGGCCTATAGTGCCGGGGTCCCTCCATCATCATGTGTCTCCTTCTTTCTCTCTCTCCCTCTCTCTTTCATTTTTGTTGTTGTTGTGTGTGATGATGTGACCATGTGCCCCACCCAGATAGACCCCACCATGAAGCATGTATTTTATCCAAGCCATATGTAGGTGGGGCCCACTTTACATATGTGCTGAATGCAAACCGTCCAGTGTCCAAGGACGCTAGACATAACTAGACAGTGAAGTGTGGACTGACAGTGTGGTTACTGTCAACAAAATAAAAATATCAATTTGATTCTAAGCTTTGGGGTGGGCTGCTTAAGCAGGCCCCACCTTGATGTGTACATTTAATCCATGTCGTCCATCCTATTTCTCAACTCATTTTAGGCATTGAGCCGAAAAATGAAGCCAATCCGACTATTTGGCAGCCCATAGCATAGAAAACAATATTTTTTACCATTTAAATCCACCCTAATGTTTCTATACGCTAAAATACCTCGAATATTGGGCTTGATTGGTCTGTCTTGAGCCATAGAATTCAGTGGTGGAGTGGATCCTCCCGATGCGGGCCCCACATGGGAAAAACCATAGGAAAACTATTTTAAAATTTTTTTTTAAAAACAAATAGGCAGCAGTAGGCGCTGCTGCTGGTGACCGTCAGAGGACGCATTAGTGTCTTGCGCTGCCATGAATGGGGCAAGGATGTGAGTCCCAGCTGCATGCCCCACTGTGATGTGTGTAGAACATCAATGCCGTGCATTTGGTGGGCCTCCTTCTAGCCATGGGCCACCCCAAAAATCAGCCTTATGTGGAACTCAGGTGGCCCACACGGCAGGAGACAATGGAATTGAGCATCTGCCATTAAAACCCTTTTGGGTTGTCACAGAAGTTTTGAATCGATATGAAATTTATTTTCCTCTACATCCGGGTCCGTGTGACCTTATTAACAGATTAGATGGCAGATAAACGTTATGGTGGACCCCATGTGGGACCCACTATGGTGGATGTGTTTTACCTACACCGTCCACACCATTGGACGGTGGGACCCACTATGACGTTTATGTTTTATCTATGCCGTCCAGCCATTTTAGCTAGGCTGCTGGACGGCAGGGGACCCCACCATGAGGTATATGCTTTATCTATGATGTCTATCCCTATGGGACCCACCATGATGTATGGGTTACATCCAAACTGTTCATCTAGTGGCGAGCTAGCCTTAAGGCTTGAGGCAAATGAGGCAGATCTACCTATCAAGTGGACCACATAGTAAAAAGCAGTGGGGATTGAGTGTCTGCCATTGAAACCTTTTGTTGTCACAGAAGTTTTGGATCATTAAGAAAATTGTTTTTCCTCTTAATTCAGGTCAGTGTGACCTTACGATCCGATTGGATAGAAAATAAATGTTATGGTGGGCCTTGGGAATTTAATGGTGGAAATCATTATCACCACTGTTATTTAGAGTGCGGTCCAGTTGATCTTTTGATATGACTTATATATATATATTTCCAAAAATAGATTAGATGAGTTGGGTTTGGCCCATTTGATTCGACCCATTGCTTCAGCCCATTTGATTAGGCCCGATGTGATGTATGAGGCCCATTGTTGAGACCCACCTTGATTTATATGAGGCCCATGTGATGCAACCCATTTGATGTATCTAAGGCCCATGGGTTGAGGCCCAATGAGATGTACACAAGGTCCATTGAAATGTGTGATTCCACCATGGTTTATGTAATAATGTTTATGGCAGGCTACGCCTTGGGAGCAATGATGGTTTGACGCCTACATTGTAAGTACAATTTTGGTTAAATGTTCGCATTGTAACTCTCCCTATGGCCCATTGATAGGCCCATACTTGTTGTGTGTAGGCCATCTAGGCCTATCTTCGTTGTGAGGATAGTTCATCACCTTATAGCATGCTTAGTGTAATCCATAACTCATGCCCATATGCATCATATGTATGCTTGATATGAGTAGTACTGATCATTACATATGCAATTGGGCAAATTATTTATAGGACTCATTGATAGGAGTTACTAACATGAGCGCATACCCTACATGACTGTACGGTGTGACTCATGCATCTCGCATATGTGTGACATGATCATTGTACGCCCTAGCAATATCGGGTTGTGGCCTCCATAGGCACATTATGGATGACTAGATAGGACACCGAAAATACTTGTTTTTAGCACTGTAGGCACTTAATATATCCTTGGGTGAAAGTCCTAAAACCTTCGAGGCCAGGAGATGCCCCAACGTCTAGAACGAGTGGAACATGAGCGCTCGAGTGCCGAATACCAGTAGGTCGCGTCTCTCACAGTATCATGGTCAATTGGCAGGGGGTGTGGCCTTATCCGCCCGAGTGAGGGGGCTGTAAGCTAGGTTGAGTTTAACCAGCTCACAAATGGGTCTGCTATTGATGAGCCAGGTAGGTATTGGCAGACTATTGATCAGGCGGATAGTGTGGTCTATTCCGCTCGCTGGGCTGTGCGGCTAGGGAGGCGGCAGTCAGTGTGGAGTGTAATAGACCCTGGTGATTCTCCAGAGAAGAACAGTACTGATATGTGGACTTGATATGATGATTGGCATAATATTACGACACCTCGTCATCGTTGCACATGTGGGCGGGCGCACGTGGGCCGACGCTGATGTAGATGGGTGTGATGTGGGTAGGGCTGAGGCCTGGGCGAGCTACCAGTGATTGGCAGGCTACTGTGTGGCAGGTTACTGAGTAGGAGTTGCATACTTATTCATTCATTCATTCACTATCCATTCGGGCTGGCGGTGTGCAACTATTTGTTACATGTACCTTCGTATGGCCAGGATTCTGTTGGGTGCGTGACTAACCTGAGATCAAGAGTTTACCACATTGTGTTTGAATATCAAAATTTAGGTATGGGATTGGTTTGGATAGAATTCCCTTATGATGGACCCCATAGCCTGCGATATTACGTACTATCATCCCGACTTCACTCCAGCTTGGTCATTTCATTCGCATTGTATATTGCATGATATCTATGACATATGGCATTTTGGATTGCTATGTTTCTGCACTTATATAGCTTAGACGGACTTGTCAGAATTTGCATATTGCATTGCATCCGCAGTATATGATATTTAGCTCATTATGATCTGCATTGCGTACCCTGATATTATATGACTCATGGACTTACCAGTATACTTCCGCTTACTCTAATATTGTATGATTCGTGATCTTGTCAGTATTTCCGCTTATTCCGATGATGTATGATTTATGAGCTTTATTGTATACTTGACACTTATCATATGCACACACTTTCACCACCCTCTAAGCTTTCTATAAGCTTATGCACGATAGATGCGTGCAGGTGACGTCAGGTTGCAGCAGCATTGAGCATGGAGTGTGCAGCGGTCTTCTAGAGCTTTGATTTCGATATATGTATTTCCCTTTCAGCACTATATTCAAATGATTATATTAGTGGATATGTGATGATGATGTTGCCTTTGTGATTTGGGTAAACTTGTGGTTATACTTATTACAAGATAAAAGTACGATGAAAAATCCTCCTTATAGGATCTCAGGATCGAAATCTGGCCTATGGACGCTGGGAGTCGAGAATGGAGTACTACGGAGGCTGTTGGCATTGGATTCGACGATCGGGATTCCTGTGAGTCCGATCTCCGGGTTTGGAGCGTTGCATACCTCGATTCCATTTTTGGAGATATCATGGCCTAAAACAATTTCCTTTTGAACCATGAATTGACACTTCTCCTAATTTAAGACAATATGCTTCTCTTCACACCTAGATAAGACAAGAGATAAATTGTTGAGGCATTCCTCAAAAATACTTCCAAATACAGAGAAATCATCCATAAAAACCTCAAGAAACTTCCTAACCATATTTAAAAAAATACTTAACATGCATCATTGGAAAGTTGCTGGGGCGTTACATAATCCGAATGGCATCCGTTTGAAACCAAACATGCCAAATGGACAAGTGAACGTGGTTTTCTCGTACTCTTTTAGGGCTATCTCAACTTGGTTATATCCAGAATATCCATCAAGAAAACTATAGGAGTGACCTGCTACCCTCTCTAAAACATAATCAATGAATGGTAAAAGGAAATGGTCCTTCTTTGTGACCTAGTTTAATTTTCTATAGTCAATGCAAACACGCCAACCTACGGTGACACATGTTGGTATGAGTTCATTATTAGAATTTTGCACGATAGTTATTCTGGATTTCTTTGGAACTACATGAGTTGGACTCACCCAAACACTATCAGATATTGGGTAGATGATTCTCACATCCAATAATTTGATTACCTCATTTTTTACAACTTTCATCATGTTTGAATTGAGACGCCTATGAGGTTGTCTAATTGGTTTGATGTCCTCATTGAAGTGGATCCGATGGGTGCATATGGAAGGGCTTGTACCCTTAATATAAAAAATGGTCCAGCCCAAGGCTCTTTTGTGGTCCCTTAGAACATTCGACAATTTAATCTCCTGATCCTTGTCTAAAAATGAAGAGATCACCACAAGATAAGTTTTATTTTCACCCAAGTATACATACTTAAGCTCATTTGGTAGTGGTTATATATCAAGCTTTTGAACATTGGTTAATGATAGCAGAGGTCGCGAGTCCTCGATAGATAAGATTTGAGTGCGCAGTCTCCATTGGTACATACCAATGTCCTGGGTGGTAATGCTCTCATTATTATCACAAATTTCAGTAAGCACTTTTACTAAATTAGAATTTTTCAAGTCCCCAAAGGCTTGAATCAATTTCTTAGTTAAACTAGGTTCCAATTCCTCTTCTTCTATCAAGCAGTCCATGAAATTTAGCTCATGGATCACATTATTGTCAATGGGCTACTTATATAGATTGAAAATATTTAGCTCTAGAGTCAAGTTACCAAAAGGCAAGTTCATCATTCCATTCCTGCAATTTATGATTGCATTTGAAGTTGCTAGGAATGGGTGACTTAAAATGATGGGAACTTGTGTCACACCCCGAACTCAAAAATCGAGCTCACAAAATTTTCGATCACCGAATCCGGTGCCGACAGCCTCCGTAGTACCCCATTCTCGGCTCCCGGCGCCTATACATCAGGTTCCGATCCTGGGATGCTACAATGAGGATTTTTAATCATCAATTTAATTTATAATGAGCATAATCATAAGCATAACCCACGAACAATAACCACAAGAACACCATCACAAAATCCACTATGATAAAAAACTTTTAAGTACAATGCGTCTGAAGGAAAATATAAGATAATGCAAATAATAAAAACTCCAAAAGCTTGACTGCACGCTCCTACTGCTCCTATGCTACGGCTGCGTCCTAGCGTCACTTGCACGCATCGATCGTGCATAAGCTTATAGAAAGCTTAAAGGGTGGTGTAAGTGTGTGCGCAATATGAGCATGCTCATAAGTAAGGTCAGAGTAATATGGAATCATGCTAATGAGTACATGAATGCAATCAACCGTACCAAGGCTATGCGGTGCAAGATATGAATGCTATCGGCCATATCATGATCATGTAATGCGAGATGCAACTCAAGCATGCCAATCCTCATCCACAATATCAAAAATCAGTATAGTTTTCATTTTGGATAATCACCGGCTACGCTAGCTTGCCGTCCCCATCCAGACGCACAACTAGGAGAGTGGAAGAGACCTCACTATCCACCTGCCAATATCGGGCCTGACTCGTTGATAGCGGACCGATTCCTCAAACTGGTCAAACTTAACCTAGAAATTGCCCCCTCACTCAGGCGAGTATGGTCACACCCCTTTCCAACCGACCATGACACAGTGGGAGATGCGGCTTGCTTGAATACGGCCCTCGCGCACTCATGCATCCACTCGGTCTCGACGTTGGAGTCATCCTCTGGTATCATCGGGTTTAGGGATTTTCACCGAGGGACATCTATGGTGCCCCGATGCTAGAAACACTATTTTCGGTATCCATTCCAGCCATCCATGATGTGTCTGTAGAGGCTATGGCCCTGATGTCGCTAGGGCATACAATAATCATAATCACACAAATGCAAGTACATAAATCACTCTACTAGACATGCAATAAATCCTGCGCATACCGCGCGCTCAAGAAGGGTAACTCCACATATCAGGGAGCCCATAAACAATCTGCCCGAGGGCATATGCTATGATCAGTCACTCCTCATATCAAGCATACATATGATGCGTATGATCATGAATCATGGATCTATATTAAGCATGTTATATAGTGATGGGCCCTGTACATAACGAAGATGGGCCTAGACGGCCTACACTACCAGTATGGGCCTAACAATGGGCCCTAGGGAGAGTGACAATGCGGACATTTAACCAACATCATCCTACAATGTGGACGTCAAACCAACATTGCTCGCAGGGCATCATCACATAAACCATGGTGGAATCGCACATTGCAATGGGCCTTATGTACATCTCATTGGGCCTCAACCCATGGGCCTCTAATACGTCAAATGGGCCTCATACCATGGGTCTCATATGTATTAAAGTGGGCCTCAACAACAGGCCATAAATATATCAAGATGGGCCGATCACATGGGCCTCATATGTATCAAAGTGGGCCTCAACAACAGGCCACACTACACCAAGATGGGCCTAATCACATGGGCCTCGTATATATCAAAGTGGGCCTCAACAACGGGCCACAACTACACCAAGATGGGCCTAATCACATGGGCCTCATATGTATTTATATCAAAGGATCAACTGGACCACACTCCAAATAACAGTGGTGACCATGATTTCCACCATGAAAATTCTTAAGGCCAAGCATAACATTTATTTCCTATCCAATCTAGTCGTGAGGTCACACAGACTTGGATTAAGAGGAAAACAAATTTTCTAATGATCCAAACTCTTGTGACAAGGAGTTTTAATGGCAAAAGCTCAATCTTCACTGCCTTTTGTTGGGTGGTCCACTTGATTCTAGATCCGTCTCAAGCTTTAGCTCATGTCATAAAATGAACTTTCAAAATGGTTGGACAGCTTGGATGCAACACATGCATCATGGTAGGTCCCATAAAGGCTCACCATCATATATATGTGTGTGTATATATATATAATATAATATATATATAATATATACAATATAATATATATATACACATGCACACACACGAGGTGCAGCCCCCACACGTGGGGTGGGTCCCATATAGTTGGACGGCATGGATGAAACATATACCTCATGGTGGGGTCCCCCTGCCATCCAGCAGCCACCTAAAATGGTTGGACGGCATAGGTAAAACACATACATCTAGGTGGGCTCCACTGTCCACGGCAGTGGACGGTATGAATAAAACATGTACATCACTATGGGCTCCATGGGGCCCACCATAATGTTTATAAGCCATCCAATCCGTTCATAAGGTCACGCAGACCTGGATGAAGAGTAAAAACAAATTTCATATGGATTCAAAACCTCTGTGCTGACCCAAAAGGGTTCCAATGGTAGACGTTAAATCTCCACTATTTCCTATGATGTGGGCCACATGAGCGTCAGATCGGCCTGATCTTTGGAGGGATCACAACCCTAAGGGGCCCGATCAAAATGCATGGTATGGATGATCGAGACACATCAAGGTGGGGCCCACACATGGGACCGTGGCCCCTGTCTGCCTGCCCAAGGCGCAGCAGGCGCTGCCTGCGCCTCTGACAGCAGCAGCATCAGCTGCTGCATGTAATGTTTTTTTTTCTTTTTTTTTATTTTCCCGTGGTTTTTCACAGGTGGGGCCCGCATCAAGGAAATCCGTCCAAACCATTGAATTCCACGGTCTAAGACCGACCAAATGAGTCCAATATACGGCATATTTTTGACGAATAGAAGAATCAATGTAGGTTTTAACGGTAATACCACTATTTCCTATGGTATGGCCCGCCAGAAAATGGGGTCAGCTTCATTTTTCGACTCAACACCTAAAATGAGATGGAGAATGGAATGGACGGCATGGATTAAGTTCATACACCAAGGTGGGGCCTGCATGGACAGCCCACCCCAAAAAAGCCCCTTTTTTTGTTATCTTGTAAGTACACACCCCTATCAATACAAGCACTCCATGTTAGCCACGCCCGTTTAGCGTTGAGAGACACTGGACTGCATGGATATAAAACAAGCATCATGGTGGGCTCCACACACTGCCATGGTGGGGTCCACGTGGCAGCCCACTAAGGTTTGGATCAGCTAATGTTTGTATTTTCTTACATCCATGCTTGGAGAGCAAGGTGGGCTCCACCAGTGGGTTGTAGTGTGGTCCACTAATGGACAACATGGATACAATATATATATCATCGAGTGGGCCATCAACAATGAAAGAGTGAGAGAGAAAGAGAGAGAGAGACGGTGATAGAGGGAGAGATACGGTGAGATAGAGGGACCCCGCCACTATGGGCCCCTCTTGATTAAATCACATACATTAAAATGGGTCCCACCAACAGATGGGCCCTAAAATAAGGAATAACGGTGGATCACCCACCTCTAGGCCTTCTCCTTGCTCCCTTAGCTTCCTTAGCTCCTTGTCTTCAAGTTTGATGGTGGTAGATGATAAATGAACGGTTGAGATGTGAGATGAGAGGATAGGGAAAGTGGGCCACACTTGTTGTTTGGGAGGGAGGGAGCTTGGACATGGGATGTTGCTTGGGAGATTTTTTAAGAAATGAGGGAGAGAGAGAGAAGTGATGGGGTGATAAGGATGGGTGATGGGTGGAGTGATGTGTTGTAAGAAAGGGATGGGTGGAGAGAGAGAGAGAGAGAGTTAACTTTGGGAATGGGAGAGATGGGTTGCTTGTACTTGGGTATGGCTTGTACTTGACTTGTACTTGACATGTGTGATTGATTGATTGATGAGACATATTGTAGAGATTCTCTCAAAATTCATAACGTGTAGCATTTTCTTGGAATTGAACGCAGGCCGATATCTTCCAACCTGGGTATCGGTTTGGTGCACAAGTCGCAGCGTTAGAACCGCGGTGATGGCACGGTCGCTAAGGTACAAGTTTCGAATCGAGTCGATGTTGGTATGTGAGATCCAACTTAGGATCACGCACAAACGTCAGATATGGGTCGAGGATTACCGGAATTCGACCGGAAGGACCGCGAAAGCCTACGGAACGATACGGACTAGGACACGGGTCTTACAACTTGAGCGCTAGTGTTTACAAAAGGTTTAGTTTCTAGTACAATAAAATTCATGGGGAAGTAGAATTTCTCCACTTGAACTAGCATGTCCTCTAAAATTCTCCATAGTACCTTAATGGAGCCGTCAGCAAGTTAGAGTGTAATCGTGGCTGGTTTAAGCTCGCCTAACCCCACTTGTTTGTAAACCGAATAAGGTACTAAGTTGACACTTGCACCTAAATCTAGCAAAGCATGCTTAATTTGAAAATTTCCAATAATACAAGGAATAGTAGGACTTCCTGGGTCTTTGTATTTGGGTACTGCCCTTTGTTGAATGATAGCGCTCACTTTCTCAGTAAGGAAGGCCTTTTTGTGCATATTTAATTTCCTCTTTATAGTACATAAGTCCTTGGGTATTTGGCATATGATGAAATTCGTCTAATGACATCAAGCAGAGGAATATTGACAGTAACCTTTTGAAGAGTCAATAGAAGTGATGGGTGCAAATCAACCTCAACGTCAACCCTCGCCTCGTACTCTGATTGTTTGCCTCCAAGTGCAAAGACTCGTAAGTAATATCCCATGAATACGGGGCCGATCCCACAGGGAGATGAATTGCGAGAAGGAGAAAAATTAAATGCAAAACAAAGTAATAAAAAACTAAACTGATGATTTGATTTTAGGAGTTTTGAATGGATGTAATTCAACTGAATTAAAACAACACCTAAGCTTCAATGTTCCACACATAGGTTAATGTTCCAATATCATGATGACTTGAATAACACAACTAGGATCCGAGCACAATGGTCGGCCCAATCGAAAAATAAAATGGTTTAAACATTTTAATGAAGGATATAAAAGATAAGAGAATCATGGATTTGCACCATTAATTTATATTATCAAGCGCCGGTGATTTTAACAATTCATATCCATAAGATAATGAATATCCAAGAAACGTAGCAGGTTGAGAACCTCTCCTATCTAGGAAATCCAATTGATTCAAGGTAAGCCTATCCATCAATGTGGATCTCATATGATGGAAATATATGGATCTCACATGAGGATCAAAAACTAAATATAAACAACTGATAACATGCATACATCATTCTTCTCATCATTAAAACAATCAATCATCATAAATATGAAAACATTAAATCAATGTGCTTCCCTTCTAACTTGGGTTAGAGGGAACTAGAAAAACATAACTAGAATAGAAAAAGAAAGCAACAAGAAAGAATAAATATTTAAAAGCTTGTAAAGAAAAATAAATTAAAACTATGAAACTTTCAAAAAATCCTAGATAAAACTCTCTAAAAATCCTATATCTTGCTTTGGAATGCCTTAAATGATGCTTAAGAATGCCCTGGGAAGCCTTATTTATAAGTAGGGAACTCTCTCTTTCAAACTGATTTGAAAAATCTGAAAACTACCTCAAATTATCTCACTCCATGTAGGCTCCACGTAAACCCTTCGATGACATCTTAGCTCCTTCGATTCATCCAAACTGTTTTGATGAATCTACGACTGCATCCAATTTGTTCAACAACCAAACTTAATTTTCCTGTAATTCTTCGATGTCATCTAAGCTCCTTCGATTCATCGAAGACTAACTTTGATTCATCGAAATTGTTTCCATGAATCAAAGTTCAGATCCTGTGAATTTTCGCACTAATTTCTACACTTTCTTCCTTTTCCACTTGGTTTTCTTGACTCTTGGGGTCTCGAAATCTTCAATCTTGGCCTCCAAATGTCCATTCTTTTACTTGGCGAGTCTTGAGCATCAAATCCATGCTTTTAACATTATTTTTTAATCCAAGCTCTTAAACTCACCTTGCAACATAAACATGAATAAAATATACCATTAAGCAGTATCATGTTCATAAAACCAAGATATAAATGGAGAAAAATATGCAATATTTGCCACTCAACATACTCTATGCCATTATTTATAACCGGTAGGGGTAAGTACACCTTCCTACATGATATTTCCATTGAATTTAGGTGTAAGACCAGTATCCTAGTTCGTACCGTTCCGTATACTCCTACAATCCTCCCGGTCGAATTTTGGCAACCCGTGACATATAACCGATGTTTGCGCACGAGCCTAAGCCGAGTCTTGCATATCTGAGTCGACTCGACCCGAGACTTGTATCATTACGACCGCATCGTCGCCGCGGTTCCGATGCTGCATCTCGTGCACTGAGGCGATACTCGGGCTAGGAGATGTGGGGCCGCGTTCAATTCGAGAAAAACGCTGCGTGTTGCAAATCCCAAGAGAATCCATCACATCAATCACCTCACTTGTCAAAAGTACACCCATCACTCAACCCATTACTCTTCCCATTCCCAACTACAAAAAGCAACCTCAAAAAGTCATCTTTCCTATCACCTCACCATCCCTCTCTCCCATCACTCCCTTACATCACTCATCTCTCTCTCACTTCACTCCATTCCAAGTAACCCATGAGAGCCAACGTCCATGGCTTCCATGGAGAAACTAGTGCGGCCCACCTTCCTACCATCCAATCCCACCCTCCATGATCAATCTCAACCGTTAAAATTCTTTCCTTAGAGCTCTAACATGCATTGGCGAAAGAAGGAAGAGGAGATCCAAAGGTGGGTGTTAATCATTTCAGTTTTTGATTTAGGGCCCACTTATAATGGGACCCACTTGATGTATGATTTGTATTTAGAGGGACCCATAATGGTGGGGTCCCTCCCATCTCCACCGTTCCTTTTTTTTCCCTCTCTCTTTCTCCCTCTCTCTCTTCATTTCTTTTTTTATGTTGTTGATGATGAGGTGTGTGGCCCACTTGGTGTGTGTGTGTATGGCCCACCATGATGTTCCTACATCCATGCCATCTAAACTGTGTGACCCACCTTGCTGGACCGTCCAGTGGGCGGGATTGCTACACCGCCTGTCTGGACAAGCCCTAATAAAGGGGAAAATGTAAATATTAGCTTGATCTCAAACGGTGGGCCACATTGACGTGGCACCACCCTAATGCATGTGTTTGTCTCCAGTGGGAACCACCGTGAGACATGTGTTCCATTCGCGCCATCCATCAAGGTGGAACCCATGGTGATGTATGCGTTTTATCCCTGCCGTTCAAAGGCTCCACACGGTGTATTTGTTCTATCTCGTCCAAGGCAGTGGACCCACTGGAATACTGGTGTGGTAATCCCACGTGAGACACCATCCACCATGTGGACCCCACTATTACGTGTGGGTTTTATTTGCACCGTCCATCTATCTTGCTGTCCAAGATGATGGAACCCACTGTGATGTTTACATGCCATCCTCACCGTCAGATCCCTGGACGGTAGGATGATCGGCTAGTGTATCTCACCCAGCTAGCATAGCTGCTGCATTTATAATATAATAACATATTATATTATTATTATTATATATATCTGGTGTATATCTGATAGGCTACACCACGTGGGACCCACCTGGCTATATAGCCACTGCAGTGATGTCACCACAGAGGTGTGGGTTATATCCCAACCGTCCGTCCACTGAGGACGTGGACCCCACCACCATGATACATGTGGTTTACATCCAGCCGTTCACCTGGATGGTGATGGGTGGGGCCCTCCTTGATGAATGTATTCTATATCCAACTCTGTCTGTCATTTTTTTGTCAGCCGTGGGACCCACTCCACACGTGCTGCACGTGTGGAGGTGAGGCCACATTCATGTATGCGTGATGTGTCCAAGCTGTCCGTTAGAGGGACGGTGGATCCAAGCTATCCACACGTGCTGCATTGACGTCAGCAAGATTTGGGCCACTGTGATGTACGTGCTTTTGTCCCACACGTGGTGCACGTGCCTAAAATCCAGGCCATGCATATTATGTGGGCCATACCGTTGATGTATGTGCTTTACACACACCATCCATCTACCGGGCCCACCTTGATGGATGCGTTTCATCCAACTGTCCATCTGCTAGGTCACATCAGCTGCATAGCTACTGTATTCATGACGTCAGCAAGCTCTGTGGGCTGTCCACACGTGGGATGTGGACCCCACAATTATGTATGTGTATCATCCTCACCGTCTGGACCTTGGAAGGTGGGATGAAGCTAATGTATTGAAGTCTACAATTTCTCTGTCCTACATGATGTATGTATACCATGCCGTCCATCTGACGGGCTATATAAAGCACACCTGTGTTGCATTTGTGATCCACATTGTCCATCTATCAAGTGAACCACACTGCATAAACAGTGGAAGATTGGACATCTACCATTGAAACCCATTCGGGATCAATATGAAATTGTTTTCCCTCTAATTCAGATCTATGTGACCTTATGATCAGATTAGATGAAAAATAACATCATAGTGGGCCCTACCTTGATGATATGACATATTTGAGGCCCATATGATGCGGCCCGATTTGATGTATTCGGGGCCCATGTATTGTGACCCATTTGATGTATATGGGGCCTATTAGTATGGCCAGTTGATGTGGCCTTTTTGATGTATATGCGACCCGTTGATGCAGCCCACTTGATGTACATTAGGCCTATGGAACGTGGCCCATTGTGATGTATTTGAGGTCCATGTGATGTGGCCCATTGTGACGTGTATTAGGACCATGTGATGCGGCCCATAGTGATGTATATGCGGCACAAATTTGAGGCCTATTATAATGTATTCGTGGCCCATTTGGCGAGGCCCACATTGATGTATATATGGCCTATGTGAGGAGGCTCACTATGATGTGTTCGTGACCTTTAGTAAGGCCCGACGTGATGTATATGAGGGGCCAACGTGATGTATATGACGCCCAGGTGCAAGGCCCACCTATTGTGTATTTGAGGCCCATGTGGGGCCAATGTGATGTATTGAGGCCCAGGTGCAGGGCCCACCGATTGTATATTCAAGGCCTGTTGAGATATGTGATTTTGCCATGATGTATGTAATGATGTTTATGTGGGTCATTTCTTGGGAGCAATGTGGGTTAAATGTCTACATTGATGGGCAATGATGGTTGAATGTCCACATTGTGACCTTCCATTAGGCCTTGTTAGGCTCATTTTTGCCGATTCTGATTATCGATCGATTCCAATTGTCGTGACCGATTGCTGATTTCGATTGATGTGACCGATTTGCTGTTTCTGATTATCGATCGATTCTGTTTGTCATGACCAATTGCAGATTCCGATTGCCATGACCAATTTGCTGATTCTGATTATCTATCGATTTTGATTGTCAGATCGATTATCGATTCCGATTGACGTGAACGATTTGCTGATTCTAATTATCGATCAATTCTGATTGTCGTGACCGATTGTTAATTCCGATTTACGTGACCAATTTTTCGATTCTGATTATCGATCGATTCCGATTGTCGTGACCGATTGCCGATTCCGATTAACATGACCGATTTGTCGATTCTGATTATCAATCAATTTGATTATCATGACCAATTGCTAATTCCGATTCATGTCACCGATTTGCCGATTCTGATTATCGATCGATTTCGATTGTCATGACCGATTGCCGATTCCGATTTACGTGACCGATTTGTCGATTCTAATTATCGATTGATTCCGATTGGCGTGACCAATTTGTCGATTCTGATTATTGATCGATTCTGATTGTCGTAACCGATTGCTAATTCTGATTGAAGTGACCGATTGCCGATTTCGATTGACATGACTGATTTGCCGATTCTGATTATCCATCGATTCCGATTGTCGTGACTGATTTACCGATTCTGATTATCGATCGATCCTGATTGTCGTGGCCGATTGTCAAGGTCGATTCTGATTTGTCGAGGCCGATTATATAGGCTGATTCCTAGTATCGAGGCCGATTCCGATTGTCAAGGTTGATTCCGAGTGTCGATTCCGATTGTCGAAGCTGATTTCGATTACTAAGGCCGATTGTCGAGACCCATATGATGTATATGTGACCCGTAGTTGAGACCCATTGTGATATGTATTAGGCCCATAATGCATGGCCCATTTGCTGTATTTGAGACCCATGTGTAGGGCCCACATGTCATGTATTTGAGGCCCATGAGCAGGGCCCACATGTTGTGATGTGGCCCTTGAGTAAGGCCCATTGTGTTGTATATTAGGCCTTTGTATGAGGCCGTGGGCCCATTATATGTTTTTTTCTATGTCACGCCCCAAACTAGGAAACCATTGTAAGACCCGTATCCTAACTCGTACCATTCTGTAGGCTTCCGCGGTCCTCTCGGTCGAATTCCGGCAGCTCACGACCTGTAATCGGCAGTTGCGTGCGACTCTGAGTTGTATTCCGTATTCCTTAGTCGGCTCGACCCAAGGCCTATAGCAGCGCGACCGTGCCGTCGCCGCGATTCCGATGCCGTGTCTCGCGCGCCGAGGCGAATCCCGGGCCAGGAGACGTGGGCCTGCATTCAGTTCGAGAAAAATACCGCACGTTGCAATTTTGAGAGAATCTCTATGAAACGTCACATCAATCAATCAAATCAAGTCAAGTACAAGCAACCATTCCCTAGTACAACCACCTCTCAAAAAAAGTCAACTTTTCCTTACCACAAGTACACCCATCACCTTTCACCCATCCCTCTCCCATTACTTCTCTCTCATTCCCTCTCTCTCTCATTCTCATTCTCTAAGCAAGAATCGTCCAAGCCTCCCCATGAGAAGCCATGTGTGGCCCACTTCCCACCCCTTATCTCCACCATCCTAAGAACATCTCGACCGTTGAAATCATCTCCTTGGAGCTTTAGATCATGTTGGCGGAAGGGGGAGATCAAGATCAAGGTGGGTGCTCCTTTCTTTCTCCTTCTCATTTTTTTGTGATGTGTGGCCCACTTGGATGAACCCCACCTTGAGGTATGTTTTATCCAAACCATACAAGTCAAGTGGACCCTACCTTATAGTGGTGGAAACACATAAATATCAAGTTGATTTAAATATGGTAGGCCACGTTCATGTGGGACCCACCCTGGTGACACGTGGGCCACCTACATGTGGGACCCACCATGATGATTGTGTTATATCCATGCTGTCCAGCGTCCAGGGGACGCTGGACAGGGAGTGGCTAACGTGGTGTACGTGTACTGACATGGTGGTGTACTAACAAGCAAAAGAGAGGAAGAAGAATAGTGTTTTGAGGTGGGCCG
This sequence comes from Magnolia sinica, assembly GCF_029962835.1. Lineage (NCBI taxonomy): Eukaryota > Viridiplantae > Streptophyta > Magnoliopsida > Magnoliales > Magnoliaceae > Magnolia > Magnolia sinica. Next base: position 61,369,613 of record NC_080587.1, on the reverse strand, counting down.
CTCATGCAGGCCCCACCTTGATGTATGTATAAAATCCACGCCGCCCATTTCACTTCTGAGCCCATTTTAGGCGTTGAGCCAAAAGATGAGGCTGATCTGACAATCAAGCGGGCCATATCATAGGAAATAGCGGTATTACCATTGAAACTCACTTTGACCCTCCTATTCGCCAAAAACACATTGCATATTGGTATCATTTGGTCGATCATGGGCCGTAGAATACAATGGATGGGTCGGATCAATCTAAAGTGGGCCCTACCCCAGAAAATCTATAAAATTCCTTATTTAAAAAAAAAATTAGGCAGCAGCTGCTGCTGCCGCCGCTGACACCGCCCAAGGACGCACGCACCAGCGTCCCACCGTGACGTGTTTCGAACATCAATGCCATGCATTGGGTGGGCCCTTGGGGCAGTGGCCCCCTGTCAAAAATCAGTCGTATACGGAACTCAGGTGGGCCATACCATCTAAAATCATGAAGACATGCCTAAAACATATAGAAATCACTCGGTGGGGCCTACCTGAGTTTTGGTTGTTGCTGAAACTTGGTCTGGACCGTCAGTCCAGTGGGACACACATAATGGGTGGACTGGATTTGGGGACCACAATCTAGTGGGCTCCCTGTCCATATGACCCAATCAACAGTTTGGGTGAAAAGAAAAAAAAATATATATGTATATATATATTAAAAATAATAATAAACAAACATTACAACGGGCCCCCTCCCTGACCGTGAGACCCTACTGCAACAGGTCGGACGGCAATAAACATTACCGTGGGCCCATGGTCCACATGACTCGACCCGTGAACAGTCTGGATGGCAAACAAACATCACAATGGGCCCTACTTTGGTCCACGTGGCCTTATGAACAGTTGGGTGGAAAATAAATATTAAACTGGGCCCAGGTTGTGTGGCAAATAAACACTACTATGGGCCCCAGTCTGAATGACCTTATCAATGGGTTGGATGGAAAATAAACATTATGGTAGGCCCCACGTGGGATCCACTTATGTATGTATTGTAATCCACATTCTCCATTAGTGTGGGCTCCATCATGATGCTTGTATTTCATCCAAACTGTCCAACCATTTTGGAGATTATTTAAGGCCCATTGTTGAGGCCCACCTTGATGTATTGGTGGTCCTTGTTGAGGCCCACTTTGATTTGTATAGGGCCCATATTATGAGGCCCATTGTGATGTATGCAAGGCCCATGTGACTAGGCCCATCTTGATGCGTTTGTGGCCCGTCGTTAAGGCCCACCTTGATATATATATACAAGACCCATGTATGAGGCCTATTTGATGTACTGGAGGCCCATGGGTTAAGGCCTGATGGGACGTACATAAGGCCCATTGTAGTGTGATCCCACCATGATGCATGTGTTTCATCCAACCGTCCAACCATTTTTGGAAAATGATTTTAAGGTTTGGGACGAAAAATAAGACAAATGTATTTATCAAGTGGACCATAGTGCACGGTGAGGATTGAACGGCTACCTTTGAAATCCTTGAGATTTTATGATTAGATTGGATGGGAAATAAATGTTATGGCGGGTCTTGGGAATTTTAGTAGTGGAGATCATTATCACCACTTATATTTGAGTGTGGCTCATTTGATATACATGTGGCCCATGTGGTATGGCCCACTTACCATGTTTATGGCCCATTATTAAGGCCCACCCTGTTATATATGAGGTCCCTGTGATGTGGCCCATTAGATGTATTTAGGGCCCATGGGTCGAGGCCCAATATGATGTATATAAGGCCCATTTCAATGTGTGATTCCGTCATGATAAATGTATTGTATATCCGCACCATTTAGCTCACTGGATGGTGGGACTCCCCCCCCCCCCCCCCCCCCCCCGATGTATGTATTTTATATCCGCACTGTCTACCCGTCTTCATAGCGCAGGGCCCGCTTGCTGCATGTGCTAGGCCTACCTACACTGTACAGGCCCACCATGCTGTGTGTACTTACCCATACCGTCCACTTGTGCGGCCCGCCTAGATGTACGTATTTTGTATCCACACCGTCCATAATGTTAGGATAGTGCTGGACAATGTTTGGTTGGCACCGATTTACATGGATATGTTGGACAGTGCTGATCATCATACGTGGGCCATGGGTGTAATAATACACATGTTATACCTACATCTATTGAAATGATTTTCGGTGCGGCCCATAAAATGAGGCCCACCTTGATGTATTAGTGCGGCCCATTGTGACGTATGTAGCCCATTATGATGTGTTTGGTTCATGTACGGGCCTTCTGTTTGTCTTATTAGGTCCATGAGACGTGGCCCACTGTGATATATCCGAGGCCAATGGGCGAGACCCACTTGATGTGTATGAGGCCCATTGATGTGGTCCACTTACTGTATTTGAGGCCAACGGGTTGCGACCCATTATGATGTAATGGGGCCCATGAGTCATGGCCCATTGTGATGTGTTTCCGGCCCATTTAGTGAGGCCATTGTGATATATTCCTGCTCATATGATGAGGACCATTGAGATGTATTTCCAGCCCATGTGAGGCAGCCCATGGTGATGTGCATAAGGCCCATGTGATGCGACCCGCTTGATTTATGAGATCATTATGTGAGGCCATGGGCCCATTATATGTTTGGCCTTATGTGGGTCACTCGTTCGGAGCAATGTTGGTTGGATGTCCACATTGTTGGGCAATGTCGGTTAGATGTCCACATTGTGACCTTCCCTTAGGCCTTGTTAGGCTCATTCTCTTCATGGGTTAACCCAAATAAGTGGGGCCCATTCGCCGTAGACAGATGACTCCGTGCTCTCGGAGTTGACATAACCACGGCCGAGTACCAATCTTTATACTATGGTTGATCGACTGATCATTTATAGACCCCTCTTTGTTTATCTGTTGGTTATCGGTGCCATTGTCGTGACCGATTTACCGATTCCGATTATTGACCGATTCCAACTGTCGTGGTCGATTACCGAATATCGATCGAGGGTGATTATCGACCGTGGTCGATTACCAATTTTGATTTTTCTTGACCAATTGTTGATATCGATCGAGACTGATTATCGATCGAGGCCGATTACCGATTCTGATCTATCTTGGCCGATTGCCGAATATCGATCGAGGCTGATTATCAATCGAGGCCGATTACCGATTCCGATTGTCGAGGCCGATTTTGATTGCCGAGGCCGATTGTCGAGACCTATATGATGATATGTGATCCATAGTTAAGGCTCATTGTGATGCATTGGAGGGTCAGGTGATGGAGTCCATTATGATGTATGTTAGGCCCATGAGAAAGGCCCATTATGATGTTTGTTAGGCCCATGAGTAGGGCCCGCCTGCTGTGTATATGTGGCCCTTGAGTAAGGCCTAATGTGTTGTATATCAGGCCTTTGTGTGAGGTCGTGGGCCCATTATATGTTTAGCTCTATGTGGGCCATTCCTTGGGAGCAATGTTGGTTAAATGTCCACATTGTCCAGGTCGATTGTCGATGCCGGTTGTTGATACCGATCATGAGTATGTGACAATTTAGCATCATGATACATGCCCATACGTATCATCTGCATGTTTGTTATGAGATGTGGTTGATCATTGCATATGTCATTGAGCATGTTGTTATGAGACTCCCTGATAGGCGGAGGTTATCTCACATGAGCATGCGGTATGCGCAGGATTGATGCATAACTGGATTGTATGACACATGCATCTCGTATTATGATTACTATACGCCCTAGCGACACCAGGGCCGTAGCCTCCACAGGTATATCATGGATGGCCAATGGGACACCGAAAATATTTGATTCTAGCATACGGGCGCCATAGATGTCCCTGGTTGAAAATTCCTAAACCTCCGTGGCCAGGAGACGCCCCAACATCTAGACCGAGTGGATACATGAGCGCCCGAGTGCCGAATACTAGGAGGCCGCGTCTCCCACTGTGTCGTGGTCGGTTAGGAGGGAGTGTGGCCTTACTCACCCCAGGGTAGGGGGCAATACTAGGCTGAGTTTGACCAACTCGTGAATGGGTCTGCTATCGACGTGCCGAATAAGTATTGACAGACTATTGGCCAGGCGGATAGTGAGGTTTCTTACGCTCACTTGGACTGTGTGGCTAGGAGAGCGGGAGTGCCATTTGGAGTGTATTAAACCCCGGTGATGATCCCAGAGAGGAACTGTACTAATATGTGGACTTATCGAGTAGGTGTTGCATACTCATTCATTCATTCATTCACTATCCACTCGGGTTAGTGGTGCGCAACTAATTGTTGTGTACCTTCATAATGGCAAGGATTTCGGTTGGGCGCGCGACTAACCTGAGATCAGGAGTTTACCACATTGAGTCTGACTATCCAAATTTAGGTATGGGACTGGTTTGGATAGAAGTCCCTTGCGGTGGACCCCATAGCCTACGATACTACGTACTATAATCTCGACTTCACGCTCCAGCATGGTCACTCCATTCGCACCGCATATTGCATTACATCCGTGGCATATGACATTTTGGGTTATTGTGTTTTTGCATTATATGGTTTAGATACGGCTGATATTATTCGTGGACTCATCAGGAATTGCATATTGCATCGCATCCTCGGTACCTGATATCTGACTCTTTATGACTCCTCATTTACATAGCTGTTCTATATTGCGTATTCTAATATTGATTGATTGATGGAGTTATCCGTATTTTTGCTTACTCTATTATCGTATGATTTATGATCTTGTTAGTATTTCTGTTTACCCTGATAATTCATGATCTTGTCAGTATTTCTGCTTATTCTGATATTGTATGATTTATGGATTACCAGTACTTCCAGTATTGTATGATGACGACATTATATTGAATACTTGACACTTACCTTGTGCACACACTTACACCACCCTCTAAGCTTTCTATAAGCTTATGCACGATAGATGCGTGCAGGTGATGTTAGGTTGCAGCAGTGTTGAGCTTGGAGCATGCAGCGGTCTTCTGGAGCATGGCTTTCGATTTATGTATTTCTCTTTCAGTATTGTATTCAAATAATTATATTAGCGGATATGTGCTGATGATGTTGCCTTTGTGAATTGGGTAATCTTGTGGTTATGCTTATTACGAGTTAAATATATATTTAAAAAAAAATCCTCCTTGTAGGATCCCAGGATCGGAATCTAACATATGAATGCCAGGAGCCGAGAACGGGGTACTACGGAGGCTGTCGGTACTGGATTCGGCGATCGGGATTCCTGTGAATCTGATTTCTAGGTTTGGGGCATGACAACTAGGTTCACAAAATTTTTGATCGCCGAATCCGCCGCCAACAGCCTCTGTAGAACCCCATTCTCGGCTCCCGGCGCCCATTCGTTAGGTTCCGATCCTGGGATGCTACAAGGAGGATTTCCAATGTCAATTTGATTCGTAATAAGCATAACCAAAGGCATAACCCACAAACAACAACCAAAAACTCTATCACATTTTCATTATGATAAAAAATTTTACAAGTACAATGATCATAAAGGGAAATACAATGATAATAAACAAAAAGCTCCAAGATGATCTGCAAAGTGCTCCTGCCTCAGCGCTGCTGTGCTCCAATGTCACCTGCATGCAACGGTCGTGCATAAGCTTATGGAAAGCTTAGAGGGTGGTGTAAGTGTGTGCGTAAGGTAATAATATAATTATGCAGTATCAGAGTAATGCGGAATATGCTAATGAATCCATGAATGCTATTAGCCGTACCAAGGCCATGCGGTGCAAGGCATGAATGATGTCGGCCATAACAAGGCCATGCGGTGCGAAATGCAACTCAAGCATGCGAATCCTCATCTAAGTCCACATATCATTACAACTCAACTCTGAAATATCACCGGGGTCTAGTATACTCTAAGCCAGATTGCCGCCCCATCATGCGCAATAAGGCTAGTGGAAGAGACCTCATTATCCGCCTGCCAATATCGGGCTCGGCTCGTCGATAGTGGACCCATTCCTCGAGCTGGTCAAACTCAGCCTAGCTTTGCCCCCTCCTCTCGGGCGGGTAAGGCCGTACCCCTTTCCAACCGACCACAACACAGTGAAAAGTGGGACCGTCTGGTAATCGGCACTCGACGCTCATGCACCCACTCGGTTTAGACGTTGGAGCAACCTCTTGGTACCATAAGGGTTTAGGGACTTTCACCTAGGGATATCTATAGCACCCCATGTAGAACAAGATTTTTAGTATCCAATCCTGCTAACTACGATACGCGTGTGGAGGCTACGGCCCTGATGTCGCTAGGGTGTACAGTACCATATCACACAATGCGAATGCATGAATCACACTATCCAGTCATGCAGCAATCCTGCGCGTATTGTGCGCTCATGTGGGCATCTCCCTCTACCAGGGAGTCCCATAACAATCTGCCCAGGGGCATGTGTAAGGCCCGTATCCTAATCCGTACCATTCCGTATGCTTCCGCGATCGTACCAGTCGAATTCCGGCAATCCTCGACCCATATCTGACGATTGTGCACGATCCTAAACCAGGTCCCACATACCGAAATCGGTACGAACCGAAACTTGATCTTAGCGACCGCGTCGTTGCCGTGGTTCTAACGCCACGACTCACTCACCGACCCGATATGCAGGGTAGAAGATGTCGGTCTGCGTTTATTCCGAAGAAACGCCGCGCATTGCGAATCTCGAGGGAATCTCTACAATAAGTCCCATCAATCAACCATAAATGCATCCCTTATCCAAGTACAACCACCCCACTCCTCCTTTTCCCACAAGTCAAACCTCTCTCCCCCTCACCATTCCTTCTTTAAAAAAATTTCAAACTAAATCATCCCTCTTTTACCCATTTTTCAAACTAACCCATACCTCATTAATGACACCCACCACTCCATCCATCACTCCTAATATTCTCTTTCTCACATTTACTCAAACAATCTCCCAAGCAACCCAAACTCTCACACGTCCAAGCTCCTGTCTCTCTCAAGCCAAGTGTGGCCCACTTTCTCCACCCCTCTCATCTCTCATCTCCACCATCCAAACCCCATCATCCACCATCCAAGGCGAAGGCAAGGAGCTTAGGAGCCCAAGGGATCAAGGAGAAGGCCAAGAGGTAGGTGATCTACCATTGATCTCAAATTTTGGGGCCACTTGTTGTGGGACCCACACGATGTATGCACTGTTTAAGGGAAGGCCCATTAGTGGCGGGGTCCCTCCCCTTTCACGTCTCTCTCTCTCTCTCTCTCTCTCTCTCTCTCTCTCTCTCCCTCTCTTTCATTATATGATATTTGATGATGAAGGGGTAAGTGTGGTCCGCCTTGAATCACATATTCATGTGGGACCCATTGGATGAATGTGTTAGATCTACGTCATCCAGCCCATTAACGGGCCCGAATGGAAGGGAAAACATAAGTATCAGGTTGATTCAAATCAGGTGGGCCTCGTTCATGTGGGACCCACCATGATGCTGTGTTTGTCCCAGCAGTCCAGCATCTCTGGACGCTGGATGTGAGGTAGGGGCAGTTAACATGGAGTGTGTGCGCTAACATGGGGGTGTACAAACGAGCTAACCAAATGGTGGGCCACTCATATAGGCCCCACCTTAATGCCTGTAGTTAATCCAAGCCATCCATCCCTTTCCTCCGATCATTTTAGGTGTTGAGCCGAAAGTCAAACCCAATCTGGGGTTTTGGCGGGCCATAGTTTAGCAAAAGGTGGTTTTTACCGTTGAAACCCACCCCTGATGGTTGTATGCAATGAAATACCTTGAATATTAGACTTGTTTGGTCCGTCTAGGGCTATGGATTTCAATGGGTGGGGTGGATTTCGTTGTTATGGGCCCCACCTAGGAAAATCTGTAGAAAAACAGATTTTTTAAAAATAAATAAATAAATAAAATAAGCAACAGCAGCAGAAGGCGCAGATAGCGCCTACACTGGCTGCCTGGTGGACGACTGGCTGGGCCTCACGGCTCTAGTTGTGGCCCCCCATCGTGATGCATTTCGAACATCAACACCTTGCATTTGATGGGTCCCCTTTGTCCATGAGATGTCCCCAAAAATCAGCCGTAAACGGAACTCAGGTGAGCCATACCATCTAAAATCATGTGAAGGCATGCCTAAAACATATAAAATCATTTGGTGGGGCCTACCTGAGTTTTGGATGTGACTGAAACTTGGTCTGGACCCTCAGCCAGGTGGGACACACATAATGGGTGGGCTGGATCTGTGGACCACATCACGGTGGCCCCCCTGACCGTGAACCTATGAACCGACTGGATGGTAAATAATTATTACAGTGGGTCCCCTGGTCCGCATGACCTTACGAATAGGTTGTATGGCAAATAAACAATACGGTGGGCTCCCTTGGACCACAGGACCTTATGAACAGATTGGAAGAAAATAAACATTAAGGTGGGCCCCCTGGTCCACGTGACCTTACCAACAGGTCAGATGATAAATAAATATTATAGTGGGCCCTAGGCCCATGTGATCATATGAACAGTTTGGTAATAAAACAAACATTACAGTGGCCCCAGGGTCTGTGTGACCTTATCCACATATTGGATGGAAAATAAACGTTTATGGTGGGCCCACAAGGGACCCACTAATGTATGTTTTGTATCCACACTGTTCATTTATTTTGTGCGGTCCACCCTATTTATGTTCCCCAAATATGGGCCACCCTAGGCAAGCCCACCGTGATGAGTGTGTCGGACCCTCTGTCCTTCTAATTTTACCAATCATGGGCTGCCATATGAGGCCCATGTGACTAGGCCTATTTTGATGTATTTAAGGGCCGTCCATTGAGGCCCACTTTGATTTGTATAAAGCCATTAGTTGAGGCTCATCTTAATGTATTCATGGTCACCCACTAAGGCCCATTTTGATATATATGAGACCATGGTTTGAGGCCCATTTGATGTATTGAAGGCCCATGGGTCGAGGCCCAATGGGATGTACATGAGGCCCATTACAACATGATTCTACCATGGTTCATGTGTTGACTATTCTAGGCCCATCTCCGTTATACACAGAGCCCATCTCTTTATACATGTTTAGTATAGATCCATGATCATACGCATCATATGTATGCCTGATATGAGGAGTGACCAATCATAGCATATGCCTTCGGGCAGACTGTTTATGGGCTCTCTGATAGGTGGAGTTGCCCCATATAAGTGCAAGGTACATGCAGGACTGTTGCATGACTGGTAGTGTGACTCATGCACTTGCATTTATGTGATTGTAGTTACTGTATGCCCTAGCGACATCAGGGTCATAGCCTCCACAGACACATCGTGGATGGCAGGATCAGATACCCAAAATATTTGGTTCTAGCATACGGGTGCCATAAATGTCCCTGGGTGAAAATTCCTAAACCCGATGGTACCAGAGGATGACTCCAACGCCGAGACCGAGTGGATACACGAGCGCCCGAGGGCCGTATACCAGTAGGTCGTGTCTCCCACTGTGTCATGGTCGGTTGTAAAGGAGTGTGACATTACCCGCTTGAGTGAGGAGGCAATTTCTAGGTTGAGTTTGACCAGCATGAGGAATCGGTCCGCTATCGATGAGCCGGGCCCGATATTGGCAGGCAAAAACTGAGGTCTCTTCCACCCTCCTAGTTGTGCTTCCGGATAGGGGTGGCAAGCTGGCATAGAGTGTACTTGACCCCGGTGATTATCCAGACTGAGAACCACTCTAATTTGATGCTCTACTGAGGAGCTGCATTGATATGTGGATGAGGATTGTCATGCTTGACTTGCATTCTGCATCACATGGCCTTGATGTGGCCGATCGCATTCATGTTTTGCACCGTATGGCCTTAGTACGGCTGATTGCGTACATGTGTTCATCATCATGATTCCACATTTCTCTGATCTTGTATCCTGAGCACGCTCATATTGTGCACACACTTACACCACCCTCTAAGCTTTCTATAAGCTTAGGCACGATTGATGCGTGCAGGTGACGCCAGGACACTGCCGTAGCTTCACCGCCCTTGGAGTGTGGAGTCGAGCTTCTGGAGTTTTTTTTACTTTCAGTATATTGTATTTCCCTTACATACGCCTTGTACTCAAAGTTTTGATCATAGTAGATTTTGTGATAGTATTCTTGTGGTTATTGATCGTGGGTTATGCTTTTGTCATGCTCATTACGAATCAAATGATATTAGAAATCTTCCTTGTGGGATCCCAGGATCGGAACCTGGTAAATGGGTACTGGGAGCTGAGAATGGGATTCTACGGAGGCTGTCAGCGCCGGATTCGGCGATCGGGAATTTTGTGAGCCCGGTTTCTGAGTTCGGGGCGTGACAGAAGTTGGTATCAGAGCATAACTTGGGAATAACCAAGAACAATATCACATGTTTGTTATGAGTTTAGGATGATTAAGTTCCGAGTGCGAAACCTACCGTTTGAGTTCCCTAACGTGCGATTCTCAAGGTTGATTGACATCATTATTCTTTCCTATAGGACATGCCGCGTAAGAGAGTGACCCAAGCACACCCCGATCCACCACCTGAGGCTCCAGCTTTATCACCTGCGCCTCCCGTTCCACCGCTAAAGATCCCTGCTCCCCTGCCTGAGGATGACATTCCTTCACCAGAGGCCGGTGCGGATCCAATCGTGCCTGTGAGTGCCTCTTAGTTACAACATATGTTGCAGGCTGTGACTGCTACACTACAGGGGTAAGGTAGGCGCCCAGTTGTTTCTCCAGCCCAGGCTGAGTAGGAGCACGCGAGTGCCCTACTTCGAGAGTTCAGACAGCTTGATCCTCCGTGTTTTCAGGGCGAGCCAGATCCGACCGCAACTGAGAGATAGCGCTCTGACGTGGAGAAGATCTTTAATATTATAGCATGTACGCCTGAGCAGCGGGTCCAATTGGCAGTGTTTCTTCTTCAGGGTGAGGCCGAGCACTGGTGGACCTTGGTTACCGGTGTTGCAGGGCCCGACTTCATCTGGACATGAGATGATTTTATAGACCGATTTGAGGAGCAGTACTTCCCTGACCATATTCGACGTCAGAGAGCACTAAAGTTCGAGACTCTAGTGCAGGGAGACATGACCGTGGCGCAGTATGTGGCCCGTTTTGTGGTGCTATCGAGGTTTGCGCCATATATGGTTGATGATGAGGGGTGGAAGGTCCGCTGTTTTGAGAACGGCTTACGTTACGGTCTTCGAGGCCATGTCATTGGGCATGAGCTCCCAACTTTCCAAGCAGTAGTGCGGAGGGCTCAGATTTATGAGACTGAGTGGGCCGACGCGCAGGCTGACAGAGATCAAAGGAGAGGTCAGAAGAGGCAGGCCCCCTCCAGTAGCTCACAGCAGCATCGACAACCACAGAGATACAAGAGCCACCTATCCGCCAGAGCACCAGTGGCATCGTCGGCACCCCCGGCGGCACCACCTCAGAGACAGCTTTCTGACACTTGCTATGTATGTGGTGGGATAGGACACCATAGGTGGGAGTGTCCCCGACCTCGACAGCAGCAGCCGAGAGCACCACAGCAGCCTCCACAGCAGCAGCGATAGCAGATTCCACCAGCGAGGCCCCCTCAACAACAGCACCAGCCTCCGAGACCCCAGCAACAGAGGCAGTAGTTTCAAGCGCCTCAGCAACATCAAGAGCAGCACCATCAGGGACCTCAGAGGGGACAGGCACCTCCCCCGCCAGCTCAAGATAGATTTTACGTGGCTCAGCAGGACCCGCAGTCATTCGGAGGAGTCGTCGAGGGTATACTTCCTGTCTCTTCATGCATCGCCCGAGTATTATTTGATTCTGGTGCTTCTCACTCATTCATGTTCGAGGATTTCTGCCGATCGACTAGATTACCGACAGATTCCACTAGTGAGGGATTGACCGTATCAACACCCTTGGGGAAGACTACAGTATTGGGTCATTTCTGTTCATCTTGCCCTGTTCTGATTGGAGACATCTTTTTGCCCGCTGACTTATTTGTGCTGCCGATGTCAGATTTCGACGTTATCTTGGGTATGGATTGGCTTGTCGAGTACCACGCTATTTTGGACTGTTCTGCGAGGACAGTCTCATTCTGTAAACCAGGCTTGCTGCAGTTTCAGTTCGTTGCCAAGCCTAGAGGAGAGCCATTGTCATGTTTGATGTCCTGCGCAGTCGAGGAGCCTATTACCTTGTGTATTGATCAGTTGCCGATGGTCGGTGACTTCCCCGATGTGTTTCAGGAGATTCCGGGGTTGCCACCACGCCGTTATATTGAGTTTCAGATCGATCTTGTGCCTGGTACTGCGCCTATCTCGAAAGCCCCGTACTGTATGGCACCGATGGAGTTGCGTGAGCTGCAGCGTCAGTTGGATGAGTTGCGTAAGTTGGGATTCAATCGTCTGAGCAGTTCGCCTTGGGGAGCACCGGTACTCTTCATTAGGAAGAAGAATGGCTCATTGAGACTCTACGTGGATTACCGCGAGCTCAACCGGGTCACGATTAAGAACAAGTACCCGCTCCCGAGGATAGACGATTTATTTGATCAGCTACAGGGTGCACAGTTCTTTTCGAAGATTGACCTACGTTCCGGTTATCATCAGATTCGTGTCCGAGAGGAGGATGTCCCAAAGACGGCTTTCAGGATGCGTTATGGTCATTTTGAGTTTCAGGTCATGTCCTTCGGACTGACTAATGCACCTGTGGTCTTCATGCAGTTGATGAACGAGATCTTTCGTCCATATCTCAATCAGTTTGTTGTGGTCTTCATCGACGACATTCTGATATACTCGAGGACCTGTGAGGACCATATGCAGCATCTGGAGATCGCTTTGCAGACCCTCCGTGCCCACCAGCTATATGCGAAGCTGGAGAAGTACGAGTTCTGGAAGGAGGAGGTGAGATTTCTCAGTCACGTGGTGATAAGGGAGGGTGTCGCAGTGGACCCCTCGAAGGTTGAGGCAGTGCGTCAGTGGGATCAGCCCATGACTGCGTCCGAGATCCGCAGTTTTCTTGGTTTAGCAGTATACTATCGACGTTTCATTGAGGGCTTCTCCCGTATTACAGCCCCGTTGACCAGGTTGACTTGGAAGGGCGCAGAGTTTATTTGGAGTGATGCCTGTGAGTGAGCATTTGTGGAGCTGAAGGACCGTCTGATGTCTGCTCCTGTCCTTACTCTTCCCTCTGGGAGTGATAGATTTGTTGTATTTACTGATGCTTTGCGTATTGGATTAGGTGCTGTCCTGATGCAGCATGGCAGACCTGTGACCTTCACGTCTCGTCAGCTCAAGGTCCATGAGTTGAATTACCTCATGCATGATTTGGAGCTGGCAGCAGTTGTCTTCGCACTGAAGGTGTGGAGGCACTATCTTTATGGGGTCAGGTTCGAGCTCTTCTCTGACCACAAGAGCTTAAAGTATCTATTCTCTCAGTCCAAGCTGAACATGAGGCAGAGACACTGGATGGAACTCCTGAAGGATTATGATTTCAACCTCCAGTACCACCCAGGCAAGGCAAACGTCGTAGCGGATGCCCTCAGCCGTCAGCCACGAGGCCTGGTGGCACATATGATGATTTAGGAGTGGAGGATGCTCGAGGATATAGCAGAGTACGACTTTGATTTTGGTCTGTAGTCTTCTATCGTTCAGCTATCGAGCCTGTCGATTCAACCCTCTCTTGTCGCAAGGGTGATCGAGGCTCAGCAGACAGATGAGTCGTTATAGGATTATCGAGCAGAGGCAGCATCTAAGAGTCAGACAGATTGGCAGATTAGTGTTGATGGTGGACTTCGCTTCAGAGGCTGATTATGTGTCCCGGATATTTTTAAGTTGCGCAGAGATCTTATGACCGAGGCACATCGATCGTGGTTTTCTATCCACCCTGACTCGACGAATATGTATCATGATATGAGGAGACAGTATTTTTTGGGCGGGGATGAAGCGTCAGATTGCCAGTTTCGTGGCCGAGTGTGACACATGCCAGTGTGTCAAAGCCGATCATCAGAGACCCCTGGTCTATTGCAGCCGTTGAGGGTCCCGACGTGGAAGTGGGAGCACGCATCTATAAATTTTATTATGGGTTTGCCGAGGACTCAGCGCGGTCATGACGCCATCTGGGTCGTCATCGATCGTCTGACGAAGTCGGCACATTTCCTTGCGATTCGTGCGACTTGTCCTTTGGATCAGCTTGCGAGGCTATTCATTGAGGAGATTGTGAGACTGCATGGCGTTCCGGTCTTGATTGTTTCTGATCGAGATCCGAGGTTCACGTCTCAGTTTTTGAGGAGCTTTCAAAAAGCTATGGGCACTGATTTGTAGCTCAGTACCGCGTATCATCCACAGACCGATGGCCAGACCGAGAGGGTTAACTAGATCCTTGAGGATATGCTTCAGGCCTGCGTGATTGACTTCGGGGGTAGCTGGGATGAGCATCTGTGATTGGCTGAGTTCGCATATAACAACAGTTATCAGGCGACCATTGGCATGGCTCCTTTTGAGGCATTATATGGCAGACCGTGCAGATCTCCGAGTTGTTGGACCGATGTTGGAGAGCGGCGTCTCCTAAGTCCCGAGTTTATGCAGGAGACATCAGAGGTTATCGATATCATCAGGCAGAGGATGCGCACAGCTCAAAGCCGGCAGAAGAGTTTTGCTGATCGCCACCGTCGTCCTTTGGAGTTTGATGTAGGGGACCACGTGTATCTCAATGTCTCGCCCATGAAGGGCGTAGTTCGATTTGGAGCGAAGGGCAAGCTTGCCCCCAGATTCATTGGACCTTTCGAGATCACTGAGCGCATTGGCACCATAGCCTATCGGCTTGCCTTACCATCTCAGTTGTCTGGCATCCACAACGTCTTCCACGTCTCTATGTTGAGGAAGTATGGGTCAGATATCATTCCTGTTATTGATTGGCAGCCATTGGAGGTTTGTAGGGACGCTTCTTACATTGAGCAGCCAGTTCGTATCCTTGATCGGAAGGAGCAGGTCCTCCGAACCAAGGTCATCCCCTAGGTGAAGGTTCAGTGGGGTCACCATTCTGTTGACGAGGCGTCTTGGGAGCGCGAGGTTGAGATTCGAGAGCGCTATCCCTACCTCTTTTATGATTGATTGTATGTTATATTATGTATGCTATCTTTGATTTGAAATGACGATGCCTTGCTATTATGAGTTATGTTTTCTTGTGATGATTGTGTAAATTTTGAGGACGAAATTTTTATTTGGAGGGGAGAGCTATAAGGCCCGTATCCTAGTCCGTACCGTTCTGTATGCTTCCGCAATCCTACCGGTCGAATTCTGGCAATCCTCGACCCGTATCTGACGATTGTGCGAAGTCAGTTCAAACCGAAACTTGTATCTTAGCGACTGCGTCGTCGCCGCGGTTCCAATGCCACGACTCAGGCATCGACCCAATACGCAGGCTAGAAGATATCGGTCTGCGTTTATTCCGAAGAAACGCCGCGTGTTACGAATCTCGAAGGAATCTCTATAATAAGTCTCATCAATCAACCATAAATGCATCCCTTATCCAAGTACAACCACCCGACTCCTCCTTTTCCCATAAGTCAAACCTCTCTCTCCCTCACCATTCCTTCTTTAAAAAAATTTCAAACTAAACCATCCCTCTTTTACCCATTTTTCAAACTAACCCATACCTCATTAATTACACCCACCACTCCATCCATCACTCTTAATATTCTCTTTCTCTCATTTACTCAAACCATCTCCCAAGTAACCCAAACTCTCACATGTCCAAGCTCCTCTCTCTCCCAAGCCAAGTGTGGCCCGCTTTCCCCACCCCTCTCATCTCTCATCTCCACCATCCAAACCCCATCATCCACCGTCCAAGGTGAAGGCAAGGAGCTTAGGAGCCCAAGGGATCAAGGAGAAGGCCAAGAGGTGGGTGATCTACCGTTGATCTCAAATTTTAGGGCCACTTATTATGGGACACACAAAATGTATGCACTGTTTAAGGGAGGGCCCATTAGTGGCAGGGTCCCTCCCCTTTCACGTCTCTCTCTCTCTCTCTCTCTCTCTCTCTCTCTCTCTCTCTCTCTCTCTCTCTCCCTCACTTTCTTTATATGATATTTGATGATGAAGGGATGAGTGTGGTCCGCCTTGAATCACATATTCATGTGGGACCCATTGGATGAATGTGTTAGATCTACGTCATCCAGCCAATTAGCGGGCCCGAATGGAAGGGAAAACATAAGTATCAGGTTGATTCAAATCAGGTGGGCCACGTTCATGTGGGACCCACCATGATGCCGTGTTTGTCCCAGCAGTCCAGCGTCTCTGGACGCTGGACGTGAGGTAGGGGCAACTAACATGGAGTGTGTGCGCTGACATGGGGGTGTACTAACGAGCTAACCAAATGGCGGGCCACTCATGCAGGCCCCACCTTGATGCCTGTAGTTAATCCAAGCCGTCCATCCCTTTCCTCCGATCATTTTAGGCGTTGAGCCGAAAGTCAAACCCAATCTGGGGTTCTGGCAGGCCATAGTTTAGCAAAAGGTGGTTTTTACCATTGAAACCCACCCCTGATGGTTGTATGCAATGAAATACCTTGAATATTAGACTTGTTTGGTCCGTCTCGGGCTATGAAATTCAATGGGTGGGGTGGATTTTGTTGTTATGGGCCCCACCTAGGAAAATCTGTAGAAAAATAGGTTTTTTTAAAAAAAAATAAATAAAATAAGCAGCAGCAGCAGAAGGCGCAGGCAGCGCCTATGCTGGCTGCCTGGTGGACGACTGGCTGGGCCTCACAGCTCCAGTTGTGGCCCCCCATCGTGATGCATTTCGAACATCAACACCTTGCATTTGATGGGTTCCCTTTGTCCATGGGACGTCCCAAAAAATCAGCCGTAAACAGAACTCAGGTGGGCCATACCATCTAAAATCATGTGAAGGCATGCCTAAAACTTATAAAATCATTTAGTGGGGCCTACCTGAGTTTTGGATGTGACTGAAACTTGGTCTGGACCCTCAGCCAGGTGGGACACACATAATGGGTGGGCTGGATCTGTGGACCACATCACGGTGCCCCCCCTGACCGTGAACCTATGAACCGACTGGATGGTAAATAATTATTACAGTGGGTCCCCTGGTCCGCATGACCTTACGAATAGGTTGTATGGCAAATAAACAATACGGTGGGCTTCCTTGGACCACGGGACCTTATGAACAGATTGGATGAAAATAAACATTAAGGTGGGCCCCCTGGTCCATGTGACCTTACCAAAAGGTCAGATGATAAATAGATATTATAGTGGGCCCTAGGCCCATGTGATCATATGAACAGTTTGGTTGGAAAACAAACATTACAGTGGCCCCAGGGTCTATGTGACCTTATCCACATATTGGATGGAAAATAAACGTTTATGGTGGGCCCTCACGGGACCTACTAATGTATGTTTTATATCCACACTGTTCATTTATTTTGTGGGGTCCACCCTATTTACGTGCCCCAAATATGGGCCACCCTAGGCAAGCCCACCGTGATGAAGGTGTCGGACCCTCTGTCCTTCTAATTTTGCCAATCATGGGCTGTCATATGAGGCCCATGTGATTAGGCCTATTTTGATGTATTTAAGGGCCGTCCATTGAGGCCCACTTTGATTTGTATAAAGCCATTAGTTGAGGCCCATCTTAATGTATTTATGGTCACCCACTATGGCCCATTTTGATATATATGAGACCATGGTTTAAGGCCCATTTGATGTTTTGAAGGCCCATGGGTCGAGGCCCAATGGGATGTACATGAGGCTCATTACAACATGATTCTACCATGGTTCATGTGTTGACTATTGTAGTGGGCTATGCCTTGGGAACAATGTTGGTTTGACATCCACATTGTAAGGATGATGTTGGTTAGATGTCCACATTATCACTCTCCCTAAGGCCCACTGATAGGCCCATACTTGTAGTAAGTAGGCCGTCTAGGCCCATCTCCGTTATACACACTCTTTATACATGTTTAGTATAGATCCATGATCATACGCATTATATGTATGCCTGATATGAGGAGTGACCAATCATAGCATATGCATTCGGGCAGACTGTTTATGGGCTCCCTGATAGGCGGAGTTGCCCCATATAAGTGCATGGTACACGCAGGACTGTTGCATGACTGGTAGTGTGCCTCATGCACTTGCATTTATGTGATTATAGTTACTGTATGCCCTAGCGACATCAGGGCTATAGCCTCCACAGACACATCATGGATGGTAGGATTGGATACCGAAAATATTTGGTTCTAGCATACAGGCGCCATAGATGTCCCTGGGTGAAAATTCCTAAACCCGATGGTACCAGAGGATGACTCCAACGTCGAGACCGAGTGGATACACGAGCGCGCGAGGGCCGTATATCAGTAGGCCGTGTCTCCCACTATGTCTTGATCGGTTGGAAAGGGGTGTGACCTTACCCACCTGAGTGAGGAGGCAATTTCTAGGTTGAGTTTGACCAGCTTGAGGAATCGGTCTGCTATCAACTAGCCGGGCCCGATATTGGCACGCAGATAGTGAGGTCTCTTCCACCCTCCCAGTTGTGCGTTCGGATAAGGGCGGCAAGCTGGCGTAGAGTGTACTTGACCCCGGTGATTATCCAAACTGAGAACTGCTCTGATTTGATGCTCTAGTGAGGAGTTGCATTGATATGTGGATGAAGATTGACATGCTTGACTTGCATTCTGCATCGCATGGCCTTGATGTGGCCGATCGCATTCATGTTTTGCACCGTATGGCCTTATTACGGCTGATTGCATGCATGTGTTCATCATCATGATTTCACATTTCTCTGACCTTGCATCCTGAGCACGCTCATATTACGCACACACTTACACCACCCTCTAAGCTTTCTATAAGCTTATGCACGATTGATGCGTGCAGGTGACGCCTGGACACAGCTGTAGCTTCGCCGCCATTGGAGTGTGCAGTCGAGCTTCTAGAGTTTTTGTTACTTTCAGCATATTGTATTTCCCTTACATACGCCTTGTACTCAAAGTTTTGATCATAGTGGATTTTGTGATGGTGTTCTTGTGGTTATTGATCGTGGGTTATGCTTTTGTTATGCTCATTACGAATCAAATGATATTAGAAATCCTCCTTGTGGGATCCCAGGATCGGAACCTGGTAAATGCATACCGGGAGCCGATAATGGGGTTCTGCGGAGGCTGTCGGCGTCGGAATCGGTGATCGAAAATTTTGTGAGCCCGGTTTCCGAGTTGGGGGCGTGACAACATGGGCTATGATTAATCACTCGTCTCATCACAAGCATGCAAATGATGCGTATGGGCATATATCATGATGTTATGTTGTGACATACATATAATCGATATCGATAACTGGTGTCGGCCTTGATAATCGGCACCGATAATCAGGATCGGCCTACACAATCGGCCTCGACAAATCGGAAGGGGCCTAATAAGGCATAAGGGAAGGTCACAATGAGGACATCTAACCATCATTGCCTATCAATGTGGACGTCCAACCATCATTACTCCCAGGGAGTGACCCTCATGAAGAACTCATAAATAATGTAACGGCCACACTCATACTTTACATTGGGCCTCGTTCATGGGCCTCACATAAATCGCTTCGGGTCTCGAATACACATCAGGTGGGCCTCGCACCTGGGCCTTAAATATATCTCAATGGGCCTCCTATGTCGAGTGGACCACATCACATATGCCGCATTACGTGGGCTGCACTAACGGGCTTCATGTATATCAAATGGGCCACACTGATGGGCCTCATTTGGGCCCAACCTTACGTATATTTGACACCCGACCTATTCATAAGTAAACATAGAGATAAATGAAGTAAAAAGAATATCAGCTTATTTAGAAACCACCACACTCTTAGAAGTTTGAATGGTGGATGTCACTATCTACTATTAAATGGCGGGGCCCACTTGAACTTTAGATATGATTCACACTATCTTCCCATCACTACCAAAAAAAGGGGCAAAGGCTATGGATAAAATCCTTAGCTATAGACCTATGGCTACGGTTTTAGTCCATAGCTAGTCCGTAACACGACCGTCGTCGTAGGTGTCATAACAATAGGTCTGGAACCTATGGCTACGCATTTAATCCGTAGCTATAGGTTAAATAGCTACAGATATAATCTGTAACAATTATATCTGTAGCAAAAACTTCAAATAGCTACAGATATTATTTGTAGCTGAAAGTCCGTAGCAATATTCCAAAATTGAAAATGTTACACCTGTCTGATTAGTGGCTATGGATTTAATCCGTAGCTATAGGTTAAATAGCTACAGATATAATCCGTAGTAATTATATCTGTAGCAAAAACTTCAAACAACTACGGATATTATTTGTAGCTGGAAGTCCGTAGCAATATGCCAAAAATTGAAAAGGATACACCTGTCTGATTAGTGGCTACGGTCAATATCCGTAGCTATTTTGTACATTGAAAAATTAAATCATTTGTTCATTCAATTACCACCTGTACAATCATTCATTCATTCAATTACATTATTCATTCAATTACAATCCTTCATTCAATCAATTACAATTACAATCAATTACAGTTACAATTACAATAATGCTGAAAATACAAATCTTTGGCTTTATTAGAGAAATGTGCTCGACTTCACCCTGAAATTTCAACAGCTTCGTATATTCCATCATCCTACAAACAGTCATGTCATTCATAAATTAGAATGCCCATTAGGGAAAAGAAAGACAGTGAAAGAAGTGCATCACGTATAACTACTTTTTTTTTCTTAATGAATTTTAAAAAAAAAAACTCAAAGAGGAATGAAATTGACACAAAAGAAATGGTCTCACCAGATGATTATAGGTTTTGGTTTAGGTTTAGGTTATAGGTTTAGGTTAAGGTTAGGCTATAGGTTATAATTAAGTTTAGGTTATAGGTTAAGGCTTGGGTTATTGGTTTTGGTTTAGGTTTAGGTTAAGGTTTAGGTTTAGGTTTAGGTTAAAGGTTATAGGTTATAGCTTTTGGGAACATGATTATAGGTTAAGGTTTAGGTTTAGGAAATCGGGTTCGGGTTCGGGATCGGGTTTAGGTTTGGGTTTTCAAGTTTAGGTTTAGGTTAAGGAGTTGAGATTAGGATTAGGTGTAGGTTTGAGTTTAAGGATTTGAGAATACATTTAGGTTTTAAGTTTAGGTTTAAGTTAAAGGTTTAGGGAAAGGTTATAAGTTTAGGTTAGGTTTAGGTTTAGGTTATAGGTTATAGCTTTAGGGAATTGAGAATGGGTTATGGTTTAGGTTTAGGAAATCAGGTTCAAGTTCGGAATTGGGTTTAAGTTTGGGTTTTCAAGTTTAGGTTTAGGTTTAGGTTAGGGAGTTGAGATTAGGATTAGGTATAGGTTTAGCTTTAGGGAATTGAGTTTAGGTTATAAGTTTAGGGAGAGGTTAGGTTTAGGTTATAGGTTTTGGGATTTGGGAATAGTTTTAGGTTATAAGTATAGGTTTAGGTTAGGTTATAGGTTAAGGTTTAGGGATTTGGGTTTAGGTTATAGGATTAGGTTACGGTTTAGGTTTAGGTTATATGTTTTGGGATTTGAGAATGAGTTCAGGTTTAGGTTATAGGTTTTGGTTTAGGTTATAGTTTTTGGATTTGAGAATGGGTTCGGGTATAGGTTATAGGTTTTGGTTTTGGTTTAGGTTATAGGTTTTGATTTAGGTTATAGGTTATAGATTTATATTAAGGTTTAGGTTTAGGTTAAAGGTTTTGGGATTTGAGAATGAGTTCAAGTTTAGGTTATAGGTTTTAGTTTTGGTTTTGGTTTAGGTTATAGGCTTTGGTTTAGGTTATAGGTTTAGGTTTAGGTTTAGGTTATAGGTTTTGGGATTTGAGAATGGGTTCAGGCTTAGGTTATAGGTTTTGGTTTAGGTTTAGGTTATAGGTTTTGGTTTAGGTTATAGGTTATAGGTTTAGGTTAAGGTTTGGGTTTAGGTTATAGGTTTTGGGATTTGAGAATGGGTTTTGGTTTAGGTTATAGGTTTTGGTTTTGGTTTAGGTTATAGGTTTTGGGATTTGAGAATGGGTTCGGGTTTAGGTTATAAGTTTTGGTTTTGGTTTTGGTTTAGGTTATAGGTTTTTGAATTTGAAAATGGGTTATGGTTTAGGTTTAGAAAATCAGGTTCAGGTTCGGGATTGGGTTTAAGTTTGGGTTTTCAAGTTTAGGTTTAGGTTTAGGTTAGGGAGTTGAGATTAGGATTAGGTGTAGGTTTAGCTTTAGGGAATTGAGTTTAGGTTATAGGTTTAGGGAAAGGTTAGGTTTAGGTTATAGGTTTTGGGATTTGGGAATAGTTTTAGGTTATAAGTATAGGTTTAGGTTAGGTTATAGGTTAAGGTTTAGGGATTTGAGTTTAGGCTATAGGTTTAGGTTTAGGTCTAGGTTTAGGTTTAGGGAATTGAGTTTAGGTTATAGGTTTAGGGAAAGGTTAGGTTTAGGTTATAGGTTTTGGGATTTGAGAATAGTTTTAGGTTATAAGTATAGGTTTAAGTTAGGTTATAAGTTAGGTTTAGGGATTTGAGTTTAGGTTATAGGATTAGGTTTAGGTTTAGGTTTAGGGATTTGAGTTTAGGTTATAGGTTTAGGTTTAGGTTTTAGGTTTAGGTTTGGGTTTTGGGATTTGAGAATGGGTTCGGGTTTAGGTTATAAGTTTTGGTTTCGGTTTAGGTTATAGGTTTTGGGATTTGATAATGGGTTCGGGTTTAGGTTATAGGTTATAGGTTTTGATTTTGGTTTAAGTTATAGGTTTTGATTTAGGTTATAGGTTAACAGTTTAGGTTGAGGTTTAGGTTTAGGTTATAGGTTTTTTGGATTTGAGAATGGGTTCGGGTTTAGGCTATAGGTTTTGGTTTTGGTTTAGGTTATAGGTTTTGGTTTAGGTTATAGGTTTTAGGTTTAGGTTATAGGTTATAGGATTTGAGAATGTGTTCGGGTTTAGGATATAGGTTTTGGTTTTGGTTTTGATTATATGTTTTGATTCAGGTTATAGGTTATAGGTTTAGGTTTTAGGTTTTGGTTTTGGTTTTGATTTAGGTTATAGGTTATAGGTTAAGGTTTAGGGAATGGTAATAGGTTTTGATTTAGGTTATAGGTTTAGGTTTAGGTTTTGATTTATGTTATAGGTTATAGGTTTAGGTTAAGGTTTAGGTTTAGGTTTAGGTTTAGGTTATAGGTTTTGGGATTTGAGAATGGGTTCGGGTTTAGGTTATAGGTTTTGGTTATAGGTTATAGGTTTAGGTTTAGGTTATAGGTTTTGGGATTTGAGAATGGGTTCGTGTTTAGGTTATAGGTTTTGGTTTTGGTTATAGGTTTTGGGATTTGAGAATGGGTTCGAGTTTAGGTTATAAGTTTTCGTTTTGGTTTAGGTTTAGGTTATAGGTTTTTAGATTTGAGAATGGGTTATGGTTCAGGTTTATGAAATCGGGTTCAGGTTCGGGATTGGGTTTAAGTTTGAGTTTTCAAGTTTATGTTTAGGTTTGGGTTAGGGAGTTGAGATTAGGATTAGGTGTAGGTTTAGCTTTAGGGAATTGAGTTTAGGTTATAGGTTTAGAGAAAGCTTAGGTTTAGGTTATAAGTTTTGGGATTTGGGAATAGTTTTAGGTTATAAGTATAGGTTTAGGTTAGGTTATAGGTTAAGGTTTAGGGATTTGAGTTTAGGCTATAGGTCTAGGTTTAGGTTTAGGGAATTGAGTTTAGGTTATAGGTTTAGGGAAAGGTTAGGTTTAGGTTATAGGTTTTGGGATTTGAGAATAGTTTTAGGTTATAAGTATAGGTTTAAGTTAGGTTATAAGTTAAGGTTTAAGGATTTGAGAATACATTTAGGTTTTAGGTTTAGGTTTAGGTTTTAGGTTTTAGGTTAAGGTTATATGTTTAGGTTAAGGTTTAGGTTTAAGTTAAGGTTGAGGTTTAGGTTATAGGTTAAGGTTTTAGGTCATAGGTTTTGGTTTAGGTTAAGGTTATAGGTATAGGTTAAGGTTTAGGTTTAGGTTTAGGTTTAGGTTATAAGATATAGGTTTAGGGAATTGAGAATAGGTTAAGGTTTAGGTTTAGGAAATCGGGTTCGGGTTCGGGATCGGGTCTATGTTTGGGTTTTCAAGTTTAGGTATAGGTTTAGGTTAGGGAGTTAAGATTAGGATTAGGTGTAGGTTTAGGTTTAGGGATTTGAGAATACATTTAGGTTTTAGGTTTAGGTTTAGGTTTTAGGTTTTAGGTTAAGGTTTAGGTTTAGGTTAAGGTTGAGGTTTAGGTTATAGGTTAAGGTTTTAGGTCATAGGTTTTAGTTTAGGTTAAGGGTATGGTCCCTGCAAATACAGATATAAACACGGCCATCCGGCGCAAATGGCCAGGCCCTTCCAATGCTGTCCATAAAAAAATGGACAGCTTCATCATAGTCATAATAGTGGTTCCTACTTTCTAGGGAACCCCGCTCTTCCGAATAGCTCCGACGCACATCCAGATCTACTCCATTAATTTCGATCAAATACATAAACACGGCCTATCCAAATGGTCAGGCCCCTCCAATGCTGTCCATAGGAAATGGACAACTTCATCATGGTCATAATAGCGGTTCCCACCTTTCAGGGACTCCCGCTCATCCGGATAGCTTCGACGCACATCTGGGTCTGCTCGAATACTTACTTTATAAAAGAAAATCTCCCCTGTTTTCTCAAATTTTCTATTTCGATCTTTTTTGGCCCAAATCCATGTCAATGCTTGAGAGTCATGCATAAACATGGATTTTAAGAAAAATACATGAGGAAAATTACAACATAGATATCATGCACACGATATCACATAATGTATTGTTTGATGAACTACACATGTGCATTCTTGACAAGAGACGTACCAGATGCTTGAATTTGAAATATGCAGCTCCAACCATCCCACATACAACATCTAGTTATCAGTATCAGCTGGGTGTAAGAAGCTAGAAAAACACATGCAGAAGAAATTAGTGAGCAAAACAAACATTGAGAAACATGAATGTATAGGTTTTGGGATTGAGAATAGGTTTAGGTTAAGGTTAGAAGTTTAAGTTTAGGTTATATGTATAGGTTTAGGTTATAGGTTAAGGTTAATTTGTAGGTTATAGGTTTAGCTTATATGTATAGGTTTAGGTTAGGTTATAGGTTAAGGTTTAGGGAATTGAGTTTAAGTTATAGGTTCATGTTATAGGTTATAGGTTTAGGTTAAGGTTTAGGTTATAGGTTTTGGGATTTGAGAATAGGTTTAGGTTATAAGTATAGGTTTAGGTTAGGTTCCCTTGTTCCATATATCTCCTGCCAATTCCAAACCATGGGTGCTTGATAATACAACTCAAAATTAGGCTGTGTTTGGTTGCACCAAATATCGTGAAGGGATCAGGGTTCTCTTCTCGTAGTGTGATTACTGGGGATGCATATAAAGGGATTCATGAAATCGGTTTACCATTAGAAATTGTTTAAAAGATCACATTTGAAGAGAAGCTCATGGCATACAACATGGATCATTTACAGAAACTAGTGGATGACAAATTATGTGTAACATACAGAGATGGTTTAGCCACTTATGCAATTAGGGAAGGTTCAAAAGGACATACATATTTGAAAGTTGGTCAAATCATAAACAAGCGTATTATGGACGAAGATAATGTTTTCATTAATAGGCCACCTAGTACTCATAAACATTCATTGCAAGCATTTTCTATGTGCATGGCAACCATACTGTTAAGATCAATCCTCTTATTTTCATTTACAGAAACTAATGGATGACAAATTATGTGTAACATACAGAGATAGCTCAACCACTTATGCAATTAGGAAAGGTTCAAAAGGACATACATATTTGATTGCTAGTTAATTAGGACAGTCCACTAAATTTAGACTATAAACAAAAAATTAATATTTAGGACTGCAACCTATGCACCATTTAGATCCACTTCCAAGAAAAAGATCCACACATGTTAGAAGTATACATCCATATCGCAAATTACCTATTATACAACCAGCAAGGCAGCAAAATAAAATGCAATATAGATTGCACATGGTGACCCAGATTATTCTGTGGACCCAATCATGGATACACCATAGCGCCCAAATCACACTGATCGGACAACTACAATGATTTGACAAATGCATAAAGCATATCATAGAATTCTTTGCATTCGTGTATATTTACAGATTTGGAAGTAATATTAATTAAATAAGATCTAAAAATACAAGCACATACATTTCCAACACATGGGCGCAACGCTTAGTCCAAACACAACTAAAAACAGGATGCACTCCAAATGAGACATCTTGCAAAGTGTTTCTTAACTCAAACTAATTCTCAAGCATTAGGTTCACATCTTCCTGCCATCAACTAAAACAAGCATTTCTATTGCACCTGATTTTCTTCCTACTTATGAAATGGGTTGGCCTATGGTTCAATTTTTGAAACATTGGTCTATATATGGTGCCGATGTTGTGTTAGTGAGTCTTAGTCACAGATCTCAAACTAGTCTGAGATTATAAGAATGTTGTCCATCTGCATTAACACCTACCCTTTGGTTGGTAAAACCCAAGTAATCAGCTCCCATCATGAATTCAAGTAGAGCATATTTGCATCCCACAACAACTATAATAATAATAAAAATAAAATCAAGCACATACCTTCCATTAAAAAGGGTAACATGTGTAAGCGTGGATTAGCCAAATTGAATTGTGTAGGGCCCTGAAAATTCAAATTGATTCAGAATTAGTCGTTGGTATCCTCATAAATATTGAGTTGTCTAGTATACAGTGTGTGCATTGATCAATGTTGAGTAGCATATAGGACAGTCCAAAAGCCGGCTACCAAGAACTATTTGTCTGTATAAAGAAGAAAACAGTACATGCCAAGCCCCACCCAACAAATGACCCATAATAATACCTTTTGAATTACCCGGCACCCATACATCTGAAGGCTCCAAGGTTGAATGTGGCCAGCAAGCTGATTTGCTAGTTCTTTTCTCTGCTCAGGGCTTCCATGATAAAAAAAACTGCAAAGACAAACAATAACCGAGCATTTTTATATCATAGGTGAATGAGTTCATACAACCAACATGAGAATGAATATAGAGACTACCAGATCACCAGCCCACAGCCTTTTAAAAAAAGATAAAGGAGGGCAGATGAGCAGGGGAAAAAGAATTGAAGGTATCTTTATGGGGAAAAGAAAAAAAAAAGAAAAAAAAATGGAAGGAAACCAATGATTGTTTTTCTAGAAAAATCATACCTTTCAAATAACATAATTGCCAAACACATCAGTCATCAATGTTGGAGCATGTGGGAGAACTTCTTCAAAAGCAGAATAACTACAAAGTGAATCAAGAATCAAAAGGAGCATAAATGACAACAACTAGCATATGGTAGCCACATCCACCATGAGACTTAGAAGTTTTACACAGCTGTAAAATCCTACAAGGAACAAACTCTTCATCTTGCCCCTAATCTATCTGAACATCCTCATTTCAGCTATAATCATCCTAGATATTTATAGAGTTGTGTCATTTTTTTAAATGATGGAATTTTATTAATAATCCAAAAAGCCACACAAATACCTGCAGTTATAAACAAATTACTGTTGCAAGCTTACCTGGAGGAATCAGACCAACAACAATGTAAGGTTTCTCAAATTACTCGAAGCATGAGGAATCAGACCAGTCAGATTGTTTCGATGCAACGTCAACTCAACCAAATTCTTGAGATTCCATAATTCTGTAGGAATTGTACCTAAAATCTGATTTCTAAAAAAAATACAAAATTTTAAGCATGGTCAAATTACCCAAAGCAGGAGGAATTGGACCAGTCAGAAAGAAGTTGAAGATCCTTTTCTTTCTCAAGTAGTGAAGCAACAAGGGAGCTTAATGCCTACAGAATATATGCATTTTCTTCAATACCTCTACCACAAGAACATATGCATTTTCTGACAAACTGCAAAAAAGAAACCATTTGAGGTTATTCATGAAGTAAAAATTGATATAAGATGGACAAATGACAAATGACAAGTGAGAGTAAGACCCAAAACACTACTTCATAAGGTCCTTTTTTTATAATAAGCATCCAAAAAAATCCACTAAATAAAATACCCTACATTTCCTCAGTCTAAGTTGCAAGTGGGACCCATGTCTAGAAAAAATTATTGTTAAATCTGACAGGTTTCTCTAACCTTTTCTCAACATTTCAAAACAGGCGATGGACAGATGGTTATGAGCTTCTAATCAGCGCAATTTCGAGTCTTTAAGAACATCCAATGAAAATAATGTATCGAATCCACTGTGACTTACTTCTTGTACTAAGCCTTTGTGCCTTCATCAGATTACCAAGGTTGCTATGAGCATCAACCTACCAATAAGGGGAAGATCTGCAAATAGTAATTTCAATGCATCTACAACAAAAGAAGGAAACTAAATGATAAAACAAAACAAGGATTCACCAAGCGAGGGTTCAATGCAAGAGCCTGGTGACAACACCGGGCTGCCTCATTAAGTCTTCCTTTCCTCATATATGCACTAGCTAAATTTGACCACGCATCATAGAAATGGCGAAGCTACAAACCATAAAGAATAAACAATATAAATATGCATATATATGTATAACAGAAAACAGACAAGAAAGGTAGTCTTGTCCTCTAGTCAGTGATAAAGATCAACAAAAAAGGCAAACATCATAAAATGTATCCTTACAATACTTAACATAGAGAAAATCATAATTAAAATAGTTGAATCAAGATAAGATCCAATAGATAAAAAGGAGGATCTTAGATGCATTCTTTTGTTTCTAATTTGTGAAACAACAAACAAAACCACCCAACTCATAAGAGAGAAGAGAAAACTGAGTCTTTTCCTCTAAATATCAACTAGGCTTGGCAATGGGCAGGCCTGGGGCTGGTTCAGCGTTGGATTTTAAAATAGACAGGCCAAGCCTATTCAAAATATCAATTTTGCCTTGCTCTGGCCCACCCCATTACCAGCCATAATGTCAATGTTCTCTAAGTAGCATGCTAATGTCTGTTTGGATCTGCCTATTTTTGATCTCATACCTTAAAATGATATGAGAAAAGGGATGTACAGCTTGAATAAACAGATAGGTCATAGTGGCCCCCACAGATCTGCCCGTATGTTGTCAGCTAGGGTAGGACACATTCCGCATCCATTCCCCGAATACTCCCTTATGGAGAAATCTCAACCCTTCCATTTGGCCTGCAAATGGCCTTTCCATGCTGGGCCTGTCAGCTCAAAGTATCATTTCCCCTGCACATGTTTCAGCCATATCCTAAGGTCCAGGATCATATATTTCGTCTGTACAGTTAGTAATCCGATTCCGGACCTAAGATCCACTGGGCCATTCCTACAATTTGTTGTCATTGGGAAATTCAACGATAAAGAGGCCAAAAGTTAAATGGCTTCAATCCTCCAATGCTGGAGAGTTTTGGGATGCATAATCTGAGACCGGGCCCCTGGAGGTGGAAATGGATTGCATCTAGCCCCTGCCTAGACAGACTTGGTCCAGGCAGGGGCTCTGTGGAGCCCACTGTGATGTATGGGTTTATACCACTCCGTCCATCCATTTTGCCAGATCATTTTATGGTCTATCCAATATTCAAACATTATGTGAATGTTTCCTAATCTGATCCTAATCCAATACACTCGGTGCATCCAAATGAAGCATCATGGAAGTAATGAAATTTGTCTCAAATTCCTTACCAGTGGGTGGCAAAATATTCTTCACAAAGAAGAAAATGGCCTTCTCATGGGTCAGATTCATACTCTTTCGAATCACCTAAACAAATTGCCCCATAGTTAAGTCAGCAGGAACAAGATACCTACACTCAAAAAATAGCATGCGTAATAAATCAGGCCTCAAGAATGGCTAAAGGAAACATCCAACCAAAAACAAAGTGTAGTGTGTTAGATATCTCCCACTAGTTAGATGAGCAGACAGATGGTGTGGTGTGTGTGAGTGATCCAGGGTTCAATCCAATGCCTTTTTTTAAAGAGGAAACAACAATTTATTATAAAGCCCGCAAAGCGAGAAAAGAATACACATAACTAGCACATGGGATGGGCCATATACCATATCCTGTGGCCAACTAGACAATGTAATCCTTAGATTGAAGGATTTTGAAGGGTGAAAATGGGAAGTCAATTAACTTCAATTGACTTCTGATAACCATCCACTTTCTTCCCCAAAACTCCAATGGAATGATTTTGGGACATGGGCCATCTAAGGTAGAGACTAGAGAACCTACCCGATGATAGGTTCAGATCAGGTAAACATTGTAACATGAACAAAAAACAAGTCACATTATGGGAAAGAAATTGACAAATTCCATTCGCTAATTCTATTATAAGATGATTATAACAGTAAACACTATGCCATGTTTCGTAATATGATAACTTGCACATTTTTTCTCTCAAAATAATGGTCAGTGTAGCTGTTGCAGCTGTCGAAGGTCTATACTACTGTGTCAAAAGAGAGAGACCAACTAGACTGAGAGCATTCATCATTCATGGTTGAGACACATGTTAATGCAAAACTATAAAAGCATATTAGATAGTAGGAAAGGCCCATGTGTGTTAGCAAAAAACTACTCAGGTTATAACACTGTTACTAGACCATTACAAACATGTAGGTACATAGATATTTTCCCCTAGGATGGGACTCGCATGATGAATAGACCAGGAGATAAAAGGCTGGCTTCTCTAAGCAATAAGTGGTTCTCTATGGCACCTTTCTACTAACTAGACCCACCAGCCTTTAAAAAACTCATCATTGATAGACAGAGCATTTCACCTAATACATGCATTGCAAATAGACACGACTTTTTTTTTTTTTTTTTGAGCAAGCAACAAAAGCAACTAAATCAAAGAAAAGAGTAGGGAACAGAAGTCCTAGTCCAAAGGGCTGATTGGCGGATTCCTTTAGAGGCTAGGCCCACTACCAAATCATTAGAACCTTTACTTGCAATATTATACAAGTGGCAACAGAAACCTGCATACAAGTGGCAATAAAAACCTGCATACAAGTGGCAATAGAAACATACATGCTTCAACAACAAAATAAAATTAAAATTAAAATTAAAAACTTGAATCAAGATGAGAAAAAACCTGAATCAACATGACAAAAAACTTGACATTTAAAAACATGTCTTTCCAATGGACAAGAAACAAAGCATCTCCCGAAAAAACTGAGTTCTGTTGATTTGATTTGTCTTGACCTTCCATCTGAAATGTAGTGATGCCATTCTCATTACCAGCAAACTGCATATTGATTAGAGATTAGCTAGATTCCTTGCTACTTTCAATTGGTATTGTAATTTCAGCAAGTTTGATTAGAAGCATTCATGAATATAACCTCAACATTCTTTTCAAATGCAGATTGGGGCCTGCATATCAAATGTAGAAGCTTGATATCTATAAAAGATCAGATTAAACAGACAAAAACTAAGATTTCTAATTAACGATTAACCTCCATATAAGTCTGGAGAATTCCCTTCTCCATTCTGAATGGAACACGCAGAATGCTTGCATGACCTGTTCCAAGTACTTTCTTAAGATGTTGATTGCAAGTAGTACCGACTACATCAGGTAGTAGTCCAGTCACCTATGTTTCACAGTAAAAAAAAAATGCATCATGAGAAAGGTAAAAACAAATGAGAATTAGAAATTAGAAGAGAAATCTCATGTTTCTGGCTTCCCCGAACAGGGTGAAACCAAAACCTGGAAATGGGTTGAGCGTTTTCCCTTCCAATGACCTCAGCTGACAACATTCTCTTACACCCTCCCATTACGGATCAGTAGGAGCATCCCATGGCTGCAGCTTGGCGGCGGGGCCCACTCGGGGAACAGGATAACTAGAATGTGCACTCTGCACAGGCTAGATTCCCCATCATATATAACATCCACACAGAAATTTTCAACTTCATCAAAAAATCACCATCCCCACGAATCGAACGAGGATAAATGGCTAAAAGTCAAAAAAAATTATATAATATGCAAAGGGAAAAAGAAAAGATATTCTAAAACAGAAAACCCTTGATTTGAAACAAGAGAAATCAACTAAAACTCCGAATCGAGCTCTCGATCGGGCAAATGTTGGCATTGATCGGTGGAGGTGGCGACGCTGGTTGAGCAGGGACGGTGGCTGCGGAAGAAATTTGTGGTCACAGGGGCTGCGGCTGGTGGAGGAGACGAGGTGCTGACTAGGATAGGATGAAAGGGGTTTCGAAAACCCTAGCACATGGTGTGATCACATATCAACGACGAGTTTACAGCGAAAGGGGGTTTTGAAAACCCTAGCGAGAGAGAGAGGTTGGGAAACAGGGGGCGCGAGAGAGAGGGATTGGGTTTTGGGAGAGGCGCGGGCGCGAGAGGGTGGGTTTTGGGAGAGGGGCAGGCGCGCGAGAGAGAGATTTGGGTCGCACGCGGGATTTTTTTTGAGGTTGACGGACGACACTTCTAAGTCCTTAATCTTAGATCTTGTGGGGCCCACCGTGATTAATGTTATTTATCTACTCCGTCCATTCATTTTAAAAGACCATTTTAAGGGTTGATCCAAAAAATGGGTTAGATCGAAGTCGTAACCCGACCACATAAAATATTAACGATAGAAATTTATTTTTATTATTTCTTATGGTGTGGTCCACTTAGACTTTTAATCTACCTACTTTTTGGGCCATCCACTAACATTATATATCAGAATTTAGAGGCGGCTTAGATAAAATACATATATTCCAATGGGCAGCATGGAGCCCCTTAAGCACCATCAATCTCTAATAAGATGATGGTGGAATGTATGTTTTAGCTACGGATTAAGTAGGTTTTAGCTACGGATTAAAACTGTAGGAAACTAGCTACGGTTTATATCCGTAGCTAAAAGCTTCTAAGGTCTGTAGCCTTTACTCGAATTTTTGGTAATGCATGTTGTAAAATGATCTCACAAACGGTTGGATGACATGGATACAACACTTGCATCATGGTGGGCCCCACCATTCAAATAGGGGACGGTGTAGATAAATCCTATACATAGGGAGTGGGCCCCACCATCGGACGGACGGCGTGTGCAAAATACATACACCATGCGGGCCTCCACGTGCAGCCCGCTGCCCATTGTAAGGCAGAGGTGGGTCCCACCTAGGGCCCACCCTCATGCATTATATAAAGAGTATAATATAATATATATGTAATGTATACCTGTAACTGTACAGCTTGGCTGCATTAAATAAAGGGAGCAGGGGTGGGTCCCACATAGGGCCACCTTTCTAAGATAATATAATATCATAATATAATATATATAATATATTATTTATACTATATGAGGCGTCCTTAGTAGTGGGACCCACAGAACTGGCTGTCGCCAAATGGCAGTGGCCCCACCATCAAAACAGATGGACGGCATTTGCCAAAACACATACATCATGTGGGGCCTACATCCCACTGACGTCACAGGGAGAGGGAGAGAGAGAGAGAGAGAGAGAGAGAGAGAGAGAGAGCAGCACGTGGCTGCTTGTACCAGCAGCATGGCTGCATTTTAATTTCTTTTTCTTTTTCTTTTTTTTTCCTGCAACGTAACAGAGGTGGGTCCCACGTAGGGCCCACCACAACAGCATATAAAATATAATATATATATTATATAATATAATATATCATATATAATATAATATAATATATAACATATATAATATGATATAATATATATTATATAACAATTGTCCAAGCCGTGGCCTGGACGGTCACATACTTCAGGAGGGCCCCACACGGACATGGGTCCCACCGTCCTGGGTGGTGGATGGTTTGGATGAAGCACGTACACCATGGTGTGGCTCGTCTACAAGGATGGATGGCGTAGATGGGTCCCATGGACCCCACCGTCAGTGCACACTCACATGCCAGTACAACACTCCGTGTCAGTACACACTCATGTCAGCACACACTCCATGTCAGTACACACTCATGTTAGCACACACTCCATGTTAGCTACCTCCACAGGGATCAATACCAAGATCCCCTGTGTTGAAACGAGGCATCTTTCACTTGGCCTGCCACCTGAGCTATAGAGCTGGGTGGGCCCATGTCAGATCACACTTCACTGACAGCCACACCCCACTTTAGCCACATCAAGGTGAGCCCCCTATGAATGGTTGGGATGGCATAAAAACATCATGGTGTGTCCCACATAGATGGGGTCCACCGGTAGATGGCATGGATGATAAACATACATTAGGTGGGCCATAATCATAGAAAGAGAGAGAGAGGGAAAGAGGGAGACATCGGCAATATCGGAGGGGCCCCGCCACTATGGGCCCCTCTTGAATATAAGCATACATCAAGGTGGGTCCCACATATGTGAACCATTAAATAAAAAAAAGATAAAAGACAAACATCTATGATCACCCACCGGCTTCTTCTTACACCCTAGGCTTCCTTAGCTCCTTAGCTTTGATTCCAACGGAGGAGATGAGGTTTGGATGGTTGAGATGGGAGATGAAAGGGTAGGAAAGGTGGGCCACACTTGTAGCTCTCTTGGAGTGGAAAAGCTTGGACGTATAGAGGTTTTTGGGTTGCTTGGATTGTGATTTGAAAATGAAGGAGAGAGAGGGTTGTAAAGAGAGATGGGTGATGGAGTGATGGAGTGATGGGTGTAAGAACTTTTTAACTTTTGTGGTTTTTAGTGTAAGGAAAGTATGGGCTTGTGTAAGAAACTTTTGACTTTAGGGTTATTTGAGAATGGGTGAAAGGTGATGTGTACTTGACATATACTTGACATGATGGGATTGATTGATTAATGTGACAAGTCGTAGAGATTCTCTCGAAATTCACATGCGTGGTGTTTTTCTCGCACCGAGCGGTGGCCCACATCTCCCGGCCAGAGTATCGGATCGGCGCGTGAGACGTGGCATCAGAACTGCGGCGATGGCACGGTCGCAAGGGTATAAGTGTTGATTTGAGTCAATTCAGGTTGATGGCGTGTGACGCAGGGTCATGCGTAAATACCGGTTAAGGTTGGAAGATTGCCGAAATTCGACCGGAAAGACCGCGGAAGTCTACGAAATAGTATGGTCTAGGATACGGGGTTTACACTCTATGCGGGCCATTCCTTGGAGGCAATGTTGGTTAAATGTCCACATTGTAGAGGCTGATTGACGATGTCGGTTATTGATACCGATTATAAGTATGTGATAGCATAACATTATGATACATGCTCATATGCATCATCTTCATGTTTGTTATGAGATGTGGTTGATCATTGCATATATCATTAGGCAGGTTGTTATGAGACTCCCTGATATGCGGAGATTGTCTCACATGAGCGCACGGTATGCGCAGGATTGATGCATGATTGGATTGTATGACTCATGCATCTGGCATTGTGTATTGTGATTAATATACGCCCTAGCGATATTAAGGCCGTAGCCTCCACAGGCATATCATGGATGGCCAGATGGGACACCAAAAATATGTTATTAGCATCGGGCTACCATAGATGGCCCTGAGTGAAAATCCCTAAACCCTCTTGGTACCAGAGGACGCCCCAATGTCGAGACCGAGTGGATATATATGAGCGCATGAGGGTCGTATACCAATAGGTCATGTCTCCCACTGTGTCGTGGTCGGTTGGGAGGGGGTGTGGCCTTACCCGCCTGAGGGAGTAGGCATAATTAGGCTGAGTTTGACCAGCTCGTGAATAGGTCCGCTATCGACATGCCGGGTAGATATTGGCTGACTGCTGGCCAGGCAGATAGTGAGGTCTTTTTCACTTACCAAGTTGTGCTCTTGATGGGGCGGCAAGGTGGTGTAGAGTGTACTAGATCCCAGTGATAATCTTAAAGATAAACAGTACTAATATGTGGACTTATTGGGCAGGAGTTGCATACTCATTCATTCATTCATTCATTATTCACTCGGGCTGGTGGTGCGTAACTATTTGTTACATGTACCTTCGCAATGGCTAGGATTTCTATTGGGGCGCTAACCTGAGGAGTTTACTACATTGAGTCTGACTATCCAAATTAAGGTATGAGACTAGTTTCGATAGAAGTCCCTTGTGGTGGACCTCGTAGCCTACGATACTACGTACTATCATCCCGACTTCACACTCCAGCTTGGTCATTTCATTTGCATCGCATATTACATTATATCCGCATGCATATGGCATTTTGGGATTTGTAATGTTTCTGCACTTATATGGCCTAGACGGACTCAATAGGATTTACATATTGCATTGTACCCTCGGCATCTGGTATTTGACTCTCTTAAACTCCTCGTTTGCATAGCTGAGTTGTATTGCGTACTCTGATATTGTATGACTTATGGACTTGTCAGTATTTCTGCTCACTCTGATATTGTATGGTTCGTGGACTTATCAGTACCTCCATTTACTCTTATATTACATTCTGAGCACGCATATACTGCTCACACACTTACACCACCCTCTAAGCTTTTTACAAGCTTATGCACGATAGATGCGTGCAAGTGACGTTAGGTTGTAGCAGCGTTGAGTATGGAGCGTGCAGTGGTCTTCTGGAGCTTTAATTTTGACATATGAATTTCCCTTTCAGCATTGTATTGAAATGATTATATTAGTGGATATGTGATACTGATGTTGCCTTTATGATTTGGGTATACTTATGGTTATGCTTCTTATGAGACAATGTACATTTGAAAATCCTCATTCCAGGATCCCAGGACCAGAACCTGGCGTATGGACGTTGGGAGCCGAGAATGGGGTACTACAGAGGCTGTCGGTACCAGGTTTGGCGATCGGGATTCCTGTGAATCCGATTTCTGGGTTTGGGGCATGATAATAGGAACTGTGGATATTAAACCAAGGATAATTCAACCCCTCCCTAAGTTTCATGAACTAGAATCTGAAAGTCCATACTTACATATGAAAGATTTCGATGAAATCATATCTACATTACACTTTCTAAACGTGTTTGAGGACACAGTTAGACTGAAATTATTTCCTTTCTCTTTGAAAGAAAAGGCTAAGTTGTGGTTACATTCCTTAAGACTAAGGTCCATTAGCACGTGGGCTAAGATGACAAGGGAGTTCCTTAAAAATTTATTCCCCTATCATTAAACAAATACCTTAAGGAAAGTAATCATGAATTTTGTGCAAAAAGAGGATGAGACATTCGTCCAATGCTGGGAGCGATTTAAGGATCTCATAAATTCATGGCTACGAAACATGGTGTATAACAAGCTTTTTCTATGAGAGATTGACCTCACCCATGCGCAAAGTGGTGGAGATGTTGTGTAATGGGGAATTCATGAATAAGGAAGTCGATGATGTGTAGGATTATTTTGATAAACTTGCTGAAAATGTGCAATCATGGGATACCTCTTCAAGAAATACCACTTCTAAGCCTACTCAATTAAAGGAAATGAGAGGAATTTATGTTCTAAAAGAGGAAGATGATATAAATGCAAGAGTGGCCAAACTCACAAGAAAAGCTAAGGCCATGGAACTTAAGAAGGTAGAACCTAAAAAGACTGTGGAAGTTCTTTGTGGTATTTGTGCTTGTAACATACATACAACTGAGAATTGCCCAACAATTCCTGTTTTTCAAGAGATATTGAATGAGTAATCAAATGCCGTAAATAACTACCAAAACCCTTTCAGTGGACCCACCTTAAATACATATAACCCAAGCTAGAGATACCATCCAAACTTCAGTTGGAGGAACGGACAAACGGCCACTCCTCAAGGGATCCTTAACCAATTTTTGAATCAAAGGAAACCTTAAAAGGATCCAGTCTTAAAACATATATAAAACCAAGAGATTTTTAATCAGGGTATGCTGCAAGCCTTTCAAGACCTTACAAAGGCCATACAAGAACTTGAAACAAAAAAAAAATCAATTGGGGAGAAAAGGAACCTTCCGACTCAGCCTCTCCCCAACCCGAAACAACAATATGAAATCAGTGACCCAAACTCTTTAAAGTAGATAGAGCAGGCTAAGTCTATCACCACTCTTAGGAGTGGGAAGATAATTAACAAATCTATTCCGATGAGGGCTGAAAAGCCTAAGGACTCGAAAATATATGAGAATGATAGACCCAGTAATGCTCTATATGGGTTAGAACTGGAACATCAAAGTAAGCCGATTGTGTCATTCCCTCAACGGTTGATTGCACCAAAACCTCTCTCTAACTCTCAGGATATTTTAGAGGTGATTAAGCGAGAGAAAGTTAGCATCCCTCTACTGGATGTCGTTAAACAAATCCCTTCATATCCAAAATTTCTAAAAGATTTATGTACGACTAAAAGACGGCAAAACATATAAAAGAAAATCTTTTTGACAGAAAAAGTGAGTTTCATCATCAAGTAATATGTGCCACAAAAATACAAAGATCCCGGTAGCCCAACCATCACTTGTGTAATTGGGAACCACCAGATTGAGCACGTACTTCTTAACTTGGGGGCGAGCGTAAATCTGATCCCTTACTCGGTTTACGAATAATTGGGTGTAAGTGAATTAAAACCCACCCGGACCACATTACAACTTGCCGATCACTTAGTTCATATACTGAGAGGGACGATTGAGAATGTGTTGGTCCAAGTTGATAAATTTTACTATCTAATAGATTTTATTATCTTGAATACTCAACTCATCATAGATGTGAGCACTCAAATACCCGTCATTCTTGGTTGCCTATTCCTTGCTACAGCAAATGCTATCATTAATTTTAGGAATGAAATTATAAATTTATCTTTCAAAAATATGACATTGGAGCTCAACATCTTTTTCAACATGAACAAACGACCAGAGGATGATGACGATACCCATGACATTAACATAATCGATTCTTTCGTGGAAGATGGAGGCCCACTCCCTTGATTTAGATGATGACATGATTAGGGAGATGGATGCCTTGCTTGATGCTACACCTGTACTTGAAGTTAACCGGTGGAGGCTATAATTTAAAAATTACCCTAAACTGACATAGTGCCTCTACCGTCTAACCTTTGCCCGCTGATCTTAAATATGTCTATTTAAGTCAAGATGAGACATACCCGGTGGTAATCTCTTCCCACCTTGAGAAAGAACAAGAGAGAGTGTTCATTTCCACTCTTATTGAGCATAATGGAGCTCTTGGATGGTCGATTGTGGACCTCAAGGGAATTGACCCTTTGATTTGTATTCACTGCATCCATCTTGAGGATAATTCGAAAACCTTCTGACAACCACAATGTTGACTTAATCCAAATATGAAAGAAGTGGTTAAGGCTGATGTAATGAAGTTGTTAGATGTGGGTATCATATACCCTATATCCGACAATAATGAGTGAGTCCAACTCAGGTAGTTTCATAGAAGTCCGAAATCACCATCGTAACCAATGCTGACAATGAACTCATGCCAACTAGAGTTACTACTAGTTAGAGAATGTTCATTGACTACATGAAGTTGAATACTATCACAAGGAAGGACTAATTTTCTTTGACCTTCATTAATCAAATTTTAGAAAGGCTAGTCGGTCACTCTTACTATTGGTTCCTTGACAGATATTTGGGCTACAATCAGATAAAGATAGCCCTTAAAGATTAAGAGAAGACAACATTCACATGTCCCTTTGACACACTTGCTCATCGAATGATGTCATTCGGACTATGTAATTCCCCTGCCACTTTTCAGCGATGCATGTTGAGTATTTTTTTTGCATAATGGGTAATATATAGAGGTCTTTATGGACGACTTATCTGTCTTTGGTGCATCCTTCAACAAGTGTTTGAAAAATCTTAAATGTGTACTGAAGTGATGTGAGGAAAAGAATTTGGTTCTGAATTGGTAGAAATGTCATTTCATGATTTCCAAGGAAATTGTGCTTAGACACATAATTTCGTCCAAGAAAATTGAGGTAAATAAGGAAAAAAATGATCTTATCTCTAACCTACCTCCACCCAATAGTGTACATGACATGTGATCCTTCCAAAGACATGCCAGATTCTATAGACGATTCATAAAGGACTTTAGTCATCTCTCTCATTCTTTATGCAACCTACTTCAAAAGGATATGTACCATACGAGTGGGCTGAACAATGCAAGAAGCTTTCACTAAGCTCAAGGGCATGTTAACTACCGCACCTATCATGCAGCTACCTGATTGGAGCATTCCTTTTGAGATTATGTGCGATGCATCTGACTATGCTATTGGGGTGGTGTTAGGCCAGAGAAAAGAAAAGAAGGCCTATGTTATTCACTATGTAAGTAGAACTCTAAATTCTGACCAAGTGAACTACTCTACTATGGAGAAAGACTCTTAGAAGTAGTGTTCGATTTGGATAAATTTAGGTCCTACCTGATCGGATCTAAGACCATCATCTACACTGACCATGTGTTGCTAAAGTATCTTCTTTATAAGACGAATGTCAAGCCCCGCCTGATAAGATGGATCCTCTTACTCTAAGAATTTGATATTGAAATACAAGACAAAAAAGGAGTAGAAAATGTAGTGGCCAATCACCTTTCTCGACTTGACCTCCCTGATTCCCTTAAGTCGACACTGATAAATGATATGTTCCCTGACAAACAATTGTTTAAACTCTCCCAACTACCTTGGTTTGTTGACATTGCAACTTATCTTGCTACAGGTTTCACGCCAACATATTGGACTACATAAGATAAGAAAAAATTCTTCACCGAGGTACATAAGTTTTTCTGAGATGATCCTTATTTGTTTAAATATTGTCCAGATCAAATTCTAAGGAGATGTGTGCTAGACAATGAACATCAGAGTGTCATCTCCTTTTCTTATTCTCAGGCCTGTGATGGTCACTTTTTTGCTAAAATATCATTTCCTAGTTCGGAACGCTTCGAGCCATCATTAGTGATAGAGGTTCACACTTTTGTAATAAGCCATTTGAGAACTTAATGAAGAAATATGGCATCCCTCATAAAGTGAGCACTCCATACCACACGCAAACAAGCAGGCAAACTAAAATTTTCAACAGAAAAATTAAACAAATTCTTGAAAAAATAATTAACCCTGACTGTAAAGATTGGTCGATTCACTTGACTGATGCCTTATGGGCTTACCGTGCAACTTTTAAGACCCCCATTAGAATGTCTCCCTTTAGACTCGTCTATGGGAGAGCATACCACCTACTTGTGGAGCTGGATCATAGAGCCTACTGGGCTATTAAAAATCTAAACTTTAATTTAGACAACGCTGGCTCACTACGTAAACTTCAATTGAATGA
This sequence comes from Magnolia sinica, assembly GCF_029962835.1. Classification (NCBI taxonomy): domain Eukaryota; kingdom Viridiplantae; phylum Streptophyta; class Magnoliopsida; order Magnoliales; family Magnoliaceae; genus Magnolia; species Magnolia sinica. The sequence continues at coordinate 61,328,482 of NC_080587.1, read as the reverse complement.
ACTCGAAGAAATCCGGAACGACGCTTACGAGAACTCGAGAATTTACAAGGATGGGATAAAGGTATTCAATGACAGGAACATCCTTTGGAAATCATACATGACCAGTCAAAAATTCCTTTTGTACAATTCTCGGTTACATCTTTTTTCGGGTAAACTTCGATCTCGTTGGACCGGTCCCTTTATGGTTACTAATGTCTATCCTCATAGGGCTGTTAAGATAAAGAATTCAAGGAATGATAATATTTTCAAAGTGAATGGACATTGTCTCAAGCCATTTGTTGAGAAGTTTGATTCAGAGGACATGTCCATGCCTCTAACTAATCCAGTGTATCGAGATTGACTTCCTAGTCTGACGGAGGTGTAGTTAGGTTTATTGCTTTCATAAGATTTAGTTTTAGGATAGTTTGATTTCAGTTTGTTTAACCTTCGTGCTAACCGATTTACATGTTAAGAATTTTGAAAAAGCTTCAATTCTCCTTCTTTAGGTATTATCTTCTCATCACTTCCCATTTCTTTTCGTTGTCTCATGTGCATTACATGCTCATATCTTTTATATTGAGGACAATGTAGGTTTTTGTCACGCCTCAAACTCGGAAACCAGGCTCATAAAATTTTCGATCACCGAATCCAGTGCTGACAGCCTCCGTAGTACTCCATTTTCGGTTCCTAGCACCTATATGCCAAATTTCGTTCCTAGGATCCTACAAGGAAGATTTTTTATCGTACATTTATCTCGTAAGAAGCATAACCACAAGTTTACAGCACATGGACCCAATCACATGGGCCTAATACACATCACAAGGGGCCCAATATACGACACATGGACCGCATCACATGGGCCATATATACATCACATTGGGCCTTACTCATGGGCCTTGAATACATCATACCGGCCTCATCATATGGGCCTCAAATATACCATAATGGGCCACGTCCCATGGGCCTCAAACACATCATAAAGGGCCTCTCATGTGGGCCCAACGTACATCACATCAAGGTGAGGCCCATACACTACATTTCCATTATATTATACCTACACCATTCATCTACTTTTAGGGATCATTTTAGAGTATTCCCCAAAACTGAATCATATCGAAAGATCATCTGGACCACACCACAAATAATAGTGTAGATAATGATTTTCACCGTTTAAAATTCATCAGGCCCACCTTAACGTTTATTTTCCATCCACTCTATTCATAAGGTCACATGGACCTGAATTAAGAGGAAAAACAAATATCATTTTGATCCAAAACTTCTATACTCCTAAAGAGTTTCAACGGTGGATGATCAATCCCCACTGATTTCTACAGTGTGGTCCACCAGATGAACGGCTGGATCTAACACACATATCATGTTGGGTCCCATCGAGATGGACGGCCAGGATTAAGCAAATATCCCAGGCAGGACCCACAGAACTTGCTGACATAAGTATATCAACTATTTACTGCGGGTATCGGCCTACCGTCCATCAGATGGACGATTTGGATGAAGAACAGATGGACGGTGGGGTATAAAACATATAAATCACAGCGTGGCCCACGGTGCTCGTGGCTTCACATACAACAACTGTTGCAGCGACTACTGGCCCACCGTCCATCAGACGGACGATTTGGATTCCAAATAGATGGACGGTGGGGATTTAACCCATACATCACAGTGTGGTCCACCATCCAGACATCTGAACGGTGTGGATCATCACATACACCATGGTTGTGGCCCACAGAACTTTCTGACATTTCAGCAGCAGTGGGACCCATAGTCCCTGCAGAAATGGATGGACGACATATATAAAACACATACATCAGGTGGGTCCCACAAACCTTGCTGACGTCACAGCAGTGGGACCCACAGAGCTTGGTGGCATCAATACACCAGCTATATAACTGGTGTGTGGTACCCAGCCAAGCTGTTTTCCCATTTCAGGTGGGTCCCACGTGCGTGGTCCACCAGAACTTGTTGTCGTTGTACAACAGCTATATAGCCTACACCAGTCAATCGTCTTTGAAGGTGGGGTCCATCTCGTGGACGGTGTGGATCAAGTGGGCCATACAATCATCATTATCATCAGAAACAAAAGAGAAAGAGAGAGAGAGAGAGAGAGAGAGAGAGAGAGACAGTGTAGTGGAGGGACCCTGCCACTAAGGGCCCCTTATATGATTACAACACATACATCAAATTGGGTCCCATCACAAGTGAGCCATCAAATTGAAAATCAATGATAGATCACCCACCGATTTTGGTCCTTCTTGGCTGCTTGAACTCCAAAACTCCTTAGCTTTCCCTTTGATGAAAGTTGATGAAGGTTGAATGGTGGAGATGGGTGAGAGGGTGGTAGGAGTGGGCCACACCATAGCTTCTTCATGGGAAGCTTGGACGGTCACCTCTCCTTGGGTTGCTTGGAATAATGGTGGAGAAAATGATAGAGAGGGGAGATGTAAGGAGAGAGGGATGGGTTGTTGTAAGGAAGGTTGACTTTGGGGATGGGAGAGAGAGGGGTGTCATGCCTTGTTGGTAAGAGAGGCATGGGTGTTGTACCTATTGTACTTGACTTTATTGATGTGATTAATTTGATAGATTCACTTAGAATTTGCAACGCACGGTATTTTTCTTGAGATAAACGTGGGCCCACAACTCCTGGCTTGGGTATCGGATCGGAGCGTGAGACGCAGCATTAGAACCACGGCGACGGCGCGATCGCAAGGGTACAAGTCTTAGGTCGAGTCGATTCAGATTGACAGGACGTGACTTAGGGTCACGCGCAAATGCTATCTACGCGTCGCGGGTCGCCGAAATTCGACCGAGAGGACTGTGGGAGTCTACGGAACAATATGGTCTAGAACACGGGCCTTACAGTTTTAGGTTGGGAGATGTGGATTAGGTAAACTAATTAGTGTTTTCTTAGTTTTGAGTAAAATTTGTGAAAATTTTTAAATTTTCAAGTTAAAAATATGTTTGGGAAATGATAATTTGTGAAATTAAGAATGCTTTGAGTATGATGATAAGATGGATATTGAACTTTAAATTGTTAGAGTTTGATCAACCGAGTAGACTATCTTCTAAATTCTCACATTTAATTGATTAAGAGGAAGTTTAAATATAATGTTAGTGTAAGTCACAAGCCACATTCAAATTGTTTTCTGTGAATTGTACTAGAATTTCTCATTGTTAGCATATGTATCATTGATATATATTGAGAATTAAGTCTGGAAAGGAATGAAAAGTCTAAAAAGAATGAATAAATAAGAGAGACCATTGATATAAAATAAAAAACTGGAAAAAGAAGGAAAATGTGAAAGTTTGGAATTAGTACTTAATTATTCAATAAAACTCGAAGTGATAAGCATAGCTAACATCATGAAATAGTAGTATGTTATGGAAAGTAAATAGAATTCACTAATCACATTGAAAAATTTTAATATATGAACTTATGCTCTTAAATGATTGATAAAGAAACTTTTTGATTGATTGCTCATATGATTTGGCTCTAGGTTTTCAAAATTACACTCTCGCTTCTTTAGATTGTACTCATTCATAAAATTTCTAAAAGTGATTGAACATTGAAGATTGAAGATCACTTCAGGCATATTTGAAATGCTAGTTGGGGTGGGGGGTGTTGAGTGTGAAATATTGCATATTTTCCCCTATTTATACCTTACTTTTATAAACATGATAGTGCTCATGTAAGTGCTGTGATGTATAAGGCACCCTTATTTGTCAAATTTCGATGGGACAAAATAGCTTATAGTGTGACTCACTCATGTGATGGAAAGTTTACCTTCAAGTGAATTAAGATGGAAAGTTCACCTTCAAACTCAACACATTAGGTTGGACTGTGCAAGACATAAAGATAGTCGCTTCAAGGTTGAGTTCTACTTCACTTCAAGTTCAAGATCAAGCTACAACTACAAGTTTACTTCAAGTAGAAGGTCCACTGAACACTACTGAAGATTCAAGTAAAAATTTTAAGGTATATACTTCAATGTTCAATAATTTCAAGTATAACTGACCCTAGAAAGACTCCAGACTTAGGTTCTTTCATATGCTAATCATTCACGGGTTGTTATACTTTAGTTAGGCTTTAGTTCGACTAGTCTAAGCCTAAGTTCGACTAGTCCAAGCTTTGGTTCGACCAGTCCAAGAAATACTTCGACCAGTCCAAGATTCAAACTCAAAAGTCAAATTTTTCTGGTAGTTCCTTGACCAGTCGAGCAAGGTGCTCAACTAGTCGTGGAGACATCCTTGACCAGTCGAAGGGAGTTCGACTCGAACTCCAGCAACTGAATTTGTACTCCCTCGACTAGTCGACGAACTGTTTTATCCGATTACACCTAAATTTTGAAATTTGTTTGATTCTTCGACCAGTCGAAGAAACCAATTTTCAACCTATAAATAGAGGTCTTTTTTCATTCTTATTCATTCATTAAAAGCCACAAAAAGCCTTCACTTTGAGAGAGAAAGGTCTCCGTCATTTTCAAGCTATAGCTAGGTAATTTTAGATCTTTCAATAACTTTTTATTTTTCTAATTCCTTGATCTCTATTTTATGAATCTTATATTTTGAAGGGAGTTTATACTCTACTTAGTGAGATCTAAGGAATTCAAACAAGTAGCCCAAGGTTTGAGTTAATTTAAAATCTATTTAGAACCTAGAGATTATGCTTATTGGACATTGAACATCTCTACATCAAGCGAATCGGTTCTACGGGCTACATCGAAGAGCTTCTTCAGAAGAAGATAAGTATTCTTTATTCATTTTTAGTTTCTTAAGATATCCAGAAAATCTCTGTATTGGTTTTGACTGAGATAGCCAGAAAATCTCAACGTGGGGTTTTGATTGTGATAACCCATTTGAAAACACAACTGTATAGGTTTTAAGGTGAACCTGAGAAAACCTTGATTATTAGTGAAAGCCAATATCATGTGGGTTGTGATTATTGGGAGTGGAGTAGGTGTGGCTGTTTGAGAACAGTTGGTGTACACACCAAACCACTATAACTCCTAGTGTTGTGGTGAATGATGTATGTGATGTATATGTGTTGAATGATTATAATCTTTCATGTACATGTGGTGAATGCTTTTAATAGATAGCTTTCTTCATTTGCCTCTTATTTTAGTTTGTGATCTTGATCCTTACTACGCTCAAGAAATCAAATTGTCCTACCTAAAACATCTATTTTTGGTGTAAGGGTGTCCTTTGAACAAGGTTTGAATCAATTTCTCAATACTATTACAGTTGAGATCTCTGATTAGTTCTAATTTATTTAATCTTTCAGTTCTTTAATTTTTTTATTGGCATGGTCTTATTCACACCCCCAAGGACTAAGAGCTCGCCCTTTACAAGTGGTATCAGAGAGGTTACTCATTTACTTGGATTAAGTTTCTTGAGTTTAAGGATCTATTAGATCTTTCATTATGTCAAATTTTGATAGCTTGTCTATTACTAGGCCACCACCCTTTGATGGCTCAAATTATGCTTATTGGAAAGCCAGAATGAGAATTTTCTTAAAATCCATAGATGAAAGCATGTGGCAAGCTATGATAACCAAATAGAAACCACCTGTCTCTGAGGTTCTTAGCAGTGATGGAATCGAGTCCATTAAAGAAACCGCTTTTCATTTATGGACTACACTTTAGAAAAATGAAAGCAGTGCAAATGCTAAGTCTTTAAATGCAATTACATGTGCTTTATCACCTGATGAATTCAAAAGAATCATTTCACGTGATACAGTTAAACAAGCCTAGGATATTCTTGAAATGACACATAAAGGAGCTACTATTGTCAAGAAATCTAAAGTTCAAATCCTCACAACAAGGTTTGAGGAAATTCGTATGGAAGAAAATGAGACTTTCATGGACTTCTATACGAAATTAAATGACATAGTTAATTCTATGTGGGGTCTAAGAGATGGAATCTCAGAAAGCAAAGTCTGTGCAAAAATAATGCAATCCCTTCCTAAGAGTTTTAATTCCAAAGTCACTGTCATTCAGGAACTAAGAGACACTGATCAAATGAAGGTTGAGGAGTTAGTTGGTTCTCTTCAAATATACGAGTTAAATTTTAAAGCCCCCAAAGGTAAGTCCATTGCCCTTAAGTCATCCAAATCTATTTCAAAAGATAACAATGTTAATTTTGATATTGAAGATACAAAGGATGATATGGCTTTACTTGCTAAAAACTTTTAGAGGATTTTCAAAAGTAAGAAAAGAGTTGATTATCAAAAACCTTCTGATAAGAGAATGGGAAAATCTAAAACTTGAAAATCTGTAAAAAAACAGCCAATGTTTCAACTGCCACGAATACGGGCATTTGGCAAATAAATGTCCCAAAAGGGATAAGTCAAAAAGAAAGGGCATGTTAGCCACTTGGGATGAATCATCCGGCTCTGAAAGTTCTTCTGAGTCAGATGAATCAGAATAAGAAACTTCAAATGAAGTAAAGGCTCTAATGACCATAGCCAGAGTCACCTCCTCAGATAATTGTAATTTATCTGATTATGAGAATCTCAGGAGTGACCCTAAAATGAAAATGAAAATGATCTTCAGAATGCCTATAATGTCATATATAGGGAAAGTTGCAAAATAGCTGTCAAATTAAAGATTAAAAAAGAAAATTTTCTTAAATTAAAAGAAGAACTTGAAAATATTATTTTGAAAAAGTCTCATCTTTTTGATTGTTATGAAAAAGTAAAACTTGATTTAAGCTTCAAAACTTCTGAATTTGAAAAACTCATAACAGAAAATGAGAATTTAAAACTCAAAGTTTCTTTTCTAGTGAGTTCTAAGGATACTTAGAGATACACCCATGAAGATCCTAAGTTGGAAAAATTATAAACCACATCCAGAAAGTGTGGCGATAAATCAGGTTTGGGCTATACCAAAGATACTCCACTGAAAAATAAGAATGCATCTCCTATAGTTGTAAAAGGAGAATCCTCAAACTCAAAAGGTAAAAACTTGAAAAATAATAACCAAAACAATTTCAAAAATTCAAAACCTTTTTAAGCTTCTAAAGTTAATTCTAATAACATCAACTTTAGAAATCAAAGATATAACCCCTTAACTGAAAAAATAGTGGACTTACTCAAAGAGCTTCTCAAATCTAATGTTATCAGAGTTGATAGTCAGAGAAATTTCAACTCTCACAAGCCAAGAAAAACAAATGATACTTCTAAACCCAGAACAATAATGAAGTGGGTTCCAAAAGTTACTTATCTTGTTGCTCACACTGCCTTCAAAACTTATAGTCATTCAAAGTGGTACCTAGACAGTGAATGTTCAAGACATATGACAAGTTACAAGGATATATTCACCAACTATAAAGAAATAAATGATGGCTTAGTTACTTTTGGTGATGGAAGCAACTGCAGGATTATTGGCCAAGGTACTGTACAAATCTCTAACCTTCCTCCTTTTGAAAATGTCTTATATGTTGAAGGTCTTAAACACAATCTTCTATGTATATCTCAAATCTACAATAACAAACATAGTGTAAAATTTACTAATTAAGGATGCGAGATTTCAAATGAGAAAGGTTGTGTGATATTAAATGGTCGTAGGACTTCTAAAAATTGTTATATTATCAATTAGTCTTGCTCTTCTATATTTTCATGTTACATGGTCCAAACAAATGAAACGGAATTATGGCATAAACGTCTTGGACATGTTAATTACCAAAACCTTTATAAACTAAGCAAAATTGATCTTATTCGAGGTCTACCCAAACTAAAAAGAGTTGATAAAATATGTGGCACATGCTAAATTAGCAAACAAACTAGGAGCAGTCACAAGATAGTGAACTCTTTTGCCGCCACCAAACCTCTTGAACTTCTCCATATGGATCTAGTTAGGCTGACCAGAACGGAGAGTAGAGGTGGTAAGAAGTACTTTTTTATTATTTTTTATTACTTTACCAGATTTACTTGGGTAGCATTTACAAGAGAAAAATCTGAGACTCTCGATGAAGTCAAAAGAATACTAAAATGAATTCAGACTAAAAAAGAAATAAATGTTATCAAGATCAGAAGTAATCATGGTACTGAATTCGAAAATAGCATTTTTGAGAAATACTGTACCAATCATGGCATATCACAGAGTTTTTCGCTCCTAAAACACCTTAACAGAATGGGGTTGTTGAAAGAAAGAATAACGTGCTACAAGAGATGGCCAATGTTATACTACATAGCATGAATTTACCAAAAAACTTGTGGGCTGAAGCTATAAATACTGCATGCTATATTAGAAACCATGTGTACGTAAGAAAATCAAAAGATGAAACAGTCTATGAGTTATGGCTCAATAAGAAACCAACTGTTAAGTACTTTCGAATTTTTGGAAGTAAGTGCTTCATATTATGTGACTGTGAAAATTTAGGGAAGTTTGAAGGTAAGAGTGATGAAGGGATATTCTTAGGTTATACTCTGAATAGTCAAGCATATCGTGTTCTTAATAAGAGAACAAGAGTGATTCAGGAATCCATTAATGTTGTAATTGATGATCACCTGATCACACTCACATCTAGTAAAGAAGATGATGAAGTCAATTTAATTGAGAAACCTGACTCTTCATCTATTCTAGTTAATACTGAACTAAGATCAGTCAAAGACCATCCTACTAATCTAATACTAGGTAATCCACTCACTAGTGTGCGAACTAGAAAATAATTAGAGAATATTTGCAATTATGTTTGCTTTATTTCTCAAATTGAACGAGCCAACATAAAAGCACTTACCGATGAAAATTGGATTGTAGCCATGCAAGAAGAGTTAAATCAATTTGTTAGGAATGATGTCCGGTATTTGGTTCCAAGACCATCTGATAAACATATAATTGGAACCAATGGATTTTCAAAAACAAATCTGATGAAATGAGAAATATAATTAGAAACAAAGCTAGACTGGTTGTACAAGGGTACACTCAAATAGAAGGAATCGATTATGATGAAACCTTTGCACCAGTAGCTCGCCTTGAATCCATCAGATTATTTATATCCATTGCTTGCTTTAAAAAATTCAAGATATATCAAATGGATGTTGAAAGTGCATTATTAAATGGTGATTTACATGAAGAGGTCTATGTTGAACAACCTAAGGGTTTCGAGGACCCTAAACACTCAAATCATGTATATCGCCTTAAAAGGGCATTTTACGGTCTAAAACAAGCTCTTAGCGCATAGTATGAGAAGCTGACTAAGTTTTTACTCAGTCACAATTTTATTATGGGAAGTGTTGAAACAACTTTATTTGTTAAAAAATACAATAAACACATACCAATTGTACAGATATATGTTGATGATATTATCTATGGTTCTACAAGTAGTGACTTGTCCGTTGAGTTTGTAGAGCTTATGAAATCCAAGTTCGAGATGAGTATGGTTGGAGAATTGAATTACTTTTTAGGGTTACAAGTTAAATAGCTAGAAGATGGTATTTTCATTTCTCAAACCAAATATACCTTAAATTTGGCTAAGAAGTTTGGATTCGAAAACGGTAAGTAATTCGATACTCCTATGAGTACGATTCTCAAACTTTCAAAGGATAAAATAGGTAAAAGTATAAACTCTTGCTTATATCATAGCATGATTGGTAGTCTCTTATACTTAACTGCTAGTAGACCAGATATTGCCTTCAGTGTAGGTATCTGTGCTAGATATCAATCTGATCCAAAAGAATCACATCTTATTGTTGTCAAGCGCATCATTAGATATGTCATAAGTACTGCTAATTTTGGCCTCTGGTATCTACATGATACAAATGTTCAACTAACTAGATATGCAAATGCTGACTGGGCAGAGAACATTGATGATAAAAAGTCTACCAGTGGTGGAAGTGTCTATGTTGGAAATTGTCTAGTTTCCTGGCACAATAAGAAACAGAGTTCGGTATCTATATTTACAGCTGAGGCTGAATATATCGCAGCTAGTAATGCATGTACTCGGCTGGTTTGGATGAAAAGAATGCTAACCGATTATGGAATTGCGCAAGATACAATGATCTTGTATTATGATAACTCTAGCGCAATTAATATTTCAAAAAATTCCATCCAACATTCTTGTACGAAACATAAAGACATTTGTTATCACTATATTCAAGAATTGGTTGAAAATAAAATCATTTCTTTAGAATATATCCAGATCGAAAATCAGCTTGCCGACATTATGACTATATCACTTGACAAGAATGGATTTTCTAAATTAAAACATGATATTAGTATGTGTATTTCAAATTAATTAAATCATGTTATTTTTGCATTTTTTTATTATGAAAAAAATTGAAAAAATTTTAATAAATTTTGAAAATTCAATGTGGCACGACCGATCGAGAACGTACTCGACCAGTCGAGCCTCGACGGGTCGAGCACGTACTCGACCGATCGAGGAGCCCGAGTGGACTTCTCTAAAAAGGGGAAAAACCACTTTTTTCCTCATTTTCTTCATCTTCCTCAACAATCTCTCTCTCGACTCGTTGAACCCATTTCCATAGAGTCATTGTAAGTGCCTCATTTTCAATTTTCTTTTATATTTGGGTTCTTGTATGCATCTTAAACTTCATTTTGTTGTCGATTTGAGATTTTCACACCATTCTTATAAGGTTTTTTATATAAAATCTGATTCCTTTTAAACCCATCTTCTATTTTTGATTTTCTCTATTGCAATCATTATATGGATAATCGAACTAAGAAGAGAGCATCTCGTGGCTCATCCTCTAGGACAACTCCTCTTAGGGTTAAAACCCTAAGGACACCCGAGGAAGACCCAGAATATGTTCAGGATCTTTACAATAGAGAAGTCATAATAGAAAGAATGGTTAATGTCAATCATTTAGCTCCATTTTAGCTTCTTCCTATCCTTACCTCTGTTGGTTGGGAAAACATTTTAAATTAGGGCGGACTGGCATACCGCTAGATTGCACAAGCAATGTATGTGTCTATAGGTGAAGCATCCCTAGATGATCTAACATTCTCTATCAATTTTAGAGAAGGGACATTCCTCGTAGATAAACATCTTATCTCAGGTTTATTGGACATAAATGTTAATGATGAAGGTATTCCAATACCTACATTAGCTAAGAGAATGACTGAATCTGAACGGTGAATAATTACCCACAAATTATGTCGGTTTAATGCCAAATGGAGTTCGGGTAATGCCCTCCGTGCCAATCAATTGTTGCCCAAGTACAGAGTTCTTCATCGCATTTTTATCTCTAATGTCTATCCTAGGTATGGGAATAAGGCTAAGCTTACCTCCTTTATGTGTCATATTCTTCATTCTTTTGTGTCTAGCATTCCCATATGTCTTCCTTCTCTAATTTGTTACATCATGATACAATTTCATCTCCATCCTAGCCATGGCTCTATTCCTTTTACTTATCTTATGACTACCCTTGCAATTCATTGAAATGTGGTCATTCCTCCTGCTGAGGCACCGATAGCAACTCTTCCATTTAATAACTCCAACATCAACAAGATGAACTTAGAGTATCTACCAGGTCAGCGAGATGAGGAGGATGTTAAAGAAGAAGAAGACACCTTACCTACACACACTACTATGGATGATATCTTTGATGAGTTAGAAACCGATGATGAGGCAGATCTTAACTTTCAACTGTCTTAATTTGATGATCGCCTTCATTCTTTAGAGGAAAAGGTGGTTGAATTAAAAGTGTCACAAGACAATCTGACGGAAAGTCACAAGTCGTAAATGAAGTATATGCGAAAATATTTTCACCGCATTACTAAAGGACTTTATCAGATTGACCCGTCCTTCCCACCTCCTTCTTCCTCTGGTTCTGACTAGTTTGTCTTTGATTTTATTTGTTTTAGGACTGTATAACTTTAACTCATACTTGGGTTGTATGACTTAATTCATACTCTTGGATGATACTTTCTTTATGCTTTCTCAATCTTATTTCTACTCTCATGAGTTACTCTTAATCATATTTCCTCTATTGTGTTTCATTTATCTATTTATGATTGTCTTCCTTTGTCAAGTTATAATAAAAAGGGGGAGAGACTTGTTATGGTTATGATATGATTAAATCAAATGCATCATTGGATTGTGTGGGGATTGTATGTTTGGAAATATATATATTTGATAATACATGTATTCTACACAAGTCCAAGCTCAGATTGAGGGGGAGTAGATGTTGTGCTGTGAGAAAGTGTGAAGTTTTGAATGAATTTGTATTTTGTTCTAAGTATGTTTTGTCACAAATTTGACAAAGGGGGAGATTGTAAGTGTTGTGATGTATAAAGTACCATTATTTATAAAATTTCGATGAGACAAAACAACTTATAGTGTGACTCACTCATCTGATGGAAAGTTCACCATCAAGTGAATCAAGATGGAAAGTTCACCTTCAAGATCAACACATGAAGTTGTGCAAGACATGAAGATGGTTACTTTAAGGTTGAGTTCTACTTCACTTCAAGTTCAAGATTAAGATACAACTACAAGTTTACTTCAAGTAGAAGATCCATTGAACGCTACTGAAGATTCAAGTAGAAATTTCAAGGTATATACTTCAATGTCCAATAATTTTAGGTGTAACTGACCCTAGAAAGACCCTAGACTTAGGTCCTTTCATATGCTAATAATTCGTGGGTTTTTATACATTAGTTAGGCTTTGGTTCGACTAGTCCAAGCCTAAGTTCGACTAATCCAGGATCTGGTTCGACCAGTACAAGATTCAAATTCAAAAATCGGATTTTTCTAGTAGTACCTTGACCCATTAAGCAAGGTGCTCGACTAGTCGTGGACACATCCTCAACCAGTCGAAGGGAGCTCGACTCGAACACCAGTAACTGAATTTGTGCTCCCTCGACCAGTCGAGCAGGCCCCTCGACTAATCAAATGACGGTTTTATCCGATCGCACCTAAAATTTGAAATTTGGTTGATTCTTCAACCAGTCGAAGGAAACCTTAGACCAATCGAAGGAACCAATTTTTAGCCTATAAATAGAGGTCTTTTCTCATTCTCATTCATTCATTAAAAGCTGCAAAAATCCTTCACTTTGAGAGAGAAAAGTACCCGTCATTTTCAAGCTATATGTTGAGAGTCAAATATTACATACTATCCCCCATTTATATCTTGGTTTTATGAACAGGATAATGTTTAATGTTCTATTTTACTCATGTTTGTGTTGCAAGGTGAATATAAGAGCTTGGATTGAAAAAGGTGCTAAAAGCATGTATTTGATGCTCAAAAATCACTAAGGCAAGGGATGGATCTTAGGAGACCAAGATTGAAGAATTCACATACTAAATATCCAAGAAAATCAACTGAGGAATGAAGAGAATCAAATATTTAAAGTGAAGAAATGGAATCCTGAAATTATCCTAAAAACAAACATATTCCTGAAAGTGTCCTGAAGAAACATATTCTGAAAGTCTGAGTCATTCTGTGAAATTACGTAGAGTGAAGTCTATTTTGGGAAACTGCGTAAATTTGAGGCGATTTCTAGAGTTGTTCAACTAGGTGCGAAAGTTGGAGTTCCACAACTATAAATAGGATTACATAGGATGTTCGTAGGCATCTTCTAGGGTTTAAGGAGGGGAGCAAAAGCGTAGAGAAGCCGTTGCCAAGAGTTTTTCTTTCTTTTCTCTAGTTGTTTTTATGTTTTTCTTAAGAGATTTTATTTCAATCATGCCTCTAGTTGGCTAAACATAGGGCTAAGAGGTGAAGCTTGTAGTGTGATGGAATATTTTCTATTGCTTTGATTCATGTTTAAGTTGAACTATCTTTTATTCTAGTTTGATATTTAAGAAATACTTTCAGTTTTTAATGGTTTATTGTGACTCGAATTACAATAGATCTGCGATAACTTTCATTATATTCTTTTCATGTATTGAGATTGTGAAATTAGGTAATCTCATTGTTCACCATCGTCCCATGGGCATGGTTGGGTGATGGAATCCTGCCTAATCTTCCCAATCCTCTTATAATTGGTTGTGGGATTAGTAAATCTAATTGTGTGCCTTGTCGCGTGGGCATGGTTTTGTGATGAAATCACATTCAGTTCTCACACTTCTCATCTATTGAGAATTAGGTCAAAGGAAGTCCATATTTGGTTTTACTGAGATATCTTTTAATTGGATAAGATGGGACTCTAATTCCAGTTGTGTCTTTGAATCAAGCATAAATCTCCCTAATCTCTACAAGTGGATCCTTGAAACCCTAGTTATCACCTTTGAATTTGTTAGTTTTAATCACTTTAATCACAATACTCTCTCAATTAATTCAGATTTAGATTTACATCTTCTTCTAGTTCTAGTTCTATTTACTTTCAGAAGACAAACAAGTCAGTCCCTGTGGATTCAACCTCGGTCTCACCAAGATTATTTCTACATTGCGACCCTACACATGGGGTTGTGAACAAGCTTTTGGCGCCATTGTCGAGATTGACGGTTGCATTTTCTAAATTTGATTAGTTTTGGAATTAGGTTAAGATAAAAATTTATTTACTTTCTATTTTTAGGTTAGGGTTATTTGTAACTTGTTTTTAGAAACTAACTTTTCTTTCTATTTCTAGATTTAAAAACTTTCCTAATTTGTGTTTAGAAACTAACTTAGCTTCCTATTTCTAGGTTTAGACACTTTCCTATTTCATTTTTTGAAACTTTCCTTTTTCATTTTTAGAAACTAGGCTACTATTTTAGAAACTTTCCTAATTTATTTTTAGAAACTTTCCTTTTTTGTTTTTAGAAACTATGTTGCTTTTTTAAAAAACTTTATAATTTGTTTTTAAAAACTTTCCTAATTTGTTTTTAGAAACTTTCCTTTTTCATTTTTAGAAACTAGGTTGCTTTTTTTAAAAACTTTCCTAATTTGTTTTTAGAAACTTTCCTTTTTCGTTTTTAGAAACTACGTTGCTTTTTTTAAAAACTTTCCTTTTTCATTTTTAGAAACTAGATTGCTTTTCTTAGAAACTTTCCTTTTTTATTTTTAGAAATTAGGTTGCTTTTTTTATAAACTTTCTTTTTCGTTTTTAGAAACAAGGTTGCTTTTTTTAAAAACGTTCCTAAAGTGTAACGTCTCAGAAAAATCCGTACGAAGACTCGAGTACCACCTCAGGCAAAAATCCCTAAGGACCGTATTCTGTAAAATTTAGGTGAAATTTAGTTAAATATTAAACTAAATAATTGATAGATTTATCTCAAACCACTATTTATACAAATGGAAAGACCAAAAACTATCAAAATAGCTAACTCAACACTACTTAAAAACCTAGGAGAAATCCCAAAAGCCTGTTGCTCTCGGGAGTACATTGAAACTCTGTATCGAACCTAGACCACGCGTCAAAAATCTAATGACCGTAAAACTATAGGGTTATATACGCCTTATTGGGCTTGATAACCATCACGGGAATCGAGCCCAGATATTATCCAAAAACGCACAACTTGAGCCCTAATCAAAGTGTGTGAGAAACGCGAATATCTTTAGAAAATGTAACGAAACTTAAGTAAATTGGGTCGTTCGCTTACGCGTGAAATTGAAGATTTCGGACCGTCAGTTTCTGACCGAACTTCACCCATGCATTAGTCTCGCCACATTAAGTAACTTGACAAATTCGAGTCGCACGACGATTGTCGACAGTGGTTAGGCCTCAAGGGGTGCTTATGTGCTCCATGTCGAATAAGTCTGCGTGTGCTCATACCAATCGAACTTGCCAAACAAACTGATTAGCCTATTATGTGTTTACTATGTATGGACGTCACTGCTTGAATCTAAGGTACCACTTACCAATGTAAAAGCCCGCTTCAACCATCGTACCACGATCCGCTAAGACTCATGAGCTAGGCATGGTGGTATGGGACACCATGGTGGAGCTGTCGGTCTACGCTAGGGTGACGAGCCTCCCCATAGTGACTAGTGAGCAACCCAACACTCGTGAGTTGAATATGGTGTTATGGGACATCGTATTCAAGCTATCAGCCTACATTGAGGTGACGAGCCTCCCATAGTAACCGCGAGTATAAACTCTTGAATTTACCTATCCACTGCTTTTCATTATAGGTGATGCCCTATAACTTGCCAATCGTATGTGAATAACTAGGACTAACAACCCTATATGGATCTTCGGTTTGGGTTAATGATATAAAGGGAGGTACCTTAGCTTCCCAAATCTGTTGTATGAATAAGCCTAATTAAGTACTCGGCTAACACGACCATGCACCATATTGCATGTGCTTTGGCGAGGAAGTTACACCTTTAGGGAGTTTGTCATGTGTGAACTTGGTTATCGGAGTCGCTTTTGAGGGAGCGTTGTGCGAGGGCATGCATCATACTGTAAACCATCCTGCATTAACAAGAGTAGTTAGGAAGTGATTGTGGTATTACTTTATCATTACTGCTTGATTGACTTGATAACATGTTAACCTTTGCCTTATAGTACCACTGAGTTAATCACTCACTCCCACTCTGGGACGGTGTTTTAAAACACCAACTAAACTCTGTTGTAGATGCAGGTGGTGAGGACAAAGTCTATGTGGTTAAGTTCGACTTCGTGGATGAGGAGGAGGAATTCTCCTATGTTCAACTATCAGGCGGGTCCTCTAGACCTTTTACTGATTCGACGGGTTTATAGGGTTACATGGATTAGCTAGACATTTATATTTTGAAACAAACCTTGTATTAAACCCTGTTACATCATCAGAATCTGGAGTTTGTAAAACGTTTACTATTCAGATATATATATATATATATATTTCAGTCTTCTGCTTACTAAATTTAATTATATCTGGAGTATGATATGTTTTTTAGTATAATCCCACTCATATTTAATGTATTGATATGGACAACATCTAAACATCATTATCCATGTTGCATAAGTGATATGCTGGATCTCGGGAGTAGAGCTTTGCTCAACCCTCGAAATTCGCTGCGTTACAAGTTGGTATTAGAGCATGATTGGGATTAAACTAGACCTTAGTTATAGGTAACACAATGCACTCTAAACGGGCTCTGACTCAAGAAGGGTGAGATGAAATATAAAAATGATCTTAGGATCCCAAAGTTTGACCGACAGGCGAAATTAGATATTGTAGCGTAGCCCGTACGCATCCGAGATCATGCAAATTGATCTCGGTCCCTTTTAAGCCATCAATCGATGGGTTTGAACAATAATTCAGTGAATCCCACACTTGACACAAGCCAAAAAGCATGAATACGCACTTGTTGGACCGAGAAAACGCACCATACGGGCATAGGGGCCCAAATCATAAAATCTAATGGGACCCAGGGAGTCCCCCGCACATGCATAGCACCCTGGGAGGGGGTGGCCACCGCCCCAGGATGGAGCCACTGCCGGACACCCCAGTGGGGTGCGATGGCACCTCCCGACTCCACGGCGGGCCGTGGTGGCACCGTGGCAGTGGTGGTGCCCACCGACCGACTGTGTGGGGCCCACCCACATGTGGGACCACTTATTTGACTCCCCTTTTGTCCCTCTTTCTCATTCCATCCTATTCCAAACCCTCTAAACCCTCCAAAACCCCACTTTCTCTCCCAAACCCCCATTCCATACACTCAAAGCCACATTTTCTTCTACATTTCACACTCATCTTCCACCATTCTCTCAAAACTACCATTTTAATTTCTCCATCTTTCCTATTTCCACCTATTGGAGCACCAAAAATCCTCTTTTTGTGTCTCACATTTTCCATATCCTCAAATCCACTTCACTCTCCAAGCTTTTCCACTTTCATGGATCTCTTCGAGCTTGTCACCACCATCTTCTCAATCTCAATGCTCATTTCCCTTATGGGAAAGAGAAGAGCGGCTCCGGATGAGGCCGGTCTGAGCCATCCAACCCGCTTGAGGAAGAAGGCGAACGCCGAGACTAGTACAAGTGCCGAGCGAGAGCAAAAATCGAAACGGGATCTCGATCTTCAAATTTCGCTTGAAACACCTTTACCGGCGAGCACCGGACTTAGTAAGTTTTATGACCGCAAAGTCGTAGTTAAAGCACATGTTGATGAGAGACTATTTAGGCTGTATCCAGTTATTAACCTTCTATTGGAGACTAGGTGGGGTCCCATGTTTAAAGGGAAGGCTCATGCAAGTGAAGGCACCGTACGAGCCTTCTATGCCCATATACGGAACCCACTACTAGCTCTTCAGTTTACCATCCCGCTGGGGAGGAAGGAAGCTATAGTCAATGTAGATGTGATGGCCCATATCATGGGAATTGAGCATGGTGTGGTACATGCTAGTGCATCTCATCTCACTAGTAAACGGAAAAAGATCGCCGCACACATTTTCTTTGTAGCCGACTGGTTCATTAGAGGTGAGACAATAACCTCCCATCGACTAAAATGATGGCAGACTTCCGCCTACTCCACCACATATACACGTACAACGTGTATCCTAGGTGGAGCAACTATACAGAATGCACTCATTTGATAGTGGACTACCTGTACAGAGATGGACAGGGAGACAAGCTGTGTTTGCCTACTTTCGCTTTGCCACAGATAATCAGGATTGCACGCTCTATTCGGGGAGACGCCTCACTCCCATTCGGCCGACTTATTTTCAAGATTGCCTACAATTTTGGTTTCGGACTAAATATGGATAATCTTGCACCTATCCACTTCATCAATGAGACTACACACAATAATATGGGGATTGGCCCTAGGCAACGCCAAGCCCAACTCGATGAGTATAGGGATGAAATAGAAGAAGAAAGTGAATAGGAAGAAAGTTGTGAAGATGAAAAAGGAAATCAAATAGAAGAAGGCAGTGAGGAAGAAGGCGGTGAGGAAGAAGAAAGTGAGGAAGAGCAGGAAGAGGAGGAGGCCCAAGACTCAGATGGGGGACCTCCTGCTACACATGAAGACCGCCACGATTGGACTACCTTAGAAGCCTGCATGGCCAGGATTGAAGAAAACCAACTCACCCTGAAACAGGAGCTCAAGGAGAATCAGGCTTATCTGAAACAGAAATTCAAGAGAGTGTCTCGCACTTAAAGACTCTCATGTGCTGTTTGCATAAAAAGGGTGTACCTCCACTTTCGCCATAGTTAGAGGACTAATCATGTGTTACAGTTGTTTTCATGTTTTCTTGTTGCCTGTTTTTCTTTGTAATAGCCTTAGTTAGCTTAATTGGATGTTAGAGTAGCTAGTGTTAAAGCTTTTGCTAGATTAGCTCACATGCATTCTCTATCACGATTCATGTAATACTACATCATATATATTGTGAAAAATTTTGGCTAAATGGAATGCATGAAGCTTCTTTTGATTTGGAATGTGTAGAATGTTTGGAAAAGTGGATAATATTATCCTAATCTCACACATGTTACACCCTATGTTGTATATACGGAATGCCTCCTAAAAACACTCAGAACATAGCACGTTTTGCACTTGGCGGATTGATTGATGGGGCACCTCCCCTGAACGATATCCATACGAACCCCAGTTTGGGCCCGGATAGTGACACAATGCTGGATTCACAACCGGCCACTGGCCCCACCAATGGGCCAACAACTAGTGCACCACCGATTCTGGGACAAAACCATGCATTTACATCAATGCCACACATGCCTCAGGCAGCTTCTCCTCCTTATAGGTTGGAGCAAATGATTCTCCTGATGTAGCAACAACAACAATTTTTGGCCACTATTGCGGGGGCCATTGTCCAGAACATGAATATGGTACCGCCTATCCCACCCGTGCAGCCCACTGGGACTATGACTGCCAGTGGCTTGTTTGAGCACTTTCAACACTTCCACCCTCCTACATTTACAGGTACTCACCGACTCGAGGAGGCAGAGTATTGGTTGGATCGTATATCTAAGATACTGAAGTTGTTGCAGTGTACTGAGGCAGAGCAAGTAGAACTTGTTATGTATATGTTTGAGAATGAAGTTAGTCTGTGGTGAGACAGCATCCTACGAACCGTCCCTGAAGGATATGTGTGGACGTGGGACACGTTTAAAACTCATTTTCACAGAAAGTACTTCCCCTTCACTTACCATAATGAAAAGGAGGGTGAATTTCTTCGCCTCTGACAAGGAAGGATGACAGTGGCTGAGTACAAGAACCACTTCACGGAGCTAACCAGATATGCTCCATTGATCCTAGCAGATGAGCCGATGAGGATGCGACAATTTTCAGAGGGTCTGTGGCCTGACATCTGCACTAAGATGTGTTGCGCTAGCATTCCCAATTATACTGAGCTAGTAAACATATCCCTGCAAGTCAAGAAGGATGGAGACAGATTGTCCCGGACATGTATGCCCATGGGCCCAAGGCCTCCGCCTGAATTGTCGAACCGACCATTCCTCGGCAAGACGCCGTGTGAAAATTTGCCTCCCAGGTTAATGGCTCCAACAGCCCAGCAGAGGTGATCAGATCTTTAACGCGTCTACTGTCAGAAGACGGGCCATAATGAGCCATCTTGCTTTACCAAGATAAGGGACAATGGTTTTATGCCACCTCAGAAGATCAACCGTCAGCCACCATAGGTTATATCAGCTCCACCTCTACGATTGGCACTGCTAGCATAGCCATTTTACCGACCACCCATACCTCAAAATAGTCCACCTCAATGACCTATGACAGCGCAACCAAATCGTCCACAACAAGCTCGTGTACATGCACTAGCAGCTGGAGCATCCGAGACAGCAATTACAGTACCATTGACTTTCGAAGTCACTGCTTATATCCAAGGTATACTAGTTTTCCTATTGGTGGACACCGGGTCCACCATTTCAATAATATCATGCTCAGCAGTCAAGCGATTGGGGTTGGATACTATCCCTATGGTTGGGGTGAGAGTCCTTACTGCAATAGGGACCTTCTCCGATGCTACAAAGCTTTGTAAAGATTGTCCGATAGACTTAAAAAGTAGAACGGTGTGCATTAACCTGATCGTCATCCCGCTATATCATTATGATGTCATCATCGGCATGAATTGGCTCACCGAAATGAAGGCCGAGATTGACTGTGATACCAGATTGGTGATAGCCCATGGACCCAAGCGCACGACCTTTACTTTCCCAGTTCAGGTTAGTTGGCCCTACCGCATAAGTTGTTATGCTTCCTTATTGGAAAATGTTGATGGTCCGACACTTGGGGACACGCCTGTAGTCCAAGATTTCATGGACGTGTTCAAAACGATACCTGGACTACCTCCTAAGCGTGAGATCGACTTTACTATCGACCTTGTGCCTGTTGCGACGCCCATTTCCTTACCAACATACCGCATACCTTCGTGTGAAATGGAGAAATTGAGGAGGCAGATAGATTATCTGCTGAATTCAGGTTTTATACGGCCTAGCGTATCTCCTTGGGGAGCACTTGTAATGTTTGTCAAGAAGAAAGACGGATCGCTGCGATTGTATATTGATTATCACAAGCCGAATCACGTCACAGTCAAGAACAAGTATCCTCTACCCAGGATAGATGACCTGTTTGACCAGTTAAAAGGGGCACAGTATTTCTCTAAGATAAACTTGCAGTCCGGGTATCATTAGTTGCGCGTCAGGGATGAAGACATGCAGAAAACAGCATTCAGAACCAGTTTTGGGCACTATGAATTCCTTGTAATGTCGTTTGGACATATAAATGCACTAGTCGTGTTCATGGATCACATGAACTGGGTGTTTCGACCATATCTATATCGATTCATCATCATATTTATAAATGACATTTTAATATACTCCAAGAGTCGAAAAGATCACGAAGAACACCTGCAAGCAGCCTTCAATACTCTCAGGAAGAATCAGTTGTTCGCACAATACCGGAAATGTGACTTCTATAAAGAAGAAGTCAAGTTTCTAGGGCACGTGGTGTCCAAGGAAGGAATTGCAGTGGACCATGCTAAGGTGGTCGCGGTACAGGACTGGGAACAGCCTGGTTCAGTAACAAAAGTGAGGAGTTTCCTCAGACTTGCTGGCTACTATCGCTAATTCATTAAAGACTTTTCAAAGATAGCCAGATCGTTGTCTCAACTCACACGAAAAGATCTTAAGTTTGCCTGGAACGAGAAAGTAGAAGCAGCCTTTCAGGAATTGAAGGACAAGCTGACGTCCGCACCCGTGCTAGTATTTTCAGAGTAAGGGATCATATATACTATATACACCGACGCATCTTACGTTGGTTTGGGTTTTGTTCTTATGCAAAAGGACAGAGTGATTGCCTATGCATCGCGACAGTTGAGGAAACATGAGGAAAACTACCCCATGCATGACCTGGAATTAGCAGCGGTCATTTTCGCATTAAAGCTCCGGAGACTCTACCTCTACGGAGAGGAGTTCGAGCTCTTTTGCGATCACAAAAGCCTCAAGTACATCTTTACTTAGAGAGACTTGAATATGAGGCAACAACGTTGGATGGAGACCTTGAAAGATTTCAAGTTTGAGGTCTCCTACCATCCTAGCAAGGCCAACCTAGTGGCCGATGCGTTGAGCAGCAAGAAAATAATACAATTTGTGGCTCTGCTAATTATAGAAGAGTGAAATATGGTAGAGTTTGTGCGAGACTTCGAACAGAAGCTTAAAGTAGAGAGTCATTCAAAAGTGTTGCACACATCCACGTACAGCCACTTATTGATGGCCGAATTATTATGGCTCAGAAAGAAGATGACCTGTTGGTGAAAATGAGAGAGTGAGCAAGTGAGAGGAAAGAATCTGAATGGAGAGTTGGCTCGGACAGAGGTTTACAATATCGTGGCCTCTTATGCGCGAATCTCCATGACTTGAGAAGGGAAGTCCTGGAAGCCGCTCACAATTCAAGGATGGCGATGAATTGGGGTAGTACAAAGATATATAGAGATATGAAATGTTCGTACTGGTGGGACAACATGAAGGCCCATACAGCAGACTTCGTGTCCCATTGTCTCACATGCCAGCAAGTCAAGGTCGAATATCGCCGACCCCCTGGTTTACTTCAGCTCATGCCCATAGCTGAATGGAAATGGGATTTCATATCTATGGACTTCGTTTCTGGGTTACCGAAGACCAGAAAGGGGCATGACTCCATATGTGTGATTGTGGACCGATTGATGAAATCGGCTCATTTCCTCTCAATTAGAGTTTCAAACTCAGCAGAGGATTTAGCCAAGTTGTACATCAAGGAGATTGCACGGCAGCATGGAGTTCCTATAGAGATTATGTCGGATAGGGACACGCGATTCACGTTTATTTTCTGGACTCGAATCCAAGAAGCAATGGGAGTGCAACTGAAGTTCAATACCGCGTTCCACCCATAGACTGATGGACAGACGGAACAGGTAAATCAGAAATTAGAAGATATGTTACAAGCGTGTGTGCTTGATTTCAAGGACAGTTGGGATGACTGTCTCCCCTATACTAAGTTCGCTTATAACAACAGCTTCCAAGCGAGCATTGGCATGGCTCCCTATGAAGCATTGCGTGGGCGCCCATGTCAAGCTCCACATTATTGGGCAGAAGTTGCCGAGAAGAGTTTGATTGGCCCAGACTTGGTACAGGCGACCTCAGAGAAGATTGACATTATCAGGCGTCAACTTCTTATAGCCAAGAGTAGATAAAAGAGTTACGCTAATACCAGATGGCGACAACTGGAATTTGTAGTTGGGGACCACATATTCCTAAAAGTTTCTCCAATGAAGGGAGTCCTTCGATTTGGAAAAGAAGGAAAACTTACACCGCGATTCATTGGCCAATTCTAGATTTTGGATCGATTGAGTGTGGTAGCATACCGCCTCGCTTTGCCCACACCACTCACGGGCATGCACAACGTATTTCACGTATCGATGTTGAAAAAATAAATTCCTAATCCTACTTACATTATCAAGTGGGAGCAAGTACAACTAAGTGAAGATGCTACCTATGTATTGTGACTAACACGAATTCTTGATAGGAAGGAACAGGTGCTACGCAGCAAAGTTATCCCTCTTGTGAAAGTATTGTGAACACACCACACTAAGGAAGAAGTTACTTGGGAAACAGAAGCCGAGGTCCCTAAGAACTATCCTCAGATCCTCGAGGAGTACGAGAAGGTACTAATTTCGGGGATGAAATTTTTCTTTAAAGGGGGTAGATTGTAACATTTCAGAAAAATTCGTACGAAGACTTGAGTACCACCTCAGGCAGAAATCCCTAAGGACCGCATTCTGTAAAATTTAGTTAAATACTAAACTAAATAATCAGTGGATTTAGCTCAAACTACTATTTATATAAATGGCAAGACCCAAAACCATCAAAATAGCTAACTCAACACCACCTGCCCGAAACAGACGCCCTTTAGTTATAATTTAAGTATACCATGGCCCTGGGGCCATTTACATCAGTACTGCCCTGGGGCCATTTACATCAGTACTGGGCCTATATAAAGCCCTTAAACCACCCCATTCCTATCTCATACGAATTTTCTCTTACCCTAGGAGAGAGAAGAGAGAAAGGAAGAGAAAAGAGTAGGGAGTGAGGGGAAATATTTGGAGTTCACTGCTATGATTCTTTCCCACACGCACTAAATCGCCTTTACATCTAACTAACTAGTCCATTCCAACTGCAATTTGGGTAAGAAATCCTAACCCTAATCTTGATTTAGAAAGTCGGATTGAGTAATCGGTAAACTACCTAACCTATTTCATGATTTAGGTACGCTTCGTTCCGTTTTTGGGAACGTAGAATTCGAACCGAGTCTGAATCGAGTATTTCGACGAAAGGTAGGACTATAAACGTTTAGGTTATGGTTTTTAAGGCTTTCAATGCTAGCTAATGATTTATGTCTGACTTGATTGCTGCCATATGATCTTAGTTACGACGTTTTTGATAAATTATGTGTGTGTGAACTATGTTGAATATAAGATGCATTCCATGTATTTGTTGAAATGTTTGAATGAATATGAAATTGTGATTTATGCTTGTCATGACTACAAATCTAGGATTCATTCTTGTCATATGTATCATAACCTCTTTGTGTAACGAATTGCTATGGATCATGTCGTAACTAATCTAGTCTATGTATTTAGAATGTGTAGCCTAAGTGTTTGATAAAATATCTGAATGAGAAATTGTTGATGATTTGTATTTATTAAGTGTATTAAGATAAGATTCTTAATTTTCTTAATCATATGTATAGTTTCCTTCATGTAATCATATTTGTCGTTACGCAATTTATGGATAAAATGCAAGTGCTTGGTAACATGTTCAATGTGTTTGATGAAATGCCCATATGAGAGATCTATTTGGAATGTTTGTTAAATGCTGATATGATTATCACATGTATCTATATATTGCATCTGAGTAAGGTTGGGACTACAATGTAGTACAGGCAATCGGTAATACTTCCGGTCTGGGTGGCTGAATTAGTCTCGCCACATTAAGTAACTTGACAAATCTGAGTCGCACAATAATTGTCGACAGTGGTTAGGCCACAAGGAGTGCTTATGTGCTCCATGTCGATCAAGTATGCATGTCCTCGTATCAATCGAACTTGCCAAATAAACCGATTTACCTATTGTATGTTTACTATGTATGGACATCACTGCTTAAATCTGAGGTACCACTTACCAATGTAAAAGCCCGCTTCAACCATGGTACCACGATCTGCTAAAACTCATGAGTCGGGCATGGTGGTATGGGACACCATAGTCGAGCTGTCGGCCTACGCTGGGGTGACGAGCCTCCCCATAGTAACCAGTGAGCAACGCAACACTCGTGAGCGGAATATGGTGGTATGGGACACCATATTCGAGCTATCGGCCTACATTGAGGTGATGAGTCTCCCGTAGTAACCGCGAGTATAAACTCTTGAATTTGCCTATCTACTGCTTTTTATTATGGGTGATGCCTTACAACTTGCCTATCGTATGTAAATAACTAGGACTGACGACCCTAGATGGATCTTCGATTTGGGTTAATGATATAAAGGGAGGTACCTTAACTTCCCAAATCTGTTGTATGAATAAGCATAATTAAGTACTCAGCTAACATGACCATGCACCGCATTGCATGTGCTTTGGTAAGGAAGTTGCACATTTAGGGAGTTTGTCATGCGCGAACTTGGTTGTTGGAGTTGCTTTTGAGGGAGCTTTGTGCGAGGGCATGCATCATACTGCATATATCCCTACATTAAAAAGAGTAAGTATGAAGTGAATGTTGTATTGCTTTATCATTACTGCTTGATTGACTTAATAACATGTTAACCTTTGCCTTATAGTACCACTGAGTTGATCACTCACTCCCACTCTAGGACAGTGTTTTAAAACACCAACCAAACTCTGTTGTATATGTAGGTGAGGACGAAGTCTATGCGGCTGAGTTCGACTTCGTAGAGGAGGAGGAGGAATTCTCCTATGTTCAGCTATCAGGCAAGTCCTTGTAGACCTTGTACTGATTTGATGGGATTGCAGGGTTACATGGATTAGTTGGACATTTACATTTTGACATTTTGTATATTTTAAAACAAACCTTGTACATTAAACCCAATTACATCATCATACTCTGGAGTTTGTAAAACGTTTACTGTTCAGATATATATATATATATATATATATATATATATCAGTCTTCCCCTTGCTAAATTTAATTATATCTAGAGTATGATATGTTGTTTTAGTATAATCCCACTTGTGTTTAATGCATTGATATAGACAACATCTAAATATCATTATCTATGCTGCATAAGTGATGTGCTAGATCTCGGGAGTAGAGCTTTGCTCGATCCTTAAAATCCGGGGCGTTACATGAAGGTTAACATTCCTCTACTGGATGTCGTAAAACAGATACCTTCATATGCCAAATTTCTAAAAGACTTATATACGACCAAAAGATGGCAAAATATCCAAAAGAAAATACTTTTGATAGAGAAAGTTATCCTAAAGCAAGATGTGTCATAAAAATACAAAGATCCCGATAGGCCAACCATTGCTTGCGTAATTAGGAATTACCGAATTGAGCACACACTTCTTGACTTAGGAGCAACGAACAACTGGGTCTAGGTGAATTAAAACTCACCCAAACTACATTACAACATGCCGATCGCTCAATTCGTGTACCGAGAGGGGTAATTGAGGATGTGTTGGTCCAGGTTGATAAATTCTACTACCCAGTAGATTTTATCATCCTGGATACTCAACCCATCGTGAATATGAACACTCAAATTCCCGTCATCCTTGGTCGCCCATTCCTTGCTACATCAAATGCAATCATCAATTGTAGGAATGGAGTCATGAATTTATCTTTTGGGAATATAACATTGGAGCTCAATATCTTTTTCAATATGAGCAAACAGGCAAAGGATGATGACGATGCCCACGATGTTAACTTGATTGATTCTTTCATGAAAAATGGAACTCTAATGACCTTATCCTCTGACCCTCTAGAGACGTGCTTAGCCTACTCCCACGATTTAGATGATGATATAATTAGGGAGATGGGTGTCATGCTTAATACTATGTCGGTAATTAAAGTTAACCGATGGAGGCCACAATTTGAAGAATTGCCCCAAACTAATGCAGTGCCTCTACCGTCTAACCTTAAAGCATCGAAGCTTGACCAAAAACCTTTGCCCTCTGACTTGAAATATGTCTATTTAGGTCAAGATGAGACACCTAGTGGTGATTTCTTCCCACCTGCAGCAAGAACAGGAGAGTATCCTTATCTCTACTCTCATTGAGCACAAAGGAGCCCTTGGATGATCGATTGCAAAACTCAAGGGAATTGACCCTTTGATTTGTACTCACTACATTTATCTAGAGAATAATGTGAAGATCTCCCAACAACCACAACATGGACTAAATCCAAATATGAAGGAAGTAGTTAAGGTCGAGGTTCTTAAGCTATTAGATGTGGGTATCATATACTCAATATCTGATAGTCAATGGGTGAGTCCAACTCAGGTGGTTCCTAAAAAGTCAGGAATCACCATCATAGCCAATGCCGATAATGAACTTGTGGCAACAAAGATCACTATCGGTTGGAGAATGTGCATTGACTACAGGAAGTTGAATATTGTAACAAGGAAAGACCAGTTTCCTTTGCCTTTCATCGATCAAATTTTGGAAAGGCTAGCTGGTCATTCCTATTACTTTTCCTTGACGAATATTCGGGCTACAATCAGATGAGATAGCCCTTGAAGATCAGGAAAAGACGACATTTATATGTCCTTACAGCACCTTTGCTTACCAAAGAATGCCATTCGGACTATGTAATACTCCCGCCACTTTTTAGCAATGTACATTAAGTATTTTTTCTGATATGGTGGGGTAATATTTGGAGGTCTTCATGGATGACTTCTCGGTCTTTGGTCTATCCTTCAGCGAATGTTTAAAAATTTTGAAAAATGTGCCGAAGTGATGTGAGAAAAAGAATTTGGTACTTAATTAGGAGCAGTGTCACTTCATGGTTCGTAAGGGATTTGTCTTAGGACATATCATCTCTTCTAAAGGAATTAAGGTAGATAAGGCTAAGATTGATCTTATCTCTAACTTACCTCCACCCAAAAACATACGGGACGTGCGATCCTTCTTAGGACACGTCGGATTTTATAGAAGATTCATAAAGAACTTTAGTCAACTCTCTCATCCTTTATGCAATATACTTCAAAAGGATGTACCATACGAGTGGACTGAGTAATGGCAGGAAGCTTTTTCTAAGCTCAATGGCATGTTAACCACCTCACCTATCATGCAGCCACTCGATTGGAGCATCCCTTTTGAACTTATATGCGATGCATCCGACTATGCTCTTGGGGAGGTATTAGGTCAGAGAAAAGATAAGAGGCCTTACGTTATACATTATGTAAGTAGAACCTTAAATTTTTCCCAAGTGAATTACACTACTACAGAAAAAGAACTCTTAGCCGTAGTATTTGCTTTGGACAAATATAGGTCCTACTTAATTGGATCCAAGATTATCATCTACACAAATCATGCAGTACTCAAATATCTTCTTTCTAAGAATGATGTTAAGCCCCGCTTGATAAGATGGATCATTCTACTCTAGGAATTTAATTTAGAAATAAAAGATAAAAAGGGAGTAGCAAATTAATGGCTGACCACCTTTGTCACCTTGATCTCTCTAATTCCCTTGAGACGACACATATAAATGACATGTTCCCTAACTAACAATTGTTTAAAGTCTCTCAATCACCTTGATTCGCAAATATTGCTAATTATTTTGCCACAAGTTCCACGCCGACACATTGGATTGTGCAAAATAAAAAGAAATTCTTTACCGAGGTACGTAAATTCTTATAGGATGATCCGTATTTATTCAAATATTACTCAGACCAAATCTTAAGGAGATGTGTGCTAAATAATGAACACCAAAGTGTCATCTCCTTCTGTCATTCTTAGGCCTGTAATGGTCACTTCTGTACTAAAAAGACCACAGCCAAAATTCTGCAGTGCGACTTTTACTGGCCTAGTATGTTCAAGGATACTCATGAGTTTTGCAAAGCTTGTGCACATTGTTAGAAATTAGGAGAATTGTCCCATCAAAATATGATGCCCTTGAACCCTATTCTGATCATTGAAGCATTTAATTGTTGGGGCATGGATTTCATGGGACCATTTCTCCAATCTTTCAAAAATTTATATATATTGCTTACATTAGACTATGTCATTAAATGGGTCAAAGCAATCCCATGCCGGAAAAATGATCATCAGACGGTCATTAAATTCTTAAAAGAGAACATCATTTCTCGATTTGGAACCCTCGAGCCATCATTAGTGATCGAGGTTCACATTTCTGTAACAGGCCATTTACAAACTTAATGAAGAAATATGACATCTCCCACAAAGTCAGCACTCCATACCACCCATAAACAAGTGGGCAAGCTAAAATTTTCAATAGGAAAATTAAACATATTTTGAAAAAAATGGTTAACCCTTACCGTAAGGACTGGTCAATCCGATTGATTGATGCTTTATGGGCTTACCGTACTGGATTTAAGACCCCTATTGGAATGTCTCCCTTTAGACTTGTCTATGAGAAGGCTTGCCACTTGCCTGTGGAGTTGGAACATAGGGCCTACTGGACGATTAAAAATCTGAACTTCAATTTGGACAACGTTGGCTCGCTGCGCAAACTTTAGTTGAATGAACTGGAAGAAATCCGAAATGATGCATATGAGAACTTGAGAATTTACGAGGACAAGATGAAGGTGTTTCATAACCACCACATTCTTCAAAAATCATTCACACTAGGTCAGAAAGTCCTTTTATATAATTCTCGGTTACACCTTTTTCAGGGTAAACTCCGATCTTGTTGGACTAGCCCTTTCACTATTACTAATGTTTATCCTCATGAGGTTGTCGAGATTCGGAATCCAAACAATGGCAATAAATTCAAAGTAAATAGACATCGTTTAAAGCCATTTGTTGAAAATTTTGGTTCAGAGGACATGTTAATACATCTGATTGACCCTGTTTACCAGGATTGACCTCCTAGTCTGACGAAGGTATATGTACTTTAATATGATTTAGGATTATGATAGTTTAATTTTCGCTATTTATGATAGTTTGTTTTTCACTGTTTAAAATAGTTTGCTTTCTATTGGTTTAATTCTTATGCTAACCCATCTTCACACTAAGACCATTCGAAAGGCCTCAAAATTCCTTCTTCAGGTATTTCCTTTCCATCACTTCCCTTCTCTTTTCATTGCCTCTTTTGCATTACATGCTTATTTCTTTTACATTGAGGACAATGTAAATTTTTCGGTTGGGGATGGGGGATTAGGTGAACTAATCGGTGTTTTTTCAATTTTGAGCAAAATTTTTGAAAATTTTCAATGTTTCAAGTTGAAATCTATTTGAGAAGCGATGAATTGTGTACTTAAGAATGTCTTGGGTATGATAAAAATAGAGATTGAATTTTGGATTATTGAAGTTTGATCAACTAAGTAATCTATCACCTAAGTTCTTGCGCTTAATTGATTAAGAGATAGTTTGAATATCATGTTAATCTAAATCACATGACACATTCAATTCGTCTTATGTAAGACATGCTAGAAGTTCTGATTGTTAGTATGTGAATCATTGATAGATTGTGAGAATTGAGTCTGGAGAATTTTATCCGAAAAGAACCAGTTAAATAAAATAAAAAATAGGAGATCGACAAAGAGATCATGAAAAAGAATAAAAAGAATGAAAAATATAGAAAAGAATGCAAAAATAAAAATAATGAATAAAAAATTGACCATCGATATCAAATCAAAGACTGAAAAAAGAAGGAAAATGGGATAAGTTCGGAATTAGTATTAGAGTTTCAAACTAATCTTGAAGTGGTGAGTATGACTAACATGATGAACTAATAGTATTCGTACAAAAAGTTGATTTTTACTGAGCACATTGAAAAACTAGATATGCAAATTATGTTCGATTTAATGGACAAAGAATTTACTTGATTAGTTGCTTATATGGTTCGGCTCTAAGTTTTCAAAACTCCACTTTCGTATCTTAATTCTACCCATTCATACTTGAGTGTACAAAAGATTGTTTTCCTAGAGAGGTTTTGAACATTAAGCATTGAGATTTATTTCACGCATGCTTTGCTCAGAACTAGCAAAATGCTAGTTGGGGATTGTGTTGAGGGTTAGTTATTGCATATTATCCCCCATTTATATCTTGGTTTTATGAACATGATAATGTTTAATACTCTATTTTATTCATGTTTATGTTGCAAGGTGAATTTAAGATCTTGGATTGAAAAGGGTGCTAAAAGCATGGATTTGATGCTCAAGAATTACTAAGGTGAGGGATGGATCTTAGGAGACCAAGATTGAATAATTCACATGTTAAAGATCCAAAAAAACTAATTAATTCAGATTTAAATTTACATCTTCTTCTAGTTCTAGTTCTAGTTCTAGTTACTTTCAAAAGACACACAAGTCAATCCCTGTGGATTCGACCTTGGTCTCACTGAGATTATTACTACATCGCGACCCTACACTTGGGGTTGTAAACACTATAGCTCAGTAATTTTAGATCTTTTAATAGCTTTTTATTTTTGTAATTCCTTGATCTCTATTTTATGAATCTTATATTTTGATGGGGGTTTATACTCTACTTATTGAGATCTAAGGAATTTAAATAAGTAGCCCAAGGTTTGACTTAATTTAAAATCTATTTAAAACCTGGAACCCTTGATTAAGTTTGTTGGACATTGAACATCTCTACATCAAGCGAAGCGGTTCTATGGGCTACATCAAAGAGCGTCTTCAGAAGAAAATAAGTATTCTTTACTCATTTTTGGTTTCTTGAGATATTCAAAAAATCTCTGTATTAGTTTTGACTGAGATGGTCAGAAAATCTTAGCGTGGGGTTTTGATTATGATAGCCCATTTGAAAACACAACTGTATAGGTTTTAAGGTGAACCTGAGAAAACTTTGATTATTAGTGAAAGCCAATATCACGTGAATGTGATTATTGGGAGTGAAGTAGGTATGGCTGTTTGAAAACAGTTGGTGTACACACCGAACTACTATAACTCCTGGTGTTGTAGTGAATGATATATGTGATGTATATGTGTTGAATGATTATAATCTTTTCATGTACAAGAGGTGAATGCTTGTAATAGATAGCTTTCTTCCTTTACCGCTTGTTTTAGTTTGTGATCTTGATCCTTACTACATTCACAAAATCAGGTTGTCCTACCTAAAGCATCTTTTTTTGGTGTAAGGTTGTCATTTGAACAAGGTTTGAATCAATTTCTCAATACTATTATAGTTGAGATCTCTGATTAGTTCTGATTTATTTAAACTTTCAATTCTTTAATTTTTTTTATTGGCATGGTCCTATTCACCCCCCCCCCCCCCCCCCCCTCTAGGACTGAGAGCTCGCCCTTTATAGCTTAATCGATTTAATTATGCATGTTTTCATTTACAAGGTGATTTCGAGAGCTTAAGGTGAAATCGATGCCAAAAGAAAGATTTATGCTCAAAAGATTACTAAATAAAGATTTGGAAGTCATTAATGAAGAATTCACATGCTAAATATCCAAGAAAATTAAGTGATGAATGAAGAGAATCAAATATTTGAAGTGAAGAAAAGAAATTCTGAAATTGTCATGAAAACAAACATATTCCTAAAATTGTCCTGAAAAGGCATATTCTGAAACTCTAAATTTGTTTTGAAAAACTGCGCAGAGTGCGTAAATTTAAGGCGGTTTAAACTCCGAGTCTATTTTCAAAAACTGCACAGAGTGCATAAATTTGAGGCGGTTTCTAGATTTTTTCAACTCGGTGAGAAAGTTAGAGTTTCACAACTATAATTAGGACTCTCTAGGATTCTCCAAAGCATCTTTTGGGGTTTTGAAAGGTCTCAATGAGCATAACACAAGGGTGGAGCAGCCATCAAAGAACTTTTCTTCTTCCCTAATTTATTTTTTTATGCTTTGTTTAAGAGATTTGGTTTCAATCATGTTTATGGCTGGCTAAACCTTGTAGATAGGGCTAAGAGGTGAAGCTTGTAGCGTGTTTGGATAATTATCTTGCTTTGATTCTTGTTCTTGTTGAACCTCATTGATTTTTAGTTTGATATTAAATAAACATTTTCAGTTTTTTATGATTTATTGTGACTCAAATTAGAATAGATGTTATGATAGCTTTGGATATTTTCTTTTCCTGTTTTAAGATTGTGAGATTGGTAAATCCTGTTGTTCACTATCGTCTTCTGGGCATGGTAGGGTGATGGAATCCCTTCCAATCTTCACAATTCTCCTCCATTGAGAATTAGGTAAATGAAAAGTTCAGATTTGATTTAAATTGTTTTATCTTCCAATTGGATAGGATAGGACTCCAAAAGGTAGCATCTTAATAACTATAATTAATAGTTTAAACATTATTTACAATTACTCTCTTTTATTCTAGAATTCAGATTTAGATCTTCTTTTAGTTATAGTTCTAATTCTTTTTAGAATACGTACAAGTTTAGTCCTTGTGGATTCGACCTCTTTCTCACGAGTTATTATTGCATCGCGACCCTACACTTGGAGTTGTGAACAATCACCCCCCAGGACAGGGTGGCGATGCAAAACCTTGTCCTAAAGCTCCAAAGGATGTCCACACTACGTGAAAACGAGAAAAATAAGACGAGTTTTGAGACGGTTGTGGACTGTTTGCAAAATCCCTTGGTTTAAAGACAATTACGAACCGTCTCTCAAATTTCAGATGGCTCTTAACCGTCTTTAATATGAAGCAAAATTCATCTTATAAATGTTGAACATCTACAAATCATTTAAGATGGTTAAATCCATTGGTAACTACGGCAAAAAGACAGCTATCAACCGTCTGGAATAAAAGACAGTCCTTAGCTGTCTTATAGTCACTCGTTTGAGACAGTCAAAAACTGTTAAAAGAGAAGAACAAGTTTATATATAAAGAATTAGATAGCAACTCAAACTTAGCAAACAAATCTCTTCTCTTGTAGTAGAAAATACAAATACATTTAATATTATGAACATTGTATGTTTGTAAGATTTTACTTTTTTATTTATAAATCGTCTTTAATTTTTATTTTTATTATAAATTAAATTAAATTTCACGTACAACCTCAAACTTGAATTTGAGTTCGACTCAACAGCTCAAACTTAAACTCGAACTTGAACTCTGATTGAGAGGGTCTGAGCTGCTGATCATGTTGAAAATTATACAGAATAAAATATTTCTGTAAAATATGGAAACCGAAAAATCACGATGATCAGAACTAAGGACAGGCTGAAGCACGTCTGAAACGTTGTCCTTAAAGCATTATTTGCCCCTACTCAAATGAATTGAGTATGCTGATAGGTTACAGGTAAACGGCTTCTAGGATACGACGAGCCTGGTGTGGGTCCGCGTTCAGCAAACACGAAGGCCCACCTATTGGAACTCTATTATACTCAGTCTGGTAGAAATACAATAAAAGAAAAAATCCCAGAAGAAAGAAAGAGAAGAAAATATGTGATTTAGACCACTACATTGGTCAAGTATTCAGCCACTGGTTCAGTTGAACCGTTCTAGACCACATCGTTGGTCTGTTCTTCAAGCAAAGGTTCAACCCTTACTGTCTTGCTAGAATTACTGGAGTATAGGAGAGGAGTGGAGGATTGTCTCAGTTCGTATGGGTCTGCTAGAGTGGGTTGAGAGATGGTTTGGAAACCCATCCAGGCCCTCCTTTTATAGGCTATGGTGGCTGGGGGTTATGGCCTAAGGAATTAAATCCCATAACCGTTTTCTAGCTGTTGGAGAAAACTAACTGTTTTATAGCCATTTTTTGACTATTGTGCATGGGCCATTAAGCTACTACATGCAAATTGTTGTGAGACATCAGCTAGCCGTTTTCTAGCTGTTGGGCTAGCCATGCAGCAGTTACAGCTGGACCCTGTACTGATAGCACAGTTGTTACAGATCTACTGCAACAGCTCTATTTCAACTCTATATATATACTGGAGGACTCTTATTCAATCCTTTAGTCTTTCCTTCATCCAGTCATCCGCCTTAGCTACTTAGTCGCACTGCGACTCACACACGTCTCATTCCAGTTCGCTCAAGGTCGCGAAGGAGTGACCCTCTGCGACACGATGCAGAATACGAAGTGCAAAGTGCATCAGTAACGCCTCTACAACCACACTGCCTCACATGCCCACGCCCTCACACCGAGACCGAGCCCGAGCCCAAGCCGCTAGCTCATAGTCCTTAGACTAGGTAAGCAAATATTATAAAACTTCACTATTTTCATTTAAACTACAAAATCTTCTCTTCCCTTTCCCATGTGGGACTATTTTTAAAAACTCCCAAAAAAACTTTTTACAAAACTTTTAATATATTATATTATATTTTATTTTAAAATATATTTTATAAAATCAATATTTTGCAACAATCCCCCACTTGATTTTTAAAAATATATATATATTCTCGGTTAAATATTTTTGCCAGATTAATCAGCTTATATACATAAAGAAAGATATCTTTCGATTTTAATCTTTCCTTAGTGTAAGTATCTTAAAACTCAGTCGAAATGACTGGTAGCCGTATCGTTGAACCAGTTATTCTTAGATAATAGAGTCGGAGAAACCACACACATATTTGCTATGTGTTTGTCAGAGTTCCTACAATATTGCTCAGCACAATTAATGGCCATGTGCTTATCCTAATTCGTGAACGATCCTAAGAGAAAACTCATAACTCTCATGAGAGACGGTACCATCTCTACGTTCATATAGGTGAAATCCTTCCAGTGTCTCCGTTACTATAAGACACTCGTCCTATACACTGGATTTCATTAAGAGTTCTAAGACTCAACCCTATTTCGTAACGCTCAGCACTTATCTATTATGGATGAAGTTTTATAATTTAGTGTTGAAAACTTTCCAGATATCAGTGACTTGTTCTTACCCATTGAACCCAAAATTAGAGATTTTCTGACTTTAAGTTGGGTTACCATCACTGGTGAAACTTTGGTTGAAGAGTTTCAACCCTATCCCTCTAAATGTAGTCTTTACTACCTCTCTCGGTAGAGGTTTAGCGAAAGGGTCTGCCACGTTATTGTTTGATTTCACAAAGGAAATAGCAATGATTACATCTCAAATCAATTATCTAACATAATCATGTCAAAGACTGATATTTCTAGAGTTACCATTATATGTGCCGCTATAGGCTCTAGCTAATGTGGTTTCACTATCACAATGTAGTGACACAGCCGATATAGGCTTTACATAGAAAGAAATTTCTAATAGAAGATCCCTTACCCACTCAGCCTCTTTTCCTGTTGCAGTCAGGGCTATGAATTCAAACTCCATAGTCGAGTGTGTTATACAAGTTTGTTTCTTGGATCCTCAAGATATAGCTGCACCTCCTAGGGTGAATACCCACCCTGTAGTAGACTTATTGTCCCCTGCACTTGATATCCAGCTCGCATCGGTATATCCTTCTAATATGGTAGGAAACTCTAAATAAAATAGTCCTAAGTCTTTGGTTGCTTTTAAGTAACCAAGGACTCTACTGATTATATTCCAGTATTCAGTACTGGGATTACGAGTAAACCTACTAAGTTTACTCACAGCATATGCGATATCAGGTCTAGTGCATTGCATAGCATACATAAGACTCCCTATAGCACTCGCATATTCTAATTGTGCAACTGTTCTCCTGGTATTTTCTTTTAGCTTGATACTTGGATCAAATGAGGTTTTTGCTTCTTTTATATTTAGATGGTTAAACTTGTGTAGTATTTTCTCAATATAGTGAGATTGACACAAAGCATAACCTCCACAATGTTTTTTAACTCTGATACTTAGGATGGTACCAACTTGTCCAAGATACTTTATTTTGAATACGGAAGATAGAAACTTCTTTGTTTCAGTTACACCTTCCATTTTATTACTTATTATTAACATGTCATCAACATATAGACAAATAATAATGATACAACTATCATCTACTTTAAAGTATATGCATTTATCAGCTACATTATACATGAAACCATGAGATAGTATTTTAAAATCAAACTTCTCATGCCACTATTTTGGTTCTTGTTTTAATCCATACAAAGATTTGACTAATCTACAAACTTTATTTTCATTTCCTGGTAGAACGAAACCTTCAGATTGTTCCATGTATACCTCCTCATTGAAGTCACCATTCAGGAATGCAGTCTACATCCATTTGGTGGATGTGAAGATGATGTATGGAAGCTATCGCAGATAATAACCTAATGGATGTTATCCTAGCTACAGGAGAGTATGTGTCAAAGTAATATATCCCTTCTTTTTATCTAAAACCCTTAGCTACTAGTCGAGCTTTAAAGGTTTGGATAGTCTCATCAGTGTGATATTTCTTCCTAAATACCCACTTATAAGATATGGGTCTAGAACCTGGAGGTAAGTTAACTAGTTCACATGTTTGATTTGACATTATGGATTCCATTTCATTGTTTATAACTTCTGTCCAGAAAGCTGAGTCTCTAGAAGATACAGCCTCTTTATATGTTTTAGGATCATCTTCTATATTCATTACTATAGGTATTTGTCTTATAACATTTTCTCTATCTCCTTCTACAAGATGAAAAATGATGCGTTTTGAGTCTATGCAGTCATCTCTTAGACTCTTCTTTATTCTTGTTGTAAGACCCGTATCCTAGCCTGTACTATTCCGTAGGCTTCCGCAATCATCCCGGTCGAATTCCGATGACCCGCGATCGGTTATCAGTGTTTGCACGCAACCCTAAGGCGTGTCCCGTATATCTGAGTCGGCTCGACCCGAGACTTGCAGTAGTGCGACCACGCCGTCGCCGCGATTCCGATGCCGTGTCTTGTACGCCGATGCGGTACCCTGGCCAGGAGATGTGGGCTCGCATTCAGTTTGAGGAAAATGCCGCACGTTGCAAATCCCGAGAGAATCCATCACATCAATCACCTCATTTGTCAAAAGTACACCCATTACTCTCCCCATTCCCAAGTACACAAAGGCCATCTCAAAAGTCAACTTTCCCATCACCTCACCATCCTCTCTCCCATCACTTCTCTTACACGTCTCTCTCTCTCATCTCTCTCTCTCATTTTTCAAGCTCCTCTCTCCAAGCAACCCATGTCCATGGCTTCTAAAAGGAGAAGCCAGTGTGGCCCACCTTCCTAACTCTCATCTCCACCACCCATAATCCATCTCAACCGTTGAAGTTCATCCATTGGGGTTTTAGCATACTTTGGTGAAGGAAGGAGGAGAAGATCATAAGTGGGTACTTCTTTTTTCTCTCTCTTTCTCTCCCTCTCTTTCATTTTTTTTTCATGTGATGATTTGGCCATGGGGCCCACCCGAATGGACCCCATCATGAAGTATACATCATATCTATGTTGTCCATCAAGTGGGCCCACTTGATATCCCATAACCCACAGGCTGGGCATGGGGAAAACATAAATATCTGATTGATTCAATTAGGTGGGCCACGCCCATGTGGGACCCATCATGATGTCTGTGACTACCTAGGCCGTCCAGCGTCCCTGGACGCTGGACGTAGGCTGGGGCTAACATGGGGTGCGTGTACTGACATGGGTGTGTACTAACAGCTAACAAAAAAAATAAATTTAAAAGTCTTGAGTGGGCCACTCATACATGGTCCCACCTTGATGTATGGAGTAAATCCACGCCGTCCATTTCATTCCCCAGCTTATTTTAGACATTAAGCCGAATAATGAGGCTGATCCGATTTTCTGGCGGGCCATAGAATAGAAACAAGTGGTTTTCACCGTTAAAACGCACTCT
This sequence comes from Magnolia sinica, assembly GCF_029962835.1. Taxonomy (NCBI): domain Eukaryota; kingdom Viridiplantae; phylum Streptophyta; class Magnoliopsida; order Magnoliales; family Magnoliaceae; genus Magnolia; species Magnolia sinica. The sequence goes on along the minus strand of NC_080587.1, from coordinate 61,289,319 downwards.
GACCTTCTTACACACTGAAGCATGCCCAATATTGGGCTTGTTTGGCTTGTCTCAGGCCACAGGAACCAATGGACGAGGTGGATTTTTCTTATGCAGGCCCCACCTGGGAAAAACCGTAGAAAAACACATTTCTTTAAAAAAAAAAAATTAAAAACAAAGCAGGGACGCTGCTGCTTATGTCCTCAGCAGCGTCCTGCTGCGCATGGACAAAATGAGTGGAACCATGGGTCCCACCACAGGCCCCACCATGATATATGTTTTGTATCTATACCGTGCATTTGATGGGACCCATCTAGATAATGGGTCATCCCAAAAATCAACCATACAAAGAAGTCAGGTGGGCCACACCATCTTAAATCAGGTGAAGACATGCTTAAAGTAAAATCACTTGCTGGAAAGGGCCGACTGTGATGTATTTGCAATTCAACCTATCAGTCCGTTTTGGCAGGACGTGGGACCCACCCACACGTGCTGCACGTGTGGAGTGGGGGCCACTTTGATATATATATTGTATCCACACCATCCATCAGCGTGGACCCACCTTAATGACATTAGGCATCTGCACCGTGCACCCCCCTGCCCATATATAAAAATAAATAAATAAATATATAATATTATATTATATATACACATATGGTATATATATATATATATATATATATATATATATGTATATATATGTGCGTATCTGTATGTGGTGGGCCCCATGTGGAACCCACCTGCTGGACGGAATGGCTAGGTACCTCACACCAGCTGCTATCCGTCAGCTATTCTGTGGGGCCACCCTGATATGTCTGTTGTATCTGTACTGTCCAGATCGTTGGACGGTGAGATCTACCGTGGGGGCCTGTGTGAAATCCACACCATTTAAATCATGGGACCACCATGACATGTGTTTCATCCCGGCCATCCGTACAGGACGCTGGACTGTGTAATACCGGTTCAAATATCCATATATATATATATATATATATATATATATATATATATATATATATATATATAATGTTATCTTATGGTGGCCCCACTTGGGACCCACCTGTTGTAAATGGGTTGGCTAGTGTAACGCACTCAGCTGTATAGCTGATGTTTTTACATCAACAAGCGTGGAGGTGGGGCCCACCTTTATGTGTGTTTTGTATATCCACCGCCCATCCATTTTAACATGACTACACCATGACGTATAGTTTAATCCACATAGTCCAGATATTGCTGGACAATGCTAGATCATTGTTTGAATGGTGTAGATTTACATGGACAATGTTTAAATGGTACTGGTTTACCTGGACAATGTTTGGTCAGTGTTGATCATCATATGTGGGCCATGTGTGCAGCAATACATGTGTTACACCTACGACTATTGAAATGATTTTTGGTACGGCCCATATGATGAGGCCCACCTTGATATATTTATGACTCATCCATGAGGCCCACCTCGATGAATTCGTAGCCCGTCCATGAGGCCCGACATGTTGTATATGAGGCCCATGTGACACGGCCCACTTGATGCTTATATGGCCCATGTGGTGTATTAGAGGGCCTATGAGCAGGGCCCACCCGTTACGTATTTGTGGCCTTTGTCGAGGCCCAATATGATGTTTTTATGGCCCACCTTGATACATTAGTACAGCCCATTGATGCAACCCACTTGATGTGTATAAGGCCCATTAGTGCGGCCCATTGATGCAACCCACTTGATATGTAAAGGGCACATTAGTGAGGACCATTTATGCAACCCACTTGATGTGTATAAGGCTCATTAGTGCGGCCCATTGATGCAACCCACTTGATGTGTATGAGGCCCATTAGTGCGGCCCATTGATGCAGCCCATTGTGATATATTTTCGGCTCATTTGGTAAGGCCCATTGAGATGTATTTTCAGCCCATATGTTATGGCCCATTGTGATATATTTCTGGCCCATTTGGTAAGGCCCAATGAGATGTGTTTCCAGCCCATATGGCGTGGCCATTGTGATGTTTTATAGCCCATTTAATCAGGCCCATGGGTTGTGACCCATGTGATGTATTTGAGGTCCTTATGCAGTGCCCACCTGTTATGTATTTGAGGCCCATGTGCAGGGCCCACATGTTGTGTATTTGAGGCCTAAGTGCAGGGCCCACCTGTTTTGTAATTGAGGCCCACGTGATGTATTTGAGGCCCAGGTGCAGGGCCCACCTGTTGTTTTTCAAGGCCGATGTGATGTGTGATTTCGTCATGATGTATGTATTGATGTTTACGTGGTCCACTCCTTGGGAGCGATGTTGGTTAAAGGTCCACATCGATGGGCAATGACGGTTGAACGCCCACATTGTGATCTTCCCTTAAGCCTTGATAGGCCCTTCCTCATCATTCTTTTGTGGGTTAACCCTAATCAATGGGCCCCACTCGCCATATACGGATGGTTTCGCGCTATCAGGTTTAATATAACTACGGCTGAGTCTCTAGATTATGGTTCGATCGGCTGTTCATATATGGACCTCGCCTTGCTTATAAACCAATTATCGGTGCCGATTATCGATGTTGATTATTGGTACCGATTATCGAGGCTGATTATCTTGGCCGATTGCCGATTATGATTGTCATGCCCGATTAACCGATTTTGATCGAGGCCAATCATCGTGACCGATTGTGGATTCCAATTGTGATGTGTATTCTGCCCGTGTTTAAGGCTCAATGTGATGTATATGAAGCCTATGTGATGAGGCCCATTGTGATGCATTTGAGGGCCAGGCGAGGGAGCCCATTGTGATGTATGTTAAGCTCACGTGAGAGGCCCATCGTTACGTATATTAAACTCTTGAGTGAGGCACATGGTGTTGTATATTTGGCCCTTGTGTGAGGTGATGAGTCCACTATATGTTAGGATCCATGAGGGCCATTTCTTAGGGGACAATGTTAGTTAAATGTCTACATTGTTGAGGTCGCTTGTCAATGCCGGTTGTTGATACCGATTATGAGTATGTGGCAGCATAGCATCATGATACATGCCCATACGCATCATTTGCATGTTTATCATGAGATGTGATTGATCATTGCATATGTCATTGAGCATATTGTTATGAGACTCCCTGATATGTGGAGGTTATCTTACATGAGCGCACGGTATGTGCAGGATTGATGCATGACTGGATTGTATGACTCATACATCTCGCATTATGATTACTGTACGCCCTAGCGACATCAGGGCCATAGCCTCCACAGGCATATCGTGGATGGCCAGACGGGACACCAAAAATTTATTCTAGCATCGGGCTGCCATAGATGGCCCTAGGTAAAAATCCCTAAACCCTCTTGGTACCAGAGGAATCCCCAACATCAAAATCGAGTGGATACATGAGCGCCCGAGTGACGAATACCAGGAGGCCGCGTCTCCCACTGTGTCGTGGTCAGTTAGGAGGGGGTGTGGCCTACCCGCCCTAGCGTAAGGGGCAATGCTAGGCTGAGTTTGACTAGCTCATGAATGGGTCTGCTATCGACGTGCCGGATAGGTATTGGCAGACTATTGGATGGGCGGATAGTGAGGTTTCTTACGCTCACTTGGACTGTGTGGCTGGGAGAACGGCAGTGCCATTTGGAGTGTACAAAACCCCGGTGATGATCCCAGAGAGGAACCGTACTGATATGTGGACTTATTGAGTAGGAGTTGCATACTCATACATTCATTTCATTCACTATCCACTCGGGCTGGTGGTGCGCAACTAATTGTTGTGTACCTTCACATGACCAGGATTTCGGTTAGGCGCGACTAACCTGAGATCAAGAGTCTACCACATTGGGTCTGACTATCTAAATTCAGGTATGGGACTGGTTTGGATAGAAGTCCTTTGTGATAGACCCCGTAGCCTGCGATACTACGTACTATCATCCTGACTTCACACTCCATCATGGTCATTCCATTCGCACTGCATATCGCATTACTTCGTGGCATATGGCATTTTGGATTACTATGTTTCTGCATTTATGTGGACTAGGTACGGCTGATGCTATTCGTGAACTCATCAGGAATTGCATATTACATCGCACCCTCGACATCTGATATTTAGCTCTTTATGACTCCTCATTTGCATAGCTGTCCTATATTACGTATTCTAATATTAATTGACTCATGGACTTATCCGTATTTTCACTTACTCTGTTATCATATGACTTATGATCTTGTCAGTATTTTTGTTTACTCTGATAATTCCTACTCTTGTCAGTATTTCTGCTTACTCTAATAATTCATGATCTTGTCCGTATATCTGTTTATTCCGATATTGTACGATCTATGGATCACCAGTATTTTCGGTACCGTATGATGATGGCATTGTATTGAATACTTGGCATTTATCTTGTGCACACACTTACACCACCCTCTAAGCTTTCTAAAAGCTTATGCATGATAGATGCGTGCAGGAGATGTTAGGTCGCAGCATTGTTGAGCTTAGAGCGTGCAGCGGTCTTCTGGAGCTTGATTTTCGATATATATATTTTCCTTTCAGCATTGTATTCAAATGATTATATTAGTGGATATGTGATGATGATGTTGCCTTTATGATTTGGGTATACTTGTGGTTATGCTTATTATGAGATAAATGTACAAAAAAAAAAATCCTCCTTATAGGATCCCAAGATCGGAATCTGGCATATGAACGCTAGGAGCCGAGAATGGGGTACTACGGAGGCTGTCGGCACCGGATCGGCGATCGGGATTCCTGTGAATCCGACCTCCAGGTTCGGGGCGTGACACTTGTCATTTGACTCCTACGAGGTTCAATAGGATCTTCCACTATCTGTGGAGCTATGTTATCTGGTTCTCTATTAGGAATTTGAATTTCGTTATCCTTTGACTCCAAGGATAGTGAGTCCTTAAAGAACTCAACGTCTCTTGATTCTATTATTATATTAGACTCTATGTCTAAAAGTCTATAAACTTTACTATTTTTTGCATACCCTACGAAGGCGCACTTAATAGCTCTTGGTCCTAATTTAGTTCTTTTTAGATCAAGGGTTCTGCAATATACAAGATACCCCTAAACTTTTAGATATCCTAGGTTAGGTTTTCTACCTCTCCATGTTTCATATGGAGATATTTTATATTTTTTAAACGGAATTCTATTTAGTATATGGCATGCTGCAAGCAGTGCCTCACCCCATAGACTTAGTGGCAACTTTGCTCTTATCAGCATTGAGTTGACCGTCTCTACTAACGTTTTATTCTTCCTTTCAGCTATTCCGTTTTGTTGAGGTGTGTATGGCGCGGTACATTGATGTATTAGTTCATGTTCTTCACAGAAGTTATCGAATTCATTTGAGAAGTATTCTCCTCCTCTATCGCTATGGAGAATTTTTATTTTCTTATTTAGTTGATTCTCTACTTCTGCTTTATATATTTTAAACATGTTCAATGCTTCGTATTTACTCTTTAACAAATAAATATGCACATATCTAGAGCAATCATCTATAAAGGTTATGACGTACCGTTTACCTCCATGAGTAAGAATGCCGTTTAACTCACAGATGTCACTGTGCACAAGATCCAATATTTGAGACGATCTTTCAACACTTGGAAAAGGTTTCTTCATCATTTTGGATCGTATGCACACTTCACATTTATCGGTTTTATTATCTGTGTATAAGATTAAACCATTCTTAGTCATGAACTTCAAGGTACTATACCCTATATGGGCTAGTCTATCATGCCACAGTCTAGCGGATTCAACCATATACGCAAAAGTGCTACTTTCATTCAGAGAAAACTTAACCATCCCGTTACAAGCATATCCCTTTCCGACAATATTCTTATTCTTTGACAGAATCAGTTTACCTGACTCGTACACCACCCTTATGCCTGGTTTACCCAGAAGATTCCCAGAAACTAAGTTCCACCTCATGTCTAGGACGTGCAGTACATTAGTCAGAATCACTTTCTTCCAGAGGTGAATATCAGTTTTACAGTTCCTTTGCCGACGACCTTCGATCGGACTTCATTACCTATTTGGACTTCTTAACCATCGATTAATTCCTCATAGGTTTTGAAGGCTGATTTGTCGTAGCACACATGTACAGTAGCGGCAGTATCATACCACCAACCTGAAACTTTGCCTTGGATGGTATTTACCTCAGTGATCATGGCCACAATATCGCCTTCTTCTACTGCACTTGCCTCTTTTTTAGATTTGCAATATCAGCATACTCGAGCATGGTGCCCGATTTTCCCACAGACATGGCATGGGCCTTTGAACTTTATATTCTTCTTTTGGGCTTTTTTCTTGAATTTTCCTTTATTGGGTTTCAGGGAATCGTCCTTTTTGGGATTCTTGTTACTAGTATTCTCTACCGCATGTACCTTAGACGAGGCATTCCTATTATCATTCTTTCTGTCGCAGTTACGGGATTTGTTCCAGTGTGTAGTCCTCAGTTACGGGATTCTTCCTCAATTCTGAGGTGTTTCTGGATTTGTTCCAGTGTGTAGTCCTCAGTTTTATGCAACAACTTCTTTCTATAGTTTTTCCACATCGGTGGCAATTTGGCGATTATAGCCCCGACTTGGAATGATTCAAGAAGATCGATTTTGATTGCTTTGATTTTGTTTACTATTAGCTGCAGTTCTTGTATTTGGGACAACAACGATTTGTTATCTACCATGTTGAAGTCAAAATACCTGGCGATGAGAAATTTGTTGGTTCCTTCTTCTTCATCCTTGTATTTGAACTCCAAAGCGGCTCAAATTTTCTTTGCTGATGACGTCTGTTAGTACAGATTGTACAGGCGGTCGGAGAGAGCGTTCAAAATGTGTCCTCGACATAAGAGTTCGTCTTCAGCTCATTTAGCATGGGCAGCCACCTGTTCAGGTGTGTATCTGTCGGATGCTTCAGGTAGTGCTTGTAGATTTGGATCTAATATGTAGTAAATCTTCAACGCCGTCAGAAGAAATTTAAGCTTGTCTTGCTATCTCGTAAAATTGGTTCCATCGAACAGATCAAGACGTATTAAGTCCTGATTCATTAACCTGATGGATGAAACACTGTCGGCTTCCATCAAATAACGCTTTAAGATTATTGAAAATTATACAGAATAAAATATTTCTGTAAAATATAGAAACTGAAAAATCACGATGATCAGAACTAAGGACAGGCTGAAGCACGTCTGAAACGTTGTCCTTAAAGCGTTATCTGCCCCTACTCAAGTGAATTGAGTATGCTGATAGGTTAGAGGCAAACCGCTTCTAAGATACGACGAGCCTGGTGTGGTTCTGCATCCAGCAAACACGAAGGCCCACCTATTGGAACTCTGTTACACTCAGTTTCGCAGAAATACAATAAAAGAAAAAATCCCAAAAGAAGGAAAGAGAAGAAAATATGTGATTTAGACCACTACACTGGTCAAGTATTCAATTACTGGTTCAATTGAACCGTTCTAGACCACACCGTTGGTCTGTTCTTCAAGTAAATGTTCGACCCTTGCTGTCTTGCTAGAATTACTGGAGTATAAGAGAGGAGTGGAGGACTGTCTCAGTTCGTATGGGTCTGCTAGAGTGGGTTGAGAGATGGTTTAGAAACCCATCAAGGCCCTCCTTTTATAGGCTATGGTGGCTGGGGGTTATAGTCCAGGGAATTAAATCCTATGACTGTTTTCTAGTTGTTGGAGAAAACTAGCCGTTTTATGGCCGTTTTCTGACTGTTGTGCATAGGCCATTAGGCTGCTACATGCTGACTGTTGTGAGATAGTAGTTAGCCATTTTCTAGTTGTTGGGGTAGCCATGCAGCAGTTACAGCTGGACTCTGCACTAGCGACTCGCACACGTCTCGCTCCGGTTCGCTCAAGATCGTGAAGGAGCGACACGATGCGGACGTGCGAAGTGTAAAGTGCGTCACTAGCACCTCTACAGCTACACTGCCTCACATGCTCACGTCCGAGCCCGAGCCTGGGCGCGCGTGCGCAGGTGTTCCAGTGTGCAAGGTCATAGTCCTTAGACTAGGTAAGCAAATATTATAATACTCCACTGTTTTCATTTAAACCACAAAATCTTCTCTTCCCTTTCTCATGTGAGACTATTTTTAAAAACCCAAAAAAGCTTTTTACAAAACTTTTAATATATTCTATTATATTTTATTTTTAAATATATTTTATAAAATCAATATTTTACAATAGATCAAACCGAGTCGAGCCTAACTCGAGTTGGGGTTGATTACTTGCTGAACCGAGCCGAGCTGTTTTAAGCTTGACTCAGTGTCCAGCTCTACTGTTACCCACGGGCAAGGACGTGTTTTTCGGTTCTTGTAAATGAGTAATGTGGGCCAAAAGTGTCTGGGTACATTCTCTTGCATACAGATTACGTATCTGGACCGTCCATCAGTCTCAGTCCACTAATCACAGCCTGCCTTGAAAGGGTTATACTGATGGGATGATGTAATCAATCCACTCAATGGCATGCCAAAATGGATGTACGAGATTGTTAGTAGAAGCTGAGTTTAGTCGCATATGTCTAGGCCATGCGATTGCGGCGATTGTCTCATAGTAGCCGTGGAATAGTAGACTGAACCCAATGGACGGTCCAGATGGGTGATTCGAATGCCAACTAGCATAAATGCATCTATCTGCATGGGAAAGTTCCCATACCCAAGCGAGTAGTCCATACATCAGCATCAGCATTGATCCAAAACGTCCAAATTGTGGGACCCAAAACTATATTAATTGGAGAATTCTAACACTTGTTGAATCTGAAGCATTAAATATTTTTCATTTGTTCATTCATTCGATGGATGTTAATCGGACGGTTAGATCTTACTTTCTGTTAGATTTTCTTTTTGTTTGTTTTCGACCATCCATAGTGGCCTATGAATTGATGGATTGCGTTTCTATACAGTATTCCACGTGTACGGTGGCTGCCTGCAGGCTAGGGTACGGTCATACGACCTACTACAGGTGCACGGGGCAAATCACCAGTCAGTCACGTGCTACGCACGTCCTAAAAAGCAACTTGACGGAAAAACGAGGGGGAGAGAATATACGAAAACATACGGCCGGGCAGACGCGGATTTCCTGCGAAAGCCAGAGTTACTGCGACGGGAGGTTAGGTAGGCCCATCGTGATATTTGTGACATATCCAGGAAGCGGTTTGGCTAGTGACGCTGCACCTGCCAGGTGGCTATTGGTGGGTGCTATGTGGACCCATCATTATGTATGTGTTTTATCTCCGTCCATGCATTCTAAAGATAATTTTAAGGCTTGATCTCAAAAATGAGGTAGATCTAAATCTCAGGTAGACCACACCATGGTAAACAGTAGTGATTAAATGTCCATCAAGAAGTTTTTAATGGTGGCCGTCAATCAACACTGTGCGGTCTACTTGATATTTGGAACAACCTCATTTATGGGCTCATACAATAAAATGATTCGTAAGGAAGGATGGAAGGCATGGATGAAACACATACATCATGCTGAGCCGACGAAGCACTAACAACTGGGAAGCAGATTGGCTGGTGTACCACACACCAGCTATATAAACATGTCGTGCGAAGACAAGCACTGATGCTCCTCGAGCTCCAAGTTGTACGAACAGTTCAAAGGAGATCAAAGCTACATGGCCCAAAGTTTTGTATTGATTATATCTATACCGTTCATATTCCTTTGCATTATAAAAAAGAAATGAATTATATTAAAAGATCATCTTAACGACACCACAAATCGCAGATGAGATAATGATTTTCACTGTTAAAAAATTCCCAGGGCGCACCGCAACGTTTATTTCCTATACAATTTGTTCGTAAAGCTACAAAGACCCGGATGAAGAAGAAAAACAAATTTCGTATTGGTCCACAACTTTTTATGACCCCAAAATAAGTTTCAATTGTGGACGTTCAATCCCCCACTGCTTTTTTCAGTGTGGCCCAGTTGATAGTTATTTATGTCTTATTTTTCGCCTACAACCTTAATATGAGCTCGTAAAATGGATGAATGGTTTGGATATAACACGTACCCCGTGATCAGAACCACAGAATTTGCTGGCGTCAATACGGCAGCTAAATAGCTTGTGTGAGGTACATCAGCCAATCCGCTTCCTAGCCATTCCCATTGGCCAATGGCAGGGTGCGTAGCCTATCCCCTTCCACACCAACAAGCTAACCGAAAAAAAAAAAAACTTGCCAAACTTGTACGAGGAAAATGAGCGGCTGAAAAATGCCAAACGGATTCAAATTCAACGTATAATCCTGTGTTGGTGGATCTGTTATCCCCGCTATTTCCTGTGGTGGTGGTTCACTTGTACGTTAGATCTGTCTATTTTTAGTCTCATGCCTTAAAATAAACTGCCAAAACGGTTGGACGGCCCGGATAAGATATAATATATCACGGTGGGCCCCACAGAGTCGGGTCACCACCTAAATCCCCGGTGACTGCGCGTCCCATTTGCACAGCTACGATGTGACATGCATCTGACAAGTTAGACCGGAAAAACTGGTCCAGCACGGACCCGGATTTCCTTGAAGGGAAATGGATTGGCTACTCCCCCTTACCCCAGCTCCGTGGCTGGTGGTCGGTTCTCTGTGGGCCCCACCATGATGTATATGTTTCATCCATTCCATTCATATATTTTTACAGATCATTTTATTTCTTAATACCAAAAATGAGAGGGAAATAAATCTCAGGTGGACCACACCACATGAAAAAAAATAGTGATTGGATATCAACCATTAAAATCCTTCTATGGCCCACTATACTGTTTATTTGACATCCAATCTGTTGATTAGGCCATACAGGCCCAGATGAAGAGAAAAACAAATATCAGCTTGATCCAAAACTTTTATAGCTTCCAAAATGTTTTTATTGGTCGACCCTCATTCAACACGGTTTCTATATTGTGGTCCACTTGAGATTTGGTTATACCTAATTTTTGGATTCATACGGTAAAATGATCTGTAAAAACAGATGGCACATTTTTGGATTCATACTTACAGATGGCTCATTTTTGGATTCATACCGTGAAATGACCCGTAAAAACAGATGGATGGCATGGATAAAACACACACTCATAGTAGGGCCCACGTAGCACCGACCACCAGCCATTGGCAGGTGACAGGGGAGTAGCCAATCCGTTCCCTGTTAGTACAGGCACATGACAGTGCACACACTCCATGTTATCCATCCCCACTAGGGATCGATACCAAGACCTCAAGTGTTGAAACGATCTATCTCCACTCAGTCTTCCAGTTGAGCCATGGATCAGGGTGTAAGTTTGGCAAGTTTGGCTAGCCTGACCACTTTCGTAGGCCAGAGCTATTAATTTATACTTGGGATGCCCAATCATTAATCTGGACCGTTCATTCAATAATACCATTGGAAGCAAGTCATGGTCAAAGAATCACACTGATCGGATAATCCTAACCTATGAATGAAGCCAATCTGTTCTAACCGTCTATTTTTATGAAGTGTAGATCTCATGATTAGAATAGTTAAACCGAAGTGCTACTTAGAAATCATGATCAATACAAAGTGGGATCTATCCGATAGATGGTTCAAGATCATGGTGGGACCTATTTTATTTCTCCATTCAATCTTGACCATCCATTTTCCACGTTGTTCATCAGATCCTTAGAATCATCCAATTGGCATGAATTTTGCACCATAGCTAATCCCTAATTGTATGAATAAATGTACCATCCAGATTTATGATTAAGCATCCCACATGTCACTTAAAAGCTGCATGTTCCTTGGTATTGAATTGCATTCGATAGGATTAACAACTTTATCACCCAATGATTGTACGTCTGGAAATACCAGGGTATTTTAACCATCCAATACATGTTCGAGATAAAATTCTTTTTATGGAAGGACACTGGATTGAACAAAATTATGTTTGGTGTACCATGAAATTGTAATTAACAGAAAACTTCATAGTGGATGTCATTCACTTGTATACGTGTATAACCATAATGTCACGTGTAGCCAGTGTATATGGATGGACAGTGTGGATAAATGCATGCATCAATGTAGAGTGGATTTCAGAATCCACGAAAATCCCACTAGGACCAAATGCAATTCCATCCCACTTAATCCCGACCTTTCTTATCCTCCCCGAATACGGGATGGAATTTGCAAGGGACCAAACGCATTTCTATCCAACCTAATCCCATCTAATACCCTACGCTAAACCCCTCTCTTTTTTCCTTTAAAAAAAAAAAATTTCTGGGATGTTCGCAGTATAGTACTGTACACGATCAATGATCCAGATCTCTAACAATGTGCCGTCTAATGGTGGGAATCTGGTGCCACACGAGAGATGTTGGGTCCATATCCTATCAAAACCAAAAGGTAAAATGCTACTAAGGGCCTGTTTGGTAGACCCCAAAAACTGAATCCATCTCATTTTAATTAATTGTAGTTATGTAATTAGATATCGCAGTAGGTGGTTATCAAGATTATTTTTAATTCTTGCCAAAAACAAAAATGATCTGTAATGAATAGTTATGATTACGTACAGTAAGACGAACTCATTTCTAGACATCTACCAAACAGTCCTGCGGTGGTAGTTGGATGCTTAAAAGAATTCTATATTAGACAAAGAATTAGTTATACTAACTCAACTTAGACGGACTAACAGACCTCTTATTCTGTACCTAAATCACACCAACTTACTTAGACGTGGACCACTTACATCCACTCACTTAAACCCAAGCCCAACCCAACTTTAAGAGGAGGCCCAAGGTCTAGCCCATGGTACTGAATGCGTGAGCTAATTCGGATTGGGTCGGATGAGGATGAGTTAGGTTATGTTAATTAACACCTGCAATGAGCAAACTCACTCATAAATTTAAACATCTAACTATCAAATAACGCATGTAACTATTGAAATAATACTAAGCTAAGATCCATCGTCATGTCCATAAACAAATAAAATTAATAAAATAGTGTTACAAAGACAAATCTTATGACCCATAAATAATTCTTGTCCACCTAATCATTCACTGATGATCTAACCTTTGACTTTTTGAATTGCTTGTGGGCTTCATATTTCTTATTTTAATGTTCACAATTCATTATGCAATAGAATCCATGACATAAATGGACTACTAAGCCTGTGGGCCATGTAAGCTCTAATCATGAACCCTATTTTTTATATTACATGCAAGCCATGATTTAAGGTTTAGAAACGGGTAGTTCCAATCATAAAACCCTATATTCCATGCAGGCTATGTAAGACCCATATCCTAGCCCGTACCATTCCATAAACTTCCGCGGTCCTCCCAGTCGAATTCCGACGACCCGCGACACGTTGATAGTATTGGCGCACGCTCTTGAGTCACATCTTGTAAACCCGAGCCGACTCAAAACGAAACCTATGTCATTGCGACCGCGCCGTCACCGCGGTTCCGACGACGTGTCTTGTGCGTCAATGCGACACTCAGATTATGAGATCCGACCCGTGCATTATCTAGGCCGTTGATCGCTTGATCGTGGGACCCACCTATCCCTGTTGTTATACTTCTCTAGAAAAATAATTACTATGATATCACCCTAGGGGTGACATCACCCTCCCCTACCCCTAGCCCTAACTCCTTACAAGCAACCATCCCTTCCCTTTTTCCCATAAGTCAAACTTATTAATTTTCATCACCTCACCATCTCTCTCTCCCATCACTCCCTTACATCACCTCTCTCTCTCTCACTTCACTCCATTCTAAGCAACTCATGAGAGCCAACGTCCACCTCCATGAGAGAAAACTTGGTGTGGCCCACCTTCCTATCTCTCATCCCTACCCTTCAAAAACAATCGCAACCGTTGAAGTTCGTCCTTTGGAGCTCTAGATCGCATTGGCGGAAGAAAGAAGTCCAAGATCTAAAGTGGGTGCCTCTCTCTCTCTCTCTCTCTCTCTCTCTCTCTCTCTCTCTCTCTCTCTCATTGTTGATGGCCCACCTGACAATATACATATTGTATCCATGCTGCCCATTTAGTGGACCACACTACAACCCACTGGTGGAGCCCACCTTGCTGTCCAAACCTGGATGGATGAAAAAAAAATACACAAATGTCATACTTATCAGGTGGGCCACGTACATGTGGGACCCACCATGATGTCTGTGTTCATCCATGCCGTCCAGCGTCCAGAGACGCTGGACGTGATAGGGAAGGCTAACATGGAGTGCATGCACTGACTGGAGTATGTAATAACAAGCTAACAAAAAGGAAAATAATAAAATAATATTTAATACAGATGAGTGAGATTTTGGGGTGGGTTGTTCATGCAGGCCCCACCTGGATACATTAATTTAATCCAAGCCGTGCATTCTATTCCCCAGATTATTTTAAGCATTAAGCCGAAAAATGAGGTTAATCTGACTCTCAGACGGGCCCTAGCATAGCAAATAGTGTGTCTACCACTGAAATCCACTCTGTTGTTTTGATACACTAAAAATATAGTGAATATTGGACTTGTTTGGTCTGTCTTAGGCCATGGAATACAATGGGTGGTGTGGATCTGCCTAATGTGGGCCCTACATGCAAAAAACCATATAAAAATCAATTTTCAAAAAAATAAAATAAAATGGCAGCAGCAGCTGCTGCTACTGCTTACCATCAGAGGACGCCAGAGGCGTCCTGTTGCGTAGGCGAACGGACCATGGACCACTGTCCCAGCCGTGGGCGCCACTATGATGTGTGCAGTATATCCACAACGTCCATTTTGTAGGCTCCCCTCCGGGCAGTGGGCCACCCCAAGAATAACTATATACAAAGCTCAGGTGGCCCACATCATAGGAAACAACGGTGATTGAACGGCTGTCATTGAAACCCACCATTTTTGGGTTCACAGAAGTTTTGGGACATTATGAAATTTGTTTTTTCCCATTCATATGGGTCCGTTTGACCTTTTCAATGGATTAGATGGAAAGTAAACATTATGGTGGGACCCACAGTAATGTACGTGTTTTATTCACAGTGGACGGTGGACACCACATGTATGTGTTTTATCAATGCCGTCAGGGATTCACTGGACGGCCAGTAGGCCCCACTATGTTTGTGTTATATCCAACCGTCCTTCTATCTAGTGGGCCACACATGTGGACCTCACCATGAGGTATGTCATCCATTCCTATGGGACCTACCATGATACATGTGTTGCATCCAAACCGTCCAATCCTTTGGCAAGCTCGTCCTACAGGCTTGAGACTAAAAATAAGTCAGATCTAAGGTTCAAGTGGACCCCACCTTACTGTATGTATTATATAATCACACCATCCGTGGAATGAGTGCCCAGAGGCTGGTGTTTAATTATATATAATAATTCCTAATATAAATAATAGTGGTATATAATATTATATAAATATTATATGATGTTATATAGTGGACCCCACTTGGGACCCACCTGTGATGGGATTAGATTGGCAGGTGTATCACACACTAGCCTGTAGCTGCTGTTGAAACAGCAGGTTATGTGGAGCCCACCTTAGTGACGTGTGCAACCCATGTGTGGGACCCTCCTTGAAGCATGTGTTGCATCCAAACCATCCATCTAATTGGCAAGCCATCTTAGGCTTAAGACTAAGAATGAGGTTGATTTATCAGGTGGACCACACTATAGAAAGCAGTGGAGAGACGAACACTTACCATTGAAGTCCTTTTTGGACCATAGTAGTCTTGGGTTAAATTGATATTTATTTTTTCTCCCAACCAAGTCTTTGTAACCTTACTAACAGGCTAGATAGAAATAAATTTGATGGTGGGCCTTGGAATTGTAAACGGTGAAAATCATTATCTCCACTGCTATTTGTGGAATGGTACAGATCCTTCAATATGATCTTTTTTTTGGGGAATGTATGAGACCCACCTTGGTATATATACAAGGCCCATTATAATACGTATTAGGCCTATGGGCAAGGCCCATTGTGCTATATATAAGGCCCATTGTAATGTATTTGGAACCCGTGAGCAGAGCCCACCTCATATGTTCCACCTTAACCGTCCAGGTCATATAAGGCCAGCCTCGATGTATGTTTTACTCACACCATCCGTAGGATGTGTGACCCACTAGATGTATGCATTCTATATCCACACTAACCATCTGGTGGGGCCCATCTGTTGCATGTGCAGGGCCTACCTATTTTGCATTTTTGCGGCCCATTGATGCAACCCACTTGATGTACATGAGCCTCATTAGTGCGGCTCGTTGATGCAAGGCCCGTTATGATATGTTAGAGGCTCATGGTAGAGGCCCATTAGGATGTGTTTATGGCCCATTTGGTAAGGCCCACAGAGATGTATTTTCGGCCCATGGGTCGAGACCCATTGCGACGTATTTTCGACCTGAATGTCGTGTCCTATTATGACATGTTTCCAGCCCAGTTATCGAGGCCCGACTTGATGTGTATAAGGCCCATTAGTGCGGCTCATTGATGCAGCCCACTTGTTGGATTGACGCCCATTAATGCGGCCCAATGGTACGACCCACCGTGATGTGCATATTAGGCTAATGGTGCGGCCCAATGTATTGACCCACCATGATGCGTAGGCCCACGCGCTGTATGTGTAAGGCCCACCTGTGATGACTATTAGAGGCCACCTGTTGGATATTTGGGCCCACCTTATGTTTGACTCTACATGGGCCACTACTTAAGAGCAATATTGGTTAAATGTCCACTTTGATGGGCGATGATGGTTGAATGTCCATATTGTGACCTTCCCATAGGCCATGTTCGACCAATCAACGAGGCTGATTATTGATCGATTCTGATTGACGTGACTGATTTACCGATTCTGATTTTTGACTACCAATTCCGATTGTCATGGCTGATTGATCGATTATCGATCGAGGCCAATTATTGTGGCCAATTACAGATTATGATTGTTGTGGTAGATTGACCGATTATCAATCAAGGCTGATTGTCGTGGCCGATTGTCGATTATGATTGTCGTGGCCGATTGGCCGATTATTGATCGAGGCCAATCATCGTAGCCGATTGTGGATTCCGATTGTGATGTATATTCTGCCCGTGGGTTGAGGCCCATTGCGATATATTTGGGACCCCTGGGTTAGGCCCATTGGGATGTATAAAGGCCCATGGGCGTGGCCCATTGTGATGTATATGTAGCCCATGTGATGCGTATTAGCCCCATGTGACGCGGCCCATTATGATTGTACGAAGCCCATTGTGGTGTGTTTGAGGGCTAGGCTATGGAGCCATTGTGATGTATGTTAGGCCCATGTGAAAGGCCCATTGTGATGTGTATTAAGCTCTTGAGTGAGGCCCATGGTGTTGTATATTTGTCCCTTGTGCAAGGTCATGGGTCCACTATATGTTAGGATCTATGTGGGTCATTCCTTGGGGGCAATGTCGGTTAAATGTCCACATTGTCGAGGTCGATTGTCGATGCCGGTTATTGATACCGATTATGAGTATGTGACAGCATAGCATCATGATACATGCCCATACGCATCATCTGCATGTTTGTTATAAGATGTGGTTGATCATTGCATATGTCATGAGCATGTTGTTATGAGACTCCCTGATAGGCGGAGGTTATCTCACTTGAGCACGCAGTATGCACAGGATTGATGCATGACTGGATTGTATGACTCATGCATCTCGCATTACGATTACTGTATGCCCTAGCGACACTAGGGCCGTAGCCTCCACAGGCGTATCGTGGATGGCCAAATGGGACACCGAAAATGTTTGGTTCTAGCATACGGGCGCGATAGATGTCCTTGGGTAAAAATATCTAAACCTCCGTGGCTAGGAGACTCCCCAACGTCGAGACCAAGTGGATATATATGAGTGCATGAGGGCCGTATACCAGTAGGCCGCATCTCCCACTGTGTCGTGGTCAGTTGGGAGTGGGTGTGACCTTACCGGCCTGAGTGAGGGGGCAATATCTAGGTTGAGTTTGATCAGCTTGAGGAATAGGTCCGCTATCGACGAGCCAGACCCGATATTGGTAAGCGGATAGTGAGGTCTCTTCCACTTATCCAGTTGTGCGCTCAGATAGGGCCGGCAAGCTGGCGTAGTGTAATAGACCCCGATGATGATCCCAGAGAGGAACTGTACTGATATGTGGATTTAGTGAGCAGGAATTGCATACTCATTCATGCATTCATTCATTCACTATCCACTCAGGTTGGTGGTGCACAACTATTTGTTACGTGTGCCCTCGCAATGGCCAGAATTTCCGTTGGAGTGCGTGACTAACCTGAGATTAGGAGTTTACCACATTGAGTCTGACTATCCAAATTTAGGTATGGGACTGGTTTGGATAGAAGTCCCTTGTGATGGACCCCATAGCCCGCGATACTACATACTATCATCCCGACTTCACACTTCAGTATGTCGTTTCATTCGCACCGCATATTGCATGACATTCCCGGCATACGACATTTTGGGTTATTGTGTCCTTGCATTCATATGGTCTAGGCACCGCTATTTGTGTTACTCATCAGGAATGTATATTGTATTGCATCCTCTGCATCTGATATTTGGCTATCTATGATTTCTCATTTGCATAGTTATTCTACATTGCATATTCTGACATTGATTGACTCATGGACTTGTCCGTATTTTCGCTTACGCTGTTATCGTCTGATTTATAATCTTGTCAATATTCTGTTTACAATGATAATTCATGCTCTTGTCAGTATTTCTGCTTATTTCGACATTATACAATTTATGGATTACCAGTACTTTCGATATTGTGTGATTTATGACATTGTATCCTCAGCATCTAATATTTGGCTCGCTTTGACTCCTCATTTACATAGTTGATTTGTGTTGAGTACCCTAATATTGTATGATCCATGGACTTGTCAGTACTTTCATTTAATTTGCTTACTCTGATATGGAATACTTGGCACTTACCTTGTGCACACACTTATACCACCCTCTAAGCTTTCTATAAGCTTATGCACGATAGATGCGTGCAGGTGATGTTAGGTTGCAGCAATGTTGAGCTTGGAGCGTGCGGCAGTCTTCTGGGGCTTGGTTTTTATTTATGTATTTCCTTCCAGTATTGTACTCAACTGATTATATTAGTGGATATGTGATGTTGATGTTACCTTTGTGATTTGGGTATGCTTGTGGTTATGCTTATTACGAGTTAAATGTACAAAAAAAAATCCTCCTTATAGCATCCCAGGATTGGAATCTGGCGTATGAACGTAAGGAGCCGAGAATGGGGTACTGCGAAGGCTGTCAGCACCGAATTCGGCAATCAGAAATTTCGTGAGCCCGGTTTCTGAGTTTGGGGCGTGATAGGCTATGATTTAAGGTTTATATATAGACAATTTCAATCATGAATCCTAATTTCCTTGCAGTCCATGATTTGAGGATTATATCATGCATATTATTCATAAATAATGTATGTACATGTATTGCATGTATAGATTATTCAAGTTGGTATAGGTTACTCGGAGCCTTAACCCAAACCCAACCTAATGTGGGAAATAAAACATAAAAACATCCAAACTTACATGATGTTTAGAGTATCTTAAAGGTTATACCATTGTACATTTCTTGAAGATAAGATATCCGTAGCCTCCTAATTGTGCAAGAGATGTGGCCACTTTAGGATTCAATCAATTCAATCTCGATCTAGCCTTTTAAGGCCCGTTTGGATACCACCAAATAAGTTGCTTTTTTACTTATAGTAGTAGTAGATAAATGACTTATTTTTCAAATAAGTTTGGTTTATGTTTAGTTATACATAACTTTTTTACTTTTCATAAGTTGTTGAAGAGAGATCAGGAGAGACGAAAGGGAGGAGAAGCTGATAAGTATGTTGTTTGCCAAACATACTTATCTTTTTAATAAGTAGAAACTAAGATAAGTTATTTGTGCAATAAGTAGCTTATATTAAGCAACTTACGATCCAAACACTCTACTAGTGAACTTGCATTACCCAATAAAAGCACGGTGCTTGGCTTTAGCTTCAGATGCCCAAATGCTAGTTAAAAGTGGTAGAAGCACCTACCTTCATTTTTTCATGTTTCAAGGAAATTAATTATACAATTAATAAAATGCACAAGTCCAAAGCAAGTCTTAGATGCTTTTAAGGCAAGATACCGTTCAACTACCCAAGTGAGTTTAGAAAGAATCTAATGATCTTTCATCTATCTCATCAAGCTTGAGGCCCAACAAAGAAAGTATGATTTGAAAAGAGTTGAATAATGATGGAGTTGCTATAGCCAAGTTTGGCCAACCATCATTTACTTAGGGCCTGTTTGGATTCACGTATAAGGGTGTATAGTATTGTATTAAGGGTGGATTTTTACATTATACAATATTTGAATAGGAGTTGGCGTCCGTAGGTTACCATGCGCGCGAATACATCAGCATCTCAAAATTTTCAAAAGGCGGTAGTGTAATTTCAGACGGCACTGCATCGTGCGGTGCATTGTAATCATTGCGCTGTAGTTTTTTCTCCTCTTTCCGTCTCCCCACCACCAAGCTTCCACCCCTCTTTGTCTCATGTCTCACCCATACCACCTCCTCTTCTCTCTTCTCCTCTTTCTCTTCCTAACCAAAACTAATGGCAATCCTGTAAATTCAACCATCCCCAACTGCCCCTCTCCCACATGTGGAAACCTCACCATCAGATACCCTTCCTAGCTTTCCAGTCAAAACCCATATTTCTATGGCTACCCAAGCTTCAACTTCACCTATAACACCCGACAAAAACTCATCTTCCATCTCCCTAACGACAATTACTATGTTACAAAATACCCTCACCCTTGTCGACATCGACGTGATCGGCAAAACATGTTCGAGAGCCCGCCACAACATTACCCTAGAACCGATGATCGGGCACTTAAATTACAGTGCACTCGACAAGAATCTAACCTTTTATTTCAATTGCACTTACTACCATTCATTGGATGGGGATCTTCCTTGCTTGAGCAACGGTGGAAATCACTTGTTTATGTTTAGAGCTGGAAGCATTCCAGAGTTTGATTGGTTCCGGTACTGTGAGGACTGTGTGGTTGCACCGATTCTGGAGTCTGAGGTTCATGTTCTAACCACAAACGCGTTTGGTGGGGTGTTGGAAAAGGGGTTTGAATTGGGGGTGCGGATGCCTTTCGCAAGCTGGTAACCTAGGTGGGTCCTTGCTCTTGCTCGAGTGGTAGATTCTCGGAAGTTTCAACTCCCGGTCAAGGGTTTGAGTACCCATAGGTAGTGAAATTCCACTAGCGTGAGTGTGTGGGGTGTGTGTGCGTGTGTTTTAAAAAAAAAAAAGTTGGTAACCCAAGTGGGGCCCACTTTCATGTTTGTGAATGATCATCCTCGTCCATCAGTTCTGTGAGTTCATTTAAGGACATGTTGTTATTTTAGATGTCATCCATACCGTTAATAACGTCAATCCTATTGGGATAAAATGGATGGACGGGTAAGATTATTCAATCACGAACATGATAGACGGGTAAGATTAATCACAAACATAACAGTGGGCCTCACCTAGGATACAAGATACGAGAACTTAAAAATAGTCACCGTCGTACAAGTGCTATCAATATTATACGTATATACAATACGCAGCCCTAATACATCGTATCCAAACATTTATCTGTACAAGAATTTGTATACTTGCCCGAACAATACATCCTATCCAAACATTGATTAATGGCATGTTGATTTTGATGTATTTTGAAATTGATCGAACGTATACATGAACAATACTCATATACAATACAATACACCCTTATACGCGAATCCAAGCAAGCCCTTAATATGATGCTTTAAAACTTCATTTGTTGGAAAAGCCACGGTAAATAGATACAGGAAATGCATATGGGTTTTGATATAGTATAGCATATCAAACAAGAGTTATAAAAATGATGATTTACAAACACATTTTTTATATTTTTCTATTCACTATAAGATAAAGATTTTATATTTAAAAACCAAACCAACAATATAACCTTACAGGAACTTTTTGTGTATTTATTTGAAGAAGAATGCTCACATGCGCACCTTCTCACGTGATGTGCGGCACTCCTTGAAACTTCCGGGACAACGCAGAACCCTAGTGGGCTATGGAGAAAAGGAAACAATTTTCTCCCTAGATTTACATTTGTCTTTGCTCACGTGAAGTGCACATGGGTGTGTATTTATTTGAAGAAGAATGCTCACCCGTGCACCTTTTTAGGTCCACGTGATACGGCACTTCTTGAAACCTTACTAACCTAACTTTCAGGACGACACAAAACTCTGGTGGCCTATGGAAAAAGAAAACAATTTCCTCTCTTGATTTACATTTCCTCTCTTAATTTACATTTCCCTTTGCTGACGTAAAGTTGCTCACATCATCTTCGTGCACATGGCCCACATTTCGAATTTAAACCGTGGACAATTAATCTTTTGGGCCATACACCAAAATTAGCATTGATGTACCATCCTAGCCACTGATTAGATGTTTTTTGCTTTATTGCTATTAGAGATGGCCAGCTAGAAAAAGTCCAACCAACGATTAACATTGAATGGGCGAAGATCCCTCAGCATTTAGGATAATCCTACCATTTTAATTTTAACGAATGGTCCATCCATGGTAAGACCTATTAGATGAACGGTCAGGGTTGGGAAGCATGTGAACTCATTGTAAAATATAAGACGCCCATGAGGTTGCCCCAACTCATTGTAAGATAGGATTTTCGGATATTTGGATCAGATCTCATCCATGTCGGGCCCAATCTCAACAACGGCTCGGATCCCATACTCATGCATCCTCCTATTCACATGAGAGCACGCATGTGGTGTAGGGTGCAGATGTTTTTTAGGATTGACTAACAACGTCACAGACTCACAGGTGGCCTATGAAATGGAGGGATGACAATGCACCGCATGCGGTGCAAATGATCACGTCAGCAAATCCCAGCCATAGATATGGGGATCTAAACCATCCTTAACGAGTGCACGGGATGGATTGAACACCGTAGATTTCACAAATCCTACAATCCCAGCCATTAGTGGACACCTGCCCGTTGCTATGGCTCAGAGTATATGCTGTGTTAAATCAGATAGACGGCTCAGATTCGCATATATATTGCTCCTTGTAAAGGAGATGTGGACCGCTCCCTTCTAAGAATGTCGGTCACTTTTAGGGGTGCACACGGTCGATCCGAGTTGAATTGGGCTCAACCCAGCTCAGCCCGGTCACCAGCCAAACTCAGCCCAAACCTGGCCCGGCCTAGTCACTGGGTTAACATGTCCAACCCAAACTCGGTCCGGTCAGCAATCAGGCGAGTTCGAGCCAGTTTCGAACCTTACAGCAAGTTCATGGGAAGGGCTTTATCAGGTAATCCGCATCCCATTACAAGGCCCTCGATCAACGGTTTAGATAGTTAAACTATAGGCTCCATAAAAAATCTAATTAGTCAGGACATTATAATTTTTTTTTGTATTTAGTGAATTTGGGCCGTTCAAGTTATACGTCTGTGAGGCGGATGAGTCACTGTCACTTCAAAGATGGGCGGTGAACTATCCCAAAAGGGTAAAGGGGAAAGGGACGGGTGGGGTTTTGAATATATATATATATATATATATGGGCCGAGTTGGGCCAGGTCGAGTCGGGTTTCGGGCCGGGTTGGGCCGAACTGGGACCTATCCAAACTTGACCCGAACTCAGTTTCGGGCTGAAGAAAATGGCCCATCCCGACCCGAACTCAATTCCTGGTCGGGCCGAGTCGAGCTTTTTCGGGCCGAGCCGAGCGAGTTAACCAGGCTAGCCCGGTTCGTGTACTGCCCTAGTCACTTTCTTAAGCTGAATTTATCGGTGACTCAATTTTGTAACTCGGCAATCTAGACCGATCAAACTATCATGATTAAACTATCATAGCCCTTGAACTGAGGGACATTTTCTGAAGAAAAAGGAGAGTCAGTGGAAGTTTGGTTGATCATTTTTATAGCCATCCATTTTGTTTTTCCCAAAGTCATCCATGAGAATGGTTAGGATCTTCCCAACTGGTGTGGCTTTCACGGTTTAGCCTATCCAAGGTATAGACTAGCAGATGATCAGTTTGGATCGTGTACACGTGTGCTACGATCTCCTAAAACCTAAGCAAGAGAGTCACAGATAGTCGCACATGGGCGGCCCACTCTCCAGAATCCTTATCCAGCCCAATATCCTTGGTTCACGTGTATTGCGGCCAGTGATTGCGGAGATCAATGGACAAGATCAACATTGGTGGGCCACTGTGCAAAAGAAAAAAAAAACAATTGCCTGTGTGGGACAAAATCAGAGCCGGATTCGGTCGAGTCAGCCCGTGACTGTGGAACAGACTTGGATATATTTGTTTTATATCCTCGCGTTAACTTTAGGGAATGAGCCCAACAATGAGGCAGATCTAAATATAAGGTGGACCGCACCACATGAAACAGTGGTAATTGAATGTCTACCATCGAAAACTTTTTAAGGCCCACTATAAGGTTTCCTTGACATTCAATTTATTGATAGGGTTACACAAAACTGATGAAGGGCAAATATGAAATTGCGGTAGAACCGCTATTACTGAAGTAGAAAGTATGTCCAAATATCTTAGAAGGGGGTGAATAGGACTTTTTCAAATTATTTTCTAATAAGAACAAACTATGCCTAACTTTAATCGAAGGATTAAGGCAAAGTAACTTTATGGCTTCCAAGCCAATAGAGGGTCCAATTCATATAGGCTTATACAGGATTTTTATATGAAGAAGCCTATAAGGGGTAGTGTAGATGATAGTGTGTGGGATGTGATCTCTATTAGTACTTATACATTAACCAAATCATGCAACATAAAAGACATTCGATAATCATATGCATAATTAGAATAATGCACAAAAAGTAATCTCAAACACAATCATATATAGTGGTTCGGCTACTTGCCTACTCCACTTCCAGCGGACGCACTCTCTCCTACAGTGTACCGAATTTCACTATCCAATGGTTTTAAATCAGGTTAACCATGAACTGTCACAACCTACACAAGGTCAACTAAGGGACCTACACAAGGCTCCCTTAAATGCCTGCTCATGGCAACGAGTCCTACCCAAGGACACAACTGAAAGCCTACCCAAGGCAACCCAAGCCTACTCAAGGCAACTCAAGCCTATACAAGGTAATTCGTCTTACACAAGGATCACGTATTCTCCCGTCAGAGGCCTACAAAGAGGTCTTGGCGAGTTTGTTACTCAAACTCTGAATCTCAATCCTACACAAGGAAGGGGCTTCAGACACAATAAACTCGATGTACTTACAAGTAAGTGTGTAAGTCCCGTTCTCGCATAATGTGAAGATCTTTAATGATGACGAAGAGTCTTCAGCTCTCTTGAACTGCAACCGATTCTGATACTTCGATGAATGCTTCTGAGGTTGTGAGGTTTAGCGTTTTGTTCTTCCTTATTTATATGATATGATCTTAAACATACATAGAGAAGGTTTCCATGAGCTATACATTAAAGAGTTCCAATAGTAAGATTTACATTCAAAGAGGTTAGTTGGAAACTCAATGAATGTTAGAGTTCATAATTCAATCTAAGCACATAAGATGATGAGTTAATGCTTATACTAAGATTGAATGATAAACTTTAATGGAAATGAGGAAATGAGAAAGATAATATAATCTCTATGAAGCAACTCTCTCAAACTCTCCTGATTTTTAGTTCATTTTGCTAAGAGTAAACTTATGGTATTTATAAAGAAGAAATCCCAATGGTAAAAAACAAACAAAAATTTATCATTGTCGATGTTATCAAGCAGACTTCGATTCCATCGAAATTTGAATTTTGATGTTATTGAGCCTACATCGATTGCATCGATTTCCTACACATAGATATTCATTTTTGTATAGAAAATATTCTTCTCGATTTTATCGAGTACCCTTCGATTCTATCAACGTGCACTTTGATATCATCGAGAGGTAGTTCAATCCAATCAAATTTCCTTCAGAAAATTACTTTTGTTTGCTGAAAGATTTTGTCCTGATATTCGATGTTATCGATCATCATTCGATGCTATCGAATTTTGAATTTCGATGTCATCGAATGGTATTCAATGGGATCGAAGAGATATATTTTCTTGAGTGGTTTGCTGGACAAAATGTTCCTTGTTTCGACGTAATTGAACATACTTCGATACAATCGAGAACTTACTCTCGATGTAATCGAAGGTGACTCGATTATATCGATGAATACTTTTTAGAATGTTATCTATGTAGAGGGAGTGCCCTTGATGTCATCAAATAGGGTTTGATTCTATTGAAGTATGAATTTCGATATCATCGAACACCATTCGATATAATCGATAATTCTCAGCATTTGGTCATTTTGTTGCTGGACAGGATGAGCCTAATCTTCGATTCAATTGAACCATATTCGATAGAATCGAGAATGACTTCGATTGCAAATCGATGAATCGATTTTACCTGTGTAGTTCATGTTTTACTCTTCTAACATTCTAAGTGTTCAACACTTAAGCTTATCAAAGATGATTTTTCAAAGAATTGAAGGTAATACTAAGTTAAATAGGGGTCATTTACCTCAGGGGTTTGGTTAGAGAAGTGAGGCTTCATTTACTTGTTTAGAGCACTCGAGTTTCTTCTTGGTTGAAGTCTTGATCTTGTAATCTTCATCTTGAGGTTAACTTGAAGACTAACTCAATACTCACGTAATTTGACAAACCAGGGCACTTTCAAAACACAAATATCATTTACATCCAAAAAATTTGTGGCCCATAATATTTTTTTAATGGTCAACCACTAATTTTTCATGTGGTGTGGTTCACCAAAGATTTGTGTCATACCTTATTTATAGTCATTATGGAAAAAAGCCAATAGGATAGCGATATGTGGCATTATATTAGAAATAAAAAGTGAACAAAAAGATTATCAAGATACTTGGAGTGCTTTTCAAGGAAACATAGCTCACATAAATCTAATTTTATACATCAATGGATGGTCAAGAAATTGATGTGGTCTAGTTACTCAAGAGTCTAACGAACTAAGAGAGAAACACAATCCTGTAATTCAAAATACCAAAGGCGACTAAGAGGAGCAAAGCTTGGGCGATGGAAGAGGAACAACCGCAAAAAAGAAATGAAACGAAAAAAAAAAAACTTAGAAAAAGGTTTTTTTTTTAGCTGTTATAACCATTGTAATAATGGAAGAAGTATATGAAAGAATAAATTGCAACAAAACTCTATAAATAGTAGAGGAATTCAGCAGAAAAAAACAATATAATTCCAACAATAAAAAACAATCAATCAAGCCTATCGATTTATTTTATCTCAGTTAATCTTAGGAATAATGGTAATCAAATAGTAATAATTCTTCGCTTTAGTCCTTAGCTGTAATCCAAATTTATGCTTATATGATGGATTTAATCTTTATCCAATATCACGCAGTTTTTTCAAGAGACGCATTCTTACAATTGTTCCCAGTAGCCGATTATGAGTTTTTCCTTTTATTTTATTGCACTGGTATTATAAAAGTCATTTCTTGTAAAAGACACAAAGCAACTCATCTTCGGAGGAAGAACCCCACCCTCTGAATATTTCCTGATCATTATAAATTTCTGCAAGTGACTGAGTAAGTGACCGACCTTCTTAGAATCTAGTCATATACATTCATATTGAAGGTATTTGCTTGTTTCAATGCTTAGGGTCAAAGTTGATCGGTTTGGATCGAGCCACTTTATCGATTTTGGCATGCCCGAGCACATTACAGGTGATAGAAAACAAACTGACGTATCAACATTTTTAGCACACCTGGTGGAACAAGAACTACTTAATTGTCATTAGTTTCTATTTTGCACTGAGTGTGCAAAAAGAATGATTTTGGAACACAAGTATACTTATGGGTGCAATCATCTCTCGAAATCATGAGCCAAATGAGTGGTCATAATGCTTCAACAACTGTTACTAATATTGCTGTAACTAACAAGCCTTCTGCTTACGACAAAGAGTTGCAAGTTCAACAGGTGTTGAGCAAAGAAATCCATCACGTAATCCAGTCCCTATTCCACCAAATCCAGATAGACCATTGACTTCTAGGGTTGAACCGGTTGAGATTATGTCACTCGGGATGATTGATATGTAACGAGGAATTTAACACATTGCAGAATTGTAGCGAGTTCAGGCTGAACACTCGAGTGGTCAAACTAAAGCCTTTAATAGGTAAATAGTCAGTCAGACTGAGAAGATGAATATATTGATGGCTTTATTTGCTGAAAGGGCACCTGTTGCACCTCAACAACATGTCGATACTAGTTCTGTTGTGAATTTAGCACATGTACCACCAATTCAGCCAGTGCCACAGATAATTTCCTTACGGCGAAATACATCACCTATTCCTATCCCTGGTCCAATCCAAGACGTGTGAAATTCACCGACACCAATAAATTCTAGACGTCATGAACGTGTTCTTGTCCAGGATGTACAAAATTTACCACCACTCATATATTTCAGGAATTCTAAATATAAGAATATGAACTTAATCCTAGAAGCCAAGAATCATGGGATACCTAGGGAGCAACCTTTGTCTAGAAACTAACCTTTTAATTAAAAACAATATCAAGCTGGTTTAAAAGTACTGTCATTTTCTATGTAACAATACTAAAAGTGTAAACAAATTGTTCAACTGGCTCAGGAAGTAGCAGGCTAAGTTTTTAGCCGAACTACTACTCCAGTTTATCATAAGCCATATCCTGACTGGATCAATAGACAATATCCATTGTTGATGGATTATCGACCGAACTTTACACTGTTTATAGGTGATACAAGTCAATCGACCATAGAACACAGACCGATTTACCAGATGGTGTGGAGAGTTGGCCAATAACGAGTATTATGAATTACAACTATTTGGTTATTCACTCACTGGGCTAGCTTTCACCTGGTATTCCAATCTACTACCAAATTCTATACATAATTGAAAAGAAAGGAAAGAAATTTCATGTCCAGTTCTGTTATAAGGACAAATAATTTCTACGGCCGATCTTTCTCATTTTCGGCAGTTATCAGGATAATCGGTCGAAAATTATATTACTCGGTTTAAGAGAGCAAAAAGTCGATGCAAGGTAGTCATGACTGAAGTAAAATTTGTCTAATTAACTCAAGATGGACTTGAATTCAAGCTTCGAAAGAAATTTATCAAAACAGGATTCACAGATCTTTATGATTTGACTAGGAATGTGTCTCGGTATGAGACCCTACCTCAGGAATCAATACGACAAAAGAATTCATCAACGAGACATATTATTATGACCCTAATTGTCATGCCCCGAAAATCGATACCCGAGTATAGAGGTTCCGATCCCGAGTTCCCAAATGTAAACTTAATAAAAATATATGTGTGTTCTCATTCAGATTCACATTCATTACATACACAAATAATTAAAGTAACATATTTCAACCTAGCAGATCCAAAGTGAGGTAGAGATAACAAAATCCAAAAACATAACGCTAATATGAAAATATGCAATTCCAAATGTGGTGTCCACCTATATGAGAATTATACAAATTATAATAAATTCAATATTTATGAAAATTACAACTTACCAAAGTGATGGATCTATGAGTCACCCCGAGCGCGCCAAAATCTGATTATGTTCCTAAGTCATATGCATATGTCAAATAGAAGGCGTCAAACATAGTGAAGAAACATCATTAAGATTATATTTAGGACATCTTAGTGATAAGTAGATTCACAATAAATATATATTTTTACACGTAATGCTCTTAAGCATGTTACCTCTAACGTACAGATACTAAGCAAGTTACACATGTTATCAACACAATCAAGCATATGCAATGATAACATTACAAAATAGAAAGTCCATATCTCTAATTCTTTAAATGCATGAATGACATGAAATGCGTATGCATGGCCCGGGATTAACAATACTAATATCGAACCACATCAACGCTATCACTAGCGAGGACGTCAACATATGCACAATAGTTGGCCTACAGCACAAACCAATAATGTTATGGTATGCATAATTAACCGAGTATTTATTAATTTCATGTCAAAACAACCAGTTAGTGAAGCTAAGATACTACCATTATATCACGAGTCATTATCCGATTCACATGCCTCGTTACAACACGTAACGCCTCCTCACCAGTATCTATTGATCCAAATTAAGACATTACTCATTATATCTCATAAATCAATTATTCCAAAGGTACAACATAATGCCCAATAATATTTAAGTCAACACAGTAAAGGTCGTTACTTAAACACCGAAAATAAATAATTACTACGAATGTGCAAGCTTGTCACTTAAAACTAAATCAATATGAAGAAAATGGCTCGTCACTTAATTCCATTCACGCCCAGGTCGTTTGAACGATAAACTAGCATGCAACCATCAGCTCGGTATTTAATGGAGGTCATCTGAACAATAATATATCACCTATTTAATGCTTAGTGGTCGTTAATGGGAGTCTCAACACCTTAGCATATGCCGACAACTCAAACACGGTGTCTCATATAATTATGCTCCGCTCATGAGTCTTTATAGGATCATAACGCACTAATGATTATGAGTAGGCTTGAATCAATGGTAATAGTAGTATCCTATATTCTATCAAATGTTATACAATCACCAAGCATAAAAATGATTGAGCCCTGCATTAGACTAATGCAACTGACTAGAGAGGACCCCGGACAAACCGATATTGGGTGCAGGGTATCCTGTGTAGTTCTAACTACTATCAATCATCCATGTTCAACTTCGGTCAGCTGTCGCAAAGCCTGGGATAGCCACCCTTTAACGGGCTATCCGCTTATTTAAATAATTTTCAGAGCTTAATCTACTGCAACAACAATTCAAATATATCAATTACATAAATATAATCACAAGAAAATTCAATGCCACACTATGGTATACCAATTAAATGCATGTATGATTCAGTACAATTCAACCAACATCAACACAATCCGACCTATATCAACACATGATAATCAAAAACATGTACAATCAATATAATTCAATATACATAAATACAATTTGATATATGTCAACATTTCCTAACATTCAACATCGAAGAATTTTTAAAAAGGCCAATTTTTGAAGAGGCAAGCTAAGAGTCATAAGGGGGGGTGAATAGGACTATGCCAAATTAAAAATTTTAATGCGGAATAAGAAAGATGTAAACAAAGATAGCACTTATCAATTCAAATTACAGAAATGAATAGCAACCTCAAACGCACAAGTATTGAGAGGTTGATACAGATATTGTTCTAAGGACAACCTTACACCAAAAACCAATGGCTTATGGTAGGACAACCTGATTTCTAAAACGGTCTATGTATCAAAATCCCAAAGAAATACAGAGGAATAAAGAATAAAACAGAAATAAATTTCTACTGCTATTACAACATTCGCCACATATGCAGAAAATAAATTACAATCATTCGCACACTTAAGCACATTCAACCATCCAACACAACTCCAGCAATTATAGTGGTTCGCTTGTGTGTACAACAACTGTTAGAAAACAGCCACACAACTACTCCACTCTCAATATCCTCACCCTCAGGATATTGGTTTTCATTATAAAATAGGTTTTCCAAGGTTCACCCAAAACCTTCACAATTGTGTTTTCAAAAGAGCTACCACAATTAAAAACCTCACTCACTGAGATTTTCTGGCTATCTTAGTCAAAACCAAAAATGAAAGATTTTCTGGTAATCTTACAAACCAAATACAGAAAATTGAAATGTACTTATCTAAGGATTCTTCTTTTGATAAAGCCCGGTAAAATCAATTCGATGTAGATGTTCAATGTAGATGTTCAATATACAATCTCACATATGAAAGGGTTCTTAGATCTAAATGATTTTTAGATTAAATTGACCTGGGCTAGCTTGATTTGATTTTGATCTCAAAAGGGGTAAAAGCAATATTCCCTTTTCAAAATAAATAGAATTGAATAGAGATCACAAAATCAAATACAAAAAGCTATTAAAAGAATCTTAAATACTGACCAATTAGCTTATGGAATGTGGGGACAAGTTTTCTCAGAATTGTGACTTGAAGATCTTGGAATGAATTAAAAAACTGTGAAAATCGTCCTCAATTTATAGGCAAAAATATTGTTTACTCGACTGGCCAAGTGGTCAGCTCGACTGGTCGAAGGACCAACAATATTTCAAAAATTCTACCGCGATAAGATAAGATCGCTACTCGACTGGTCGAATGGCCTACTCGATTGGTCGAGCCCTACACTCGACTGGTCGAGTGGGACCTAGAAATGTTTCTAGACTTTGAGTCAAGTATGCTCGACTGGTTGAGCACTGTTCACTCGACCGGTCGAGCAATCTCCAGGACTAGTCGAGGGTCCAACAGAAATTCTAAAAATTCACAACAAACCTTGGATTGGTCGAAAAAAATTTTAAACTGGTCGAGCCAATACTTGGACTAGTCAAACATAGGCTAGGACTAGTCGAGAAAAAACCTATAAAATTATATAATGACCCAAATTAAGAATGCAATTAATATGACCTAACCTATGGTCAATCTAGGGTCATTCATACCTTATAGGTGAAAATTGAACATTGAAACATTGTTCGCTTCGATTGATAGTTTATCTTAAAATACATGAAGCTTGTCATTGCATACTTTAAGATGAGCTTGAACTTGAGAAGATTACTTGAGCTTGATTTCTTAAGTAATGTACACTGTCTTGATATAGTTGAATCTTGAAGACTTGATCTAGTACTTGAACTTCTCGATATAGTTGAAGCTTGAAGACTTGATCTAGTACTTGAACTTCTTGATGTAGTTCTTAAATATAGACAAAGATGACATGAAGTTGATCTACACAAGATATAAATTCCAAGAGGTTTTGGCACTACAAAATTTGACAAACCTAGGAGCTAGATAAGATAGCATTTACAGTTTTAATATTATGAGTTTCATATCATTCAAGCATTCATTAAGTATGTTATTAATCAAATAGTAAACAAAGACATTTAGGGGATGTTTTATTTTTCAGCTCAATTATATTTACCATGTAAATAGGTAATAATTATTTACCTAGGTAATTACCGCATCTTTTCCAATGCAGATATGACAACTTACTTTTTTAACACTTAAATCGATAATTTTAAGAAATCAATGTGGGGCCATCGTGATGTATGTGACTTATCCATACCGCTCATTTGTTATGTCAGCTGAATTTAGAGCATGAGTAAAAAATGAGGCAGATCCAAAGCTCAAGTGGACCACATCAAAGGAAACAATGGGAATCAAACGCCTACCATTAAAAACTTCTTAGGCCCTTAAAAGTTTTGGATCAAGCTGATATTTGTGTTTTCCCCTTATCCATGTCTGTGTGACCCTATGAACGGGTTAAATGATAAAAACCTCAATGTGGGCCAAATGAAGAAAACAACTTTCAACGATAGATGAATTAAGGCCGTTGTTTCCTTTCATGTGGGCCATTTGAGCATTGGATCTGCCTCATTTTTTGACTCATGCCCTAAAATATTCAAATAAAATAGATGGATGGTGCGGATATATCATATACATTACGGTGGGGTCCACATATTTAAGTCAACACTTTTATATTGATTTTCAAGGCGGAATAACTCTCACATTTTCAAACCAGGTGAAAAATTAATAATTACTTATTAACCATGATTTACATGTATCATGGAAGATAAAACAAGCCATTAATCATTTTAAAATGTCAGGTAGAAGCTTGAAGGTATATCTTCGCCTTAGATTTGAAAATCTTCTATTATAATACAACCCTAGTATCGAAAATTTAGGAAAAACACTTCAAACCTTAATTCATTAAGATTTAATTGTTAGCAACGTGAATTCTAACTTATCTAAACTTTAATCAATGGTTAAGGATTTTACCTAACTTAATTTGAGTAAACCCCAACTCAATTCGACGAGTTAAGGCCCAAAATTGGCATACCACAACATCCACACGGGGCCACGCCCAAATATGGCTTCCACAATAGCATGAGCTGATCTTAATCGATTTTCGAGACCCTACGTCATAGAATAAATAAACCCTAGAGTTAAGGTTTCTGATAAACAACCGAAACGAAACGAGATTTTTAACTGTAATTGCTCGAAAATTTAGGAAACAAAAGAAAGAGGTGAAATGATAACTAGGGAACTTCTTACCTAAAAAGGGGTGAAGAATCTGACCCGAAATCATCAAATTTCAGTTGTGGAAGACGTAAAACTGAGAGTAGAGGCAAGATCTTGCAAGATCTGGCTAGCACCTGATGGGATGGTGTGATCTGGTACTAGGCCCCACCATTTCTCCCATCCCTCTCTTCTTCTCTTCTTCTTTCTCTCTTCCTCTCTTTCTCTCATTTTCTAGGAAAAAATTGTATGAGGAGAGTGGGAGCTCAAATGAGTCCATTTTATAGTGCAAGAAGTGATGCATTTGGCCCCAGTAGAAGGTGCTTCTAGGTTTTGGGGCCCTATGGGAAGGTGTTTTTAGGTTTTGGGGCTCAATAGAAGATGTACGGGTCGATCTATGGCATAAGATAAGTACCCCAAGTGGAGATCTACGCATAGATACGATCATCCCACTATTTGGATGCGTCAATTAACGGGTATGATTAGAAGTCAATTTGACGATCACCAATCATCAATCGGAGTTGCAGCTACACGGATATGTGTAAGGTATCATCCTAAGTTAATGTTTCAATGTATTATCCTATATAAATGGTGTGTGGTACACCAGCCAATCCGCTTTCAAACTTAGGTTTTAGTCCAACCAGACAAGAAGCGGATAGGCTAGTGTACCACACACCAGCGATATAGCTAATGTGGGTACGTGCCATGTGAAGACAAGCGACGACGCTTCAGAGCTCTGAGTTGTACTAGCAGTTCAAAGGAGATTAAAGTTGCATGGGCCCCACAATGATGTATTTATCATATCCACACCGTCCATCCATTTTTTGAGAACGTTTTAGATCATAAGCCAAAAAATGAATCATATCCAAGGCTCAACTGGACCACACCATAAATAACAATGAGATAATGATTTTTCATTGTTAAAACATTCGTAGGGCCCACCATAACGTTTATTTTCCCTCCAATCTGTTCATAAGGTTAAAAAAACCTGAATGAAGATTTAAAACAAATATCATATTCATCTAAAATTTTTGTGACCCCCAAAAGGGTTTCAAGGGTAGACCTTCAATCTCCCACTACTTTTTATCGTGAGGTTTACTTGATATTTAGATTTATTTTCTTTTTTGGCTCAAGCCTTAATAAAAGCTCGCCAAATGGATGTACAGTTTGGATATAACACATACCTTGTAATAAGACCCATGGAACTTCCTGACGTCAATACACCAGCTACCTGGATGGTGCGTGGTACACCAGCCAATCCGCTTCCGACCGGACGTAGCGGAATCCGTCCATATTGCTAGCTTTTGGATTAACGCTAGCAAGTTCCGTGGGTCTGATAACGAGGTATGTGTTATATCCAAACTACAGCCATTTGGGGAGCTCCTCTCAAGGCGGCTTAAGATGAAAAATTAAACAGATCTGACCATCAAGTAGACCACCCTTACAAGAGACTGAACGTCTGCCATCGAAACCTTTTTTTGAGGTCACAGAAGTATTGATAGTTTGAGGTCACAGAAGTTTTGTATCAATATTAAATTTGATTTTCCTCTTCATTCAAGTCTTTATGACCTTATAAATAGATGGGATGGAAAATCAACGTTTCCGTTGGCCATATAAAATTTTTAACAGTAAAAATATTATTTTCGCTGCTATTTGTGGTTTGGTCCATCTGATCTTTGGATATGATTCATTTTTTGAATAATGCTTTAAAATGATCTCTAAAAATAGATGACCGGTGTAGATATAAAAATACATAACTTTGGAGCCCATATAACTTTCACCTCCTTTGAACCGTTCGTACAACTCGGAGCTCGAGGAGCGTCTACCTACAGCAGCTATATAGCTGGTGTGTGGTACACCAGTCAATCCGCTTCCGTAATCCGCACCCGACAATATCTTTGACCGTATGCGCACGTTTCCAAGTCACGCAACTTATACAGAAGTGGTGTTTCGGTGTGTTGGGAGCCGATTAGATGTTAACCGGGTAACACGTTAGTGGGTGTTGCCCTGATCGTGGGGCCCACCTTGATGTATGTGCTTCATCCACTCCGTCCATCAGTTTTACGATGGTGTAAAAGATGAAGCAGATCCAAATCTGAAGTGAGCCACACAGTAGGAATTGAATGCCGACCACTAAACTTCTTGGGGCCCACAAGTTTTCGATCAAGATGATATCTATGTTTTCCCTTTATTGTTTGACCTTATGTACAGGTTGGATGATTAAAAAAAAAAAAAAAAAAACCTTATTTGGGCCCCAATAAGGTTTCAACGGTGAGTGTCATTATCCCCACTTTTTCCTATGGTGTGGTCCAGTTGAAATATGCATCTGCTTAATTTTTTTTGGACCATACCCTAAAATGAGTTGGAAAAACTGATGAACGGCTTGGATATATAACATATAGAGCAAGGTGGGACCCCATGATCAAGGTAACCCCACTAACGTGTTGACTGGGTAACACCTAATCCGCTCCTGATTCGTACACCTTGCCTATATCTAGGGCCCACCCGTGAACGGTTCCTGTCACCCCCACCAGAAAACGTGCATAGTGGGAGTCTAGGTGGGACACAATCTCTAGTAGTCTGGAGCGGCACAGTCAAGATGACCTCAACAAGGGCATTTTATTCGAGAGAGAATTAGGTACGCCGCGACTCACCCAACACAATGCACGGCCCTCACGATAGGACCTACTTTGATGTGTAAATCATATATCCGTGCTGTCCATCCATTTTTCAGATTATTTTAAGGTCATCAGAACAAAAATTAAGCAGATTAAAATTTATTATAGACTACACCAAAGGAAACATTTATGTTTGACCATTAAAAAAACTTGTGGTTCAACAAAGTTTTGCATGAGGCTGAAATTATTTTTTACCTTCATCTGGGATTTTTTTGATCATATCAACAGGTTCGATGCAACTAAAAGTTACAAAAGCATTACTGTGGGCCCAGAATGTTTTTAATGGTGGAGTGTTCAATCACCACTTTTTCTTATAGTATGGTCCACTTGAGATTTTGATATTCTTTATTTTTAGCATCGTAGCGTAAAATGATATGTAAAAACGGATGAACGGCTTGGATAGGTAATAAATATCAAGGTAGTCCACACGGTGACGACCACACCTTCTTTGCTGAGGCCGGGGCCGCACCCAATACGCTCCACTTTATTCCCTTTCCCACGTTTCCACGTACTCTCTCAGAGTGAAGGATGATACGCTGGCACTTAGAAATTGAGAATGTAGAATATAGATATTTCAATTTAAACTGTCCAATCCATGGATAACATTTGAATTTAATCATGAACCTGAATTTATTCTTATTTTATTATCTTGATATCGGATCGGTGGACATTCATTGGACTGCTAATAATGAAAAATATCCAACGGTATTATGCCTAACAACAAGTGCCTGAGAATCAGCGGTCAGCATTTTTCAACCAATCTGATTTTTTACTGTAGCTTAGATAAGTTTGATTTGAGTTAATATATGCCACGTATACTGTTTCTAAGTGCCCGCGTATCAAGAGTCATATAGAGTCAAGAGTATCAAATAACTCTGCTTTCCAGATTTGAACTAACAACAAACGCCCCACATATTCAAGCTCCAAGGACAACTTCACCACGCGTACCAAAATAGAACACGTGTAAAGGATATGGGACGTTTATAGAGTGAAATCCAAGGTGAAGATTCCTTGATTTTTTTTTGAACCTGGCCCATTTTTCATGGGCCCAGATTTAACAAAAGCATTTGTGTCGAATGGTCTACATTCAACGTGTATTCATTAACTATCTAATGAATAGTTTATCCTTATCTAATAGCAAATCATCATTTATAACACCATATGAACGGTATAGATCTCAAACACATCTAAAATATTGCCAGAGATGCTGCGTTTGTTTTTCGCGCTTGAAGATAAGGGCATGGAATTAGTATTCCTCTTTCACATCCTGACCGATATTAAAGCTGCCATGCTTTTTTTCTACTTTTTCGCCTCCCGTATTAGAATGATTAATTAATAGCCGTTGGATGAAAATCAATTCTCCGTTTTGTCAGTCACGCTCGCATCTTGGCTTTTTCAGGAAGGATACGTACCCATGACCTTTCCACCTTTATCGGCAACCAAAAGGTCATTGGTTCGAACCTTCCACGAAGTTTCCTTTACCGACCACCCTATGGAGAAAAAACGCGAGTATAATCGAATCGTACTCGCAGGCACAGGTACCAGCATGGCTTACCCGTACGAGATCCAGATCGTTCATCGAGTGGGATCCACTGTAAATGTGTTTCGACCGAAATTTCAGAAGGGTTGGCGTAGGTCCCACATTGATGGTAATAGACTTGGAAATCAGGATGGTGGACATTCGTCAGGTGGGCCAGAAGGGTATTGGTTGTCCATTTAATGCATTGGTCGCCCATATTTCTTTATGGTGTGGCCCACCCAGACATTTTATGGGGGACCCACACCATAGAGAGCATTCAACGTGGGCCTTCCTAATCAACGGCCAAGATTTATGTGCCTAGCTGGCCATATATGTCCGCGTGTAGAAATTTACCTCGTGAGAATACCTGCCAAGACCGCGACGAATGGACGCGGATTTCCTGCGAAAGCCTTTCGCAGGAAGTTCCTGCGCAAGAATGCTGTGTGGGGCCCACCATCATGTTTTTAGGAAATGTACTCCGTTCATCCGTTTGATGACCTCATTTTAGGAAAATTGACCAAAAATGAAGTGGATCCAAAACTAAAGTGGGCCACACGAGAGGGAAAGAAATACCTACTATTGAAAGCTTCCTGGGCTCCACCTTGATGTTTATATGCCATCCAAACCGTTTATAAGGTTATTAACACAAGGATGAAGTGAAAGTACAAAAAATTTAGCCTGAAACAAAGCTTTTATGGTCATAAGAATGTTTCAACGGATCTAACTGAATCCCTACTGTTTCCTCTCGTGTGGCCCAATTGAGTCTTGGATCCACCTCGTTTTTTGTAGCTTGTCCTAAAATGAGGTCACCAAACGGATGAACGGAGTACATTTCCCAAAAACATGATGGTGGGCCCCACACAGCATTCTTGCGCAGGAACTTCCTGCGAAAGGCTTTCGCAGGAAATCCGCGTCCGCGACGAATGATCTCGAAAAAAATTTCTTATGGTACATCCAGGACATGAAGTTCGTGTGATCCGAAGCTATGTGGGGCCTTCAGATATGTCCGTGAGAAATCCACTCCGTCCATCAGTTTATCAACCTCCGGTAGGACAGAAACAAAGATAGGCAGATACAAAACTCAGGTGGACCATACCACACGTAACATGGTGATTGAACGCCCATCGTTGGAAACTTTGTGGGAGCCACAGAAGTTTATCCCAGCGGTAATAACCTTGTGAACGGTTTGGATGGCATACAAGCATCATGATAGGCTCCAGTACGCTTTCAACGGTCGACGTCTCTGTTATCAATGTTTCCTGTCGTGGGGCGTGATCCACCTATTTTGGATCTGCTCTTAAAAAAAAGAAAAAAAAACCTCTTTACTGCCGTGAGCTTGAGAAACAAATGGACGGAGTGGATTTCTCGAGGAGGCATTTCCGAGGGCCCCATATAGCTTCAGACCAAAGGAACTCTCCTCAGGGAGAGGCAATTCGCATCCGGGTACAGCCTTAGTGGGACCCACATTTCAAAACTACATTTGATCAGACAAATCCTAGTCATCTCATCCACTGCCATCCATTCATGGTAATAATAAAAAGCTTTGACAATCACTCACTAGCCATATATTTGTAGCCATCCATCAAACATAGGGGCTAACAAAATGGACGGTTATGATCCACCCTACCGCCTGTCCACGTATATAGTGCGTAGGGTAGGTTGTAGGAGAGTCTCAGTAGGGAGGACTCTACCGAACCATTTCCCAATTTCCCGATTGGGTTAGTGGATTCCAAGTTTGGGGTCTTAGGTCAATCCCTACCCACCAACCAAATTAAATTATTAATAAAGACATTATACGAAAAAGTTCCTCATGAAGTGGGATTTTACCAAATAGTGCTTCTATGAACTAAAATAACAGACCAATGCTTATTCGGAAGAGAAATTCTCATGACACTCTTATTTTAGTTTTTCTTTTAAAAAATGGTGAATCGAGAATTGTGGGACCCACGAGGTATATATTTAAATGCAACAGACCATACTTGAGAGAAGAAGGAAAAAACTCTCGAAGATCAAATGATAAGATGGGCCAAACCATAAAAACTATTATGGGCGGCTAAAAAAATTCCATATTCAGCTGTGGTCCATCTAGTGATTTGATTAGCTAGAACTTTCTTAGAGGTGTAAACATCATGGTGTGTTTCATATGTTAGACGGATGAGATGTTATATACATACCATGTTGGTTACATGATACTGCCTTTTAAAGAAAAGAACTAGATGAGAACATTTTACTATTCTCATAGATCCCATGGGCTCAATATTGCTTGTAGGGCTGATAGTCGGGTGGGTACAACCCAACTGACCCGTGATCAACTTGACATTGGGTTGGGCTTGGGCAGAATGTATCGGGTTCGATTTCAAGCTTGGACTATACAAACACCAATTCAATAAAACTTGGGTTGGACTTGAGTTGAGGTCTCGGGTTGCCCAACCCGACCCAACCCAACCCGACCCGACCCGACCCTGATGGATACAAAAGTTATAAATTATAATTCAGGTCGATCGTCTGCGTTGAAGGCACTAGAAAGTCCAGTGCCTTCAGGTCTAGTCCACAGCATTTCTGATGACTCAAGCTAACAAGATACACCGGATTTCTCTCCTAAATAAATTGCGTGCTACACAACACGACTTTTAAAGTAGTTATCCTATATTGTAGTTTGTTTATTTAGAAAAAATGAAGTTCTTTACGATAAACAATTACATATATAATTAATAAAATCATAGGTACAAAAAATGACAAGTGTATTAAAATATAATCGTCTAATGTAATAACGAAAATATTAGCATGTATCCACCTGACCAACCTGACCAAGCATGCCTGGGTTGTGTTTGGGATGAGAACTCCTAACCCAATGTTAGGTTGGTTTGGGTTAGGGTTGAAGTATGGGAACCTTGGGTTGAGCTAGGGTTGAGCACCGACCCACCCCACCCCACCCGACTTTCAGCCCTAATTGCTTGACTTCACTGACTTTAAAAGAAAAGAACTATACGGGGACATTTCAGCCCTTGAAAAGCATCTCCCTGTAATTTCATTTTGTAAAGGCATTAGTTAGTAAATTTTAAAAATTTTGAGGAAATCCCTATTAATGATTTCTTAAATTTACAATTAATAACATTATTGTTATATTAACAACCTTAGCCTTCCAGATGACCAAAACAGTTAATCTAGAAAGTTATACAACATATAGGCTAATGGAGAAAATTCTACTGATGTGAGATCCTCACCATCCACAAAAGGTGAAATAGGAATTCTCTATGGGGACAACTGCTGCTAACTCAACTTTGTATGGATGGTAAGATCTATGCAATTGAGTTTTTATTTTTTTTCCATGTAACTCAAGAATGTTCTGGATCAGGACATGGTGGGACCATTGTGGTCAAGTGAGGGAGCATCACTAACATGACTAGTGCAACCAATGAAAATAAATGAGCATGACACTAACACTTCAACTATCACTAATTTTTGTCCTTTTTAATACATTTATTCCACTCTCCCATTACCATTCAACATTTGAGAGTGACCTAGGGTTGTTGATGTACCCCCATCCAATATAAGATGTGCCTAAGTCCTATTTTCAAACCATTGTGACAAATATCTTTGAGTTTGTGAAAATTTTCTAGCATAAAATTTATCTAGTAATATGAGATATCACGGGACTTAAAAATCTTGGCAATAAAATTTTTATCAATTTTATCACATATTTTAAAAAATAAACATTAAAGAGTTCAAATTAATTCAGTATTATCTACGGATTCAAATTTTAAAATTATTTAATAATTTATATTAAGTATTTTTTAATAGTTTATTTTTGAAAACTTGTTAGATCAACGTATATCATATACTATTAGATAATGCTTGATTGTAATTAGCCTCTGTCACAGTCTATTACATTGTGCTTGTTAGACTTCTGTGCTCTCATTGGTAGTCCTCTAGCTCGGATAAAGGAGGGCTGTGTCATGTTGGCAGCCGACATCAAACTTATGTCTTAACTTTCATCAATTTGAATAATATAACATTTCAAAGCCTTGCTAGAGTGTTCCTTATAAGTGACGGGTATTAGTATTTGGGTATGGTGAGAAATGGATAAAGGATGGCTACAGTGTCCTCTAAAAGAGACACACCGCAACAATGCCTAATTACTGTGAGAAGTAGGCAAGGGTTTATACAGCATTATAAATACCTGCATGTAAATAAGCTTATCAATGATAATATGATTCATCTTACCACATGGAATATATGAATATTGACAAGCAGGAGTATGAGTTAGTACATACAATGAGATGAAGGAGAGTAAACATTAGGGCTGAAAGTCGGGTGGGTTGGGTCGAGTTGGTGCTCAACCCTAGCCCAACCCAAGGTTCCTGTACCTCAACCCTAACCCAACCCAACCCAACCTCGGGTTGGGAATTCTCAACCCAAGCCCTACCCAAGCAGGCTCGGTCGGGTTGGTCGGTTGGATACATGATAATATTTACATTATTACATTAGTCTATTGTATTTCAATACACGCCTTAATTTTTGTATCTATAGTTTTATCAATAATATATGTAGTTATTTACAGTAAAGAACTTCATTGTTTTCTAAACAAACAAGCTAAAATATGGGACAACTATTTCTTTAAAAGTCATGTTGTGTAGCACGCAATTTATTTGGGAGAGAAAAATCCGGCATATCTTATTAGCTTGAGTCATCAGAAATGATGTGGACCAATGAGACCCAACTACACTGGAATTTCCTATGCCTTCAACACAAGCGATCCACACTCAATTATAATTTATTAGTAACTTATATATTAATCAGGTTCGGGTTGGGTCAGGCAACCCAAGACCTCAACCCGAGCCTGACCCAAGTTTTATCAGGTTGGTGTTTGTATAACCCAAGCCCGAGATCGGACTCAATACATCCTACTCGAGCCTAACCCAATGTCAGGTAAATCATGGGTCGGTCGGGTTGAACCCGCCCAACTTTCAGTCCTAGTTAACATAACTTGTATTCAAGAGGTCAAGTGGAAATGGGCCAAAACTAAAGAAATTGATGGATGCAAACTTTAATATATAGGAAAGGACAAAATATAATGGGGTAGAGAGAGTGGTAGACGAAGATTTAAAGCTGTAAGTGT
The DNA here is from genome assembly GCF_029962835.1 of Magnolia sinica. NCBI lineage: Eukaryota > Viridiplantae > Streptophyta > Magnoliopsida > Magnoliales > Magnoliaceae > Magnolia > Magnolia sinica. The sequence continues at coordinate 61,245,954 of NC_080587.1, read as the reverse complement.
TAGTAGAGTAAGTAATATAATTTTATTAATGAAACTTGTGTTAGAAGATGAAATAATGAATATTATTAGTGCATATACACCACAGGTAGCGTTAGAGGATAGAACCAAGAGATAATTTGTAGATGGGACTTAAATGGTCATGTAGGAAAAGAAAGTAGATAATATAAGAGTGACATGGAAGATGTGATTTTGGAGAATAAATGACATGAAGGATAGTATCCTTGATTTCGCTACAACGTATAATTTAGCTCTAGCAAACATAAACCTTAAAAAGAAATATAAACACTTAATATGCTTCAAAAGTGAATTATACACAAGCTAAATAGATTTGTTTTTACTTAAAAAAATAGAACAATCAATATGTTAGGATGCTAGGATACAAGTTTATACTAGAAGAGTGTCTAATTGCTTAATATACGTTAATGATTATAGATGCTTACATAACGAGATGGAAAAAATGAAATGAAATTAATAGGTGTACAAAAACTTGATGGTGGATTTTAAAAGAAGAGAAAACAATATTATTTATAAATAAATTCATGGAAGAAGGAATGCAAAATGTCAGGGAAGAAATCAATTTTGTGGAAAGAGATGGTTAAGTGCATTATGAAATTTGCAAAAGTTGTTTTAAGAGTATCTGGACGGAAAAAATAATCATACAAAGGAAACTTGATGATGAAATAATAATCCACGAAAGGCTTAAACGTTCATGTTTCAAAGTCTCATAAGGAAATTTTTAAATAATATAGAAATGTCAAAAAGATTATTGAGAAAGTAGTTAATAAGACTAACTATAAGGGTTATGATGATCTTTATAATAAATTAAGGATAAGAGAATGTGAGAAAGATGTTTAAAACTTGAATAAATGAAAGAAAGAAAAAGTATTAACCTAGATTATGTTAGATACGTTGAGATTGATAACCAAAATATACTAGTAAAAGATTATGGGATCAATTAAATGTAGAGAAGTTATTCCCTAAACTTATTATATGACAACTACTTTAAGAACATAAAAATATAAGGGACCATAAACTCAAATGATGTCGGAGACCATAATACTTCCATAAGATAATGATATCTAAAGTGAAAGAAGCTTTGAAAAATATAAAAATAACAAATGCATTGGACCAGATGGTATATCAATAAAAGGTTTGAAAGTATCTAGAAGCTACTGGGTTATTTTGGTTGACAAAGTTATTTAATAAAAATATAAAATTGAAAAAAAAGTAAAAATTTTATAAAAAAAAGTATCATGGTACCTATTTATGAGAATAAATGAGAGATACAAAACTATATTAACTATTGTAAGATTAAACTTATAAGTCATAGTATGAAACTTTGAAAGAGAGTGAGTGATTGAGCAAAGAACAAGGCACGAGACAAATGTATCAGAAAATTAGTTTCGTTTCATGCTTAGGACATCTACCACTGAAGTTGTTTTCCTATTTAGACAATTTATGGAGAAAAATACAGAGAAGAGGAAGGATCTCCATATGACCTTTATTGAGTTAGAGAAAGCATATGTTAGATCCCTAGAGAGTTAATTTGGTGGGTATTAGGAAAAAAAATGAGTTCAAGAGGATAGTGAGGACCATTAGTGAAGAGACTGTTAGTGCACTTATTTGTGCACCTGTTTGTCAATCAAGTGCAATTGTGTGTCAGTGAGTCAATTGAGCCCTTAAAAGCTAAAGACCAAAGACACAAGAGAATATTAAGCATCAAAGAGTGAAGAACGGGTTAATGAGTTGCCTTGGTGACCTTAACCATAGACTCAAAACAACCTTAACCTCTCGATAATCCATTTCTTAATAGGTAAACATTATTTTGATCATCACATAAGCCTTAAGAGCTCATTTAGAACATGTTTATATAGGATTTATAGGTCCCTAGTTGCTGAAAATCAAACTGCCTAAATCCAACCAACTCGTAGTGAGTTCGATCAATCGAGCGATCCTCAATCAATCTCGAGCAATCGAGCTCAATCGATTAAACATGTTGAATCTATCTGGTGAGTCCATTGGACTATTTTGGTGAAGCTTGATTAATCGAGGCTCATGCTTGATCGATCGAGTTTGCCCGTTTATATCTATTTTATAACCGTTAGAACTCCTTTCCTTCATAAAGAGCATCCAATCTTTGTGCATTTGCATGAGTTTTTTATGTAAATAGAAATTAGATGATTCTCCACTTATATCCCATATCCTAAGTCTTTAAACCTATGAGATTCTATTCATCTTCTTAAGATTTACCACTTTAATGAGGATTACAACCTTCATGTTGAAGATGAACTCAATCTCTACATTGTTCTACATATTAGGCCCAAGCTTATACGCATAATCTTTGTCTAAATCTATAGAACACCCATCTATGTAAATCCCCTAGGCAACCAACTATCACAATTAGTTGTAAGAGATTCTACCCAACTCTCATCACATTGATCACCTCCTTGTAGCATTATCTATAAGGCGATTGATCGTGAGAGCCGAAGAATGGAAGTTGATTGAAGCCGTCGAGAGCATCGATTAAGCAACCGAAGAAATGTGCTACAAAGGAGATCAATTTGATAAGTGTCAATTGTAGAGTCTATTCATATTATTTCCTTGTGTAGGATTAAATATAGAGTTTGTGACCTAAACTCATGTAGATTCTTATGTAAGGTCGTATCGCTTCTAACACAGGTGAGTACATGTGTAAGTCCTTGTGTAGGCCTCCGACGGTAGTGTATGTTTGATAAGTCCTTATGTAGGCCTCCAACGGGAGTGTACATTTTTTGAAGTTCTTGTATAAGCTTTCGACGAGAGTGTATGTTTACAAGTTCTTTTGTAGGCCTCCGACAGGAGTGTACGCTTGAAATGGTTAGGAATGAACCTGTTAAAAACTCCTAAAATAGTGAATACCGGCACACTCGAGAAGTGTACGTACACTGGGAGTAGAATATGGAAACCAAACCATTATAATTGCTTGTGTTTGGGATTGTCAATTGAGCACATTTCTAATTATGATTTTGAACTTAATTTGTTTAATTATATGTATGGATGATTAAATGTATATTAGGAATTGATTCGCTAGCACATCCCACACACAAGATCACTATTTTGATTTATAGACTAGCTGTTTAATTAGTATATCTTTTATAGTTTATGTAATTGGACCCATTTTGGCTTATAAGCCTTAATGTTATTTTTCCTTATTTGTTTAAAGTGGTAAATTATTTTAGTAGGCAATTAGATTTTAATTAAAGAATTTTAAAATGGTCTTAATCACCCCCTCTAAGACTTAACCATAAATTTATAGCTCTGTCAAGCTTCCGCGCGCACCATGATAAACTATTCCATACATTTCAGTTGGTATCAGAGCGGGAGTTTTTTTTTCAAGGACTTAACCATCTAGAATAAGATACAATAAGGGGCTTTAAAATTATGTCTACCCAAGAGGGGTATACCATCACACGACCACCTTATTTTGATATGGCTATTTATACCTATTGGATAACTAGGTTAAGGATATTTATAAAATCTCTTGACTATATGGTTTGGGCAATTGTCGAATAAGGATGGACTATGCCCATGGAACAAGTCATAGTTGATGGTAGAACTATTAGCACTCCCAAATACCAATTGAAATGGAGTACTAATGAGAGAGATTGGCATATGTATGATGCCAAGGCGATTAATACTATTTATTATGCAGTTTTTCTTGAGGAATTTAAATATATTTATACTTGTGATACGGAGAAGAAAGCATATGTCACGTTAGAAACAACTCATGAGGGAATTAACACAGTAAAAATATAGCTCTTAATAACTCAATTTAAAAATATTAAAATTGAAGAGTCTAAAGCGTTTATGGAGTTTTGTTCTAAATTAAATGATATTTGCAATTCCATGTGTGGTTTAGGTAAGATATATGTATGAAAATATTTAGATTCTTTCTAGATACGTTCACTCCCAAAGTAACTTTAATACAAGAGTGTATAAACATAAATGAGATAAAAGTAGAAGAACTCTTAAGTTTCTTATAAACATATGAACTATACTTTACGACCCCCTCTGGTAAGAAGAAACTAGCCGTCCTTAAAACTTCACATATGCATTCACATCCACAAAATATTGTTAAATCTGAAAGTGATAGTAATGATGTGGATGATGATGAGGAATACTCTAGAAAGTTTAAGAAAATTCTCAAGTTTAGTAGATGGAATGGTTGTGACATAAAGGATAAATGGTTGAATCTGTGCGTATAGGTAAATTTTCTAAAAAATTAAGTTTTACCCAATGTTCGAACTGTGAGGGTTATGGACACAATGGCTCCGTATACACCAACAAAGTAAGATCCATAGACAAGTCTATGACAATAACATGGGATGATACAAAGGAGTTTGAATTTGATTCAAGAGACTCCTCTAGTGATGAAGAACTTGGACACTTATGTATTTTAACGTCCTTCATCACAGTGTCTCTCCCTAGAAACTAAGGAGCCCATAACACCTCAGATAGGTAACCTTAGAAGGTCTATGAGATTATGGAAAATAAGCTTCATTGTTTAGGTAAATTGCAAACTCTGTCATTATGTGCTTTATAGGTAAATTCAAGGATTTATACCCTCATTTTCTTTTTAATAGTTTAGCTTTAAAGTTGTTTAATTTAACTATCATATGTTTACTATTAGACTATTATTAATTATTATTATTTCAAATAGTATATCTTTTTCAATGATCATAATAAACATGCTCCATGTTTTTAATGTTATATGCACCCTACATTCTTTTGTTAGTATATACTTATAAATATATTTCTGAATTATAGATTTTTTTCATATTCTGTTCTTATTGGTATATTTATGGAATTTACTCTTTGTCGAATACTGACAAAAATGGAGAAAAAGATTAATTCTTACCAAAACGGGTTGAATTTTGTTTCGAAGGTTCTGTTCATTGTTATAGAGAATTGATGGAGATATGGGGAGTATTTGAGGGGAAGCAATGCAAGTTTTATAAGTATTTGAGTATTCAAGTTATAAATCCTTATATTTGACATGTAATTATTTTAGTTTTTTGGTTTTTCATTGGTATGGACTATGATAAAGTTTATGTTAAGTTTTTGTCATGTAATTGACAAAGGAAAAAATTGTTAGTCACCGATTTATGCACGTATTTGTTAATCACGTGCGTCTATGTGTCAATGAGTTAGTTAAGCCCTTCGAAGTTGAAGACCGAAGACACAATAAGTGTAGAACATCAATGTGTAAAGAATATATAAATTAGGCATCATAGTGACTCTAACCTTAGACCCAAAACAATCTTAATCACTTGATGATTCATCCCTTAATAGGTAAACCTTCTTTTAATCATCACATAATCCTTAAGAGCTCATTTAGAAGATACTTAAATAGGCTTTAGGAGTCCTGAGTTGCTGAAAATCAAACTGCCCAAATCCAACCAACTTAGGGTGAGTTTGATCAATCGAGCAATCCTCGATCGATCTCGAGCAATCGAGCTCAATTAAACGAAGATGTCTGAATCTTTTTAACGAGTTCATTAGACTATTTTGATGGAGATCGTTCGATTGAGGGCTACGCTCGATCGATCGAGCCTAATCATTTATACCCATTTTATGACCGTTAGAACTTGTTTCCTTTATAAAGAGAATTTGGTCTTTGGCCATTTATATGGATTTTTTGTACAAATAAAGATTAGGTAATTCCACACTCATATCTCACATTCTAAGCCTTTAAACCTATGAGATTTGATTCATCTTCTTGAGCTTTACCACTCTAATGAGAATTACAACATCCATACTGAAAATGAACTCAATCTCTACTTTCCTCTAAAGATTAGATCCAAGCTTATATGCATAATCATTTTGTAAACTCTATAGAACTCCCATCTAAGTGAATCCCCCTGGGAAATCAACTATCACCATTAGTTGTAAGAGATTTTACCCAACTCTCATAACCTTGCAGGTGACCTCCTTGGAGCATTATATGCAAGGTGATTGATCGTAAGAGCTAAAGCATCCACAACAACGATTGGGGGAGTACAAAGGGAGTTAATTGAAGCATGACAACTTAAGGAATGTGCTATAAAGAAGCTCAATCCGACAAGTATCAATTGTAGAATCCATTCATCTCTTTCCTTATGTAGGATTGAATATATAATTTATGACCTAAATTCGCATAGGTTCTTATATACGAATGTATCGCCATCAACACGAGTGAGTATGTATCTAAGTCCTTGTAGAGGCTTCCAAAGGGAGTGTACGCTTGATAAGTCATTGTGTGTAACGCCCTATATTTTCAGAACCCGAGTATATGACTCGTTCTCCAAAAACCTGAGTATTAACCCTTAAAGATAACCAAATTGCACTTGTATTTTCTTTTTCTTTTTCTTTTTATCAGTGTTAGCAGTTTAGCGGAAGAGAAATAAATCAAGCATAAAGGAAATTATATATATATTCAAAATATAAGAGTGGTTGCCCAAAATGACTTATACAAACCACTGTATCTATGTTAACAAATACAAGAATTACAAGATTTAACACATGAGAAATAATAAAATGCATAAAAACTTGAGTTGCAACATCGCGCAACTTCTATTGGCAATTACAACCATACACCCTTGACAATTGTACCATGCTTCTCATCAATCCAAACATGAATATCGTTTAAACTACCAGCACTACCTGTACAGTTATATATTCGATGAATTGGTAGCCAGCTCAGTGTGAATTCCCCTCGGGATTATAGATCATCGTATTACTCAAGCATAGTTTAAAGAAATAATGCATCCAAAACCATACATGATGCAATCATGTTTAAATGCATGAATGTCTGAATGCACATCGACCTGGAGATTCTCATCTAGTCAGACTTGGACTCGTCACCCATGCATCTGACCGATCACCAACAAAACACATCACATACATAAATCACGTACAAGTATAGTAACCAAGCCATCATACATCACTTATGTGGGTCGACAGTCGATGGTCTGGGAGCTTGCAAAACAATACCACACTAAGACCTAAGGGCACATGCTATAGCATCCAGAATTAACCACCCATCATTGCCCATATACTATGAATGTATGATTAGTCAAACCGTTCTTATTCCGATTACAATCAGCCAATTTAAGAAAGTTCAAAGGTCATTATGGGGGGCTCATCACCCAGCGTAGGCCGACAACTCTGGCATAGGTCCCATACCACCATCCCCTACTCATGAGACTCCAACATTAAGATGTTTAATGGTAACCCCATCGACTAGTGGCCAATCATAGTGTCACAAGTGGATCTTACCATCGTATAGATATACAAAAATAATCCATCAAGCTACTTAGGGCAAATATCAAATGAAAGCCACATGTGGAAAATATCATATCAAAGGTAAAAAGGGAAAATATCATGTCAAAGCCATAGAGGGTACAAGGGTCCGTAAGGTGATAAGTCCACAACAACTTAGGTAAAATGGCCACTAGGTCAGAAGCTCATTATAGTCACAATCAGTCAAGTTACATCCCAAGTCTGGATGCACATTTATAAGTGGAGTTTCCCACTGATAGATGTACTAGTTTAAGTTCCATAAGAAATCCACAAGCATAAGAAAGTATACAAGTGCAACATACATATGTTTATACAAGATAAATGTCGAGAATATAAGTTAGCGGTCAATCCAACAACTAGCGCAAGTAATAATAAAATAGAGATAACAATTCTCAACTGAAATTAAAACATGAACTATCACTTAAACTAATAGAAAAGTGAAAAGCTCAAGGGGAAGAAATCATCACCTTAAGTGTTGAATCGCCTACTAGTGTCGATAGGAGGTGCGCACGCCCTTAGGGTCAGATCCTACCATAAATTGTAAATTATATGGTTAGATCCACGTTCTGTAGACTTTTTAGGGTTAAGCTTATAACCTAAGGTCTAGATTTCTTAGATATAAGGTTTCATCCTGGAGTTTATATCTAGGTTTAGATTTTTGGATTCAATTTCTAATTGATGTAATAACAATATTAATAATGTTACTGATTAAAAATAATAATCCAATAATAACTAATGATATTAAAATAATAAAAAATATGATTGAATGAAATGGCTTACCTAACTCGAGCCCGATCTAAGCGAGTCGACTCAACCGATGTCTCTCTCTCTCATTTTTCCCCTCTTCTTCTTTCTTACCATTCCTTCTCTTCTCTTTCTGCTAGAAGATGTCCAGCAATGGACTCAGCAAACACGGCCTAACACAACCTAGTGACTCGGTAGAGTCGGCCCGGTGCAACATGGAAGCAAAGCATCCTAAGCTCTCTCTCTCTCTATCTTTCTTCTTCTTCTTCCTGTTTTTCTTCCAAAACCTAATATCCAGCTATGCGACTGGGTTAAACCAGACCCACCTTAACCAACTCGGCTCAACTCGGTGAAGATAGCTGAGTCAGCGAGCTTGGACTGGTAGTGAACAACTCACCCTCCATGCTCCCTTCTCCTTCTCTCTCTTTCATTTCTGTTTCACCCTCTCTCTCTCTCTTTCTTCTTTCTCTTTCTATTGTTCATCCCTATCAAGTCCACCCAACTCATCCTCCACTTCAGTTAGAGCGAGTCAGTGACTCGATTCGAACCGAGCTAGTGTGGCACGGCGACAACTGCCGACTTCTCTCTCGAACCCTTTCTTCTTCTTTCATCTGCTTCTTCCTCTTCTCTTCCAGCTGGAAACATCCAGCAATGGACTGGTCCCAACCAGACACTACCTCGACTCCAGTTGAGTTGGCAGCGGCGTAACCCGCCTTATATCTCTCTTCTTCATTTCCTTTTTCCTCTCTAGCTTCCCTTTTCTTTCTTCTCTGCTCTCTCTTTTCCCTTTGCTGAAGGTCCAACGCCTCTGGACGACTCGATTCGACCCGACTTGGTTGAGTCACCTGGTGTAGCAGCTTGGTGCGATAACCCAACACGCACACTGCCTTGATTGGATTTTCACCACAGCAATCCAAATAAGCTTTGGGATGATTGTCTATGATATAATGATGTTCGGAAGGCTCACCTGATAGACATTCAATGGCCACATAGCTCGAACGATGGCTGTTTCCTAATGAGGAAGAAGACTCGCCATTAATGGCAAATCTCGATACAAAGTGTTTTCCTTGGAAACAAATGCATTGGATGGTATGAATTGATGAGATAGGGCTAAATGATGTTAGGTTTCAAAGCTTTGATGAAGTTTTTCCAGTGGTTTCGAGCTTGGAAGTTTCGGCCGAGACCTCTCGAGCAGCTGCAAGAAATGGGAGAGAATCCCGCCGTTGCTTGATCATCTCTCCTTTATGGATTACCCTAGCTCCTCCAAACCATTGGATTGAACCCAAACGGTCGAGATTTAATCCATTTGAAACCACTTCCAAATACGGCCGGTAATGCAAAATCGGCCATTGTTTTCATTTGGTTACGAAAGGGGTCCCTAGGTTGAAGGGCTAGGATTGTTCACGTTCTACGGTTGAGATGGTGGGAGGGTGACGCATGCAGATTGCCAGGCTTTTTGGAATTGTGTCGCAAGCAGCCCGATTTTGCTGGAAACTGTGGGCACGCATGCGTGTTTCCACGGGCGAGAAGGGTAGAGTTTTGGTCAGCCTCGCATTGTGGACATGATGGACGGTTCTAATCGTCTTTATGTTTCCTCGGGTGGGCCACAGTGAAATCAAAACGGACGTCATCCGTTCAAAATGGCACTGGCGGGAGAAAAGTGGAAAAGGCCTATGCTCTTTCAGCTAGGCACAGGTCAAACCCGATTTGACCAGACCCCTGGTCTGGTGCACCTGTGGTGCTTCACTCTAGTGCACACATAATAAGTGTGGGGCCCACGGTGATTTTTAAAGAAATCCACTTCATCCATGATGCTCCATAGGCCCAACTGGGTCATTTGACTGGAGATGAGGCAGACCCAATGCTCATGTGAGCCCCTCAACTTAATTTAAGTCATATTTGTTAATGCACATTGATCCAGCAGTCGGATTGATTCTGATGTGAACTTCAATAGTATTGAAAATTGTTCAAGTGATTAAGACCACTTATTCCATGGATTTACAATATTGAGTGTCACAATTATAACATCTTTAATAATATAAATTATTATTATTTTACGTTACACTTGTAGGGCCTATTCTTGAACAAAGTTATCCTTATGGTAGATCAACTGTTATAATTCATGTATCTACTCCTTAGCTGACTTTAATTGTTACATGGGCCATAACGCATGAACATCTAATTATTAATTTTTGACATCCAACCAATCCATCGGTTGGATTGACTCATATCTAGTTACCAATAACCCCAAGGGTCCCAAAAAGTATTTAGGTGTGATCCCGGGGTTCAATATGAAACTGGATGATCTGATTTGTGTTTTTAAAGGGTGGATCATCTAACGGGACGTTGTAAACTCGATGAACGGTGGATTTTATTATCTGAGTCCTAAAATGCCGGGTACGGTTCTATTTGTCTAATGAAGTGATCAAAATTCTAAGAATGGGTTTTGCTAATGATGTGATGGTTCATCCCGAACATCAATAGATGAATAGCTGAATATATGGATGTAGACTATTTTCACGATCAAATTTAGGCTAAAATGCACGTAAATGTTTGCTTAAGCTAGGTTTGTATTTATACTAAATTAAGTTACATGGTAACACCCGAGTACTGAAAGGTACGGGGTGTTACATTGTGTAAGCCCACAAGAAGAGTATATGTGTGTCGAAGTCCTTATATAAGCCTCTGATGGGAGTTTACATTTGTAAGTCCTTTTATAAGCCTTCGGCGAGAGTGTATGCTTCTAAAGGTTAGGGGTAAACCTATTAAAAACTCCTGAGATAGTGAATACCGGTACACTCGAGGAGAGTATGTTCGTTGGGAATGAAGTAAGGAAACTGAACCACTATACATGTTTGTGTTTGAAATTGTGAATTGAACACATTTTTAATTATGTTTATGAAAATAATTTGTTGAATTATGTGTGTGTATGATTAGATGTATGCTAAGAGTTGAATAGCTAACACATCCTACACATGAGATTACTATCTTAATTTATACATTAGTTGCTTAAATGGCATATCTTTTGTAATCTATGTGAGTGGACCCACTTTGGCTTGAAAGCCTTAGTATTATTTTACCTTGTTTAAATTGGTGAATTATTTTAGTAGACAATTAGATTTTAATTTAAGAATTTTAAAGTAGTCCTAATAAAACTTAGCTGTAGTTATATAGCTCCACCAACTTCTGCATACATCGTGGTAGAATATTTCATGCAATATTACCCCCCATTTAGAACTTAGCTGTAATTATATAGCTCCACCAAGCTTCTGCATGCATCGTGGTGGAATATTTCATACAATATTAGAGATAAGTGAATTGTTAATTATTATATGATTTCACTAGGTATTGACATTAAACTCATATCTTTCCACATTGGTTATAGACGAGTTAATAAAATATTTGCAAGAAGAGTTCAATGGTGTATGTTATTTGTAGATAATATAGACATAGTTTTGATTGACAAAACAATGGATGGTAAAAATACAAAGTTAATCTTCTAAAAGGATGCTTTATAATATAAAGGATTTAAATTAGTTAAACTAAAATAGAGTATATGAAGTGTAATTTAATAACAATAAAAGTGAAATAAGAAATTTTTATGATTACTAACCAATAAGTTTTCCAAAATGACATTTTCGATGCATTGGGTCAATAATTCATGAAAGTAGAGAGATTGAGAAAGATGTTATCCATAAAATCTATCTTGCGAGGAAGACATGGAGATGTGCCTTCAGAGTTTATGTGATTGTCATGTACTACTGTAACGCCTTGGAAATTAGGGGTCATATATACACTCGACTCCCAAGTTCCGGGGTATCACTTATATTGATTTTTACTAATTTGTGTTTAATTAGGTTTAAATGCGCAGCATGAAATTTCTTGGAACATGAAACACAATCACAACTAGTCTACTAAAATGAAAGAGGTCAAATATATACAAGTCCAAAAGAATGTAAATGAGTCGCCCAAGGCGTTGCCCAACAAAATCACAAAAGAATAACAAGTCTAAAAGAATAGTGCACTGAGTCCACCACTCAGCGATCCAAAACCCGTCCACTAGGCTAATGGAGGACCGTCCATCAGCTGAAAGTAGGACAGCTCATCCTCCTCCTCAAGACTCGCACCGTCAGACTCCTCATACTCTGCATCACCTGCATCTACGGAAGAGTCTGGTTGGTGTTTTAAAATACCATCCCAGAGTGGGAGTGAGTGATCAACTCAGTGGGTGCTATTAACCCTAAGTTGTAACAAACATCAATATATTATGAATTTAATGAAAGGCAAGCATTCATAAACCCTTAGCTAATCTTGTTAATGCATATGCATGATAAATGATATGATGCATGACCTCGCCACAACATTCCCTCGAGTGACTCCGTCTAACGATCGCACATGACCAGCACTCCCTCATTCCGACCTCAACTGCCAAGTTACCAAATCCTAGCTAATACAATGTATGAATAATTTTAACCAAATATTTAGTTAGTTCCGTTCATTTAGCAGATTGAAAAAACTGGTACACCCCACGTAACAATATCCTCAACTAGTTGCGAGGCCAAGGCCTCTCAACGTGTGAGGTCAGGACATCCTCGACTTCAACCACATGGGGAGTGTTAAGAAAAGGGATCACTCACAGTCACTACGGGGAGGCTCGTCACCCCAGCGTAGGCCGACAGCTCGGACACAATGTCCCGTTCCGCCATGCCCGGCTCATGAGTCGGTGAATCATTTTCAATTTAGTTATCAATGGGTTACAGTGGGCGAAGGGTGTCCCAGGTTCCATTCAGGTGTGAGCAGACATGGTTAACAAACATGGTTGGTCAGTAAGTAGACTAGACCACATGAGTTTAGGCGAGTACGTAACAGACGACATCGGGTACAAGCGACCCATGTAGTCTAACTACTGTTGCCCATACGCAGCCGCCCAAATTCACGAGTTTAGCCTTAGGGTAGTCCTACCAACGGGACCACCGTCTCTCTCCTTAGATTTCTTACCAACCCAAGGGTTTTATTGGTAATCCATAACATGCCAACAATCAAGGTTATCGACTAGCATATGTAATATCATGCATATATATTTCCCAACATAAAATCTAGATTTTTCTACAAAGCAATGCTAACAATTTTATGAAATAATGGTGCATGTGTGTTGTGTAGGTTAGCAAGGAAGCCAAGCATTTCATATATCTCCTAATACCAAAAGTATTCACAAAAGGATAGTGCATTAAATATGTTATGAGGAAACATCATACAAGATTCGAGCAAGGGATGCACAAGCAATCATCAATTACATACACAATCATGTTTGAGAAACATTAAGCATTTCATCATTATTCCATATTGATTTGAGGGGGATCTAAGGTCTTGTCTAGGTTTTCTAGATTATCCAAGTACATCACCCAACAAGCAAAATCATTAGACTCATATTAAAATTGGTGCTAGGCCACCTAAGAATAATAGTCCGCACTTATGGTTCGTTGAGATCTTGAAAAACGACCTAAAAATGCCGAACTCGGTGTCGATCAGCTGGAATCCTAAGACAATGTACTTGCATGTTAGAATCCCATGCAAATGCTAGCTCAACACAAAGGATTACAAAAAGGATAGGTGCTTACATCCCCAATCGGATGAGAATCGCTTGTATTTGTGGATGTGAGGTTTCTTGAGGAAAGGGAAGAGGAATTTCTAGATCTCACCTCCCTTGGGCCCACCTTGCCTACGGTCCACCTTCACTCTCTTCTTCCTCTCTTCCTTCTCTTTTTTCTCTATCTCTCCCTTTGTTCCCTAGGGTAAATTCGTATGGGGAGAAGGGGTGCCCAAATGAGGCCCTTTTACAGTGTCAGATTTGGTGTAAATGGCCCTAATGGCTAGGTTTTTACCATACTAGCCCTATGGGAGGGTCTTTCTAACCTCTAGGGCTAACTATGAGGCGTACATATCGATATACACCGTAGAATAGTTAGCCCTAATGATGATCTATGTATGGACATGATCGACCTGTCATTTGGATGCACCGATCGACGTATATGATTAGAAGTCTGTTCAACGGTCATCGATGGTCGATTGGGGCCGCGGCTATACAGATATAAGAAGGAAAATATCCTTACTCCTCGTGAGAAGTTTGGTCGTATACCGACGGTCTAAAATCCTCAACTTTGTATAAGAGTGGACTACCCAAATCACTTAAGTTTCAGCTTCTTCCTTTAGGGTATTTGCACTTCTCATGCACTCGTCCTTTGGCTCAAGTTGAGCGGTTCTGGACAATTCCCAGGTCCGGCTCCCGCGATAGACGTCGAGCCTAGTAAGACGGGCATTATTCTATAGTTTTGGAACTAGTGGCTCACCAACGAGCGGTTTAAAGCTTATTTGAAAAATCGGGGCATTTATGGAATGAATTAAGTATTAAGATTTCTTGGGGGCAATGATTAGGGTTTAAATTAACTATGTTCATAGTGTGGCCTATTTATAACTAGTGAAAGTAGAGGTTTGGTCATGATTACTCTAAACCGTTGGTTTTAAGCTAAAAGAGTAACGGGGTTGATTTGGTCTATTAGTCAAGATCCGGGCCTTATCTGACTCGACCTTGGTTAGATCTTTAATTTAGTTATGATTGTCTTGATCAGTTAGCGATGGGTCGGTTAGATTTTAGGCCCTATATGAGTAAATCATGGAGCTAAAGTTGATGTTCAAGTGATCAGGCGGATTCATTGGCTTCCTACGGTTGATTAATCAAACTTGTGCGGTTCTTTACTGGTTCCACCCGTGTATAAACTATAATTGAGTGCCAATGGTCAGTAAGTGGTAATATAAGTTAATTATATTTTTAAAAATTTTAAGGATTTTTGGAAATTCAAAACGGTGAAAATCCAAGATGCTACAACTACTTATGTAATGACCAGATCTTTTTTAAAAAAAATTAAATTTTAAGAGATAGAGAAAGAAAATTTGAATCTCTCTTATCTCTCATATCCGATATCCCTCTCATCTCTTTCTCATCCCTCAAATATCTCTATCCCCCATATCCATCTTGTCTAACGACTTCTTCTTTTTAAGGATGAAAGTGTGAGAGAGTGTGTGTCATGACCCGAAATTCAAAACCCGAGTATAAAGATTTCAATCTTAAGTTCTCGTGTGTGAACCTAGAAAAAATGTATGTGGGGCGAGTTCCCATGTGCTTGCGCAGTAGATTAACATTCATTCATGATCATTAACTAGAGTAGTTTTAAATCAATGATGTTAAAAGTTAAGCAGAGATAACTAAACTTAGAAATATATGGATAATATTCAAAATGTACAACTCCAAAAGTGGTATCCACATAAATGAGGACTACACAAGCCACAATATAAATTCAACAAAACCAAACATATTCCAATATGTACGTGTTCAAAATAAATAAAGTGTAAAATCTTTTGTTTTCATCCAATGTTCCAAAAACGTCCCGATGACGGTGTATGTCGGTCTAAGCCAGCCTGTCTGAGATCTCGGTGGTACCTGTATCAACAATATCACCTAGTTGGTATTTTAAAACATCATCTCAAGTAGGAGTGAGTATCTAATTCAGTGATATCATTTTCTAAGTTACACATGTTATGAACATAAATAAGCATAGGCAATAATAGAATTATAAAACAATAAATTTCTATCTATTTATTAAATGCATGAATGTCATGATATGCGGATTTTATTTTTTTTACACGATTCCAACACTCCCTCATCAATGTGACTCTAATGCCTTTTGCACTAATGCCAATACTCCCTCATGACAACTTTAACAACCACAACAAGTGTATAAATGTCATAATATGTATGATTAGCTAAGTAATTATTAATCCAGGTTCAGACAATAATTTGGCGAACTCAGATACCGCCATTCTATCAAAAGTTGCTAACCATATCACATTACTCGTTATAACACGTAACAATTCCTTGCCAGTAATCCTTAATCCAACTTAGGGTTTGTCACCTAAAAGTCCAAATCACACTATCAAACAAACGTAAGGGCTCATTATCCAAGGATAATTACAAATAAGATAGGGGTTGTCACTCAATTTTATCACCAATATAATAGGCTTGTGGCCTCCATTAGTGTTAAATGGTCATTACAGGGAGGCTCATCACCCAATTTTGTAATGCATGTCACCCCAGCATAGGCCGACAATTCTGATACGATGTCACATACCACCATGCCTTGCTCATGAGTCTTTTTAAGATCATAACATACTAACAGTTATGAATGGAGTTATATCTCTAGTATCTGAAGTTTTGTTAAGGTCTGATAGTTAGAAACAGGTTTTCATGTGTAAGTTTTCAGAAATTTCAAGTATAGACATGTATATACATCTATATCTATTTAAAGTTCTAATAGTAACGCATGATGATTTTTAAACCCCGAGTTGGTGAAAATCATGGGCATTATAGAGAGAAAGTCCTACTCTAACTAAAAGAAATAAAAGAAAAAAACCTATGGACTAAAAGTGAGAGAGAGTGAGAGAGAGAGAGAGAGAGTGGAGAAAACCATTATCCAAAGCTAATCAAGTTAAGAATCTTATCTTCTTTACATTATGTTTCTTACAAACTAGGCATATTTTGATATATTTATGCAATAAACGGGTTGGATTATTTGCACATTCATCGTATCAATCTATTCAACATATATAGTATAAAGATGTCATCATCTACGCAATCGCTTTTAGTAAATTCGCACAGAAGGTGATATTAAACTATAATGGCCTATGAAGTTTGATCCGTACAATCTGTCTATCTTCTGAAGTCAAAATATGCCAGGATCTTAAGGATCAAGTCAATCCGATCATTTGATGGATTATGCTGATTGACGAAAATTCTATTATTCTTCCTCTTATTTGTGGGTAATGTAGGACATTTATATCATACATATACAATGAACGGTTTAGATTAACTGTACATTGAAATATCCTATGAGAAGATGCAATTCTTTGTACAAGTGCTCTTACGACTTGACGCAAAGAATTGTGTTGGACTATCTTAAGATGTATGATTAGATCCACATCGATCACTTGATTTTTAAGGTCAAAATATGTTAAGATTCTAAATTTCAAATTGATTAGACCATCAGATGAGCCACACCGATATAAGGATATCCTAAATAATGAATCATGCAGTGTATATCATGTCAGATCACCTAACATGTGAGATCCGATTTTGATCTAGATGATCTATTCAAATTCTGTAATCTAACTACAATGCCACCCAAAATATCATATCGATCTGACCGTCTGGTAGACCACACTATTTAAACAATAAGTATTATCAATTTTTATAGATTCGAATAAAGTGGATCATTGGTGGTTCGGATCAACTGATCAATAGACCTCACTTTCTTCATTGATCAAAAGAGGGCCAATGATTGGTTTGGATCTGTCCAATAGGCATAATTGGACCCTAAATATTAAATTAATAAAAATCTCTAATTTTTCAATTTGATTCATAAAAATGATTGAATTTAATGTCTGTTGATTCGACTTTTGATTGGCAGCTATTCGATCAATAGAGTAAAAAATTATCCAAAGACTAAAAGCTTAAATTTTTACTCGTGTCGATACGATCGATAGACCATCAATTCGAGTCTCTTCGATCAACAGTGTTGTCGATTGACAATGTTGTCAATTCAATCAATAAACACCTAAAACAGGTTTGTTTGACTCTAGGATTGGGAATATGAAATTGTGCATCAACCACTTTGATGTGATCAATGGGTCCCACATTAGTTTCTTATGCTTATAAATCCTATTTTAAGGGTTGGATCCGAAAGAGTTTAGTTGGACTTCATATAATCCTTCATGTAGACCCCATTGTAAGAAATTGATTAATCAAAGGTGGGCCTCACCATGTTAATTAATATGATCAGGAAATGATTTTTGTTTATGTGATTTTATTAAAGAGTTCTAACTTGATCTAATTCATTACTATATGTAATCATTATCACTAAATATAGGTGAGTGATCTCAATGTATTTCCTCTCCATTAGAATTAAAGTAGCTTGATTGGTTTGATGTATCTGTTAGGTTGAATCTGATGTTCGCTTGTGTCGGTTAAGTAGAGTTACTTAATTTCATATTATGGAATTGATACTTTGGTTTGTTTTGATTAAGAATTATATGGTGTTGATTCGCATGTAAATTATGTTTTTATAAGTTGGCATATTAGTTTAATATGCAATCCATTGTTTACAAATATATAATTACAATCGTGCATTCATCTCTTGCATACACACTACATGCTTGAATTCTTAAGGTACCTCCCTAGAGGTTGTACCTGGTAGAATCGTTACCAGATGCCTACAATACTAGTGGAAACCTACCCAAGAGGTAGATGCGGGCATTACCTATGCCTACCAAATTGGTAGAAGCCTCCCAAGTGCAAATGCGGGTTGACGATTATCTAGCTCAAGCAAGTGGACGATTATCTCACTTGATGCATTCATGCATTTACACATTTGCACTATATTTATGCATTACATGCATTTACATTGTTGTATGGCTATTTGTATACTTTTGTGTATTTTTCTATTTTAATTTTGATGTGATGAACCACGTCGAGAATTCTGACCAGCTTTCCCTCTATTGATAAAAAATCATACAGATGTGATCGAGGCTGAACCTTTGGCACAAGAACAAAAGTTCATAGCAGAGTCAGAGAAGGATTCACGAGACACACAGTCTTACGTGACGAAAGAAAAATTGGCCAATTTGGACCAATCTTAATTATTAATTTAGTTTTTAATTGTTATTTTTAGAACAAATTATAATTTTTTATATGTTGCTTTAAATGGTGACATTGATTTATGATTTTGACCTTTGGACATGATATTACCATTTTTTGATTTAAGTATTAATGTTATACATGTGAATAATGCCCCGATTGGATTATGGGCTTTTAATTGAAATTGAGATAGATAAGCTTGAATGGATGTTGATTTTTAGATGTATGATACGTAATTGTGATCGAATGGAACTTGGTCTCTACATTAACAATACCAGATTTATGTCTCTGCATAAATGTTTTGGAGGGATTAAGTACACTTAGTGTACAAGTCGCAACACGGATCTCAGGTGTGAAATGCGCGCTCATACTCAAAATCCAGGCTGTGATAACTTAAACTGAAAGAAAATTTTTATAAGATAACTATAAAACCAACCATTGTGTATAGACAAATGATGGTTAAAGAACAACATGTTCATATGATAAGTGTAGTTGAAATGGGGGTATTGGGATGGATGAGTGATAAGATGAGGAAAAATATATTTAGAAATGATACATTCTAGGAAACTTAGCAGTAATACCAATGAGTATAAAATAAGAGAAAGTTGACTTAGATGGTTTGATCATGTCAACAAAAATCAAGAACCATGTTGACTACGAGTGACTTGGTACAAGTTGAAGACTCTAAGAGGGTAAGATGGAAGCTAATTTATGGTCTAATTGGAAGTCTAGCCCTTGATGAAGTGAAATGGTGGAACATGATTTATTTAGCCGACCCCAATTAATTAAGATAAAGTTTTGATGATGATAATGATGATGAATTTGTTTTCAATGAGATATCTCATATAATATCACTTTTAAAACTTCAAAATTTGAATATTTTCCAAAATTCTAAAAATTTGAACAAGATTTGTCACTATATTCAAACCTATTTTTTGTGGTATGGTCCACTTGAATTTTGAATTTGTATGATTTTTTTTGGCTCACGCCATAACCTAATCTAGTAAAACCAATGAACAAAGTTAATGAAACACAAATATCATGGTGGGGCCCACAATAGTGATCTATTACATGTGTCTTATATACTTAGAATTGTGGCACATGCTACATTGAGAGAAAAATAAAAAGATAAAGAGAATAAAAATACACAGCTAAAAAAGTACAGAGAACTTATTACAAGCCTTTTTGAAATGACAAAAATAACCCTGGTTGAAATCAACTAGCATTAATCAGATATGCTGTTAGTCATGCACCGTTTAATAAATAATAGTGACTCATTAAACGTACCTGTGCCGTTGTTTTAGCCAAATCCATACCGTTCAAATATCTGAACCACCTCTGGATGGAGCATAGAGAAATGCTCCAGTGCTCCTTCGAGCACTCTAGTTATAATGCTCTAAGTTGCAGCCATTCACTTGGACAATCTAATAATTAATCTATTTAAGGTGTCTATAACTATCGAACATGTTCATATGCCACCGTGCAAAAATCGTACTGATCAGATGATCCAATCCATCCTTTGTTTAGTTTTATTTTATGTAGCCATCTCTTTTCCAAGCCACAAATTGGATGGTTACAATTGCCTAATAAAATACATTCTTCAGAATCATAAGCAATCCACAATGGGACCCAACAAATAGATGGATCAAATTGTTGATCAGACCTATTTTGTGTAAACCATCTATACCGTCAATATTAGAAGCCATTGGTCAAGTGGTTATTACCCGTCGGATTGATTAGATGTTGGCATGGCAGCTAATGAAAAGTGGACTAAACCTAATGAACGGTCTAGATCAATGGATTGGATTGTCTAAGTGATCTAATGTAGCTAGTATAGCTCTATAACTTACAGCAATGAAGCATTTCTCTTAGATATATCACATATGGAAGTGTTTTAAACCAAAATAAAGGTCGTATCAGAATCCTGCAAAACACTTTTTGCGTGGAAGAAGTACAACATGAATCTGTGGGACCCAACATATTTTGTAGAAGATCCACTCCATCCATCAGGCATGTCCCTCAATATCAGGCATTGGGTTAAAAAAACCAACCCAATACATAATTCAGGTGGGCCACACCACTGATAACAATTTAAGAAAATTTTTTATTAATTAATCACTCACTTTACAAAAACAATGACAAACGGGTCTAAGTATTCTAACCATTGGCTTTACGTGCCAACCATTTACACTGAGCCTAAACCCAAACCAACCCAACCAGAGCCAGGGTCCTAAGACACAAAGGATACTACAGCTCAGAAAGAGAGAATCCCAACCACCCACATCCAGACCCGACCCATCAGGTATGTCCCTCAATATCAGGCATTGGGTTAAAAAAATCAACCCAATACATAATTCAGGTGGGCCACACCACTCCATCCATCAGGTATGTCCCTCAATATCAGGCATTGGGTTAAAAAAATCAACCCAATACATAATTCAGGTGGGCCACACCACTGATAACAATTTAAGAAAAAAATTTATTAATTAATCACTCACTTTACAAAAACAATGACAAACGGGTCTAAGTATTCTAACCATTGGCTTTACGTGCCAACCATTTACACTGAGCCTAAACCCAAACCAACCCACCCAGAGCCAGGGTCCTAAGACACAAAGGATAGTACAGCTCAGAAAGAGAGAATCCCAACCACCCACATCCAGACCCGACCGAATCCGACCGGTTGATGGTATATACACCAAACTCTCTGTGTACAGACAAAAACAGGTCCGGATACATACAAATTTAAAGTCCTGCAAAAACGATCTGTAATTAGAACGATTCTGTGTAAAATTACAGTAACCCCACGACTCCAAAATTAGCTTATCTTAATACCCCAACACTCCAAATAGAAGATTTTCAACTGAAATATGAGATTCCCACGGATTCTGGTTGCAACCAACCTCTCTTTTTAGCGCTCTCTCTCTCTCCCTCTCCCTCTCTCTCTCCATCAAAAAACATAGAAGATCATCTACCTTCTCCTCTCTCTCTATCAAAAAACATAGAAGACCAATACCTTCCCTTCTCCTCTCTCCTTCTTTTCATTTTCTTCCAAAAACCTACTCCTTTCAGAAAACCAACAAATGGGTATTCGGTCATTGCTCGCACGTCGAAAGAAATCAAAATCCCCTCCCAATTCATCCCTCAAAAATTCAGTATTCAGCCGCTCGGGATCGAAAAGAACCCAAGTTGATGAACTCCAGCACGTCTTTCAAAAGTTCGACGCCAACGGCGATGGAAAGATATCATGGTCGGAGCTAGGCTCGATCATGAGCAACTTAGGCCACCCTGCTTCCGAAGAAGAGCTTCAAAGGATGGTGAGAGAGGTCGATTCCGACGGCGATGGATTCATCGATTTGAATGAATTCATAGAGCTTAACACTACCGGCGTGGATTCGTCTGCAGTCTTGGAAGACTTACGGAATGCGTTCTTGATATTCGATCTCGACGGGAACGGATCGATTTCGCCGGAGGAATTGCAGAGGGTGCTGCGGAGCTTGGGCGATGAGAGCTCGATGGCAGAATGTAGGAAGATGATTCGTGGGGTGGATTGCGATGGCAACGGTCTTATAGATTTCGAAGAATTCAAAATCATGATGACTCGTTCGATGAAAATGCCGACCGTTATCGAAGAATTACAGTGAAGCATTTGTTCTTTTTTCTATGAATTTGGAGTTTCTTCAATCTAATATGAATTGGCTTGTTAGAGATTGTTCTTAATTGTTCATAGTAATCATATGATCATATGATCTAATGATAAAGAACATTACAGTTGTATTTTCATTTTGTGAAAGTGGATCCAACGGATCGATGATCCAGACCGTTGGTCTATTGGGCCATACTGTAGATGGACTGTTCACCAAAAATCTCCTGGAATAGAAGATCCTAGTCACCAATATTTAGTCTCTTTTCCTGATTGTCTGTTTGAATTCCACCAAAAGTTGGATGCTAGAATTTTCCAATGGGGTGGATTTCTGTGGAAACGTGTGTTTATTGTGGGGCCCAATACACCAATGGTCTGGATCACTTAGATATTTGCCCCACTTGTACAAAATGGTAAGTGGATGATCATGTAATTCCTTATTGTTCATTTGTTCTTTGTATATATGGATTATCTCTTAGAGATTGTTCTTGATTGCTCATTAGATTTTTATTTTATTTTTTGGGTGGACAGATTGTCTTGATTTAGTGGCCACGATCTATCCATGTTGGGGTCCATCAGATCAGTTTTAGATAACTGAGCTGTGGGGCCTACTGTGCGCCCAACTCAGAGCTTTATAAGTTATTCTCCTGGATGACAATCCCATCAGTTGATCTAGACCGTTCATCACGTCCAACACTCATTGCATAGGCTACCATGTACATATCACACTGACCTGACTATTGTAACTATCTGATTGTTATATTTTGATATGAATGGTCAAGTTGGTTAACACAAAATTAGGGAAAATCACCATTTCAATCTATCTACCAAGACCATCATGAATTGCTCAAGTCTTCTACGATTCACTTTTTATTATGCAACTTTACCCATCTCATTCATTGCTTGGAAAAAGAATGGCTACCGAGTGAGACCTAATCAAGGAAGAATAAGATCATCCAATCAACATAATTTTGCATTGTAACTATTGACTCAATGGAAAATTCGGATCGATCGATTGGATTGCGGGCTCTTGTATCATTTCTCTTTTGTAGTACATAGAATGCTTCCGGACATGTAGTTTTAACACAGGCCCTCCTTCAAGAGAACTGTATCTGATACCTTAAATAGCGTGTGGCTTGTAACTTACGCTATGTAGCACGAAGTAGCTGATGTCAAAGCTCTACGCCATGATATGTGTTTTATCCACCCGTCCTTCCAATTTGCCGGCTCATTTTAGGGCATGAGCTTAGAAATGAGGCAAATTCAAATCTTAAATGGTATTGGGTCACTAGTCAAACCATATCTTACCTAGCTCAGCTTAGTCTTAACACTACGTAGCTTAGTCTCAACACCAGGTATCTCATGATAAAAAGTTAGGTCGTGTGTGGCCTAAATTATATGATAATTTACATATGTTATATGCTTTATGGACTACATTACGTAGATCGGATTATTAGTTATTTTTCATTACAATATTAAAATTAAATAATATTTTTAATTATTTGTCGTATTTTTTATTTTTAATTAAAATAATTGATTTTTTTAATACTTTTAATAAAATAATATAAGTAACAGTATTAAATCAATTTTATTATCTCCCACTCGTTAAAAGAGCTAGTTGAGATACGGTGCATGACTAATCCAAAGTTCAATCCTTAATAATGTTACCTTTAAAAAAAATTAGTTTTGTTGCTCTTTCTTTATCTTATACTTAATTATTATCTTTTTTTTATTACTTTAGATCATGATTGATTGTACTAAATATGATAAATTTTGTTCATCAATTAATCTAATTAAACACAGAATATCATGAAATTGGTGTAATCAAATACAACTTTGATTAAAAATCTAGAAGCAACATATACGCTACGTAACTTATACAACTTAATTATACATTACGCTTAAGAGGAATAAATGTTACCACACTATTTATTATTTAAAACATTAATTGTATCATACGATCGGTTTATGCAAATAGAGCCCTTTTTAGCCATCCAAGTCATTCACTTAATGGGTCAGACCAATAAACCCTAACTTGGGTGAGTTAGACTCGGCCCTTAGACCAGAATGAGTCAATCCAAGTCTCCAAGTGTAATGATTCAAATGGTGCCTATTAGAGATAAGCACCAACAAGAAGATCCAGTCAGCTACTTCGATATTTCAAAATCTCTTGTTATGATGTAATTATCATGTCTTGCTTATCTCTCACGGTTTAACCTATCCTACTTCTCTAGCAATGCTCTGGTGCTCTTAGCGTACAAGAAGTTATGGTACTCTTAATTGCAATTGGTCACTTTGGGGGCGATCCGATCGCGGATCTAAATTGTCTAATAAGTTTAAAACATATTTTTATTTGCTACCATGCAAAATTTGCACTGATTGGATAATCCAATCTGTCCTTGATTTTTCCTTATTTCTGTAGCCATCTATTTTCCGAACCATGTATGGATTGGTTAGGATGTCCTAACAAAAGTGAATCTTTAAAATAACAAGCAACAATCCATGGTGTTTTCCAAAAAATAAAAATAAAAAAGATATATCAAATTATAGATTGGACTTATCTTTGTATACCGTTTGTTTAAAGGCTAACTATCGTAGGTTTTCCATTGTCCTATTGGTGTAATATTTGCATGGTAGCACATGATATCTATGTTAGACCTAATGGATGGTCTAGATCAATCAATTGAATGTTATAAGTTTCCCAATGCAACTAGGAGCTAACCTACGGTTCTCTGCGAATGTGCGTGAATATTAGGAGCATCTGATGATGGATGAAGTGAAGAGAAATTTCCTACCGTACGAGCCATTTATGGACCATTTCCCTTTTTAAGCCCACTTATTTTTAGCTCCCGATAATAAGCCCCAGGTGCACGGACAGCTTTTTCACGGGTTGAAAATGCCCCTGCTTTTTCATAAATGAGAATGCCGGAAGCTACGGTTGACCTATCGCTACGGATTATAACCGTAGCCATATATACCATAATCCATATCTATAAAGGCATCTCCCAAAAATCAAACACGAATCGGGATGGGCTCACCAAACTGGCGGGCCCCCTATGGCTATGGATTGTAACCATAGCGATAGGTACCATAAACTGGTCTGCCCCCCCGGCCCCCCTTTTTTTTTTGTTTTTTACATGGAAAACTTTATTCTACCTACAGTTTTCTCTAAGACATATATATATATATATAAGCATAAAAATTTTCTCTCTTTTTTTTCATTTCTTTCTTTATTTATTTAACGAGAATGTCTTCTAAACCTAAATTAGTTACTTGATGTACCCTATATGATTTTGGGATAGGAGAAGCTACTTTAGCAAACCAACCTAGTTATTTTCCAAGATTCCATTAGGTCGATGGTTGAAAATCCATTTCATTCACTTCGCAGTCAATTTCAATCAGTTCGTAGTCAATTTCATTCATTTCATTTACTTCGCGATCAATTCCATGCATTTCACAGTCAATCCCGACGATTCCCCTTCACTTCACGGTCAATTCCATGTATTTCACGGTCAATTCCCTTCACTTCATGGTCAATTTCGCGAATTTCACGGTCAATTTCCTTCATTTCATAGTCAATTCCATGCATTTCATGATCAATTCCAGCAATTCCCCTTCACTTCACAGTCAATTCAATTCATTTCACGGTCAATTCCCTTCATTTCACGGTCAATTTCATGCATTTCATGGTCAATTCTGGCGATTCCCCTTCACTTCACGGTTAATTCAATTCATTTCACAGTCATTCCCTTCACTTCACGGTCAATTCCGTGCATTTCACTATCAATTCCCTTCACTTCAAGGTCAATTCCATGCATTTCACTCCCTTACAATCAAATACACGTCTGAACTCATCTCTGTCATCCTTATTCCCTCAAATACACGTCTGAACTCATCTCTTCCATCCTTATTCCTTCTTTTCACCGATTTTCTTCATTAAATCTCCATCCTACTATCACATTACATCTTTCATGTTTCATTCTACTCAAGGCTACCTGCATTCATTTTCTAAGAGAATGTGAATGCATTGATAAACATGAAATGTTGTAGGCTTTTCTCCAAAGAACGTGTTTCACATCAACGCCAGGATTGACCGTGAAATGCATGGAATTGACCGTGAAGTGAAGGGATTGACTGTGAAATGAATTGGATTGACGGTGAAGTGAAGGGATTGATTGTGAAATGAATTGGATTGACGGTGAAGTGAAGGGAATTGACTGTTAAATGCATGGAATTGACCGTGAAGTGAAGGGAATTGACTGTGAAATGCATGGAAATGACCGTGAAATGAATGGGAATCACCGGGATTGACCATGAAATGTATGGAATTGACCGTGAAGTGAAGGGAATTGAACGTGAAATGCATTGAATTGACTGTGAAGTAAAGAGAATTGACTATGAAATGCATGGAATTGACTTGAAATGAAGGGGAATCGCCGGAATTGACCATGAAATGCATGGAATTGACCATGAAATGCACGGAATTGACCGTGAAGTGAAGGGAATTGACCATGAAATGAATTGAATTGACTATGAAGTGAATGGGAATCACCGGAATTGACCGTGAAATGCATAGAATTGACCGTGAAGTCAAGGGAATTTGACCGTGAAATGCATGAAATTGACCATGAAGTGAAGGGAATTGATCGTGAAATGCATGGAAATGGCCGTGAAGTGAAGGGAATTGACCGTGAAATGCATGGAAATGACCGTGAAGAGAAGCGGAATCGCCGGAATTGACCATGAAATGCATGGAAATGACCGTGAAGTGAAGGGAATTGACCGTGTAATGCATGGAAATGACCGTGAAGTGAAGCTGTATCGCAGGAATTGACCGTGAAATGCATGGAGTCGACCCTGTTTGGCTGAAAACTGTTTGGGCTCCACTTCTTCTTTATACCGGGACCCATTGAAAGCAATTAGCGTGAAGGTCAATGCAGAGGATGTATGTGAGATAATTTCAGAGGGTCTAATGTTAAATTCTTGGAATTGCTGTATATTAAGAATCTATAGTTTCCTCAACAAGTTTGGGTGGAAACCAAAATCACGGAATAAATCTATAACTCAGGTATGGCCCAAAGAGCTTTGAGGGGGAACGGGGTCGACCCCATCTGGACCCGGTCGATTTCACGGTCATTTTCGGTGATCCCCCTTCACTTCACAGTCAATTCCATGCATTTCACAATCAATTCCCTTCACTTCACGGTCATTTCCATTCATTTCACGGTCATTTCCCTTCAATTCCCTTCACTTCACGATCAATTCACTTCACTTCACAGTCAATTCCGATGATTCCCCTTCACTTCATGGTCAATTCCATGCATTTCACGGTCAATTCCCTTCACTTCACGGTCATTTCCATTCATTTCACGATTAACTCCCTTCACTTCATGGTCAATTTCATGCATTTCACAGTCAATCCCGACGATTCCCCTTCACTTCACGGTCAATTCCATGCATTTCACGGTCAATTCTCTTTACTTCACCGTCAATTTGCTTCACTTCACAGTCATTTTCATGCATTTCACGGTCAATTCACTTCACTTCACAGTCAATTACATGCTTTTCACAATCAATTCCCTTCACTTCACGGTCAATTCCATGCATTTCACGGTAAATTCCCTTCACTTCACAGTCAATTCCATGCATTTCACGGTCAATCCCGGCATTGATGTGAAACACGTTCTTCAGAGAAAAGCGTACAACATTTCACATTTATCAATACATTTACGTCCTCTCAGAAAACGAATGCAAGTAGCCTTGAGTAGAATGGAACATGTAAGATATAATGCGATAGTAGGATGGAGATTTAATGAAGAAAATCGGTGACAAGAAGGAATAGGGATGGAAGAGATGAGTTCTAATGTGTATTTGAGGGAATAAGGATGACAGAGATGAGTTTGGACGTGTATTCGAGTGTAAGGGAGTGAATGGAGTGAAATGCATGGAATTGACCGTGAAGTGAAGGGAATTGACGGTGAAATGCACGGAATTGACCCTGAAGTGAAGGGAATTAACTGTGAAATGAATTGAATTGACTGTGAAGTGAAGGGGAATCACCGGAATTGACCGTGAAATGCACGGAATTGACCGTGAAGTGAAGGAAATTGACCGTGAAATGAATTGAATTGATCGTGAAGTGAAAGGGAATCACCAGAATTGACCGTGAAATGCATGGAATTGACCGTGAAATGAAGGGAATTGACCGTGAAATGAATTGAATTGACCGTGAAGTGAAGGGAAATCGCTAGAATTGACCGTGAAATGCATGGAATTGACCGTGAAATGAAGGGAATTGACTGTGAAATGCACAGAATTGACCATGAAGTGAAGGGAATTGACCGTGAAATGCATGGAATTGACCGTGAAGTGAAGAGGAATCACTGGGATTTATTGTGAAATGCATGGAATTGACCGTGAAGTAAATGAAATAAATGAAATTGACCGCGAACTGATTGAAATTGACTACGAAGTGAATGAAATGGATTTTCGACCACCGACCTGATGGAATCTTGGAAAATAACCAGGTTGGTTGGCTAAAGTAGCTTCTCCTACCCCAAAATCATATAGGGTACGTCAAGTAACTAATTTTGGTTTAGAAGATATTCTTGTTAAATAAATAAAGAAAGAAATGAAAAAAAGAGAAAAAAAAATTTATATGCTTATATATACATATTTATATAAATATGTATTGGAGAAAATTGTAGATAGAATAAAGTTCTCCACGTAAAAATTTAAAAAAAAAAAAAAAAAAAAAAGGAGAAGAAGAAAAAGGGAGTGCGGGTGGGCGTCAGATTACCTATCGCTACAATTATAATCCGTAGCTATAGGTGGGCCGCCAGATTGGAGTGGCCTCGCTGGACAGGCCAGCAAGTGGGGAGGGCGGGGGAAGCGCCAGTTCAGCGAGCCCACCCCGATTCGGGTTTGATTATTGGGAGAGGCTCTTATGACTACGAATTATGATATTTATAGCTACGGTTATAATCCGTAGCCAGAGATCTGCCTGTATCATAAGACATTACCATGCTTCTTTGAACGTACACCATTGAAACTCTTTTAGGGGTCACAGAAGTTCTGAATCATTATGAAATTTGTTTTTCCTCTTCATCCAGGTCTTTGTGACCTTATGAATAGATTGGATGGAAAATAAATGTTATGGTGGGCCCTACAAAATTTTTAACGGTGAAAATCAATTTTCACCACTGCTCTTTGTGGTGTGATCCAGTTGATATTTGTATATGATTTTATTTTTATTTTTTTGAATAATGCTTCAAAATGATCTCGAAATATAGATGAACGCTGTGGATATAATAAATACATAACTGTGGGCCTACGTAACTTTGATCTCTTTTGAACCATTCGTACAACTTGGAGCTCGAGGAGCGTCAGCGCTCGTCTTCGAGCGCCAGCCGATCCGCTTGCAGGGGCATTTTCGACCTGAGAAAAGCTGTCCGTACACTGGGCTTATTCTCTGGATCTAACAATAAGTGGGCTTAAAAAGGGAAATGGGCCATAAATGAGTCGTACAGTTGGAAATTTCTCTGAAGTGAATGTCACGCGAACAACACAGTATTAGATGGGCTGGGATTCAGTTAGGACGTATCCATGGCCCACCTTGATGTATATGTTGCATATCCATTTTGTCCATCAGTTTTTTCAGCTTATTTTAGGACGTGGGCCCAAACCTAACGTAGATCCAAATCTCAACTGGACCACACCAGAGGGAACAGTAGCAATTGACCATTAAAAACTTCTTGTGGCCCACAAGTTTTGAATGATCCTGCTATTTTTGTTTTCGCTTCATCCAGGTCTGTTTGACCTTGTCAATGGGTTGGATGGTAAATTAACATTATGGTAGACCCTAGGAAGTTTTTAATGGTAAGTGTCCAATCACCACTGTTTCTTGTGGTGTGGTCCACCTGAGATTTGGATCTGCTTCAGGTTTGGGCTCTCGTTCTAAAATGAGTTGGAAAAAGGGTCAACCGCGTGGATATACAATACATACATTAAGGTAGGCCCTATACATAAGAGCTTTACTAAGCCCACTCCTCCCTGGGAGAAAGCTCAGGTACATGGCCGCACATGTGTTAGCATGCGGGACAGGTCCAAGATCCATTCATTAGAACGGCACCACTAAATTGATGCCCTAACCAAGAATCAGCTTAATCCGCTGGTCAAGTGGGACACAGCTTGCAAAACAAATGTACAGCTCTGAAGAAACATGGCCAAAGTTTTAAAACCCATGCACATGTTTTCATTATCAAGGCCCACATGCTGATTAGACCAGGTTTTATTTTTGGGAAACATTTACAATTTTGGACCAATTTGATGGATGGATCAGATCTCACGCCTATATGTCATGGTAGCATATATGTGGTGTGTACACAAACTTTATTGTATGGGCTTATCAAAGCTCTTTTAGCAGTTGAATGGATTTTCCCAAGGGCACATGGGTTTGTGAGAGAGCCCATCTGAGCACCAACCATCAATATTGACACTTAACCCAACCTAACCCGAGTCTAGCTCAATGGGTCAATGGTAGATAGACTCTGTTTCAACACTGAGATAATGGGTTCGAGTGCCCATGTGGTGTAAGTGGGTGTGTGAGTATGTGGTGTGGGTGTGGGGTGAAAAAAAACAAAAAAACAAAAAACAAAAAACAACCATAGCTAGGGCCTTAAGACCCGGCAAATACTCAACCCAAGTCTGGCCCATTATACTCATTTATGGTTTCCAAGGGTATATATTTAAAAATTACATGTTTTTTTAAATATGTAATCACTAATATAGATTAGACAACTTATTAATAGCAATTAACATTCTTCTAAATAAATTTCAATTCATAGTAATTAAATATTTTCTTAAATAATTATTAATAGCAATTAATATTCTTCTAAATGACTTCTAATTTTAGAGGTGGTAAATAGGCTCAGCTTGGGCTAAGGCCAAGCTCAAGCTGAGATGGTTATTAACTTATAGGACCGGGGGTGGACTTTTCTATTTTGGCCCACCACGAGCCTAGGTCAAGCTTGGGCTTAAGTCCTACTATGCAGGTGTGGCTTGGCCTTGTCCGAATCCAGCCCATTGATAGCCCTTCAAACACTCTTAAATAGGAATAAGCCCAGCCCAACAAATTTAGGACCTTGATAAATACAAAGCCAAAACTAGAAATCTTTCAACTGCAGATGATATTCCCATGGGTTCTTGTTACACATGAAATTCTCATGTATTCTTGATGGACATGGATGGTTAAAGGCTGTTGAATGATGGTGGTGGCCGCGATGGCGTTTAGTAAGGATTGGGATTTTGGAGGTGTTTGAGTTGGAGTGAGAGATGGAGAAGATGAACCTGCTATTCAAAAGCTTGACTTGCATCTTTTCTATTTGGGCCTTGTTGTTTAAGGCCCAGACTGTGGGGCCCACGACCACTTTGATTAAGTGCCTCTTTTTGATGTGGGCCCTACCATGAACGGTCCATGGACACAAATAATTTCATATCATTGCCCATCATTTGTATGTTTTGTCTGGCCTATTTATGATGTGAACGTAGTATGCATTACTGTTAGAGGTGTACACTAACTGAGCTAGCTCGGTTAGCTGGCTCAACTCAACTCGAAAAAGCTTGATTCGACTCGGTTTGAAGTTGAGTTCGAGCCGAGTTGAGCTGATTTTTTTAGCTCAAAAATGAGTTCGAGTTGGCCCAGCTCAACTCAACTCGAATCAAACCCAGCTCAAATCGAACTCAGATCAAACTAGTTCGGTGACTCGGCTACTTTAATATTGATGTTGCTCACCAAGTGTTTGATGAAATGACTCAAAGAAGTGTGGCTTTGGCAAGGAAGGTATGTATATGAAACTAACACCCTTTCTTGATTTTATGTTGCTTAGAAGGTGTTCGATAAAATACCTGTAAAACCAT
Source organism: Magnolia sinica (assembly GCF_029962835.1). Taxonomy (NCBI): domain Eukaryota; kingdom Viridiplantae; phylum Streptophyta; class Magnoliopsida; order Magnoliales; family Magnoliaceae; genus Magnolia; species Magnolia sinica. Next base: position 61,213,585 of record NC_080587.1, on the reverse strand, counting down.
TACTGTTGTCTCAAATACCATGAGATTTCGAAGGTGCAGTACAGGTGTTTGTGAAAATGCTGCAATGGGGAACTCGGCTCGATCTTGGCTCAAACTCGACTCGAACTGGCCCAAGCTGCTGACCGAACCGAGCCGAGCTGGCCAGTCAGGCTTGAGGACCGAGCTTAGCCGAGTTCGAGCTGAGGTTAGCTAGTGGCCGAGCTGAGTCGAGCTGAGGCCAGCTAGACTCGGTTCAACTCGATGTACACCCCTAATTATTGTGGATGTTTTCTCTCTTCCCACGCATGTGGTCCTCTAAGGCAAATGCATCCCATGATGGCAGCGCAAAGTGGACCCCACATGGATCCTTACTCTTGCTCGGGTGGTAGACTCTCAAGAGTTTCAACACCCGGTCAAGGGTTCGAGCATCCATAGGTGGTGAAATCCCACTAAGGCGTGAGTGTGTGAGGGTGTGTTTGAAAAAAAAAAAAAAAGTGGACCCCACATGGCCAGTCATTGGTCTTGTGGGACCAACTGAATGGATATTGCACTATGCATATGGTCATGACTCTTTGCATGCATGGAGAACCACACAACCGTGTGAGACATCATAGGCAAAGCAAATTGTCCGTGTGGTCCATGTGGTGACATGTACTGATTGTGGGCCCCACTGACCTATTTCATTGGGTTTTGTGGGGTTCACCTTAATAAGTACCATGAGAGCATCGAAGAACATCACATGCATGTGTGGGGTCCATGATCTTGACCAATCATGAGGATCTAGTCATGGGATTAATCTCATCAAGCGTAAATCATGTTGGACGTAAGATGGAACATAGTGTAAAGTCAACCATTTAAAAAGATCGATTGCAATAACACAAATCTACGACACGTGGAACATAGCAACACACCATGAATATGTGTATATGTACATATATATAAGTATGTTCATGTTCACTCTCGCCACTAATGTACACAAAAACTATTGTCCATTTGTAAATCTGCCCAATCTTAACCATTAAATATGTATTAAACCCACTCAATCATCCACCTTTCATGAAATCAAGGTTTGTGCTCGCCCATGTACCATCCCTTCATGTGACTCATTAATGTAAGTCATTCATTCGACCAACCATCAAATCAATCCACCTAAAAACCCACTTTGTGTTTTTCAGTTTTTTAAAGTAACCGTACATCGACCAGTTCCTACGACTAGGCTCCTAATTGCCCGATTAGTTTACCCGTATTTCATTAATTAACCATATGACTTACTTGTATCCAGCAATACTGCCAAACTATCAAAGTAAATTATCCATTTCATAGGTTGTAGGATGTAATTCCAATCCACCTATTAGTATCCAAATGGGACACTCATACACATCACGTGAGATTAGAAGAAAGGGAGCCATTGAAATTCTATTTTTGGACCACATACATCAATATTAGACTCGTTGTGTAGAGCTCATGGAGTGGTAGGCCATTTCAAGTTCTACCTCAATCAATCGGTCTGAATGAAAAATACTCACATTATAAACATTTTACACAAAAGAAGACATTAGCAACAACAACACTTCAAAAATAATAAATAAAGATTAAGAAAAAATAAGGAAAGAATGAAGCATAGAAGCGTGAAACAGTGCCGTGGGACCCGCAAATTCAAACATGAAAATGTGGGGCCCATTAACCCGATTCTCATTAATTTAGATCATCCATCTAACCAGCCCATTGTGTATACACTTGGCCTGGAACAGTCTAAGTTGCCCAATGAGATGTCGTGGCATGTTGGCAGTATTGTATGAATGATGGGAGGCAAACACCTCAAGAAATTCCCAATCCACATCCTTTGGCGAAATGTAGCCTTTCACCCCTACACACGTTTGTAGTTGAGAAAAGAGGAGCATTGCTTGAAGAACATGTGATCGTCGCATAACACATGTAACATATAACGTATGTAAAAAGTTACTTAAAGTCCCACCGATGCCGAATATCTCATAATCCAGGATATACACAACGAGGTCATCTCACACAATCATGTTGAAACAAGAAATTTTCCAAACACAATTGATGCTTTCTAGAAAACTAGAAGTTTAGAAGATGGATTCATCTGGAATTAAAAGGAGATTAGATCACGATGGCATAAAGATTTCAAATCCTGTTAGGACACGGCCGAGTCATCTTTGAGAACCAGCAAGGAAATCTCAATTCGACTACTGCCACTCCAAGCCTATACAAGCAACATTCGATGAGGAGCTCCGGGCCCTCGCCACACATAATCAATTAATCTCTACAGCACAACGTTGTATATCTTAGTTTTTAGCTTCTTAGCTTAGATATTCTCATTCTGTCTAGCCACGCTGTAACAAGTTCAAAATCCATAGTTAGCTTAAATATACTATTGTCCAATATTATAACTACAGTACGCCTTATGAGTATATTAAATATCCACGACCTGCATCATCAAATCCCATCTATCACCAAGTTCTTACTTAGTAGATCACACCGGTCACAACGTGCAAATTGCTCACCTCGGTCATTTTGTTCAGATTGGCATTCGTAGGTAATTATCTTTATTTTTCTACTTAGTTTAAAATTTATTCATTGATTGTATTGCTCTTACTTGCAACTTAATAAAATTGATGATCAACCTTATTTTAAATCTTGTTTGTCCATTATTAATTCATTAAAAAACCTTATACGCTATTACCAATGAAAGAAAAGTCTTTAGCGTAAGGCAAATTTTGAAGGACTAACTACAACACCCCGGATTTTTCCACACTTGACCCTAGCATATACACGAGTATTTACTATCAAAAAACTATACAAGCTCAATTAATTACCCTTAAGAAGCTATAGAATGTGCTTGATCACTTAAATATTAGGCCTAGCCTTGTGATCTATTCATCTAGGGCCAAGATCTACACGACCCATTGTTAACTAATCGAAACAATCATAGTTTAATGAAGATTTACCTATGACTTACTTAACCAATGTGTAACACCCCGAACTTTTCAATACCCACGTATTGAAAGTTCTCGAGTGTTACCATGAAATTTAACTTATTATATACATGTGTACTATACCAATCTAGTTATCCTAACCTTACATCTATTCTCTAACACGAATCTAACCGTTGGGAATAATCTTCCTTCATAGATCAAGCTATCTAACCGTTGATTTTAAGATAAGATCATCATATACCTAAATATTCTTACTTGTTCATCATAACCAACCGTCTAGTCAAATATGCACTGCTAGATAGAGACATCTAACCGTCTACTTTGATTTTGGACCACCCGATCGTAATAAACTAGCTACTTGATTTCTACATTCGCCCGTACACACATCAAGTTGATCTTCTGATCCGTTCATCTTGATCATCACTTATAAATATGCTTAACCCACTATTAGAATTACAATCTGAGAAACTTACACATGTAAACAAAACACTTGAATCTAACGATACACATATCCTACCCCTTAATCACTCTAGAAACTCACCTTGTATTCTTCATTTACACAACTAGTCGTACATATATGTATATATAGAGGTAGGCATCGGTCTATATCGGAGCGGATTGGATTCAGCCCGATCAGATCCGAAATGGCAATGGTTTAACCCGAACTCGATCAGATTCGAAATCAAACCCGGGTCACCTGATCCGAATAGATCCGATGCATGATTCATCTGACTCGAACCGAGTCCGACTCGGTCAGAGAAACCGAGTCGGATCGAGTTGGGTATGATTCGAATCTTTGTGAATTTAAATTAACTTTTTATATAATGTAGTCCACTTCAACCTTTAATATATGCTATTTTTTTGCTCAAGGCCTAAACTGATATGTCAAAATGGATGAATGGCTTAGATAAAACATATACATCAAGGTGGGTCTCACATGGCTCTGAAAGAGCTTTTCACTTGCATATTCAGGTTTTCACTGGACGTTACTTTACGTGCACGACAAGAAATTGCAAGACTTGCTTTTCACGCAAGCACATGCACAGTTTTGATTTTGTATCTATATTAGCGAGTTATGTGGGTTTAATCATGGGTTATGTGTTATATCCAAACCGTCCATCCATTTGGTGACCTCGTATTAAGGCTTGAGACGAAAAATAAGACAGATCTAACTATCAAGTAGACCACACGAATTGTTTAACGGCGAAAATCATTCTCTGCTGTTATTTGTGATGTGGTCGAGATGATCTTTTGATATTATTCATTTTTTGGATAATGTCATATAATGATCTCTAAAAGTATATGAACGGTGTAGATATAATAAATACATCACTGTGGGGGCCATATAACTTCGATCTCCTTTGAACTGTTCATACAACTCGGAGCTCGAGGAACGCCCAGAGCTTGAGGAGCGCGTACTGACGAATGGGCTACTGCCTACTCGCCTACTCCCCTGCCACCCGCAAATGGCCCATGGTCGGTGCTCTGTGGGCCCCACCATGATGTATGTGTTTCATCCATGCCCTCCATCTATTTTTATAGATCATTTTATGTTATGAGAATAAAAATGAGGTACATAGAAATCTCAAGTGGATCACATTATAGGAAACAGTGTTGAGTGAACGTTGGCCATTAAAAACGTCCTGGAGGCTATAAAAGTTTTTGATCAAGCTGATATTTATTGTATACCCAACATCAAAACTGGGTCAGGTCTGTCCGGGTCGGTTCGGACCCATTCAGTCCGGGTATTCGGACCGGATCTGTTCGGATATAGTGCTATCCGAACCCAATTCAAAATACTTTTGGATCTGGACCATCAGAATCGATCAGGCCCGATCAGACCGTCAGTTCTGTTCGAAACGGTACCGAGTCGGGTCTGGTCGGGTCGGATCAACCGGATCGGGCCTAAGTTGCCCACCTCTACTTATATACACTGTTAAAGTATCAAACATTAAGTTTTTCTATTTTAAACATATCATCTGACCATCCATTGCGTGGTTTGATATATGTACATTCCCTAATTAATTTGGTGAATAACTCTTTTTTAATAATGATTTACATATAAGTATTTTTGTAAAAATTACTTAAAAACGTGTCTGTAACTATGTAGAATGATTATATTTTCTAAAACTCTCATGTCAGCAATAATTACGAAAATGCTATTAACCTACACCCCTAAATTCTAGATCACATGGTTCCCACGATCCGTTTGATGTGAAATTTTATATCATACCTATGTATCATAAATTAACCATATATGTCAAATTTCATCTTCTAGATCATTGTAAAAGCGATCCAATTGAAAAATCATTCACTTAACCGTTGATTTTGATGTCCATCGAGTGAAGAAACCTCGTGAGTAGTTGTAGTAGGATATTTTTCTTCATATCAACGACTTAGATTGCCCACAATATGAACCATGTGAGAAATATGAAGATCCCACTTTGGTAAGTTTTTCCTTAGGCGTGAAACTATCCTTTCAAGGCCTATCAACTCCTTATAAATCTGGATCTTCCGATTTAACTACTTCCTTTTGTCTATTGTAACTCAAATTTGGACCACATTCTGGTCTCATATGACTACAAGGTTATACAAAATTTAGACCTCGATCTATGATTATGCACCGTTGAATGCTAAAGTCAGTTCCTTAATTTTGATGTAAAATATAATATTTTAGATCTAGGCCTTTTCCACCATCGATCAACCACCAATTTTTTTCAACCGTTTATCTATCCTGACTACACATTTCCCCAAAAATTAAGTCATGATCATTAAGTATGGACCATTAATTAAAATCAAGTTTGTTTTGGCACCCGTTAGGAAAATTTTCAAGATTGATCAATGTAAATTTCGGATCACCAAGAAAATCATATACCCCAACTCTATTCGATGACCTTGACACAATGAATAAATTAAATTTAAAGAAAGATCGTTAGAAAAGAAAAAATTGGAGAAACTCAATCCAAGTGTGATGTGAAACACGCCCCTCTCATACGCCCACTCACTTTTTAAAAGGGGGCGTGCGTTCCCCTCTCCACTCACACGCTCACCTCTCAAACGTTCAAGGAGAGAGAGAGAGAGAGAGAGAGAGAGAGAGAGAGAGAAAAGAAAAGAAAAGGAAAATGAGAAAGAGAAAGACAGAAAGAAAAGAGAAAGAAAGAAAGAAATGGGAAAGAAAAGAAGAAGACGTGAAGGCAGAGGATAGTTGCACGCCGATCTACCACCAAGGCCTGTTTGACTCCTAACTTCCTTTTCTTTCTATCCTTCTCTTCCCTTTACCAAATTTAATCTATCCCTCAACAATGAAATTCTATTTACATTAAAACTAAATCAAATCAATGATAAGAAGGGCCTAAACACGATAAGTTGAAAACTTATCAGCTTAGGAATGGTTTAGGTCAAGTATTCCTCAACTCTAATCTGACATCTAAATCAATTCAAAACAGACAGATTATAATAGAACCTGATCGTACACATCTGATCATTTAACTTAGTAAGAGACTACACCACCACCCGAGGTGAGGGTTTTTCTTTTAAGCTTACCTTAATTTAAGTTTATAGAAATTATCTTGCATTTTACCTGTTCTCATGTTACTATGATTCTCTCTCTACAATTGTTTAATTTACCATCAACAATTATTTACTCTTTACGATTATGTTATGATATTAATTATGAGTGATTTTCATTATTTTTATATAAGGCGATGGATACAAGCCTTACCATAGCCTTTACTAACTTTGTTAAGTTAGCCCTTGTTACTCTTCTCTTTATTGAGTTGACCATTACCACTCTCCTCTTTATTGAGTTGGTCATTGTCACTCTCCTCTTTGTTGAGTTAGCCATTATTACTCATCTCTTTTATTATATTGGCCTTGTGCTATTTACCTTTATGGCTTAGGCATGTGTCTTGGATTCCAAAACTCTCATGATTTAATGGATTTCTCTCTTTGGTGCAAGTAATATGTTGGAAACCTCACTTCTAACTATCAAATAAATATCATGAACGTAATACAGTTTCGATAGCGGCCCCTAGGGCGACATGTAATTCCATGTATCATAGGTATTGGTGCATAAATCGATGTAAGTAATTTGCAATGTGTGTTACATCACCTCCAGGATTGGATATTGCAAATAGTCGCTCCATAAACAAATCGTGTCACGCAATTCATCCAGTCATATGTTGCGTCATCTTAGGATAACCGCGTAAATCCATGTTAAATGTGAAACATGTCAGCAAATCTCTGTAAAATGGGATGCGAGGCGAGGCGAATAACTCTAAATCATTTTCCACATTGTGGTGATCATTAAGTGTGATGAACCGCATATACTTTGCTAGGCATGCATCTCATGTAGATTGTTTATGCATATTGATACCTCTTGTAGTTGTGGAGTACGGGACGTATCAGAATCCTTATATTGCTTTTATGAACCTCTTGAATTATTGTGAATCTTGAAGGATAACCATCACTATGAGTAGGGCGTTGACCCTCTCCAAGCATACAGACGATGCAGGTGATGTACAGATTGAAGACCTAAAGGACCATTTCCCTATGAAAAATTATACTGAAATAATAAGAAGATAGTTTTATGATTTAGTTTTATACTTCTGTTGCAAACTCGATAAATGTAATAAGCTCCCATTGAGAGGGCATTTGATTATTTACTGAATTCTTTTATTCTGATAAAATAATCAATACAGTCGATTTTATTCCAGTGAATGTTACTTTCATGAATGTATTTATATGTAATCTAAATGAAAAAAATAAAATAAGGTACGATTTTTTAAAGCATCCAATTTATACATTATGAACACCCGGTTTTCTCGAGCACGAGTATAAACTCTGACCGTAAAAATTTATAATGTTACACAATGGGTTAGATCATGATTATTTTATGTACAAAAACCAAATAGACCAAATTACCATTTTGGCCTTAGAATTGAAAATTTTATAGTTATTAGGACCAAATCACCATTTTCACTAATTGCAAATACCTCACACTATGAACTTAGTTAAAACAAACCCCAAGAATCGTACACAAAAAAAGCTCATTACTTAATTTATTTTAGAAATGTCATGATTATCTAAACAAGCTCTAAACAACTCGTTAATGGACTACTAGAAACTAAACTATAAAAGATATTTGTCTTGGTGGTCTTGGTGTCCATTGCAGAATGAATTGAGGAGATAACATCTCAAATCATTTAACTTGGGTTCACAAGGCGAGTGTATGAGATGTATGAATGTCCTTGAAAATAAGTATGAACTTAAGCTAAATGTCATTGTCCAATCTTTGTTAAAGTTATGGCTTTCAGACCGTTAGATCGCGACCAAATTTAGGGCACCAACCTAAGTAAATATCGTACACCTATTCCCGCAGCCATGGCTCTGATTGATGATCGGGGATCATTGAACTGACTTCTTGTCATAACCATTGATTAGTGTATTCGATTTGTAGGGCAATAAAAGGCTTGCATGTATTATCATCAGGGCTAGCTATCCTGCGATATACATTAACCCGTACACCTCCATGTGGGCTCCAAAAGTTATAAATAACCTCTCATAGGGTTATAATAGTAAATACCTATCCATTATGGCCAATTAGGCCACCTCTGGCACTATAAATGTCTCATTTTTTAACACTCCTCCATTTCATACGAATTGCCCTAGGATTGAAGAAGAAGAGAGAAAGAAAGAGATAAAGAGAGAGAGAAGAAGAGATAAAGAGAGTAGGAGGTTCTTAGTGTTTGCTTGCACCAAAATTCTTTCAATGAAACCTAAGCTATTACCATTTTCCTTAGTCAAATCCACCTCTATGTGCGATCGGAGGTAATAAACGTTTTCTACCTTCAAATTAAGTTACCTCTTGTTAGATTTTATAAATCTTACATAAGTTTCATTTGATTTGATAAAGAATCAGTGATTTCTCCCAAAAACCCTAACCCTAGGAGCTCAAAAATTGAGAAATCCCTTCTAAAGGTGGTGACCATTCTGTTAGGTTTTCTTTTTATCAACCATTGATAGTGTTAGATAATGATTTTTGGTTTATAAGATTTTATAAATTATTTGTACTTGAATTGTTTTATTATTGTAACCGTTATGTTACTTGTAGTTAGTAGCTAACATGTTTGATAAAATATTTAATCAATATAAAATTCCTACTATTAGAACCCTTCTATGGCATTTGATAAGCGTCGTTAATGCACATTAGTTTGTATTGATATACATTGGATTGAGTTCATGATGCATCATATCTTAACAATCCAATCATATATACCTAATTACAACATAAACCATCAAACCATCCAACCACGGGTATTATAGACTAGTCATAGTTACCTATAACAGAAGTTTGATAGTTTCCTGTAAGATAAATCATCAAAACATTTATCCAAAATTATAGAAAAGTAATAACATTTTGCTTTAAGATAACGCATACAATCATTGTAACATAGTTTGATAATTTCCTACAATATAGATCATACAATCATTATAATATTGTTTGATAATTTCCTACAAGATAAATCATTACAACATCGATCCATAGTTATCGAAAACCATTCAAAGTTTACTACAAGATAAATCAAACAGTTATTGTAACATAGTGTGACAGTTTCCTAAAAGATAAATCATCGCAACATCCTACACAGTTATTAAAAACCATTTACACTTTGCTATAAGATAAATCATATAGTCATTGTAACATAATGTGATATAAGAGAAATCATCAACACCGTCCAACCTTAGTATTCATCAAACCATCTAACCACAATAATAGTCATTGTAGTCATTATTTGCTACAAGAGAAAACATCCAACTGTACTATGTACATATGCCCAATTTCAAATAGGGATTAGCCAAACAAATGTGAGTATTTAAAATGTACAATTAAAAATTTCAAATAGGAAATAAATGTCCAATTTCTAAGTAGGGTTTAATATTGCCCCAAATTTGAAGGTTGACTAAGGTAATTAAATAACCAACTTCATATTAGATTTAGGTTATAAAAATTTCTAAATTCAAATTAGGGTTTAGTAATGCCTAATCTTGATCGGAAATTAGAATAATAAAATGCCCAAATTATAATTCATCCTCACTTGTTAAAATCCTAAATTTGAATTAGAGTTTAGTGATGCCCAAACTCAATTTAGAATTAAGGTAACAAAATGCCCAAATTCTAATTCAAGCTCACTTATATATAATCCTCAAATTTAAATTAAGGTTTAATAATGTCCAAATTCGGTTGGAAATTAAGATAATAAAATCCAAATTATAATTAAAGGAGGGTTATTCCCAAAATCAAATTAGGGTTTAATAAGGCCTAAATTTGATTAGAGAGTAGGGTAAATAGCTGCCCAATTATGCTTATACAAATCCCTGAGAGCCTATTTAGATGATGGATTACCGAAGTAATGTAGTGTAAAACTCACATCATTACTCTTTATCTTTGACTGGATATTGTTTGCTGTCAAACAACAATAATTCTTTCAAATCACCCGAGAATACAAAATGACAGAAGTGTGTTGATGTAGCATACTTTCGTGGGCCCCATCATGATGTATGTGCTATATCCACACCATTCATCCCTCTTGCATGATCATTTAATGAAATGGGACAAAAAATGGGGGAGCTCCAAAGAAGGCATGGACCACACCATAGCTAGCATGGGGATTAAATGCCTACCATTGAAAACTTCTTAGGGTCATAAAGGTGTTGGATCAAGCTCATTTTTGGGGACATGCCCTAAAATGATTTTGCAAAATGGATGGATGGTGTGGATATAACACATATTGATGGAATCACGTCTAAGTCCATCTAGTCAGTACAATTACTTTACATGTGGAAAGCAGAGATGGAGACTAGTATTGCATACCGCCACTACTTTGTTTTCCTTTGGACTACGTCAATAATGATAATCATTACTTTTCTTTTTTACTGCAGACTATAATATAATACTGTCGGAATCGCTAATCCAAACGTGCCCCAAAATGCAATGGGGTATTAGGGCCATAAATGCGTTTGTAGGGCCTACATGTCCTGCACACCACAGATAGAAGACACTTTACCATACATTTCTCGAGATCATCATGTCCCACAGACTTAACACATTTACATTGTCTAAAAAATATAAAGTCATATGGAGCCCTGCACACACACGAAAAGTTGTAAAAAATTTCAGAATTTCAAAATGACAAAAGTTGCCATTGCACATGGGCCATGCACTCAAAGCAGACATCTATAAATATGCATGAAAGTGAAGAAACAATTGTTGTTATTGCTCGCGAGAAGGTTGATTCTTATCATAATGCTGAGAGTAAGAGATCGAGGGTGCGTGAGGTGAAACAAGAGTTTCCTGATGTCAATGGAGTATATGAGAGGAGAATTTCCGTTGATCAAGTTGAGAAGAGCTGTTGCTATTGTTGTTTTAAAAGAAGGGCTGAGGTTTTCAAAACTAATCGATGCCTTCGAAAAGGGTTTCAGTCGAAGGAGATGTGGTAGATGGGTGATGAGGTTCCGATCGAAGAAGATGAGTTAGAATGGAGACCAACTTCCAATCGAAGGAAATGCAGTTAAAGGGAGACGAGTTTTCAAATGGGGATGAGCTTTTGAACGATGAAACCCTCGGTCAAAATATCTCTTGTGGGTTTTCTTACCAGAGATTATTATTGAAGGGAAGTTTTTCCATTTAGAATATACGGTTATATAATCGTATGATTTCGTATATAATTCAAATGACGCTAGGTAATAAAATTGATAACGAAAAAAAAATGTAGGCATATTAATTTAAATAATTTAAAAGTAGACATGTTTTCATAATTTCAAGAAGATATAGGTGGATTTTAGTATATAAGTCTTTATTTTTAATTGTCCACATGCTTACCATAATTTTGGATGGTTGTGATGTCCACATGCTTACCATAATTTTGGATGGTAGGGATGTTGAATTAGATAATTTATAATTATGCTAATTTGTAGTGTGGCTCATGGAATGGAGAGCTTGCATAGATTGACATGTACCACATGAATGCTTAATCACAAGAAAAGGTGGGCCTACTTTTATAATTGTTGGCTAAATTAAAAACACCATGGCACTACAAATTTGTACATGTGCCAACCACTAAATACAACTAAACCATCCATGATGTGCAACTTATCATGGACATGTCCTCACCTCTTTAGTCAATTGAGTGCTCTTAATATTGGTAGGTCTCATAAATCAATTGAAGGATCATTCTTAGTCAAATGTAGATTGTTGTTGTATCATCTTCTTAATCGTCTATGAGTATGCCATAAATAAAAAAGCTGAGATTATCCAATAAGCCATAATTTTTAGTTGTAGCCCATCTATGGTTAGAAATAACATACTAGTAGCGCCTCAATTGTTAGAATATTAAATACATATATAATATGCAAATAGATCGGGCTTGTGCCTTATAATCTCCTCCTCGAGTCTTCCATATAAACACCCATTCTTTAATGTATTTTCTAAAACCACTTACTTAAAGTAACTGTAATTAAAGGCCTCACTTTTAGGCCTTAGTCAAAAAAGCTTAGGGCCATTAACAAGGGCTTCCGGTTGGCTTCAGCCTAAATTTTGAATTGTTCAAGCGAGGCCTACTCAAAATTTCTATTTTGCTTGGCCTGAGCTTAGCACATGAACAACCCTAAAAGCCCATGTTAAAAAAAATACACATGCATACTATACTTTATAAATGATGAAAAATCACATAGTTAATATGACGCATGGAAGGGTGTGAGGAGGCAGATCATCGTCTTACCAAGTGATTAAAAGGCCTTGAATTTATAAGCTAGTTTCTTGAATCCACTGGAAAAAAGAGAAAAAACTCAAATGTTTTTATTGAATGATGTCTAATGTGTATGATTTGTTGATTATACCACTAACAAATAAAAAAATTAATTCATAATTACTAAAAATAGCAAAATTCTCACCTTAATAAAAAGTTCTAAATGAATTAAAATAGAACTTAAGATAATAAGCTTTGCCAAAGATAAAAGGTTCTAAATTAACCTTACGGGAGCATTTTCAACATGGTTACAATCAGTTTTTAAAAAAGATAAAAATCTAAAACTCTAAAAATAAATAAATGCAATAAAAATTGAAATTACTAAAAAAAATATTTATTTTTAAAAAATATCAATTTCGAATTAGAAGTGTGCGTTCTCTTATGAAATGGACAAACATAACATACGACTTGATAAGCACGTCAATTAATCCCAAATGACTTACTACGTAAAGATTGATACGGTTCACACTACAAATGCCTCCGTATCTAGAATATATTTTTTTTCAAATCGATACACCTAAGGCCCAGTTACATCATACGCCATGTAGGACTGAGCCTGGATTTGAAAGACTACTTACGCTTTTATTTGACCTTCTTTTGATTACAGGCAATGTTAAAAATTGACGCAGGGGAGGACGTGAGGTCGAGCACCGTCTTCCTCAAGAGGATAACTATTCCGAATCCACGAAACTTCTCTGGACTCCTCACAGAGACTTCTCGAATCCACGAGGAAAGAAAGCAGAAAATAGAAATAAATTCTAATAAATTCGAAATTGATTGATGAATAATTGATAATCGAGTTCACAACCCTTTAAATAAGGGTATCAAGCAATGGGAAAGAAATCATAATCAAACTACAACTCAAACTCTTAGAATCCGCGACTTACTATAAATAGTAAACTTACTATTTATAGACGGTCGTGATGTCTACTAGTGCGCAAGGTTTTCGGCCAAAAATAGTAAGTGTCCTATTTGGCTTCACCAAACCGTTCCCCTAATTATTCTAAGCTCTTTTCACGTTGGGCGCAACTCCTAAAGCCCAACGGATGAAGAGTTATAATCAAACTAAAACTTACTATTTATAGTAAAAACGAAATTAAAACAAGGAAACGACCGTTAATCAAGGGGTTTTTCGCAATTCCGGGCAGCGCAACCCGGCATAGCGGGGTTGGTTGGCTAAAGTAGCTCGTTCTACCCCAAAATCATATATTTTACGTCAGCTAACTCATTCCGGATTGCGAGATACGCCCGATCTAAGGTCCGATGGTCCGGATCACTTCTGTCGTCGACCGGGCCTTTTCTGATCCATCTTGGCCATGAAACTGTCCGCGACCCGCTCTACATCAAAAATGCATCCACGCCACGTTTTACATCATAATATGTTTTCTAAGGTATACCCAATTATTATACAAGTATACCTAATTATTATGCAAATCCAACCGCTCATTTGCTCATCCATGCTAAGTCGAAAGGGAGAATGCAAAGATCATTATATCCAAGACATTTTTAGTTCATGAAAATGTTTCAACCGTAGGCGTCCAAATTTCACTTATGTCTTCTTACATGACCCACTAGCATTTTAAATTCTTCATTTTTATCTTAAGATGTGCTGCCATAAGAGGTGGGGCCAAAATGAATGCCACCATTTTCTCTCTGACTTTCTTGGAAGCGTGGACGTTATTGATGTCATAGAATTATCAAGGTGGGCCACACATCAAAGCCACATATAAGGGGACAAACTGATAAGATCCTTACTCTTGCTCGGGTGGTAGACTCTCAGGAGTTTCAACACCCAGTAAAGGGTTCGAGTATCCATGGGTTGTGAAATTCCGCTAGCGTGGGTGTGTGGGGTTGTGTGCGCGTTTAAAAAATAACAAAAGAAAAAAAGAAAAAAAAGGGGACAAACTGATATATTTGTCTTATATCCATGCTGTTCATCCATTTCGCCAACTCATTTGAGGGCATGGGCTAAAAAACGCAGCTGATCTAAATCTAAAGTGGAACACATTAGAGGAGATACTGGCCATTGACCATTAAAAACTTCTTGTGGGCCACAAAAGTTTTGGATCAAACTTATATTTGTGTGGTCCCTTCATCCATGTCTTTGTGACCTTATCAATAGGTTGGATGAAAAATAAACATATAGGTTGGATGACAAATAAACATTCCGGTGGCCCCAAGAAGTTTTCAATGGTGGGCATCTCATAACCGCTGTTTCTGTGATGTGGACCACCTAAGATTTGGGTCTTCTGATTTTTTGGGCTCATATCTTAAAATAATACGGGGAAATAGGCGACCCACCTAGATATAAGACAATTACATTACGGTGGGCCCCACAGGGATCCACGAAGCCACTCCGCATAAGGTGAATGAAAATGATGTATTATATGGGAGTAATCAGGGCAAATTCATTTTTTCAACCACGAATAGTCCTTTCATTTATAACCCTACGTGGAAGGAAGTTAAAAGTTAAAAATAACCAGTGATGACTTAGGTGAGCCCCTGACCATTCGGCCTAACTCAAAGTATGTGTAGCATATCCACGCCGTCCATCTCTTTCTTACAGCTCATCTTAGGAAATGGCCCAAAAATGAAGTATATAAAAATCCAAAGTGGACCACAACACAAGAAACAATGGTCATTAAACGCCCACGATGAAAAACTTCCTAAGGTCCACCCTAATGTTTATTTTCCATACAACCTGTTGATAAGACTTTCAGGTAATGCAGACGTGGACGAAGGGAAAAAAAAAAAAACAAAACATTTTCAGCCTACGAAAAGTTTTTAATCGCCAGTTACCATTGTTTCCTACGGTATGGTCCACCTAAAATTTAGATCTCTTTCAGTTTTCTGCCAATGCCCTAAAATGAATAGTTAGAACGGATGGACGGCATGGATATACAAAATATTACATCGAGGTGGGACCCACGGTCTATGACTCACCCACTAAGCTACTACCCGGGACCCACATAATCAGGCCTTATACGGCGAGGTTCCTTTTTTTTTTTTTTTTTCCGGTGCGGCAGTCATCTTAAGAGCTCCATCGCGTCTCGCCCTATGTGTCCCACATAAAGAGATAATCCTATAAACGAACCGTCCATCTCATTGATTCTATTATAATTCAACTATAACAATAATCACACTTCAATAATGGTCACAACCCTTGATTTTTGAAGTTGAATGTGAGCCATAGAAAATTTCTTCTCAATTTTTGCATTCATCTAGACCTGATGATTGTAAAAGAATCATCCTTTTAATGTAATTTTCTAATGATGGACATCTAATACAGAATATAGACGGTTTAGATCATCAACACCATCTCAGCATGTGGGCCTCAATGAGGGCGACATATGGACTCGCATTGTGTACTGCTGTTCCCTACCAAGGAACGGACAGGGGCTCTGAGGGACCACCGTGATATATAGGTTCTATCCACACCGTCCATCCATTTTTTCATATCATTTTAGTATACAAGACCAAAAATTAAGTAGTTCCAAAGCTCATGTGGACCCTACCACAGGAAGCAGCGGTGATAAGGACACCCATTGTTGAAATCTTCTTAGGGCCCACTGTAATTGATAATTTCCATCCAAAATGTTCATAAGGTTTGATAGACATGGATCAAGGGAAAAAAACAAATATCAGATTGATCCAAAAATTCTGCGGCACTCGGAATTTTTTCAACAGTACGTGTTTAATACCTTGTGTGTGGTCCACTTGAGCATTGTAGATATCTAATTTTATTGAATTATATCTAAAATGATATGGAAAAATGGATGGACGGTGTGGATAAAATCCATACATCACACTGGCCCCTCAGAGAGCTTGTCCGTTCGTAGGAAGGTACGGGCGTGGTTGTACCCAATCCGCGTCCGCGACTTATACTGTTGATGGTCAGTCGCGAAACAGGAGAAAGGAGCTGTTTCACTAACAGCGCAGTTGGCTTTAACGGCGAATTTTCCCGCCCAAACATTCAAATCGAATTCAGAGAGATCGAGAGAGAGAGAGAGAGAGAGCTTACCATCAATGGCTTCGAAGCAAGCAGACGGCAATCTTCTCTCTCATCAGATCTCGGCCATTCTCGACGAATGCCGACTCTCGTACGCCGTCCATCCCCGCAAGCTCAAAGAGCTCTCCGCCCTCCGATCATCCCCCTCTTCCAAACCCCATTTCTTCGCCTCATTCTCC
Organism: Magnolia sinica; assembly: GCF_029962835.1. NCBI lineage: Eukaryota > Viridiplantae > Streptophyta > Magnoliopsida > Magnoliales > Magnoliaceae > Magnolia > Magnolia sinica. The sequence continues at coordinate 61,196,655 of NC_080587.1, read as the reverse complement.
CAAACCCTAAAACCCCTCTTCGATTTCTCCCGCAAGACTGCCGCCGCTGAACGGATTGTCCGGTTCGTCTCGATCTTCGTCACCCGCCGCGACGAGAAGCATGCTGCCGACTGCGACGCATTCCTCGAAGACTTCTTGAAGTTCCTTCTGGTTGCGGCCGGGGCCACGAACAAGAACGCGAGGTTCAGGTCTTGCCAGATAATCTCCGAGGTAGAGATCATTGCCCCTAAGAAATAGGGTTTCCAGATGCAAAATTGAAATTTGATTTTCCCCCTTTTTTGTTAAATGACATCGAACCTGTTTCTAATTACATCTCTTTCGATACCCTAGCGTTTTTGTTTTAATTCAGTATTACGACTACTTATAGAAATGCTACCATTTGTAGTTAGGTTTTATTTATTTATTATTATTTATTAACAGTCTCTCTGCTATGGGCATTCAGAGAGCGTCTATGGCGGATGTGTCTCTACTCAATATCTGGAAGAGTTTCTGAAGGCTGTTTTAATTTCTTTTTGATGAGGGAGAATGACGGTAGTCTGCTGGACCACCAAATTGGTTGGTTCCCTCGGCCTCCCATCGGTGGAAATGATGGCCTATGCCTGAATTGTAAGGGTTCATTTGGCAGCATGGATTTGGGGGGATTGGAGGGTATTCCGAATCAAGGGGTTGTTTGGCAGTGTGGATTGGAGGGAATTCCAAATCCAGGGGATTCCAAATCCTCACTTTTGCGGAGTTATGCAACCCTCCCCTTTGCTTGGATTACCAATCCTCTCCCTTTTTTGCTCATTTTTAAAAGTAGAAGAGTCGCATGTGTAACCTGTGTTACTAGGCTACTAATCTGTTGTACATGTGGCCAGCTGATTTTATCTCAAAACAATCAGATTATCAATTGCATCAATAAAATTACATCAATAGAATGATCTAAGCAGTCCAAACATTGGCCATGTAAATAAACGGTTAAAAAATGTTGGTTAGTCACTCTGTTGTAATCCAATGCTCATGGCCCATCCAAGGCTTGGAATTTCATCATTTTTGTCGAAGTATATATTTCAATGGGCTTATTAGAATCATTGTGTCAAACATCACATTTGTATACTGATTAGGGATATTAAAGTTGATTTAGTAATTAAATTCAACTTGATTTATTAATTAAATTCAAACTCTTGTAAATTCAAGTCTTGGTATCGAATCCCTGGTGGGGGTGGCTAACAATGGAGTGTGTACTAACAATGGGGTGTAGAGCTGGACACGAATCAAGCTAACTCGGTTAACTCACTCGGTTTGACTCAAAAAAACTTGACTTGACTCAGCTCGAAATTGGGTTCGGGCTGAGTCGAGTTGAATATTTGAGCTCGAAAAAATTTCGAGTCAAGTTGAATATTTGAGCTCGAAAAAATTTGAAGCCGAGTTCGAGCTGGCCCTTGCTTGACTCGACTTAATCGGTCCATAACTCGAACTCAGCTCACTCAGTCAGTTGATATACCCCCCCCCCCCCCCCCCACCCCCCCCTCTCTTTGCCTGAGCAACGTGTTCGGTTGTCCGAAGACCCACCCTCTAGTCGTCGTGCCCGTTTGTCACTGCCCTGCTCGCCCCCGTCTAGTTGTCTATCATTGCCCTGCTTGCCCCTATTTGTCACTGCCCTGCCTGTCCGTCTGGCAAATAATCGAACCCAAACCCCTTCTCATCTTTCATGGAATCATGATTTGTGGGCAGACGGCCGAACGTTGTTCATGGCTGCTTGCCCAATTAACAATATATATAATATTATATTATATTATATATTACATATTACATATATTTAAAAATTAAACTCAGTAGGCCGCCCCTCTGTCCATGGCAACCCGGTTGCCGGTCGGTGCCAAAAAATGTTAATATATATATATATATATATATTATATTATACAATTTTAAAAATATATAATATATATTAATTATTAAATAAAAACCCTAAACCTTATATATATATATATATATATATATATATATATATGTATATATATATACACACACACACACATACAATCATCACATCCATCCATCCAACCATCCATCCATACATCTCTATAGGGTTTTAGGGTTTTTAATATATATATATGTGTGTGTGTGTGTGTGTGTGTGTGTGTGTGTGTGTGTGTGTGTGTGTGTGTATCAATATTATTGTATATATTAATGTTAGATTGCTAATGTCAGTTATGTCATGTGTATGTTAATGTTAGAATTTAGATTGTTAATGACTTAATGTTTTTGTTATCAACATATTGTTATCATGTTATTGTTAGTTATCAATTATGTGATTTTAAATGTTAAATTGTGAATGTTACATTGTTAAATTAATGTTAATTTTTTATTTTTGTTATTGTTATCGTTAATGTCAATGTTAGATTGTTAATATCAATGTTAAATTGATGTTTTTGTTATTATTCAATCAATTAGATTTGTTGTTTTGTTTTATTATTGCAGTATAGGATAATCGGTTGCCCATTTGAAGATTTTTATGTTGCCAGACATAGATTCAGTATGTTTTTTAAGGCATAGAAATTCTCAAATTGTCTCATTTTTGGACAGTTCAAGGCTGGATAGATAAGAATGCTTTCATTTATTCTAATTTAAATGCATATGCCTGTTTGGGTTCGTCTCTCCTCTTCTCTTTTGGATATATTTTTTGCATTTGTTTCCATCATCAAATATCCACACTTTGTGTTGATAGTTGACGTGGGAATCAAATATGTGATTAATATATCAAGAGAGATAAGGGGAGATGTTGTCGAAATTTTGGTGTGATATTTAAATTGGAAAATGAAAGCATTACAATTTATTTAACCTTGAATGAGTGACTGATTTAAATACTAAGGCAATTCTAAAAAATTTAGAGGGACATTTAAGTAGACACCACATTGTGTGGATAGGTGCCTAAAAGTTAGTTTTATATTTTTATATTTATAAATGGCTAGTGAGGAAGTCACAACTACCCCCGGTGTCGGTGTATCGACCACATCTCGTCTTATTGTGGAGGGAAATGGTCTTCGGCTGCAACTAAAGGAAAAAAGAGATCAGCGGTGTGGGATGACTTTGAAGTACTTGTAGTTAATGGTGTGGTGAAGATTATATGCATGCGCTGCAAAGTACTATACAATAAGAATCTTGGGGGGCAACTACTCATTTAAACAGACATAAGCAAAGTTGTTTAAATATACCAAAAATTTCAAATCCAGATCAATAGTTACTTTCATTTTGTAAGTATGAAGGGGATGAGTCTCAAGGTAAACTTTGCATTTATAAGTTTGACAAATAGAAGCTAAAAGAGTGGTATGAAAGACCTGTGATCATTGAAGAAAACCATTTATAATGATAGAGAGTGAAGTTTTCATGTGATACAGTAAATTCCTTAATCCTCAGTTTGAGAAGGCCTCCCGCGCCATTGTGAAGAGGGAGTGCATGAAGATGTATATAAATGAGAAAATAAAATTGAAAGCAGTTTTGACATCAGTCTTAAGAATAAGTTTAATTTCTGATTTATGGACGACGTCTAATCAAAGAAATGGATACATTTCATTGATCATATACTATGCTGATGAAGATTGGAAACTTTGCAAGTAAATTTTAAACTTTTGTCACCTTATTCATTCTTATACTGGTTTGGTTATTTCGGATTGCATATATAACTACCTACGAGAATGGGGCATTGAAAATAAAATTTCTTCAATAACTTTAGATAATACTTCAACAAATGACAATGTAATTTCATTTTTACGTAACCAGTTCAAGGCAACTGACAGTTTATTTTTTGAGGGAAAAATATTACAGGCTAGGCTCACTAACTAAACCTAATTGTATAAGAATGACTGAAAATAATTGACCCCACTATAGAGAACATAGGAAAGAGTATAAAATATATAAGGGGGTCACCTTCAAGGTTGAATATATGGAGTGATATAATCCAACGTTTGAATGTGAAGGCTTAAAATTGTTGAAGTTAGATGTATGCACACGTTGGAATTTGACTTTTGAAATGTCGGATTCGACTGTGTAATTGGAACTTGCATTTCCTAAATATGCGGGGCGTGATGAAACGTATTCTTGGTTGCCTACTGAAGATGATTTGAGCAAAGTAAAACAAGTTCATAAGGTTCTCAAGTTTTTTTTTGTGACTGCACGAAGATATATTATGGAAATAAGTATCCCACAACAAATATATTTGTTCCATCTGTTTGTAAGATCAAGGAAGTCCTAAGAAAAAGTGCCAGTGAGGGTGGTCCAGATTTTTTACAACTGATGGTACTTGGTATGCAAATGAAGTTCGATAAGTATTAGGACTAATGTCATTCGTTAATGGCCTTAGTGGTTGTTCTAGATCCTTGGTGCAAGATGAGTTATGTTAAATTTATTTTTATGAAGATTTATTCTGATTAAAGGGCGATAACCGAAACCTCCAAGGTCTGTGATGTAATCAAAGAATTGTATACTTCGTATGTTTCTACTTTACACACAACCACATCAGGTGATAAAGAAGTTAGAGCTCTTGGTGTTTTTACAAGCGATGACAATATGCTCGACGATGAACACATGTCTTTCTTAGTACAAGAAGATACAAATAATGAGACGAAGGAATCAAAGCTAGACTTGTATCTCAAAGAGCCAATTGTAAGACACCAGGACTTAGACTTCAATGTTTTGGAGTGGTGGAAGATGAGAGTTAGTGAAGCAAAATACCTTATACTATCGGCGATGGCACGGGACATATTGTCAATTCCAATTTCAACAGTGGCATCAAAATCTGCTTTTAGCATGGGGAGTAGGGTCGTGAGCAAGCATAGAAGCTCTCTTTCATCAAGATTGGTTGCATCCGATTTGTGGAGGTAATAGTTTTGATATTGATGAGGAGGATGAGAAGGAGAACGAGTCTCAAGATGAGACTGCACATGCAACAACAACAATGTGAAGGAGGTTAGGTTAAAAATTATTGTTAATTTGTTGAAATTTGAAACTGATGTAATGTGTTATGTGTACTTGTATGTAATGTTGAAGGAGATTATAAGTACAACGCAACAATGACTTTTATTTTATTTATGTATTATACTTTTGTTTATGTTATAAATAATATTTCATTACTGCTTTTATTTATCATATTTCATTGCTTTTTTTGTTTTTCATATTTTATTATTGCTAAAATACTAATTTCTCTAACACAGAGTGTAGATATGTCATCAATTGAATCACCGGCCGACGTTTGAGACTACGGTTTCTTAGTCCACTTTCTAAATTCTGAAAAATTGAAGATTTTGCATCATTTGTGTGGGGCCAAGTTTGTTAACAAAACCAATCGGCTCAGGTTACACTTATTATGTCGGGGTGGAGATGCAAAACCGTGTCTTAAAGCCCCAAAGGAGATCCAACTTCTTTTTCAGGCCCTTATTGATTCAAATAAAAAACCTTCGACCCCCCATCTAAACTTTCTAAGGCAAATAAGGAAGCCAAATTATTAGGCATTGGAAGAAGAACAATTCCAACTCGCCTTGAGACGTAGTATGGAAGAGGCTTCTAGACATTAACGATATCCTCCAAGACAACATGCCGAATCCAGAGTGCCAACCGAGGCCTAATTGTCCCCCAATTGAAGTGATGGCCTATGCTTAAATTGTGATTGTCTCCCATTATTAATTTGTAATTGTCCATCAAAGGTAGCCAGGGGACAGTTTGATGGTCTGGTAGGCTATTGTTCCTGGCCCCGTTATCTGGTGAATTCATAAAATATTCTTTTATTATCAATTGTCTATTTTGGTAATACTACCTGTTGTCTTGCATTTAGTGAAATTCATGACTTTAATGTGATGACAAGTTAATTGGGAAAAAGAAGTTAAAGGAGACTCGGCATTGGCTTTTATTTAGCCAATGCTTGTCTCTTCTGCAATGATATTTTGGGCCCTTTTCAATCTCTCTAGTCATGAATTACATTTCAACTTTCTAGTCTTTTTTGTGAATTTTCCCAAGTTTTCTTTCTTTTTGGAGTACTTGAATGCATGTAATTCTAGTATCCGTTGTTTTAAATTTGTAGATCATAATGCGGTTGCCAGACGATGCAGAAGTAAGCAATGAACTTTGGGATGAAGTGATAGACTGTATGAAGCAAAGGGTCGAGGATAAGGTCCCAGCAGTTCGTACTTTCGCTGTTCGTGCCCTTGCACGCTTTGCCAACGACTCTGAGAATGCTGACATTATTGATCTGTTCCTGGAAGCTTTGCTTCGTGAACAAAATGCTGTATGATTTCCACATCATCATCATTGTTTTGTTAACGTTATTGTCATCATCATGATCATTTTCTGATCCAGATAAGGTTTTTTTTTTTTGGTTGGTATAACGCATTCAGGAGGTTCGTAAAACAATAGTTCTATCTATGCCTGCTTCAAGTACCACATCAGCAGCTATCATCGAATGCACACTCGATGTGAGTGAGTCAGTCCGCAGAGCCGCATACTGTGTTTTGGCTAATAAGTTTCCCCTTCAAAGCCTAAGGTAATATCTCAACTAATTCCCAGTTTGATTTTTTTCCTTTGTATTTATTGGATCTAATTGGTGGTGGGTGTAGAAGCTGTTAAAGTAGCGCAATGGCAGTATTGTAAATATTGTCACTTAGTACAGCCTTGTATAGTGTTATAGTGCAGACATTGATATCCTTTTATTTCACTTTGCTCTGATTCCCAGCATCAAGCTTCGGACTGTTATTCTTCAGAGGGGGCTTGCAGATAGGTCCTTACCTGTAACAAATGAGTGTCTCAAGTTGATGAGAGATGAGTGGCTGATGAAATGTTGTAATGGAGATCCTGTGGTCCTTCTTAAGTATCTCGATGTTGAGACATATGAATCTGTTGGGGAGGCTGTGATGGAAGCTCTTTTAAAAGCTGGGATGGTGCACATAGAAGATGGTCAGAGTATCAGGCAATTTTTAGGATCAGCTGATGAAGCAAAGGAAGGTCAGTAGAAGTTAAAAATAAGTTGTTTGTAAACCCACACATGCTTGAATGTATCATCCTTGAATTTTAGATGGTTATTCTAGAAAATGTTCTGGAACTTTTATGGTGTACTAGCCTTGTGGCTTGACATACTACTGTTCTATTAGAATTTAGATGTGGACATGTTTCACAGATGTTCCAAATGTATAGAAACAAATCTACAAATGTTTGTTGGTAAAAGTTTTGGAAAACCTTGATGCGGTGTAAAATTAATCACTAGTGACATTTGTGTTACCATGTGGTTCTAGAAGAGCTTGAGTTCTTTAGTTAGTAACTCTATAATAAGTAGGCCTCACAGTTTCCTACTTTGTTTATACAGTTAAAGTATCACATAATTAAGCCAACCTAGAAGATGTTACAGATTATGTTTAGTATAAAGCATGCATAAGACCTCACACTCATTTTTCATTGGTAGTTGTATCCTCATTGGCCATTGTACCACTTACCCAGTAATCACAGCCAAGTTGACTTTTACAGTTTACTCTTGGCCAATTCCAAGTTGGATTTTGCCAAGTGAAACAAGATTGGTAGCCATGTCTACAAAGGTTGCTAATCCTGCATATGGCTCTCTACATTCCGCTTCGCATGCAGGCACAGGTGTGCATGAGATCCCAGATATTCATCAAATGGGTGGGTCCGCCAAGTGAATATCTTGCCCCAAGAATATGTGGGTCCATTCATCAGGTGGCTTCATGTGTATGGAAGTAAGGGATATTTTTTATTTTTATTTTTATTTTTAAATCATTGGGGAAAAGGGATGGTTAAAAGAAGAGAGGAAAAAGTCTGCAAATAACGTACATATGTTGTCCACCTTGGTCCACTTGATGAGTGGATCAACCTTTTTTTTTTTTCTTCTGGACCAGTGCATCTACCTGATGGGGACAGTCTGATGAGTGTCTTGTAGATTAGCAAAATTCTATAAGTCTAGTGGACACTTCTAGTGGACACTTACTGAAAACATAAACATTTGGGTGGTCAGGAAAAATGTGCGAAGGGTTAGAACTGTTCTCCTACAGTCTTTTGAAAACATCTTTGCTATTCATCCTTTCTATACCAATGTAAACTGGACTTACTCCAGTTTGCACCATTTGGATATTAGATATTATCCGATATGGTGGACCCAGCCCCCTTGATGTATTTTGCGTGCATACTGTGAGCTGAGACATCCCATTTACATGGTTTATCAAAAATGGATTGATGCCATTTCAATGTCAGTATTTTGTGATTCTGTTTACTTAACTTGTTTGTTGAATATCCTTGTCAGGACAATGTGTCCCAGGCATTCAGCTAATGGAAGCAGAGGTCACTCTTTATTGGAGAACTGTATGTAGGCACTTGCAGGTTGAAGCGCAAGTAAGCTACTGTTTTCTTTAATCTTTGCTTACAATTATTGCTACATGGTTCACATGTATCTTCTTGGGATAATGGTATTTCTGGTGAAGCTTGGTTTAACACTTATGAACAGATTGTACTGTTGTGTTTCTGTAATCTACTGTGGTCTTTCACATGCAAATGGGAGTTAACTTCATTGTATTATGTTTGTGTCTAGTATATTGCAAGTTCCTTTCTGTGTTGTTGGTTTTACCACCAGCCCATCACATCATGCCAGTCACATTTGGTTCTCGCATTGCTCCACTCCAGTTTGAAGAAAAGTGTGATGCTAATACACTATCTGTCACCCCAAATTCTTTGTAATGTTTTCTAAAATTCATCAAACTTGCATGAGTTGCTTTGTATGAATTATCATAAGGTATCAACATACGAGCAGATTTTTCGAATATTGCCATGCTTAATTCCTTTTGCTAAGTGCATGTTGCAGAAAGGGTTGTGATTGGTCGCCCGTAATGTCCTAGAAAACGTAGGGGTAATCACAATGTTTTCTTCAAACCCTCGTGATATGTGCGAGTTATCTCCTTTCCAAACAGTAAGCTGATGATGATACTACGACAGGTGATAGGACCTAACCACAATCTTTACTGATTAGAGGGGTGGGGTGTCGACTTACTTTGGCATTCGGTTGTCCACAACCTCTACCAAATAGGGGCATCTATAGGCAACCCGCCCAGGTTAGTGACTTGATGAGGCATGGATGACCTTCAAGTGCCAATTACCTAAACCTTTAAGCCATAAGCCATTACCTAAGCCCAACCATTACCTAAGCCATTACCCAAGCCCAACCATTCCCTAAGTTATAAGTCATTACCTAAGCCTAGCCATTTCCTACGCTATTATCCAAGCCTAGGCATTCCCTAAGCCATTAGCCAAGCCCTAACCATTACCCACCCAAGCCATAACCATTTTCCAAGCCAAACTAAGCTTGAGCCAAAACTCCAAATTTGGCTAAATCCAAGACAATTTCAAACCAAATGCAAGCCAAATGCGGACCCTCCCCCCCAATAAAATAAAATATAAATAATATAAATAAATAAATAAAATCCCAGCCCTCATCAGAGACCACTTCAGACTCGAACCATAGTCCTTCCGGAGATTGCGAGACCAACCAAGCGAGCTAACCAAAAATCAAGACAAACTAAGGGGGTGGTGGTACTAGAAGTACCACTCCAGTCTTTAATGAGCTTAGATCAGCCAACTGTTGCTCTCTTGGATGAGATAGTTGTATTAGAACGCCAAATACCTTGGGACTTCCCACTAATTACCCTTTTACCACCCCTCCCAATCAATGAGAGAATGCCATGTGCCATGTGGCACCTCCTCTCCACCAATCCCAAGCTTCCACATTATCATTTACCCCCAAAGTCCCAACATTTGCCAAATTGCCATCCAAAGGGGCTATAAATACCCATCCTCTTGTACTCATTTCAACACATCTGACATACACCAAGAGAAGGAGAGTGAGTGAGAGTGAGAGGGTGAGCTTGAGCCTCCAAGCCATCATCCCTTCCTGCTCCCTCTTTAACCTCCTCTAGCCCTCTCCTAGCCTCCTAATTTCCTAGAGTCATTCCTTTGAGCCTAGGCCTACCTGGGCTACAAGTTCCAAGCCGCTTCAAGTCGCAAGTCAATGATCGAGCCACCATCATCATTTGCATTCATACGTCACCAATTGCATCATCACATCCTTTCTTAAATCCCCCGCTCTAGGTTTCCATTACGTATGCTCTGTGACTTGTCGGATTACCGGATCTTGTCCCATCAGAACTCATGGTAATGTAGTCCTCCTACATATCATTCTTATATCACCACCTCCTTTTAACCTCCTTGCTTTTCTAGGCTCTTTCTGGACATATGCTCTATGGCTTGCTGGAATCTTGGATCCCGCCACATCAAATATCTGAGTTTGCTTGGTCCTATTTTTAGTTCTTTGCATTTCCTCATCAAATCCCCTAAAATTAGCTAACCATACGAAGTAGAGACCGTACACTCGCACGTAGAGAGGGCGCCTAACACCTCCCCTTGCAACTCCAAGTAAACTACCTCATCTATACAAGTCAGCCTACACGCCAAAGAAAGACAAAAACAGGTGGGTTCTATTTCCAGCATTCACAAGTTGGCTCTTTATCTTCACAGATTCCCCTGGCTTGACAAATTGGACGGGTGTGCTATGTGCATTTGAATGGCTGCCTCTTTTTGAATTTTGCGGTTTGCTCCTTAGGTGATAGTTGGTTTCCCAACCCCCATCTCCGTTCATTTATGAGGAGTTCAACTATCATAGCCTTTTCATGGAACTCAGTACAATAATTGAGCATTGGACACTCAACAGGGGGAATGACATAGTCAGGAGTGAGAGGACATGGATTGGTGATGGAATTTATTGTTTCAAACTTGAAACTATGGTATGGTATGCCCTCCTTAGACTGCCGAATGTCAATCACCAGGATATCTGGCTCAAGAGCAGTGAATGCAATTGCCAGGATGAACTCAGGCTCAGTTAGAACCGATATGACCTGATTCCCAGAGATATGTTTGACCCTTTTGTGGAGGGTCGCTGGAATGACCCCCGCCCTAACAGGAGGTTAAATGATGTAGAGACATCAAGGACCTGAAAGGTAATTAATTGTTGATAGTTTTGGTCCAATTTGTTCTTCAATGTCTCTCTGCTTCTACTTGTCTCTGGGAATTGTCGAAGGTTCTCATGTTCATATTACTGGGCCTGTAAGAGGATGGTTCGATTCCAAGATGATCGACAGTCCTCATTAGGAAACATTCAAGCTTGAGTTGTTATCAATGAGAACCAATGCAACCCTGAGGTCCTTATGGTGGATAACTATATTGAGTGAACCCCCGTGGTTGAGTCCCTTAGGTGGTAGCTCCTCGTCAGTGAATGTGATTACTTGGGGAGTGAGAAGTTGCCCTATCATATGGGTGATCATCTCGGGCGGCACATCCGGAGAGATGTGCGCATCATTTAAAGTTTTCGCAAATAGTTTCCGATGCACTCTTGATGTGCACAACAACTCCTAAATGTAGATTTGCACAGGGATAGCTTTATGCTAAGTCGTTACATCGTAGGCGGCTTTAGTCTTGTTAGTAAGCCCCAACAAGGCTCCCTAGGTGTTGTTCTTGTTTGATTATCTCTCTAAAAACACCGCACGTTAGGGTTCATGTTCCCGACCTTAGTGCACTCAGGGTGGTGCCATGGGATTGCCTTTTCATCATAGGAGGGGACTATCCTCCCTTCCAGGAATACTTGCTCTTGAGGGTACTGAAGAAGTGGTGCCATTACTAGTGTGGGGGTATGCTGTGGAGGGTATGAGGGCCCTCCCAGGAGCACAACCATTTGTCTTGTGGGGACCGAGGTTGCTTAGGGGTCGTTATGATGTGAGTAAATGGAGGTAAATGGTATTTGAGGTGTGTTTGGATGGAAGTAAATGCACGTAAATGAAATGAAATGGGAGTAAATGGGTATGTAAATGAAATCCTCTCTACGAGAGAGGATTTAGAAGTAAATGGGGGCGAAATGCCTTTTTGAGCTACCTTGGAGAGTTGCATAAGAAACAAACGTGGTGCTACATACATGTCCGCCATACACATGGCATGCTAATGATACCTTAAAACAATTCAATTACCAGCTGCATCACTAAAATCACACCAGTAGATTGATCCAAACTGTCCAAAGGTTGGCCATCTAAATGGACAGTTAAAAAGCATTAACAAGTTGCTTGTTTGTGATCCTTATGTTGTGAACCACCCAAGGCTCAATTTTTATTTATTTTTGACTTTTAGCTAAAGTGTATATTTAAATGGGCTTATTACAATCATTTTGTTAAATATCACATATGTACACTAATTTGAGATGTTAAAGTTGATTTGGGATATCACATACGTTCCAGTGAATATATTGAACATTTTCATTGCATTCCAATTCCTCCTACTTACTCTCATCCAAACAAAATATTTGGATTTCAAATGCATTTCATTTACTCCTATCCAAACACTACCGAGTTAAGCCATTTACTTCCAATTCATTTACCTCCAATTCCATTTCCCATTTACCTCCATTTTCAAGCTCCCAATTGAGCCCTTAGGGAAAAGCTGGTTGACCAACCATGGGACCGTGCACACTACCCTGGGAAGTTCTCTATGGGAAGGGAGCTCTCCTGGCATGCACCAAGTTGTGAGGTAGGAAGAAAGGGTGATGCAGGACATTGAATTAAATATGGAATGCAAGAGATCAAGCTTGAGATTATACCAATTTTAAATAATCTCAAAATTCCACATCTTACATACTATCAAACATTCAAAAAGGGGAATCTATGGGGGTCCAAGCTTACACAACTTTAGGGCTGAATCAAATAAAATTATAAGCCAAACAAGCCCAAAGGAGTGTAAGAATCATCCATTCTTACAAAGGATTGTTCCCAACTCAAGAGATTCACTAAATTTCAATTTGGGGGAAAATCTAGGGTTTGCAAATTGGGGACAACTGGGATTTGGGACTTTTTAGGGTTAGGGATTTGGATTAAGGAGTTTTTAAAGTCAAAAGAGAAGGAAATAGAAGGGAAGAGACCACCTGGGAAGATTGCGCACGCTGGACAGCCAGAGGGCCCTAGACGCACGTGCGTGATGGATCGTCTGTACATGCTTGGGGCCCACAAAATCGAGAAACGCCTCCTAGGCTGGGATCGGCCAGAGATGGACAGGTTCCATACCAAGTTTCGTGCCGAAGTTTCAGCCCCTCAGATGGGCCAGAATCTGAAATCTGCTTGTGCACTGCTGTAGGAGAAAACTTAGATGCGAAAAGAGGTGAATCTGATGATGGGAGGGGTGTTGAGGGTGATTGAATTTGTACGTAAGAAGATGGAGGTGGTTTGGAGCGGATGTGGCTTCGCATCACGGTAGTTAGCCCTTCGAGGAAGGGAGGGCTTCGCACCCAATTCGATTCTTCAACCCAAAGAAAGAGAGAAGAAGAGAACGCATGAATTTTTATTCATAAATATCATTGCAATACCTACATGGGATAACTATATTTATAAGAAAACCCTAAACCGAAAAAAAGACAATTACCCTTGCACCATGTACGCGCACTAATACCAAAGCTTAAAGCAAATAAATACTAATCTAATTAATCAAAGCCGTTCATGAAGTTTCTAATAACAAAAATAGTCAAAACTCAAATCCTAGATCATCTAAAGTAGTGGGTCACAATCATGAGATCCGATGGTAGAATCTATGTGATGATCGGGTCCACTCCAATGCTCCATAATGTAGCCCCCTAATTACGAGGCCATCCAAAGATGTCGTCATTAATTCAAATCGAAAGTGGGGCCTGCCTCCTCGAATATGTGCATAGAGGGGGCTTGTGCGTGATGTCCCCATCAAAGGGCTTGAGAATTATGGTTGGGTCGAAGGAGCCCCTTGTAGTACCATAAGGGTTTGGTCTAGAAGTGCCCCTTGCAATATGAGGGGTTCGGAGTTTGATATGGTGGGTCTTGCCCCTTGTGGAACCATGGGTTCTGGTGCTGGGGTTGCCCTTTACAGGATGAGGGGACTTGGTGTAGGATTGACCAGAGCTGCCTCTAAGAAGATTGGAGGCAACAAAGATGGATGTGGTGAGAATGCCCCTTGCAAGACTTGGGGCTCTGTTACTGAGGGAGTTGTTTTTGCCCCTTCAAAAACTAGCGGCCAATTTGCTGGGCTGGATGAAATTGCATGAATGGACTAGATGGGAGAAAAGGAGTATGGTGAACATTCCTCCTCGATGTTGTTGATTGTAAAGGTGCCCGATGAACTTGGACATGCTTGATGCTATGGCAGGGGATTTTGGAGGATGTTGGTGGGAGCGACAGCAGTAGTCTGCGGGGTGATCACAATCTTTTGCTTGTCAATCAAATCCTGGACTGCATGCTTTAGAGTGAAGCAACAATCCGTGGTATGGCCTCGAGATTGATGATATGCACAGTACTTGTTTTCATTACAGTTGGGTGGCAGAGGATTTGGTGGGGACCTAGGTTAGAGTGGCGTGAAGAGTTGTTTCTATGCTAGCGTTGTCATGATCTAACTGTATGTTTGTGTTAGCGGAGTAAACTTCTTGGCCATCATTATCATCTGCCGATTTTGGTACTATGCATTCCCCCTTGGTTGCTGTTGTTGTTGTTGAAGTGGTCGTGGTTGATATCCTTGTTGGGGTTGATGTGCTTGGTATTGGTTGGTATGGTTGGGGCCCTTGCTGGGGAGCATATTGATTGCCTTGGGCAGAGGCAATGATATTGTTCACTTCTATTCTATGTTGGATGGGGACATGGTCGTTCCCGTTCCCATATCCAACGGGGTTTTCCTCAATCTTCTTTCGTTTCATCGGGGCAACTTAATAAGGCCACAGGAAGATCGTCCCGGCCTTTACTTTGGCTTGTTCCTCGGCACGGATGAGCTGAGAGAAATTCACGTATAGATTGTTGAAACATTTTTCTCAATATGTAGGGGTTTATCTGTAAATATGCAAAGTAGGGTCTTACGTGTAATTGTGTTTATTAGGATGTTATTTGTAAATAGGGGAAACCCTACATATAAAAAGATAATAAGACAGAATAGGGCTCTCATGTTTTTGAGCTCCTTAATTTCCCATCTCTCTCTAGCAACTCATGAGAGGGGAGTGGACTATTCAAGGAATCAAACTTGCAGTTTTCATCCACCTTCACTTGTTTGCTTTTAAACTTGCTTGGTTCAATCTGCATGCTACCAATAATGGGTTGCTTCTTTTCCTTTTGTAAACTTTCAGTTTAGTCAGAGATAGCTTCTATCCTTGTGGTTGGCAAAGTTGGTTTAGTAGGAGGAAACAATAGAGCCTCACCGTATGTAAGAAGAAAGTGCCCTGGTGCCATGGTTTTAAAAATTGGATATTATATCTGTAGCCCCCCCCCCCCACCCCCCCCCAAATTACATGATATAAAGGTTGAATCGGCCCTCTTTTTTCTTGTTCTTTTATCTTTCTTTCATTTCAACCCTAAAGGAAGCTATAATATGCTAAACCATGCTTGATGTGTATTCTATCATGTCTATTTGGCGTGACTTTCAACAAGTTAGGCATATAGACAACATTGCTATCAAAGAATAGTATGACACACCAGTGAGTGCATCTCAAAACACAAACACAAACAAAAATAGATTCTGGTGTTTTACATTTTCCCCCTATTCTCCCCATAATTTTCATAATTTTTTGGGTCAAATGAAAAAGCATCTGATACTCATTGTATTGTTCGTTTTTGGGCCTAGCGAATATGCCCCTTGATATTGAGGTCTAAAACCTTCCCATTGCATGGTGTTTTCTTATACTTAGAGTTGAACTCATTTGAAGCTTCATTATATTTTGCCTCCTCATCTTCATTTGATCATGAGACTAATATTATGAATCATGTTGTAAAATCTCCCAGTACCCACATAGTACTGATGTAACCAACTAGGTTCAGACCTTTTCCAATATAATTGATCACAACCATCCTTTTTTTTTGGTCATTGATGGAATGGATAGAAACATCCAATCAATGTGATTCTTGAGTGCCATGAGAAATCACGGTCGACCCACAAGTTGGATACTTTACATCATTGAACAAGCCTTTAGCAACATAATCAATCTAGACCATCCAATTTCCTATCCATTGATCAAATGGTTGGATTGTTCGATCAAAATGATTTTTGAGAGACATGGACAATGCTCAGACTTTCTAGCTCAATCAGTCTAGATTGGCCATTTTTCTTGCCATTGGATCATGTAATCAAAGTGTACTATAAGAGGAATGGACAATTGAAGTTGGGACGCATATGATGGATGTTTGCCAAACATAACGGTCAGATGCCAAGTTGAAAGGAGTTCCATGACATATTGGCATTTTCCAAATAGAATACACGTCTATTCTAGGAATAAGGGTCTATCTGCCACGCATCACAATACTTACTACAAAATGCATTTGTGTTGAAATTCTTGTTCTAGAATATTTGTTTTCTACTTGCAGGCATGTCATGGTTCCTTATCAACCTCCAAGTGTTTTCAAATTCCCCCTTTGGGCAACATGCAATAGTTGGGGTGAAGTGCAATGTTGGGCATGATTTGTTGGCATGTTAAAGGTGTTTAGTAATGGCACTCCCTTTTATTCTTTATAGTCAACTACTTTAGCATGCCCTTTCCACTTTTTATTGATGCCGCTGCATGCATTTTCCTTTGTGCCAGCTTAGGTGCTTGTGTTTATTACCCGATATGAGGTAACTCCATGTGTGTGTATGCACTTTGTGCTCAGTGATCTCTAGCTACTACCCAATGATCCCCCTTTTCTTGCTTGCATTTTGGGGTGTGCATGTATTAGTTGGTCTAGGGATTAGTACTACGTGGGAGTGGGACCGTGCTAAAATGTGGGTGTTTTTAATGACCTTTGCCATGGCCAAATGTAGAGCCTAGCTAAAAGAGGAAGATTGATGTTTGGTTTAGCCGTTCATTGAACATTTACCAACCTACCATTTTAAAGCTAACCCCCAATTTCTGGGAGAAATCTGAGATGCTGACGCTGATGATGAACTGTCTATTTATAGGCCATGAATAGTAGCTAGAATTGCCCTATTACGGACATTTTATGTTATTTTCAATCTATGGTGGGATGTGTTAGAGAAAAATTTCTTTCTTTCTTAAGTTTGATTATGTTAGCCCTTGTTCCAAGCTGGGCCTCATCAGAATACTCCAACTGGAGGGAGAGTGTTGAAATGTTTATAGTCGAATGAGGCCCATTAGGCCCAAGTCCATGTAATAAGGCCCGTAGGCCTTATTTACGTTTTTACTATTATAAATAAGAGTACAAGGCTGGGGTTTCGATAGACCCTAACATCTTACACTCTTGCTCTCTCTCTCTCTCTCTCTCTGTGTTTTTCTTCCATCTCTCCTGTGCTTCTTTCTTCTTCTCATTGTAACTTCTCATAGGGCCTGAAGTTAGTACAATGTAGCCATTTAACATGGTATCATAGCCTAAGTGCTCCTAGGGTTTCTTTTTCTTCTTCTTTAAGGATTTCTCTCTCTCTCTCTCTCTCTCTCTCTCTCTCTCTCTCTCTCTCTTTCCCTTCGTTTTTTTCTTGTTAGCCCTTGTTCCAAGCTGGGCCTCATCAGAATACTCAAGCTTGAGGGAGAGTGTTGAAAGGTTTATAGTCGAATGAGGCCCATTAGGCCCAAGTCCATGTAATAAGGCCCGTAGGCCTTATTTACGTTTTTACTATTATAAATAAGAGTACAGGGCTGGGGTTTCGATAGACCCTAACATCTTACACTCTTGCTCTCTCTCTCTCTGTGTGTGTGTGTGTGTGTGTGTGTTTTTCTTCCATCTCTCCTGTGCTTCTTTCTTCTTCTCATTGTAACTTCTCATAGGGCCTGAAGTTAGTACAATGTAGCCATTTAACATGGTATCATAGCCTAAGTGCTCCTAGGGTTTCTTTTTCTTCTTCTTTAAGGATCTCTCTCTCTCTCTCTCTCTCTCTCTCTCTCTCTCTCTTTTTCCCTTCATTTTTTTCTCGTTCTTCTTTAATTCTTTTTTTAAAGGACTTGCTGATTTTTGTGTTGCCTTGACTAAGGTTTTGATGGGGACACCTCGCGCACATGCACGCTAACCCCCCCCCCCCCCCCCTCTCCACGCACATACGCAAGGAGGGCCCCACCATCGATCTGGATTAATGACGACGTCTAGGGAGGACCTCCTAGTTAGAGGGTTGCGTTTTGGTTCATTGGAGTGGACTCGATAATCATGTGAATCCCACTATGGGTTCTCATGATCATAACCCATTATTCTAATTAATCTAGTACTTTGGGTTTTGCTTATTATTGTTATTAGAAATATCATGAATGGTTTATATTGCTTTGATTAGTTGTTATTTTTTATTACTTCGTCGCTAAGTAATAGGTTGCGCATATGGTGCGAGTTTTGGGGTATAGGGTTTTATTATAAATATGCATCCCTTGTAGTCTTTTTCATTTAATGAAGATTAATAAAATTGTTACGTTTTTCTACTCTTATAAATTTCTGAGTTGTGGAGATTCAATTGAGTGCACCCTCTCTTCCTCGAAGGGCTGACTACCGTGGTGCGAAGCCACACCTATCTCGATTCGTCCCCACTTTCTTTCATTCATATTTCTTTTCTCCTACAATCACCTACGCTTCAAATCCATTGTGCATCGGATCGAGCTGAGATTTGGGGGTTTTAGAGTCCATCCCTAACCAACCAGGGCCAAGGTGGCCTTTTTCTAAATAGTAGGCCCCACACATGTGCGGTCAGGATTATACACACGTGTGTTTAGGCCATTGCTGTTGTCTACGCGTGCGGTACTTCTCTGGTTCGTCTCTCTGATCTCTTTCACTCACCTTTCACCTAAAATCCCTAAACCTAACCCTAAATTACTCAAATCTTCAATTTTATGCCCTTTCTTTAACCTTAGGGTTTTCCGAATTGAAATTTCTGAATCCCTTGGATTGGGGGAATTATTTCTGTGCATGTGTGGATGAATTTACCCTCTTTTGATTCTTGTTTGGTTTATAATTTTGATTGATTCGGCCTTAGCATGTGTAGGCCTGGACTCGCATAAGATTCCCCTTGATTGAGTGTTTGAACTTTTGTGTGGGATGTGGAATTTTGTGTAATTGTTTCTGAACTAGTGTGATCTTAAGCCTGAAAATCTTGCATATCATACTTGAATTTCATGTCCCGCATCAAGTTTGCTGGATTTTTCCTGTTAAAGTAGATTTTTGTGTTGCCTTGGCTAGGGTTGCTAGATTTTTTCTGTTGAAGCAAATTTTCCTGTTGCCTTGGCTAAGGTTTGCTGGATTTTTCTTATTGAAGTAGATTTTTTATGTTGCCTTGATTATGGTTTGCTAGATTTTTTCTTATTGAAGCAGATTTTTGTGTTACCTTGGCTAGGGTTTGCTGTTTTTTCCCCCCTATTGAGCAGATTTTTTGTTATTTTTTCTGTTTCCCTTTCTAATTCCTTGTGGTTCCCCCATTTCCTTCCTTTTCTTTTTCTTCATTTTCTTTCTTTTCTTCCCCCCCTCTTCTTAATCTTTCTCTTAACTCTATGAGTTTTATTCTTCTAATCTTTCAACAAGTTGTGTTTTCTTTCCTTACCTTCCCTTCCCTTCCCTTCCCTTCCTAATATTCTTTTCTTTCCTTTCTCTTTCCCTATTTCCTTCCCTACACAACTTCTTATTAACCCTTTTCTCTTCACCCTTCATTCTTCTTTTTCTTCTTCTTCTTCTTTCTTTCTTTCTTTCTTTCTTTCTTCTTCTTCTTCTTCTTCTTTTTTTGGGTTTTGTTTTGAGAGTCATGAGCCTTTAACTCACTAACTTGTTGTGATTGGTGAGAGGGGGTGGCTTGCGGCTGGAATTTTTAGGGTTTTAAATTATGTGTTATTAGATTTGAAGTTTCTTTGATGTGTGGTTGAAGCCCTTGTTGATTTGTTTGCTGTCTGGTTGAAGGCATTTGATTGGATTCTTGTTGCGCTGTGACCAAGGTGTCCCGTATCGGTATCAGTTGGCGTAACGGTGACCTCCAAAACCGATACGGATAAGGGGGCGTAACGGTCCGTAGCGGCGCAAATTTTTTTTTTGCTAAAAAATTATGAAAAAATATGTATTAAATCCGAAATATTCTAAGCATTCCAAATATGCATTCATTTATAAATTGGAACATGTTTATGGTGGTGTAACGGTCCACTCTTCGGTGAGAAGTTGTATCGGACTGTCTGATGAATTTATGAACCAAATAACCTGAATTTGACTACAAAATTCATATATTTAATTTTCTAACTATTTGCTATCAATGATAGATATATTAGGATGAATGTAATATGAGAATATCTTACATTTAGGTGTTTGCAATTATTTTTGAGGGCCAAAATTCATGCGTAAATAGAAAAAAATAAAAAATGGCACCCCAAACATGTAAAATGCACATTAACATGTTCTACTATGATTAACACATCATATGGCATCATTAAAACAACAAAAGAATCATTAAAAAATGATTTTTCGAATTTTCAAAAAAAGGGCCGAAATAAATGCGTAAATAGAAAAAAATATTAAAAAAAATATAAAATGGCACCCCAAATCTGTAAAATGTACATTAGCATGTTCTACTATGATTAACACATCATATGGCATCATTAAAACAACAAAAGAATCATTAAAAAATGATTTTTCGAATTTTTCAAAAAAAGCGCCAAAATAAATGCGTAAATAGAAAAAAATATAAAAAAAATATAAAATGGCACCCCAAATCTGTAAAATGCACATTAACATGTTCTACTATGATTAACACATCATATGGCATCATTAAAACAACAAAAGAATCATTAAAAAATGATTTTTTGAATTTTCAAAAAAAGGGCCAAAATAAGTGCGTAAATAGAAAAAAATATAAAAAAAATATAAAATGGCACCCCAAATCTGTAAAATGCACATTAACATGTTCTACTATGATTAACACATCAAATGACATGATTAAAACAACAAAACAACCATTAAAAATTGATTTTTCGAATTTAAAAAAAAGGGGCCAAAATTCATGCGTAAATAGAAAAAAATATAAAAAAATTATTAAATGGCACCCCAAATCTGTAAAATGCATATTAACATGTTCCACTATGATTAACACATCATATGGTATGATTAAAACAACAAAACATGTTAAAAAAAGTATAAATACCTATTTTTGACGAATTTCTGAAAAATGGCCCACCGAGCTTTGATTCAAGAAAATCCGTAATATAATGTGTTTTTATCTCAAATACCTAGCCAAGGTTGGTCGAAATTACTAGTAGAAGGAGTGAGAAACAGTTTGGAAGCAAGAGGTTTCAAAAAAACAGCAAAAACAGAGCTTAAAATGAAAAAAAAAAAAGTTACTGTTATTCGGCCTATACGGGCCGTAACGGGGTACAAAATCGGGTAATGGCCGGTATGACCCCAAAACGCGTAACGGTTCCCACCGTTACCGTTACGTACCGTTTTGGCACACCTTGGCTGTGACGTGTGCTTGTCTCTTCACCACCTTCTTCTTTGACGACTTAGCAACTATTTTGCTTTAGGCTCTTCTTGCCAAGATGTGTGATGTGACTAGTATTTATTCAGGGTAGTTGGCCCAACTCATTTATGTACCGGGTAGTTGGCCCGAACTCGTTTATGCACCAGATACTTGGTTCGAGCTTGTTTGGACCAGGTGATTCTCCCAGTGTTGGCTCAGACTTATGATTGTACTGGGCTTGTTTACTCCAAGCAGTTGGCTCAAACTCGTTGTTTATATTGGACAGTTGGTCCATTCTTATTTATTCCGAATAGTTGTCCGGATTTATGACTGTGTTGGCTAGTTGGCCCAACCTTGGTTGAGTTGGATGGTTGATCCAAATTCATTGTTTATATTGGATAGTTGGTTCGTTCTTATTTGTTTTATATAGTTGTTTGGACTTATGATTGTGTTGGGCAGTTGGCCTAACCTTCGTTCAGCTAGATAGTTGATCTAAACTTATTTGTTGGTCAAAGAAGTTTTTTTGTTTGTTTGATTACGTTAACCCTGGTTCCAAGCTGGGTCTCATTATGATGCTCCAGCTTGAGGGGGAGTGTTGAAAGGTTGATAGTTGAATAAAGCCCATTGGGACCAAGTCCATTTAATAAGGTCTATAGGCTCCATTCACATTTTTACCATTATAAATAAGAGTAGAGGGCTGGGTTTCAATACACCCTACGCATATCACATTCTCTCTCTCTCTCTCTCTCTCTCTCTCTCCCCTCTCTCTCACATTGTTTCTCTCTTCCATCTTTCTTCTTCTTCTCATTGTAGCTTCTCATAGGCCTTAAAGATTAGCACAATGTAGCCGTTCGACAGGATGAGACGCCAACGGCCTGGTTTTCCAAGCCATGGTCCAGTTTCTGAGAACTAGAAACCTGAGTATACTGTGCGAAGCCTTGTGTTTTGGTTATAATTCCTCTTGTTGAATAATGCTTTTTCTTCCCTTGGATTTACTTATAGCATGCCGAATCCTCTCATGCATTTTCCAAGTGCACTAACTATTGCCATGTAGGTTAAAGGCTCTGATGCGGCAACAACAGCAGGCACTGAAGCAGCGGTGTATGCAGCTGAAGCTTCAGATAGAAATGACCTTCTAGAGAGAGTTCTTCCTGCAACCATTTCAGATTACGTTGAATTGGTGAAAGCTCATCTTATTGCTGGTGAGACCAAATGACCGACACACATTTTATATGGCAGTTGACAAGAAGTCTAATCCCTAGTACAGTGGAATGCATTGTATCAATAGGACAACTACTAGACCACTATATGAGTTTTTTTATTTACCATTTACATGGTGATGATTCATCCTCCATATGCATGGTGTATGTGCGGGTCAATCCTCACTGTCCAAATTATGGGCCTATTGTGGATAGAGAATATCGTAAAAATCATACCGATTGGATGATCTTAACCATCTGACATTGGTCATTGAATTTGGATTCTTTTAGCCCTCCATTTGATGGTCACCGGTTGGATGTTTAGGATCACATGATAAGTGTGATTTTCGTGAAATGCTTCATCCACAGTGGGATTGATGAATGAATGGTGTGGACTTTGGACTGACTTGCATTTGTGTGTATGCACTGTGGATGTGTCACATCAGCATATAAAAAGTGGTAAATGCACACAATAATTTATCCCAAGGGAGTGCACATATTTCTTGTTTATGGTTTTCTGCTTAGTTATGTAACTGGATTGCTGACCTTGGGTACACGAACTATATGATGCGATCGTTTCAGGGCCGAATTATCATTTCGCATCTCGTCAGCTACTATTGCTTGGCACGATGCTCGATTTCTCTGATGCCACCAACAGGAAAGTTGCGGGTTCCTTTGTTCAGGAGCTTTTGAACAGGCCTCTTGATCATGAAGTTGATGATGATGGGAATAATGTGGTCATAGGTGATGGCATCAATCTCGGTGGAGACAGAGATTGGGCCCAAGCAGTGTCAGAATTGGCGAAAAAAGTACACGCTTCTGTTGGAGAATTCGAGGAAGTCATCGTTGGTGCTGTCGAGCAGCTTGCTCGTCCTTGTAGAGAGAGGGCTGCCGACTTCATGCAATGGATGCATTGCCTTGCAGTGACTGGCCTCCTCTTGGAAAATATCAAATCTCTTCGGTGTCTGCAAGGAACAGCCATTGAAGCCTCTGAGCTACTGCATGCAATACTGCTTCCTGGGGTGGGTGTGATCAAGATAAAAAGATCCATGCTTTCCTATGTCTTTCGGCTATTTTTATGTCCTTTTATGACTGTCTCTTTATCAAATCTTTCAGTCCTACTACGATGTTTTTAACATTTTCTTCAAAGTTGTGAAGTACAGGCAAAGCACATTCATGTGGACGTGCAGAGAATTGCTACAAGATGCCTTGGCCTCTTTGGTTTGGTAGAGAGGAAGCCAAGTGAAGAGTTGGTGAAGCAGCTGCGACTTTCCTTTGCTAATGGCCTGTCTCCAGTCAGTGTCATGGCCAGTAAGGCACTACTTGATCTTGTTATGTGGCATGGTCCTCAGGAAGTTGACAGGGCCATGGGACTGGATCTTTCATCTCAAACACGTGATGACAAGAAGTGTTTTACTTCTGTAAAACTATCGGATGTCAATGGTGATCTAACTGTTGAAATGCTTGATCTTCTAAATGCTGGACTTGACCGAGATGATTGTGATGATTCCATGGAAACGGATGATCATGAGTCAGTTCAAGCTATTCTAGGGGAGGGATTTGCCAAAATTCTCCTACTGAGCGAGAATTATCCAACCATACCTGCTTCTTTACATCCTATACTCTTGGGCAGATTAATCAACTTATATTTCAGTAATGAAACAAAGGAGTTGCTTAGGTGCGTAACTGTTGTTTGACCCATTCCTTTTCCTACCTGATATATTTATGCAGGAAGGATGGTTAATTCACTTTATCTAACACAGGTTGAAGCAATGTCTGTCTGTCTTCTTTGAGCACTACCCGGCACTTTCAGGAGATCATAAGGCAAGCAATGCATGTACCAACATGTCACTATGTCTTCCTTTGTTTGAAGAGGACAAACATTGCATGGCTTTGGATTTCTTTCTTTCTTTAGTTTTTTTTAATGAAGGATTATAGAGTCTTGAGCCTGTGCAATTGTATATTTTGCTATGTGCAGGATTTCATACATGCATCCCCCATAGTTTTGCTACCCGGACCGTTGATGTTATGGGCCTTTCAGTGGACTGGGGATGCCCCAGAAATCCTAAACTGAAAGAACTCAAACCTTAACAGGGAGCCTAAAAGTAGGTATTTAAGACGAAAAAGGGACAGCAGTGGTCTGCATTCAATTGAACATAGGCCAAAGATCTAACTGTGAGATCTTCCAATCTAATACATTTCGGGTTCTTCCCCATCGTCTGTGGGCCTCCTCGGATCAACTATCTGGATCACGAGATCACTATTTCCCATACATATGAGTCCCATGCATCAGCAAACCAACTTTTCCAATTCTCGGGACCTTATAATTCTTATATTTTTCAGTACTTTCAGTTAATGACAATGGTCTTTGCATGTACATGCAGAAGAGCATCTCCAAGGCTTTTATTCCTGCCATGCGTTCCATGTGGCCTGGCATTTATGGGAATTCAGGGGGAGCTCCAGTTGTGGTATCTGCTCAGCGAAAGCGTGCAACCCAGGCATCCCGCTTCATGCTTCAAATGATGCAAACTCCTCTATACCCAAAAGAATCCGAGGAAGGACAGTGCAACGAGAAGACCCCAGAAGGTCCTGATGGTTCTGTTGAGCCTTCCCTCGACGTCGAGAGTGGAGAGGAAGGACTTGCCATTCGCATTGCTGAGGAGGTAATTATTCTGTATCTCACAATTCTCCTCAGTCCTGATGTTTCATAGCCACAGTCTATTTCCTCTGATTCCCTGCTGTATCTGCTTTCATGCATAGGATGCCAATCCTGCTCACATGCACACATTGCCAGCATGGACTGTTTATCAGGCAGGTCCCACCTTGTGTGGTCCAAAAATCAGACTGGTCCAATAACCTGGTGGGCCACGGTTATACCAAAAGTTGTATGATTAAAAGAAGTAAGTGTGGCCGGCCAGATGAGTGGATCGGCCTGATTTTTTTACCAGAACATGTTCATGGAGTCAATCTGACCAATAGACCCTATATCTGTGTGCCAAGCTGGAACCTGTGCTCATGAGTTAGGTTCTAAGCCTAGAAGTGTGAGTAGCCGTCACTTTTCTCATTTTCTGCACATATTCAGTCTTGGCATTTCCATGCTCTTATTTTTCTCCCTAGGCATTACAGGCATCTCAGAAACGAAAACTAAGATTTCTACTTCTAAGCCATAGCACTTGTATTTTCTTTGATCAGAGGCCTGTGACCGTTACACTAGTTACATTCATCTAGCCTTGACTGCATAATTTTTGAAGACAAAAAAAATGTAATTTGCTGAAATGGACTTTCAAGTGTACCAAAATTCTTAAGACTAATTTATGATTTTATACATTATATTAAGGTGGTGAGCTGTCCTATGAAGAAGACAGCTGCTGGCAAGTCATATATGTCAGCTTTGTGTAGAATAGTTCTCTTGCTCAATTTCCGTCACTCAGAGCAAGTAGCAATAAAGTGTATGAGGGGACTCTTGGGCCACATGGTCGAATCCATATCGGCGGACAAGGAACTCGTAAAAGAGCTGAAGCGGATGGCAGTGCGTCTTAAAGCTCTAGATGAACATCCAGATGAAGTGGTTTCACAAGATCAAGCTAATCTTATTTTTGGTAAGTCAAGAGCATCTTGGAAAGAGTCGAGTCATAAACCTAATGGGATTTTGATTTCTCTTTGTTTAGTTGGAATCCCAAATCCCTTGGCCTGTTTGGGATCTGCAAATCCATGCATCCTTGAATTGAGGGAGTAGCACTGTTCGTTTGCGCTACCTATCTCATTGTTTCATCTGCAGAAATTGCTCTTCTAGTAGATTTTATCATTATTACATCTGTGTGTAGTGCTGGACGGACCGTGCCATCCATTAAAAGGGACATCTAAACTGGAATTTAGAAGATAGAGAAATGAGGTGGCTACTGATCCAAATCCTCCTCTCCCCGCACATTGCACATGTTTGATTGAGATCTAGGCCATTCATCTGCTGCATCCCACCTTGAATTTGTTTTAGTGGAAAAATATGCTGGTCCAGTAATCATGTGTGGCATCTGTGTATGAGTAAACGAATGGTTAAAAGAAATTGAAAAAAATGGTCAACATACATATGCACCACACCTGCTGATTGGACCATTCTGATTTTCGGGGCCATAGATGGTTAAAAGAAATTGAAAAAATGGTTAACATACACATGACCCATTTAATGAATGGTCGTGATCTCATATGCATGTGCCACATCGGCGCATGTTGCGAGTGTAGCACTCTAGACAGTAACATCAACCTTCATAAAAAAAAAGCTAGGAAATGATGGTCCATTTTAGATGATGCTGAGCTTCAGATATTCATGACTTACATCACAACTGTGATAATGGGCTCAGGAATGCTAGGATTGGATGTCAACCTAGATATGGATGTTTCTGCCGCAATGCCACCGACACCGGCGCCCCGTTCAACTAGACCTGCTCCGACTAGGAGACGAGCAAGGCGGGAAGCATCGTCCTCTGATGAAGAAGCTTCACCTGTTCCTGTTGTTCCTATGACTCCTCTGGCAAGTGGCCGATCTCAAAGGGTGAGCAAGACGGTAGCGATGAGTAGACTAACGGCCAAAAGAGCTCCAGTTCATGATGATGAAGATGATGAAGATGAAGAGTCAGATGTTACATCTGATGGGACTTCAGAGGAATCCGATGATGAGCCTGCAGAATGAGCTGCTGTAAATGATCATTGATGAGGGATGCAATGGCTACTCGCAAGAGTATGATTTCTAATTGTGCTCTCCCCATGCTTGCCATGTGGTTACCTGCATGATCTGGGCCATTCATCAGGTGGTTGTGTGCATGAAAAATGGATTATTTGAAATGAATTGACCAATCTGATGCATGCCTGCAGTGAATCTGATTACCAAACATGCCCGATGTTTTGACTAATGGCATGTGCGTAGCCTTCCTGATGACTGGCCTGGATCTTGCAAGTGTGACACATTGTCATGTGTGGGGAGAGTAGGATACAAGATCCCACACTTGGTTGTAGCCATAGCAGGGCCCAATCATTGATACTGTTGACGTTGTCATCATCATCATTGTATTATCATTAGCTGCAAATGCAATCGTCATGGGTAGCTGAGGTTGGATGATGATTTTTGTATAAAAGGAATGATGTGTGTATCAAATGAATGTAAGATCTTAAATGGGCCCCTGAGTGGTGTTGTGAACTGTATCTTGGAAATGTGTAGTTGGGCACATTACATCAATGGC
Source organism: Magnolia sinica (assembly GCF_029962835.1). Classification (NCBI taxonomy): domain Eukaryota; kingdom Viridiplantae; phylum Streptophyta; class Magnoliopsida; order Magnoliales; family Magnoliaceae; genus Magnolia; species Magnolia sinica. The sequence goes on along the minus strand of NC_080587.1, from coordinate 61,168,784 downwards.
TCTCTTTTGAGGATGTAAGAGCACTTTTTTTAAGCTAATGGAGCTTTTAATGTAGGAATTTTATTGAGTGGGGCTTGTTTGCAGCTTTTGTGAGTTCTGCCAATGGCTTGCTTAACTGGCTTTGAGAATCAAGAAGTGCTATTATGTTGTGTGCTTCATGGAAGTTCCATGGCATGGAACTGTTGAACTGGTGGGCCACCATGTAGATGGGCCGCGGAATGAAAGTTGCTGTGATTTGATGATCTAATCCATTTGGCTGTCAGTTTGGCCGTTTGATGGGCACTATTGCTCAACTTTTGGGTCTTCTATTCATTTGCAGGATTTTGATCAGATGGCCCATTCAGTATGTACTTTTGCCTTGAATATTTTGGGTTATTATCCATTTCATGATGACCCATCAAATTGACGGTCATGATGACTTCATGAGTGTGACATGTTTGTTGGAAAGTTTTGGTGGGTTCTTTGTTCAAAGGTTCTTAAATCAGTTGATGATTTGATAATCCTAACCATCGGATTACTGATTGAGAAAATGGATGGTCCATTTGATAATCCTAACCATCGGATTACTGATTGAGCATTTTGATATGGATTGTCATGGTATGGGGCCCACCGTTGATGATCCAGCCGTCTCAAATCACTTTGATCATATTATCCTCACAATCTTATTAGTGGTTTGGGAAATGAGTGGCTATACAAATAAGGTCTAAGCACTGACATCGACCTTCATTCGAGTAGGGTCGACCTTTGAATGCTCATCTCTCTAAAATCCTCATGGTTTAACAATGGGTTTATTTAAAAAATAGACCTTTGGTATCCCTTAATTAAGTAAATAGGTAGTCTTTTCATAACTTTTTTTCTTTTTTACCTCTGATAGCAGCAGGTCATTCTGATGGATGAAAATGCCCCTGCTCTTTGTTTTTCTTCTTTTTCTTCTTTATTTTTTTCCTGAAAAAAAGAAAAGAAAAGAAAAGAAAAATGAATATGAAAAAACCTTTAATATATTCTTGTTTTTCTTCTTTTTTCATTTTTTTCCTTCTTCAGTTTTATTTTTTATTTTATTTTAATTTTTTATTTTAATTTTTTAATGCCCCCACTCATTCTTCTTCTACTTTAGAAAATAAAAGGAGAATGAAAATAATATTATTAAATAAATAAAACAACTTAAATTCTTCTTTTTGTCCTTCCTCCTTATATATATAAAAAAAAGACAAATAAATAAGAAAATTAACAAAGTGAGACCTTGTCCTTACAAGGGCAACTGCGAACCGCGAACTGAGACCCTGTCCTTAACAAGGGGAACTGCGAACGACAAAATGAAACTCGCGAACTGAGACCCTGTCCTTACCGGGGCAACTATGAATCGCGATCTGAGGCTCACAAACTGTGTACCATGAATTGAGATCCATGAACCGCGAATCGAGACCCGTGAATTAAGTGTGAGGGTCTTAGTTCTTTGTTAACTATTACGGTCTGTTTGGGCGGTGGGATTAGAAGGGATTTGGTGGGATGGGATTAAAAAAAGCATAATTATTACTCGTGGCAGGGATTGTCCCCTGCTGCGATGGGATAAGATTAATGCCCTGCTTTGTTGATAATACAGTTGTACATTGAATGGATATACCCATCATCATTTAAAATTACTGAGAATAATACACGTGTGTTATATCTAAATTGTTCATTTGTTTTGTAACCTCATTTTCTGGCATGAGCCTAAAAATGACGTAGATCTAAAACTTATGTGGCCTCAAAGAAGTTTTCAACGGTAAGTATTCAATCCCCGTTGCTTTCTATGGTGGAGTCCACTTGAGCATTAGATTTACTTGATTTTTTGGCCTATGATCTAAAATAATCTCGATAAGTGGGTGGACGGTGTGGATATAGTCCACACAACATGGTGGGACCTACAACAACTTGCTAACATTGAGTGAAATTAGCACGGGACCAATGCAATTCTATTTAACGTAATTCCAAGCTTTTCCATTCTTCCCAAACGTGGAGCGGAGTTGACACAGGACCAGATGAATCCCATCCCACCTAATCCCTTATAATCCCACCGCCCAAACAGACCCTTAGGGTCTCACTTCTATGTATTATTAGGATCTCAGCTTTCATTAGTGTTAGGGTCTTAGTTCTTTGTTAACTATTAGGGTCTCACTTATATGTATTATTAGGATCTGTGCTCTCATTAGTGTTAGGGTCTTAATTCTTTATTAATATTAGGGTCTCACTTCTTCGTCGAGTGTTAGGGTCTCACTTCTCCGTATTGTTAGGGTCTCAGTTCTCTATTGGGTGTTAGGGTCTCATATCTCCGTTGAGTGCTGGGGTCTCAATTATTTGTATTGTTAGGGTGTCTATTCTCTGTTGAGTGTTATGGTCTTAGTTCTTTGTTGAATTTTAGAGAGTTTTCAATTGAGTGTCAGGGTCTCAATTCTTAATTCACAATGAACTGAGGCCTTAACACTCAACTGAGAACTGAGACTCTAATACTTAACTGAGAACTGAGACCCTAACACTTCTTTGGTTGGAGTTAAATTTCTCTAAAAAATATTTGAACTCCATCTCCTTTCGGTCGAGTTGAATGACCTTTTGGTCACACCGAACATCACTTTGGTTGGACCGAATAGTCCTTCAGTCGAGCCGAATTTACTCTGAAAATCCAATATTTGTTGTTGGACTGTCTTTGGCACTTTCGGTCGGACTGAAATTGTCTTCAATGAGACAGAACAATATGTTATTTATGTTATTTGATTGCTTGATTTTTCATACTTTTCTCTATCTTCGGCACTTGATTTTCTTGGATCTTCATGTCTCGAAATCTTCTTCCTAGTCCTCAACTCTTCAATTCTTTATACTTTATGATTTTAGGCTTTAAATTATCTGTTTAAGCACGTATTCTTCTTGATTTTGAAATTCCCAACTAAAAAATTTTGCAAACTGACTTTGAATTTACGTAGCCTCGTGCACAGTCAAAGGGAGCTTCGATGGCATTGAGCGTCGCTTCGATGGCATTGAGCGTCTATTGGACCTTTGTTGATGGTATTAAAGCTTCTTCGATGGCATTAAAGCTTCTTTGATGGCATCAAAGAATGTGTCCAGCAACTAACTTAGAAAATTCATGAATTTTTTGATGGAATTGAAGCCATCTTCGATGGATTGAAGTTGTCCTCGATGGGAACGAAGGGTCGTTTATGCAGTTTTTCTGGCTTTGGAATTTCAGGATTTGATTTTCTTGGCCTCGAATTTTTAAGACTCATTTACCTTGGTTTCATCACTTGTTTTCATGCATCGTTTGACTTTCTCATGATGTCCTTTGGTCCACATGCTCAAATATGCTTGATCTTTATCCATTGAGCTCTCAATTCTTCAAATGCTTCACTCTTGATCATCTTTGGGTTTTAATTTGACATTTTGAGTGCATATTCTTCTTTGTTTCCAAAATCACTTCATATGTAGAAAACATATCTTATTAGCTCAATTTAACACTTAAATGTATAGGAAAAACAATATAAATGAGAGTATAAATATGCAATATTTGAGTCTTAACACCCCCAACCAACATTTTTCTACTCTCAAGAAAAACAAGCGAAATATTTTCAAAACCAAACGAATAGGCTCCTATAAACTCAAGCAATTATAAAAACAATCCATATAATAAAAATCTACACAATTGTTGAACATGACATCCGCCTAAACTCTAGCACGTAGTAAGTATCCCAATTAAGTTCAAAGCATAAATCATATCATTAAAAAATTCAAAATATTGAGTTCCATGAGTGCATAGTGAAATATAGACTTATCATTGTTGGAGTTCAGTTTCTTACTTTCATGTTAATGTTTATAATCAAAGGAATGTTCAGATGAACCAAAGCCTAAACCAAAACTTACCTTACAATTTAATAATTTTCAATTTTTAATTTTTTCCATCAACGGCTTTCACACTATTTCTTCTATTTTTTTCTTTCTATTTCTTTTTATTTATTTATTTAACAGGTAGCCCTTTTCAATGTTCACTATTTTTTTAACTGGGTCTTTTAAAACTTTTTTTTTTTCATTTTTCACTTGAATATGATTATCACGCCCTGAAAATTGGCACCCGAGTATAGAGACTCTGATCTCAAGTTCCCGGATGTGAACCTAACAAAAATGCACGTGGACGAGTTTCCACAAGCCCGCGTAGTCTGGTTAAGGTTCACTAATAAGAGTAGTTTTAAAGCAGCGACATTAAACGTTAAGTAGAGATAACTAAGTCTAGAAATAGATGACTAATATTTAAAATGTAAAATTCCAAGAGTGGTGTCTGCACAAATGAAGATTATATATGCTAGAATATACATACTTAAAATCAACACACAGAGTACACCCAGTCAGGAACTCCAACATATACATGCAAAAAATTAAAATAAATGTAAGGTTTTCTAATTTTGTCCAGCACTCCTAAGACTTCACGGCGAAAGTACGAGCTAATCCAAGCCTACTCGCCGGAGATCTTGATAGCACATGCATAACAACATCGCCTGGTTGGTGTTTTAAAATACCGTCCCAAGTGAGAGTGAGTAGATAATTCAATGGTTCCATTAGTTCTAAGTTACACATGTTATCGACTCAATCAGTGCTAGTAATGATAAAGCAAATAGACAATCACTTCCTAGATACTCTTATTAAATGCACATATGAAATTATAAAATGATGTATGCCCTTACAATACAACACTACTTCACAAGAGACTCCAACACCTATGTTACACTCCTTCACAAGCGAATCTAACGCCAAATCACAACTAATGCAATGCAATTGATGTGTATATTAGCTGAATAGTTATTAAGTCTCATTCATTCAGCATATTGATGAAGCTAAGTTACCACCATTTTATCATAGTCTCAATCGGATCACAAGACTCGAGGCGGCCGTAGCGGCTCCTCACCTGTCTCTTGATCTGTTTTTAAGTTCATCACCCAAGCGAAAACTCCCCAGCCAATGTGGGATTAACATTGGCCCAATCGACTGGCCGGACCGATCTCAAAGGATCCGGATGACGTAACCCGAATGATATAGGATTAGTCACCTCATCAACATGGTGGAGGATGACCACAATTGACATAAGAGTCGTTACCCAAATACAATTGTGGTGTGGTCGCAACATCCATTTTGTTTATAATATAGTAGGCTCATAGCCTTCATGATTGCTCATTGGTTACTATGGGGATGCTCTTTACCGTAATATAGGCTGACAGCTTGGACACAATGTCTCATACCACCATGCTCGACTCATTTGTATTGTGAATTGTACTTGGTTATAAGTAGACTCGTTCAATGGGAATGTGATATCATATATTCCATTTGGTCGTGTTATACATTGTGAACACACATGATTAGTCAGCTGTTAAACTAACTTGATTGACCTGAGAGAATCCTGACACAACTGGCATTGGGTGCAAGCATCCCGCGTAGTCTAACTACTGTCGGTCATCCATGTTTGACCCATGTCGATCAAACATGCCTAGGGTGGCCGACCTAACTTGGGTCATCCCTTATTTTGGGTGGTTATTCGACTGTCCCAACATTGTAAGCAATTCTAAATATTACTACAGACTAACTATTCGACAAGCAATTATAAAGAGTTTTCATATAAAGCATAAATTCAATGACATTACTACTTATGCATTTCATCAAGCATGTGAGCATCAATAGAAATAACACACTCACTTGAGCATTTATCAAACATATGAGCATTAATAACCAATAACACATGTTTCAATCAAATCAAAATGTAAACATGTTAGTATATACAAAGTTATCTACAAAAAACAAATCATTAACTGAGACTGTAACACCCCGAACTTTTTAATACCTGAGTATTGAAAGTTCTTGAGTTTTACCATGAAATTTAACTTATTATGTACATGAGTGCGATACCAATCTAGCTATCTTAACCTTACATCTATTCTCCAACACGAATCTGACCGTTAAGAATAATCTTCATTCATAGATCAAGCTATCTAACCGTTATTTTTAAGATAAGATCATTATATACCTAAATATTCTCACTTGTCCATCATAACCAACCGTTCAGTCAAATATGCACTACTAGATAAAGACATCTAACCGTCCACTTTGATTTTGGACCACCCGATCGTTGTAAACTAGCTACTTGATTTCTACATCCACTCGTACACATCAAGTTGATATTCTGATCCGTTCATATTGTTCAACGCCTATGAATATGTTTAACCCACCATCAGAATTACAATACGCAAAACTTACACATGTGAACAAGACACTCGAATTTAACGATACAGATGTTTTATCCCCTAATCACTCCGGAAACCCACTCTGTGTTCTTCTGTTTACAAATTTGGTAGTACATATACCTATATACACTCTTAAAGTACCAACCATCGAGTTTTCCTATTTTAAACATGTCATTTGACCATCCATTGTGTAGTTTGATATATGTACATTCCCTAATTAATTTGGTGAATAACTCTTTATTCATAATGATTTAGATATAAGTCCATTTGTAAGAATTACTTATAAACGTGTCTATAACCATATAGAACCATTAAATTTCTCAAAACTCTCATATCAGTAATAATTACGAAAATGTCATTAACCTAGACCCCTGAATTCTAGATCACATGGTTCCCATGATCCATTTGATGTGAAATTTTATACCATTCCTATGTACATAAATTAACCATGCATGTCAAATTTAGGCCCTTGGATCATTGTAAAAGTCACCCAATTGACAAATCGGCCCGTTAACCGTTGATTTTGGTGTCTATCGAGTGAAGAAACCTCGTGAATAGTTGTAGTAGGATATTTCTGCTCATATGAATGACTTGGATTGCCCATAATATAGAGTAAGTGAGAAATATGAAGACCCCTTTTTTGTAGACTTTTCCTTAGGCGTGAAGTTATCCTTTCAAAGCCTATTAACTCCTTATAAATCTTGATCTTCCGATTTAACTACTTCCTTCCATCTATCTTAACTCAAATTTGGACAACACTTTGGTCTCATATAACTACGAGGTTATACAAAATTTAGACCCCGATCTATGATCCTGCACCGTTAAACACTAAAGCCAGTTCCTTCCTTTTAATGCGAAAGGTGATATTTTAGATTTAGGCCTTTTCTACCATCGATCAACCACTAAAAATTTTCAACCATTTTCTTATCTTGACTGCACAATTCTCATAAAATTGGGCCCTGATCATTAAGTGTGGACCGTTAATTGAGATCAAGTTCATTTTGACACCCGTTAGGAGAATTTTCGAGATTGGCCAATCTAAATTTCGGATCACCAAGAAAATCATATACACCAGTTCTATTCGACGACCCTAACATAATGGAGGAATTAGATCTGAAGAAAGATCGTTAGAAAAGGAAAAATTGGAGAAACCCAATCCAAGTGTGATGTGAAACATGCCCCTCTCATACGCCCACTCCCTTTTAAAGAGGGGGCATGTGTTCTCCTCTCCGCTCATATGCCCAACTCCTAAGGAGAGAGAGAGAGAGAGAGAGAGAGAGAGAGAGAAGAAAAGAAAAGAAAGAGAGAGAAAAGGAGAAGAAAATGTGAAGGCCAGGATAGTTGCACGCCGAGCTATCACCGAGGCCTGGTTCGACTCCTAACCTTCTTTTCTTTATATCCTCCTCTTCCCTTTCCAAATTTAATATATCCCTCAACAATGGAATTCCATTTTCAAGTCAATGATGAGAAGGGCCTAAACACAATAAGTTGAAAACTTATCAGTTTAGACAACATGTAAACCTGTCTAAGGAATGTTTTAGGTCAAGTTTTCCTCAACTCTAATATGACATCTAAATCAATTCGAACCATGCGGATTATAGTGGAACCTGATCGTACGCCTCTAATCATTTAACTTAGTAAGAGACTACGCCACCACCCGAGGTGAGGGTTTTTCCTTTAAGCTTACTTTAATTTAAGATGATATGAATTAATTAAGCAGAGTCCTCGACCAGTCGAGCGGCCCACTCGACCGGTCAAGCACCTCCCTCGACTGGTTGAGCACCATGGAAAAAATACAACCAAGCTCGCTGGAGTTTGAGTCGAGTCAGTCCTCGACCGATCGACCAGCACCCGCGACCGGTCGAGTGAGGCTCTCGACGGGTCGAGCCTGGGGAGAAAATCCCCATCAGCCCTGACTCAGTCCAAGATTCAGTGAGTCGACTTAGCACCCAACTCTCTCTCTCTCTCTCCGATGTTTCCTTTCTTTCCCTCTCTGTTTTGATGTTGTTGGAGGGTCTATGAGGGATGTGCTTATATAGAGTTTTAGGCAAAGTGAGGGACTTTCCGACTCCAGTTACAACACCATGCGAGTTTCAATTTACGCAGCTCTCTTGTCCACCGTTTATGCTGACTCATGGCTACGCACTTCTCCTTCCGGTCTCCATGGATGGTCCCTCATGTGCATGGCCTCGTTTTGGTTGGACAAGATCTAGGATTTTGCTCGAATGAGTTTTATGCGGCAACCGTTTCTCGGCTAGGAAGGTGATTGTCTTTAATGGCAATTCGCAAGTCCTTGCATATTCTTTTGATCCGGTGATTTCAAGTGGTTCGGACGGCCCAAAAAGAGCTTGTGGGTCCCACAAATCCCGTGTTTCAAGTGTCCTGATCGATAGGTTCCCGCAAAACTTCCTTCACATGGGCGAGTTGTGCTGTGTGAAAACAGGCGGGTTGGTCGGTGTCTTCTTTTTGTTTCCTTATTGGAAAAGAGTCCGACTCTCATCTTTTAAGGTTGGATATTCCCGCATGCACGAAGAATGGAAATCTCCCTATTTCCGCAAGATTAGTCATGTGATCTTTGATTTGGCCGGAAAAAGAAATGGCATGTGAGCTTGGGTTTGGCCGGGAAAAGGGCCAGTTTGTGAAGCTTGCCGGTTGGAATTTGGGATTGGTTCTGATCCGTCGACCTGCCCTACCAGTGGGTCCCTTTCTAATCGGACGATCCTCGGTTTTGAATCCTGCCATAGGCAGGAGTTCGAATGGGTGTTGGTATTTTCAGGCGGGCCTTAGGTTTCGGTGTAGTGCGGCTACACGAGGTTTGTGCATGTGCACAATCAGTGTGGGGTCCACCGAGATGTTCATGATAGATCCACTTCATTGGTTTGATCATTTGGCTTGTGTTGAGTCCAAAATGGGGTTGATCTGAGTTTCCAATGGGCCACAACACACTTGATGAGGAGTTGCTAGGTGAGGCTTAATGCCTGTGAAACCTTCGAGATACATGATTGGCTGTGGCATGGGTGGGATCCACTTGGGATGTCCTTTGGGAGATCCACTCCGTTCACTAACTTCGGCTCGCTTTGTGGGACCGTAGTTCCAAGTTTGAAGTGGATCTGAACTATTGGTGGGCCACACATTGCAAGAACATGTGAGTTTCTCTCGCACGTAAAAATCTACTTGATTTTCACATCGCTGTATATATAAGTTGTGAGTTTATATTTATAATCTTCCCCTTCTCCATTGACCCATGTTCTGTCATCTGTTCCTCCTAATTGCACCGTCCGAAAGAGATTAATTTTCATCGTAATTTTTTAAGATCTCTCGTCTAGTTAAGTTTGGGTTCTGATGTCTTAGAGATGACAAAGATGCTCTCTTTATGGCTAGCACACTTCGTGCTTCAGAATGATAGTTGTACACATCTAGTTGAACTATTACTCAGTAGTTTGGTCATATACTTTAAGATCTTCAAAATGACCAATCCATCCTATTATTCGGATGACCCATTTGATGGATCCAAACCTGATGGGTGGTTAGATGACTCAGTAAAAATAAGCAAACTTGATGGTTAGTATTCTAGTCACGTATCTAGGTGATTGTACGATCAATTTTGTAAATGGATGAACACAAGTGGGTTTTTGGAGCAATCAAGGGGCAGAACATGTATACCGTTAAATTCGAGTGTCTTGTTCACAAGTGTAAGTTCCTCGGATTGTAATTCTAATGGTGGGTAAAGCATATTCATGTGGGTTAAGAAAGATGAATGGATCAGAATCTCAATCTAATAAGTGTACGGACGGATGTAGAGGTCGAGTAGCTAGTTTACTATGATCGGGTGGTCCAAAATCCAAGTGGACGGTTAGATGTCTCTATTTAGTAGTAAATATCTGATTGAGTGGTTGGTTATGATGGACAGGTAAGGATACTTAGATACATGATGGTCTTGTCTTAAAATCAATGGTCAAATGGCTTGATCTATGAATGGAGACTATTCCCAACGGTCAGATTCATGTTGGAGGATGATGTAAGGTTAGGATAGCTAGATTGGTATCGTATACATATACATATTAAGTTAAGTTTCATAGTAACACTTGAGAACTTTCAATACTCAGGTATTGAAAAGTTCGGGGTGTTACAATCTACCCTCCTTAAACAAAATTTTGTCCTCGAAATTTATTTATTTGTTCCATTTGCACCGATCCGTCATGTTTAATATTTCACTATATTACCCGTGGGGTAGATATGTATGTCTAGGTGTGCGTGTGATTGGTTACATGGAAATCGGGACACTACAATAAGACATGGGATAAGTGTCCCACTAGGTGATCAATGTTTGGATACAACCATCCGATGATCGAATGTGCAAATCAACTGGGAGGCCTTAACCTATATTGACAGTCACCAAACTTCGGTTGGGTTTATAACTATACGGATGTCAGCGTGGTAATAATCTTGATTGGTGCCCTAGATTTGGTCATCATCTAATGGTGCGAAAGCTACAACTTTAGTAAAAACCGGATATAGATAATTTACTCAAGCTCCTAATTAACTTTTGAAATATTCAGATATCTCATACATTGGCCTTGTGAGTCTAAATTGAGCGATTTAATAAGAAATCTTAACTCGATGTCTCACAATAGACATTATGCCCACTAAGACAAATGTCTTTCTATAGTCTCTAGTTTAGTAGCCCACTAATGAGTGATGTAGAGCTTATTCGGATAATCAAGGCATTTTTGGAATGAATTGAGTAATAAAATTTCTTGTGCGCAATGATTAGGGTTTGGATTAGCTAAAGTTATAGTGTGACCTATTTGCAACTAGCAGAAATGGTGATTCGATCATAATCACCCTAAATCATCGGTTCTTAGGCTAAACGAAAATTAGGTCAGTTTGGTTTGTTAATTAAGATCTGACCCCTACTTGTCTTGGCTTTAGGTAAGTCTTTAGTTAGTTACGATTGTCTTGTTTAGTCAGTGATAACTCAACTAAATTTAGTGCCCTAAATGAATAAATCACGAGGCTACACTCAGGGTTTAAGTGATCGAACGGATTTGTTAGCTTCCTATGGCTAATTAACCGAATTCGCATGGTTCTTTATTGGTAACACCCACGCATAGGCTAACATCAAGTATTAAGGTTTAATAAGTGCAACATAAGCTAATTATAACAAAAAAAATTCAAGGATTTTTACAATCCAAATAATGAAAATTTAGGACGTTAGAATGATGGACAGGTTCCCCAACCTTGGCTCTTACAATCTTAATAATTATCAAGTTAACAATTTAGTATCAAACTTAAAACTATAATGTATAAGCTAGATATGACATGTGAAATACATGACTCAATCAATGTTTGTATTTTCAATTAACAATTAATAACTTCGAACTTAACCTTGAAAATTACTAAGCAACTAGAATATAGTCTTCAAAAATCCTCAACATTGGTGTCTTATCATTCTAATCTTTTGATCATCTTCAAAATCACTTAAATTCATAGAAAAAAATTCAAAACTTCAATATAATTTGAAGATTTTTTCAAAGAAAACCCTACCCCCCAACCTAAATGATATATTGTCCTCAATGTATGAAATATATGCATTAAAAGGAACATGAGAGCAATTCAATTGTAACCAAGTAGGGTAGAGAGTACTTGAAATGGTGAATATGCATGAGTTCTTGAATTCTCTAAACTGGTGTAAAGATACAAAACTTCTAAACTATTAAAATAAACTTGTCCTAAGAAAGCAATTAAACTCCTAATTTAGGAATGCAAGGGGAAATAACTACTCGTTTTGATAGACAAATTTCTCCTCTAGCCAGTATCTCAATAAATTTCTCAATATGCTTCTCAGCAAGATCATCAAAATGCTCATTTTGTAGTAGGCTTGTATATCCTAGAGCATGATCATCTAGAGAAATTTATCAACCCTCTGATGGTGAGTATATTCCACTACAACGTCATCTTGGGGATGGATTGGCTGACCCCTATAAAGGCTGAGATTTGATTGTCACACTCGAACTGTTAATGTGCATTCGTAAGAAGAAGCACCTTTCACTTTCCCTATAAAGGTCAGTTGCGAGCCCCAAATCAAATTGTATGCTATTTAGGAAGATGGTTATGCAGGGCCACTATTGTCTAATATGCCGCTTGTGTGAGAGTTTTTCGATGTGTTCGAACCAATACCTGGACTTCTCCCGTAACGCGAGATCGACTTCATTGTCGATCTTACTCCTGGTGTGTCACCGATTGCACTATTGCCCTACCGTATGCCTCCTTGTGAGATGGATGAATTGAGGTCACAAATAGATGAACTCGTAGGTCATGATTTCATTCGACTGAGTTTATCACTGTGAGGTGCCCCAGTGTTATTAATTAATTAGAAAGATGGGTCATTGGTCTATGCATCAACTATTGCTTGTTGAATAAGGTTACGATAAAAAACTGGTACCCTCTCCCTACGATAGATGATTTGTTTGCCTAGTTATGCAATACTCAATACTTCTCTAAGATCAACCTATAATCCGGGTACCATAAGTTGCATATTAGGAAGGAAGATATTCATAAAACAACATTCAAGTTGTACTCCATACATTATGAGTTACTTGTAATGCCCTTTATGTGTACAAATGCTTTGTCCGTGTTTATGGACCTTATGACCAGAGTGTTCAGGCTCTACCTTATCAGTTTGTCATTATATCCATCGATGACATTCTAGTTTATTCAAAGATTCATGAAGAGCACAAAGAACATTAATGAGCGGTCATGAATACGCTCTGACAACACCAGTTGTATGTCGAATTTAAGAAGTGCAACTTTTAGAAAGAGGAAGTAAAATTTTTAGGGCGTGTGGTTACCTGTCACGGCATTGCGGTTGACCTCGCCAAGGTCGTTGACATACAAAGTTAGGAGCGACCCACATCAGTCACTAAAGTGAGGAGTTTTCTGGGATTAGCTAGTTACAATCGATGATTCATTAGGGAGTTCTCTAAGGTCGCCTGACCACTCACCCAACTCACCCGTAAAGATATCAAGTTCGTCTAGAATGAAAAAGTAGAAGTAGCGAACAAGGAGTTGAAGGAGAAGCTGATGTCCTCTCCCATGTTAATATTGCTTGAGCAGGGAGTAAAGTACACTATTTATACTGATGTGTCTCACATTGGGTTGGATTGTGTCCTCATACAAAAAGATAGAGTGATTGCTTATGCCTCTCGACAGTTGAGGAAGCATAGAGAGAACTACCCCACTCATGATCTTGAGTTGGCGAAAGTGATCATGGAGACATTGTATGGTGAAGAATTCGAGCTTTTTTACAACCACAAAAGTTCAAAGTACATTTTCACACAATGAGACTTGAATATGTGATAGAGATGTTGGATGGAGATACTCAAAGATATCAACTTCAAGATGTCTTATCATCTAGGTAAGGCGAACCTAGTAGATGACGTCTTGAGTCACAAGAAGGTTCAGAAATTTGTCGTATCGCTTATGTTGAAAGAGCGAAACATGTTGGAATTCATTCAAGACTTTGAATTGAAGCTTAACATTGAAGAAACTTATGAGAAGATAACTCATCTTAGCCTTGAGACAGCAATCGACAATTAAATCATTGCGGCCTAAGACTAGTTGCTTAGGATGAAGGAAAGAGTGACCCAAGGAGAAGACCCAGATTGGAGAATCAACATTGATGGAGGTTTATGCTTTCATGGACAATTGTGTGTTATGTGCGTTGTCAATGATTTGAAAATGAAAGTTCTCGATAAAGCGCATCTCTCCAAGCTAGCGATCTACCCTGATAGTACCAAGATGTATCAAGACGTAAAGTGCATGTACTAGTGGGACAACATGAAGAGAGAAATTGTGGATTATGTATTGAGATGTCTCACGTGCGAGCAAGTTAAATCCGAGCATCGTACACCATTAGGATTGCTGCGACCGATGCCAATTGTAGAATGGAAATGTAATTACACCTCTTTGTATTCCATTTCTGGTTTGCCAAGGATGAGAAAGGGACACGATTCTATTTAGATGATTGTGGATCATTTGACGAAGATGGCTCACTTTTTTCCCTATCTATATGGCAACCTCTATGGAAGACTTGGCTAATTTTCACATCAAAGAGAGTCCAATTACATGGTGTGCCATTAGAGATCATGTCAGATAGAGGTACTAGATTCACATATATCTTTTGGATGCGAATCCAACATTCAATGGGTGCAGCTCTGAAGTATAACACCGCATTTCACCCCTCAGACTGATGAATAAACTAAATGGGTGAACCAAGTTTCAGAAGACATGCTACGTACATGTGCTATGGATTTCAATTATAGCTGGGATTATTGTCTTTCATATCCCAAGTTCGTGTATAATGACAGCTTTCATGCTACTATCTGCATGATGCCCTATGAAGCTTTAAATGGGCATCCATGTCGAGCTCCACAAAGCTTATAGAAGAAATACTCGACACTTTTCTTTAATTTCTTGAATCGAGTAATGTATTTCCTAGCCGGTTCACCAAATAGCTGTCTTAGGCGCGATAGTCGGCTAAAGAGAATTCAGGTTTAGTTCAATAGAATTGAGCATGGAATAATTCTTCCATGTGTTACTAGGTTTGAACTGAATTTATTGGCAAATTAATATACCATGTGAACATCATGTCTATCAGCGAATTTATAAACCATTTGAGTTTTAAATGTTCATTTATCGAGAACTCACCACATTCTACAGTGAAGGGCCAATATGTTCTACTGTGGATTGGCCTGTTTCTCATGAAAATAATGAAAATTCTGATATTTTTGTACCACTCGGTACTTCGACAAACCTATCTACCAAGTCTAGGTATGGTTTGTGATAAACGGGTCGGTTAGTACGTTGACCATGGCGATGGTCAATTACCTGTTTATCAAGTTAATTATCTTTGTTAGTGCACTAATTTGTACACTTGTTTGTCAATTACGTGTGTCTATGTGTCGATGAGTTGGTTAGGCCCTTAAAAGTTTAAGACCGAAGACACAAAAGGACATAGAGCACCGATGAGTGAAAAATAGGTAAACGAGGTGCCTTGGTGACCCTAACCTCGGATACAAAACAACTTTAGCCTTTAGATGATCATTTATATATGCTTGTGCTTGTGATTGTCATTTGAGCACAATTTTATTCATGCTTATGTGTTTGATTAGTTAAATCATTTATATACTTGATTATATTGTATGTTATGCACTTGTATAGCACACACAGGTTCACTATCTTTATAGACTAGTTGTTTAATTGTTACATCTATTGTGGTCTATGTAATTGGAACTACTTTGGTTTGGAAGCCTTAGTGTTATTTTGCATTGTTTAAATTGATAAATTGTTTAAGTATGTAATTATTTTTTAATTATAGAATTTTAAATTGGTCTTAATCACCCCCCTCTAGGACTTAACCATAATTCTATAGCTCTGCCAAGCTTATGCATATACTGTGGTAGTCTCTTCCACACAATTTCAATCTCTTCCTGGCTTGTTGGAGGTAGTCTGGGGTTAACCATTAGCAGCAATTGTGCCCCTTGGGTAGGTTGTACTACTGGAACCTGCCCCTTAAGTGGTTCATTATTTGGCATGAATGGACCTGCATCAGACATGCTGCATGTTGAGTGTGAAATATTGCATATTTCCCCCTTGGTTATACATTGGTTTTATAAATATGAATGTGCTTAATTGATTTAATTACACATGTTTTCTTTTACAAGGTGATTTTGAGAAGTAAGGAGAAAAGGATGCTTAAAGCATGGATTTAATGCTCAAAGAATTACCAAGTGAAGATTGGATCTTTAGGAGTCAAGATTGAAGAATTCAAGAGTCCAAGATCCAAGGAAACTAAGTGAAGAATGAAGAAAACTGAAGAAATCAAAGTGTAGGAAATCGGATTGCTGCAATCAATGCCATCGATGATAAGTTCGATGACATTGAAGTGAGTGTTCGATACTATCGAAGTCACTTTGATCCCATCACAAAAATCAAAGAAAAATTGAATTTTTTGTTGGACATATTGGAGCACCCTTCGATCCCATTGAAGGAGCCATTGAAACCAGTTCGATGCCATCGAAGCCAATTAGATGACATCATAAAAATATGCAAATTCGAAAGATCGTTGTTGGACAATTTCCTAATTTCACTCAGACTCTTCGATGGGAGCTTGATGCCATTGAATGTGCCATCGAAGTTGCGATAGCTGCATAAATTGGAGTTGGTGTGAATCAAGCCTATTTAAAGGGAAGTTTTAAGAGTTTCTAAGCACGAATTAAGGTAGAAGGAGTAGAGCAAGGAGTTATGGAGCCTAAAGGATTCCTCACTTCTCTTCAATCCTTTAGTTCTAGTTGGTTGTTATATTTTTTGTTTGAGTTTTGATTTAATCATGTTTATGATTGGCTAATCTCTTAGCTAGAGCAAATGGATGGAGCTTGTAGTTAATTTCAATATTTAGTTTATTGGATTCAATGACATTAATTTGAATGATGATGTTACATTGATTTGGTTATAATTTACTTTAAGTCTTTCTGTTGTTTATGTCTATATTCATTGTGTACTCCAGGTACAATGGATGCTTTGATTTAACAATTGTTTAGCCTGAATTAGAGAAGGATTTAATTTGTATAATTGATTGATCTAATGCTGCATATGAGTGCTTTAGATGCTTTTAATTCCCTACAATTGATGTCTGTATGCTTCATGAGAGAATCAACCAATTGAAATCATATTTTTATTAATGTTTATAAATTGTTAAGTCGAATTATCCTCCAATTGCAATATACATTGAATCAGTAAATTGATACTGTGATTGCTATAAGTGGATTCTTGGATCCTTAGTCTTTTATCTGTATTGTTTTAAACTCTTTTTTTTTACGGGATTAAAACGTAGACCAACACATTAGACTTGGAGTAGTTCTAGACTGTGTTCCTTATTACTTGTGGATTCGATCTCGGTCTCATCGAATTATTACTACTTCGCGACCCTACACTTGGGGTTTATGAACACAGTGATTCATATCATTTTCATTTGGAGTGTTAATCGATCATTTCGTCCATTCCTCTCGATGCCTACCCAAGGTGGCATGTTTCGACCTCCTAGGTTTGGGTCTGACAGTATGTTATGTGGAGGCATAATCGACTGCTCGAGAAAAGTATTACCAAATATGGGCATTTCTTGATTAAGCTGACGGTGATCGGATAACCTGTCATTAATGAAAGTTATGAGCTTGTTTATAGCTTCGGCTTGAACGCGAGAATGTTCGGCTCATACTTTGCCTTATTCAGTCAATTCTTATAAACTAACATTAACGCTTCCCAAGACTTTGTTAGCATTAACGGAATTACTTTAGGATGATGATCCTACTTCCGGAATGGGTGGAAGTAGATGATTAGGAACTTCTGGTTTGATCTGCATTACAAATGCTTTAAGGGCCTGATTAAGGTCTTGTTCTGTAACGACCTTGGAATTTTCTGTGCTAATCTTTCCTTAAGTAGTTGTTTTGGGGTAATTAGCGCTTTACTCGATTGCTTGTGAAATTCGCATCAATCACTTTAAATTGTATCTGCATGGCTCTAAATGTGTAGATTAGTGAGCGCTACATTACTCTGAAACCTGGGATCCATCGCTAAATCTAGTTGTTCTGGGGAATTTTTGGAAGATCTGGATCGGACCTGGACCGCGCGTCGAAAGTCCGATGGTGATGATCTTAGGCTGTTGCGGTCACCGAGTTGGGCTTGACCATCTCCTCGAAAATCAAGTCCATCTGATGTTCTGGGTCGATTTGCTTGAGCTCGGAGTGAAGAGTGTGAGAACGGTTGGAATTTATTAAGCTTTTTATGAAATCTGAGTCGTGTCGCTTGCGCGACGATTTTAAGCTATCTGACCGTTGGATTCTGACCCAATTTCACCCTCTGATCAGGATAGTTGGCCCAGGCATATCCTAGTGCTTGTGGACCTGATCGAGTTTCCGTGACCGTTGAATTGAATGTGGTCCGCCACGGCTGATCTGAAGAGCCGGTCGGTATGAAAACTCTGGTTGACCTAGATCCATGGTCAAGGAGCTTAAGTCCAACCTTTCGTGGTTATAGGCCCACCAGAAGTGCTTCGTTGGATCGAGAAAGACTTACTTTGGTTATAACCTAAGTATACCTTGTCCCTAGGGTTATTTTCATCAAGAAAAGGCCTATTTATAGTCCTTAAACCCTAGCTCTCTTTTCCATACGATTTTCTCTAACCCTAGCTTGGAAAGAGAGTGGAAAAGAGAGAGAAAGTGAGAGAGATAAGTTGGTGAATCATCTTGGATTCTTCCTTGTTCTTCTTCATCTTTGAATCTTCGCTTTGAATCGTTCTTCTGACGGTTCTGAGTTCCTTTTGGGGTAAGTTAACCTAACCCTAACCTGTGTTAGAGCTTAGATTAGTCTTGGTGTTGTTGTATCTCATTTCTATCCTTGTTTTAGGGTATCCTATCGCCGTTGACGAAGACAACTCGTCTAAATCAGTTCGGTGGTTCTTTCTTCGCTTAAGGTGCGGACTTTAAGTGTACAAGTTATGGTTTTCAAGGCTTTCAATCCCAGTTAGTGATTTATTCTTGTTATGGATGAGATTTCACATGCTAAATGTTGTGTTTACGTTGCTTTCCTGATATGCATGTGCTATATTGAGATTTGTGTATTCTATGTGTATTTATAAAGTACCGTATACGTATAAAATACGCACTTGTGTTTGCCATGATTATTTGTCATGTATGTATGCCAGATGCATGTATGACGACTCCTTGGTAAAAGGAATTGTCTAAGTGCATGTATTCTAACATACGCCATGTATGTTGTTCCATGTATGCTAAGTGTTGGTAGAAATGTATGAATGATCTAAGTGTAACTTATTACACTAATTGTGGGCGTTGAGAAGTGATTCTCAATACTCCTATTGATGCGCATGATTTCCCTTATGCAAGTTACATTCCATGTTATTTAAATTCAAGCATCTCCTATGCTTACATTTATGTTAAGTTGATATTCTTCAGATGTGTATGTACCATGATTTGAGTTGTTGTTCCATTACTGTTTTACATTCCATATGAGTATCTGTAGTAGCGTAAGGTGTTTGGGACTATGCCTTAGTCCAGGAAATCGGTAATTGACCCTATGTTCGTGGTTGAGATTGCTTTCACCACGTAGGACGTATTAGACGAACTCGAGCCGTATTAGAGTTGGCGGCAGTGGTTTGGCCACGCGGAGTGTTTGCGCACTCTATGTCATTCAATTCAACGTGCTCTCGTGTTAGTCGAGTTCGTCAAGTAACCCGATTGTCCGATGTATGTTCACCATGTATGGACGCTACTGCTTGAATCTAGGGTACCGAACTTACCAGTGAAATCCTATTAACTATGGTACTTGATCTGCTAAGACTCATGAGCCGGACATGGTGGTATGGGACACCGTGGTCGAGCTGTCGGCCTACGCTGGGGTGACAGCCTCTTCGTAGTGACCAGTGAGCAACTAACCTCGTGAGCCGATTATGGTGGTATGGGACACTATATTCGTGCCGTCGGCCTACATTGATTGGTGACGAGCCCTTTGTAGTGACCTCGAGCATACCTGGATACCGCAATGAGGTGACGAGCCGAACTGTGGTAGGAAGGGCATGAAAGGCGTGCATTGATTGGTGACGAGCCCTTTGCTACGACCTCAAACATATGATCGTATGAGATGTCTAGGATTGACGACCCTAGTATGGATTACTGTTTGGATGGTGATATGAGGAAGGTATCTTAGCTTCCCAATCCTGCTGTGTGAAATGGATTAATAACAACTTGGTAATCATATCCATGCACCGCATTTGCATGTGCTTTGTAGATGTGGCGCACTTTGAGGCGATGTCATGCGTAACGTAAGATGAAGACGCTGAGGGTGTACGCGTGAGGGCATGCATCATATTGCATACATCCTTGCATTAATAAGAGTACTTAGGATTTATTTAATTGTTCTGCTTTATCATTACTGTTTGATTGAACTGATAACATGTTAACCAGTGCCTTATTGTTCCACTGAGTTGATCACTCACTCCCACGTTTCTGGGGCGGTGTTAAACACCCACCAGACTCTATCTTAGGCCCTGATGTTGCAGATGTGGATGCGACGTCTGAGGCAGAGTGGGAGCTGGATGACGACGAGGCTGCCTTCTCCTATATGCAGTTTTCAGATGGGTTCTAGCGAGTCTCGGTCTGATGAGCGGGATCTCTGGGATTATTTTTGGGAACTGAAATGATGTAATTTGATACTTATAATTTTGTTAAATAACACTTTCATATGATCTGGCTTGTATATGTACTTCAGGGATTTACACTTGTATACATTTTACTATAAGTCCTCCGCTTGCTTTATTCACTTATCCCTGAATCATATCTGTGTTTTGGCTTAATCTATTCCATGTTTTATGCACTAATACAGTCAACATACATCCTTTATTAAATATGTTGCATAAGTGATGTTTTGGAACTCGGGAGCTGAGTTATGCTCGACCCCTGAATTTCAGAGCGTTACATGTTCTTCAACATTAACTCCAGTAGATTGTTTACTTATGTTGTTATAAACTTGAATCAACAACTGCACACCTGTCTCATTGGGTGTGCCAAAATAGTGTTGGTTTTGAATTCAGCTATGCGAAACAAGTGTGTGGATTGCAGGCATGCCAGAACCGATTGGGTTCGATTCAAACTGTGATCATTGATACTTAGCGTCGAGATAGAGCGAGGTTCGGCCGTTGGCCCGACTGTTCGTCTATTTAGCCAAATGTCGTGCACTCGTTACTCAGGCAATTGGCAGAGGTTAGGGCTCTTACTCCTAATGAGCTCATTTTTACCTTGGAAATTCAAGGACTTTCGAAGGTGCAATAGTTGTATGATTGAAAATGAAAAAAAAAAAAACTGAAGAGAGATGGATGTGAAAGAAGGAGAGGTGTTTGGCTTACCACTATAACGAGATCGCCGACTAAGCTGAGAGTAGCAGGGTGCTTTCAAGAACAACATGCTAATGAGCTAGGCAAAAGCAATACCGGAGATTACAACTACGGTCGGCCCAACGTATGAGCGTAATCGGACAGATTCCTAAGCTAAGGTCTTCCTTTAGATCCTATGCACAAGTACAAATGGAAGGAAATTACAACTACTAGCTACAACTAAAAGTTGGTTCAATGAGTGCGCAGGGATGGACTAAGACTAACCTACGGTAAGGGTCCGTTGTTGCTGAGCAAGGGAGAACTATACCTAGATACACAATGTTCTGTTAGATTTGTTATAGTGTTTTGAATTCAGAGAGGGGTCCTTTGCTTTGGATCTGCTTCTGCTATTTATAATTTTCTGAGGAGAGATAGAAGAACAACCGCCAATCCATGTGGTGGAAAAAGAACGGTTACATTTTATCAATCATAATCTTATCTTCGTTATATGCTTAAAATGTGTATTAGGGTTGATGTTCACAACCCTAAGTGTAGGGTCGTGATGTAGTAATAATCTCGGTAAGACCGAGGTCGAATCCACAGGAACTAATCTCGTGAGTATTCTGAAAGCAACTAAAAGTAGAATTAGAAAAAGATGTAAAACTAATTCTGAAGTGATTGAGAGTAATTGTGAGAGATTTAATGAAAAGCTTAAGAAAATCAAAGGTGGGAAACTAGGGTTTTCAAGGATCCACTTGTAGGTTCTCAGGATACTACCTTGCTTGATTCAAGGATGAAGAGATTTGTCAGATCTCTGAACTTCTCATGAATCTAATCATCAATGGATGAGAGCGGTGATGATTTGGAAGCGATTCCATCACCTACCCATGCCTAGGAGACAAGGCAAACAACAGGATCTACCAATCACACCACCAATTATAAGAGAATTGTGAAGGTTAGGAAGGATCCAATCATCCTACCATGCTTAAGGGACGATGGTGAATAACTGGATCTCCTAATTTCACAATCTCAATTCAGGAAAAGAAGATATCTCAAGCTATCGCAGATCTATTGTAATTTGTCACAACAAACCATTAAAAACTAAAAATATTCCTTCATAATCAAACTAGAATCCAAGAGAGTTCAATAAGACATGAATCAAAACAAAGAAAACATCTCAATCACGCTACAAGCTTCATCTCTTAGCCCTAGCTAAGAGGTTTAGCCAACTATAGACATGATTGAACTAAAAACTCTTAAGAAGAGTATGAAAACAACTAAGGGGAGAAAAACTCTTGGTAATGGCTTCTCCATGCTTTTGCTTCATTCCACAAATCCTAGATGATGCCTAGGGACGTCTTAGGGACTCCTATTTATAGTTTTGCGGCACCTCCTTTCGCACCGACTTGGAAAAATCTAGAAACCGCCTCAAATTTACATACTTTCCCAAAATAGACTTCACTCTGCGTAATTTCACAGAATGACCTTGAGTTTCAGAATATGCTTCTTCAGGATACTTTCAGGAATATGTTTGTTTTCAGAAAAATTTCAGAATTCCTTTTTTTCACTTCAAATATTTGATTCTCGTCATTCCTCACTTGGTTTTCTTAGATCTTTAGCATGTGAATTCTTCAATCTTAGCCTTCTAAAATTCATTCCTTGCCTTGGTGACTCTTGAGCATCAAATTCATGCTTTTAGCACTCTTTTCAATCCAAGTTCTTAAATTCACCTTGCAACACAAACATGAGTAAAATAGAACATTAAGCATTATCATGTTCATAAAAACAAGATATAAATGAGGGATAATATGCAATATTTGACCCTCAATGGTTGACGTAGCTGGAACAACATCACCTTTATTCGGAGAAAACTTAAAATGTCAAAAACACCGTGAAAAAGGTGAGCCAATCCTTGAATCTCTTACGCATGCTTCTCGAATATCTTTGTGCCCGCTAAATCTGGGCCGTTTATCCAATCCTTGTGGATTTTGGTACAAACAGGGTCCCTATAACAAACGAATAGATGTTGAAGTAGATGGAAAGTGAAAAGAAGCCCTTAAAATGTGGTTATCCATGCCGTCCATCTGTTTTTCTAGATTAGAGTTGAACCCAAAATTGAAGAATATCCAAAGCTCAAGTGGACCACAACATAGGGAACAATGGCAATAATGATTTCCATCGTTGAAACCTTCCTAGGGCCCACACTGATGTTTATTTGTCATCCAACCTATGTGATCACACAGACATTGATAAAGGGAAAAAACAAATATCAGCTTGAATCAAAACTTCCGTGGCCCTCATGAAAATTTTCAACGATAGAAATTTAATTCATACTGTTTCCTATAATGTGGTCCACTTGAGCTTCAGATATGCTTCATTTTTTAAAAGCTCAAACCCTAAAATTATCTAATAAAATTGATAGATGGAGTGGATACAATACATAAATCACAATAGCCTTCATGGAGTTTACTCATAGTATGCAATCTACTTCTTGATGGGTTGGCTAAAATAGAGGTTTTTTTTTTTTTCTAGAAAATACCAACTTCATAGATGGGCAAAACAAATGAAAGCAGAATGGCTGGTGTATCATGCACCACTGATCTAGTTGGTGTGGGTAAATGTCGTGCCAAGACAAGTGCTGCCGCCCCTTAGCTCTACTTTGCACGGGTTTAAAGAGAACAAAGTTACATGACCCCAAAATGATGTATTTATTATATCCATATTGTTCTTTCATTTTGAGAGATCATTATCTGAGAATGATTTATATCCAAAGTTTAAGTGAACCACACCACCCATAGTAGTGGAGAGAATAATTTTTATTGTTAAAATATTCAGAACATTTATTTTCCATCCAATTTGTTCATAAGGTCACACGGACCGAAGAGGAAAAACAAATATCATATTAATCTAAAACTTCTGTGAGAAAGAGTTTCAATGGCAGACATTTAATCCCCACTGCTCTTTGTATGGTCTACTTGATCTTTGGATCTGTCTTAAATTTTTTTGTTTCTAGCTCAAGCCTTACAACGAGATCGCAAGATGGAAGAACGGTTGCGATATAACACATACTTCATGAAGGGACCTATAAAACTTGGTGACATCAATCCATCAGTCAGGTTGGTGGTGTGTGGTACAGCAGCCAATCCGCTTGGCTACTACCCCTTCGCCAGCTCGGTGGCTGATGGTCAGTGGTCTACGAGCCCACCATAATGTATGTATTTCATCCATTCCGTTCAACCATTTTTAAAGATCAACTTAGGGCTTGATCCCAAAAATGAGAGGGATATAAATCTCAGGTGGACTACACCACAGGAAAATAATAATGATTGGATATCCATTAGT
Organism: Magnolia sinica; assembly: GCF_029962835.1. Taxonomy (NCBI): domain Eukaryota; kingdom Viridiplantae; phylum Streptophyta; class Magnoliopsida; order Magnoliales; family Magnoliaceae; genus Magnolia; species Magnolia sinica. The sequence goes on along the minus strand of NC_080587.1, from coordinate 61,144,253 downwards.
AAAATCCTTCTAAGGCCCATTGTATTGTTTATTTGACATCCAATCCGTTGATTAGGTCATACAGGCCCAGATGAAGGGAAAAAACAAAGATCAGCTTGATCCAAAACTTTTATGGCCCCCAAAAGGTTTTTAATAGTTGACGCTCATTCAACACTATTTCTTGTAATGTGGTCCACTTGAGATTGAGATATACCTTAATTTTGGTCTTATACCATAAAATAATCTGAAAAAAATAGATAGATGGCATGGATGAAATACATATATCATAGTGGGGCCCACTGAGCACCTAAATTAGCCAATCCGTTTCCCGTCGGGGCAATAGGGAAACGGATTGGCTACTCCCCATCCAACAATACAATGGCTGATGGTCGGTGCTGTGTGGGCCTCACCATAACGTATGTGTTTCATCCACGTTGTCTATCTGTTTTTAAAGATCATTTCAACATATGAGACTAAAAATTAGATATATGCCAATCTCACGGGGACCACATTACAGGAAACCGTGTTGAATGAGCATCGACCATTAAAAACCTTTTTGGGCATAAAAGTTTTGGATCAAGATGATCTTTGTTTTTTTTCCCTTCATCTGGTCCTTTATGAACGAATCAACAGATTGGATGTCAAATAAACAGTACAGTGGGCTTTAGGAGGATTTTAATGGTGGATATCCAATCATTATTGTTTTCCTGTGGTGTGTTGTACCTGAGATTTATACACATTTCAGTTTTGGGATAAGCCCTAAAATGATATTTAAAAGTGGATGAACGGAATGGATGAAACAAATAAATCATGGTGGGGCCCACAGATCACCGACCATCAGCCACGGGGCTGGTGGCAGGGGGAGTAGCCAATCCGTTTCCACCCTAAAGATTTTCCCGCTGCCACGTGGAATATCCAAATACCAAAAAAAAAAAATTAAAAAAAATAAAAAATCCCAAGAACCATCTCCCTCTTTTAAAACCCAAGTGCAAAAACCCTCCATTCAAACAGCAAAGGAAGCCAAACATGGCCCCTTCCAACAAGATGTTGCTGTCCGCCATGGACCATCTCATTCACTCATCTGCACCCAACTTCCGCCCTCTAACATGCGCCGCTTCCTCCCCACCTTATCCTACGCGCCTGGCTTCCCACCCCCCTGACTTGATTCGCTGGGTGAGGCGGGAAGGGGGCGTAGTTCACAAGGGGTTGAAGATAGCAGATGTCCCCTCTCTTGGCCTCGGTTTGGTTGCTTCCCAAGAGATTTCAAAAGGGTCGGAGCTCATTGCTCTTCCAAATCATCTTCCTCTTTCCTTCCGCGATTCTCCCGACGCCAATGGTTCGGATGGAGCTTTGATCGAAATCGCTAGTTGTGTTCCTGGTATGGTTTTTATTTGCATTTTTATTCTTGGCTTTTATGTTTTGATGGTTATTTTTTTTTTTTTTTTGATGAATTTTGGTAAATTTGTATTTTAATATATATATTTTTTTGGATTATGGTTTTTTAAATTTGTTTTTTCCATTTCTTGAAGTTGCTTCTGGATGTCGTTGGATGATGAGTTTGCGTATTCGGTTTTTGGGTCTTCTGCTTTTTGATTTATTTGGTTGAATTTGATAGTGGGTGGTGTTTGAATTTCAAAATGCTTCGATTGCTGTTGGGTGGTGGATTTGGAGATTTTCAGATTTTGTTAGTTGGTAGGAATTGCTTTAAATGGAGACTGGTGATGGATTTCGAGATGTTTACTTTTTTATTTTTCTTTCACCTTTTGGGTTTGTTTGTCTGTTTGTTGTACTTTTGTTCGCGGGTATTGTTTGGAGTTGCTTTGAAGGGTGTTTAGTGATGAAACTAGACATTAGTTTTGGATTTTCTGTTTTCTTGTTTACTTATTTGTCTGATTTTGTTCAATGGGCATTGTTCAGCATCGCTTCAAGTCGATTTGGGTGATGAATTTTTACATAGGTTTTTAATTTTTCATTGTTGACACTCTGTTTGTGATATAGGTAGCAAAATGGCATATGGCAAAGTAATAGTATGAGAGAAGTTTGGGTTTAGTTAAGTTTTTATCTTTAAATAAAGGTGAAGATTTTGTTAAAGAAATAGAAACGCAACAAATCAGATTGAAAAGTTGTGAACTAACAGGTTTCAATGAAAAAACTGAAGTAGAAAAAAAAGACCATATATGGACATGTAGGATATATTGTACATAACTAAGATCAAAATACAAAAAGTTAAATGAGAATAGTAAAATGTTGTGTAGAAGTAATAGTGCATGTATGTAATAAAATAGTGAGATAATCATTACATCTCTCTACCCTCCACAAGAAAAAAAAATCATCACATCTCTCTCAAATCTAGATCCTTCCTCTCCATGTAATCCCTATATAAATTGCTCCCCTCTTTGCTAAAAAAATCACCTTTTGCTCAATTTTATTAGTGCCTTAGTTGCATGCAATGTTACTGAGAGCATGGAATCGCCTGTTTTTGGAAGCTTTGAAGTTTGAAGCGTCTATGAATCATTTGTAGTGCCACTCCTAAGTGTCGATAAAAGAGGGTTGTGTCAGGTTGCTAATTGGTGTCAAACTTTGGCCATAAGTTTTTTCATGAATCCCGACAATCTGCCATTTCAAGCTCATGTGGTGCAACCCGGTTATCAAGTCAATGAGATCGCAAACCCTGAATTGCAAAGAAATGGGCAGGAGTACGCCCACAAGAATGATGGAATAGAGAGGGATAAATAACTTTATTGATATCAAACTTCTCTTACAATATTTAAGAAAAACTCACACTTATAATAATATTGGAGTGACTACTTCCTACCCCTCCCCTCTCTCCTTATAGACTCTAAGTGAATCTCCAATGAGAATCCCCCAACTGAGAGATTAATTTCAAATCAATCTAATCTACCTGAGATGGTAAAAGCCCGACAGTAATAAAAGCAAATATAGAAGATCCTAATTACATCTCTAAGTCAACCCCATATCTTCACTCCCATCTTTAAATCAGCCCCCCAAATCTTCCAAAAATAATAAATTGCAATCCTTGATTTAAGCTCCAAAATCTATAAATAAACAGTAAAAAAATCAGTATATGTTGTGCCCTACGGTGGGCTGTGGGCCTACATTATTGTTGGGCCCTATAGTGGGCCTAGGTGGGCCATGGACTTGCATCATCATGCTAGGGCATTTCTTGTAAGCGACACACTACATCGGTACCTGAGTGCATTGAGAAATGGGCAAGGGTTGGCTAGGTTGTTCCCTGCAAGTGACACGCCACAATGATGCCTGGTCGCGATGAGAAGTGGGCAAGGGTTGCTTCGCCAATTTGGATGTGTGGGTAAAAAAGCTAGTTCAGGACAATCATATTGCCACATGGAATGAAGGAGCAATTACAAATTAGAGTAAGGAGTTGGTGGATACAATGGGATGGAGGAGAGTTAACGTATCTTTTGCACAAGCGATCAAGTGGAAATGGGTAAAAGCTAGAGAAATGGATTCATATAAACCGTTGGAATATAGGAAATGACAACTATAGAAATGGGATAGGGATCTTTTTAGTTCTAGGTGGTACACCCTTCCCCGAAGAACCTTAAAAAAACAAGAAGATAGTGGAAGGCAAAGTTTTGAAGGATAAAATTATAAGTTATTAACAGAGTAAGTGATAGATTTTTATTAATACAACATGTATTGGGAGAGGAGATAATCAATGTCATTACTGCGTATGTGCTACAGGCAGTGTTCCAATATTGGTGATATTATCAATAATATCACTCGTATTATCGGTATCGCCAAGTCAACAACACCGAAACTGCTTGTAGTTTAATGATTTCCAATTAGTCGATATTTTCAATAACATCGGCGATATTTAGTGATATTATCGTATCTCAATCAGCGATATTTTGGAAAGAATCTCTTATAAAATTTCCCTGGTATTGATGATACCTTTGATAATATTTCCTATACCAGTGATAGTATTCTTGATACCAAGGAACATTTGGCCAAAATTGACAGAAAATTGGGAAAATCTAAAAATTCTCCATTTTTGAGGTTTATTCTTTTTTATTTTTGGAATCTTGTTCCTTAGTTGTTTTTAATCACTCTTGGTTTGTATTGAATCAAAGTTTGGATTTGGGGAGACATCTCGACTTGAAACGAAGACAAGTCGGAACTCGAAGGTGATGGAAAAATCCATTGAAACTTTATTTCTTCTTCTTCTTCTTCTTCTTCTTCTTCTTCTTCTTCTTCTTTTTCAAACGTTAGCATGGATTGCAATGAAAATCCATGTCTATGCATGATTCTCATACATTGATGTGGATTTGTGGTGAAAACTTAACATTTTAGTGAAAATGGAAGAAATCGATGAAATCTTAATCTCTTTCATCTTTATATTGGAAAAGTGTTTTTCACTGTTACTTAATGTGAAAATTTTACATATTAATGAGTGTTGGCTGATCTATTGACTGGTTACAAAATTTACATGTTTATTTTGTATCAATTTTTTTTTAATAACAAATAGTTAGGTGATGGGGACATCTCGCGCACATGCATGCCCCCCTACGCACGTACGCAAGGAGGAGGGCCCCACCATCGATCTGGATCGATGACGACATCCATGGAGGGCCTTCTAGTTAGAGGATTGTGTTTTGGTTCCTTGGAGTGAACCCGATCATCATGTGGATCCCACCATTGGATCTCATGATCGTGGCCCACTACCCTAGATGATATAGGACTTTGAGTTTTGCTTATTATTGTTATTAGGAACATTGTGAACGGTTTAGATTACTTTGATTAGTTGTTATTTTTATTACTTTGTCTCTAAGTAATAGTGTGTGCACATGACGCAACTTTTGGGGTATAAGGTTTTCTTATAAATAGGCAACCCCTTGTGGGTTTTTTTTTTTTTTTTTCCATTGAAGATTATTAATAATATTCTGCGTTTTCCTGCTTCTTTAATTTTCTGAGTTGTGGAAATCTAATTGGGTGCGAAACCCTCTCGTATTCGAAGGGCTAATTTGATGGGGACATCACGCGCACACGCGCACTCATGCGCCCCCTTACGCACGTACGTACGTAAGAGGAGGACCCCACCATCGATTTGGCTCGATGACGACGTCCAGGGAAGGCCTCCTAGCTAGAAGTCAAGTTTTGGTTCAGAAAAGTGGCCCGATAGTCAAGAAAAGCCCACCATGGGATCTTATGATCGTGGCCCACTCGTCGGATTGGTTTTATATTTTAGATTTTACTTATTGTTATTATTTAGAACATCGTGAACGCTTTAGATTTCCTTGTTTGGTTTTTATTTTAGTTTACTTCATCGCCAAGTAATAGGTGTCGCACATGGTGCGAGTTTTTGGGTATAGGGTTCTCCCTATAAATAGGCACTCTTTGTAGTTCTTTTCATTCATTGAAGTTAATAAAAAAATTCCTGCTTTATTTTTCTGCTCTCTTCGTGAGTTGTGGAAGAATTCAAAAGTGGGTGCGAAGCCCTCCCTTTTCGAAGGGCTAACTACCGTGGTGCGAAGCCACATCGATCCCAATTCACCCCCATCTTCCATCATCTTTTTTTTCCATCTTCCCCCACCATCCGTACTTCGAATTTGTCCTTTTGTTGCATCAGATTTCTTCATTGAAGCAGATTTCCAGATTTCGGCCCGCAGGTGAGCTGAAACTTCGGCGGAGCACCACGCACAAACCGTACATCGGATCGAGCTGAAATTTTGAGGTTTTTGAGTCCATCCCTGGCCGACCAGGGCCAAGGTGGCCTTTTTCTGAATAGTGGGCCCCATACACTTGCGGTAGGGATCACACGCATGTCCGTCTGGGCCATTGTTGCTGTCCACACGCGGGATCATCTTTTGGCTCAGGTTTTTATCCTCTTTTATCCTCTCATAGCTGTTTTTTTCATGAATCCTAACCCTATATTACATGATCCCTAATTGATTTGCCCCTTTTTATCACCTTATGGTTCCTTGAATTGAAATTAGGGAATCCCTTGGATTAGGGACTGATTTTTATGCATGAGTAGTTGATTTTATTTCCCTTTGACATTGTTTGGCTTATAATTTTATTGGTCCAGTCCTAGCCTGTGTCGGCTTGGACCCGCATAGATTCCCCTTTAATTGAATGTTTGGATTTTCATGTGGGATGTGGAATTTGTGTGATTGTTTCTGAATTGGTGTGATCTAAGCCTGCAATCTTGCATATCATATTTAAATTCATGTCTTGCATCATAATTATCGTGGTACGAAGCCACATCCATCCCAAATCGCCCCCACCTCCTACCTTCTATATTCATCATCTCCCACAGCCATCCACTATTCAAATCTGCCTTTATTTTGTAGCCAATTCTTCTCTACAGCAGATTTCTAGAATCAAGCCTTGTAGGAGGGTCGAAATTTCGGCGGAGTACCGTGCTCAAACCAATCATCCGATTGCCCTGAAACTCGGTGTGTGGGTGGCCCATCCCTGGCTGACCAACCCCTAGTTGGCCCTTTTTTGGTTTGTGGGCCCCACACGTGCGGGTAGCAATCCACGCACATGCGTCAGGCCAGCTTGCTGTCCACATGTGTGGACTGATTAAAGGTTCTCTTTCTCCTCTCTTTCACTCCTTATCACCTTATTTCCCTAACCCTAACCCTAGATAATCCTAAATCTCAAGTCCTATTCCACTTTTTTACAAACCCTAGGTTTTCCCGATCTGAAACATGTGAATCCCTTGGATTGGGAAGTAATCCTTTGCTTTTGTGGATAAATCTATTCTCCTTCGAGTATTGTTTGGTCTATAATTTTAATTGATTCAGCCCTAACATGTGTAGGCTTGGACCCTCGTAGATTCCCCTTGTTGAATGCTTGACTTTATGTGGGATGTGGAATTTTTGTGATTGTTCTAAAATTAGTGTGATCTAAAGCCTGAAATCTTGTGTATTATATTTAATTTTCATGTCCTGCATCAAATTTGGTATCAAAGCTTAGGTTTTTCATAGGGGATTGTATTGCATGTTTAGGGTTTAGTCTACTCATGTTTAATTTGCATTAACTCTAATCATATCGGGCTGTTTATGACTCATCATTCACAACATGGACTACTGAATTTTCTGTTGTTAGAAAATCCCCAATTTTCATGGCTGAATTTTCTGTTAACAAGCTATTTGGGCAATTATGTTGCTGGAATTTTAGTAGTGTTGTGTAGTTTCGCTCATATAGAGTCTTATAAGATCATTTAGTCCCATTTAGGCGCATATAGTTGCTTTAGAGGATCTTTGAGTTAGTGGTTGTATGCCCACGCGTACTGGTCGTGGTTTTAGTTTGCACCCTACACTAAACATGGAGCAATTGCAAGAATCCGTGAACGACCTAATTCGGTAGTCTGAGTCTTTGGGTAGGCGCTTGGAACAACGTATTGACCAACGCTTGGATCAGCTTAATGTGTGCGTTACCCAACTAGAAACCACCATTGAGGTCGATGCCTAAACGCAAGTAGGTGGTTAAGAGAATAGACTAAGGAATGGAGGTGGCCAAAGAAACGGTCATGGGCGCACACCCGTGCACCTAACCTCGAGGGACATTAGGATCATTATGACCCAGATGCGCAACTCCTCAAGGGAGTTAGAGTAGATGCCCCTACGTTTGATGGCCACTTGGACCTTAAAACTTTTTTATATTGGCTGACGGATGTGGACCACTATTTTGAGTGGTATGACATGTCAGATGCTCGTCGGGTCCGATTCGCCAAGATGAAGCTTGTGGGCCAAGCAAAGAGGTTTTGGGCTACTGTTGAGCGAAAGAAGGAAAGGTCGAAGGATCCCCCAATAGTCCATTGGGGAGAAATGAAAGAAACTCTTAAGCTCCCTTTCTCTTATCACTTGAGGTTGGTTGAGGAACGACAGTCTCTTTGACAAGGTTCCATGGGTGTTGCTGAATACATTGAGAAGTTCGAAGAGTACTTGACCTGATGTGAAGTGGATGCGGACCCCGTACTCGCTCTTGCTCAATTTAAGACGGGCCTCCGTTCTAACATTAGGAGAGAGTTACTCGCCAAGGACAAACACTCTTGAACAGATGTATCAAGTAGTGTTGGAGGTTGAGCAATACCTCAAAGCATCTGTGGGAAGGCGGTTTGAGTCTCATGATTCTGGCGCTAAGGCTAACCCTTCTGGGGATAAACCTGGCACTGGATATCAGTACAAGCCTTCCAGTAGTTCTTAGTTTAGGCCCAAGGATGATAAGGGTAAAGAAGTTGTCGGATCTATATCGTGCAGAAGCGATGTTACTAGGTGTTTTAGATGTTAGGGGTTTGGTCACTTTGCCCACCAGTGTGGCACGAAAGAGGGCACTAAGGTGTTCCTTGTTGAGGAGCAAGTGGAAGTAGTGCCCCCAGAAAGTGACGGTGAAGAGGAAGAATATGAGCTAGCAAAAATCCCTAGTGATGAGGAAGATGGAGCGCAAGAGTCCGCAACCCTTGCAGTTGTGCGTTGTGCCATTGCACAAGTAAAGAATATCGACGATTGGCACCGTAACACGATCTTCGATACTTACACAAAATGTGGTGATAAGAGCTGCGAGATGATCGTGGATAGCGATAGTTGTGCTAACGTGGCATCAACTGGCACTATGAGCTGTCTGGGCTTGAAGCTTGAAGCCCATCCCCAACCCTATAAATAGAGGTGTACACGAGTCGAGCCAAGCTTTGCCCAGCTCATGCTCGACTCGGACTGCTCGAGTCTCAGCTCGTACTTGGCTCGACTCGACCTTCGAGCTCGAAACAGCAGCTCGTGCTCGGCTCGGCCTTTGAGCTCGGAACAGCAGCTCGTGCTCGGCTTGGCTGAGTTCAAGTTCGAGTTTATTTCGAGTTCGAGTTTTTGAGCCGAGTATCGAGTTCTGAGTTCGAGCTTTGAGCCAAGGTCGAGTTATAAATTGAGATTCATTTGAATTTGAATTCGATTATCAAATTAGAATTCGAAGTTGAACAAAACAATAAAATATATAAAATGCATAATTTACGATTAAAAAACTTCGATAATTACATATTTACATTGTTCAAAATAACAATTTACAACTAATAACCTCCATAAGAGGAGTGCCTTCCTGTATTGTCATCTGATCCATCCGAACTACTATTTAATTTTTCATATACATATTGGTTCACTTCCTCTGAGTCAGAAGGCGAAGAGATGTTTCTTTCGTGCTCTTTTACACTTTGAACTAGATTTTTTAAACTTTCTTTATATGAAGAATTGTATGTAGTACCAAATGCCTTATAAAATTCATCGAGACAGGTGAAGAATTTGAATTTGTTACTCTTCTTCTTCTTGCTTGTCGTACTCGATCCTGCTTCAACATCGTGTTGTCTTTGAGGATATCGCTGAAGTCTAGAAACTTCTTATATATTGCGTTTTAAGGCGAGTTGGAATTGTTCTTCCTCCAAAGCTTTTAATTTGGCTTCTTCCTCTGCATCTTTCGTGAATGTCATTCGTGTACTAGATCCAGAACCAGAAGCTTTGGATGGAGTGGAAGGTTTTCTATTCGAATCTAAAATGATCTGAAAAAAGAATTTGGACATCCTTAGGGGCATTGGGGCATGATTTTGCATCACTACCTCGACATGACAAGCGTAACTGAAACCGATTAGTCTTGTTCACAAACTTTGCGCCACACAAACCACACACAATCTTTGTTCTTCTAGACCTTGGTGGCGATTCAATTAGGAAAGCGTAGTCCCAAATGTTTATCGATGGGTCAGATGACGACATATCTACACTCAATTTTTAATTAAAAAAATCAGAATATTGATAAATAATTTGAACTTGATATAAGAACAAAATAAAAGCATTATGAATGTATCAAAAATAAAAGCAAATGAACAGTAGTAAGTAAATGAATATCAAAGTCTTACAAACCACATTCCACCACTTCATGTTTCAAGTTAAATAATATTACACATCATTCAAGTTTCAACCAAAAAGAATTGAAAAATCGAAAATAATTACAAATCTGCAGGTAGAGACTCGTCATGAATCTTAATCTCTTCTTCTTCATCATCATTCATATCATCTCCCCATATCAGGCGCAACCAATCTTCCGTACAAATCAAGCTTCAACTGTATTTGGTGAAAGTGAGCTTCGATACTTATAACCCTGCTTCCTGTGCTGAATGCGGATTCTGACGCCACTGTTGAAATTGGTATTGATAATGTCCCATGCCATCACAGATAATGTAGGGTATTTTGATTCACTAACCCTCATCTTTCACCATTCCAACACATCAAAGTCGGATCGCACTATGATTGACTCATTGAGGTACATTTCTAGCTTTGATTCCTTGGTCTCAACTCCTATTCATTCTTGTGTTAAGTATGATATGTATTCATTTAGCACGTCCTCATTATCAAGTATAGAAACATCTGTATCTCTACTTTCTTCAACACCTACTGCAGGAAAAGTAGTAGCATACGAATGGTACAAATCTTCAAGGGCTTGATGAACCTTAAACATCTCTATTGCCGCTCTTTCATTAGGATAAATCTTCATGAAAATAAACTTAACCAACCCCATATTACAACGGGGATCAAGAGCAACTGCTAAGGACATCAACAGGTGACATTCGTCCCAGTATTTATCGAACTTCGTCTGCATACCAACTGTCATCTGGCGTATGAAATCTGGACCCACATTGACATTTTTCTGTAGAGCATTGTTAATCTTCCAAAGAGATTGAAGAAACAGATTCGCAGTTGGATACCGATTCCCGAAAAAAATCTTCGCGCAATCGTAGAAAACTTTGAGAAATGTGTGAACTTATTTTGCTTTGGCTCAATCATCTGTGCTCGGCAACCAATAATACGTTCTGTCACGCACCGCATATTCAGAAAATGCAAATTGTAATTCCATTGCCGTATCTAACATTTCATAGGTTGAGTTCTAACGTGTACACACCCAACTTCAACATTTTTTTCGATGACACATTCAAACGTTGGATGATGTCATTCCATACACTCAGTCTTGATGGTGACTCCCTTGTATATTTCACACTTTCTCTTTTGTTCTCTACAGTGAGGTCAATTTCTTTCAGCCCTTGTGCAATTAAATTTAGAACATGGGCCCAACATCTAGCCTGGAATATTTTTCCATCAAAAAATAAATTTCCTGTAGCCCTAAATTGGTTATGTAAGCATGAAATGACACTGTCATTTGCCGAAGTATTGTCTAAAGTTATTGCTGAATATTTCTTCTCAATGCCCCAGTCTTGTAGACAACTGTAGATGCAATCTGAAATAAGTAAACTAGTATGTTGCGGAAGTTCAAAATTCTCTTGCAAAGTTTCCAATCCTTGTCTACATAGTAAGCGGTTAATGAAATGTATCATTTTTTTTTATTGGACGCCGTCCATAAATCAGACGTTAAACCTATTCTGGACACTGAAGCCAAAACTTCTTTAGTTTCATCTTTTCTGTTGCGTACATCTTCATGCACTCTCTCTGTACTATGACGCGGGAGACATTCTCGACTCGAGGGTTAAGGAATTTACAGAAAGACCTAAATTCTTTACTTTCTATTATTCTGAATTGTTTTTCTTCGAGAATCACTAATCTATTATACCACTCTTTCATCTTCTCTTTATCAAACTTACGAGTGAACACAACGCCTTGTGAGTCATCTCCTTCTGACTTTATAAATGACAACAACTGTTGGCGGGGAGGAGGGAGTCTTGGTCTTTTAGGACGTCTTCAAATGTCTATTTAGATGTGTTGTAGATCCTCCTGGAATCTTGCTGTATAACCCTTTGTAATGATTACACTTTATTTTCATCACACCGTTAACTGTGACTTCTTCGAAGTCATCTCATACTGCTGATCTCTTCTTCTTCCCTTTGTCTGCAGTTGACGTGTCTCCCTCTACGATTAGAGGAGATGTGGCTGATGCACCCATTCCGGGGGTATTTGGGCTTTTGTCTTGACTAGTCATAGGTGAAATAAAGTTCTTGATATGTTATACGGCTATACCTAGACCGTCAGACGGGCATACTTACTTAACTGTCTAAATCAGTCACCTATTCAAGGTTGGATAGATTGTAATGCCTTCATTTTTCAATTTAAATGCTACGTTGAAATTCCGGTAGCATCTCCCCTTATCTCTCCAGAGTATATTAATCCTGTATTTGATTCCCATGTCAATCATCAACACAAAGTGTGGACATTTGACGACGGAAATAAATACAAGAAATATATCCAGAGAGAAAAAGGAGAGACGAAACCAGAACAGGCATATGCATTTAAATTGGAATAAATGAAGACATTACAATCTATCTAACCCTGAACTGTCTAAAAATGGATAATTTGAGAATTTCTATGCATCCAAGAACACACTGAATCTATGTCTAGCAACATAGAAATCCTCAAATGGGCAACTGATTATCCTATACTACAACTAGAACAATAAAAAAAAATAAAAATAATTGATATGTATGCAAACAAAAGGGCAAGCTGAAAGGATAACTATTAAAAACATTTATAAAAATAAAAGATATCCAATAGCCAATAAGTATAAACATAAATTAAGACTAGCTAACAAAAACAAAAAACATTGCGTCTCTGTTTTAGACTCAACGGGCAGATCTGATAGTTCCACGTTAAGACCCTTGGGCCAACGTGAAAGCGGGCTCCAAAGGGGCTACTGCTCAGAGAGCACGGCTAGAGGTGTTACCTCTTTTACCAAACGGGCTGTTGAGAGCTTGGAATTGAATGAGAATATAATGGACCCTATTGTTTCCACATATCTAATTAACTCTGCCTAGCTCAGGTCTATTGATTTAACTTTGGCATAACTCGGATTTGTTGATTAAATGTAGGAATTGGTTTTCTGTGTCTCAATGATATCCATATTCTACATCTTCCTTGGTTAAATCAGTTGTGCTTTATGCCTGCTTGTATAGCATTTGAATGATATGAACTCATTTTGGACAGATCTAATTTCTGCTTCTTACTCGTTATAGTATTTGTGTTTTATGCTTGTATTGTATGGCATTTGAATCATATGAACTCATTTTGGATATAATTGCACCACTTGTGGCCGACAAGGCAAAATATTTTCTTCTAAACACCCACAACTAATATAATATTAAGAGAAAACACAATGCACGAGCTACCATAGGAAGATGTTATAACCTGCCCAATATTGAATTATTGATATAGCTAGTTGAAAGTCGAATCCCTTATATTCGGAATTTTCTAATTCCACATGCCTGTGGAGCTATACAAATCCCATCCACAGGCGCACATCTTATGTTATAACACTGCATGAGATCTAATATATTCACAAGTGAGATACACTTTTAGTTCTTTTGATATAATTTCAGGCCATTTCACATTTTTGGAACACACATTTCAAAATAAAGTAATGACTACAACCAAAAGTAATTGCCAGTTTGCTTTGTACACACATTTCAGGCCATTTCACATCTTTGGAACACACATTTCAAAATCAAGTAATGGCTACAACCAAAATTTCAGGCCATTTCACATCTTTGGAACACACATTTCAGGCCATTTCTCTGAATTTTTGGGCCTATGATTTGAGTGTTATTTCCAACCTTATAAAAGGCTCAAATCTCACACACCTATTTAATATTTGTGTGCATGGTTAGGTGTGGATACGTAATGATCTACATGTGTGTGGGATTAGTAAACTACCCAATATCAAGGGCAGGGGCTTGATAAATCAATTAATCAATTCCTATAACAAAAGGGTAGGGGCTTACTGGACTGGCTTGGGGCGATCGGATTGACAGAGCAGTGGTAGGGGCGATCGAGCAGTGGCAGGGCCACAGGGGTGACCGAACTGACAGAGGGAGGAAGAGAGGGAGGAAGACGGGCAGTGCGTCCGTGCGGGTTAGGGAGGATGAGGGAGAGAGTAGAGAGAGAGAGGGAGGAGCTTCGCTGACCGGATTGACAGAGAAGGAAGAAGAGAGGCCGTGTGTCAGTGCGGCCGTGCGGGTAAGGGAGGATGAAGGAGAGAGAGAGAGAGAGAGAGAGAGAGAGAGGAGTTCTCGCCGGCTGGATTGACAGAGAGGGAGGAAGAGAGGGTTAGGGTCTAGGGGTTGTGCGGGCGCCGGCCGGGATGGTTTTTGAAAAGGGGTGGGGTAGGGTTTTTTTTTTTTTGAAGGGTATATATACCTTGTACCGAGTCGAGCCAAGTTCGAGCAGTATTTGAGTTGAGTCGAGCCGAGCTCGAGTAAGATCGAACTCGGCTCGAACTCGTTTCGAGCTCCAAAAATCAGCTTGACTCGGTTCGAACTCAGCTTCGATCCGAGTCGAGTTGAGCTTTTTCGAGTCGAGTCGAGCAAGCTACTGAGCTAACTCTGCTCGTGTACAGCTCTACCTATAGAATGTCTTGGGTTGATGAAACTTCCATTCTAGTCTCGCACCGTTGTTTTGTTCCTATTCAGTTTGGATCATATAAAGACACATTTTGGTGTGATGTTGTTCCTATTTAGTTTGAGACATAAACCTAGGAAGCCTATCGATCTTGTCCCTATGTTCCCGTCTCATAGGCCATTAGAGTCTGCAGAGTTCTTTGCACATCACATTCATTCATTGTATAAAAAAATCAGGCAAAAGATCAATACTAGTAATGAACATTATAAAATTTTTGCAAACCAATATAAACGATTCAAAGAATTCAATGTAGGGGACTCTATGATGGTCCGCGTCAGGCCAGAGCGGTACCATCAGGGAGCCGTTCGTAAATTACACGCGTGTAGCGCTGGACCATTCCAAATTATAAAACGAAATGGTCTCAATCCGTATGTGGTAGATCTTCCACCTTCCATGGGAATTAGTTCCACATTTAATGTGGAGGATCTAGTTGTATTTTAGGGGACCACTGATACATTGTCCAACCTTTCACCAAACCAACCTCATTTCCCAGACATTTCCTTTGATCCATGGCCTCTTCCCAACCCTTCTTCCTAACCTTTACCTCCCATACCTACCCTTCCTACACCCAGAGAGGAGATATAGGATATCTTGGACGATCAGATAGCATCCACGTCGGACGGCGGGTTTCAAAAGTACTTGGTTAAATGGAAGTCACGCCCAGCTTCAGATAGTACGTGGCTCACTGAGAAAGAGCTTCAACGAGTTGATCCTGACATTTTGGAGCGGTTCAGGAGTTTTGTTTCGCCAGTGGTGAAATCTTCGCAGCTGGGGAAGTCGATGGGGACATCTCATGCACACGCCCGCCCGCCTACGCACATACGCAGGGAGGAGGGCCCCACCATCGATCTGGATCGATGACGACATCCATGGAGGGTCTCCTAGTTAGAGGACTGTGTTTTGGTTCCTTGGAGTGGACCCGATCATCATGTGGATCCCATCGTTGGATCTCATGATCGTGGCCCACTACCCTAGATAATCTAGGTCTTTGAGTTTTGCTTATTATTGTTATTAGGAACATCATGAATGGTTTAGATTGCTTTGATTAATTGTTATTTTTATTAATTCGTCTTTAACTAATAGTGTGCGCACATGACGCGGCTTATGGGGTATAGGGTTTTCTTATAAATAGGGAACCCCTTGTGTTTTTTTTTTTTAAATTGAAGATTATTAATAAAATTTTGTGTTTTCCTGCTTCTCTAATTCTCTAAGTTGTGGAAATCTAATTGGGTGCGAAACCTTCCTTTCTTCGAAGGGCTAACCACCGTAGTGCAAAGCAACATCCATCCCAAATCGCTCCCACCTCCTGCCCTCTATATTCATCATCTCCCACAACCATCTACTCTTCAAATCCACCTTTATTTTGCAACCAATCCTTCTCTACAGCAGATTTCCAGAATCAGGCCTTGTAGGAGGGCTGAAACTTCGGCGGAGCATCACACTCAAACCAATCATTTGATTGCCCTGAAACTTGGTGTGTGGGTGGCCAATCCCTAGCCGACCAACCCTTAGTTGGCCCTTTTTGGGTTCGTGGGCCCCACACACATGCGGGCAGCAATCCACGCACGTGCGTCAGGCCAGCATGCTGTCCACACATGTGGACTGATTACAGGCTCTCTCTCTCTCTCTCTCCCCTCTTTCACTCCACTATCACCTTATTTCCCTAACCCTAACCCTAGATAATCCTAAATTCCAACTCCTATTCCACTTTTTTGTAAACCCTAGGTTTTCCAGATTTGAAACATGTGAATCCCTTGGATTGAGAGGTAATCCTTTGCTTGTGTGGATGAATCTATTCTCCTTTGAGTATTGTTTGCTTTATAATTTTAATTGATTCAGCCCTAACATGTGTAGGCTTGGACCCTCATAGATTCCCCTTGTTGAATGCTTGACTTTATGTGGGATGTGGAATTTTTGTGATTGTTCTAAAATTAGTGTGACCTAAAGCCTGAAATCTTTCATATCATATTTAATTTTTATGTCCTGCATCATTAGGCCCCTATAAAATTGAAATATGTGTAAATATGTCTTTTAACACCTCCTGAAGTTTCACTGAAAAATTCCACATTTTCCCCAATGTTTCCCTTAGACATGGCAATATTGATACATGTTTCTGTATCCTCGGTCGTTGATACATGTAACGATATTGATACTCTGAAGACTGGCCATAGGCAGGGTTAGAAATTGGAATTATGATATAATTTTGCGAGGACATGGACAGAATAATGCAAGGATTCTAAATGGGGATAGGATATTTGTAGGAGGAGACTTAAATGGTCATGTAGGAAAAGATCATAGAGGATATGAAATGGTACATGAAGGATATGGTTTTTGGGAGAAATGCGACAAGGGATGCTATCCTTTGATCACGCTATTGATTGTGATTTAGCTCTGAGAACACATTTTCAACAGGGAGATGAACATTTAATAACTTTCAAAAGTGGATCATATACTTAGGAAAAATTGATCAATATGTAAAGAGTTCAAGATGATATTAGTAGAGATCGACCATCCAATGTAGGTTATAGTTATACCAATGTGATTAATAGTTATGCATGTTTACATTAAGAGATGGAAGAGAGGAAGTGAAATTAATAGATGTCCAAAATCTAGACTATGGAATTTAAAAGGAGAGAAGACAACATTATTTAGTAATAAATTGATGGAAGAAGGAAGTGGAATGTTGAGGAATAAGTTTATGTAATGTGGAGCAAGATGGTTGAGAGCTCTAGGAAAGTGGTGAAAGAAAGTTTTAGGAGTATCCAGAGGGAAAATTAATGTAGGGGCATTTTCACACCGGGCTCGAGTGGGGTCGCTTGTGGGATGTAGGGGCATACTTGGGGTGGGCGGGGCCCACGGGGGAGGTCTAGTGTTCGAGACTCCTCATCGGGGGTGATTAATGCGCATTTCACATCGAGCTCGAGTGGGGTAGCCTGTGGGATGTGGGGCACACTCGGGGGTGGGCGGCCCGTGTGAGGCGGTACCTATGTGATTTGGGGCCCATGGGGGGGTTTGGCCGAGGTCCTAACCCATGAGATGTGGGGCTTGAGCTATGAGATAAAGGGATTAATTCGCCATGCTCGAACAATTCGAGCTTTTAGAGCAAGTGGTTAATTGTCCTACATCAAAAAGCCCATATAAGGAAACTTGAGGTGGAATAATGAGGTCTAAAAGGTCATTAGTAAGAAATGATAATGTTTCAAGGCTTGGCAAGGGACTAAAAACAAGGTAATTTTAGAAGAATATAGAAATACCAAAAAAGAATGCTAAGCTTAAGGCATTTGGCATCTAATTTGTGTAGCCAACCCCAGATAATTGGGATAAGGCTTTAGACGACGACCAGCTTCTAGCTGTGGTGTATCTTATAGCTTTCTCACAATAGTGATAGCTAGGGAAAAAAGGAAAGAAAGAAAAAGAAAAATATCATGAGCTTTCCATGCAAAACTTCATCACCATCACCGTCATCATAGCCCTGTCCAGCCATTTGTGATTGGCTTTCTAAAAAAAATTCAAAATTCAATCACTTTAGTCTATCTTTTTTTATTTTTTATTTATTTATTTTTCTTTCTTTTTTTAGTTTGCTTTCTTAATGAGGTGATTTTGGCCATTAATCTGATGGTCCCCACCGTGATGGGGCATGACCCAAAATATCCATATTTTGGAAGTTTGTAGCCATCTAAATTTTGGCCCTTCTGTGGAGTGTTACTTCCTGGTTGATTGTCTAATGGTAGGATATTTCAATATGGGAGACTTTTGGGATATTCCCCATCCATGGTAGAGGGCACTAAATCAAAGATACGGATCACCAAACCATGGTCTCCACTTGAATGGGCATCGTCTTAGGCAAACTTATGCTTTAGATTCTTAGGGCCTGTTTGGGAGCATGGAAAGTATTTGGATGGAAAATACTATACTTTCCAAGAAATGACATTTTCTCCTGATCGGGGTTCACTTTTTGGTGGAAAACATTTCCCGAGGATGTTTTTTCATAGAACTAGTCCTAATTCTTTTTTTTTTCCCAGTCATCCCCTGCTTTTTTTGTTCTCTCCAAATGCTTTTTTGGAAAATAACTTTCAAGGAAAATTGAACTCTCTCCTTTTATTTTCCAAGCTCCCAAACAGGACAGTTTAAGTGCAAGAAACTATTCACATGGTCTGTCTTTGTTTTGTTTTTGCCCCTTTCTGTGAAGCTTGATTTTTTCTTGGATTGGTATATGTGGTGACTTTTTAACTTCAAAATTAGGCTACATTGAGTTTTCAGTAAGGAGTAAATTGGGGAGCATGTGACAGAGGAACTCTGGGCGATGAGATTGGGTTTGAAGCTTCTGCGAGAAAGAGCAACAGTTGGTTCCTTTTGGTGGCCATACATCGGCAACCTTCCTGAAGCTTTCAGTGTACCTATTTTCTTTTCAGGAGACGAGATTAAAAACCTGCAATATGCTCCTCTTTTCCATCAGGTATTAAGAGTTATTGCCTTTTGGATGTGTTCGGATACACCCTAAATCTCTGTCGGAGTCAATAGTGGCAGAACAGATGACTTCATTTCTCCCAGATTTTGGCAGGGTTTCAACTGGTCCATGGGTTTTGGACCGGATGAGTCTTTGGGCCTGATGGTTAACCAGGCCATCAACTGGGGCATATATCCAACTAGTGGCCTGATGGGTTGGCCCAGCCCGGCTGGCCCCACTGGTCTGACCATTCGGTCTGGCTCAGGCATGGGCCAGGAACCTTAGCTAGCTGGCCATTCCAGGATTGGGATCAACTAGTTGGCTTATGTACTGTGTGTCAGAAGCATATGGAGAAATAAAACTGCATGTTGGGATGGGAGTTTTCCATTCCCACTCAATATCCGACAGATTTCCGTTCCTATCTGAAACACATTGGATTTTGAAGGAAAAGCATCCTGCCTGCTTGGGTTTCTCTGGAATTCTAAACGTACCTTTGGGCAGTTAAATTTAATTCAGAATCTTTAATAGAGATCATGGAGTCATTTATTTATTAATCCAGGTCTATGGTATCAGGTAAATAAAAGATGTCGTTTTCTTCTTGATTTTGAGAAGGAAGTTAAACATGTGGTTGAGAATTTGGCACCAGATGATCACCCTTTCAGAGGCCAAGATGTAGATGCATCTTCCCTCGGCTGGGCCATGTCAGCAGTCTCCTCTCGTGCATTTCGCTTGCATGGTGAAATTCTCCCAGACGGTACACGCACTGATGTCCCCGCCCTACTTCCTCTTATTGATATGTGCAACCACGGCTTTCATCCAAATGCTCAAATTGTTCAGGAGCAAGACACAAAAGATCCAAAAATGTCAGTAAAGGCAAGTTCTGTAGTCATTTTTCGCAATTCCTTTTGAATTGAGCATCGCACTTACCTTTTTTTTTTTTTGCACGAACACTCTCTCTCTCTCTCTCTCTCTCTCTCTCTCATGAACAATTTCATTGTGCATGCATGATTCAACTTCATATCATCTCTCGTCTGGTATTTTGTTTTGATTCCCTATTTCTTTTGAATTTTGATGTGTTTAGGCATTATAATATTTTCTTTGAATGTGTGTTGCAACTGTACATAATAATAGTAATAATAATAATAATAATAATATAGTGATAATGATAATGATGATGATAATAATAATAATAATTTTCCATTCACATGATCCAAAGCATAGAGTTGCATTCTTGCAAATGACACGTCCACTGTGGTGTGTACAATTCAAATCCCCCCCCCCCCCCCCCTCCAAAAAAAAGAAAAAAGAAAAAAAGAAAAAAGGAAAAACCCACCCACACAAAAAGCAATGTTTTTTTGTATTGGTATCGACGGATGGATTGCACCCTTGGGTTATGGAAACATATTGGGTATTGCATGAGAAATATCGGATGCATCACGTAATGTGTCGCTGTTTTTGGGAAACATTGGGAAATTGGTCTCATTTTTCAATGAAACTTCAATACATAACTAGAAATTATAAGATCACAAAAAACCCACTGTACATAATAGTTACACAACTATATTCAAAATCAATTCATATCATTTATAAATCTAAGAAGGCGTGTATGAAAACACAAGCAATTTCCCTCATTTTGGTTGAAATCCTTGATTGTGCATGCAAAATCATGGATTTCCATCTTATTTCTACTGATTGCAAGTGATTTACGCACACACACACACAAACCGTTTCAAAATCTGGCCCACCTGTTGCCCGATCTTGATTTCCACACAAAAATAAAAAAAATAAAAAAAATAAAAAAAATCCAGTTTCTCCTCCAAATAATCAAAGCGACTTGGTTGGATTCAACTAAGGGATTAGAAGTGGAAGAATTGAGAAAAGAAGCGTGAATTTATAGTTATTTATTTATCTATTTATTTTGAGGGAAAAAGGGGGAAGAATGGCCGATATCACTGTCGGTATCGATAATATTGACAATAAATTTGGGTGTATCGTCAATACAACCTTATGTATGTTGGTGATATTTTGAAAATATTGCATTGTTTCGACAGTATTGTCATTGATTGAATGCAATATATTGCGGTTCTATCGTTGATATGCTGAAATGGTCATATTACTCATATTTCAGTGGTGTTTTGTATCGTTGTTGTGCGATATCAATAATATAGATACTGCAAACACTGACACACAGAGACATGAACACACTCATGCACCCACCTGCTCTCACACACACACAAATGTAATTCATTGCATAAAATTCAAATTGAGAAACTGGCAATCCTTTTCTATTGCCACCATTTATTTATTTTTTCTGGTTTCTTTTTGAAAAATTCAAAAGAAAAGAGAACAATGGACCTTGGTCTCTGCTGCCAAGTTATCAGTGTAGCTCCAATGGAACTATATGATCCTCAACCTGAAAATGTGAGCAGCATCCTGAGTTTCCAGTTCCGGGGAAATGCAGGCATGGTTAAGCAATCCAGACCGTAGTTCTCTGGTCCCACCATGGATGTTCCATGAACCAAAAATCTACTTCATTGGAGGACTATCCTAGCCCACGCCCATGTAGCCTTCAAATAAATGGTTAAGAAGTGAAATAAAAAAACAGTGCAGATTCAACTGAAAAACAGCTCAAAGAGTTGTGGCCATGATATTCTGATCTTGGAGATTTTTGAGATATTCATCCATGGTGGTTCATATCAGACAAATGGTCTGTAATTGAATAATGGGCCCCACCTGTACAAACTTAATGCATATCCTTGGGTTGATAATCATATAGTTCCTCTAACTTCATGAGGAGACTTTTTTGTTTTTGAAAGATTAACATAATTTCATTAAAAAATTAAGAGGGTGAAAGGGAGATCCCCATACAGAAAGAAGTGTTAGCCCTGGAACATTCAAGATCCATAAGCAAGGGATCAGGTGAACCGATTGAAGGGGTAAATGAAATGTTGAAACCCCCAGCCAGCAGCCTGATCTCTTCAACAATGCAATCCACATCCCAAGGAGATGCTCCATCCTCCCAGACACCCAAGAGCAAACTTCCCCGTGAGGGAGCTCGATCACAATAGATGTCTGGTGAAAATGGTTATTGATGGCCTGCACCGACTCCTGACTGCTGGGGATATTGCCGCTGTCTTGGATTCCACTTTGACAGGGCCTGAGAATGGCCACAGCACTGTACCATGGTCATCTAGAAGCATTCCTCCCATCCCTTGCGATTGAAACACCCCCACCAAGAATCATACTTATACAAACATATTTCGAAATTGAAACACCCCACCAAGAATCGTATCATGCATATGATCATTTTCCTCCCATCCCTGCAATTGAAACTCGATGAGGAGGCTTAGCGGAGTTGTACATGTATTATGATCAAACATATTTCTGAAGTATATGAAATGCCAGCTTATTCTTGTGTTCAATGCATGCAGGTTGTAGCAGAAACACAGATCGAGCGAGATACTCCCCTGACACTGAATTATGGTTGTTTGAGCAATGATCTTCTCCTTCTCGATTATGGATTTATCAGTGCATCAAACCCATATGACTCTATTGAACTCAAGTATGATGGAGTTCTTCTGGATGCTGCTAGCATGGCTGCAGGAGTTTCATCACCTTCCTTTTCTTCGCCTGCCCATTGGCAGCTGGAGATTCTATCCCAGCTAAATTTACATGGAGACGGTGCTCTTCTCAAGGTTTTATCTCCATAAAAGTTCACCTTGAATTGGGCTATGTTGAATGGACTTTCCACAGAAATCATCTACTCAGGAACTAGAGGGTTCCATGCATCAGCATCTGTGCAGTTTACTGATGCACAGGATTCCCTACATGTGGCAGACACTTTCCGACGATTCAGATCATTGATCTGATTGGCCTACTGTGGACAACTGATGCTCTGAAAATCTCCCACATTGGAAATCCCAACTTGCTGAGCATGGACTCATTGCTGTTGATTTGGGACAATTCCTCTATTTTCTCCTCAACTGTTAATTTGTTTGCCACTAAATCCAAGGGTTAAGATCTTCCAATTTCGAAGATTTTGGAGCCGTCGTCCATCAATGGTGGAGCCCATTGAATTGGTGGTTTGGATCACTGAATCAATGCCCTCACATGCATTAAATTGTGCGTGGCAACTGTATGTTTGCTTATGCGCAAGACCTAACAGTTCCCTTCAATACTTTATAATTTTGAAAGTGGCTATAAAGACAACATCCAATAGCAGTATTAGGATTTAAATATGTACAAATTTTGGGCAGTTAGTATCATCTCTGGATACTCTGGATTGTCTCCAAACAACCCAAAACTAAGTATCCAGAATCTCTCCACACAAGCGCCAAGGAGCTACATCAAAGGGTTCTAGAATAATCACTCTCATTATAATGGTTAAAAGACTGGTGACGTGACCCGATTCATTTGGCCCTGAGTCAACTCGTGACTCGCCCTAGTCGGGGCTGAATTGACCTGACTCACCTGAGTTGGGAATTACACAGGGTACCAAGCCATATTGGGTTTGACCGAGTCTTGAAACCATGCCCATTAGGGTTTGAATCCAATCACAGGAAAATAAAGCAAACCTCATTTTTGCTCATTCAAAATCATTACCATCGTCGTTGTTGTCATTGTCATCGTCATCCTTATGTCATCGTCATCAGCATCATCATCAACATCATCATAACCTCCCAACATAAGATGGGTTTCTAGTTTATTGACTTAGTAAACCAGTTATCAAATCCCCTACTATGAATAGAAGAAATCTATTCTAATAGCTAAGTCCTTTCCTAAACTCTCTCTTGAAATAAATTCTTCTCGATCTTCTAGAACTCCACGAGTGCCAATCGTGTGGCATATGGGGCTATGTAGTTTGCTCAAAAACGCTGTTTCTACTCATGGACTGTTTATAAAATCCCCAAGGACCTGCAGGATTGGAATTATGGGTGTCAGAGTCCAATTTTATGGTATATGTGGCCTTCCGATTAACTGCGGGCCCCACTGATCAGTCGGACTGTTGGCTGTCCTATTAGAATTTAAATACCTAATTCTATGAGTTAATTGGCTGTATCCATTGAAAAGAAAGGAGAATCAGTTAATTGGCTGTGACCCTCATCTCCAGTCCTTTGTTGTGGTTGGACATACCCCAAATCGCCAGTGAATCCAGGCAGAACTGATAATTGTGTATTTCGGTTAGCTTTTGGGGCAGCCATGAAACAGAACCACATGGAGTCGTATATGGTGTTTCTACCTCGAATGAATAGCCAAAATACATTGGATATTAATTTTGACAGAAAAGCATCCTGCCTGCCACCTATCTAGGGATGCTCAAACATTTCCCAAACCTTAATTTAAATAATTCCTTCGTTTGCATGTTGCAACTGTGGAAGATTGGAGATTGTTGATTTAAATCACTCTTGGTAACAAGTTTCAATATATAGGCACAAATGGGTGCAATCCAAAAATGATATGACTTCATTTTCCACTCCAAAATTCTACGCTTACTAATATAAAAAGTAGAATTCCCTTACAAGACAGTTCACCACCTTTGCAACACCATTCTGCCCATATTGAATTCATTTGATTCTTTTGCAGGTAACGTTAGGAGGTCCTGAATTGATAGATGGCCGCTTGTTAGCTGCCTTAAGAGTGCTCCTAGCGACCGATGTGGAAACCGTACAAAAGCATGACTTAAGCTCTCTGAAGTCATTATCGGCTCAAGCTCCCTTAGGAGCATCTAATGAAATTGTGGCGCTTCGGACTGTTATTGCATTGTGCGTGATTGTGCTTGGACACTTCCCCACGAAGATAATGGAAGATGAGTCGCTGCTACGGCAAGATGTTTCCACTTCGATGAAACTGGCCATCCAATTCAGGATTGAAAAGAAATCCATGATCATAGATGTGATGAAAGATCTCACGTGCAGGGTTAATGCGCTATTGAAGGAAAAGGCTGCTGTCCATGGTTAGTTTTATAGCTAAGATAAATTTTCCTTTGTTTTTCGTTGATACTAGAATAATTTGATTGGGTTTATTGAACATTACCAGTAAAATTTGCTGGATGATGATTTCCATGCATGGTAATTGATTCACAAGAGGAAATTTACACACTTCATTTGAGGATTTGGTCCACCTGAAGAATTGTTGATGTGGGCCCACCTTTTGGTGATCCAAATAGTTCAATACAGGAGGAACCCAGAAATCTCCCTCTCCTCTTATGATCCTAACTATCTGATGGGGGGCCCTTTATGTGGATGATTATCCATTTCCATCTGATGGCTAGGATTATCTGATAGGCAAGATATTGATGCATGGCTAATCCAACGATGGACTATTTCAATGGTAATATCATCAAAAGATGGGTCCCACCTGTACGAATGGTGCACGAACCAAAGGAAAAGGCCTTTCACCTTTCAACCGAGCATCACTTGATGCAACAATTCATAAATATGTTGCCCTTGAATATTTCTATGGATTACGTGGCATGGTTTGAACTTTGTATGGATGTGCAGATTCTATACGATTGAAAACAGGTTAGAAATACCATGAAATTATTGATTTCTTTTAATGAAATGCCTTGAAATTATTGATTTCTTTACATAAATTGGTTTGTTAAAATAATAATTTAAAGATGAGAAAAAACAAGAAAAAATATGAAAAATGAAGTAAAATAGGGAAAGTTTTGTAAATACCCTCTCACTAGTGTGTTTATGTGTGCGTGCCCACATGCGGCTTCATGTGCATGCGTGGGTGGTGGATATGTGTGCTTGCGTGCCCTCACAGTAAGTATAAACACCATAATCTATGTTAAATGGTTGACAGGCAGGCGTGTGCCCGTTTGTGGGCGAGCGCCTGCTTGCATGTGCATGTTTGTGGTGCAGAGATGGGGCGTGGAGAAAACCGGGATAAGGTTCAATCCCGAGCTTGTGGGATCACCTCCCTGCATAGACCTAATCATACTTAAAAAAGTACCAAGGAAAGCCATTAAATTAAAGTTACAAAAAAACAAGAATTTCATCGAAGTGAAGCTTTCTTCTTCTTCTTCTTCTTTTTTTTTTTTTTTTTTGGGAAAAAAATTATTCATCTATAATTGGAATTACTAGATGAGAAATGTACGCTGAATCTTAATTTCTTTTTTCGGGGGGCAGTCCAGGTGAGTGGGCCAACGATTCAGTGGTCGAGATTGTGTATTTCTTGAATTTATAACGATAAAAGTGATGAAAATTTCCACCTAGTTGTGTTTATAATGATTGCAACCAAATTTCTCACCTTACTAGAAAAAAGAAAAAGAAAAAAGAGATGCCCAAGAAATCTAACATCTATCAAGGGAAGAAGAAAGCAGTAGCCAAAATCCCACTCTTTACAATGTTATTGGGGGAAAATACCATATTAAACCAAAAAGCTATACAAGATGGAAAGGAAACCAGAAACCAAAATAGGTGGGCCCCATCTTCTATTCCTACCCCTAATCATCTCCTGACATGTGGTCAGGATTTATGCGTCGCCCACCGAGATGGGTTGGCCGGCCCGCCCCAGCGGCGATCGCGAGATCTGCCGCGTGAACTCTCGAAGAAAAACAGGTCTGATCTCCGGCTCCGGCGGCGATGGGTCCTTAATCTTCTCATCTTCTTTCTTGATCTTCCTCACTTGGCTATGAACTGGGAAACCCAATTCCCATTTTTTGTCTCCTTCCTCTCTGAAGTTGTTCTTCTCCATGGTTAGCTGCAAGTTAAAGCTCATGAAAAAATCACCTTGTTTTCATCTCCTTGAGAGTCTTATTGCTATTTATATATACATGAGGAAAGAGAGAGGTATGGGAAGGAATTTCATGTGTTACTTGTGAGGGGTAGGAGAGGAAGGTGGTGGGAAATGTCTCTCCTTTGATTGGTTTCAGACGGCTCTTACCAAACGTGGGATTCCTCTATTTGACTGCTCCTGGATTGTACACGTAGTCTCGTAGTGCGTAAATGTCCGCTGCTTTTACAATTATTACAAACCTACCCGTGGTTTTGGATGGGTTCGTCCAAGGTTGACCGTCGACTCCATTTTCTTTGCAAGTCTTGGTTCAGACTTCAGTGGTACCCACGTGAGGGAAGAGGATTGCGTGGTTTGCCACGTACCACCGCCTCTGTGGTGTGTTGACGTCATCAAGTTCTGTGGGCCTCACCATGATTTATGTACTATATCTACACGGTCCATCAATTTTTTGAGATCATTTTAGGGCATGGGCCAAAAAATGAAGTAGATTCAATGTTTAACCGGACTACACCACATAAAGTAGTGGGGATTGAGTGCTTACCATTGAAAACTTCCTGGGGGTCTGTGTCATCATGAACAGATGGCAAATAAACATCATGTTGGGTCATAGGAAGGTTTTGACTGGGGTGTGGTGTGGTCCACTTAAGCTTTGGATCTATGTCATTTTTGGACCCATTCCGTAAAATGACATAACAAAATGGATGGACGGTGTGGATATAACACATACGTCATAGTGGGACCCACAGAACTTGGTGACGTCAACACACTATGTTATCCACTTCCCCGCGTGAGTATGGAATTTGGTGTCACGCAGACGCCCATTGGTTGGAATAACTTGGGCCCATTCATGAAAATGATGGGTAGCCAGTGGGAAAGAAGACATTTCAACCCTTATCTTACGGACACAGTTCAAAAAGGAAACCGTTTACGTTCCCTTCTCTAACGCAGGTAAATGATTTGGAAGCGGATTGCGTCCTGCCCCGCACGGATGGACTCGGTCCAGGTGGACGCGGATGTATGCCGATTACGTACCACGCACGCCCGTCCCTAACTAGGAACGTACAGGGTTTCTGAGCAGTCACCGTGATGTACGGGTTTTATCCACACCGTCTATCCATTTCGTCTTATCATTTGAGGGTACAAGCTCCAAAACGAGGCAGATCCAAGGCTCAAGTGGATTACACGGTGGGGATTAAACACCTACCGTTGAAAGCTTTTTGGTGGACACAAAGGTTTTGGATCAGACTGATATTTGTGTTTTCCATTATTCCAGGTCTACGTGACATTATGAACAGGTTGGATGGCAATTAAAATTACGGTTGCCCCTAGAAGGTTTCAACAATGCATGCCATTATCACCTCTGCTTCCTGTCGTGTGGTGCACTTGAGCATTGGATCTGTCTCGTTTTTGGATGTATACACTAAAATAATATAATAAAATGGATGGACGGTGTGGATAAACGCATACAACAAGGTGGGCCCTCAATGCTCCTGTCCAGGTACGGACGGGTGTAGAAGGGGTATTGCACGCCGATTGCCTACGGAAGCCTTTGGCAGGATGGTCAGGAAGCTACGTGGGACTGACTGTAATGTCTGTTAGTAATCCACCCTGTAAATCCGTTGTTCCGGATCATGTTACGAGAGGGTCCAAAAATTCGCCATATTAAAAACTCAAGTAAGCCCATGACTGGAAATAGTGGGGATTGAATATTCACCGTTGAATAGTATGGATGGCATATAAACAGTGGGGCTGTACATTAGTTTTGGATCTGGCTAATATTTTTATACTTTTAGTTTATCCCTGTACAATGACCTTATGAACAGTAAGAGTGGTATATAAATATCATGCGAACCAAAGGAAGATTTTCCTCTTTTTTGGCCCATGAGGTAATATGATATGGTAAAATGGATGGAGGGGTAGATTTCTTACAATCATTATAGTGGCCGCACCTAACTTCCCGTAGGAATTTTGTGAGAAAGGCGTCCCGTCCAGGTAGAATCTCCCATCGTGATGCGTGGGTTTTATCCAAGCTGTCCATCCATCGCATTATTTTAGGATATAAGTTCAAAAAATGAGGTAGATCCAATGCTCTAGTAGACCACACCACAGAAGCAGTAGTGCTAATAATGCCCACCATTGAGACTTTCTTTCAGCCTACCATGATATTTGTTTGCCATCCAACCTGTACATAAGTTTACATAGACTTGGATAAAGGGAACTTGGATAAAGGGAAAATGCAATTATCAGCTTGATCAAAACTTCTTCAACTGTCAAGGAGTTTTTATTGGTGACCATTTAATCTTTACTTTGTGTTCACATAATCTACTTCATTTTTATGCTCATACTTTAAAATGTTTTTGAAAAATAGATGGATGGTGTGGATATAAACCTAGGTAGCAGATTAGTGTTGAAACCATTATAGCAATCACACCCTGATCCATATCTCAACTGGTAGATTGAGTGGAGCTACCTCGTTTCAACACTTGAGGTCTTGGTATCGATCCCTAGTGGGGTTGGCTAACAGTGGAGTGTGTGTACTCACATGAGTGTATAATAACAAGCTAATCCAAAAAAAAAAAAAGAAAAAAAACGAAACAATTATAACAACCACCATAATGTTGGAAGCACTTTAAAGTTATCGATAGCAAAAGAATTCAGCAATAGAAGTATCATACCAACCAAATCAAATCAAATATATATTTCAATTACTTTATTTATTATTTACATTTTTTGGTGTAAACCTTAGCTTTATTTGCCATTTACAATCCTTGATATAATCCGTAGCAATAATCAAGTGGTTGTTAACTTTAGTTATAATTTGATTCTGCTCACATGCTTCATTCAATTCGAGCATCAAGCAATTCTCCATCCAGAGAAGCATTCTGCAATTGTTCTCTGTGGTTGATTGTAAGAATTTCATTTATTTTTATTTGTATTGAAGAAAAATCTTTTTGTACAGAAGACGGATGTGTAACCCATCTTTAAAATACAAACATCACCTTCTAATCATCACCTGATCATCTTAAGTAACATTGTGCAAGTGGCTAAATAAGTAACTAATCTTATTCAATCTCGATCATATATAGTCGATTTCTAACGTATCTTATATATCTTGGAGTTTAGGGTCATAGTTGCTCGGTTTAAAGTGAGCCAAACATTTAATTCTGGCACGCCGGCATAAATCACGTGACTGAAATTGAAATAATAGCGACAACACCTATTAGGTAGTGGTTTCACACTACAAGGGCAAAAACATCATTTTCCATGGGAGAATCTTTGATTTTCTGCCTAGTACACAGAACTTTTTCATTGGACCACATTAAGGGATGCCAGAATCATACAGTCCATGTCCCCTTGAATGAATGAATTGGATGTCATAAAAAACCATAATGCCCCCTACGCAAAATTAAATGGATACCCCATTTCTTCTATTTCTTATGTTGTTATCTACTTGAGTTTTGAATCATTATAAGGATGAAGAAACGCAACCCATCTGATGAATGGGATAGATCTAAAGACAGCTGCACGCACATGATGCTTAGTTGGTGCCGTTAGCTACCCACGCAAGGTTAGATCAAAAGCCACAGGAAAAGCTGATCACTCAACCCGATTTCAAAACTCATGTGTCTAGGTTTGTTTTGGTAAGTAAACATCAATTAACCAAGCAAGTGACTTGGTCCGAGTCATATTGGTGAGTCATGTCGAGTTGACCAGTCTATCTATTAATCTTTTTTTCTTCAGGACTGATTCATGCATATGAATGAGTTTCCCAGGAGGCTGGTTTGAAATATCAACTGGCCGAGTTGACTCAGTGAATTTTGCATTGAGCCGACCCACTCAGTAAATCTTGTAGAATCTAAAGCTATCAAGATTGATAATATGAGATCAATGCTCAAGCACATCCATCCGCACACGTGATGATGAGCATTTCTGTCCACCGTCCAAATTGTGGGACCCAGCATGAATAGTTTGGGTGGCATCAACATCTCATCGATCACATGATGTTATCCGTCTGGGTGGTAGTCAAATGGACGGTTGGAAGAGGAAATGACCATGGCCCACAGTCAATGCATCAATAGGGGTATGATGGGAATATAAGGTGTGGGTAGATATGAGGGTAGGTATATACGGTTAAGTTGGTTGGCAGAATGCTTTTCGTGGACGCAACCACGACTTGCATGATAGCGTTGACTCTATCATATGGGATAGAGACCACCTCTCCACCGTACACGTGGTATTGAAGATGGCGAATCAGGACCATTCACCTTGTGAACCCCACCTTGGATGGAGCATGATTTTGAAACCACTCAACGAAGCTTAGTCCTTTTGCATTCTAGAATTCTTAGAATTCAACGGTAAAGTTCGTATAAAAAAAATTTATAGTCGTGCATGCCCAGCTTTTGAATCTCTTCCTTTTGAAAGAAATGTCTCACTTTAGTAGTCTAAGATCTTTTTATCAAGTTTTTAATGAACAATGGTGCACAAGTTGGACTTGAACACATTGACCGTCCATATAGGTGGACCGTTCAGATTCAACACCCGTTTTTATAAGCCACCATTCAAAGGACACGGATTAGTGGGGCACACCTTGATGTATGTGTTTTATATCTATGCTGTCTATCCATTTTTCTAGCTCATTTTTAGGCTATGAACCAAAAAAATGAAGTAGATCAAAGCAGCCTAAGTGGATCACACCACAGGAAACAATGGGGATAATAACACCTGCCTTTGAATAGAGTTGTCAATGGGCCAGGCCTGGGTAGGTCTTTGCCTGGATTTTGAACTATTTTAGGCTGGGTTGTCGTGTTGGGCCATTTAAAATTCTGAATTTTTAGGCTCGAGTCTGTCCCATTGACACCCATACCTTTGAAACCTTCTTAGGGCCACGGGAATGTTTATTTGCCATCCAACCTGTTGATAAGGTTGAACAAATCTAGATGAAGGAAAACACAAATATCAACTTGATCCAAAGATTTTGTGGCCTAAGAAGTTTTTAATGGTGTGGTTTCAATCACCACTGTTTCCTATGGTGTGGTCCACTTGAGCTGGGAATCTACTTCATTTTTGCATTCATGCTCTAAAATGAGTTGACAAAAAGGATGAACAATATGGATATAAAATACTGTTGGAGCACAAAAATGACAAAGTGTACATGAGATTAGTTTGCTTTGCGACCACACAAGAGAGATGTGTTGCGCGGTAGCGCAAGGCTTCAAAAATGGCACAATGATTGACTTAGTGAGAAATTGCACAAGATAGTTAAAAAAAAAAAATTTGAGGTCCACATGTGTGGTGACTTATAAATATCCCTTCCCCTTTCATTTGGGGCATTCATGAGTGATCAGGAGTTCCAAAGAGGTCAGAAAGATTTTAAGGATTCTTCGAGAATTTCTTCAAATATCCTGAAAAGCGATGAGGAAGAAGAATGAGAAGCAAGAAACAGGGCCAAGATTTGTTGTGCAGGCCGCACAACATACATATTTTTGCGTCCATTTCAAACGTTTCGGTGATATTCTCCTCCGAGACCTGTAATCTCCATCAAGTTGGTTTTCTGCACTCGTCCCAAACATTTCAATACAGAATAACGGGTCTTCAAACCCGCACAACTCCTCTGTCATTATGACAAACGCTTTACAAGCCGAAATGCTGCCGAAATCGCCATTGAACTATCTTCATTGCTTTCATTATATTAATTAAAATGTATTTTGTTTGTAATAAAGGGAAATACAAGAGATGTAATACGAATTCAAAATCAATAAAATAAACAATGATGTTTATTCTTCAATGTTCCTTTCTTATTATTGAACGTAGATATTTAAATTCGTGATGCTTGTTTATTGTCAAAACAAATACATACAGCCTCAGAAGAATATTAGATTTTTTTATTTTTTATTTATCTACTTAATCTTAATGCCCATTTTTTATGCTATTGATTGGACGCTCCCAATCATCCAATTGGGGTGATTCTTACACCATAGTTTGTTCCTAGTTGTATGAAAGAATGGACAATTCAAATTATTGATGGCACATCCTAAGTAGCATTCAACATATTTAGGACTGCTACCATCCTATAGAAGTGATACCTTCGTAAAATCTACATCAATATTAATATTCACAATATATTAGAATATTGATAATGTTGAAAATATCTCTCATAAGGTGCAATAGCTTTCAATTATAGGCAGTTTCTATATCATTGAGCTCATGATGCCAATAATATCCATGATATCTAATTGCAAGGGTTTTGAGAAGACATTACCCAAAGTTAAATGTATTGAATGGACCATTTATATTGTTCATTGGACCTTTGATTTAGGCAACAATTTTGCATTGATCAATCAATCAAATGGAAAGGATCCATTTAATGCGGGAGCCGATTAGCTGTTACTCTTACTGTGGAGCCCACCTTGATGAATGTATTGTATATCAACACCATCCATCCGTTTTCCAGCCCATTTTAGTCCATGATCCCAAAATTTAAGTAGATACAAATCTCAGATGGACCACACCACAGGAAACAGTGGTAATTGAATGCTCATCTTTAAGAATTCCGAGGGCCCACTGTAAGAAGATTTGCAATGTTTATTTTCCATCCAACCTTTTGATAAGGTCAAAAGGATTTGGATGAAGGGGAAATACAAATATCAGCTTGATCCAAAACTTTTGGGGCCTACAAAATGCTTTTAATAATTATTCATGACTTTTTACAGTGGTGTGGTCCATATGAGATTTGGATTAGCTTAAATTTTATAATAATGTCAAGAAATGTGATTCCAAAACAGATGGACGGCGTGGATGTATAATATATTCATCAAGGTGGGCCCCACACAGTAAGGGCAACATTCACTAAGTTGTTACCCGGGTAACAGCTAATCCTGTCATGCCCCGAAAATTGGAACTTCAGTTGGCCAGGCCTGAACCTGAATTTTAGGATTATGAGTTGTATTTAAATAAAATATATATTGCAACCCACATTATTTCATGCATTTTCAAGGCAATTAGAGCAACTAAAAAGATACTAATCATTGTCATTAAATATTGTCCACTAATCAATTCTTGAATCTTTAATTATATTGACATTAAAAAATGAATAATAACAACATACATTGAATTTTAATTAATTTCTAAATAAACAAAGATAAAAGTCTTCAATCTTGTCCAACCGGTTCTTCATATACAAACCTTGCAAAACATTCTATACGGGTGTGAACGCGATGACTCGTATGGTCAAATCATTCCCAAAATTGAAAATTTTATTTTAACACCAATACAACTCAATGAAATAAATAGGATTAATTACGAGTATTGAATCAACATTTTACATGACAACAATAACAAATTATTTTTCATAATAACAAAATAAGATAATACAGCATCTAAAATTCTTTTTGGTTCAATCTAGGGCAGAGCACACATATGTGTTGATCCTTTTAGGGAATGACCCTCGGTAGAGCACCTGGTGAATAAACTTTTAGAGTAAATACCCAGGGCAGAGTACCCGTATGTGTTGATCGTTTTAGAGAATCAACCAAGGCAGAGCACCTGTGCCGATCCTTTCGGGAATGACCTTGGGTAGAGCACTCATAAACAAATAACATGGTGATCCTTTTGGGGCAGAGCATCCGTAAATTAAAATACATTCTTCATCATGTAATAATAAGGAAATAATTGTAATTTAAACACGTCACGATAAATAAAAAGAAGTCAATTAACAACTCAAATAAATTATCTCTACAATATGCAACCAAGAAATCAAATAAAATAATATGCAACTAATGACTATGATTAAATAAATTTAATATATACTAAATAATCAAAGATATGTTAACCTAAAATTTTCAACAGGGAAGATCACCTACCTGATGTACTTATAAGTAAAAAGATGGAGATTTGAACTCTTAACGATCCGATTTGGTGAGTCGAACTCAACCACAATGATGTATCGATTGATTGAATATTGATCCGAATAATTTCTAAATTTTTCTGCGGTTGATACAAGTGTGATCTAGTGACGATATTAGGATTTCCTATAGATGATACGAGGTCTGATGAGGTTATTAGGTTGCCTCAACTCGGTTGCAAAACAGGTTCTCTTTTCTTTTTTGCTTCTTCTCATTTTCTCTCCCCTTTCTTTTCTTTTTCTATTCTTTTCCGTTGTATCTTTCCTTCATTTTCTCCCGTGTTGCTTCCTTTAGATCATGTCCAACAACCTTTCATGAAAAACCTGCAGCTCAACGAGTCAGTGACTCGCTGGGTTTCTCGTGATCTCTCTCTCTTTTCTGTTTCTGTACTCTTGTCACTATTGTTACCCCTAAGTTCTGACATTGGAGAAAGCTCTTAAAGAGTTTGGAGAGTTCTGAAATCCATCTCTACAAGGACTTGCGAATGGGTTGAAGTCGATTGGTGCATTAACGTGATTTGGACGTTGTTTGAGTCGGAAGTTGCTTCTATTTGTTGGAGGCTTCTGATTTAAGTAAAACTGGTTTGATGTGATCAAATGGTCCACTTCATTGCCAGTTCGGATCTTGATATCGCTGGTTATCTGAGAGTCAATGGTGGTGCATTCGGTGAAGAGGAAGGGCGGCCGATCATGGCAAATTTGTGTACATAGTGTTTTTCTTTGTGTCGTTTTTTTTTGGTCGATCTAGATCAATGATATGAACCTTGGGGACTATAGTTTTCAGAGTTACAGTGCCATTTATCTAGTGGGTTATGATCTCAAGCCGTTTGGCTGCCTGCTGCACATTACCGCGATAATCAAGGAAATACAAGGTATTCTCGGTTTAGTTGGAATCCAGGAAGGATGTGGGGGTGATTCTGATGATGATTGGATAGTTCAGATCATGCTATGGATCCCAGCATGACGAATGGTTGGTGGTCATAGTTCAGGTCGTGCGAATGCTCGCCGAAGAAGAAGGGAGAGAGGAGCGGGAGTTGGGGTTGGTTACAGTGAGAGGAATGACGTGCTGATGCAAGTCACTTTCTTCTTTTCTTTTTTTTTTTTTTTTTCAAAAACATGGTGGGACCCACTAAGATGGCGTGGAAAATCCACTTCGTCCATTCGTCTTGTCAGGTCAAGTTAGGGCAAGGGCCAAAATATGAGGGCAATACAATGCTCAAGTGGGCTACATCATAGGGAACAATGGGATCAAGTATCCGCCATTAAGGGAAAAAAATGATGGGTGTTACAAATCCTCTCCCGTTTGATGGTGATATTGCTTTCATAGTGGCCTATGAATAGGGGTGTACATGGAGTCGAACCGAGTAGAGCTGGCCTCAGTTCGACTCGGCTCGGCCAATAGCTGACCTCAACTTGAGCTCAGCTCAGCTCAGTCCTCGAGCCTGACTGGCCAGCTCGGCTCGGTTTGGTCAGTAGCTCAGGCCAGATCCAGCTGAGTTTGCCCTTGTGGCATTTTCACAAACACCTGGACCGCACCTTCAAAATCTCATTGTATTTGAGACATCAGCAATGGTTTTACAGGTATTTTTTCAAACACCTTCTAAACAACGTAAAAATCAAGAAAAAAAGGATGTTGGTTTCATATACATACCTTTCTTGCCACCGGCCACACTTCTTTGAGTCATTTTATCAAACACTTGCTAGGCAGCATCAATTAATATCAAAGTAACCAAGTCATCGAATTGGTTTGATCCAAGCTGTGTCTGATCTGAGTCGAGTTGAGCTGGGCCAGCTTGAACTCGTCTCGAACACATTTTCGAGCTCAAAAAATCAGCTCGACTCGGCTCGAACTCAGCTTCAAACCGAGTTGAATCGAGCTTTGTCGAGTCAAGTCGAGCGAGCAAACCGAGCTAGCTCGGTTCGTGTACACCTCTACCTATGAAAAGTGTGTCCAACTTAATCAACGATCCAGATTAAATACTTGACTGGCTGGAGTGGAGAGTACTGAAACTGGGCCTCTTCTATACGGACGCAGATTGCAAACTGACCCGCTAGTAGCCATGTCGCCGCTTGATGGAGCTCTATGGGCTGCAACATGATGTATATGTTTCATCCACGCCGTCCATCCATTTTGGATCATTATTTTAGGGGATGATCCCAAAGTCCAGGCAGATCCAAATTTCAGTTGGACCACGCCATACCAAAACAGTGGTGATTGAATGCCTACCATTAAAATCGTCTTAGGCCATTGTAATGTTTATTTTTTATTCATTGATTAGGTCACACAGGCATGGATGAAGGCAAAACACAAATACGTGCTTGATCTAGTACTTTTGTGGCCACTAAGAAGCTTTTAATGTTAGGCATTCAACCATCACTGTTTCATGTGGTGTGGTCCACCTAAATTTTGGATACACCTTATTTTTAAGCTCGTCGGTAAAATGAGTTGGAAAAATGGATAGACAGCGTGGATAAAAAATACATCGTTGTGGGGCCTACAAATCACTGTCCAATAGCGAATGGCTATCAATCGGCCACCCTTTTATACTCTGGACAGAAGACCCCGCTTGATCGGACGCGGATTGTCCACTGGCCCACCGTGATGTATGTGTTTTATCCACACCATCCTTCAATTTTTTCATATCATTTTAGGGCATTAGCCCAAAAACGAGGCAGATCCAAGGCTCAAGTGGACCCAAAGTAGGGATTGAACGATCACCATTAAAAACATCTTGGGACCCGCAGAAGTTTTGATCAAACTGATATCTGTCTTTCCCCTGTATCCCTGTCTAACATCACGGTGGGCCCAAAGAAGGTTTCAACGGTGGGAGTCACTGTAACCACCGTTTCCCGTGGTGTGGTCCACTGGAGCCTCGGATCTGCCTCACATATACAATAGCGGATTAGCTTACCCTTGCGTGGGGCCCACCTTGATGAATATATTGTATATCAATGCCATCCATCCGTCTTTCCATCCCATTTCAGCCCATGGCCCTAAAATTTAAGTTGATCCCAATCTCAGGTGGACCACACCACAGGAAACAGTGGTGATTAAACGCTTACCATTAAAAACTTCCCAGGGCCCACTGTGAGAAAATCTATAAAATAACTCTAGTAAAATGATACTATATATTCATCAAGGTGGGCCCTACACAATATGGGTGGTGTTACCCAGGTAACAGCTAATCCACTTCGTACATGTATTCATCAAGGTGGGCCCCACAGAGCCCCAGCCTGGACGGACGGTAAGACTCAAACACAACTGGGTCGGTTTTCTTGCATAAAGTACGAGAGTCTTACTTATGACCAAGTTCCTATCTTTGACTGAGCCGCTCTAGCCTAGTGGTGAAAACTGTTGGCCGAAACTCTACTTAATTCAGACCATTGATTCTGGTGGGGCCCACCGTTCCAGTGAGCCACAGGACCAAATAATTAGGTAAGACCAGGGACTACCCTCATCACTAAGCACCTTTACACACATCACACGTGCCAACCTCGAACTAGTGTATGCCATCTAAACCATTCATAAGGTGGGCCACGGCCTGATCAGTAGCAGAAAATGAGGCTGATCATCTCTCATTAAGCTCACAACACGTGTGCCTTTGAAGCGGACAATTGGCAAGTTTTCGTAAACCATTAAATGTTTTTGCATCGTGTGGCCCACCTGATTATTGGACCAGCCTCATCTTTGTTGCAGACCATTTTCTCGGTATGGGCTACGTTGTGCATGGCTCAGATTTTCCATACGAATGCCATGTTAGCACGCGTGCTGTGTCCTTTGGCCTTGGACCATGTGACAGAACGGATATGCAATGGATATGTTTGAAACTCGAACAGTCCACCTGCACCAGTAGAAAAAAAGAAAGAAAGAAAAAATCAATGGCTGGCAGGATACCAGGACCATGCTCTCTTAGAAATGTAATATTCAGTTATATCACGATTTGCATCTTAATGTTTTAGATAATTCTTTTGTTATGATGAGGTATAACCGAGCTGTACGTGATTCCTTACTGCATTGATGTGAACCAATGAAAAAATAAAAATAAATCATGTGCACCTGTTAGACTGTGCCTTGCACTAAAATATGCAAAATTATTATTTTACAAAGGAGCATTTTTGCTTTTTAGTTCATGGCCTATATTTGACCAGTGTACATTGAAGTTTTCTCTTAAGCCACGTAATTGGGCCATCCATGCCCCTTCAAATGAATGCATTGAATCGCATAGAAAAACCATGGTGGGCCATATGCAAAACTAAAATACACGCCTCATCCTAATGGTTTCCCATGGTGTGGCCTACTTGAGTTTTGGATCATCATGATTTTTGAGTTTTAGGGTAAAGAATGGTAGCATATTGTAAAACCTCCTATTTCGGAGGCCGAGTAGATACTCGAGTCCCGGTATCCTGGGTGCCACTTATGCTTTGTGGAAGCGGGGTTCTATAGTTCATTTTACCCGGTATTTGAGTAATTCCTGTAATTAAAATAGATTATGCAATGGTCGCTTCATCCAACACGTCAGGCTCTATGGTACCTGCATCTAAGATGGAGTCTGGTTGGTATTTTAAAACACCATCCCAGAGTGAGAGTGAGTGATCAACTCAGTAGTTTCCATTAACATTAAGCTACATAAATTATCAAATCTACATGCATAATTAATGAAAAGAAAAATAAGTATACAGTTCCTAGACACTCTCGTTAATGCACATGCATGGTATTATGATATGATACATGTCCTCAGCATTCAACACTCCCTCAAGTGATACCATCTATATATTCGCATATGACCAATACTCTCTCAATGCGACCTCGACTGCCGAGTCGCCAACCTATGCTAATGCAATGCCATAAATATTCATGTTAGCCGAATATTTAATTAAGTCCGTTCATCCAGCAAGATTGAGGAAGCTGAAACACCTCCATTTAATCAATGGCCTTATCCAGATCACTTGGCCCAAGGCGGCTGTAACGGCTCTGAGCCTACGATCCATGATTTAAATTTAGATATCATCCATCGGTTTCACAAATTAATAATTCCAAAGGTAAGACATGATACCCAAAGGTACGAGGATCAAGTCGGTATGAGTCGTCACCCAAACACTAAGTATGATCACTCAGTTCCGAGGTGCGGGCTTGTCACATAACCAATTTACCATAGGGAAGGGCTCGTCACCCAATTCCATTCATGCCCAGGTCGTTGGAATGATACTTTGGCACGAAACCATCGGCCGAGTAATTTAACAGGGTTTGTTCTAACAAGGACCTGTCACCTCCTATGCTCGCTGGTCACTATAGGGAAGCTCGTTACCTCGGCATGGGCCGACAACACGGATATAGTGTCTTATTCCACCATGCCTGGTTCTCGAGACTTAGTTGCTCATTGGTCATTACAGGGAGGCTCATCACCCCAGCGTAGACCGACAACTCGGACATGGTGTCCCATTCTACCATGCCTGACTCATGAGTCTTAGTGGGATCGAATCACTAACGGTTATCGGTAGGCCTTTCAAAGGAATGAGGTGATTTAGATTCAGGTAGGCATGATCATACATGGTGAATACATGGTTGGTGAAATAGTGGACTAATTCAGTTGACTTAAGCGAACTACGGCACAACCGACACTGGGTGCAAGCATCCCATGTAGTCCAATGACTGTCGATTGTCCATCTTTGGCCTGAATCGGTCGGATTGGCCAAAGGCAACCGATCTAATAGGGCTGCCCTTGTGAATTTTTCAGTTTGCTGGCCAACTCAATTACCAATAGACTAATATTTTACAGCATGCCATAATCAATTCTATTCAGGAATAGGCAACCAACTAAACAGTATTTTAGGATATTCTAGCTAATATGGGCAAAAAAATTTGCATGCAAGTGCATTATTCAATCATCGCAAAATTTACCATAATTAACTAATTAGAGGCGCATGTTTCAGGGAAAAATATGGAACATGTGGGCACGAAATTTCAGTGTATCCGGTCTATTCTAACATGTAATTAATAATCCGCAACCCTAAACGAAAATTTCACTTCATGGAGGATAATAGGCCTAAGGATTAGTCACTAGTTAGCATACAATTCACAATTTTCACTACACAATCATTATTTGTGACATAAGTTCGATAATTGGCAACCTAGAGGTAATGGTCCGCACCTAGGAATAGTCTATTGGGGGCTAGCGTCGCCACTAGGATTCGGGTCCATGGATGGGTGCATTGAAGCACTACACCGATGAGATTAGCTTGTAAGGGTGCATGCAAAATGGCCTACGAGGCTAAAATTTGAAGATTGCTAGAGGATTTACTTTTCGATTGTCGGTGGGTCGCTCTCTATGGTGGGGAGCGGTTGTGGGGTCCGTTGTGGGCAGCGGTAAGGAATATTGTTCCCAAATTAGCTCTCCTAAGATGCTCCTTCTTCCATAACTCTCACTCCCTCTCTCCCTTACAGTTGAAAATTCGTATGGGGGTGAGGGAGTGAATTTTCGGGCCATATATATCCCAGATTTTATGTCCAAATGGCCTTAGGGGCCGTTCTTCTAACAAGCATGCCTCTAGTGGGCTGAATTTTGGCCCATATAGCTATTCTAGGGGTCCCTTGACCCATCTGTGCCATGGGACAGGTGCCCCATCGCTGGATGAGTGATTCGTCCAAATTTGGCTGCAATCGGATATCTTGGTTAACCGTGGGGGCTTTATTTGCGATTGACGGTCACTGATGTTCGATCAGGGCCCCAGTTATAGGGATATGAGCAGTGAAATATCCTTAACTCATACCTCGAGTTCGATCGCAATCTAACGGTCGGAAAGCCACATCTTTGCGAAATAGTGGGAGGTTTATTTCACTTAAGTTTCAGGTTTCAGCTTTGGGTATTTACGCATTTCAAGCATTCGGCCGGCCTCTGGCCCAAGTTGTGTAGTTCTGGGTACTATCTTGATTCGCTACCTGTGATGAGCGTCAAGCCCAGTGAGATGGACATTATTCTATAATTTCAGAACTAATGACCCACTAACGAGTAGCAAAGATCTTGTTTAGATAATTGGGGCATTTCTGGAATGAATTGGGTAGGGTGATTTTTTGTGTGTAATGGTTAGAGTCTGAATTAGCTAAGTCCATAGTGTGGGGCTATTCGCAATTAGTGAAAATAGCGATTCAGTCATAATCACTCTAAACCATCGATTCTTAGGCTAAACGGATAATTGGGTCACTTTGGTTTGTTAATTAAGATCCGACCCTTAATTGTCTTGGCTTTGGGTAGATATTTAATTTAGCTGTGGTCGTCTCGATTAGTCAGTGATAGGTTGGCTAGATTTGATCCTTAGATGAACAATTCATAAGTCTAGACATGAGGTTTAAGTGATAGGGGAATTCGTTGGCTTCCTATGGTTGATTAATCAGATTCATATGGTTCTTTATTGATATCACCTACGTATAGGCTCACCTTGAGCATCGAGGGTCAGTAAGTGACAACGTAGGCTAGTTATATAAAAAAAAAATCAGAATTTTTCTTGAAAATTCAAAATGGCGAAAATCCAGGACGTTACACATATCTAATGGAGAAGGTGGATCTCATAAAAGTTACACTCACATGGCGTGGGTTGACATTGTGATGTCGAGATGGACTAGTGAATGCTTGATCGGAGGCGGAGTTGATTCGGACCGTCAAAACCTTACAGCAGGCATATCTCACAAACCGGAATGAGTTACTCGACATACCATATATGATTTCGGGGTAGGAGAAGTTACTTTAGCCAACCACACTGAAATTGTGAGATTTCATTAGATCAATAGTCGAAAATTAATTTTATTTCTGTTTTTACAATTTATAGTAAGTTTTAGTTTGATTATAACTCTTCATTCTTTGAGCTTTAGGAGTTGTGCCCCACATAAAAAGTGTTTAGAAAAATTGGGAGACTAACGTGGTTAAGC
Organism: Magnolia sinica; assembly: GCF_029962835.1. Classification (NCBI taxonomy): domain Eukaryota; kingdom Viridiplantae; phylum Streptophyta; class Magnoliopsida; order Magnoliales; family Magnoliaceae; genus Magnolia; species Magnolia sinica. The sequence continues at coordinate 61,101,837 of NC_080587.1, read as the reverse complement.
CACATAGGACACTTAGTTACGAATTTTATGGAGTTTTAGTTGTAGTTTAGCTCCAAAACTTCTTTCAAGGCTTGGTATCCCTATTTAAAGGGTTGTAGATTCGTTTATTTCATCAATCAATCAATTTACCAATTTTCATGAATATCATTTATATTTTATTACTTTTTTTCCTTGTGGATTCGAGAAGTATCCATGAGGAGTCCAGAGAAGGTTTGTGGATTCGAAGTAGTTATCCTTAAGGAAGACAACAGTCAACCTTACCACGTTCATCCCTACGTCAATTGGAATCAGAGCGAGGACTTCCATTGAACTAATGGCAAATAACGAAGGTATGGAGCAAAATACTATGGACGGTGATCCAGGAATGCGTTATCTTTTGGAAAGAATGAAATATTTCCACTGAGAGAGTCATTGACTATGCAAGGGCTGCAGACAACCCTTAACCGTATTGTGGATGTGCTGATTCTGCCCCAAGCCCAAGGCGATGCTTAATCTCCCGTGGTCGCTGTACGACATAACATGGATTTCCGTAGAGCACCACCCAATGATGGTAAATTGCAGGCCACCACTTTGATTGCGAAGAAGTCGTTGTACATGTCAAATGTAGATATAGATTTACAGCGACACAACATCTTGCGAACAAGGTGCACTGTAAACCAAAAAGTTTGTAATGTAATCATCGATTTCAAGAGTAGTGAGAATCTCGTGTCAAAAATAATGGTGGAAAAGATGTAATTGAAAACAGAAAGACACCCATCTCTGTACACGATTGGATGGATTAAGGATGTCAACAAAACAGAGAGGTAACAGAACAATGCACTGTCTCGTTTTCAATTAGTAAAAATGATAAAAATCAAGTACTTTGTGATGTAGTCGACATGGAAGCTCGTCATATATTACTTGGTTGACCATGGTAAAATAATATTGATGCTACACATAGTGGTCAGGATAACATATTTATATTTATTAAAGACGGTAGCAAGATTGGCCTCATCCCTATGGGAATGAAGAACCAACCCAAGACTTCTAAAGTTGAAGAACAGTCTCTCATACCCAAATATGATTTCGTTAAACAATTTGAGGAAATGGGAGATGTAGATACATTAGTTGGAAAGAAAAAATATATGAAGCCTGTGAACATCCTAGAGGATTTGAAAGCAGTGTTGTAGGAGTTCAAGACGATTTTGCTTGATGAACTCCCTAATAAATTACCTCCCATACGAAATATACAAAACCACATTAATCTTGTCTCAGGGGAAAGTCTGCTTAATTGCTCACATTATCAGTAAAAATGTTAGATCTTGCGGGCACAAGTGAAGAAACTGATCCATACTAGCTAAGTCAAGGAGACCATGAGTATATGTATTGTGTCAGCTTAAGAACCTAATGCAAAGTACAAGAAAAAAGCTGATAAACATCGGCGTCAGAAATTATTTGAGTATCATGAGCGAATTCCCTTGAGTAAATCAAGGATGAGTTTTTTTTCTAAGTGGAGGAGTTTGATGTAGGATGTGGCACCGATTCACTCCTAGCATAGTTGGACCAAAAGAAATTGAACGGTAAAGTGGCCATAACTTTTTATCCGTATTGTTATGGGGCGCACTTGACCGAGTATTACAAACCGAAGCAGGACGAGAACTCAGGGATGAGTTCTTTTGAAGTGGATGAGACCGATGTAGAGTAGGTCACAGACACTTTCATGTCCGAGATGGACCAGAGAAAGACCGATTGGAGGCGGAATTTTTCCAGACCATCAGAACCTTATAACAAGCATATCTCACAAACTGCAATGAGTTACTCGACGTACCATTTTTTATTTTGGGATAGGAGAAACTACTTTAGCCAACCAACCAGGCTATGCCAGGTTGCCTATGCCGAAATTGCGAGATTCCATCAGATTGACAGTCGAAAATCAATTTTATTTGGTTTTTACTATTTATAGTAAGTTTTAGTTTGATTATAACTCTACATCCTTTGAGCTTTAAGAGTTGTGTCCAACATAAAAAGTGTTTAGAAAAATTAGGAGAATAACGTGGTTAAGCCATATAGGAAACTTACTATAAATAGTAAATTTAACATTTATAGTAAGTTACGAATTTTAGGAAGTTTTAGTTGTAGTTTAATTCTGAAACTTCTTTCAAGGCTTGATATCCCTATTTAAAAGTTGTAGACTCATTTATTTCATCTATCAATTAATTTATGAATGTTCATGAATATCATTTATATTTTCTTGCTTTTTCCTCATGGATTCGAGAATTCTCTATGAGGAGTCCAGAGCAACTTCTTGGATTCGAAGTAGTTATTCTTGAGGAAGAAGGTGATAGACCTCAGCACATTCATCCCTTTTTCACATTGGGTATGCAAATGAAGTTACCTATGCTAACTTGGTTTGATTAAAAAAATCTATCTAAACCCCTGATCGTTCAACTCAACTTCAAAACACATGACTCTTGTAAGTAAAAATTTATTCAAAAGACTTGGTTCGAGTCATGGTGAGTCATGTCGAGTTGAACAGTCTATTAATCACTCTTTGTTGCTTCATGAATAATTTGTTGGGGTCCCTCTTATGTGGAGGTGGGACCCACATATGTGCCTTAAGTAATGTTTATTTTGCTGCTTGTGTGTGAATAGTATTTTGGTCTTTTGACCAAGCAAATTAAAATGAGAGAAAATGGGTCTGTATAGAGTGTGTTGTAGCAAAGTACAAAAGGTTTCTCTTTTTTAGAGAAAACGAGGAAAAAAGAAGAGAAAATTGAGTTTTATAGATGAAGAAGATCAAGAGCCTTCTACTACTGAAATATTTGCATCCGGGTTCGTGAAGCTCTATCCACAATACTAGTTTCTTCGATTATTATTTTCTCCAAGAGTTATGTTGTGAATTTTTTACAATCCCTAGTTGGTGAGAAATTTATTTCTTTCATGTTGCTTGTAATCCACCTTTGGATGATATAGTTTGGGTATCTAAAAGATGTCTCTCGATAACTGTACTTTTATTAATTTTATTATAGTGGATTTATGCCGGACTTGTCTGATAATTTTTCCCTTCACATTGAAGGGCTTTCCACAAAAAAAGGTGTCTTTTAGATTCTATGTTTGATGATTTGTTTGTTTGTGTTAGAAGTGATTTTCATCATCTAAATCTTGTACATTGTTAATGCTATTAATTTGTATATAAAAGTGAAAGATGTATAGCTTCCCGCATGATTCATGCTCATTAGTGTGTTTTCCAGTGGCTTGGAAATCTCATGGAGTTGAGTTGACTCGGTGGATCTTGCATTGAGCAATGAATTCAAAAAAACTATGCTTCTATCATCTAAAGCTATGAAGATTGATAGTATGAGATCAATGCTCAAGCACATCCATCCACACACGTGATGAAAGATTATTTCAGTCAACTGTTCAAATCGTGGGACCCAGCATGAATTACTTGGGTGGCCTCAAAATCTCATTGATTACATAATCATATCCATCTAAGTGGTAGCCAAATGGACGGTTGGAAGAATAGATGGCGATGACCCGCTTTCAATGCACCCAAATGAATGAAATCAACAGGCGTATATGTAAAATGGCCTGAAGATGTTAAGACATGGTCAGCCAGTAGAGCTATGATGGACTTGATGACTCGATGTTTTATAATTAAATTAAAAACATTTATGATAGCCAAAAAAGAAAAATAAAACAGAGGTATGATGCGAACACAGGGTGTGTGGGTAGATACGAGAGCAGGTGTTACCGGTTAGTTGGTGGAATGCCGCTCGTGGACGCGACCATGACTTGCATGATAGAGTTGACTTATCATATGTGATAAGACCCCCTCTCCACCGTACACGTGGCATGGAAGACTGAGGGACCATCCACCTAGTGAACCCCACCTATGATGGACCATGCTTTTGAGACCACTCAACAAAGCTTGGTCCTTTTGCATTCTAGAATTCTTAGAATTCAACGTTAGATTTTGTAGAAAGAATTAGTCGTGCATGCAAGTTTGGAAATTTTCCTTTCTAAGAAATATCTCACTCTAGTGGCCTATCATCTTTTATCATGAACAATGGTGCACCGAGTTGCACTTGAACACATTGGCCATCTATGCTGTCTATAGGTGGACCGTTCAGATTCAACACCCTTTTTATAAGCCACCATTCAAGGACACGGATTGGATGGTGTTGACAACACCACCAATGTTGGTGGTGCCGCGATGTGTTGGGCAATGTGGGGCCAAATTGATATTTGTTTTTATATCCACGCCATCCATCTGTTTTGCCAACTCATTTTAGGGCATAAACCCAACAATAAAACAAATCATAAGCTCGAGTGGATCACACCGTAGGAAACTGTAGGGATAATGATACCCACCTTTGAAATCTTGGTAGGGCTCACTGTAATGTTTATTTGTCATCCAACCCATTGATAGGGTCACAAAGACCTTAATGAAGGGAAAACAAAACTACCAGCTTAATCCAGAACTTTTGTGTCTCAAGAAGCTTTTAATGGTGTCCCAATGTTTCATGTAGTTAGGTCCACTTTAGCTTTGGATTTACTTTATTTTCTTGTTCATACTTTAAAATGAGCCGGCAAAACAGATGGACTATGGCGATATAAAAGGTTCAGTTCCATAGCTCAGTGGTTGACAAACCTTGTTTCAACACTGAGATCTAGGGATCCAATGCCCATGTGGTGTGGGTAGGTGTGAGGTGTAGGCATGTTAAATATACACACACACACACACACAAAACACATACATCACAATAGGGCCCACAACACCCAACACATGCCCACAACACCCAACACATCACCACATCCCAGCTGGGGATGGTGTTGGCAATACCACCTCATTTGCATCCCCATGATTGATGATCCCTGACCATTGTCGGCCTGTTTGCTTCATTTGGCTTATAAGATATTATCACGGGGTTTTCATAATATCCCTAAACCTTTTGAATGACATGTGGGGCATCCGGAAGTGGATTGTCCTAACTATGGGCAGAGCTCTATGGGAGCCACTGTGATGATGCAAACATCTTATCCATGTCGTACATCCCTATTTACATATCATTATACGGTATGAACCCAAAAAAGAGGTAGAACCAAGGCTTGAGGATGCAATCCGCGTCCAGGGCACCCTATTGTGCTAGAATCATGCCAATTGGATGATCCTAACCATTTGATCGTGGCCTATTTATAAAAATTGTAGATGTTTTCTTTAGGAGCAATCTATAATATGGTTAGAATCATAGAACCAAAATGCTACCTTGGATTCATAAGCAATATAATTTAGGATCTACTAGATAGGTAGATAGTTTCATGAGATTATTGTTGAGGGTCAAATATTGTATATCAGACCCATTTATTGCATGGATTTACAAGCATGACACCGTTTAATAGCCTAATTTAATTGAATTTGTGATGCAGGGCGTCTTCATGAGCTTGGACTGGGAAAGGACACTAAAAAGCATGGATTTACCGATCTGATGACACTAAAGCATGGGACAGACTCTATAAGACCAAGAGCGACGAAATTATACACCAGGGGTCCGCGGAAATCGAGGAATCGAAGCTCAAGTGGCCTGAAAAGTGTCCAGAATGCAAGATTATAGGGTTCCCACCATCTGATCAGTTCGAAACTTCATACGTGGCCTGAGGACCATAAATGAACCGTACACGTAAAATTTCAGCTCCTAGATCACTGTGAAAGTGGCCCAACGGACAGATCAGCCCACAAATTACTGATCTGGGGCCCACCTGATCTCTGGATACACCTCATCTTCGGTTTCAACGTCCTAAATCATACGAAGAATCAGATGGACGGAGTAGATTTCTCACAAACATCTCTGTGGGACTCACACAGGTAGTGCATGTACACATTATATAGGTGCACCGGGCGCACACCAAAAGACCAAAAGTCGGTCAGCAAGCGCTGACCGACTCTCCTTCTCAAAACGGGATCCTGCTCACAGCAGGCGGACGTGGGTCCGCCGGTTCCTCTCAGTGGGGCCCATTCATCATCCAAATCATAAATCTGGACCGTCCATTGTGTAAATAAGTGGGTTATCAACCTCACCTAGAAGACCTTTTGGCATCATGCAAGTAATTGAAAGATCATAGCGATCAAAAGCAGGATGGGCGGTGAAAGAAAAAACTCAATGGGCGGAACCAAAAGACATACAAAAACACCCTTTTTCAGCTAGTTTTTCGAGAGGAACGTAATGAGCGGATTGGATTTTCCTTCTGAGGTCAGTCTGGGACCCACCAGTCATCACAGCGCTAATTGCGCAGGCCCTGTTTCGCAACAAAGCCTGCGGATGAATTCTGTGGGCCACCACCGTACGTCAAAGATTTGATCTAGACCGTCCAAGAGAATCCCTCATTCCATCTCATTCACGCCTAGGTGACTGATTTAAAAAAGACAATGGCGTTTGGTTTTCAACCGTTCAAATGCCCGGTAGACGTCACCAAGAAAGAATATGCGGGCCACTCCAAATCGGAGCCAAAATCAACATAGCTGACTGGATTTTCGAGCTGCATCCAATGGACGGAGTAGATTTGTTCATCGACTGCAACTATGAGCCCTATAAAGAACCAGCGCACGTTCTTTTGTTGATTGATGCGTAAACATCCGCACCGGCTGTGCATAAAGAGGAGGCCATCTCCACTGCTTCTCGGGGCGGAAGCTCCAAACCGACTACAGACCTCACGCCTATATAACGGGAAAGATCGGAGAAGACTGGGGGAGGAAGAAAAAGGAAAGAGGAGCTCGGTTTAGGGTGGAGTGCACGGCTGGGAAGAGTTTTGGGGTTTTGTTTTCTTGAGGAAAGGAGCTGAAGGTGGAGTGCAGGGTGATCGGTTTTTGGGTTGTAGACAGAGAGCACAGGTGGTCTGCTGCTGTAACTGTTTGGAGAAGGATTGAAGAGACGTGTCCAGAGGTTGGCTTGGCTGGAACATGATGCTGGAACGGGAGAGCGTGAAGAAAGAATAAGTGTTTTCTTCTTTTCTTTTCTTTTCCAGTTTATTTTTATTTTGTTGCTTAATCAGCCCATCCATGTGTGGCTAATCCTCTTAGCTAGGGCTAAGAGGTGAAGCCTGTAGCGAGATGGGAGACACTATTTCTTGCTTTCCATTTAAATTTATGAACTGAACTTGGTTTTGAGTTGATTATTAAAAGAACATTTTCTCAGTCTTTAATGGTCTGTTGTGACTGAAATTACAATGGGTTTGCAATGGCTTTGAATATCTTTTTTTCTCTTTTGATGTTTATGACGTCAGGAGGCCCTGTTGTTCACCATCGTCTCCTGGGCATGGTTGGATGATAGTACTCTTCCTAACTTTCATGTACTTTTGATTGGTTGGTAATTAGTTTAATCCTGTTGTTTGCTTTGTCTCTTGGGCATGGTTAAATGATGGAATCCATTCTAATTCATATACCTTTCATCTCTTGAAAACCAGATCAAGTAGTTCAGTTTGAATTCCATAATCCTTGATGCAGGCATAAGATCTCCCTGATCTCTACAAGTGGATCCTCTGAATCCCTAGTTTCCTTCCCTTGAATTTCTTAGAGTTTTACATCAATCTCTCACCATTATTCATCAAATTCTATTTGGTTTAGGTCACATCTTAGTCTGGTTCTATTTCTACCTAGTTTCAGGAAACGTACAGGTATCAGTCCCTGTGGATTCGACCTCGGTCTTACCGAGTTTATTACTACATCACAACCCTATACTTGGGGAGTGAACAAGTTTTTGGCGCCGTTGCCGGGGACTGACGGTTACGATTTTCTGAAATCAATTGGTTTTAGAATTGGGTTAGGATTAGGATTGTACTAACTTTAGGTTAAAGGTTTTATTTTTTTTATTTTTAGGAACTATTATTTTATTTTTAGAACCTAACCTATTTTCCTGATTTTGTAGGATCCTTACATAAAGTTCTAAATTGGTAATTCCTTCCTAATCTCTCTCTCTTTCTACCTTTTAGAATTAGGGTTTAAATTTTGAAATTTTTAATTCTAGGATTTTTTTTTTCTATTTTCAGGAAGCAGTTTATTTTTATAAACTAGGGTAGTTATTTCCCTTTCTAGAAAAATCCTCTAATTTTCGAAACTTTTCTCTTTTGTTTTTCACTTTCTATTTTTAACTTTTTTTAAATCTAATTTGTTTCCTCATTTATTTTTAGGATTTTTGTTTAGAAACTAACCTTCTTATTTTGTAGGCATTTAAGATAGAAATCTCTAATTCGGTACACTCCTTCCCTACTTTCTATTTTCCAGTTCTCTTTTAGTAATTTGCTTTCTAGTATAGGACTTTCTTAGTTTACTTTAGAAATTTCCGCTTTTCTTTAAAGAATACCTTCTTTTAGAAATTAAGTTACTGTTATTTTTCTTTTAAAGTATCATTCTTCTCTTTTTAAGAATCTAACTTATTTTTGTTTTATTTTGCAGGTTTTTCACTTAGGACTCCAATTTGGTAATTTCTTTCCAACTCTCTCTTTCTTTCTAGATTTTCTTTTCCTTTCTTAGGATTAGGTTTTTAATCGAGGGCTGCGAGTGTTTTTCATGCCCAAGTGGGCCCGTGACGACACTCGACGTCTCTTGACTGAAGGAGGAGTGGTTGAGGGGTTGACTATCCATCGCAGGATTAGACACCGCTCGAAATCCCCTGAGTTAACTGAGGTTATGGCTGAAGACCAACCTCCTCCACTTCCACCCAGGGTGGAGGATACCCAAGATGAGAATGAGGTGCAACAGGCACCCCCGCCTCGTACTTTACGAGATTATCTACAACCGGCGGGAGTGAGTATGCCCTCATGCATGATTTTTCCTGAAAATACAGGACAAATGGACATCAAGCCAGGAGTTATCCAACTCCTTCCCAAATTCCATGGACTTGAATCTGAAAGTCCATATTTACATTTGAAAGAGTTCGATGAGATTATAGCTACATTATGTTTTCCTAATGTATCTGAGGATACAATTAGGCTGAAACTCTTTCCTTTTTCCTTAAAAGAGAAAGCTAAGACGTGGTTACATTCACTACGTCCTAGATCCATTGGCACATGGAGCGACAGCAGAGGGAATTCATAAAAAATTCTTCCCACATCATAAAAGGATTACCCTCAGAAAAGCGATCATGAACTTTGCCCAAAGGAAGATGAAACATTCTTCCAATGTTGGGAAAGGTTCAAAGATTTGGTCATTCATGCCCACAACACGCATTAGAAACGTGGCGCATTACAAATATTTTCTATCATGTACTCACATCTTCCATGCGCCAAATGGTCGAGACAATGTGTAATGGAGAGTTCATCAACAAAGATGTTGACGAGGTATGAGATTACCTCGATAGTCTCGCTGAAAAAACACAATCATGGGACTATTACCCAAAGTCGAACACCACGTCTAGGCCGACTCAATTAAAGGAGAAAGGTGGATTATATCTCTTGAAAGAAGAGGATGATCTCAAGTGTAAAGTGACTACGCTCATAAGGAAAGTTGAGGCCATGGAAGGAAAGAAGGATAAGGTCAATGAAATTGTTTGCGGCATCTGTGATTGCAACATTCACACAACTGAAAACTGTCCTACAATACCTGCCTTTCGAGGAGTGTTGAATGAACAAGCCAATGCCGTAAATAATTATCAAAGACCTTTTACTGGACCTAACTCTAACACATACAATCCTGGCTGGAAAAATCATCCAAACTTCAGTTGGAGAAATGGACAAACGGCGACTCCTCCAGGTTTCTTCAATCAAAATCCAAATCAAGTGAAACCTCAAGAGGAACCGGTTCAAAATCCCATACAAGAGTTGGCTCAGGCAATGCGGGAAATTACAGATTTTATGCAAAAGATAGATTCTCGTATGACGGTTATAGAAAAGGGGATGCTTCCTGCACAACCTATCCCCAATCCTAAACCGCAGTACGAGAATAATGATCCCAGCTCTTCAAATCAGATGGGGCATGCTAAATCCATCACCACTCTTAGGAGTGGGAAGATTATTGATAAAACTCTTCCGGTTAGGCCCGAAAAGCCTCAAGAACCAGAAGAGGACAACAATGATGGATCCAGCGATGCCCCACAAAAAGTAGAACCGAAACTTCTAGAGAAGCCAGTTGCTCCATTCCCTCAACGGTTGGTTTCACCAAAACCTCTCTCTAACTCTCAGGATATCCTAGAGGTGTTGAAACAGGTGAAAGTCAACATTCCTCTGCTTGATGTCGTTAAACAGATACCTTCATATGCCAAATTCCTAAAAGACTTATGCACGACCAAGCGACGAAAAATTATTCAAAAGAAAATCTTCTTGACTGAGAAAGTGAGTGCCATCCTGAAGCAAGACGTGCCGCAGAAATTCAAGGATCCCGGTAGCCCAACCATATCATGTGTAATCGGGAACCATCGAATTGATCACGCACTTCTTGACTTAGGAGCGAGCGTCAATTTGATTCCCTACTCGGTATACAAACAGTTAGGTTTGGGTGAATTAAAACCCACCCTAACCACACTACAACTTGCTGATCGCTCTGTTCGTGTACCAAGAGGGATAATTGAGGATGTGTTAGTCCAGGTCGATAGATTTTACTACCCTGTAGACTTTATCATCCTGGACACCGAACCCATCAATAACATGAGCACTCAGATTCCCGTCATTCTTGGTCGCCCATTCCTCGCCACGTCAAATGCAATTATCAATTGCAGGAATGGTATCATGACTATGTCTTTTAGAAATTTGACATTGGAGTCAAACATTTTTTTCAATAACGGCAGCAACGTAGAGGATGATGACGATTTCCACGACATTAACATGATTGACTCTTTCGTGGAAGATACGACACCTCTAACCTTATCCTTCGACCATCTGGAGACGTGCCTGGCCCACTCCCATGATTTTGATGATGACATGATTAGGGAGACATGTGCCTTGCTTGATACTGCACCGGTACTTGAAGTTAACCGGTGGAGGCCACAATTTGAAGAATTACCACAAACCGATGTAGTGCCTCTACCGTCTAACCTCAAGCCGCCGAAGCTTGACCTAAAACCTTTGCCCTCTGATTTGAAATATGCCTATTTAGGTCAAGATGAGACATACCCGGTGGTGATCTCTGCCCACCTGGAGAAAGAACAAGAGAGTATGCTTATATCTACTTTCATTGAGCATAAAGGAGCCCAAGGATGGACGATAGCGGACCTCAAAGGAATCGATCCCTCGATTTGTACTCACCACATATATCTTGAGGATAATGCAAAAACCGCTCGGCAACCACAACGTAGACTAAATCCAAACATGAAGGAAGTGGTTAAAGCCGAGGTTCTTAAACTATTGGACGTGGGTATTATATACCCTATATCTGATAGTCAATGGGTGAGTCCAACTCAAGTGGTCCCTAAGAAGTCCGGAATCACCATCGTAGCCAATGCTAATAATGAACTCGTGCCAACTAGAGTCACTACTGGTTGGAGAATGTGCATTGACTACAGGAAGTTGAATACCGTCACGAGGAAAGACCACTTTCCTTTACCATTCATTGATCAGATCCTGGAAAGGTTAGCTGGTCATTCCTATTACAGTTTCCTTGACGGGTATTCGGGCTACAACCAGATAGAGATAGCCCTTGAAGACCAGGAAAAGACCACATTTACATGTCCCTACGGCACCTTTGCCTATCGAAGGATGCCATTCGGACTATGTAATGCCCCTGCCACCTTTCAGCGATGTATGCTTAGTATCTTTTCTGATATGGTAGGGCAATATCTAGAGGTCTTCATGGATGATTTCTCTGTTTACGGTCCATCTTTCAGCAAGTGCTTGGAAAGTCTTAAATGTGTGCTGAAAAGATGTGAAGAAAAGAACTTGGTACTTAATTGGGAGAAGTGTCATTTCATGGTTCGAAGTGAATTGTCCTTGGACATATCATCTCGTCAAAGGAATCGAGGTAGATAAGGCAAAATCGATCTTATCTCTAACCTACCTCCACCAAGAACATCGAGACGTGCGATCCTTCTTAGGACACGCAGGATTTTACGGCGATTCATAAAGGACTTTAGTCTTCTCTCGTCCATTATGTAATCTTCTTCAAAAGGATGTTACAGTGGACTGAGCAATGCCAGAAGCTTTCACCAAGCTTAAAGGCACATTAACCATCGCACCTATCATGCGGCCACCCGATGAAATCTTTCTTTTGAGCTTATGTGCGACGCTTGATTATGCTCTTGGGGCGGTCCTAGGCCGGAGAAAGATAAGAAGCCCTACGTCATCCACTACGCAAGAAGGACTCTAAATCCTGCCCAAGTGAACTACTCGACTACGGAAAAGGAACTCTTAGCCGTAGTGTTTGCCTTGGACAAATTTAGGTCCTACCTGATCGGATCCAAGATCATTATATATACAGATCATGCGGCACTGAAGTATCTTCTTTCTAAGAATGATTCTAAGCCCGCTTGATAAGATGGATCCTTCTACTCCAAGAATTTGATTTGGAAATTAAAGATAAAAGGGAGTAGAGAACGTAGTGGCCGATCACCTTTCTCGCCTTAATACCTCGATTCCCTTGAGACAACCCATATCAATGACATGTTCCCTGAGGAACAATTGTTTAGAGTCTCCCATTCACCTTGGTTCGCTAATATTGCTAATTTTCTTATCACAGGTTCTATACTAACACAGTGGACTGCGCAAGATAAGAAGAAATTTTTCACCGAGGTGCGCAACTTTTTCTGGGATGATCCTTATTTATTTAAATATTGCCCAGACCAAATTCTAAGGAGATGTGTACCAGACGATGAGCATCAGAGCGTCATCTCCTTCTGTCACTCAGAAGCCTGTGGTGGTCACTTTTCTGCTAAAAAGACCACGGCCAAGATCTTGCAGTGTGGCTTTTACTGGCCCACTATGTTTAGGGACACTCATGAGTTTTGCAAAGCTTGTGAGCGTTGTCAGAAATTGGGAGCATTGTCCCGTCGAAATATGATGCCTTTGAATCCCATTCTTATCATTGAAGCATTTGATTGCTGGGGCATCGATTTCATGGGACCATTCCCCCAATCGTTTGGAAATCTGTATATTTTGCTCGCCGTGGATTATGTCACTAAATGGGTCGAAGCGATTCCATGTCGAAAGAATGACCATCGCACGGTCATTAAATTCCTAAAAGAAAACATCCTTTCTCGATTCGGAACACCTCGAGCCATCATTAGTGATGGGGGCTCACACTTCTGTAATAAACCATTTGAGAGTTTAATGAAGAAATACGGTATCTCTCATAAGGTGAGCACCCCATACCATCCACAGACAAGTGGGCAAGCCGAGATTTCTAATAGGGAAATTAAACACATTTTGGAGAAAACGGTTAACCCAGATCGTAAGGATTGGTCAATCCGATTGACCGATGCCTTATGGGCATACCGTACTGCCTTTAAAACCCCTATTGGAATGTCTCCCTTTAGACTTGTCTATGGGAAAGCTTGTCACTTGCCTGTGGAGTTGGAACATAAAGCGTACTGGGCGATCAAAAATCTTAATTTCAATCTGGACAACGCTGGCTCGCTACGCAAACTTCAATTGAATGAACTTGAAGAAATCCGGAATGATGCATACGATAATTCGAGAATTTACAAGGACAAGATGAAAGCATTTCATGACCAACACATTTCGCGAAAATCATTCACGCCTGGTCAGAAGGTCCTTTTGTACAATTCTCGATTACATCTCTTTCCGGGTAAGCTTCGATCTCGTTGGACCGGTCCTTATATTGTTGTCACTGTTTTTTCGCATGGGGCCGTTGAGATAAGAGATCCCGACAATGGCAAGGAGTTTAAAGTCAATGGACATCGATTGAAACCATTTGTCGAGAAATTTGATTCAGAGGACATGTCCATGCCTCTGGCTGATCCTGTTTACCAGGATTAATCTCCTAGTCTGATGGAGGTATAAGTAAGTTTCCTGTTTTCTTAGGACTAGGGTAGTTGCTTTCTTTGTCTGGCTAAAGACGGTAAACTTAGCGCTCCTGGGAGGCAACCCAGTTCTTCATTTCATGTCATTTTTTTCATTAGTCAGTTCAATGTTTGTGGGTAACATTACTGCAAACCCTCACGAGACTACAACTCGTCCACTAGGGGTAACCTAGGGGTTTAAAGGCTTGTTGCATGCGCTAAATGCAATCGAGAGCACCTGCGAAAGTGGTATAGGTAGGATTTTATTTTTGTTAGTTTTGTGTCACTTTCTCTCTCGTGCTGACCGGATTCCATGCTGCGATCTCTTGAAAAGTCTCTCACGATTCATCATCCAGGTACTATCTTCCCTTCACTCTTTCTTTACTTTTGTTGTCTTATGCGCTTTCCATACTCATATCCTTTACATTGAGGACAATGTAGCTTTTAAGTTAGGGGTGGGAGATTAGGTTACCTAATCAGTATTTTCTTGAGCAAAAATTGTGAAAATTTTTAAATTTTTTCTGGACTTTCTGGTGAATTCAAAGTGATTGGACGACCATCTTTGATTTAGAATTACAGGATATGGAATGTTGGTGATTTACTGCTCTTGGATTCAGTTGCTCGTTAGATTTCACAGTTACGTTTAATTATTAATCCATGATTAGAAGTTGTAAACATTGATTGAGTCATGATTTCACATGTCACATCTCGCTTACACATTAAGATTTCAGTTTGAAACTGAAGGGTTAATTTGATGATCAGTAAGCATAGAAGGAACCAACTTGAACAATTGCCCATCAAGATCAATTAAAAGGAAGAGATACCGTTGAAAAAGGTTAGGCAAAGAATCTTCACTCTAGGTTTGCTCCCTATAAGTGTGGACTTCATTCCCCTTCTTGGTTTTTAGTTTTTAAAAAAAAAAAAAAAAAAAAAAAAAATGAAGGAATGAAAAGATGATCTTTGAGGCAAGCTTTGGTTATTATGAATTCTCTTGTTGATTACCAACGATATCCTGAAATAAAGAATTGAATATTAATGTTGAAAGTTGGGATTACACTCATCTGTGGAACTCAATGTTTAGGATTATTTCTAATTAAGGGACTAATACTTTGAATGAAGTTTATCGTGTGTTTGAGTCTAGGAGAGAGTAAGGCCCAACATTCATGAATTGTTGAATTCTGAATATCTAGATTGTTTTCCAAAATCACTCGAGTTCATAGAAATTCTCCTGTAATTCTCAACTTATTTTTCGCATACTTTGCTCGGGACTAGCAAAATGCTGGTTGGGGGTTGTGTTGAGGGTCAAATATTGCATATCAGACCCATTTATTGCATGGATTTACAAGCATGACACCGTTGATTTGACGTCTTTTTTTGTATGTCTTATGCAGTGCGTCTTCATGAGCTTGGACTGGGAAAGGACACTAAAAAGCATGGATTTACCGATCTGATGACACTAAAGCATGGGACGGACTCTAGAAGACCAAGAGCGACGAAATTATACACCAGGGGTCCGCGAAAATCGAGGAATCGAAGCTCAAGTGGCCTGAAAAGTGTCCGAATGCAAGATCACATGGTTCCCGCTATTCGATCAGTTCGAAACTTCATACGTGGCCCGAGGACCATAAATGAACCGTACACGTAAAATTTCAGCTCTTGGATTTCGTGAAAGTGGCCCAACGGACAGATCAGCCCACAAATTACTGATCTGGGGCCCACCTGATCTCTGGATACACCTCATCTTCGGTATAAACGTCCTAAATCATGCGAAGAATCAGATGGACGGAGTAGATTTCTCACAAACATCTCTGTGGGACTCACACAGGTAGTGCATGTACACATTATATAGGTGCACCGGGCGCACACCAAAAGACCAAAAGTCGGTCAGCAAGCGCTGACCGACTCTCCTTCTCAAAACGGGATCCTGCTCACAGCAGGCGGACGTGGGTCCGCCGGTTCCTCTCAGTGGGGCCCATTCATCATCCAAATCATAAATCTAGACCGTCCATTGTGTAAATAAGTGGGTTATCAACCTCACCTAGAAGACCTTTTGGCATCATGCAAGTAATTGAAAGATCATAGCGATCAAAAGCAGGATGGGCGGTGAAAGAAAAAACTCAATGGGCGGAACCAAAAGACATACAAAAACACCCTTTTTCAGCTAGTTTTTCGAGAGGAATGTAATGAGCGGATTGGATTTTCCTTCTGAGGTCAGTCTGGGACCCACCAGTCATCACAGCGCTAATTGCGCAGGCCCTGTTTCGCAACAGAGCCTGCGGATGAATTCTTTGGGCCACCATCGTACGTCAAAGATTTGATCTAGACCGTCCAAGAGAATCCCTCATTCCATCTCATTCACGCCTAGGTGACTGATTTAAAAAAGACAATGGCGTTTGGTTTTCAACCGTTCAAATGCCCGGTAGACGTCACCAAGAAAGAATATGCGGGCCACTCCAAATCGGAGCCAAAATCAACATAGCTGACTGGATTTTCGAGCTGCATCCAATGGACGGAGTAGATTTGTTCATCGACTGCAACTATGAGCCCTATAAAGAACCAGCGCACGTTCTTTTGTTGATTGATGCGTAAACATCCGCACCGGCTGTGCGTAAAGAGGAGGCCATCTCCACTGCTTCTCGGGGCGGAAGCTCCAAACCGACTACAGACCTCACGCCTATATAACGGGAAAGATCGGAGAAGACTGGGGGAGGAAGAAAAAGGAAAGAGGAGCTCGGTTTAGGGTGGAGTGCACGGCTGGGAAGAGTTTTGGGGTTTTGTTTTCTTGAGGAAAGGAGCTGAAGGTGGAGTGCAGGGTGATCGGTTTTTGGGTTGTAGACAGAGAGCACAGGTGGTCTGCTGCTGTAACTGTTTGGAGAAGGATTGAAGAGACGTGTCCAGAGGTTGGCTTGGCTGGAACATGATGCTGGAACGGGAGAGCGTGAAGAAAGAATAAGTGTTTTCTTCTTTTCTTTTCTTTTCCAGTTTATTTTTATTTTGTTGCTTAATCAGCCCATCCATGTGTGGCTAATCCTCTTAGCTAGGGCTAAGAGGTGAAGCCTGTAGCGAGATGGGAGACACTATTTCCTGCTTTCCATTTAAATTTATGAACTGAACTTGGTTTTGAGTTGATTATTAAAAGAATATTTTCTCAGTCTTTAATGATCTGTTGTGACTGAAATTACAATGGGTTTGCAATGGCTTTGAATATCTTTTTTTCTCTTTTGATGTTTATGACGTCAGGAGGCCCTGTTGTTCACCATCGTCTCCTGGGCATGGTTGGATGATAGTACTCTTCCTAACTTTCATGTACTTTTGATTGGTTGGTAATTAGTTTAATCCTGTTGTTTGCTTTGTCTCTTGGGCATGGTTAAATGATGGAATTCATTCTAATTCATATACCTTTCATCTCTTGAAAACCAGATCAAGTAGTTCAGTTTGAATTCCATAATCCTTGATGCAGGCATAAGATCTCCCTGATCTCTACAAGTGGATCCTCTGAATCCCTAGTTTCCTTCCCTTGAATTTCTTAGAGTTTTACATCAATCTCTCACCATTATTCATTAAATTCTATTTGGTTTAGGTCACATCTTAGTCTGGTTCTATTTCTACCTAGTTTCAGGAAACGTACAGGTATCAGTCCCTGTGGATTCGACCTCGGTCTTACCGAGTTTATTACTACATCACAACCCTATACTTGGGGAGTGAACAATTATTGGACCTCTTTTGCTTATCCACTTAATTTTGACTGTCCATTTTTTATGTTATTGATTTGATGCATCAGATCATTCAATTGGCATGATTCTTGCACTATGGCTTGTCCTTAATTGTATGAAAGGATAAATTATTCAAATTAATGATTGGACATTCCAAGTTCCATTCAAAATGTTTGGGGCCATTGCTACCATCACATGAAGATCAATGGAATAGGAAGTGATTGCCCGTGACCATATAGAGCTGGATATACCTGTGCTGGGGCTTTGTGGGATCCACAAAGATGTATATGACAAATCCACTTTGTCCATCTCTTTTGAAAGACCACAATAAGATAAGATTATAAAAATCAGACATATCCAAAACTATGAAACAATAGGAATAAAAACATCCACTATTGAATCCTTTCTGAAGACGACCATGATGTTTATATGCCATCCAAACCGTTCATAGGGTTATTATCACTCATATAAACTGTAGGATCACAAATATCATCCCGATACAAAACTTCTATCACCCCTTCATGTTCAATCCTCACTGTTTCACGTAGTATGGAAAACATGAGTTTTGGATCTACTTGATTTTTAGAATCTTGCCCTATTACGGTCTTTCAAAACAGATGGATGGATAGAGTGGATTTTCCATGGATGTCTCTATGAGCCCTACACGGCCTCGGGTATAGGAATATCTCTATGCCAGGGGCAATATTGAAAATGTTGAAAATAGTATTGTCTTCAATTATAGGTAGTTTTTATATCACTCAGCTGAGGATACCAATAATATCTTGGAATGTCAATGGGTTAGGCTGGGGCTGTCAAAATCAGAATTTTGAATGGGCTAGCCCGAGGGCCAGCCCAAACAGCTCAAAATTCAGCCCAAAACCAACCCTAGGCTCGGACCGGCCTGTTAACAGCCCTAATGATATCTATAATATTTCCAAAAGACTTTATCCAAAGTAAAATCTATAGACTGGACCATTCATACTAATCACTGGAACTTTGATTTAGGCCACAATTTTCCACCGATCAATCAATCAAACGGAAGGGATCCTTTTAACAGTGAGATTGCTTTCATAGTGGCATATGAAAAGTATGCCGAATCTAATCAACGATCCAAATTAAATACTTGACTGTCTACATATGTAATAGCACCAGTCTGCACCAAATCTCATGTGCCCTGGAGTGGAGATTACTGAAACCGGGCCACACATATTGCATACTGACACTGGATGGTTCTGTGGACCCCACAACGATGTACGTGTTTTGTCTACGTTATCCATCCATTTTGGATCATTAATATTTTAATGCATAATCTCCCAAATGAAGTAGATCCAAATATTAGGTGGACCACATTATAGGAAAATAGTGGTGATTGAACACCCACCATTAAAAACTTCTTAGCTCCCAATGTATTGTTTATTTGCCATTCATTGATTAGGTCACGTAAGCATGGATGAAGTGAAAACACAAATATGAGGTTGATCTATAACTTTTGTGGCTCGTTTTTTACGTTGGTCGTTCGACCGTTACCGTTTCATGTGGTGTGGTTGACATGAGATTTGGATCTGTCTTGTTTCTGAGAGTGAGGGTGCAAAAATGATTGGCGGAGTGGATAAAACATATACATCTTTGTGGGACTTACGGAGCACTGTCCATCGATTTTATTTTATTTTTTTTCACATTATTGTTATTTTAAGACATGGGCTAAAAAATGAGACAGATCTAAGGCAACCACAGAGTGAGGATTAAACGCTCACCATTAAAAACTTCTTGGGACTTGCAGGAGTTTTGATCAAGCTGATCTAAGGCAACAACAGGTGGGCCCTAAGAAGGTTTCAACGGTGGAAGTCAATGTCACCATTGCTTCCCGTTGTGTGGACAGTGGGAGTCATTTTGATCACCACTCCTTTCCGTAGTGTGGCCCACTTGATCCTTGTATCTGCCTCACACATACATCAAGGTGGGCCCACATCCCCTGCCTGTAACAGGAGCATATTAGGGTGAGATCCCACCTTGGTGTAATTTTTGTATATCCACTCCATTCATCTGTTTTTACATCTCATTTTAGAATGAGATCCCAAACCTTATGAAGATCTAAGTCTCAGGTGGACCACACCACTAGAAACTTTGAAAAATAACTATTCAAAACTTTTTGTGGGCCACAAAAGTGTTGGATTAATCTGATCTTTGTATTTTTCAATTCATCCAGGTTTTCTTGACATTATCAACAGGTTAGATGGAAAATAAACATTAGGAAAAGTTTACAATGGGCCCTTTGGAATTTTTACTGGTGACACACTCAAACACTACCGTTTCCTGTCGTGTGGTCCTCCTGAGATCTTGATCTACTTAATTTTTGATAAGACATCCGAAAATGGCCTAGAGAAACGGATGAACAGCATGGATACACAACACATCATCAAGGTGGGCCGCACGGTAAGGGTGACACCCGTTAAAGTGTTTCCCAGGTAACACCTAATCCGCTCCCGCCTGTAACGAGTATGAACGCAATCAGCTTCCTATTTGATCCACTCAAAGAAATGGTGCCCTGGCCTAGTGGTTTGGTCAGACTCAACCGAAACTAGATTTTACGTAATTCAAGATGATGCCGGTTTCCCTACGTTCAAGTAAAAGAGTCTTGGGTCTGACCAAGTCCCGATCTTTTACTGAGCCACCCTAGCCCAGTGGTGAAAACTGATGGCAGAAACTCTACTCAATTGAGACCGTTGATTCCAGTGGGGCCCACTATTCCAGTCAGCCATAGGACCAAATAATTAGATAAGACTGGGGACTACTCTCATCATTAAGAGGTTTAGAGTTTTTCCTACTGTACTCCTCACTTTTGAGCTACGTACCTTACTAAGCCCGTCCATACCAAGTCCCACCTTTGGGAATTTCAAATCGAAATGTGTGGTGTGTGCTTTTATCCCACATCGGAAATGAAAAGAAGAAAATCGTGGTTTATATGAGGATGTTCGTATGGTATTCTTACTTAGAGCTTTGGAGATTGTGACGCTTGGGTTGTGTGTTTCAGTGCATACACGTATGCACGCCCCCTCTTGGGCGAGGGCGTGGGTAGTGTGGCTATAGTGGTGATAGTTGGCACACTTTACACTTCATGGCTGAAACTAATGATCAACGGTCAGAAACGTTTTTCAAACGTTCTGAACCATTGACGGCCACCTAGTAACGGTCCACTCCCTGGTGCCTATATAAACTGGACCATTCCTGTCCAAATTCTATCATCACAAACTCACCATCTCTCCTCATCCATCAGATCCTAAGGATTGCATCTCTATTTTAGAATACCACTGACACATCCTCATTTTGATTTTGCCAGAAGATCCACTGCATTGAAATTGTTCCTAGGTGGACCCTTCATGATCGCTGAACGCAAGATCCAAACATGCTTGTCTTATCCTGAAAGCAATTCGCCTGTAACCCATTAACAATTTAATAAGGGGGCGAATCACGCTTTAAGGACAATGTATATTTACATGATTCAGTTTGGTGAAAGAAAATATTTTATTTTATTTTTTAGTATTTCCAATATATTTTTCCAACATTCTTAAAGCGTGATTATGGATACCGAAAGAGTTGCATTAGTCAGACTGATGAACCAAGATCTGATCAGATTGGACCTGTTCGACGGTTCAAATTTCACTAGGTAGCACGACAAGTTGAAATTCTTGCTGACTGCTTTAAAGATTTTTTACATCCTGGACCCGAATCTCCATCTTTTGCCTAAAGCGACAGATGCTGACACACCAGAACAGATCGCTGAAAGAATCAAGCGACAGGAAGACAAACTGCTGTGTCGCAGTCATATTCTCAACGCTCTCTCTGATCGGTTGTACGATCTATACACGGGGATTATATTAATGAAAGAAATTTGGAATGCGCTGGAATACAAGTACAAGGCTGAAGAAGAAAGTACACAGAAATTCCTAATTGCCAGATATTACAGAAATTCCTAATTGCCAGATATTTCGATTTCACGATGATATACAATAAGCCATTGCTAGCTCAAATCCATAAATTACAATTAATTGTAAACAAGATAAAGGCTTTAAAAATAGACTTACTTGAATCATTTCAAGTCGGAGCTATTATTGCCAAATTGCCTCCGAGCTGGAAAGACTACAGGAAGAAGCTACTGCATAAATCCGAAAGCTCTAAAAGCATCTTCGTATTAAAGAAGAATCTTGTAACTGAGATAAGAAGGATGACACAAATGGTGTATCCTCATCTAAGGTGAATGCAGTAGAAAGACTATCCCAGAACAATAACTATAAGAAAAATGATTCCCTAAAACTTAACAAAGATCAAGAGAAATTCAAGAAAATCCAAAAGAAGAAAAACAATAAACCCAAAGGTCCTTGCTATGTCTGCGAGAAGACCAGACATTTTGTCCGAGTCTGTAGGGACCATAAAAAGCCTAAGAAAGAGGCTAATGCAGTAGACGATGATATCGTAACAATGGTCACAAAAGTAAGCTTAGTTCAAGAGAAAGTTCCCGGTTGGTGGTATGATACAGGTGCCACAATTTATGTATGCAACGATAGATCTGCCTTCAAAACCTATGAAGACGTGACCAATGGTCAAGAGGTTCAAATGAGAAATGAATGTCGATCGAAAGTCTTAGACAAAGGAACCGTAAAATTACTCTTTACCTCAGGAAAAAAAGTAATCCTGACCAACATACTGCATGTCCCAGACATAAGGAGGAACTTAGTCTCATGAGATCTCTTGAGCAAACTTGAAATAAGGGTTGTGTTTGAGTCTGGTAAACTGATCTTGTCCAAGAATGAGAACTTTGTGGGTAAGGGTTATGCTTATAATGGGATGGTCAAATTTTCATTGAATGAAAAGAATTCTTCTGCTTATATATTGACTCTACAACGCTGTGGCATGGTAGACTAGCACATTTGACTATATTACCATAAAACTCATGGTTAAGAATGACCCAGTATCAACAATGATAATGACAACGATAAATGAAAAGTATGCATATAGTTTAAAATAACTAAGAAATCATTCCCAAGTGTTGAGAGATCATTTTAAATATTAGACCTAGTGCATACTGACATATGTGAACTAAATAACATTCTTACTCGAGGAGGGAAGAGGTATTCTGTCATGTCCCAAACTCGAAAACCGGGCTCACAAATTCTCGATCGCCGAATTCGGCGCCGACAGCCTCCGTAGTACCCCATTCTCGGTTCCCAGCACCCATATGCAAGGTTCTGATCTTGAGACTATATAAGGAGGATTTTTCATCATGAATTTATTCCGTAACAAGCATAACCGTAAGCATAACCCACGAACAATCACCAAGACACCATCACAAAATCCACTATGATAAAAAACTTAATGGTATAATGCGCATAAAGGGAAAATACAATAACAGAATCGAAAGCTCTAGAAGTCCGCTGCACGCTACAATCTCAATACTACTGCGCTGTCCTAGCGTCATCTGCACGCAACAGTTGTGCATAAGCTTGCGAAAAGCTTAGAGGGTGGTGAGAGTGTGTGCGTAATATAAGCGTGCTCAGAATGTAATATCAAAGTAATGCAGAATATGCTAGCAAACCCATGAATACTATCATGCGTACCAAGGCTATGCAATACAAGGCATGAATGCTATCAACAATATCAAGGCTATGCGATGCAAGGTGTGAATGATGTCAGCCATCCAAGGTCATGCGATGCGAGATGCAACTCAAGTACCTCATTCGAATCCATACATCAATGCAGCTCATCAATAGAGTATCAAATATCAGTACAGTTTTCACGCCGGACAATCACCGGGGTCTAATACCCTCTACGCCAGCTTGCCACCCTTATCCGAACGCATAACTGGGTAAGTGGAAGAGACTTCACTATCCGTCTGCCAATATCGGGCCCGACTCGTCGATAGTAGACCCATTCCTCAAGCTGGGTAAACTCAACCTAGATATTGCCCCTCACTCAGGTGGGTAAGGTCACATCCCTTTCTAACCGACCACGACACAGTGGGAGATGCGGTCTACTGGTATACGGCCCTCGTGCACTTATGTATCTACTCGGTGTCGACGTTGGAGTTATCATTTGGTATCATCGGGTTTAGAGATTTTCACCCAGGGACATCTATGACGCCCCGGTGCTAATAACAGTATTTTCGGTATCCAATCTGGCTCTCCATGATGTGCTTATGGAGGCCACGGCCTTGATGTCAGTAGGGCGTATAGTAACCACATCACACAATGCAAGATGCATGAGTTATAAAATCCAGTCATACATCAATCTTGCGTGTACCTTGTGCTCATGAGGGACAACATCGCCTATCATGGAGTCTCATAAACAACTTACCAGAAGGTATATGCAATGGTCAACCTCATTTCATCACAAGCATGCAGATGATGCGTATGGGCATATATCATGATGCTATGCTGTCACATACTCATAATCGGTATCAATAATCGGCATCGATAATTGGCCTATATGCAAGGCGAGGTCCATAGATGAACAGCCGATCCAAATCATAATATAAAGATCGGCCCTCGGCCGTGGATAAATCAAATCCGTTAACACGGAGCCATCCGTCCACGGCGATGATAGACCATGCAACATCAATGAGGCCCAGTGATTTGAGTTAACTCACTAGGAGAATGATGAGAATGGGCCTAACAAGGCTTAAGGGAAGGTCACAATGTGGATATTTAACCATCATTGCCCATCAATGTGGTCATTTAACCAACATTGCTCCCAAGGAGTGGTCCACATATAGCTTAAAATATAGTGAGGCCCATGGACTCACTCATGGGCCACATATGCATCACATTGGGCCTCACTCATGGGCCTCAAATACATCATACCGGGCCTCATCATATGAGCCTTAAATATATCATGATGGGCCATGTCCCATGGGCCTCGAATACATCATATCGGGCCACAACCCATGGGCCTCAAATATATCACAATGGGACTCATATACATCAAGTGGGCCGCATCACATGGGCCTCAACAATGAGCCTTATATACATCAAGTCCGGCCTATTATTCTAGGTGAACTATCTGCACCATGCATCTATATTTAGAGATCATTTTAGAACATTAACAAAAAATGAATCATATCAAAAGATCATCTGGACCATACCATAAATAGCAGTGGAGATAATGATTTTCACTGTTAACACATCACATGACCTACCATAACGTTTATTTACCATCCAATCTGATCATAAGGTCACAATGACTTAGATTAAGAGGAAAAACAAATTCCATATTAATCCGAAACTTCTGTGACCCCAAATGGGTTTCAATGATAGACGATCATCCTCCATTGATTTTTGTAGTGTGGGGTCCACTGATAGACGATGTGGATATAGATCATATACATCAACGATGGGTCCCACCGTCTAGCCATCTGGGCGGTGTGGATAAGACCCATACACCACGTTGGCCCGACAAGAAGCACCATCCATGAATGGATGGTGTGGAGATAGGATACATACATCATCGTGGGCCCCACCCCCACACGTGCAACATGTGTGGGGTGGGTCCCACGTCTGCTAAAATGGTCGGACGGTGTGGACTACAGAACTTGTTGACGTTGCTACAATAGCTATATAGCTGGTGTGAGGTACCCCAGCTGATTTGTTTCCAAATCAAGTGGGTCCCACGTAGGTGGGCCACCCCACTTCTTTGTGTGTGTGTGTGTATATATATATATATATATACATACTATATTATATTATTATTATTATATATATTCAAACGTCTAGCCCTGGACGTCCTTTTTACGGATGGTCTGGATATGGACCCTATGTGGGACCCATCGTCCTTGCTGCTGTAGGTGGAGTCACACATGGTGATCAAGGTAGGTCCACACGGTCTAGATGGTCCAGATCAACACACCTACATGGTGGGGTCCACAGAACTTGCTGGTGTCACACAACAATTATATAGCTGGTGTGAGGTACTCCTGCCAACCTGCTTCCCATCGTCCAATCCCTGGACCGTGAGGATACAATGCATCCATCATGGTAGGCCCCACACCCCACATGTGCAAAACGTGCAGGGTGGGTCCCACCGTCCAGAAAATGGGCGGTGTGGATAAAACTCATAAATCACGGTGGTCCACATGCTTAAATCAAGCTTATATATATATATATATATATATATATATATATATATATTCCTTCATCATCCAAGCTTGCCCAAGAACGGGCAGCAAGGTGGGTCCCGCTATCGGACGGTCTGGATTATTATACGTGTATTGTCAAGCGGGCCACACATCAAAGAGAGAGAGAGAGAGAGAGAGTAATGGAGAGGAGTTTCGCCATTATGAGCTCCTCTCTATCATACAATGTACACATCAAGATGAGTCTTAAATCATGTGGGCCCTAAATAAAAAAAATTAAGATCTAATGCTATAAACACCCACCTATGGCCTTCTTCTTTAGCTCCTTGGACTCCTTGGCTCCTAAGCTAACTCTTTAAGGGTAGATGATGAAGTTTGAAGGGTTGGGTGGTGAGATGAGGGGGTAGGAAGTGGGCCTTGATCTTTTCTCTCCTTAGAGCTTTTCTCTCATAGAAGCTT
Organism: Magnolia sinica; assembly: GCF_029962835.1. NCBI lineage: Eukaryota > Viridiplantae > Streptophyta > Magnoliopsida > Magnoliales > Magnoliaceae > Magnolia > Magnolia sinica. The sequence continues at coordinate 61,075,624 of NC_080587.1, read as the reverse complement.
GGGAAATGGTGGAGAGAATGAGAGAGGAGAGGGTGTTGTAAGAGAGATGGGATGGGAGGAATGGATGTTGTAAGAAAGGGATGGGTGAAGAGAGAGAGAGAGTTGACTTTGGGAATGGAAGAGAGATGGGTAGGGTATGGGTTGGTACTTGACTTGTGATGGGATGTGTACTTGATTGATTGATGTGATGGGTTGTAGAGATTCTCTTAGAATTTGCAACATGGTATTTTCTTCTAAATAAACGTGGGCCCACAACTCCTGGCCTGGGTATCTTATCGGCGCACGAGACGCGACGTTGGAATTGCAGCGATGGCGCGGTCGCTAGGGTATAAGTTTTGAGTCGAGTCGACATAGATATATAGGATGCGACTTAGGGTCGCGTGCAAACGCCGATTACAGGTCACCGGAATTCGACTGGGGGGTCTGCGGGAGTCTAAGGAACGGTACAGACTAGGATACGAGTTTTACATATTTCATAACATTTATACATGATTGTTCAAGATATGTGTATGTATATATATATTAAAATCAAAAGAAGAAACATTTAATGCATTCAGGATCTATAAATCCGAAGTAGAAAATTAATTAGTTAAAAAGCTTAAAATCTTTTGTATTGACAGAGGAGGAGAATACTTCTCTAATAAATTTTCTACCTATTGTGAGGAACATGTCATAGTACACCAGTGCACAACACCCTATACACCACAAGAAAATGGTGTAGCAGAGAGAAAAAATAAGACCTTAGTTGAAATGGTCAACTCAATGCTAATACAAGGAAAGTTGTCATTAAACCTATAGGGAGAAGCATTGTTATCTACATGTCATGTTCTAAATAAAATTTCATTTAAGAAAATCAAGACCTCTCTATACGAAATATGGAAAGGAAGGAAACCAAACATAGGGTATCTTAAAGCGTAGGGGTGTCTCGCATATTGCAAAACTCCTGAACCTAAAAGAACTAAGTTAAGACTAGGAGCTATTAGGTGCGTCTTTGTAGGATATGCACAAAATAGTAAGGTATATAGACTTTTAGACTTAGACTCCAATGTAATCATAAAGTCTAGAGATGTAGAGTTCTTTGAAAACTCTTTATTCATGGAGAAAAAAATACTAAGATTCAATCTCCTAATGAAACTAAAAAAGAAACACAACAAGAAGTTCAAACACTAATGAACCTTGTAGGAGTCAAAGATCAAGAGTAGAGAAGAGTCTTGATCCTGATTAAATAGACTCTCAACGTCTCTCTTTTTATCTAGTAGAAGGTGATAGAGAGAAGTTTATTAGGAAAATACCTATCGTTTTAACTATAGAAAATGAATAAAAAACATTTAGTGAAGCTATGACTTCGAGAGACTCCGCTTTTTAGAAAGAGGCCATTAATGATGAAATGGATTCGATTATATCAAACCAAACATGAGAACTGGTGGATCTACGTCCATGTTCTAAACCGATAGGATGTAAGTGGGTATTTAAGAAAAAATATCACACTGATGGTACAATTCGAACCTTTAAGGTAAGATTAGTTGCTAGGGGTTTCCAATAGAAAGGAAGAATCAATTATTTTGACACATATTCAGCAGTGGCTAGAATAACATTAATTATGATTTTATTTGCTCTAGCATCTATACATCATCTTCATATCCATCAAATGAACGTGAAGACAACATTTCTGAATGGAGACCTCGATGAGGAGGTATACATGGAGCATCCAGAAGAGTTCGTTCTACCAAGTAATGAAAGGAAAGTGTGTAGACTTGTTAAGTCTTTATATGGATTAAAACAAACACCAAAATAGTGGTATAATAAATTTGATTATAAAATTTTGTCTTATAGTTTTGCACATAACATTGCTGATAAATGTATGTACTCAAAAGTGTCTAGTGATTATGTTGTAATCATATATTTTTATGTAGATGATATTGTAATAATCAATAACAAAATGAAAGGCGTAACTGTAACAAAGAAGTTTCTCTTTTCAGTTTTCAAAATAAAGAATTTTGGACAAGTGAATATTATATTAGGTATCGAAGTTAAAAAACATAGTGGGGGTTATACATTGTGTCAGTCTTATTATATTGAGAAAATATTAAACAAGTTTAACTACTTGAAAATCAAAGAGGCAAAAACCCCATTTGATCCAAGTATCAAGTTGAAAGAAAACAGTGGAAGATCGGTTGCACAACTAGTATATGCTAGTGCTATAGGCATTTTTATTTATGTTATGCAATGCACAAGACCGGATATAGCATACGCTGTGAGTAAACTAAGTAGATTTACTAATAGTCCAAGTGTTGAACACTGGAAAGACATAAGTAGAGTTCTAGGTTATCTAAAAGAAACCAAAAAACTTTGGTTATTTTACTCAAAATTTCCAGCAGTGTTGGAAGGATATTCCGATGGAAGTTGGATATCGAGTATATGGGACAACAAATCCACTACCGGGTGGATATTTACCTTAGAAGGTGTGAATGTATCTTGGGGATCCAAGAAACAAACTTGCATAATATACTCAACAATGGAATCTGAGTTCATAACATTAGATACAATAGGTAAAGATGCTGAGTGGTTAAGGGATCTTCTATTAGAAATGCCGTTTAATGTGAAGCCTATACTACTATTTCACTTCATTGTGTTAGTGAAGCCACTCTAGCGAGAGCCTACATCGGTACCTATAATGAAAAGTCCAAACACATAAGTTTGAGACATTATTATATAAGGCAATTGATTCAGGATGGAATCATTGTGATCATATTATGAAGTCAAGTAATAACTTGGTTGATCCCTTTACTAAACCTCTAATGAGAGAGGTAGTAAAAACAACATCTAGAGGGATGGAGTTGAAACTCTTTAATCAAAGTTTCACCAGTAATAGAAACTCAACCCAAACTTAGAAAATCTCTAAAGATTGAGTTCGATGGAAAACAAAAAATCACTGATAAGTGAAAAGTTTCAGCACTAAATCTAAAAATAACCTCATCTAGGATGAAAGTGTTGGCCGTTACAAACAAAAATGGCCGAGTCTTAAAACTCTTAATGAAATCCAGTCAAATAGAACAAGTGTTTTAAGTAACAGAAACATTGGAAGGATTTCACCTATATGAACATATAAGTGGTACTGCTTCTCATGAGAGTTAGAGTTCTCTTGACTTCGTTCATGAAATAGGATAAACACATGACCATTAAAAGTGCTAAGCGAGTAATATAAATGAACATATAATGCAGAAGTTGTTATGTGTGTAGTATTTTCAGTTATGTCATTTAGAAATAACTGGTTCAATATTACGGCAAACAAAAATTTCAACATAACTTTAAAAAACTTACACTAAGAAAAGATTCAAATCGTAGGATATCTTTCTCCATGCATAATAACTATTCTTTATCTCTAACAGATATTTATTTATTTTTATTTTTTATTTTTTAAAAAAACTAGTGGAGAATTGTTGAAATTTGTGGTTTTTTTGAAAAAAAACAAATATTCAAAAATTTGGAATTTTGCTGCCAAAACGCTTTTTGGAATTTTTAAATCGAAAAGTGCGGTGTTTGTTTTTGTCCCACATCATAAATGAAAAGAAGAAAATCGTGATTTGTACGAGGATGTTTGTGTAGTATTCTTACTTGGAAGGATTGCATCTCTATTTTAGAATACTGTTAACACATCTTCATTTTGATTCTATCAGAAGATTTGCTGTGCTGAAATTGTTTCTAGGTGGACCCTTCGTGATTACTGAACGCAGGACCCAAATAGGCTTGTCTTATCATGGAAGAAATTCACCTTTAACCCATAAGCAATTTGATAAGGGGGCGAATCACTCTTTAAAGACAACACATATTTTACGTGATACAGCCTGGTGAAAGAAAATAATTTATTTTATTTTTCAGTATTTCCAACGCATTTTTACAACAATTGATAGTATGAGATCAATGCACAAGCACATCCATCCACACACAAGATGAGAGAGTATTTCAGTCAACTGTTTAGATTGGGAACCCAGCATGAATTGGTTGGGTGGCCTCAAAACCTCATTGATTACATGATCGTATCCGTGTAAGTGGTAGCCAAATGGACGGTTGGAAGAAGAGATGGCGATGGCCCACATTCAATGCACCCAAATGAATGAAATCAACCAGCATATATGTAAAATAGCTTGAAGATGTTAAGACAAGTTTAGTCAATAGGGATACCATGGACTTGATGACTCAATGTTTTATAATTAAATTGCAAACATTTATAATAGCGAAAAAAAAGGGAGGTATGATGCGAACACAGGATGTGGGTGGATATGAGAGCAGGTGTTTCCGGTTAGTTGGTGGAATGCCACTCGTGGACGCGACCATGACTTGCAAGATAGAGTTGACTTATCATATGTGATAAGACCCCCTCTCCGCCGTACACGTGGCATGGAAGACTGAGGGACCATCCACCTAGTGAGCCCCACCTATGATGGACCATGCTTTTGAGACCACTCAACAAAGCTTAGTCCTTTTGCATTCTAGAATTCTTGGAATTCAACGTTAGATTTTGCAGAAAGAATTAGTCATGCATGCTAAGTTTGGAAATTTTCCTTTCTAAGAAATATCTTACTCTAGTAGTCTATTATTTTTTATCATGAACAATGGTGCACCAAGTTGCACTCGAACACATTGGCCGTCCATGTTGTCTATAGGTGGATCGTTCAGATTCAACACCCTTTTTATAGGCCACCATTCAAGGACATGGATTGGATGGTGTTGACAACACCACCACCCTTGATGGTGCCGCGATGCGTTGGGCACTGTGGGGCCAAGTTGATATATGTGTTTTATATCCACGCCATTCATCTGTTTTGCCAGCTTATTTTAGGTCATGAATCCAACCATGAAACAAATCATAAGCTCGAGTGGATCACACCATAGGAAACTGCAGGGATAATGACACACACCATTGAAATCTTGGTAGGGCTCACTGTAATGTTTATTTGTCATCCAACCCATTGATAGGGTCACAATTAGGGGTGTACATCGAGTCGAACCGACCAACCCATTGATAGGGTCGCAATTAGGGGTGTACATCGAGTCGAACCGAGTCGAGCTGGCCTCAGCTCGGCCACTAGCTGACCTCAGCTCGAACACGGCTCGGCTCGGTCCTCGAGCCTCCCGGGCTAGCTCAGCTCAGTTTGGTCAGCAGCTCGGGCCGAGTTCGAGCCAAAATCGAGTTGAGTTCGTCATTGAGGCATTTTCACAAACACCTAGACTGCACCTTCAAAATCTCACTTAATTTGAGATAGCAGCAATGGTTTTACAAGTATTTTATCAAACACCTTCTAAGCAACATTTAAAAAAAAAAGGGTGTTGGTTTCATATACATACCTTCCTTGTCACCGGTCACACTTTTTTGAGTCATTTCATCAAACACTTGGTGAGCAATATCAATATCAAAGTAATTGAGTCACTGAACTGGTTTGATCCGAGTTTGATTTGAGCTGGGTTCGATCCAAGTTGAGTCAAGCTGGGGCTAGCTTGAACTTGGCTCGATCTCATTTTCGAGCTCACAAATCAGCTCGACTCGGCTTGAACTCAGCTTCGAACCGAGTCGAATCAAGCTTTTTCAAGTTGAGTCGAGCGAGCTAACCGAGCTAGCTCAATTCGTGTACACCCCAAGTCACAAAGACCTTAATGAAGGGAAAACAAAACTATCAACTTAATCCAAAACTTTTGTGCGTCAAGAAGCTTTTAATGGTGTTCCCACTGTTTCATGTAGTTAAGTCCACTTGAGCTTTGGATTTGCATAATTTTTTTTATTCATACCTTAAAATGAGCTGGCAAAATAGATGGACAACAACGATATAAAGGCTTCAGTTCCATAGCTCAGTGGTAGATAGACTTTGTTTCAACACTGAGATCTAGGGATCAAGTGCCCATGTGGTGTGGGTGGGTGTGTAAAAAAAAAGAACTATACAAAACACATACATCACATTAGGGCCCGGAACACCCAACACATCACCACACCCCAGCTGTGGATGGTGTTACCTCATTCGCATCCCCATGATTGATGATCCCTTACCATTGATGACCCGTTTGCTTCCTTGGCTTATAAGATATATAATATTACGAGGGTTTTCATAATGTCCCTAAACCTTTTGAATGACACGTGGGGCACCCGGAAGCGGATTGCGCCCTACCTCCGCCCGGACGGTAATCCGTTCGGGCAGAACTCTGTGGGGGCCACTATGATGCAAACGTCTTATCCACGCCGTCCATCCCTATTTACAGATCATTATATAGTATGAACCCAAAAATGAGGCAAAACCAAGGCTTAAGGATGCAATCCGCTTCTGGGGCACCCTATTGTGCTAGAATCATGCCAATTGGATGATCCTAACCATTTGATCGTGGCTTATTTATAAAAATTTTAAGTGTTTTATTTATTTATTTATTTATTTTATTTAGGAGCAATCTATAATATGATTAGAATCATTGAACCAAAATGCTACCTTGGAATCATAAGCAATATAATTTAGGATATACTAGATAGATAGATAGCTTCATGAGATTATTGGACCTATTTTGCTTATCCACTTAATTTTGACTTTCCATTTTTTATGTTATTGATTGGATGCTTCATATCATTGAATTGGCATGATTCTTTTACTATGGCTTGTCCTTGATTGTATGAAAGGATAAATGATTTAAATTAATGATTGGACATTCCAACTTCCATTCAAGATGTTTGGGGCCATTGCTACTATCACATGAAGAACAATAGAATAAGACCATAGAGAGAGCTAGATATACTTGTAATGGGGCTTTGTAGGATCCATAAAGATGTCTGTGACAAATCCACTTTGTGCATCTCTTTTGAAAGACCACAATAGGATAAGATTATAAAAATCAGACAGATCCAAAACTCAGGTGGGCCACACCAGTGAAACAATGGGAACAAAAACACCCACTATTGAAACCTTTCTGGAGCCGACCATGATGTTTATATGCCATCCAAACCGTTCATAGGGTTATTACCACTCAGATAAACTGTAGGAACAAATATCATCCTGATACAAAACTTCTATCACCCTTTTGTTCAATCCCCACTGTTTCGCGTGGTATGGCCAACATGAGTTTCAGATCTGCTTGATTTTTAGAATCCTGCCCTACTGTGGTCTTTCAAAATAGATGGATGGAGTGGATTTGTCATGGATGTCTTTGTGATCCCTACACAGCCTCGGCTACAGGAATATCTCTATGCCAGGGGCAATATTGAAAAATGTTGAAAATATCTCTCATAGTGTGGTATTGTCTTCAATTATAGGTAGTTTTTATATCACCGAGCTTAGGATACCAATAATATCTAGGAGTGTCAGTGGGTTGTGCTGGGCCTGTCAAAATCAGAATTTTGAATAGGCTTGGCCCTGGCCCGTGGCCCAGCCTAAACAGTAGTCCAGGCCCAGCCCGGCCCGTTGACAGCCCTAATAATATCTATATATTTCCAAAAGACATTATCTAAAGTAAAATGCATAGAATGGAACATTCATACAAATCACTGGACCTTTGATTTACGCCACAATTTTGCACCGATCAATCGAATCCAACGGATAGGATCCGTTTAACAGTGAGATTGCTTCCATAGTGGCTTATGAAAAGTATGCCAAATCTAATCAACGATCCAAATTAAATACTTGGCTGTACGTCTACATATCTAAGAGCACCCAATCTGCACCATACTCATGTGCTGTGGGGCCCACCATGATGTAACGTATGTGTTTTCTCTACGCTGTCCATCTATTATTATTTTTAGATCATTTTAAGGCATGAGCTCAAAAATGAGACAGCAAAGTGGGGATTAAACCTTCACCATCGTGGGACTTGCAGGAGTTTTGGTCAAGCTGATATTTGTATTTTCCTTTATCCCTGTCCACGTGATCTTACGAACAGGCTGCATGTTAAAGAAAAGTCACGGTGGGGCCTAAGAAGGTTTCAACGGTGGAACTTGGAAGTCATTGTCACTACTGATTCACGTTGTGTGGACAGTGGGAGTCATTTTCACGCTCCTTTCCATGGTGTGGCCCACTTGATCCTTGGATCTACCTCACACAAACATCAAGGTGGGCCCACAGCCCCTGCCTAGAACAAGAGCATATTAGGGTAACACCAACCGTGTGAGTCCCACCTTGGTGTAATTTTTGAATATCCACTCCATCCATCTGTTTTTACATCTCATTTTGTGATGAGATCCTAAAACTTATGAAGATATAAATTCAGGTGGACCACACCACTAGAAATAGTGACACATAACTATTCAAAACTTTTTGTGGGCCACAAAAGTTTTGGATTAATCTGATATTTGTATTTTTCAATTCATCCCGATTTTCTTGACATTATCAACAGGTTGGATGGTAAATAAGAATTATGACAAATTTACAATGGGCCCTTTGGAATTTTTACTGGTGACACACTCAAACACCACTGTTTCCTGTCGTGTGGTCGTACTCAGAACTTGATCTGCTTAATATATGTTAATACATCCTATAATGGGTTAGAGAAATGGATGAACGGTGTGGATACACAACACATCATCAAGGTGGACCCCACGGTAAGGGTAACACCCACTAAGGTGTTTCCCATGTAACACCTAATCCGCTCCCGTCTGTAACGAGTCTGAACGCAATCCGCTTCCCATTTGATCCACTCAAAGATCCGGCGGGCCCAGTCTAGTGGTTTGGTCAGACTCTGGTTTGTTCCACTCAGCCAGATTTTACTTAATTCAAGATGATGTCGGTTTTCCTACATTAAGTAGAAGAGTCTTGGTTCTGACCAAGTACTCATCTTTTACTGAGCCGCCCTAGTCTAGTGGTGAAAACTGATGGCAGAAACTCTACTCAATTAAGACCATTGATTCCGGGGGTGCTCACCATATCAGTCAGCCACAGGACTAAATAATTAGATAAGACCGGGAACTCGTCTCATCATTAAGAAGTTTACGACCCTACTAAGCAACTTTTCATGGAAGCGGATTGGCTGATGTACAAGGGTTCAAAGGAGATCAAAATTACATAGCCCCACAATGATGTATTAAACATATCTACACTGTTCTTCCACTCGGAGAGATCATTTTAGATCTTGATCCCAAAATGAGTAATTTCCAAGGCCCGAGTGAACCACACCACAAGTAGCACTGGGACAATGATTTTCACCGTTAAAATATTTATAAGATACACTGTAATGTGTACTTTCTATCCAACCTGGTAATAAGGTCACACAGATATGGATGAAGAGAAAAAACAAATATAATATTAATCCAAAATTTATGGGACTCCTATAAAAAGGTTTCAATGGCAGGCATTCAATCCTCCACTCCTTTTTAGAGTGTGATCCACTTGAATTTTAGGTCTATCTTATTTTTCGGCTCAAGCCTCAAGAACAGTTCATGAAGTGGACGGACGGTTTGGATATAACTCATACTTCATGATGGACCCAAAGAACTTAATGAGGTAAACACACCAATCACGTTGGTGGTGTGGTACACCGGTCAATCCGCTTCCCCACTGAGCACCTTTCACGGAAGCGGATCGGCTGGTGTGTATACCTGACGGGGGTACGTGTCATGCGAATACAAGCGCTGACGCTACTCAAGTTGAAGTTGATCGAACGGTTCAAAGGAGATCAAAATTACATGGCCTCAAGATGATGTATTTATTATATCCACACTGTTCATCCATTTATCCAGATTATTTGAGAGCATGAGCCTTAAAATGAATAATATTCGAAGCTCAACTGGACCACACCACAATAGGGCCACGACCATAACCTGTTCATAAGTTCACAAAGACATGAATGACGAGGAAAAACAAATGTCATACTGATCCAAAACTTATGTAACCCCAAAGGGTTTCAATGGTACATGTTCAATCCTACATTGCTTTTTGCAGTGTGGTCCACTTAATCTTTAGATCTGTCTTATTTTTCGGCTCAAGCGTTAAGACGAGCTCTCCAAATGGATGTACGGTTTGATATAATACATACATCATGATGGGACCCACAGAACTCGGTGACGTCAACACACTAGCCAGGTCGGCGATGTGTGATACACCATCCAATCTGCTTCCCCTTTCCACATTGCACACGAACCAACCTTGAACTAGTGTATGTCATCTAAACCATTCATAAGGTGGGCCATGGCCTGATCAGTAGCAGAAAAATGAGGCGGATCATCTCTCATTAATCTAACAACACGTGTGCTTTTGAAGTGGACAATTGGCAAGTTTTCCTAAACCATCATTTGTTTCCCCACGGGGGTGGGGCACCTGATCAGTTGACCAAACTCGTCTTCATTGCGGACCATTTTCTGGATATGGGCCACCTTGTGCATGGCTCAGATTTTCCATACAAATGCGATGTTAGCACGAGTGCTGTCACCTTTGGACCATGTGACATGATAGATATGTTTGAAACCGCAAAAGTCCATCTGCACCAACATTAAAAAATAATAATAATAATAAAATACAAAATTGTCCGTACCAAAATTACCGCACCTCACAATAGATATTCAAAGAAGACTCACCTCAGGGATATGAGGATCAACTACTCTTTAAATGCCTTGTGTGTTGAAAACTTGTGTAGGAAATAGATAAAAATAAAAATAAAATAAAATTAATTATTTTTGTTTCACCCAGCTAAATCATGTAAAAATTATGTTGTCCTTAAAGCGTGATTTGCCCCTTTATCAATTGTTGATGGGTTACAGGTGAATTCCTTCTAGGATAAGACAAGCCTATCTAGATCCTATGTTTAGCAATCACGAAGGGTCTACTTAGGAACAATTCAACACAGCAAATCTTCTAGCAGAATTAAAAGTAGATGTGCTAACAATATTCTAAGATGGAGATGCTATCAGGATGATTTGATGGATGAGGAGAGATGTGTTTGAGTTGATTGAATTTTAGACCGGAATGATTTAGTTTATATATGCACCAGGGAGTGGACCATTGTTGGGTGGCCATCAATGGTTCAAAACATTTGAAAAATGTTTCTGACTTTTGATCATTAATTTTAGTTGTTCCTGGTCGTCGGATCGAAAGATCTGACCGTTGGATCATCATGGCCCACCCGTTTTCAGACCGTTGTGGCTTTCAATGATGCTATCCGTTTTAAAAAACAGCCGACCGTTTTAGATTAATAATCCGACTGTTCTCAGTCGATTGCAAAGTGCACCAACTAGCACCACTACATCCACACCGCCCATGCCCGTGCTCGAGCCTGAGCGCGCGCGTGCATTTCGGTGTGCAACCGGAGCGTCTCAATCTTTAATAGCTCCAAGTAAGAATACTACATACACCTCTACATATAAACCCCAATTCTTCTCCTTTCATTTCCAATGTGGGACAAAAGCACACACTGCACTTTTACATTTGAAATTTTTAAAAAGCGTTTTGGTGGCAAAACGAAAATTTCAAAATTTTCGAATTTGATATTTCAAAAAACCACAAATTTCAACAATCCCCCAGTGATTTTTTTTTTTTTAAACAATAGAAAATGTTTGCCAAAGATAAAGAACATTTATTATGCGTAGAAAAAGATATCTTACGATTTGAATATTTCCTTAGTATAAGTATTTTATAGTTTTGTCGAAATTTCTGGTTGCCGCAGCATTGAACCGGTTATTCTTAAATAACATAAATGAAAATACTATACACATAATAACTTTTGCTTTATGTGTTCCTTTATATTACTCGCTTAACACTCTTAATGGTTATGTGTTTATCCTGTTTTATGAACGATCCTGAGAGAACTATAACTCTTATGTGAAGCGGCACCACTTCTACGTTTGTATAGGTGAAATCCTTCCAGTGTTTCCATTACCTAAAACACTTGTCCTATTTGACTGATTTTCATTAAGAGTTCTAAGACACAACTATCTTGTTATAACAGCCAACACTTTCATCCTGGATGAGGTTATTTTTAAGATTTAGTGCTGAAACGTACTTATTAGTGATTTGTTGTTATCCATTGAACCCAATTTTTAGTGATTTTCTAAGTTTGAATTAGGTTTCTATCACTGGCGGAACTTTAATTAAAGAGTTTCAACCCCGTACCTCTAGATGTTGTCCTTACTACCTCTCTCATCAGAGGTTTAGTAAATAGAACAGCTAAGTTATTACTTAACTTCACAAATGAGATCGCAATGATTCCATCCCGAATCAATTGTCTTATATAATCATGTATCAAACTTATGTGTCTGGACTTTCCCTTATAGGTACCATTGTGGGTTTCGCTAGAGTAGCTTCACTGTCACAAAAAAGTGAAACAACCAGTATAGGCTTCGCATAGGATGCGATTTCTATTAGAAGATCCCTTAACTACTTAGTCTCTTTGATTGTTGCAGCCAATGCTATGAACTTAGATTCCATTATTAAGTGTGTTATGCAAGTTTATTTTTTGAATCCCCAAGATATAACTGCACATCCTAAGGAGAATATCCACCATATAGTAGACTTGTTGTTCCCTGCATTCGATATCCAATTTGCATCGATGTATCCTTGTTTCAGTTACACATTTTATTTGGTTACTGAGTATTAACATATCATCTACATATAAGCATATGATTACAATATAATCATTATAAACTTTTGAGTATATGCATTTATCAGCAATGTTACGTACAAAACCATAAGATATAATTTTAGAATCAAATTTATTATGCCACTATTTTCGTGCTTGTTTTAATCCATACAAAGACTTAACAAGTCTGTACACTTTCCTTTCATTGCCTAGTAGAACAAACCCTTTCGGTTGCTCCATGTATATCTCCTCATCAAGGTCACCATTTAGGAATGTTGTCTTTATGTCCATTTGATGGATATGAAAATGATATATGGATGCTAGAGCGAATAAAATCGTAATCGATGTTGTTTTACCTACTGGTGAATATGTGTCAAAATAATCGATTCCTTCTTTCTATTGGAAACCCTTAGCAACTAATCTTATCTTAAAGGTTTGAATTATACTATCAGTGTGATATTTTTTCTTAAATACCCACTTACACCCTATTGGTTTAGAACCTAAAGGTAGATCTACCAGTTCCCATGTTTAATTTGATAGAATCGAATCCATTTCATTATTAATGGCCTGTTTCCAAAAAGTGGAGTCTCTTAAAGTCATAGCTTCACTAAAGGTTTTAGGTTCATCTTCTATAGTTAAAATCATAAGTATTTTCCTAACGACCTTCTTTCTGTCACCCTCTACTAGATGAAAAGAGAAACGCTAAGAGTTTATTTGATCAGGATCAAGACTCTTCTCTACTCTTACTCTTTGACTCCTACGTGGTTCACTAGGTGTTTCAATTTCTTGTTGTGTGTTTTTTTTTTTTTTAGTTATATTAGGAGATTGAATCTCAGTATTCTTTCTCTATGAATAAATAGTTCTCAAAGAACTCTATATCTCTAGACTTTATGATTACATTGGAGTTTAAGTCTAAAAGTCTATAAGCCTTTATTATTTTGTGCATATCATGCAAAGACACACCTGATAGCTCTTGGTCCTAACTTAGTTCTTTTAGGTTCAAGAGTTTTGCAATATGCCCCATACTCTAAGATACCTTATATTTGGTTTCCTTCCTTTCCTTATTTCGTATGGAGAGGTCTTGGTTTTCTTAGATGAGATTATATTTAGAATGTGACATGCAGCTAGCTTCATATTTTGATTTTAACAGATATACATACACATATCTTGAACAATCATCTATAAATGTTATGAAATACCTTTTTTTTTCCCTCGGATAAGAACGTTATTTAGTTTATGTATGTCAATATGCACTAGGTCTAATATTTGAGATGATCTCTCAACACTTGAAAATGGTTTCTTAGTTATTTTAGACCGTATGCATACTTCACATTTATCGTTGTCACTATCATTGTATGATATTAAGCCATTCTTAACCATGAGTTTTATGATACTATAGCCAATATGTGCTAGTCTACCATGCCACAACGTTACAAACTCAATCATGTAAGTAGAATAATTCTTTTCATTTAAAAAAAATTTGATCATTTCATTACAAGCATAACCCTTACTCATAAAGTTCCTATTCTTGGACAAGATTAGCTTGCAAGACTCAAATACAACCCTTATCCCAGGTTTGCTCAAGAGATCCCTTGAGACTAAGTTCCTCCTTATATCTGAGACATGCAGTACGTTGGTTAGGATTACCTTCTTTCTAGAGGTAAAGAGTAATTCCACAGTTCCTTTTCCTACAACTTTCGATTGACCTTTATTTCCCATTTGAACCTCTTGACCATTGGTTATGTCTTTATACGTTTTGAAGGCAGATCTATCGTTGCATACATGGACTGTAGCACCTGTATTATACCACCAATCGAGGACTTTCTCTTAAACTAAGTTCATTTCTGTGACCATTGCTACGATATCATCGTCTACTACATTAGCCTCTTTCTTAGGCCTTTTGCAATCCTTAAAGATTTAGGCGAAATGTCTGGTCTTGCTGCAGACATAGAAAGGACCCTTTGGTTTGTCGTTTTTCTTCTTTTGAGTTTTCTTGAATTTTTCTTGATCTTTATTAGGTTTTAGGGAATCATTTTTCACATAGTTATTATTTTGAGATGGTCTCTCTACTACATTTACCTTAGATGAGCCATTGGTGTAATCCTTTTTGTCTCGGTTACGAGATTCTTCTTCAATATGAAGGTGCTTTTGAATTTATTTTAGGATGAATTTTTCGAATTTATACAGTAGCTTCTTCTTGTAGTCTTTCCGGCTCGGAGGCAACTTGGCGATAATAACTCCGACTTGAAAGGATACAGGTAGGTCTATTTTTAAAGCCTTTATCTTGTTTACAATTAATTGTAAGTCATGGATTTGAGCCACCGGTGGCTTATTGTCTATCATCATGAAGTTGAAATACTTGACAATTAGGAACTTCTGCGTACTATCTTATTCAGTGTTGTACTTGTATTCCAATGCGCTCTATATTTCTTTTGCTGATGTGGTCCCCATTTACAGATCGTACAACCAATCAGAGAGAACGTTGAGAATATGACCATAACACAATAGTTTGTCTTTTTGTCGCTTGATTCTTGCAGCGATCTATTCTGGAGTGTCAAGATCCATCACTTCAGGCAAAGGCTGGAGATTCGGGTCCATGATGTAAAAAATCTTCAGAGCAGTTAACAGGAATTTTAGCTTGTCTTGCCACTTAGTGAAATTTGTACCGTCGAACCAATCCAATTTGATCATATTCTAGTTCATCAGTTTGACTGATGCAACACTTTCGGTATCCATAATCACGCTTTAAGATTGTTGAAAAATTATGTAGAAAATATTAAAAAATAAAAATAAAATAAAATTAATTATTTTCATTTCACCAGGCTGAATCATGTAAAAATTATGTTGTCATTAAAGCATGATTCGCCCCCTTGTCAATTGTTGATGGGTTACAGGTGAATTGCTTCCAGGATAAGATAAGCTTGTCTAGATCCTGCATTCAGCAATCATGAAGGGTCCACTTAGGAGCAAGTCAACACAGTAGATCTTCTGGCAGAATCAAACAGTGGATGTGCTAACAATATTCTAAGATAAAGATGCTATCTAGATGATTTGATGGATGAGGAGAGAAGTGTTTAAGTTGATTGGATTTTGGACCAGAATGGTACTATTTATATAGGCACCAGGGAGTGGACCATTGTTGGGTGGCCATCAATGGCTCAGAACGTTTGAAAAAAGTTTCTAACCGTTTATTATTAATTTGAGCCGTTTTTGGTCGTCGGATTGAAAGATCTGACCGTTGGATCATCATGGCTTGTTCGTTTTCGAATTGTTGTCGCTTTCAAGGCAGCTAGTCATTTTTAGAAATGACTAAATATTTCAGATTAATAATCTAAACATTCTCAGTCGAGTGCAAAGTGCGTCAACTAGCGCCACTACAACCACACTACCCACGCCCACGCCCTCGCCCTCACCCACGCCCACGCCTGTGCCCTTGCTTGAGCCCTAACGCCATTACAGCCACACCGCCCACACCCGAGCGCTCACGCCTGTGCGCATATGCGTTCCAGTGCGGAGCCGTTTCTAGTCATCGGATCGAAAGATTTAACTGTTGGATCATCATGGCTTGTCCGTTTTTGAATTGTTGTGGCTTTTAAGGCTACTAGCCATTTTAAAAAATGGCTGACTGTTTCGGATTAATTATCCGAACATTCTCAGTTGAGTGCAAAGTGCGTCAACTAGCGCCACTACAGCCACACTACCCATGCCCGAGCCCTTGCCCTCGCCCATGCCCGTGCCCATGCCCATGCCTGAGCCCTAGCACCACTACAGTCACACTGCCCATGCCCTCGCCCACGCCCGAGCGCTCGCGCGTATGCGTGCATGTGTTACAGTGCTACGCATTGGAACATGCAACCCGAACATCTCAATATCCAATAGCTCTAAGTAAGAATACTACACACAACTCCACATATAAACCCCAATTCTTCTCCTTTCATTTCCGATGTGGGACAAAAGCACACATCGCACTTTTACATTTGAAAATTCCAAAAAGCATTTTGGTGGCAAACAAAAATCCCAAAATTTTTGAATTTGATTTTTCAAAAAACCACAAATTTCAGCATTGAGTATTTTTGGTCTTTTAGATAGAGATGAACGGGTACTTCTACCACAAGTCTTAAAGTGTATCTTCATAGTTGAGATCATGGTCACTAAAGTGTAAACATTCTTTTCCTAGATAGTTACACATAATGAAGCCACATGGATGAAATATTAGGCTCTTCTATCTCATCTTGAAGTGTAGATATGTTAGAAACAAATTTGAGAAAAAATTTCTCCACATTCAACAACAGACACAATTATCAATCCAACACAATGTTGTGTATCTAGACTTAGGCCCCGTTTGTTAAATCTGAAGTCTAAAGACCGAATCTGAAATCTGAAGCCTGAATCTGAAATCTAAAGCTTGAATCTGAAATATGAAGTAAAAAAACTTATTTGATAATTATGGCTGAAGTCTAAAAATTAAGTACTGAATCCTAAACAATCTGTTTGTTAACAAAAATCTTAAATGTCTGAAATATGTTAATTTGACACATTTGTCCCTATCTCTCATTTGGAAATGTTTTTACATTATAAAGAAATTATTTTTTATGAAATGAAAATAAAATCATTATATTTAATTTAAATAAACTAAAATACTTAATAAAAAACTAAAAATCATCATAAGGCCCTCAATTCCTCTTAGCGAGAAGATTTTATAGGATTGAACACTAGTAGCGACAAAATCTTCAAATAAGCCCATCTTATATTTATATGCTATCCAAATTAAAAAAAAAAAAGCATATTGATCTAAAACTCCTATGACCCCAAAAAAAGTTTCAATGGTAGACGTTCAATCCCCTGTCGCTTTTTGCAACTTATTTTTCATCTCAAGCTTTAATATGAGCTTGCCAAATGGATGGATGGTTTGGATATAACACATACCTCATGATGGGACCCATAGAACTTGCTGACGACGTCAATACAGTAGCTATAAAGCTAGTGTGAGGTACACCAACCAATCCGCATCCTACTTGGAAGTGGATTAGCTACTTATAAGTTGAATTTGGCTACTGAAGTGACGTCATCAAGTTCTATGAGCCCACTATGATGTATGTGCTTTGTCTACACCACCCATCTATTTGGAAATTTAATTTTAGGCAGATCCAAATATGTAGTTGACCCAGTGGCGAGATTGATGCCTACCGTTGGAACCTTCTTAAGGTTCACCATTATTTTTATTTGAAATCCAAATCCAACCTGTTCACAAGTTAACACAGACATGAAAGAAGGGAAAAACAAATATCAGCTTGATCAAAAACTTTTGTGGCCTATTTAAGTTTTTAATGGTGGGTGTCACTCTCCCCACTGTTTTCTGTGGTGAGGTCCATTGGAGGTTTGGATTTGACTCATTCTTTGGATCTTTACCTAAAATTATATTTCCAAATGGATGGATGGCGTGGATACAAAACATACGTCATGATAGGGCCCACATAACTTGGTGACATAACTTCGGTGGCAAGTCTCGCTACTCAACCTATCAGTATCCAATCCGCGTCCGCAGAAACAGATTGGCTACTCCCCTGCCACCAGCCAATGGCTGATGGTCGGTGCTATGTGGGCGCCACCATGTGTGTGTTTCATCCATGCCGCCCACTATGTTTATAGATCATTTTATGGTATGAGACCAAAAATGAGGTATATCCCAATCTCAAGTGGACCACATTACAGGAAAACAGTCAAATGAACGTCGGCCATTAAAAACTTTCCGGGGGCCATAAAAATTTTGGATCAAGCTGATCTTTGTTTTTTCCATTCATCTAGGTCTATATGACCTAATCAACAGATTGGATGTCAAATAAACAGTACGTTGGGCCTTAGGAGAATTTTAATGGTGGATATCCAATCACTATTGTTTTCCTATGGAATGGTTCACCGGAGATTTATATTCCTCTCATTTTTGGTATCAAGCCCTAAAATGATCTTTTAAAATGGATGAATGGAATGGATGAAACACATGCATTATGGTGGGGGCATAATGAAGTTTCATAGGTTAAAATTTGATTTGGTATTGCACAAACAATTTAAAGAGAAAAAATTGCCGTAGTAACTTGGAAAGGGGTAATTTTGGAAGCAAAAATTTTTGTTTAATGAAAAACTCATTGAGCGCATTCTGCGTTCACCATTAATCCAGACTCCTATCACAGAAAGAATTCAGTGAAAAACCTCTTAGCATTTTCTTTCTTCCGCATTAACGATGCATTAACAAACACCACTAAACACGGAATATTTTCCCCATTCCGCGTTAAGTGTGAAAATTCAGCATTAAAAAATAGGGCCTTAGTCTTTCCTTGCTCAATAGCAGTGGACCTTAGTGTAGATTTAGGTTTAGTCCTGATGGGGTTTTCCTCCTCAAGTCAGAGGAGATGTGGTGCGGTTCGGATGCCGCAAACAGTGGAATCACCGCACTGCTCGACCAGTCAAGTGAACAGTGCTCGACCAGTCGAGGGTCACTTGACTCAAAGTCCAGCGAGCTCAGTGAACAGTGGTCGACCAGTCAAGGGTCAGCTCGACCATTCGAGTGAACAATGCTCGACCAGTCGAGCTTACAGATTTGAGTCCGGATCTTATGCGGACTGCGAAAATTGGAGGCCGTTTCGCAAGAGGTGCAAAAAGGGGTTTTCAAATCTATAAATATGGGTGCCTAGGGCTTTTCTAGGCAATGTAAGAGGGTTTCCTAAAGCTTTACAAGGGTTTGTTAAAGAGTTAAGGGCTATTAAAGGTGTGAGAGAAAGAGAGAGAGGAAGCTTGTGGAAGGGAGGTTCTGCTCGTAGAGGTGATCTACTGTGTAATCAACATCTCAGCACTTCTACGTCCTTGTGATCGGTGAGATCTCTCCATTTTTCTTTTATTCTCTTATTGTTTATCCACTCCTGCGTGAGTGAAGAAGGTTGTAACATTCTACTTCATAGTGGATTGTTGATTTGGACGAGGTCCTATGGTTTTTACCTCTTTGAGAGTTTTCCACGTAAAAATCTCTTGTGTCGTGTAGTTTATGCTTTGATTTATTTCATTGCTTTATTATCCCATAATTCTGGTTTGATTTGGGAGGCTAGATCTTAAGGTTTTGTGCAAGGCCCCCAACAAGTCCGTCCTTATGTGCACGCCAGACCACTTAGGTTGTAGCTAGTAGTTGTAATTCTCTTCCATCTGCACTTGCGTGCCAGATCTTAAGGAAGCCAATAGTTTAGGAACCCGTCTTCCTACGCTCATACGCTAGGCATACTTCCAATTCCTTGCAATGTGATTACTTTGATCTTCGCAAGAGATTAAGCTTATCATGATTCTAATTTATGTTAGATGTTTTCGATTGATATTACTATGTTATCTTCTGATTATAATAGATTAGAATCCAGTTCTAGTTGAGTTATCAACCCGAGAAGACGAATTAAATTCAAAGTCTATTGATTGGGAATTCCTGAATCTTTAGTCCTCTTTACAGTTGTTTTTACAACTCTTCTATTACTTTGGATTAAAAACTCAGACCAACCACTTTTATGAGATTAAGTTCTTAGTATATTCTTACCAAATTTCCTATGGATCGACCTTGGTCTTATCGAGTTATTACTATATTGTAGTCTATACTTGGGTTCGACCAAGTTTTTGCCACCATTGCCAGAGAACTTTGGGCTGAGAATACTTAGGTTTAGGTTAGGTTTTGATTTCTAGTTCTAACATAGGGTATTGCTTTTAAGTTTTAATTCTATGAAGTTTAGTTCTAATTAGGTTTTGTTACAGTTTTTTTTTAAAAAAAAACTAACAATGTTATATATATATATATATATATATATATATATATATATATATATATTATAGCATCATTAATCTTAGTTCTTCTAAACTGGTAACTCCATTCCCTCATCTTATTCTTATTATCTTTTAGTTTATTATAATTAATGTAGGATTTTTAATTTTCATTGTAGGATTTAATTTATTTCTTAAGTTTAGGTTTAGAACTTAGTTTCTCGTACTTGGTTTATGCTCAGGTGAGTAAGGTACCATACACAACGACTTCTAAGTGAAGGAGGTCCAGTCAACGAGCTTTCCATTCACTGTCGAGTTAAAAAATACCTGAGTATGCCTGAATCATCTCAAACCATGGCTACAAATGCTCAAAACATGCTTGAGAATGAGCCATACTTTTAGGAGAATATGACTGAAACTGGACAAAATTTCAATGAGATTCGTGTATGGAACACGACACTGAGTAGAATGTTGCATCATGACAGTGAGGCAAACTACATTCCTCCAATCAGAACTTTAAGAGATTACCTATAATCGGTAAGAAAAACCATACCATCTTATATGATTTTTTCGGTCAATGTAGGTAACCTAGATTTCAAACTGAGAGTGATCTAACTTCTTTCCAAATTTCATAAACTTGACTCAGAAAGCTCGTACCTACATCTCAAGGAATTTGTTTGTTGAAATTGTAGTGACTTTGCATTACAATGTCTTTCAAGACGTTATTAGACTCAAGCTATTTCCCTTTTCTCTAAAGGAAAGAACCAAGTCATGACTCTATTTGCTGAGACCACGCTCAATAGGCACATAGGTTGAGATGACCTGACAGTTCCTTAAAAAGTTCTTCCCACTTCATAAAACCAACACCTTAAGGCGCACCATGGTGAATTTCTCGAAATAGGAAGATGAGACTTTCTTCCAATATTAGGAGAGATTCAAAGACTTGTTACTCGCATGCTTGCACCATGGTTATGAAATTTGGTGAGTAAGCAGTTTCTTCTATGATGTACTGAATTCAAATATGCACCAATTTGTTAAAATGATGTGCAATTGCAAGTTCATGACAAAGGACCCAGAGGAGCCATGAGATTACCTTGATAGGTTGGCTAAAAATGCACAATCATGGGATACCACTAACAAATCAAGTAATTCCAAGCCCAACCCAAAGGAAAAAAATGGAATATACATCCTCAAGGAGGACGATGTGAATGCAAAAATTACAAGTCTTACTCGAAAAGTTGAGGCCATGGAACTAAGGAAGTTGAAAGTGATCCAACCCACCAATGCGGTTGTAGAAAGTGTATGTGCCATATACAAAGTGATGCACACCGCATAAAGGTTTGTCCTACAATCCCATCTCTTCAGGATGTATTGCAACTCAAGTGAATGCCGTGAATGCTTATCAACACCCGTTCAGTGCACCGAACTCTAACACGGATAGTCCTAACTAGTGGAATCATCCCAACTTTAGTTGGAGAAATGAGCCAACACCTAATGCAAGCACTCCTTCTCAAGGACCTCCCCCTGCACCTCAAAGTGCACCACAAGTGCAACCATAAAGATGACCCTTGAGGACACATTACAAGCATTCATGCATGGACAGATGCAGTTCAATCAAACCACGATGCAGTCTATAAGTGATCTTAAAACATCTGTTTCAAGGATTGAATCACACTTGACTGTTAGGGAGAAATTGATCTTTATGGCCGAACCTCATCCTAAACCAAAAGGACAATACGAAGTGAGTGATACGAATCCTCCTAACCCACATGTGGAACAAGCCAAGTCCATCACCACTGTTAGAAGTGGTAAAGAAATAGACAAGACGATACCGACAAAGGCTGACACACCTAAGGATTCAAATAAATCTAGTAATGATGGATCAAGCTCTACCCCACATGATAAAGAGCCGGTGCATAAGCATAAGCCCGTGGCTCTATTTCTCCAATGTCTTGTCTCATTAGAATGTCCATAAGAGAATTAGGACATCTTAGAGATTTTCTAACAAGTCAAAATCAACATTCCTTTGTTGGACACGATTAAGCAAATTTCCTCCTATGCTAAGTTTCTTAAGGACCTTTGCACGGTTAAACGCAAATTAAATGTGCAAAAGAGAGCTTTCTTAATGGAACAAGTGAGCGTGATTATCAAGCATAAAACTCCCATAAAATATAAAGACCCGGGTAGCCCTACGATCTCATGTATCATAGGAAAATTTCAGATTGAACAAGCCTTGCTAGATTCAGGGGCAAGTGTTAATCTCATACCCTACTCGATGTACGAAAAATTGAGGCTTGATGAATTAAAACTCATTAAGACCATCCTATAACTTGTTGACCGATCTATTAGTATATCGAGGGGGGTAGTTGAGGATGTGTTAGTTTGGATTGATAAGTTCTACTACCTAGTAGACTTTATCGTCTTAGACACACAGCCGGTTATAAACACTAACACTTAGATTCCGGTCATCCTAGCACGCCCATTCTTGGCCACTTCAAATGCAATCATCATTGTTGAACTAAAGTGATGAAATTGTCCTTTGGGAATTTGACATTAGAGGTGAACATGTTTACTCTCTACAAACAACCTGGGGATGTAGATGAGGTCCACGAGGTAAACATGATCGACACACTCATGGAGGAGGACCTCATATTGACTACAATCTTCGACCCCTTAGAAGCATGTATTGCTCACTTTATGTATTTTGACGATCACATGATATTAGTTATAGTGAGTGCTTTATTAAATTCTGAGCCGATACTTGAAACTAAACGGTGGAGGTCAAGCTTTAAAAAATTGTCCCTTATAAACTCAAAGCCTCTACCATCTAGCATCAAGCCACAGAAGCTTGAACTAAAACCATTGCAATCTGAGCTAAAATATGTTTATTTAGGTCAAGGAGATATATCCAGTGGTGATTTCTTCCCACTTGAATATTGATCAAGAGATAAAGCTAATTGCTACTCTTAAAAATTACAAGAGTGTCATAGGATGGACTATTGTGGATATCGAGGGAATCGGCCCAATGATTTGTACTAACCGAATACACCTAGAGGAGGTAACCAAAACACCGATTAAATCCAAGCCTGCAGGACGTGGTAAGATGGAGGTATTGAAACTGTTGGATGTGGGTATCACTTATCCCATATCCGATAGTCAGGGGGTGAGCTCAACTCAGGTGGTACCTAAGAAGTCCGAATTACCATTGTAGCCAATGCCAATAATGAACTCGTGCAAGCTAAAGTTACCATTGTTTGGAGAATGTGCATTAACTATAAGAAGCTGAATACCGTCACAAGGATAGACCAATTTTCTTTATCTTTTGTTGATCAAATTTTGTAAAGATTGGCAAGTCATTCCTATTATTACTTCCTAGACGGGTACTTGGGGTACAATCAGATTGAGATATCCCTTGAAGATAAGGAAAAACCACATTGCCTTACCTTTTGTTGATTAGGAAAGATTGTTGGTCATAGTATCAATTTGTTTTTGCAGGACTATGAATTGTCGGGAGGATTCATTCATGACGGCGCATATTTGCTTGTGTTACTTCAAGGTGTCAACCTAATCAATCTCCTCTTAAGGCGACTTATAATCACCAACGACAGTTGGGGCCTGCTTTAATGACTCCAATTTCACATGACATTTGTCGTTTAAAGATTCTAACCGATTAATGTGAGCTGTCATGATTTCCAATTGGTTAACAACCGCCGATGCAGGCAGGTCAAAGGGCATCAAGTATTCGATCTCTTTTTTTAGCAAATCAACCTCTGACTATTGTTTGCTAATAGTCAAAGGAGATGAAGCAGAAGCGGTAGGCACAAGAGCCATTGAGAGAAGCTGAGAAAAGATGTTGAAGGCGGCATCAAGATCGGCCAAAGATTTTAATTTTGTCGATGGGTGGTCGGTTGATTCACTAACTTACAAAGAGTCTATGGTTGCAACGAATGGGATGGTTTGATGTTCATCAGCTTGTCTAGCCAACTTGGCAGGATGATCGGTCAACGCTGCTTGTACATTTGATGAGATTATAGGCTTAATAGTAATTATTGAAGCCTCATTTCTCTCTAGAGAGCCTTCAATGTTAGTTAAATCAGTTATCATGCGATCTAACCGCATGCGATCTAACTGCTCAAGTGCGGGATTGTTAGCATTAGTTAGAGAGCCAAGCTACACAGTTTCATCATGTGGAGGTGAAGGATTAGAAACGTGAAAATCATTAGTCATAGGTGTGGTCAATGAAAGTCTCGATTGTGGGCGATGAACTAATGGAGTGGAGTCAGATGATACATTGGCTTATTCTATAATTAGAATGTAGATGGATCCTGGTAAGTTGATAGGTTCTTGATCCCTCGTTTCATTAGTAACTTGTTCTTCTACTACCTCAGTTCCTCTTAGTGTATCTTCTGGGCAAGCTTAGAGAGAAACATATTCGTCTGGATTGGTAAAAGGCTGGGCAGTTTTAAGGGTTACCCTTAGGGGGGCCATCATTACTGTGGCTGCTGAAAAAGAGTGAAATAAAGAATTAGCAAATTAGGAGAGAAGGCGACTAAACGTTGAGGATGCTGAAGTTCGTAGTGCAATCACCTTGAAGGGAAATTACAACTAATGTTTATTAATCACTAGTGGACCTGACACACATCACTCCAGGTTCGATTTTTCCCCAAGGGCTGAGTTCGAAAATAGGATATGATATTGTGTGATGTAATGTCCCGGATTTTCATTGTTTTGGATTTCCAAAAACGGTTGAAAACTTTTGATATGACTAGCCTACGTTGTCGCTTATTAGCCCTTGATGCTCAAAGTGAGCCTATATGCGGATGGTACCAATAAAAACCACACAAATTTGATTAATCAACTATGGAAATTAAGCCAATGAATTTGTCCGATCAATTAAGCATCGAGTATAATGTTGTGATTTGTTCATATATGGCCCAAATCTAGCTGACCTATCACTGACTAATCTAGACAATTGTAACTAAATAAAGACATACCAAAAGCTGAGACAACTAGGGGTTGGATCTTAATTAACAAACCAAATCAATCCAGTTACTCCTTTAGCCTAAAAACCAACGGCTTAGATTGACTTTAACTGAATCGCCATTTTTGGTAATTGCGAATAAGTCACATTACAAACTTAACTAATCCAAACCCTAATCATTGCACATAAGAAATCTGGATACCCAATTCATTCTGAAAATGTCTTGATTATCCAAACAAGCTCTAGACCACTCGTTAGTGGACCATTAAACCCGATGTTATAGAAATACGTTCGTTTTAGTAGGCTTGATGTCCATCGCGAGACATCTAGTTAAGATCGTGACTCAAATCACTCAACTTAGACTTACAAGGTTGGTTCATGAGTTGTGCGAATATTCTTGAAATTAACTAAGAACTTAAGTCACTTATCTATGTTTGGTCTTTGCCCAAGTTGTGACTTTTAGACCGTTAGATCACGACCAAATTTGGGGCAACAACCTACAGTAATGTCCTACACAGATCCGTATAGTCATTGGCTCGATCGATAGTCGGTGACTGTCGGACAGACTTCTGATCATACTCGACGCATCCAAATGACAGACCGATTATGTCTATGAGTAGATCGCTAGGGCCAATTATCCAACAGTAGGTGTCGACTCCTACGCCCCGCAGTGGCCCCAAATGATAGAAAAACACTCCCATGGGGCTAGTATAGTAAAAACCCAGCCCTTAGGGCCATTTACACCAAATCTGATACTATATAAAGCCTTCATTTGGCACCCCCTCCTCCTATACGAATTTCATGCCCTAGAACAAAAGAAAAAGGGAGAGAGGGAGAAAAGAAAGATGAGAAAAGAGAAGAGAAAAAGCTTGGGGTGTGAGTGTCAGTGAACATCCACCCTCTTATCCTCTCTCTAGTCGCTTTGCTGTAATCGGAGCCGTTGTCAAATCTTTCCCGACAACGATTGAGGATAAGTGTTGAATCTCACTTATAATCTAGGGTTTCAATAGTTATTTGTCCCTAATCTCACAAGCTTCTATGCTTGTGTAGGTCTTTCAACGATTTTCTCAAAACTCTAACCCTAGGAGCATCTTAAATTGGGTGGAACGTCATAAGATGCAGACTATAAGTGCTTAGGTTGCGATTTATCAATGTTATTATTCCAGTTAATGATTTATTATTGCTAATGTAGTTTGTACATGATGATTTAAGTGCATTTTGATTTTTGTCCAATAAATTGCAAGTCGTTGTGTAACGATGTTTATGTGTTCGATGAAATGCCTGAATGAGTAGATTATTGATTTTAATGATTGAATGTAAATCCAATCATTTTTAACGCTCGTTGACTTGATTAAATTAAGAAGTAGGACTACAAAAGTAGTCTGGTTAGTCAGCAAATTCTCGGATATGGGTTGACTAAATTAGGTTGGCCACCCCGGACACGTTCGATTGATTCGAGTCGAACACGAATGACCGACAGTGGCTGGGCCATGCGGGGTGCTTACACACTCCATGCTGGTTACGCTGGTGTTTGCCCGTATCAACCGAAATTGTCCAAAGAACTGACTAGCCCTGTATATATTCACCATGTATGATCACAACTGTTTGAATCTGGGACACCTCCCTTACCAATTGCAAAGGTTTACTATTAACCATTACCATCGCGATACTTAAGACTCGTGAGCCAGGCATGGTGGTATGGGACACCGTGTCCATGCTGTCGGCCTACGTTGGGGTGACGAGCCTTCCCATAGTGACCACGAGCATTACTTTTACAACTTGCCTTTCGTGTATATTTAGCTGGGAGTGACGAATCCAGACGGATTAGGGATTTTAGGCGTAGGACCGTTGTGGTCATCCTGCATCTAATAATTCAGTTGAGACCAATAACTAAAAGGGAGGTGTCCTAGCTTCCCCAAACTGCTGGATGAATGGGCATAATTAATTACTCAGCTAACATAATCATTCATCGCATTGCATTAACTTAGAATATGGTGAAACAGGTGTTGGAGTCGCATGTTGAAGAAGTGTTGTCATTTGTAAAATAGGTGGTCGGAGCCGCGTGTTGAGGGAGTGTTGTATGGTGAGGGCATGTATCATTTCATAAATTATATTATTCGTATTAAGAAGAGTAATTAGGAAATGCTTATTTTACGTTGTTTTATTATTCATGTACTGATAGACTTGATAACATGTGTAACCCATGCTTTATGGAACTATTGAGTTGATCACTCACTCTCACTTTGGGACGGTATTTTAAAATACCAACCAGACGCTGATATAGATGTAGGGACCACTGAGGCCGATGCATTGGACTAGGCGGGCATGAATGAGGAGGAGTTCTCTTACTTTCGTCTTTTTTTGATGAACCGATGTAGGCTGCGCACTTCTCGACAAGGAGAGTCGAGCGATTAGGCTTAGCTAGATGGCGCCTTTCCACATTTTTGTTGATTTTGAAATTGTATATTGGATCCGGACCCATACTCTGGATAATCATACTACATGCGTTCAATTTAATCTAATACTTTAATCGTGTTTATTCCGGAGTATGATACACTGTTTAGTATAATTCTATGCATGCTTAATTGCCTAATATAGAAGTAACCGAGAAACTAGCTTTCGAAAAGCATAAGTGATGTCTGAAATCTCGGGAGTCGAGCTTTACTCGACCCTTAAATTCAGGGCATTACATGTGATCAACCCTATGGAATGGTGGCGGTTCATAAAGGATAAAATGAAGCTTTCTGTCTTTCGGCTTCATAAAAATTCATAGTCAAATAGGTTATATTCCATTTTCTGTCACATTGCCTTTAGTGGAGATCTTCATGAAGCCATAAAACTCATTGCATACGTGACGAGTGTTTGGCATAAGATTTTCAAGCATTGAATTTCATGAAATAAAAATGCTTGAAACTCTGTATGGCTAGGGTATGTTTGAGGTTACCTGGAATAGTCAAGGCTGGGGCAATTTATTTATGCTTTTTCTTCACTGGTTGTTCTTGTGGTTGAGGTGATGGTGATCCACTTATAGGTCTTGCTCCCTTAGATTTCAACCATTTCTATCGAATGGTAGAGGTAGAAGTTTCCGCAGGTGGATTCGTTTGGAGAAGAGAATGAGATAATTTATCAAAAACATTCTGGATAAGCTCTCCCATTGTTGAGTATAATAGTAAGCATACCAGGCTTTGAAAGAATCTATAGATGACGGACACTGAGGGAGAGAGACCATAGAATATGAATTTGAAGTGTTGGTATAAGAAGTAATATCAAAGACTATCTCCAAAATATCCTTAATATGCTAGTGTGTATATATTGGTTGATTCAAGGAAAGTGAATAGCACGGAAAGGGAATGGCCTCACCGAAAACTAATTAACGAGAAAGGAGGTTATGTGAATAGAATTCTACGCCATTCATCTGTTATTTTTCCCTATTCTTTTCAGAGCCACCTAATGGGATATCCCGAGCTAAAAGATAGATAACCCAAATCACATTTTTAGCTTCGATCAATTATGTGTCAGCTGTATCGAACTGTGTATCTGTGAACTAGTTTGGGACAAGTTCTCTATTCGTGCATGTGCAGAACAGATAATCAGGTCAATATAGTTGAAGAGATGAAAAGAAATGAAGACATTCGTCAAAAGAAGTAATTTTGACAGAAGCCTTTATTCGGCGATATCCATAAGACATCAATATATCGGTAGACCCCACAACTCTACTGCTAAATTCATGAAAGTATTTGTAGATCCATAATCGAAGTAGCCAAAAAGGGTCGCCCATCAGTTGTGGACTAATGGAAGCCAAAGTATACATATTGTGATAAAGATGGCTGAACAAAAATTGAGCAAGTGCAACCTATATTCCTGATACCAATAGATTAACTAGGCCGACATACTCTTTTGTTATTTTGTCGGCTTTGACGTAAAGGAGTGACTGAAAAATCCACATTAATAAGAAAGCACAATGTTCTTAATGGATAACCTCTCCTTCGGTCTTGCACTCTTGTGCCATAAATGCCATGTAAGTCACAAGAATGTCATTAATGTTAAATATAGGTTTATTGGGCACGCATCCTCGGTAGAATTGATGACCTTATTAAAGCAGAGAAGTAAGTGCACAAACGTCCACAAGTAAGCCATTGCAAGGATTAAGGCCAAATGTGGAGTGATTTCATAGACTGATAAATGTATGCATTCTACAATACTGATTTCTGTCCATTAAACGACAAACTGCTTTTTAACTCAAGTGTACCATTCAGGCCAACCATCGAGATGTTCGGGCCATAGTTGAGGAACTTTCTCCCCATATTTCCAATCAAAGGATTCATGGGAGATGAGGAATCGTTCACTTTTATCCGCTCGAAAGTAGTTTGCAATGATGGTAGCTAGAAAGTAGTTTGCAATGATGGTAAGATCTGGGGATGAAGATGGATTAATGGTGGGGCCAGGTAAAGTGGTAGACTCCAAATTAGAACAAAGAATCATTTTTGTAAAAGCAAGAGGAAGGAGTGGCGCTAGAAGAGTACTGAGAGATGAAGTGGGAGATGCTGGAATATAAGAGATCTTCACCGTCATCAGAGCCATAGCCGCAAGTGATGCAAAAAAGGATTTAGGGTTTTTAGAAAATGAAACAAAGAAGAAAAGGTGGCGTATATAAGGTTCCACATGTGAGGCATTAATTGTTGCATGATAATTAGAGTGGCTTCCAAAGTAAAAGCTGACACAAAGATATGGAAACATATTCTCTGTATTACACATGATGCTCAACAACAGACAATGATAGGATGGTGTCAACATTTGATATTGTTAGAAATCCAAATTTAACATGCGTCACAGAAGTTAATACATGATCACATTTTTACTATTCTTTGTCTAATAGCCATAAATGTGAGGGGGCAGAGTTTATACCAAAATTCATGCAGATCAGATGGATGGTGTTAATATTGTCATGTGGCACATGAGATATTCAAAGAAGACTTGCGTCAGGGATTCAAGGATTAGCTAGTCTTTGGATACTTTGGGTATTTTTAGACCAAACAACAAACACACCTATCAATGTAGTGCAACGTTATGTATCTAGGCTTAGTCTTTTTCTGTTCAGTAGCAGTGGACCTTAATTAGTGTAGATTTAGGTTCAGTCCATCCTTGCACACGCATCGGACCGACTTAAGTTATAGCCCGTATTTATAATTCCCTTCCATCTATACCTGTGAGTTGGATATGAAGGAAGGCAGTAGTGTAGGAATCCATCCGTGTATGCTGGGCCAATTGTAATTGTAATTCCCGACATTGTCTCTGCTTCGTTCATGAACACGTTACTCTCGAAAGCCCCCTATTACTCTCAATCAAGCATGTGATTCCCATAGTGCTAATTCATTTGCATTTTCCTCAACCACATCCATCTTTTCTCCTTTTTCATTCCAGACCAAACAACTGTTGCACCTTTCATAAGTCATTGGATTTCCAAGGTAAAAAGAGCTCGTTCGGAGGAAGAGCCCCAACATCCGTCAATCATTTGAATAACAAGCACATGTTAGTTGGCTGAATGAATGAACGATTGAGCTATGACCAAGCCTCACTCTATCTCAATGACAGGGATTGGGGGTCACGATTTGAATAAGACCCAGTTGGTTCTAACACGCCAGCAACCCTCTTGCACGTTTTCAAGGAGGCTGAAATCGAAGACCAACGAAAACAATGATTTGCAAGATATGAGGCCCACGCTCCATGATACGAACCGTTTATCCCTTGTAATTTACTATGGATGGACAAGGGGAAAAAAATTAAAGCAGATTCAGTATTCCCAGCAGCGGACAGAGAAGAAGCAACAGCCTATATTTAGTAGACCATGGCACTAAAGGAAGAAAAGATGTTGCTTCTACATTGATAATGGACAGGGAAACCAGAACAATAATCTGATGGGGTCCATCATAGATGTGCCACAGCTTAGAAGGTCCACTGCTAGCGATCAGTTCGCCTTTGCAGATGAATGGACGGTCGACGGTTGAATTTTGAGTATGCGCGAAAGGCCATGTTCGGTGGTCAGATGATGGTATATATTAAACTCCAAGGAATGGATAATCAGCTAAGTGGGCCCCAACATGATGGATGGTGAAGCGTTTTTGTTTCTGAAGGTCTGATCAAGATCCTAGATTCAGGGACCATCTAATGAATATTTAGTAAACGGTCCACGTTCATCAGCCAAAACCCCGATGATTGATTGGACAGAAATCGTCCCAGTAAAGTTCTTCTTTTCTTTTTTCCTCAATCCAAGAAGTGCCCCACAAAATGGACGGTTTAGATTGACGACTTTATTGTCCATTCCCAGCATATTTAAATTTAAAAAGAAACGGTCTACTGAGAGTGTTTTCTAGGCTTACTCATATTGGGTCATTTTTCTCTACCCTGGATCGTTCGCAAGCAAAAATCCCTTCAAATTGGATATTATCTTGACCGTTTGATCATTTCAACAAACAATTTCTCCGCAAATCGGAGGCTAGGATCGCTCAAACAATCTGATATCTGGACTTTTACTTGGTCGGTTTAATTTGAGTTAATATTTTCCACGTGTACAACTCTATGTGCCTGCGTATCAAGTGTCATAGGCAGCCAGAGTACCAAATAACCCTGAAAAACGATTTTAGCGTACCATATCGTATCGGGCCGTTTTGGGCCGATACGTGCCGTACCAGTTTTGTTCGACTCTCTCTCTCGATGCAGACCTTTCAGTTCTCTTTCAATCTTCTCTCGATCAGCCCTTATGCAGAAGCTACCCATTCCAAAACAGCACTTGAGATGGTGGATGAAATCGAAACAAACACCCACATTCCCATTTGCGTCTTCTCACTCTAACTCTACTCAAATCTCACACGATCTCACTCTCTACGATCGCATCTTGAAATTTCTTCAAAACCCAAATTCAGTTTCTGATCTTAAACGAATCCATACTCTCGTCATCAGAAATGGTCTCTTGTCGAAATCGGTTTTAGCTTCCATGCTGATAAGAAGCTATGCTTTATTGTCGGGAATTTCTGATGCTCGGAGACTGTTTGATAATTTGCCGAAACAGACTGTTTATACCTATAATTACATGATTAAGGCTTACGTTGATCTAGAACACTATGAATTAGCATTGGCAGTGTATTCTCAAATGCTCTCAGTGGAAGCAGTTCCGCGTAATTGTATTACTCTAAGTTTCATTGCCAAAGCGTGCATCTGTTTGAGGACCATACTACTTGGGAAAATTGTTCATGGTCATGTTTTAGTAACTGGGTTCGAATCGGATCTCCATTTGGCAACCGCTTTTATCGATTTCTACTGCAAGTGTGAGCATATAGAAGATGCACGGAAGGTGTTCGATGGAATTACTAAGAGGGATGATTTTGTTTGGACTGCTATGATTTGTGGCTATTTTAGAATTGGAAATTATTTAGAGGCTACGAGCATGTTTTCTGAGATGAGAGAGACTGCGTTGAAGGGTAATATCGTCACTTGGAATGCTTTGTTAACTGGCTTTGTTCATGGTGGGCTTATATCCGACGCTTTGGGTGAATTCAGACGAATGCAAGTGGATGGTGTACAGCCTGACAAGGTCAGCTTGGTTACAATTCTACCTGCGTTCTCACGCTTTGCAATTTTAAAGTTGGGTTTTGAAGTTCATGCTTATGTAATTAGAATGGGGTTCGAGTTAGATCTTTTTGTGGTTAGCTCTCTTGTTGACATGTATGCTAAGTGTGGGAAGCTGATGTTGGCTCGATGCTTGTTTGATCGGGTTAAGGTGAAAGATATTGGGTTATGGAATGCAATGATTGTTGGTTATGGGATACATGGACAAAGTAAGGAGGCTTTGCAACTATTTCATCAAATGCAAGTTTTGGACATGAGGCCTAATGTTATTACTTTCACTTCCATCCTCTCTGCTTGTAGTCATGCCGGGATGGTAAATGAAGGGCGTCAGTGTTTCGATTCCATGGTTTGTGATTATGGAATCACACCTTGTCATGAGCATTATGCTTGTATGGTTGACATGTTTGGTCGAGCCGGACGGTTAAAAGAAGCCTATGAGTTTATTAGGAGCATGCCAGTAGAGCCTACGAAAGATGTGTGGGGAGCCTTCTTGGGTGCATGTAGGAATCATCGAGATTGGAAGCTTGCGGAGATTGCAGCACAGCATATCTTTGGGTGCAAAGATATCGGCATGGATGCTGGGTATCATGTTGTGATGTCAAATATCTATGCAGAAACTGGCCGATGGAGTGATGTGGCGAAATTGAGGGCTTCAATTAGGGATGGAGGATTGAAGAAAAGATCAGGATTTAGTTGGATCGAAGTTGGGGACATTGTGCATACCTTCTATATGGCGGATATGTCGCACCCACAATCCTACCAGATTTATGATCTCTTAAAGAGCTTTGAAGAAGTTGAATATCGGATATAACTTGGTGGACTCAAACTCTTATTTGGTGGTCCTCATCCAAAGGTTCCATTTCTGTCCTCTTTTGTATGTTATTTGATTATTGATCTTTTTCCTTTGTGTAATTTAATCAATTCTTTTGTAACCATTTCGGTGCTCCTATTAGAAATATCATTTATGAAGAAATACTCCTAATGAAATGGCACACTCTGTTTCATTATTTGATGCCTTCTTTGGTGCATCGAACTCACCTTTCTTACTTTTGTCATTCATTTTCATTAACGATTTCAAGTTCCATTCGCTCATTTGTGTACTAAACTTTGTTTATGCAAGCCACATTAGCTATCTAGATCAATGTTTTAAGTGAAAACCTTGAATATCTATCGCTTCTTTCTCTTAACTTATCAGTGAAATGCTTTTCATATATGTGGCAAACTTTTATGAGATCTGTATTGGTAATCAGGTAGGTTCTATCTTGGATGGGCCAAATCCCAAAATTCACACCGATTGGGCAATAGCAACCCATAGATTGGATTTTTATTTTTACAAGAGAGATGGTAAAAAAGAATTTTTTGGGTTATAGCCCATTCAAGGTATGATACATACTTTCCACATATACAAAAACATGTCACTCATGAGCAAGTGAAAAAAGTTACAAACACCAGGCTTGCCCCTGTTTTAAGACATGATGATTTGGCGCAAGGTTTATTTGACTTGAGTCCATGAGATTCGCATGCCATCTGTGGTTTCAGGAACTTGAATCTCTGCTGAAGCTTTGACTATGTAGACATTGTTTTACATCAGCTGCACCAAATGATCTGCTCCTTAGCATAGTAGACATTGTTTTACATCAGCTGCACCAAATGATCTGCTCCTTAGCATAGTTTAAAAACTTGAAAACTCTACTTAACTCAAAGGTCTGTTGAGTTGAGGGACTCGGACGAGTTGTTTCTGAGTTTCTGTGGTAATACTTAATATTTTGAGTTGAGTTTCGTCGAGTCAAGTTGAGTCTTTTTAACTCTTGATTGAGTCATGACCAAATGGAATTTTTCGAGTCTCGATGAAATCTGATCGAGCTGAGTTGATTAGGCCAACTCAGATTGAGTTTTTGTGTGTGTGTGTGTGTGTGTGTGCGCACACATGAAATCTGATCGAGTTGAGTTGATTAGGCCTCATGTGTGCGCACACACACACACACACACACACAAAAACTCAATCTGAGTTGGCCTAATCAACTCAACTCGATCAGATTTCATGTGTGCGCGCACACACACACACACACAAAAACTCAATCTGAGTTGGCCTAATCAACTCAACTCGATCAGATTTCATCAAGACTCAAAAAATTCCATTTGGTCATGACTCAATCAAGAGTTAAAAAGACTCCATTTGTGTGGTTTAGACCATACAAATGAGTCTGCTTGGTTTCTTGGGCTAGCTTATGCAAAATGTCATTTGAATCAAATCATCCTAAGGGGCATATGGCAAGCTGAATTTACACTCGACTGATGTTATTGGGACGAATTACAGGGTCCTGCTCACCAGCAAATTTATTGTTTGCCGATAAGAGGATTCCATACATTTGGGGCATGTTCTATTGATACAAACCATGTATCTTTCGGGACGCATTGTGGATATGTGATCCCCCAGATATCTTGTAGAGAAATATGTCAAGGCTTTGGTATTGCTGGCCTGCAAATAGATTTTATTAAGAGGAAAATTACAGCAAAGGTTTACATTCAACAATGAAAAGATAAAAGGATTGGTAGAATCCATGATCTTTTGTTTAAGGGTCAGCAAAGGTCTGCATGATAGATGAACATTTGTTTGTTGAATTCAGATTGTTTTTTATTTTTCGTTTTAATGGTCCATTAGATGTCCACCAATTGGCCATTATTTATAGTACAATTTTTGGTATATGACCCATTTGAGTTCAACTTATGAATCATTTCACTCTGCCACAGCATCAAAGCTTTCCTCAAAATCAAATATAAAAACCCCAGAAGAAAGAAATCATTATTTTCAAAACAATAGTAGAATTTGGAGTGAGAAAAAAGAAAATTACCAATGGTCCACATTCAATGTAGATGTGACCCAGCAACGGGAAGAGTGACACACATTTGTGGACGAATCAGTGCATTGCCTCGTCCTAATTAGTATTAGCATTCATCTTACAGAAATCACAAGGACAATTATCTGAAAGCTTTTGGATGCGAGGGTAATCAGGTGATTTGGGTGAGCGAAGTTTTTTTTTTTTTTTTTTCTTTTTCTTTTCATTCACTGTAATGCGCATGGTCAGTGTGAATCTGAACTTTTCCCTTGGCGGAGTGAAAGGTCTTGAAATAAGACACACATCTTCATCATAACAATGACACCCACAATTTGGATGATTCAGATTGAGGATTCTGTCTGATTGGTGGCCATCAAATGGATGGTTAAAATGAAAAATAGTCAGTATTCTGTCTGTTTGATTTTCCATCTGTTTGATTTTCCATGTTACATGTAAATCCTTGGTAAATAAGTAATTACTACCTTTTCACCTAGATTGAAAATGGGTGAGTAATTCCGCCTCGAAAATTGGCTAAAAAATATTGACTTAAATTTGTGAGCCCCACCGTGATGTATATGATATATCTGTACCATCCATCTGTTTTATCAGAACATTTTGGGGCATGAGCCAAAAAATGAGGCAGATCCAACACTCAAGTGGCCCACATGAAAGGAAACAATGGCCTCAATTCATCCACCATTGAAAGTTGTTTCCTTCACTGGGCCCAAATTGAGGTTTATTTGTCATCTAACCTGTTCATAAGGTCACACGGACATGGATAAGGAGAAAACAACTGTCAGCTTGATCCAAAACTTACAAGAGCCCCAAGAAGTTTTTAACGGTAGGCATTCAATTCCCACAACTTCCTGTGGTGTGCTCTACTTGAGCTTTGGATTTGCCTCATTTTTGGGCTCATGCCATAAATTCAGCTGGCATAACGAATGGACGGTGTGGATAAGTCATATACATCATGGTGGGCCCTACATTTATTTCACAATTTTTTTGATTTTAGTGTTAAAAAAGTAGGCTGTCACTGTTTGCATCGGGAAAATTGCAATAATTACTTAAGTAAATAATTATTACCCATTTACATAGTAATTATAGTTGACATGAAAAATCCAACAGGCCCTAAATTCAACAAACAACTTCACACTAATTGGAGGTTGAGGTTGTCATATAAATATGATTTTAAGTGCAAGGCAATGTCTAAATTGGGAGCTTGTGATTTGAATGGGTGGATTGAAGTACATATACGCCATGTGTTCAATGGCCATGGACAACAGATGAATAAAAGAAAGAGAATTGGAGCTTGCATGATCAGGTATGCTAGTTCTTCCTTGGCTCAAAGCTTGATGTAATTACATCTTTGTATTAGGTAAAAGATGGTGAATGCAATGAACAGAGATTAGCCAAAAAATCATTGGGATTGAGGTTGGGCTCTGTGGGCTCCACGGTGATATGTGTAGGACATACACCCCATCAATTAGATTCACCTTCCATGGTGGGCCACTTAGGTGGGCTACACCACATACAACAGTTGAGAGTGGATCCTCACCCATTGAAACTTTTCTGATTGTATATAGGGCCCAGTGACATGTGGTTCAGACAGCCAACCCATATATTGTGTGTCCTGTTTGGACGAGGGGTCACACCAACTTTCAGGCCATTCCAAAGCTCAGGTGGGCCCCATCAAGTGCTTTTTGATCCTTTAAACATGATTTCACATCATTTTAGGTGGTGTGGCTTACCTGAGTTATGAATACAACTGAATTTTGGGACATCCCATGATCTAGAGGGGACCCAGCAAATGCACAATATAGATGGATCTAGAGGGGACCCAGCAAATGCACAATATAGATGTTCGATATATATCGCAGTGGGTCCACGAAGCTTGACCTCATTGGAACCTTAGGGGAGTGAGGCCCATGGAGCCCCACCTCATGGGAAGCTCTCATGAGTGTGTGTGTGTGTGTGTGTGACCAGTGCACCTTCTTATGTGAGGACCCATGCACACATTTGCACACATGTCTTAGGCACAAAATCTGAACGGTCAACGTGATGCAGCACCTCTTAAATCTGTATAATATTGTTGTTATGTTACCGGGGTTCTGTTTTATTTGTTTATGGTCTCTTTGTCAATATATCTTGCGTGCTTCTTAAATATTGTTGTCTTAGTACAGGGTCTTGTATATGTTCAACATAATTTATTAGGTTTTGTTGTTCTTTAGTTAAAACATATATATTTTTATTTTTATCTGTGTATCCTAGACTACATATCCCATAGTTTGTATTGGTTTCCATTTTTCCTGTACTAATATCTTCATAATCTTAATTTGAAAATTGAATATCATCTCGTATATGTTTTACTTCATTATTAGAATACAAGTCCAAAGAGTTTAATTTTTCTTATTCGGAATCTGAGCTAGAGTGTTCTTTTAATATATTATATAAATTTTTCTTTAAATTTTTATCTATGTCTAAAATATTTATTTTGTTATTGAGAGGGAAATTGTTTTTAAAACGTCTAACTTTACCACATTTATAAGATACTGATTGTTTATTAAAAGTCTTATATGACACTTTTTTATTTTTCCAAGTTCTTTTAAAGTTATAAGGTTTCTTTTTTCATGAATATAATTTATTAAAATTTTTAAAATATTTTCTTAGAAGGTGCTTATTCGGATCTGCTTTAAAAAATAAAAATAAAAATAAAAATGAATGAGTAGAGTGGATATAACATATTTGTTCGCATAATTGTCCTATTTCTATCCTAAGTTTTCTTTCTTAAAAAAATAAAAAATAAAAAATAAATAAAATTTAAAAAAAACAAATCTTAGATTTTAATTTTAATTCTGAACATAAGGTTAATCATTCAATTTAGATTATGGATATGAAATCTTCATAAGTAATCCTATCATAAAGAATGTTTCCGAAATTATAATATTTTCTTAAAATTAATTTTACTTTTTTTGTAAATAATTTACATAATCCATATAGAAATATTTCTTTCCAATATGAAACATTACAATTTATTCTAAGCATAACTTTGTTAATAAAGATATTTTTATACCATCTAAAATCTGATAATGCAGGGCATCTTAAATGATTTAGTATTTTGCTTGCTCTTTGCCCAATATTAGTAGGATTTCCTAAGAAATATTTAAGGATGGTGAAAATAAAAGTATTAAGTGTATCTTGTATTGGTTTTCATTGATCTAGTATTGGTTGATTATTATTATCTATTTTGTAAGCTAGTAAAATGCGTTGCCGATCATCTTGTGTTAGATAGTTTTCCCAACAACCTTTGAGATGTCCAATAAAACCGAAGACAACTCTTTGGGCAGTGGTAAAATCATCAATGCCTTTATTCTTGTAACCGATGACGGCCATAGTGATTTTATTAACATTGCTAAGAATTTGATATTTAGATTGGCCATTTATATTCTGTTCATAAATTGTTCCAACATTGTATGCACTTTGTATATTTTGTTTTTATTCTTTAATTGTAAATCAACAATGGTAGGTATAGGATAATAATTATGAGTGTGTGACAGAGGTAGAGCTGGGCATCGGACCAAGTTGGATCGGATTCGGTCCAACTCGATTCGGTCTGAAATCTACGTGGGTGGACCCAAACTCGATCTGATCCGGGACCGAGTCCGGGACATCTGACTCGAACTGATCCGATGCATGGTTGGCCTGACCCGAACCGAGTCCGACTTGGTTAGGGAAACCGAGTTGAATCGAGTTGAGTACTATTTGAATCGATTTTTTTAACGGTGAAGATCATTATCCTCGCTGCTATTTTCAGTGTGGTCCATTTAAGCATTAGATATAATTCATTTTTTTTCAAATCCTCTAAAATGATCACGAAAATGGATAAACGGTATGGATATAATAAATACATCATTGTGGGGCCCATGTAATTGTGATCTCATTTGAGTCGTTCGTACAACTCGGAGCTTGAGGCATGTCTCCCCTCGTCTTTGCACGACACGTATTACACC
The DNA here is from genome assembly GCF_029962835.1 of Magnolia sinica. Lineage (NCBI taxonomy): Eukaryota > Viridiplantae > Streptophyta > Magnoliopsida > Magnoliales > Magnoliaceae > Magnolia > Magnolia sinica. The sequence continues at coordinate 61,035,860 of NC_080587.1, read as the reverse complement.
TTAGTTGCTGCCTATGTTGTCCCATCAGATTACGTAACGACAGGTTGAGTGAGGGCTACTAAAGTAACATCACCAAGTTCAGTGGGCCCCACTACGCTGTATGTGTTGTATCCACACCATCCATCCATTTTGAGATATTATTTTAGGGCATAAGCCAAAGAATGATGCAGAGTAAAAGCTGTAGTGGACCCCACTATAGAAAACAGTGGGGAGAGTGATTCCCACCATTGAAAATAAGGCCCACTGTAATGTTTATTTGAAATCCAACCTGTTCAAAAGTTGAAAAAGACATAAATAAGGGAAAACACAAATATCAAGTTGATCTAAAACTTTTGTGGCCTTTAGAAGTTTTTAATGGTGGGCATCACTGTCCCCACTGCTTTCTGTGCTAGGGTCCATTAGAGCTTGGGATTTAATTCATTCTTTGGATATTGCCCTGAAATGATCTCTCCAAATGGATGGAAGGTGTGGATACAAAACATACATCATAGTGGGGCCCACGGAACTTAGTTACGTCACTCTAATAGAGACTCTCACAGCCTACCATGTTGACGTGCACAGCACGTAATACAACTGTTTCTTGTTGACGTGCGGTGCACGTAACACAGTGGCGACTGGTGAGTAAACTCTATTGGAGCCCACCGTGAATACATGTGGTTTATCCACGCCGTTCATTCATTTTTTCAAATCATTTTAGTGGTTGAACCCAAAATCGATGCATATCCAAAGCTCAAGTAGACCACACCATAGGAAAAACTGAAAAAGTAAAAAGTATTGATTTTCACTTCGGATCGGGCTAGATCGGATCAATTCGGATCGGATCAGTCCGGATTGACCACAACCCGATCTCAATCCGAAAAACAGTCAGATCTAAATGACCCTACTCGATCCAAGCCATCGGTTTGGTTCAAAACGGGTCGGATCGGGTCTGATAGGGTCGGATCCATCGGATCGGGTCAAACATGCCTAGCTCTAGACAGAGGTATGGATTGAATATTGAGATTATTAATTTCTTAGGTGAATTGTTCGATACCCTGATAATGGAAATGAGAGTCTTGAGTAGAATTAATTGAATCTGTGTATGTGATAAAGAAGTATGATCTTTATTCTAAATTTGCAGCAATTTTATTTATGGAGGTGTTTGGTTTATCAATATTTAATAGTTATATAAGACTAATTTTCTTATAATTTTTGCTATCATTTCTTCAGTGGAATCTTTAAATAGTTTTACTGGTGTAGTAAATTTATATGGTTTAAATATAGAAATTTCATCTTTAATTGATCAGTCTTACAAAGGAATGTATGTATTATTGGAACTAATTTTATCCATGTATGATACTTGAATAATATTTTTTATTTTATTTGAAATATTTTCTACTCGATCCAATTGTTTGACAACTGTTCATAGATATTAGTTCGTATAATTATTCTAATCAGTAATTATTTTAACTTCTCTTAATGTAACAATTTCTGATAGTCTTATTGATTGGATTGATTTAAAAGGTGTGATATCTACTTTGTAGCCTTTTACATTAATATTTATTTATTCATTTGGTGGGTGTATTGATCGTATATTTGTGTTTTTTTAAGTTTTCAATATTTGAGTAATTTTGCTTGTTACATTAGTTTTTGATATCTCATTTCTTCTCCACTTATTATACCATTTAAAATAATGAATACATGTTTTGTTTATATCACAATATTTGTAATGAAATCTTTTAATAAAATTTTGTTCTTTTTTGTTTGGATGAGTAATTTTGCTTGTTACATTAGTTTTTGATATCTCATTTCGTTTCCACTTATTGTACCATTTAAAGAAATGAATATATGTTTTGTTTATATCACAATATTTGTAATGTAATCTTTTAATAAAATTTTGTTATTATAAAATTCTTTTATATTATTATCATTATATACTTACATAAATTTTATTGCTAAGTTAAATTCTTTTGCTATCATGAAGATCGATGGATCTTGCATTTGTGAGTAAGTTGGTGTTACATATTCTTGAATTCTAGTATTAACATAATATGGATGACTAATATTTTCTTTTGTTCAAAATTTTCTAATTTCTGATGGTTGTTCTATAGGTTCTGATTGTTTAGAAATTGATGGTCTAGATTTTTATATCTTTAAAATAGAAGGTAATTTTTTTTTTTTTTTTTAAAGTTCTTATATGTTAAGGGTAACCTGCCTTGTACGTGTGAATGTTAATTCTACTTCACCATCTGAATGTTTAATTATTTTTTCTAAATTATTATTTTCTATAATTCTTAGTGACTAAATTTGTCCTAAATCTCATTCTTGTGGAAACTTAATCTCGTCTCATGTTATAGTTATAGGTAATATAGTTCTAGAATTAGTTGTATTTGATTGTAATAACATTGTTTTACTTTTATGGTTTTCTACTATTGTTCTTAGTAATAAACATATATTTGTTATTTATAATGTATTTTATAAACTATTGTTATGGGAGATGATCCTATCTTTATATCATATCCATTTGTTTTGATATTTAATGTCAATACATCTAAAATATTCTTCTCTTGTAATGAAACCATATGGTTTTGATGACAGTTAAAATATACTAGTCCATCATGCAAACTATATTCTACTATGACTAATAAAGAGTTATGAAATCTCCTATACTTAGCATCTCGAAGTGCAATTATATAACTAGTATTTAATCCATCTATATTTAAAGGTTTAATTCCTACTTAAACCAGTCTTATGTGTAAGTAGTTGTAATTTTTCTTAACATGTTTAATGACTGCATCTTGAGATAATAATTATAAGGTTACTACTGAATATTGTACATTAACTATTTTTTCTACAGTTTCAATTGTATAATTTGATATAAATTCAAATCTTAATATTTTTCATATGTTTTTAAAAAGTACTTTGGAGAGTTTTTAGTTTAATCAGTCATTTGTATAACGATCATAGTTAACTAATAAGCTATTTATATCATTAGTACTTTCTTATGTTGATGTCGAACTTGCATGTTATTATGATCTTAAAAAGCTATTACTATTAGTATGAAATAATTTAGTCATCATATTACTATTTGGAAGACTTTTCAGAAACTAGATTGTTCAATTTTAAGTCACTTGTGGTACAACGACATCTTATTGCCTAAAGCCATTATGGGTTCACACCTTATAACAGTAGGTTAATCTGATCATTGATTCTAAATAGTGTTGATCACGAATCAACTATTTATAGTAAAATAGTAATTTTCTTAAAGAATAAGTATAGTAGTTCTGTAATGAAAATAACTATTGTGATACATACACTATAAAATATTGTAATTATGTTACAATAATTATACATATATTATGGGTATTTTAACAAAAAATCACTTAATGGAAGTAAGTTCCTATCACATATAAAGATAAAATTTCCTAAAATAAACACAAGTTTAGCATACATTCTATGTGGCTCTGATACCATTTTAGGAGGACTATCTCTTATTTGGCATTGATTTTGAAAATCGGGATATTCATGGTCTAGGTAGGCTTTTCTTTTTAGGAAGTTGAGAGCACAACACATGTAACTTTGCTGAAAAGAAAAAATGGGTGTCCAAGCTTTCGAGTGGGTGCCATAGGAACAGGTAATTTTTTAATCCAATAAATGGATTAGATGGTTCCTAAACACAATGGTGGGCCCTTCACGTGGCACTCTCTCATTGTAAGTAACTCGAAATATTCAACACTATGGTGGGCTATCCTTAATATAAGTGTGGAATAAAGTGCATTTAGGCAATTCTTTGATCATGATGAGGCACATCAAATGAATGGATTGGATGGCTTGTAAACACCATAGTGCAATCCGTTGTAACATTTGTTACATGTATGCAATAATAAAGCTATGCGGGCCGACCATGTTCTCTTTGGTACATTAACTTGGTCCATTAAATGTGGGCTTTTAGGCCAAAAATCAATCATGGATGAAACAATGGTTATATGTGTTTATATTTAATCGAACTCGGGTGTGACTTTAAATTTTTTTTTTTTTTTTAAATAGCCTTATCTAAAACTCAAGTGGGTCACACCATGTGAACTTCTAAAGGTTTTAGGAGATTTTATATCGTATGAAGTGTTGGGTTGTCACACTATGTGAACTTTTAAAGGTTTTACGAGATTTTATATCGTATCAAGTGTTGTTATGATCTTTTGGATTTATGGTGAATATGAAGGTTCTCACCTTATGGATGGAGTGGACGTCATCCATACAACATGTTGGGACCCGTAGAGCTTTAGGGGTTGCAACTTACTAATTTGGTCATTATTCAAAATGGTTATAAACTATTATAAGAGTGTGGCACTTGAAAACAACACATTGAGAGCATTATGGTAATTCATTTCTTTTGACAGCATGTGTCGTGGAAACGCAATTACTGGTAAAGTCACAGCTTCGTATAAACCAGAACCCACACTGAAGTTACTTGCCGTGATTCTGCTAGGTGTAGGGTCATTTTAGTCATTCTTAGAAGGTGGGGTGTTGGCAGCCATTCAGTGGCATTTCGTCATTTTACTACACCAGAGGAATTAGCTACCATTTTAGGGGAGAAGCAGGGCTACTATTGTCAATCCAAAGACTTTTCTTTGAGAAAATGTGTAACACCTCGTACTTTTCAGTACTCTGCACTGAAGTTACTTGCCGTGATTCTGCTAGGCGTAAGGTCATTTTAGTCATTCTTAGAAGGTGGGGTGTTGGCAGCCATTCAGTGGCATTTCGTCATTTTACTACACCAGAGGAGGTAGCTGCCATTTTAGGGGAGAAGCAAGGGTACTATCGTCAATCCAAGGACTTTTCTTTGAGAAAATGTGTAACATGTCGTACTTTTCAGTACTCGGGTGTTACCATGGAGATCTTGAATTTGTGGTAAGGACCGCTATAGTAGAAGTAGGAATAGGTCAAAGTGTCCTATAGGGGGGGCAAATAGGACTTTATGAAATTTTATACCAATTTAAAATCCTATTAACCAAATCTTGATTTAATGTGCAACTATCAAGATATACTCATTGTAACTCTAAAGGCTTCCAAGCCAAGTAGAGGATCCAATCATATGACTACTCGATATTTAAACAAGATATAACAATTAGTCTATGATGAATGAACTATGTGACAATATGAAGGATTTGATTCTTTTCAATTCTAGATATTCATGTTATCATGCTTTAAATAAACATTCAAGATAAACACATTAAAAGAATACGCAAATAGCAATCCCAAACATAGTCGTTTATAGTGGTTCAGATATGTGCCTACTACACTCTCGACGGACACACTTAACCCTTGAGTATACCAGATTTCACTAACAGAGGTTTTAAATCAGGTTCACCTCTAGCCTTTATAACTAACACAAGGTCGACTCTAGGACCTACACAATGTACCTAGACATGCATACACAAGGCACACTTTTATGTGTTATACAAGAGCAAATGTCATACACAAAACACATAGGTTTTATGCCCTATACAAGAGCAAAGGATCCACACAAGGAACCTAAGTTTTATGCCCTACACAAGAGAAAATGATCCACACAAGGAACCTAAGTTTTAGGCCACACAGGTCAAGGATCCACACAAGGAACCTGGTTTTAGGCCATATAGGTCAAGGATCCATACTAGAACCTTAGTTTAGGCCACACAGGCCAATAACCTACATAAAGGACCTAAGTTTATGCCCTACGCAAGAGTAAAGGTCCTACACTAAGCACCTAAACGTATTCTCCCGTCGGAGGCCTCTTATGAGGGCTTGAAGGGGTGAGATGCACCTGTGACCCAATCCTACACAAGGAATGATCAACAGGGTCTCTAAACTCTAATGACTTACAGATAAGTAGATGAGCCCCGTTCTGCGCGTTGATGAAGATGATCTCCCTTAATGACGGAGATTCTTCAGCTTCCTTGATCCGCAACACTAATGATGCTCCAATATAAGGCGATCAGTTGGGTTAAGGTTATGTTGGAATCTACTCTAATGAATGTTACTCATTTGAGAGACAGAGAGATTCCAAGTTCTTAAGCATTCAAGGGATCCCAACTCAATGATTTGCCATTAAGATGGTAGCTGGATGGATAAACCTTGAATGAGGAAGTTCATTCACTAATCCACTCTATTGAATGTCAATGATGAGGGTGGGTTGAAGGATGGACTTCCATGAGAAAAAGGGCTAGGATAGGAAATATGCAAGTATTCTCTGAAAGCTCTCTCTCTCTTTCTCCATCTTGCAACTAAGAACAAGCTCTTCTTATATAGGCAAAAGTTCCAACGGAAATAAAACTGTCAGTTTCTAACTGAGTTCGATGTTATCGAACGTATACTTTCAATGCCATCAAATATCGGTTCGATGATACGAACTCACCAGAAACATATTTCGGGAACTTTTGATAGAAGATCGATGTCATCGAATCACTATTTGATTCCTCGACATGACATTACTTAGAGCTTGCTGGACTTTTTAAAGAAAGGCATCGATGTCATCGAACCTAGTTCAATGATATCCAAATTCAAATTCCGATGTCGTCGAATCCCTATTCGATTCCTCGATCTTTTTGGATGATATATCATAAAAGCTCGCTGGACACTTTTGTCCACTTTTCGATTTCCTCGAGACATTCTCGATGTCATCGATATTTGAATATCAATGTCATCGAGGCTATCTCGATTCTTCGAACATTTTTCACAGATTTTCCTGTTAAGCTTGCTGGACACAACTAGTCCAGATTCGATATCATCGAACCCTTCTCGATGTCATCGAAATTTGAACTTCGATGACATTGAAGCTCATTCGATTACTCGAGCAATATCAGAATATTTTTCAAAAAGACTTGCTGGATAATGCTCTAAGTCCTTTGATGTTATCGACTGACATTTGATGCCATGGATGACTGATGTTAGATGTCATCGCAGGTATTTTCGATCTTTCAAAAATTTTGTCCAAAATACTTTGTAGTTGTTGGACATAAAATGTCTCAATTCAATGTTATCGAAGCCTGTTCGATGTCATCGAACTGAGCTGAAAAACTTAGAAAATTTTCTTGTTTAAGAATAAGTTTTCAAACTTTTAACTCTTGTGTTGTTCTACAGAGGGTTTATTCACCTGGGTGGTTTGGGACATGGGATGTGAGGCTTAATTTACCTTTGACGGGCTCGGAAGACACATCCGATTGAGGCAATGGCTTGAATAGTCTTCATATGGGGCTCACTTGAATCATCGACTCAACCTTCACGCTAATTGACAAACTAGGGCACTTTCAGATCTAAATTGGTTTACACATGTGTGGGAACACACGTAACTTACATTATACACCTCCATCTAGTGATTCAAAAAATGTTCATCTTGTCCATTTGATTCGGACTATGATGACCTGCAATGTATCTGCAAGGTCTGAGATCAATTCACCTTGAATTGACCCTTGACTTTTCAACATAGGATTACATCGTTAATGGTTAATCAACTCATGATCTAAATCCACCCATTAAGGCAGGTGATAACATAACTAAAAACCTCATATCGATGCAGGTACAAGATAAACCAATATTCAATTTTAGTCATAAATCGGCTTGAACAATCTTCATCGTAACCATGGTATAGGGCCAATCGATCGATATCAACCTATAAACTCAACTAACTCTTCATCATCTCTATTCGACTCCAGAGAGGAGCTGCATGACCCAACTCAATCATGTGATCCCATACCCTTTACTCGTCCTTTCTTATCTTTCCCTAAAACAACTGCAACGACATAATGCTTTAAATTTCATGTCCAAACATGGGATCAACCACAATAATGTCTTCTATTAGTGCTTGAAAAACCATTTAAAATATAAAAAGTTGAATAATTGTATGTGAATTTAAATTAAATAAATTTATAATTACTCATAATGGTTGTATTTCCCTCAGATGTCAAAGCATGATTGTCTGGCCTTGTATGGGTGTTGATGTATAGTTTGGTTCTAGTGATCGAACTACCATATATCTTGCGTTTTTTCTACATAATAAAAAACAAACATATAAGCATAATTTTTCAATCAAGTATATATAAAATTTTAATAACTAATGTTGATTGAATTTTGACCAACTCTTCAGCTTTAATCGCCACACCCTTCCTTAACGTGGTGTGTAGCGTCTTCATAATGTTGTAAAGTTTCTTGAACTTCCCACTCTTTTCCTATGACTCCTGTGTTAATATTAAGTCCATGAACTTCTCTCAGACTTCTTGTTTTACCCACTTATTCCATTTATTTGCTTTCCACTCTGCTTCAATATCACCAGATTCTGATCATCTTTACGTAATCTGAATTTTCAATCTTTCCAAGCTTTACCAACTTTCTTTAAGTAATAATCTTAGTGATCCTCTAACACATCATAACGGGATTGTGAAGAAGATGAGTAAATAACAAAAATTAAACACCATGGACATTTGTTAAATAAAAAGTGAGATTAGTGAATAGAAACATATGTTTTCAAGTAACTAATTGAGTCTTCAAACATTACCTGAATAAGACACCAATGTAAATCAAGCACCATGGAGAGAACTTGATTCCATGAAGGGTATAATGGAGAGATGTTGTGCATTGCATACCCACCAATCCATGCAGTAAATCTATTTTATTCTCCTTAACAAGCTGCCCAACCGTGTTAAAATTGACATGGAGACGCCTCTTAGTAGATATAGTACCATAAGAGGGTGCATGTACCGATTAGAAAGTAGTAGTACGTGCCGATAATAAAGTAGATGCCATGGGTGGTGTCGATAGGTGCGGAGATGAGGCATGAATGTCCTCAAGTCCCGGAGTGGTAGAAGGGAAATCCGTCAAACCCTCCTAAGACATATGAGACACAAAGAAATAACTTATTCGCTGCTTCCAATAGGTTGGACTAATCATTAGGATCACCTAGTGGAAAAAATCAATCATATTTAATCATTGGATGACTAAGATAATAGAAAACAAATTCTATTGTTTGATAAATAAAAAATTACAAATATAGTCATGTAAAGAAAAAATCTTAGATAGCTTAAGGTTTTAAAGCATCACTTCTAAATCATATATTGTTTTTTTTCCTTTTTACTAGACTCTCTATAACCAATGAGAGAGATGCTTACATACTTATTAACATGATAGATCAGGTTACTATAGTTCATCATCATGTAACTTGGATTCCAATCAATTTTATTTTTCTAGTTTTGTGTATAGCTTGGTTGATAAATCAAAGCTCATATTTGTGTTTTCCTTTCATCTAGATATGTGTGATCTCAAGAATGATTTGGATTGGAAATAAACATCATCATGGGCCTTGGGAAGGATTCAAAGGGGGCGTCACTGTCCCCAGTTCTTTTTATAGTGTGGTTCACTTGAGCTTTTGATATGCCTTATTTTTGGGCTTATGCCAAATTGGTCCAAAAAAATGGATAAATAGCTGTAAATTTAACACATGCATCATGGTGGGTGGGGCCACAAAACTTTGTCACATCAACACAATACTGACCTCAGCTATGCATCATAGACCAAGCAATCTATGCCCCAATCAAACCATAGAAAAATTGTGGGGCTCAACATTTGTTTCAGGACTAAACAAAACAATGACTCATTATTTGAATGGTTGAATATTAGCAAAGTGTGAATTTCTTGAAATTGGATTGCCTAATTACTCGCTAGGCTCTATCCTACCAAGTAAACTTTGTTGAGTCCAACATGAATGTATGTGGTTTATCCATGACGTCCATCTTTTTTTCGAACTCATTTCAGGGGTTAAGCTCATAATTGAAGCATATCCAAAGCTCTAGTGGACCACATCATAGGAAAAAGTGGGAATAATGATTTCCACTGTTGAAACCTTTCTAAGGCCCACAATGATGTTTATTTGTCATCCAACCTATATATAAGATCACACCGACATGGATGAAGGGAAAACACAAATATCAGCTTGATAAAAATAAATAAAAACTTGCGGCCTCTAAGAATTTTTCAATAGTAGATGTTTAATTCACAATGTTTCCTGTGATATGGTCCAATTGAGCTTTGGATATGCTTCGTTTTTTTAGCTCAAGCCCTAAGATTATTTGCTAAAATGAATAGAATGAGTGATTAAAATAAACAAAATCATGGTTTTCCCACAAAGTTTTCACAGTATGTACCCAATCCACTTCCAAATTCCTATGTATAAAGCATAATATGTAGAGAATCTGGAAGCAGATTGTGTGGTATACCACAAACCATCGACCTATATGGTGTGTTAACACGTGGCAAATTGTTGTGGCCCATTTTAATGTATATGTTATATCCACACTGTTCATTATTTTTTTGAGATCATTTTAGAGCATGAGACAAAAATTGAGGCAGATCTAGATCACAAGTGAACCACACCACTGAAAGCATTGGGCACAATGAAGCCTACCATTAAAAACTTCTTGATGGCCAAAGAAGCTTTGGATCAAGCTGATATTTGTATTTTCCCATCATCCTTGTCTGTGAGACCTCGTGAATAGGTTGTATGGTAAAAAAACATCATGGTGGGCCTTAAGAAGGTTTCAACAGTGGGTGTCATTGTTTCCACCACCCTCTATAGTGTGGTCCACTTAAGCTTTGAATGTGGCTCATTTTTGGGTTTGTAGACACCCCACCTAAAATAAGGATAAGCCACTCTTTGAGCTTTAGCTTGATTTGACTAAATTATCTCATACTGACTTAGAAATCATTGAAAATCCAAACAGTTCAAATTAGGAGCATACTCGGCACGTCTCAGAGACAACCAAAGGACCCGATTGACTAGCACCAAATCCAGTAACAATTCAGTCACAACCATGCATCCGAACTCCAAAACCTCGAAAACTCTTTGTATGTAGCAACTGATGTGTGGAAAAGGATAAAATGAACTCTCTCTACTAAGGATCACTCTCTGTACTACTTAGTCTTCTCGGATAATATTTTGTTGGGGTGTGAAAGGTTACATCTTCAAAATTGAGAAAAGTACGGTCGTCCTTGTTCACAAAGTGACCATGGTATTATTAATATCAATTTTTCACCGATCAAGATGATTTATGGTTCATTGGAAATATAATCAAATCATTTTCCTAACTAACTTAAGTTTCCTACAATTCGGGTAATTCGGGTTATGATGAGGAAAATCCAATCCGATTACCAAAACCATGCATTGACAAGCGGTCAAAGCCGTAAAAACTCTGGCCGCACTTTAGACTAATTAAATGGGATCCAATTGAAGTAATTTCAGTTCCATTGAAAAGCTTATCAGGAGACATTTCTAATGTACCTAAGATCATCAAAAATAGACAATTGGTCAAATTATAGAAAACTAATTTCATATACTAAATGATCGTACTTTCGACAAGTCAAACAGGGTCCGATCGAAGTTAATTCTAGTCTTGTTAAGAAACTTATCTAATTATCTTTCCAATGAAACTAAGATTAATAAAAACTGATGGACAACGAACAAGATACAAACATTTAAATAGTTTGTAGAAAAAGACAAAAACTAATAATTACGTTTCATATATACAACCGATATATAATAAAAGTAATGATTACTTCTATAAATAAATATATATATAATATTAAAACATTTATTATAGGTACGATATATATTACTTTATAATTCAAACATTGGGTGCACACAACGTAACCCAATGAGTTGCAGTTGTTGGCAGCGAATTATGGCTACTAGCGTGTATATAATGGGCTCGTTGTCGAACAGAGAATGACCAACGAAGGAAAGTGAGATAGAGAGGAAGAGAGCGAAAGAGAAAGAAATAAAGAGCAAAAGGGAACAAAATAAGTGCAGAAAGAGAGATAGGACAATATATAGAGTTCACCCAGAGGTGCTGCTCGAGGTACCTTAAAGATTTCTAACATGCTGACATGATGCTCGACATAAGAAGAAGAAAAAAACCATTAAATAAGTTACTGAAGCTAAGAGTTTGTCTACCTCCATTTAAGTCATATTTCATTCCACACATTCCCAGTGCATAAACCACATTCACATTTCCTTCTATCTCATTCTGCATTATTTTTCATATTTCATTTTCTCTTACTTTATTTGCCTACCCAAGATCTTAAATCCTACAAAGCAAGGCTAGTTTGTGCTTCATCTTATTTATTAAAATTTTATTTTATTTGCCCACCTAGTGCTATTTTGCTCCACGAAGTACTGTCAATTTGCATTTCATTTGACTCACTACATTTTTACTTTATTTGCTTACCCAGGGCTACTTGGCTCTGCTGACTCTGCGATGTAAGGCTAAATAGTTTCTTTTTCTTATTTTCGCCTACTCAGCCCTTATGGGTTATGTGAAGCACAATTAAATATAAAAATGTTAAAATTCTACTGAATTTTCGAAAACTGTAAAATCTTGTGAAGTAGAAACTACACATTGTGCGGGCGAAAAAGGGTGCCTAACCCTTTCCTTTTCCGTCACCAAGGCACTTACTCGAAATCTACGATCGTAGACCAACCACATGAGTCACTTGAGTTACAGAATCGTGAGATTCCCCGACCCTTAAGTGATTTTGCAGTTTCTAACTAGCCATAGATTTTGAGTTTCATTTGACTAATGATGACTCTAAATCAAATGCATTTTTACATCTGAGTCAATAACGTACTCTGGCTACACTAACAAATCAATATCAAAGCCAAGAAAGTAAGGGCACTGTCATGCTCATATGAGGGTAGGCGTTCACAAGGTTCAATTCTAAAATGGTCTCCTAAGATGGATGAATAATGTGGATATTACACATATAACATGTTAGGTCCAAAATAGTTTGCCATGTCAACACACCATAAAGGTCGGTGGTGTGTGGCACATCACCCACGTTAAAACATTCGTAGGGTCCACCATAATGTTTATTTTCCATCCAATTTATTTATAAGGTCACACAAACCTAGATGAAGAAAAAAAAAGAAAATATCATATTGATCCAAAACTTTTGACCCCCACGATTTTAATGGTAAACGTTCAACCCTCCATTACTTTCTGTAATGTGGTCCACTTGATCTTTGGATCTATTATTATTTTTGGGCTCAAGCCTTATAACGATCTCTCCAAATGTACGGATGGTTTAGATTAACACATACTATGATGGGTCCACAGAACTTGGTGGCATCAACACACCACCAAGGTCAGTGGTGTGTGGTACACTAGCTAATCCAATTCCAATAAAGCTCGAGAACTATATATTACTATTAAATGGATGTCTTCAATCATATAGAATCAGGGGACATCGATTGATCGACAGTGTTGTTTGATTGATCGAACCTCCACATAATTAGGCAAATTACTCACAGGACAGTTTTGGACCATGCTCAATCGATCGACTTATTTACTCTGGACCGTTTTGGACTAGTTCGATCGCTCGAGCTTTGGTATGCTCGATCGACCGAAGGGTGCTTGATCAATGTAGATCGATTGAAAAATAAATTGACGTGTGTGGTTTTACATGAGTGCACGATTTGTTTCTTATTCCGATTGTGATAATATATATAGAGTGTAATTGGGATTAGGGTAGGCTAAGGGTTTTCTAAAACGTTCCTATGGGTTCTAGAGAAGAAAATCTAGGGTTTTGAAAGATTTGAATGGGGTTGTCGTCATTGTAAGTGCATCATCTCTTGTAATATCGTTTCATAGTGGATTGCGTGTTGCTTTGTGTCATGATTTTTTTTCTCGTGAGGGTTTTTTTTTAAACGTAAAATTCGTGTGTTCTCTGCATGTTTGGTGTATGCTTGATTTCGTCTCGTTTCATTAAATTCGGGTTTGCTTCTGCACTATCCGCAACAAGTGGTATCAAAGCTAACATTGGAGTTTCAAGTTCTAATCTAAAACATGTTGATAAAATAGTCTAATGTGAAATACAAAATGGAGAAGTTCTCTAGGTAGTCGTTTGTATTTTAAGAAATAGTTCTTCAATCTTAAGATGATAGAGAGATTGATACGTTGAAGACTCAGTTGTAAGGGACATTTGAAATGAAAGATTTGAGGACTGCAAAGAAAATTCTTGATATAGATATTCATAGATATAGATAGAGGAGCACGCTACAGTTATCACAAGAAAAATACATTGAGAAGGTATTGGTTAAGTTCAGTATAAACAAGGAGAAACCGGTTATCACACCCCATGCTCCTCACTTTAGGCTTTCTTTAGAACAATGTCCTATTATAGATGAAGAGAAGCAAGTGATGTCTTGTGTACCCTATTCGAGTGTTGTTAGCAATTTGATGTATGTTATGGTCTCTACAAAATCAAATATTTCACATACAGTGGATGTTATAAGTAGATATATACAAGGTAGTGAAATGGTCACTTTAATAAATATGAAGTACAGTGGACTATGTCTTGACATTTGAAAAGTCAGAAGATAAGTTATAGGATGTGGATGTCAATTACGTGGGTAATGTGGATAATAGAAGGTAGTCTTTCGGCTACTCGTTTGTTCTAGCGGGTGGTGTGATCAGTTGGATGTCGAAGCTTCAGGTTGTGCTGGATCTTTCCACAACTGAAGCTGAATATATGGAGGTAATAGAAGCGTTCAAAGAAAGTGTTTGGTTGAGAGGAATGATAAATTAGCTTGGGCTTTAGCAAGAGGTCATGCCAGTTAATTATGACAGTGAAAGAGCAATTAATTTGGTTAAATACTCAGTTTACCACTCACGTACTAAACATATTAATGTTCGTCATCATTTTATCAGACAATTGCTTGAGCAAGGCGACATGACTCTAGAGTGAAATTCACATGTGGTGTAATGAGATTATCACGGTTGCACGTGTGAAAACTTGCCAGAGCTAAGGAATGAAGGTTATTTCTTAGGGGGAGAGGTAATTAGGATCAATAATTTTTTTTATCTTTTAAACCACAATTGCCTACTTAAGCTAATAAGAAAATTAAGTTAAATAAGGTAATTAACTCTAACACTTCCAAGCCAATAGAGGGTCTAATCAAATAGACTACAAATGATATGCCAATTAAGCAAAGTCTATAAACATGATAGTGTACATGTGTATGTGGGATATGCTAACTATCAACTTCTAGCATTCATCTAATCATGCATATAATAATTAGACATTCAATCACATAAGCATAATTAAGCAAGTACTCAAATAACAATCTTAAACACAAGCATATATAGTAGTTCGGTTTTCCTACTCTACTCCTGATGAATGCATTCAATTCATGAGTGTACTGGATTTCACTATTAGAGGTTTTAAATCAAGTTAACCTCTAACCTTTACAGTCCTACATAAGGACCGGCTCTCGCAAGAGACTTTTCGTAGTTTTCTATAAGCCCACCACGAACATCAGTCCTACACAAGAACCTACTAACATACATTCCTGTTGGAGGCTCCTGCAATTAAATTTAGTTGGTTTTTCTGAGGCTAACTAACAATCTCAACCCTAGTCCACGGACCTACGTTTACTCCCATCGGACACTCCAATGGAGACTAACCCAAATGCACCCGTGCCCGATGGCCTACACAAGGACTTAATTCAAGGCATACATAAGAGCCAAGGTCCTACATGATAACTTTGATTTAGGCCCTACAAAAGAGTCAATGTCCTATACAAGAACTTTGGTTTAGGCCCTACACAAGAGCTAATGTCCTACACAAGATTCTAGTTAAGTTTGGGTTACAAACTCTTACCCTCGATCATACCCAAGGAAATAGAGTATACGGACTCTTACAATTGATAACGTAGTTATCGGATTGAGCCCATTTTGTAGAGCCACTTCAGGTTGCTTGCTTGATTGATGCTCTCTCGTGCTTCAATCAGCTCCCATTTGCTCTCCCGATCATAATGTTATTGCTTTGCCAAGGCTTCAGCTTCAAGATCAAACACGTTGCATGTAGTGCTTCGATGTGGTGACTAAGGTGATGAAAGGTTAATAGAATTTTCTAAAACTAATGAGAAGTTGCAATTCCTTGGGGATTCACCTAGATGGGTCTTTTAGAGGATTTTAGACAATGGAATGCGAATAAAGGTAGAGTCTAAACTCTAAAAAGCGGAGGAGTTCAAACACATCTTCAAGGTGGAGGTTGGAATCCTCATAGAGTATTAATCTCAAGGAAGATGACTTAGAACTTATTAGTTTACAGGCTTGAGATGAATGATATAATCATGGAATCGCCTAAGCTTCTATTGCACCAAAACTCATATAAAACACCCAAGAACCGAATGCCCTTTATAAGAAGTTTGAGTTCCAATGGTCAGAAAACGAACAAATAACAACTATGTCAATGGGATCCAGTAGGGCTTCGATGCCATCAAGAAAGTTAGATAAAATGATTAATTCTTACTGAACATATTTGACTTACCTGTTCAATGCCATCGAGTGATCTTCAATGCCATTGAAAGGGACCTCGATGCCATTGAAAAAATCATATAAAATGATCAATTCTTGTTAGACATATTTGACTTACCTCTTCGATACCATTGAGGAGATTTTTGATACCATTTTTGTTTTGGGCATATGTTTTCACAGCAACTTTGTACCTCTTTTAGCCTTACTTATCATGTTCTACTTAGGTTTCTAAGGCTAAGAGATGATCAATAAGGTTTCCCTATTAAGTCAAGATCATCTAGGGACTGTTTAGTTTAGGGTGTGTTTGGGTAATCGCGTTAGGGTGGAAAACGAGGGATAGATTGTAAAATCCATCCCTCTTCCATCCCTTACACGTTTGGAAACTTTCTTCATCCTTCCCATCTTTCACTTCCAAATACGTCTGTCAGAGGAGAGGGATTTGAGCGATCCTGCGTTGGGGAATGGACGGTATTTCGACGACTCCTCGAGCCCATCCCGCAGTGATAGCGGGTCCAGCATACGGACACCGCCAGATGTGAAATGGCAACTCGTTGAGGATGAGATGTTGCTGCATTTGGGCAGAAATGGTGGGAAGCAGGCTCAATGTATACCCCTGCATGTTGCATCGTTGGATTTGGAGAGGGAGAAGAGGACTCCTATTTCTGAAATAGAGTAGAGACAACAAGCAGGCCCCTTCATGGGACCACCGATTTAGGAAGTTTTCAGGAAATTTCTTTCTCACTTTCTTTGTTATAATATGCATTTGGGAGGAGGATCGTCTTATTTCACTACTTCGTTGTAGGTGGGCTACATCTCTGCCTATTTGGAGCTCTTTCGCAAACTCCGAGTATATTCATCATCCCAGCTTGAAACGGATTTCTTGTAAGTTTCTAATTTTTGAGACTTTTCATTTTTAACTCATCTCAGTTTGAACAATTATTAATTTGATGTTAAGGGGGAGTGAATCATGGTAGCGTAAATCAGCAATGGGAGTTGGGTAGAGCTTCCTCAATGAGACATTTTTTGATGTTAAGGGGGAGTGAATCATGGTAGTGTAAATCAGCTGTGGGTGTTCGGTAGAGCTTCCTCAATGAGACATTTTTAAGTTCAGTTTTTTTTTTTTCCCTTTTTCTTAAACTAAAATTATTTAACACTAAGGCCTGTTTGATTTTCCATGATACATGTAAATCATGGTAAATAAGTAATTATTATTTTTTTTCTCTTGTTTGAAAATGTGAGAGTAATTCCACCTCAAAAATCGATACAAAATTGTTGACTTAAATCTGTGGACCCCACCGTAATGTGTATGATATATCTGCACTGTCGATCTACTTTATTTGAACATTTTAGGCCATGAGCCGAAAAATGAGGTAGATCCAATACTCAACTGGCCCACATGAAAGGAAACAATTGCCCTAATTCGTCCATCATTGAAAGTATTTCCTTTCATTGGGCCCACATTAAGGTTTTTTTAATCATCTAACTTGTTCATAGGGTCACACAAACATGGATAAGGGGAAAACACAAATATCAGCTTGAAACAAAACTTTTAACGGCCCTAAGAAGTTTTTAATGGTAGGCATTCGATTCCCGCTATTTCCTTTGGTGTGGTCCACTTGAGCTTTGGATCTACCTCATTTTTTTTTTTGCCCATGCCCTTAATTCAGCTGACATAACAAATGAGCGGTGTGGATAAGTCACATACATCACGATGAGCCCCACATTGATTTCATAAAATTCTCGATTTAGGTGTTAAAAAAATAAGTTGTCACATCTGCATGGGGAATGATGTGGTAATTACCTAGGTAAATAATTATTACCTATTTACATGGTAATTACAATTGAGCTGAAAAATCAAACAGGCCCTAAAATTCAGTTACTTGGGAATTCTTTCATATATAAAAAGTTCGATTGTCGGGTTTAGATAACAGGTTGAGGTTTTTTTCTGGCTAACATTGTATTTTCAAGGATAGTACCACAGTGCCCTCATACATTTTTGTATTTTATCAAGTGTTATTCTTTACCACTCCACAACCATATTTTTGTTTCTACTTATGCTGGCATTTCCACAAAGTAATTTTGCATTTTTTTATCGTACAAGTGTAATTTAATCCTCATAGCAAAACATCCACGAAATAGATGTTTTCGAAAATCTTAAATGCACATGAGGCACGGTTTGAGCACTAGTGTGGTTCGATAACAGTTGGAATTGTCTGGATACAACAAACTCGAAGAGAATGAGGTCAGACAAAAAATTGTAAGTCATCATAATGTACTCTATGAACAGCAGGTTGAACCATGTAGCACATCTATAAGGAAATTTCTTCATTTTGTATACTTTAACAATCCAATTCACTGTCATCATGAACAGCATTCATGTCAGGAAGTGTAAAAAAGATGCATCTTGAAATTGGGGAAGAAATCCTGAAGAGACCTTTGCAAATGCATAGGACTTGAAATCATTTGTTTTCTAACAATTGAAATGCAATCCATTATCTGAGTTTTCTTCTTAATCATTTCGTAATCTCTCTACCTGTTTTTTTTTTTTTTTTTTTTTTTTTTTTTTTTTTTTTTTTTTTAATCAATTTCCTTAAATATATATAGTGAAAATTTTATATGCATGTACTTAAGACGGGCACATATATTTCGATGACGTGGTTCTTGCAATGGGGTATGATGCTGTAGAATCTTTGTTATTTCCCTTCATCAGGAGCAATAATCCTGATCAACGGTTTGGATGTCAAATAAACAGGACAGTGGGCCTTTGGATGATTTTAATGCAGGATCTGGATTTCCTGTAATGTGGTCCACCTGATAGTTATATACTTCTCATCTCTACTTGGTCACGTACGTGGTTTTTGATCAGCACATATGTAAGAACGTCATGAATGAAACAAATACATCATGGTGGGGCCCACAGAGCAGTGACCACCACCAACGGGCTTATAGCAAGGGGACATGTACTGGTCCGTACAGGTTTTATCCAAAATAGTTTATTATATCTGAAAACCCACATCCCATTCAGTACAACAGGCGATCCCAAACGTGGAATGCCTGTATCCCATGGGATAGCTTCATGTCCAATGAGATTAGCTTGGTTTGCTTTGGAAAACATGCCATAGGCTATGAAATTAGGGGCTACAGCGAGAAAACTTACCAAGCCGTATGGGATTCGAGGTGCACTGTATCCATCTATGCCTTGGGTTTTGCTGGATTCGAATGGATTGTTGATAATGACAAGTTTTGTGGGTCCCACCATGATGTATAGGCTATATCCATACCATCCATCCATTTTTTGAGATCATTTTAGGGTATCATCCCAAAAATAGGCAAATCCAAAGCTTAAGTGGACCACACTACAAAAAGCTATGGGGATTGAACGCCTGCAATAAATGCGAAGTTGTAATCCCATCCCTTCAATTCCCATGGGATTCGTCCGTCAAAACAAGCCCTCAATGTATTAGCTGGTATTAGAAGGAATGGAATTGGAAATACCACCATCTTAGTCCCATATCTCGTTTGGTTCCTTCATTGGCTATTAGCTTGATATGCTTTGGAAAACGTGCCATAGGCCATGAAATTAGGGGCTACCGCCAGAAAACTTCCCAAGCCGTATCTGATTCGAGGCGCACTGTATCCATCCATGCCTTGGGTTTTGCTGGATTCAAATGGATTGTTGATAATAACAAGTTTTGTGGGTCCCACCATGATGTATAGGCTATATACACGCCATCCATCCATTTTTTGAGATCATATAGGGTATCATCCCAAAAATAGGCAAATCCAAAGCTTAAGTGGACCACACCACAAAAAGCAATGGGGATTGAACGCCTTCAATCGAAAACTTCTTGGGGGCCACAAAAGTTTTGGATGAAGTTGATATTTGTGTTTTCCCTTCATCTAAGTTTGTGTGACCTTTTAAACAGGTTGGATGGAAAATAGACACTATGCTTGGCCCTAGGAAGGTTTCAATGGTGGGCGTCACTGTACCCATTGCTTTGTGTGGTGTGGTCCATGTAAGCTTTGGAATTGTCTCATTTGTGGGCTCATCCTATAAAATAATGTCACAAAACGGATGCATAGTATGGATATATAACACATACATCATGGTGAGGTCTGCATAACTTGGTAACATTAATATGCTACAGACGATCGTGGTGGTGTCTGGCATTTCCAAACATGCTACAGAGGGTTCATTTCTTCCATAATTCAATCCAAACATGTTTCAAAGTAAATCTAGGGATCTACATTTTCACTACTCTTCTTCCAAACAAGGAATATAAAGACCTCCATTCTATGGGGATTTTAGAGAAACTTGACACCACATAATCATTACACAATGTCATTTCGATCCCACCTAATTCCATCTAATACCATGTGCCAAACACCCCCTAAAGGTTCAAGGATTGTTTTAGGTCAAGGGTTAGGGTCATCAAGGCACCTTATTTGCTTGTTCTTTACTCCTTCTGTTATTGTTCTCTTACGCCTCTGGTCTTTAGCTTTCAGAGGCTCAACTGACTACATGACACAAAGAATCATGTGATTAACAACAAGATGCACAAATCGATACACATACTTATGAAGGTCATTCCCACAGAGAAGTTCAATTTCTATGCGACTTCTTTAGAATTGGCGAATGCTGAATGAAGACGGAGTATGCACGAAAACGACGATAAAACTATGATGGAAGACGATTAGAAATGATGATGACATGGTGGAGCAATGAAGCATGAAGATTGTTGAATGGATATCTTCAATTTATGTAAAATCAGAGGACATCGATCGATCGACAACCTCGCTTGATTGATCGAACCTCCACATAATTAGACAGATTGCTTACTAGACAATTTTAGACCACACTCGCTCGATTAATCGAATCATCTAGTCGATCGATCAACAATATTCAGAAAAATTCTTATTCACTCTTTATACAATTTTAGACTAGTTCAATCGCTCGAGCTTTTGTATACTTGATCGATCAAAGGGTGCTCGATCAATATCAATCGATTGACACTTTAATCGATGACGTGCGCGAATATGCGTAAGTGTGTAATATGTTTCCTATTCCAATTGCGATAGTGATGTAGAGCTGTTTGCGGACACTTTCATATCCAAGATGAACCAGAGAAGGCCCAATCGGAGGCAGAAGTGATCCGTACCATCAGAACCTTACATATCTCGCAAATCGGAATGAGTTACTCAACATACCATATATGATTTTGCGGTAGGATAAGCCACTTTAGCCAACCAACCTAGCCAAGCCGGGTTACCCATGCCAAATTTGCGAGATTCCATCAGATCGATGGTCAAAAATCTATTTTCTTTCCGTTTTTACTATTTATAGTAAGTTTTAGTTTGATTATATCTCTTCATCCCTTAAGCTTTAGGAGTTATGTCTAACATAAAAAGTGCTTAGAAACATTAGGAGAATAACGTGGTTAAGCTAAATAGGACAATTATATTTATAGTAAATTATGAATTTCATGGAGTTTGAGTTGGATTTTGATTCTGAAACTTCTTCTAAGGTTTGGTATAATTATTTAAAGCGTTGTAAATTCTTTATTATTATTTATTAATCAATTTATAATTTTTTAAAAAAAATTATTTATATTTTCATTATTTTTCCTCGTGGATACGAGAAATTTCTGTGAGGAGTCTAAAGAAGCTCCGTGAATTCAAAGTAGTTATCCCCTCAAGGAATATGGTGATCAACCTCTTTTCGTCCATCCCTGCGTCAAATAGTATATATTTCAGTGTAATTGGTAGTAGGCAGGCTAAGGGTTTTCTAAAGCATTCTAAAGAGTTACAAACAAGAGAATATAAAATTTTGGAATATTTGAATGGGGTCCTTATCTTTATTAGTATATAATATCTTGTAATAACCTTTAATGTTAAATTAGTATATATAAAATATGAATTTGATTCCCTCCTATCCTCAGAATTATGAGACTATCGATGCTTTTAGGACGAGTGATGGATGCTATGCATGCACTTAGAAATTACACACCCAGTGTACAGGTAATTAAATTAAACCGTTAAAGTTATAGAACCTAGAGTATATATATCATCAAATAATAATTAAGCTTACTTGGTTATCTTATTATCTGATTGCATGTATTTATTATCCGGTTAAAAGAATTATCCAACGGTATAATTTCCACAAACAAATGTTGCTGAATCAAAGGTTAGGATTGTTCAACTAATCTGATATTTGGAATATGACTCAGAGACATTAGGATAAAAAATATAGTCGGTTTATTTGGGTTGATTTAAGACACGTATACAGTTTCTAAGTAGACGTGTATGAAGTGCCATCCGCAGGCAGAGAATCATCTAACTCCCTATAAATTATTACGCACCGACAAAGTCATCCTAGCGGTCAAATCGAGACGTCTTTTGTAAGAAAAAATCAAAGGCAGGTCGGTGTACAATGACTGAAATGCCCTTACGTGAATACCGAATTCGGTGTGGGCTACGCCCAGGTTGGTACTCAGCAGATCACAGTCCGGTAGTTTATTAAATGGGCCTGAAAGCAGTCAAGCCATATATCCTAAGCGGAAGTTGGACCTTTTTAAAATGGGCTTCAAAAGGTAAATGTTATCACGTGGGCCTTATTACAGCCCAACCGGGCAGCCCAATCCACAGCTTGAGGGTATTTTCGTCATTTAACTAAAAAGGTGTATGCTGCTTTAACTTTCCCATGTGGCCACCTGCACTTCACATGTGGTCACCTGCGCTTACGCCTGTAAAAGTCATCTACCATTCAGAGATAAGGATTGGCTTTGTCGTTGGAGCGGAGATAGATTGAAGAAGATTCTCAGAGCCAGCAAAATAACCAGGTACGAAACATCTTGTAGAGAGTTTGAAAGGGTTTTGGATTTGGGAATCTAGGATGGATGATGATGGAGTAGATATGCTAATAGGCGGTTAGATTTGATTTTGTAGGTTTGATTAGTGTAATATTCAATGGAGAAGGATTCTTCGCCGTATCAGGCAATGAGAATTGAGACGCTGGTGGAGAAATATATCCTAAAATGGAGATTAAGAATGGCGGAAGAATTCATTGATCATCTAAGTATGGATCTAAAGTATTTTTAGCTATTGTGATCTACTCTCTCATCACACGGGATGTCATGTTGGTTACTCTGAAAAAGAAAACGGTGTAGTTGCTATATGGGTGGCTGAAGGATTCACGTTTTCTTATCAGAAAAAATGAAAATAAGATATAAGCAAAGAAATACATGATCTCATTCACGATGCAACTCCATGACATCTTACTCATTTTATTTAAAGATTTGTAAAGATTCACGGCTTGTAAAGATATCGTATAAAGAAAATCCACAACTTGTTGAAGCTAACGCAATTCCTATTTCGATAGTATTTAGTGCTAAGAGTAGCATTCGATAATGTTTCCAATACCCCTCTTAATTCTAATCTTTTAAGGTGACTTATATCTAAGATTGTAAGTTTATTTTATTATGTGTTGTAAAGAAATTGAAGAAAATGAATTTGGGTGATGTGTTGCAGACTCTTCGTTGGATGGTGAATTTAGATCTGTTTCAATACTTCATGTGTGTTGGATTTGACTTATATCCCATTTAATGGTTAATGCTATTGTTTTAAGTTACATCACGAATTTGTTAATCTTGCATTTTCATTAATAGATTGGTCATTTCATAATCTGCTCGTGGTGTCGTGGATTTAAAGATTCTATTTATTTATTTATTTTCCCTTTGTTCTTCCATCATCATTTTGTTACTATGAGCTTGAGAGCTCTACAAGGAACACTTCGATCATAGATTTGAGTGGCAATTCATGATAGAAGTCCCAAAGTGGCATATGTGTGCGAGATCTAGGCCACTCATCTGGTGGGCCACATTAGCCCAAACGCTAAGCCAGTCAGCTGGTCAAGTGAGCCAGACATGAATACTAAATAAACATTGACCGCAGCTCGCCACTTTCTTAGTCATGTGTACCTATGGCTGCTTAGTGAGTGGATTGGCCTGATTTCTATTCCTTAGCATGTCCATGTGTAAGTCACACATCCATGTGGAGCCCGCTGGCTTGATGATGAATTGTTGGGCCCACTGGGCAAACTAATTTAGACTGAACATCCTGTTGGGAATATCATTACTATAAAATGGATAGTCTGGATCATTTATATTAGGGCTGAAAGTCGGGTAGGTTCAACCCGACTGACTTGTGACCGACCCGACATTGGGTTGAGCTCGGGCATGATGCATCGGGTTTGGTCTCTAGCTTGGGCTATATAAACACCAACCTGATAAAATTTGGGTCGGGCTCAAGTTGAGGTCTTGGGTTGCCTGACCTAACCCAAACCCGCTCCACATGTAAGTTACTCATAAATTATAATTGCGGGCATATTGTCTATATTGAAGGCATGAGAAATTCTAGCGCCATCAAATTTCATTAGTATACATCATTTCTTATGACTCAAGCTAATAAGATATGCAGATTTATCTCTCCCAGGTAAATTGCGTGTTACACAACATGACTTTTAAAGCAGGGTGTCCTATATTTTAGCTTGTTTGTTTAGAAAAAATTGAAATTCCTTACTATAAATAGCTACATATATAATTAATAAAATCATATGTACAAAAAATAGGACATGTTGAAGATATAAAAGACTAATATGATAACAAAAATATTATAACGTATCTGCCCGAACAATCAGACTGAGCCTGCTTGGGTTGGGCTTGGATTGAGAATTTCTAACCCGAGATGAGGTTGGGTTGGGTTAGGGTTGAGTTATAGGAACCTTGGGTTGGGCTAGGGTTGAGCACCAACCCAACCCAACCCGGCCAGCCGATTTTCAGCCATAATTTATATTAGTGCAGGTAAGCCCAATTATAGAAGTGGTGATGAGCATCCCTAACAGTAGGAGAAGAGAGGTCTTGATGATATCATCTATATCTCCGTACTCCTCTCCCTAGAGTAGATTCCACATAAATTCAGTCATTTTTGTAAACCACCTATCTAAGTGGGCCTCACCTTGAAAACTAATAGCAACTAAGGAAACAAAAGCTACCCGTTGGATGAACAGAATCATCTGATCAGCAGTGGGTTACCATTAATGGATGGTCCACGTAGATATTCATATTAACGTCATCTATATCTGAAACAAAGAATACGATACGCAATGACTAGGGTTGGCAAGGAAAAGGATATGATCTGGTCCTGACCTCATCTTTAATTGGGACCAAAAGTCATATGGGCCCACCCATTTCTCAATGAGGTGAGGATCGTCTGTGCTCAAGGCTCAGGGAAACTCTGGACCACCGGTTCTTATTGATCGGTGTCATCGCCGATTACACCAGCTCACAGGACACCCTGATTTTATCTCCCAAACGGATTGGGTTGCTACACAAAACAACTTTTAATATATGAAATTTTCTTGACCCTACCATGATTTATGTGTTAGATCCACACCGTCCATAAAATTTTCCAAGTCATTCTAGAATATGAACCAAAAATGAGGGACATCCAAGCCTCAAGTCTACCACACCACAGAAAGTAGTGGGGATTGAACGGCTACCGTTGAAACCTTCCAAGGGTCTGCTGTGAGGTTTATTTCTCATCTGACCTTTCATAAGAACTTTTTTTTTTAAATTTTTTTTTTTTTTTTTTTTCTTTTAAGACCTTGATGAAAGAAAAAACAAATATTAGCTTGATCAGATTTTTCGGTGGCCTCAAAAAGTTTTCAATGGTAGGTATCTGATTCCTACGGTTTCCTGCAGGGTAGGCCACTTGAGCCTTGAAACTGCCTCATTTTTTGTCTCATGCCCTAAAATGACATGATAGGCCACTGTGTATTTCTAGGATCCACATAGTCCATCTGTTTTTCTAGACCATTATAGAATATGAGCCCAAAAACAAGTCAGATTTAAAATTCAAGTAGCCCACACCATAAAAAACCGTAGAAATTAATGCCTATCATTGAAAACTACTTGAGATCATAGAAGGTAATCAAGCTGATATTTATTTATTTTCCTTCATCCAGCTCGGATCAAGCTGATATTTGTTCTGAACATAAATATCTCCAAAACGTAAGCATGGGCTGGCTAGTTTATTAATTGGCCTTCAAAATCAGTGCTATATTTGTCTCATTCGAGTCTATTACAAGCCCAAGCTTGATGATTATTGGACCCGGATCTAAAACCCAACGGGGTTGCCAGATGGTAGTTGTGGAAGATCCTAGCCATCCAATCCGTGGCCTTGTTAACAGTGCCTGTGGATAAGGGTTGTATTTTCCATGATAATCTACAAATGTAGGCATATTAATACTTAGTAGAACTGTGGGAAAATTTTCAGTTATGGTACATGCATGGTGGCTTAACATGGAGTGTGTGTACTGACATGGGTGTGTACTAACCAGCTAACCCAAAAAAAAAAAAAAAAAAGGGACCAACAAGGACCCTTTTTGGGTGTAACCACACGGGCAATGACCCCTAGTTTTAATTCCTTTTGCAGTACGACTGATGAGGCTAAAAAAATATCAGATGTCTAAAAAAGACTATCAAAGGACAGTTATTAGGATTTCTCAGGCTTATTTAAGGGCTTCACTGTAAATGGACAGGAAAAGAAGAAGGGAATCGAAAGGCAGAGCTAAGAGCTAAGTTGGCCTTACCTTAAAATTCAGGTAAGCTGATTGGCTGGACACCAGCGATATAGCTGGTGTGGGTACGTGTGGTGCGAAGACGGGCACTGACGCTGCTCGAGCTCCGAGTTGTACACTTGTACTAACCGTTCAAAAATATCAACGTTATGTGTGCCTCAAAATGATGTATTTATTATATCCACACCATTCATCCATTTGTCCAGGTCTGATTCATATCCAAAGCTCAAATGGACCACACCACGAATAGCAGCGGGGATAATGATTTTCACCATTAATCATCTTTAAAATATTTGTAGGGCTCACCATGACGTTTTCTTTCTATCAAATCTGTTCATAAGGTCACAAAGACCTGGATGAAGAGGAAAAACAACTATCATATTGATCCAAAACTTCTATGACCCCCCGAAAGGATTTCAATGATATACATACAATCCCCCACTTCATTTTTCAGTGTGGTCTATTTAATCTTTAGATCTTTCTTATTTTTCAGAGAAAGCCTTAAGACGAGCTCGCCAAATGAATGGACGGTTTGGATATAATACATACCTCATGATGGGACCCACAGAACTTGCTGACGTCAACACATCAGCTAGATCGCTGATGTGTGGTACACCAGCCAATCCGCTTACAAAATTCAGTCATTATCTAACAGCAAATGAGGAAACAAAAGCCAGCCGTTGGATGAATAGAAACATCTGATTAGTGTGGTTTCTACATAGTGCGGTGCAATGTCTAGCCGTTAATGATGGTTCATGTCGAAATACAAATTAATGTCCTTTAAATCTTACTGTGCACTAGGTGTGCTAGTGCGACTCTCAAACAAAGCATACGCTACGTGGTGACCAGCGTTGGCAAGGTTCAGATCTGGCCCTGACCTGATTATTATGGGCCCAAAAGTCAGATGGGTCCACCAATTTCTCAATGGGTCCTTTGATTTTAGGCTCAGTAAACATTCCAAGCAATCGTGTTCTCAGGATTGGGTTGGGTCACAACATAAATATCTGTAAAACCTACCATCGGCCGGCCACCCGGGCTTCAAAATAAGGGCTATACATGGCTCATGCAAGTCTACTATAAGGCCAAGCCTGATGATTATTGGACCTGGACCTAAAACCCAATGGGCCAAGCTAGCCAGTTGCTAGACGTCGTGATATAGAGCGGGTCACGGACACTTTCATGTCCAAGATGGACTAGAGAAGGCCCGATTAAAGGCAGAAGTCAACAAGACTATCAGAACCTTAAAACAAGCATATCTCACAAACCGGAATGAGTTACTCGACCTATCATATATGATTTTGGGGTAAGACGAGCTACTTTAGCCAACTAACCCGGTTATGCCGGATTGCCCACGTCGAAATTGCAAGATTCCATCAGATTGACGTCAAATTTCATGTTTATTTCAATTTTTATTATAAATAGTAAGTTTTAGTTTGATTATAACTCTTCATCCACTGGGCTTTAAGAGTTGTATACAACATGAAATGAAAAGTGCTTAGAATAAAGAATAATGTGTACAACATGAAATGAAAAGTGCTTAGAATAAAGAATAATGTGTACAACATGAAATGAAAAGTGCTTAGAATAAAGAATAACGTGGTTAAGCCACATAGGACACTTACTATAAAAAGTAAAATTATTATTTATAGTAAGTTACGAATTTTTAAGAGTTTTAGTTATAGTTTGCTTCTGATTTTTCTCCCATTGTTTGGTATCTCTATTTAAAGGGTTATAAGCTCATTTATTTGATGAATCAATCAATTAAATTTCAAATTTATTAGAATTTATTTATATTTTTTTGCTCTTTTTACTTGTGGATTCGAGAAGTCTCTACGAGGAATCCAGAGAAGCTCCGTATTTTTGGAGTAGTCTTCTTTGAGGAAGACAGTGATCGACCTCATCACGTCATCCCTGCATTACATTGCAATGATACGAGATCATATGAGATCTTAATTCATTGTTGATAAGTGAGCTGGTCCATTCATCATGTATGTTATTCTCAACACCTCAACTTGTGCAAGTGGGACCTATGATTTGATGGTCCAGATGTTAGTAGTGGAAGATCCTAGCCATCGAATCTGTGGCCTTGTTAACGGTGGCTGTGGACAAGGGTTGTATTTTCATGACAATAGACAAAGGATAAAAGACATAATTCATAGTGGGTCCCGCAAAGCACCGACCAGGCTCATCATGATTTATGTATTTTATGGAAGTTGTCCAACCATTTTTTAGCTATGTGATTCAAAAAATGAGGCAGATCTAAATCCCTAGTGTGGACCACACCACAAGCAACAATGGTGATTGAACACCCACAATTAAAATTTTTATAGGAGCCACAAAAGTTTTGCATGAAGCTGATATTTGTATTTTACTTCATCCAAGTCAGCAAACAATAAGGTTATTTGTCAAACAAACATTATACTGAGTTTTAGAAAGTTCTTTTAATGATGAGTGTTCAATCACTGAAATAATGTTCCAAAATGATGGATGGTGTGGATAAGATATACATTTGGGATTGTATGCCATGAATATCATTTCTTGCTTATCAAGGTTCACACGCTGCACCATGCAACTCTTCATACCCTGCATTGGTTTTTTCATATTTTGTTAGAAATCTATCTGTTCTTAAGAGGCATGACAAAAGGAATCAGGAAAAAGATATTTCAATGCTTAAGAGGACAACACTAGCAAGAACGATTGAAGATTGAATGCCATTCATTGAAACATTGGTAGGGCCACAGCTTGTTTGTGAGAAATCCACCCCATCCATCTATTTCTCTTTTTTTCTACCTCAATTTTGGGTAGACCTGAAGCTCAAGTGAGACATAACAGGAAACAGTTGGAAAGTATGGGCACCATTGAAATATCTTGGGCCATCATATGCCCACTTTAAGCCCGGGATCTATCTTATTTTTGGACCCAAGCTTTTAAATGAGCTGGCAAAACAGATGAATTGGGTAGATTTCTCATGAATATCAAGGTGGGCTGATGTAAGCGGAGGTAAGGGTTGCACTAAAACAATGTTCACAAGAGAGGTTGGACATTTAAGTGTAGGGGAGAATGTTTGATACAAATCTACCTTGTCCATCTATTTTCCAGCTCATCAACCGATTGTTGGCTCAAAAATGAGGCAAGTCGAAGTTCAAATGAACCACATGACACGAAATAGAGGGAAAGAAAGACCACTATTAAAATATCTTGGGCCCATTGTGGGGCCCATTTTGAGCCTTAGATATGTCTCATTTTTGGGGGCCATTCTCTTGAATAAGCTGAAAAAACAGATGGACAGAGTGGCTTTCTAGTAAACACCAAAGTGGGCCCAACGTACCCTCATGAGGGTTGCACAGAAATTAAGTCAATTAAAAGTTATCAATGGGGTGGTTGGACATTTAAGTCTAGGGGCGGGGTTGTTGGACCGTAGGTGGAGCTACGATGTTTGTGATAATTAAATCCATTTCGTCTGTTAGATTTGTCATCTTATCTTAGCACATGGGTGCAAAAAATGCAGCGCAGCGTATACAAAGCTCAAGTGGAGTACACGAACAAGAAAGACTGGAGATGGAACACTGACCATTGAACCGTTTTTGGTGCCACAGATTGTTTGTGACAAATCTATCATGTGCATCCGGTAAAGCAACTCATTTTAGAGCATGGACGAAAACTGAGGCAGATCCGAAGCTCAAGCGGGCCATACGACAGCAAACAGTGAGAAAGAATACCTACATACCTACTGTTGAAATATCATATAGGAGGTTTAAACCTGCCTCATTTTTAGGATAGTAACTTTAAATGAGATAGAAAGACAGATGAACGGAGCGGGTTTCACGCAAACACGAAGGTGCACTCCACATGTGGTCAGGGTGAGGGTTGCGACTACAACGAGAATCCAACGCATTGAGGAGATTGGTAGGGAAACGGATTGGCTACTCCCCTGCTACTAGCCCGGTGGCTAGTGACCGGTGCTCTGCAGGCCCACTATAAAGTATGTCTTTTATCCATGCCATTCATCCATTTTTACTTATCATTTTAGGACTTGATCCTAAAAATGAGAGGGATATAAATCTCAGGTGGACCACGCCTCAGAAAATAATAGCAATTGGATATCCACCATTAAAATCCTTCTAAGGTCTACTGTACTGTTTATTCGACATCCAATCTGTTGATTAGGTCATACAGATCTAGATGAAGGGAAAAAACAAAGATTAACTTGATCCAAAACTTTTGTGGCCCTCAAAAAGTTTTTAATGGTCAATGTTCAATCAACACTGTTTCCTGTAATGTGGTCCACTTGAGATTAGGATTTATCTCTTTTTTGGGTTCATGCCATAAAATGATCTAGAAAAATAGATGGACGCATGGATGAAAAACATACATCTTGGTGGGGCCCACAGAGCACCAACACTAGCCATTGAAGTCGTGGACAGTTTTGTCATTATGAAAATACGGAAGCTGATCTGTACAAATAACCAACGGCAGCTGGCTTAGGATCTAATGGTTGAAACTGCAGACGAGTTTTTGTAAATAGTTTAAGAGTGGGAGGTATTCAGTACATAGCTAAAAAGCAAGCGGCCATATGAAAATATCCCTATGAATTACTACGCACTGACAAAGTTGGGTGGGCGGTCAAATCGAGACGTCGTTTTGTAGGGAAAAATTGAATGCAAGTCAGTGTAAAATGACTGAAATGTCCTTACACAAAAACTGAATATGGTGTGGGCCAAGCCCAGCTTCGACACAATCCGGTCAGCTATTAAATGGGCCTGAAAGCAATCAAGCCATAGAACCTGAGCAGAAGTTAGACCTTTTGAATGGGCTTCAAAAGGTAAATGTTATCACGTAGGCCTCATGCAGCCCAATCCAAGGCTTGAGGGTATTTTGGTTATTTAACGAAAAAGGTGGATGCTTCCTTTAGCTTTCGCATGTGGCCACCTGCACTTATGCCTGAAAAAGTCATCACCATTCAAAGATAAGGATGCGAAGTTCGGCATAGGAGCGGAGATACATTGATGAAGCCTCTCCAAGCCAGCAAAATAACCAGGTAAGAAACATCTTGCAAAGAGTTTGATAGGGTTTTGGATTTAGGCATCAAAGATGGATGAGGATGGAGTAGATATGCTCATGGATGGTTAGATTAGATTTTGTAGGTTTGATTAGTGTAATATTCAATGGAGAAGGATTCTTTGCTGTCTTGGGAAATGAGAATTGAGACGCTGGTGGAGAAAGATATACTAAAATGGAGATTAAGATTGGCAAATGAATTCATTGATCGTCTAACGATTGATCTTAAGTAATTCTTAGCTATTGTGATCTACTCTCTCATTAGACAGGATGTCATGTTGGTTATTCTGAGAAAGAAAACGGTGTGATTCGACTATGGATAGCAGAAGGATTCACGTTTTCTTATAAGAAAAAACGAAGAGAAGATTTAAGCAAATAAATGCATGATCTCCTTCATGATGCAACTCCATGACATCTTACTGATTTTATTCAAAGATCTTATATGAAAAGATCCACAGCCTGTAAGAACATCATATGAAAAAGATCCGCAGTTTATTGAAGCTAATATAGTTCCTATTTTGATAGTATTTAGTATGAATATCATATGATAAAGATTCGCAGTTTGTTGAATCTAACACAGTTCCTATTTTAATAGTATTTAGTATTAGGAATAGCACTCAATAATATTTCCAATACTCCTTTTGATTCTGACCTAGTGAGGTGCCTTATATCTAAGATTGTAAGTTTATTTTGCATGTTTTCACTTTTAATATTTCTTACTTGGAGGTGTTTAATCTAAGTGGTAAAGATATTGAAGATAATGAATTTGGGTGATGTTGCAGACTCCTTGATGAATGGTGAATTTAGATCTATTTCAAGATTTCAAGTGTGTTGGATTTGAGTTATATATCATTTAATGGTTATGGTATAGTATTAAGTTACATCACGAATTTGTTAATCTTGCATTTTCATTAATAGATTGGTCATTCCATAATCTGCTTTTATGGTGTTGTGGATTTTAAGATTTTATTTATTTTTCCGTTTTGTTTTTCTGTCATCATTTTGTTAGTCCGAGTATATGTAAGATTTGGATGATCAGATTTGAGAGGCAATTCATGATACATGTGCCAAAGTGGCATATGTGTGCAAGATCTAGGCCACTCATCCGGTGGGCCACATTGTGATCATGCTCTAGCCCAAACACCAAGACAGTCAACTGGTCAAGTGAGCCAGATATGAATGCTTAGTGAGTAGATTGGCCTGATTTCTGTTCATCGGCTGTCCATGTGTAACTCACACATCCATGATATAGATTTGTTTAGATAGGCCTATCCTGGACAGATGTGTCTGGAATAGCATATCCAGGACATAACTTTGATGGTAGCAAAATGGGAGCCAAATCAAATTAGAATCTCAATGTGAACTGTCCACTCCATCTAGGCACTCATCATAGCCCACTGCGCAAACTAATTTAGACTGGCCTATCATTGCTATAAAATGGATGGTCGGGATCATTTAGGGATGGTTTGGCACCATGGATTTGGGGGGATCTGAGGAGATTTTAAACCCCGGATTCTTTTGGCACCATAAAGTAAAGGGAGTTTCAAATCCCCTCAAACAGGAGGTTTCAAATAGTGAAACCTTAGATTACATCTAAAATCCTTCCAATAATTGCATGTGTAACCTGCATGTCACTAGACTATTACTCCATTGGGCATATGGTCCGCAAATGATGTTCCAAAACAATTAGATTATCAATTGCATCATAATAATTACTTTAATATGATGATCAACACCCTCCAAACAGTGTCCATGTAAATCAACGGTTAAAAATCAGATACTTAGAATTTCATTATTTTTGAGCGAAGCATATATTTCAGCAGGCTTATCGCAACATTGTGTTAAACATCATGTTCGTCATTGGTTAAAGATATTAAAGTTGATTTAATAATTAAATTCAAGCCCCTGTAAGCATGGCTACTTTTGAATCAAAGTTGATTCCGGATATAGGGGTTCTAAATCCACGCTCCCAAATAGGCCATTATGCAAGTGAAGTTAGGGCCAGTTCCAGTAGTGGTGATGAGCATCCCTAACAGTACGAGAAGACAAGTGGTGATGATATCATCTGGGTCCGTGTTGCTCTCCGTGGAGTGGAGTAGATCCCGCATAAATTCAGTCATTATTGCAATAAGTGGGCCTCACCTCGAAAACTAACAGCAACTAAAGAAA
This sequence comes from Magnolia sinica, assembly GCF_029962835.1. Lineage (NCBI taxonomy): Eukaryota > Viridiplantae > Streptophyta > Magnoliopsida > Magnoliales > Magnoliaceae > Magnolia > Magnolia sinica. The sequence goes on along the minus strand of NC_080587.1, from coordinate 61,001,675 downwards.
CAAAAGCTAGCCGTTGGATGAACAGAATCATCTGATCAGCAGTGAGTTGCCATTAATGGATGGTCCACGTAGATATGCAAATTAACGTCCTTTATATCTTATAGTGCACTAGTTATGGTAGTACGACTCTGAAACTTACGCAGTTTCTCTGGACTCATATAGATTTCTCCACTCCACGAGAAAAGTAGTAAAATAAAAATAATTTTTATAAAATTCATAATTTCTCTCTAGGGATATTAAGCCATGCGAAAAGTTTTGCTATTTATAAACGGTCGTGATCTCCACTAGTAAGCATGTTTTTCGGCCCGCAACTCCTAAAGAGGAACCGATGAAGAGTTAATACTCAAAACTAAAACATCCTATGAATAGTAAAAAATGAAATTAAAATAGGATTTCAACCGTCAATCTGATCTGATGATATTTCATAAATTTAGAAACTCTTAAAGACGAACAGATGAAGAGTTATACTCAAACTAAAACATCCTATGAATAGTAAAAAATGAAATTAAAATAGGATTTCAACCGTCAATTTGATCGGATGATATTTCATAAATTCATCAACTCTTAAAGACGAAGAGATGAAGAGTTATACTCAAACTAAAACATCCCATGAATAGTAAAAAATGAAATTAAAATAGGATTTCAACCATCAATTTGATCCGATGATATTTCATAAATTCAGCATGGGCAATAAAGTAGCTTGTCCAACCCCAAAATCATCTATGGTATGTCTGAAAGTTCATTCCAGTTTACGAGTGATGTCCGTTTTAAGTGTTGACGGTTTGGATCACTTTTGTCGTCGACTAGACCTTTTCTGATCCATCTTGGCTATAAAATTGTCCGCGACCCGCTCTATATCAGAAACAAAGAATAAAATGCTTAATGACCAGGGTTGGCAAAGATACGATTTGGCCCTGACCTGATTATTAATTGGGCCCAAAAGTCAGATGGGCACACCCATTTATCAATTGTTCCTTTGATTTGAATCTCAAGCCAGCCCCTAAACATCCTAAGCAATCCTGTTCTGGGGATTGGGTTGGCTCTCAAAATAAATATCTCCAAAACCTAGCATGGGTCGGTCCGTTTATTAATGTGGCTTCAAAATCAGCACTATACGTGGTTCATGCAAGTGTACTACAGGATTACTGGACCTGAACCTAAAACCCAATGGGCCAAACTGGTCAGTTGCCAGAAGTCACGATGATACGAGATCATATGAGATCTTAATTCATTGTTGATAAGTGAGCTGGTCCATTCATCAGGTCTGTTATTCTCAACACCTCAACTTGTGCAAGTGGGGCCATGATTTGATGGTCCAGATGGTAGTCAAGGAAGATCCTAGCCATCCAATCTATGGCTATTGACAAGGGTTGTATTATTATTATTATTATTTATTTATTTTTACACACCCCCACGCACTCACACCAAAGTGGGGTTTCACCATCTGTGGATGCTCGAACCCTTGATTGGGTGTTGAAACTCCCGCCGGTCTACCACCCGAGCAAGAGCAAAGATCCAGACATGGATCTGCTACTTTACAGGGAAATGGTACTATGAGGTCGACCTCATGAGAAGTTCCCATGAGATCGAGCTGTGTGGACCCCACAGTGATGTGTGGCGAACATCAACACCGTGTATTTGATGGGTTCCCTTTAGGTCATGGAATATCCCAAGAATCAGCTGTATACGGAACTCAGGTGGGCCATACCATCTAAAACCAGACATGCTCAAACATATAAAAGCACTTGGTGGGGCCCACCTGAGTTTTGGATGTAGCTGAAACCTGGTCTGACCCCTCATCCAAGTGGGACACACAATGGATGGGCTGGATTTGTGAACCACGTCTCATTAGGCCCATTAAATGATTATGAATGTTTTAATGGGAGGGTAAACCCTCTCAACTGTTGTATGTGGCGTGGCCCACCTAAGTCATGGATTGACTTGATTTTTAAGCCCTAGCCCAACATGGATTGGTGCATCTGGCTGATGGGGTAGATGTTCTAAACACATGACCATGGGGCCCACACAGCTCAACCTCATGGGAACTTCCCATGAGGTCGACCTCATAGTACCATTTCCCTGCTTTCTATTATAATAAAAGATGGGTCTAAATCGGTGGGGGTCAGGTCCACCCGCATGGACCTGGTTATAATTAGGGCTGTATGGATCAGGTTTGGGTCACCTGTACCCGAGCTAACCAGGTTCGGCTCTGGCTGGGTCCAATTTCGGGTCCTGTTCTAATTAAAGACATGGACCCTGATATGAATGAGTTTAGATCTTGCTGGGTCCAATTTCGGGTCTTGTTCTTAAAGACTTGGACCCAGATTTGAATGAGTTTGGGTAGCGGGTCTTTCAAACTAGGTTTCTAGTTGGATTTGGGTCGCATAAGAGCATATGCATGCATGATTGGGCCACCTTGACGGATAGATTGGATCTCACACACATTGCATCAGAGTAAAAGTCACGTGGGTTTTTTAAGAAATTTGAAGTCTTGCGCGCAAATAATTGCAATTCTTGGGTCCATCCATGTCCCATGCAGTGTTCGAATTATCTCCAATATTATCGAAATATCTCTGATGTTATCATTATCTCCAGCTCAGCGATACCGATAACACTGGTAGCAATACCAATAATGCTAATAGTATTAGAAATTTTAGATATTAGCAATGTATCGCTAAGTATCGCCAACTTATCAATATCACTAATGTAATCGCCAGTATTTTCAACTATGTTAATTTTAGGTGTCGCTTGTATTGCCAATGCATCAATATCGGCAATGTATTGCGAATATTTTTGACTATGTAAATTCTAGGTAATGTTTGTATCATCAGTGTATTGATGATATTTTAATAATATCGCCAACATATTGATATTATCAAAATTTTGTTTATTAAAAAAAAATTATTTCAATTTTTTTCATGGGCACATGGTTGTATGTAGTGTTCAATTTGTTATTGATAATATTAATAATATCTCGATATTATCGATATCACAACATACAAGATATTGAGACCACAATCTTTCATTTCATTTCCAATTGTTGATGATTTCTTGATAAATATCACGAGCTGTTGATATTTTGCAATATCGATGGATGTTTTGATAGAAGGTTGGATGGTTAAATAGGCCAGATGGGATGGTTGTATTGATTTCTTACAACAACGCATGCTTTTAAGGCCTCATTAAATGAAACTTGTTATAGATGCATTTTTTTAAAAATATTTTTTTATTTCTAAATATGCAAATATGTAAATTTTAACATCTCCTAAAGTTTCGCTGAAAATTTCATCGTTTTCCCCATGTTTCACCGCATTTCCAATTACCAGCAATATTATCGATGATATCGATATTGTTTCCGTATTTATGGCCAACGAAACTTGTAGCGATATCGATACTTTGAACATTGGTCCCATGAGATCACTTATTTCAAATTGGAGATCATTATGGTAAAAATATTTTAGAAAAAATGGCTAACATGATACTATGTTGATAATGCCACAAACATAAAAATACAATATATCTATTCGATTCATTTCTTGAGATATGTTTATCAATTCTTTTCCTGAGAAGAGTATGAAGAGTGGATAGCTAATTTGTTTCCTATCGAAGAAATTATCTAATGAGGATTAAAAAAAAAAAAAAAATAGCAAAGGAGACGTTATTAATATGGGCTTAGATGGGATTAGGTGGTATGGAATTACTTTTGGTCCCATACAAATTCCATTTGGCATTTGGAGAGGACATGAAAAGTTGGGGTTATGTGGGATGGAAATGCATTTGGTCCCATGTGGGATTTCTAGTGGATTTTGAAATCCACTACGCATGTGGACCCCACCACATTGATGCATGTATTTTATCCATGCTATCCATCATATATGCCCATTACACGTGACATTCTAGTTGGATTTGGGTCGCATAAGAGCATATGCATGATTGGGCCACCTTGACGGATAGATTAGATCTCCCACACATTACCTGAAAATCATGTGGGTTTTTTAAGAAATTTGAAGTCTTGTGCACAAATAATTTCAATTCTTGAGTCCATCTATATCCCATGTAGTGTTTAACTTATCTCGGATATTATCGAAATATCTCCAATATTATATTTATATCACGCTCAGTGATACCGATAACACTGGTAACGATACCGATAACGCTAGTAGTATCAGAAATTTCAGGTGTTAGCAATATATCACTAAGTATTGCTAACTTATCAATATCACTAATGTAATCACTAATATTTTCAACTATGATAATTTTGTATGTCGCTTATATTGCCAATGCATCAATATTGGCAATGTATCGCCAATATTTTTTACTAAGTAAATTCTAGCTAATTCTTGTATCATAAGTGTATTGACGATATTTCAATAATATCGCCAACGTATTGTTATTATCAAAATTTTATTTATTAAAAAAAACTTATTTCAATTTTTTTTTCATGGCCACATGGTTGTATGCAGTGTTTAATTTGTCATTGATAATATTGATAATATCTCGATATTATCAACATCACAACATGCACGATATTGAGACCACGATCTTTCGTTTCCTTTCCAATTGTTGATGATTTCTTGATAAATATCACGTGTTGTTGATATTTTGTAATACCAATGGATGTTTGGATTAAAGGTTAGATGGTTAAATAGGTAGGATGGGATAGTTGTATTGATTTCTTACAACAACACATCCTTTTAAGGCCCCATTAAATGATAACTTGTTATATACACATTCTTTTTGTATTTTTTTTTTTAAATTTCTAAATATGCAAATATGTAAATTTTAACATCTCCTAAAGTTTCACTGAAAATTTCATTGTTTTTCCCATGTTTCCACGCATTTCCAGTTATCAGCGATATTATCGACGATATTGATATGGTTTCCATATCCCTGGCTAACGAAAGTTGTAACGATACTGATATTCCGAACACTGGTCCCATGAGATCACTTATTTCAAATTGGATATCATTATGGTAAAAATATTTCAGAAAAAAGGCTAACATGATACTATGTAGATAATGCTACAAACATAAAAATACAATATATCTATCCGATTCCTTTCTTGAGATATGTTTATCAATTCTCTTCTTGGGAAGAATATGAAGAGTGGGTAGCTAATTTGTTCCCTATCGAAGAAATTATCTAATGGAGATGTTTTTTTTTAAAAAAATTAGCAACGGAGATGTTATTCTGTCTTTCTTATGTCGAACTTTTATAATTTAACAAAGATTCATTCATCCCGTTATTCAAATGAATAACAGAGATCGAAATTCCTAACAATCACAAAGAGAAGATTTAGGGCCCATTTGGTACATAGGCTTAGATGGGATTAGGTGGTATGAAATTACATTTGGTCCCATACAAATTCCATTAGGTATTTGGGGAGGACAGGAAAAGTTGGGATTAGGTGGGATGGAAATGCATTTGGTCCCAAGCAGGATTTCCAGTGGATTTTAAAATCCACTGCATGTGGACCCCACATTGGTGCATGTATTTTATCCATGTTATCCATCATATATGTCCTTTACACGTGACATTGTAGTTATATACGTGCACAAGTGATCGACGTCTATTGTGAATTTGGTTCATTGATTACAATTCCATGGTACACCAAATAGGGTTTTGCTTAATCCAGTGTTTTTCCCATAGCAAGAATTTTATCCTAAACATAGGGATTGGATGACCAAAATACCATGATATTTCCAACATGTAATCATTGTGCAATAATGGTGTTAATCCCATATAATACAATTTCGTACAATTTAATCTCATAGTTCAAACAGGCATTTATCTTCACGCTATCTATAACATCTTGGATTTTCACTATTTTGGATTTTAAAAATCCTTTAACAAAATCACTAGAATTAGCTTATTTTGTCATTTACTGACGTTTAACACTTGATGTTAACTTATATATGGGTGTTACCAGTAAAGAACTGCACATTCGATTAATTAATCGTAAGAATTAATAAATATGTCCGATCACTAAATTCTTAGGCCTAACCTTGTGACTTATTTGTCACGCCCCAAACTCGGGGACGGACAGCTTTCGTGATGCCCCGAATCTGACACTCGACTTCCATACACCAAGTCCTAAGTTCAGCGCACCACAAGGAAGATTTTTGACCTTTTTTTTTTGTATATACATATAATAATACCTGAGCATAAAGATCCATGATCAAATTACCAAGTGATATTCTCCAATAGAAATCTTGATGATTACAAGTACAATGCTTTCCAAAAGGTACACAACGTCAATATTGCCAAATTGAAAAATAGATGCAATACATCGAGAAGGCAAAGTATTCCCCCTGGAAAAAAAGGAGAAATAGGAAGCTTAGGCAAAAAGCCTAATGAGTACACACGTGTGTGCAGTGTGTCCTACATGCAAACAAGATAAATATGTTATAAAGAAATCATATACGTGCAAGACATGTAGCACGTAAAGTATGATGTCAATGCCAATGCAATGCATATGCATCATAGTAATACTCCAAGTCAATGCTACCAGCATCACCAAGTCATATTTTCATTTCTCCTATACTACAGCTATAACTGTATTACACGCATCCGTAGTCACATCTTCATCATATTGTCATACTATAATTATACAATATTAGAAATATTGACAAGTTCATGAGTCAAACAATATCAGAATACGCAATACAGATCAATTATACAAATGAGGAGTCATAAAGAGTCAAATATCAGATGTTGTATCTAAATCATATAAATGCAGAAACACAAGTAACCCAAAATGCCATATGCCGCGGATGTAATGTAATATACGGTGCGAATGGAATGACCATGCTGGAGTGTGAAGGTGGGATGATTGTACATAGTATCACAAGCTATGGGGTCCATCACAAGAGACTTCTATCCAAACCAGTCCCATACTTAAATTTGGATAGTCAGACTCAATGTGGTAAACTCCTGATCTCAGGTTAGTCGCGCGCCCTAACCGAAATCCTGGCCATTGCGAAGGTACACGTACAAATAGTTGTGCACCACCAGCCCGAGTGGATAGTGAATGAATGAATGAATGATTATGCAACTCTTGCTCAATAAATCCACATATCAGTACAGTTCCTCTCTGGGATCACCCCCAGGGTTTAGTACACTCCAAATGTCATTGCCGCTCTCCCAGCCGCACAGTCCAAGTGAGCATAAGAAACTTCACTATCCGCCTGGCCAATAGTCTGCCAATACGTATCCGACACATCGATAGTGGACCCATTCACGAGCTGGTCAAACTTAACCTAGCAATGCCCCCTACACTCCAGCGGGTAAGGCCACATCTCCTCCCAACCGACCACGATATAGTGGGAGACGCGACCTCTTGGTATTCGGCACTCGGGCGCTCATATATCCACTCGGTCTCGACGTTAGGGCATCCTTTGGAACCCAGAGAGTTTAGGAATTTTCACCCAGGGCCATCTATGGCAGCCCGATGCTAGAACAAATTTTTGATGTCCCGTCTGGCCATCCACGATATATCTATGGAGGCTACGGCCCTGATGTCGCTAGGGCGTACAGTAATCATAATGCAAGATACATGAGTCATACAATCCAGTCATGCAGTAATTCGGCGCATACCGTATACTCATGTAAGACAATCTCCGCCTATCAGGGAGTCTCATAATCGTCATGCCTAATGACATATATAATGGTCAACCACCTCTCATAACAAACATGCAGATGATGCATATAGACATGTGTCATGATGTTATGCTGTCACATACTCATAATCGGCATCGACAATAGGAATCGGTGAGAATGAGCCTAATAAGGCCTAAGGAAGGTCACAATGTGGACATTCAACCATCATTGCCCGTTAATGTGGACATTTAACCAACATTGCTCCTAAGAAATGGCCCGCATAAACATCAATACATACATCATGGCGAAATCACATATCACATTGGTCCTCATATACATCGCTTTGGGTCTGACACAAGGGCCACACATTCATCGCATTGGGCCTCACTCATGGGCCACATATATATCACATTGGGCCGTATCATATGGGCCATACACATCGCAATAGGCCTCGGCCCATGGACCATGAATACACCACATCAAGCTTCACAACCCATGGGCTTTAAATACACAATAGGTGGGCCCTACACATGGGCCTTAAATACATCACAATGAGCCACAACCCATGGGCCTAAAATACATCTCAATGAGCCACACCCATGGGTCTCAATTACATTGGGCCTCGCCCATGGGCCTCAAATACATTATAAGTGGCCTCAAATCTATTTCATAGGTAGGCCACATTCCTGGGCCTAATACACATCACTATGGGCCACATCACAATGAGCTTCATCAGATGGGCCGGAAATATATCTCAATGGGCATTACCCATAGGCCACGAATACATAGCTACACCAATTATGATAAGTCTTACACTACAACCACTTCACACGTCACATAGTTAATGGTTCATATTTGGTGTCGTATGATTAAGGGCCAAGAGCCACATATGGTTAAGGGCCAAGAGCCACGTTTCATCGTACCATTTACGGTTTAGCGATCATAGTGTATAGAATCCATTGATAGCATTAGCTTGGGTAACATAACCCTATATCACATTCGATTAGTGTACAACTTAGTTATATGTGATTTAAGTGGCGGTATCTATATCGATAAGCACAAACCTACGTTGTTGAATGGCCATCAATGCCACTTGATTTCATACGGTTAGGTGGCCTTGTACGTATTTCTCATTCCTATAATTAGATGACTACATATACTACATATACTCTACCATTGCCTATGATTAGATGTCTATATATACATCAAATACCTACATGATTAATGGACCAAACAGGTATATCACACCCTCACACCACTAGAGTTTACACATTTGTTATAATTAAACATATTTAAGGGTTTAATCACAAGTCACATGATCCTATTACTTAGGGTTGTACTCTAACCAAAGTGCCAAATGATCAAGAGCTATCCACAATCAGCTCATTTAAGGGATTAATTGTCATTACTTCAAAAATTACAATACCAGTTCGTCATATGTTCAATACATGGAGATTACAAACTCTTGTCTAAGAGGCCTAATGGTTGGCCCAAGGCTACCACTGATGGGCCTATATGACATTCACTTAAAATGGGCCTTAACATTCTTGGACCCACACATAAATGGAATTTACAATGAGTTCTATATGGTGGAGCTCATGGGGCTTTCCTATGAGGTTAAGTCGTATGGGACACACTTAAGACTTAGGTCTACTTGGATTTTAGTACAAATCCTAAAATGATATGACGAAGTGGATGGTCCGCATGGATTAAATAGATACCCCATGGTGGCCTTAGGTTGGATTCAATAGTTAGGTCTTTATTCTCACAGCCTTGTATTGTATGGTCCAATTCAGGTTGGATGGACTGATCTTTGGGACAATGCTCTAAAGGGGACCCGGTACATGGGCTAGATGGGTTGAATATCTAATACATCATCAGGATGGCCCATAACAAATTTTTTTGTGATGAGAGTTCAATATACATTATTTCATAATGTACGGCTATCTAATCATTGGATGGGCCTGATTCATGGTAACATACCGTCAAAAGGGTTGATAAAATAGATAAACAGTGAGGATCTTAAATATATATTATGTCATAGCCATGGTGGATTAAGTGACATAACACTTACATCAAAGTGGGCCATACCACACACAAGTTGAGAGGTTTACCTTCCATTAAATATTCATAATCATGTGTTGGGCCCACAGAGATGTGGTTCATAAATCCAGCCCATCCATTATGTGTATCCCACTTGGTTAAGGGGTCAAACTAAGTTTTAGATGCATTAAAATTTCAGGTGGACCCCACAAAGTGTTTTTATATACTTGAGCTCTAAGTTGTATGAACGGTTCAAAGAGATCAAAGCTACATGGGTCCCAAAGTGATGTATTTATTATACCTACACCGTTCATCTATTTTTAGAGATCATTTTAGAAATTTATCCAAAAAAGAATCATATGCAAAGATTATCTGGACCTTACCTCAATTAGTGGTGCGGATAATGATTTCACCGTTAAACCATTCATAGGGCCCACCATAATGTTTATTTTCCATTCCATCTGTTCATAAGGTCACAAAGACCTGAATTAAGGGGAAATACAAATTTCATATTGGTCCAAAACTTCTGACCCAAAAAGGGTTCCAATGGTAGATGTTTAATCCTTGCTGTTTTTGTAGTGTGGCCCACTTGATAGTTAGATCTATCTTATTTTTCTTCTCAAACCATAAGACAAGCTCACCAAGTGGATGGATGGTTTAGATACAACATACACCACATGATCAGACCCATGAAAATTACTGATTTATTCAGCTTCATAATTTTATTTTTATTTTATTTTATTTTTTTTGATGGCGTGGGCCACCTGAGTTCCGTGTACGGCTGAATTTTGGAGGTGACCTGTTTTTAAACGGGACCCATCAAATGCATGGGGCTAATGTTCGACACACCTCATGGTGGGGCCTGTGGTGGGGCTCACCTCCTTCCAGCGTCAGCAGAGATGCTGCTTGCTGCAGCATCAATGCTTCTTTTTTTTTTTCATATATGGGGCCCACAACGGGATGATCCAGTCCATCTGTTGTGTGTGTCCCAAGTGATGGAGGGTTCAGTCCAAGTTTCAGATGCATAAAAATTTCAATTGGGCCCCAACAAGTACTTTTATATGTTTTAGCATGTCTTCACATGATTTTTGATGGTGTGGCTTACCAGAGAACTGGATTGGCTTCATTTTTCGGCTCAACGCCTAAAATGATCTGAAAAATTGAATGGACGGCGTGGATTTAATACATACATTATGAGTGGGGCCCGTTGTGGACCCACACCTCTTCCCTTCTTTTTCTTTCAAACGGCGGCAGGCGTCTGGACGCTGCAGCCTTTTTTTTTGTGGTGTGTATGCACGTGTGTGCATGTGTGTGTTTGGCCAGCCCAATGGCCTCACTTTGGGCAGTTTGGATGGCCTACAAAATTCTGGTGGGGCCCACTATCAATGGGTCCCACATAAAGTCTTTAATAAATTTTTTTATTATTAATCTTTATATATATTTTTTTCCATGAATCCACATCATTAAACACATCATTATCATCATATCATCACCATTTTTTATCATCTTTTTATATGTACTCTTTTATGTATCCACACCATTAATCACATGATTATCATCAAATCATCACCACTAAAAATCATATAAATACAATAAGAAAGAGAACAAACTAAGAGTGGAGTGGGTGTACTTACCTTGATGAATTAGATGGATGAAATGGATGAAATTGATGAAATGGATGGTTGAGATGGATGGAAGGGATGGGACTGATGGCCCACCAAGATCAATCCTCTCTCTCTCTCTCTAGTTGTAGAAAAATGGTGAAAGGCTAAGAGGTGAAGGGGTTTATGCAGAGAAATGGATAAAATATGGTTAAGTTAGGCTAATGTGATTAATCTTAGTTTATGTTAGGATTATGGTAATTAATTCATGCTTTGTAATTAATGTTGGATTAAAGGAGTATAGGATGGCATAGTGTGATGATATCATGCATGAGGTGTGGCATGGAAGAGAGTTGACTTTTCATGCACATGAGAGATGAGAGGTATGGGTGTGTGACATCACATACATGGGTAGAGATTCTCTCACCCATGTGTGGCATGTGCATGTGTTGTACACATGTGTGGAGTGGAGTACATGGCGCCTTGCGCACATGATACACTAATAATTCTTCACGGTGTATCTCACTAATGGAGTATCGTATAGACGCACGGGTGGTACCTACGCGATCGTAGTGACGGGGCGATCGTATGAGATAAGTTTCGAGGTCTTGGGGTTCCAGTCAGTCGGGTGTGTACTATGAACGATCAATCCAGGTCTAGTTAATGACGTCAATCATTGTGTACGTATGCATAAAAAATGGTGCAGAATGGACGGGGTGTTATATTATTTATATAGGGCCTAAATCTAGCTGACCTATCATTGACTAATCAAGACAGTCGTAATTAAATAATAACCCATCTAAAACTAAGATAACTAGAGGCCGAATTTTGATTAACAAACCAAACTAACCCTAATTACTCTATTAACCTAAGAACCAACCGTTTAAGATGATTATGATCAAATTGCCATTTTCGATAATTGCAAATAGGCCATGAACTTAGCCAATCCAAACCCTAATTAATACGTATAAGAAATATTGCTACCTAATTCATTATAGAAATGCCCTGATTATCCGAACAAATTCTATACCAATCATTAGTGAGCCACTAAACCCGAAATTATATAAAGACGTTCATCTTAGTGGGCTTAACGCCCACAATGAAAAATTGAGCCGAGACCATGGGCCAAATTGCTCAACTTGGGCTTACAAGGCGAGTGTATGATAGATGTAACCCTTAGAAATTGTCAAGAACTTAAGTTGTTTATCTACATTCAATCTTTGTCAAAGTTGTGGCTTTCGGACTATTAGATCATGATTGAATTTATGACACCAAACTAAATTAATATCCTATGCATATCCGTATAACTGTGACCCCGTTCGATGATCGATAACAATCAAATTGACTTTAATCATAGCCATTGATCGTCGCGTCTGAACTATAAGGCGATCTAAGTCTTACGTAGATCATCTCTAAGGCTAGTTATCTCACTACATAGATTGACCCATACACATTCATATGGGCCCCAAAAGCTAGAATTAACCTCCAATAGAATTATATGACAAAAAACTTAGCCCTTATGGCCAAAAGCATCACTTCTGGCACTATAAATACATCTCATTTAGGCTCGCATCCCCTAAATACGAATTTTCTAGGTTTTAGAGAGAGAGAGAGAGAGAGAGAGAGAGAGAGAGAGAGAGAGAGAGAGAGAGAGAGAGAGGAAAGATTGGTGCTCATTTTCATTGATTCCCTCCAACCAAAGCAATAGCAGTTACCAAATTTGTAGTCAAATCTCCTTTGTCAAATACATGACCAGAACAATTAATTACTTTTATCCGAAGATAACCTAAATACCAAAAACACATCCGAAAAGACAACCTAACCTTCAAATCTTTTGCACATGCTTCTCAAATATCTTTTATACCATGTGACTTAGGCCCTGTTTGTTAAATTTGAAGTTTAAAGCCTAAATCTGAAATCTGAAACCTGAATCTAAAATCTGAATATGAAGTCTGAATCTGAAGTTAAAAAACTTGTTTGGTAACTATTGCTAAAGTCTGAAAATTAAGTATTGAATTTGAAACAACCTGTTTGTTAACAAACGTATGAAATGTCTGAAATATGCTATTTTAACACATTTGCCCATATCTCCTATTTGGAAATGTTTTATATCATGAAGAAATTATTTTTTATTAAATAAAATTAAAATCATCCTATTTTATTTTATTTTTTTAAAAAACGGCTAAAAAATCAATGATTTACATGTGTAAGTAAAGAAAACACAAAAAAATCAACATATATAGAAAAGACAAAAAAAATCAAGAAAATTAAGTCATTCTTCTAAAAAGAAAAAGAAAAAAGGAGAGAGACTATAATACATGTCGAGCAGAAATACTTCTAATCTTCTACAAACATGTTAAAGAAACAATCAATGATGCAATGGAGAAGTGAGTGAGAGGCTTGTTGTGTTTTAGCAAAAATTGAACCTGAACATTATTATCCCTCTTGTTTCTCATTGTATTTGATATGTTAGGCATTGTGGGGTCCACCGTAATGTATTTATTTTATATCCGCTCCATCCATCCCCTTTGCCATCTCATTTTAAGTCATGGACCCAAAAATGAAGTAGACCCTAATCTTTGGTGGACCACATCATAAGAAATGGTGAGACAATAGTGCCCACGTTGGGTGGATCCGGACGTGCGCGAATTGGGTACTACTTTACATGATGTGTATTTTATCCAGTCCATCCATTTTTTCCAGATAATTTTAGGGAATGATCCCAAAAATGAGGAAGATCCAAATCTCATGTGGACCACACCATGGGAAACAGTGGTGATTGAATGCCCACCATTAAAAACTTCTTAGTGACTTCAAAAGTTTTGAATGAAGATGATATTTGTGTTTACCCTTCATCAACAAGTTGGATGGTAAATAAACATTATAGCGGGCCTTTGGAAGTTTTTAATGGTGTACGTTCAATCACCACTATTTTCTTATGGTGTGGCCCACTTGAGATTTGGATTAGTCTCATTTTTAGGCTCATTCCATAAAATGATCTGGAAAAATAGACAAACAACGTGGATAAAACATATATATCATGGTGGGTCACATAGCACCGTCCAGTAGCCTAGTAGCGGCTACTAGGCAATAGGGGTGCACACCGTTCGGTTCGATTCAATTTTAGGGTGAAATCGGAACCGAACCGTTCCTTACAGTTCAAGGATTTTCGGAACCGGAACCGGACCATTAGCACCCTAGAACCGAACCGGAACCGGACCGTGAAAACCGGTTCGGTTCCGGATTGGTTCCACGGTTCTGGGCTTTTTATAATCTAGCCCAATTGTATGTTCTATTTTATAATTTAGCCCATGTCCATTCGTGTTGTGATCCACTTGATGAATGATGTAGATATTGTATATGGTGTGAAAAATATATTTATGAAAACAAGCAAAGGGTGCATTGTAAACCATAAATCATGAGTCAAATATACAACTAAAATATCTTGTAAACTCACGGTTCTAGGTTCGGTTCCACAGTTCAGTTCCAAGTTCCACAGATCGGATCCACAATTCGGATTCATGGTTCGGATCCACGGTTCGGATCACGGTTCAGTTCGGTTCTACGTACCCCCAAACCGGAACCAAACCGAACTAAATGGTTCTTTAATTTTTATAACCGGAGCTAGAACCGGTGCACTCTAGAACCGAACTAAACCAGGCCGTTTGGTCAGTTCCAGTCCGGTTCCACGGTTCTACTGGTTCGATGTACACCCCTACTAGGCAATTCCTTCTGGATTCAATATCCACCGAGCCTCGCACCAAATACACAGGAAGTGGATTGCCTGGTGTGTGCTCATGTGATTATCACCAAGTTATGTGAGCCACACCATAATATATATGTTATATCTACACCGTACGTCCATTTGGCGACATCATTTTAAGACATGAGACAAAAAATGAGTCAGATCTAAAGCTCAAGTGTACAACAAAACAGAAAGCAGTGAGACAATGATTCCTACCGTTGAAACATTCTTATGGCCCACCATTATGTTTATTTGTCATCTAACTTGTTCATGAGGTCACAAAGACAAGGATGAAGGAAAAAAAAAATATCAAGATTGATTCAAATTTCTGTGGCCCTAATAAGTTATTAATGGAAATGTCCAATCCCCCTGCTTTCTGTGGTGTGGTCTACTTGAGCTTTAGATTTGCCTCATTTTTGAGCTCATGCCCAAAAATTATTTCTTAAAATGGGTGGATAGTGTGGATATAACACAGACCACAGTAGAGCCCAAAAAACTTAGTGACGTTGACATAGTATGAGGTCACGGCACAATTCGCTTTCCCCATATCTTATGCGGAGGGTACTACCAACTAGGATGGAAAGGATGCTCCGGTAAGATATATATGTTTTATCCACACCGTCCATCCATTTTTTCACATCGTTTTAAGGTATAAAATAAAAAATGAAGTAAATCTAAGGCTCACCGTACCACACTATTATAAACCGTGGGAGTTGAGAGCCTACCATTAAAAACTTCTTAAGACTAAAGAAGTCTCTGATCAAGCTGATACTGGTGTTTTCCTTTCATCCAGGTCCGTGTGACATTATGAAGAGCTTAGATGACAAATAAACGTCATAGTAGGCCCTGGGAAGGTTTTAAGGGTAATTGTTTAATCCCCCCCACTCTATGGCGTGGTCCACTTAGCTTTGTATGTGCCTCATTTTTAGGTAGGGGTGTATGCGAACCGAGTTAGCTCGGTTAGCTTGCTTGACTCGACTCAAAAAAGCTCGATTTGACTTGGTTCGAAGCTGAGTTCGAGCCAAGTCAAGTTGATTTTTTGAGCTCGAAAATGAGTTCGAGCAGGCCCCAACTCGACTCGACTCAGATCGAATCGAACTTGGATCGAACCAGTTTGGTGACTCGGTTACTTTGCCATTGATGTTGCTCACCAACTGTTTGATCAAATGACTCAACCAAATGTGGCTGGTGGCAAGGAAGGTTTGGCCAGTGGCAAGTAAGGTGTGTACATTAAACAAATAAATTTTTTTCTTTATTTATTATTATTATTATTATTTTTTGGTTTTTATGTTACTTAGAAGGTGTTTGATAAAACACCTGTAAAACCATTACCTCTATTTTACAAACAACAGGATTGTGAAGTTGCAGTTCAGGTGTTTGTGGAAATGCCTCAATGATGAACTCGGCTTGATCTTGACTCGAACTCGTTTCGAGCTGTTGACAGAACCAAGCCGAGCTGGCCAGTCAGGCTCAAGGACCGAGCCAAGTTCGAGCTGAGGTCAGCCCGTGTTCGAGCCGAGTCGAGTTGAGGTCAGCCCTCAGCTCGACTCGGTTCGACTCGATGTACACCCCTATTTTTAGGGCTCATGTTTAGCGTGATTTAGAAAAGTTGATGGACAATATGGATCTAACACATAAATCATGGCGGGTCAGAGAAGTTTCACACGTTAAAAGATAACTTGTGTATAACGAATAGAGAATATAAGTCCGCTGTGTGCAAGGGTAATTTTAGAAGCAAAAAAAATTTGGTTTTAGGAGGATGGACAGAGCCCATTCTGCATTCCCCGTTAAGCCAAACCTGTTTCCACAAAAATTTTATGCCCACAAAAATGTTTCAAGTGATCCACACTGAATCCCCACGGTTTCCTCTCGTATGACCCACTTAAGTTTTGTGTACACATTATTTTTAGTCGCATGTCCTAAAATTTGCTCTCAAAAAGGATGAGCGAGGTGGATTGCTTACAAATACCTCGGTGGGCCCCACCTTGCATCCTTGTGCAGTAACTTCCTGTAGAAGAAATCCGCGGGCTGGGATGCTAGGTGAGGCCCACCATGATGTTTATAATAAATTCGCCCGGCCATCCGTTTTGCATATCATTCCACGACAAGCAAAAAAATGACAAAAAATTTTACCTCATATGAAACTTTTGTGGCCATAAAAATGTTTCAATGGTGGTCACTGAATAACTACTTTTTCCTCTCGTGCGGCCCACTTGAACTTTGGATCACCTAATTTTCAGTGATATGTTATAAAATGAGATCGTAAAATGGATGGACGGTGTAGATTTCTCACAAACATTACCGTGGCCTCATTTAGCATCCCAACGCAGGAACTTCACGGGAAAGGCTTTGAATGCAAATAATGGCGTCAGCATCAAATGCAGTGTGCCCAATCAGATTGCACCGAGCATGAATTCCTGGGAAGCTGATTGCAGTAAACTTTGTGAGGCTCACTAGTGCTTGAGCCCAAAAATGAAGCATATCCAAAGCTTAAATGGACCTTATCACAGGAAACCGTGTGAATTGAACCATTGAAAAATTCTTCGAGCCACAGAAGTTTTGGATCAAGCTAATATTTGTGTTTTCCCTTCATCCATATTTGTATGATCTTTCTACCATGTTGGATGACAAGTAAACATCGCTGTGGGGCCAGAAATGTTTCAACAGTGGAAATCATTATTCCCACTGTTTCATGTGGTATGATCCACTTGAGCTTTGGATATGATTAAATTTTGGGCTAACTCCTTAAATGAGCCGAGCAAACGGATGGACAGCATGGATAAACCACGTACAGTTAAGGTGGGCCCAACCGAGTTTACTCAGAATGATAAGAGCGATATTAGTAACTCAGTGGGCAATCCGATTTCGAAATCCTGCTTGTGGCAGGAAGCCGATTGCGTACTAAGTAACTCAGTAAGAGTAAACTTTGTGGGGTCCACCATGATTTATGTATTTTATCCACTCCGTCCATCCATTTTAACAGATAATTTTAGGGCTTGAACCTAAAAAAGAAGTATATCCAAATCTCAAGTGGACCACACCACAGGAAACAGTGTTAATTGAACATCTACCATTGACAATTTCTTGGGGCCACAGAAGTTTTGGATCAAGCTTGTATTTGTGTTTTCCCTTCATCCATGTCTGTGTGATCTTATGAACAGGTTGGATGAGAAATAGACATCAGTGTGGGCCCTATAAAAGTTTCAACAGTGGAAATCATTATTCCAACTGTTTCCTATGGTATGGTCAACCTGATCTTTGGGTATGCTTAAATTTTTGTCTCAACTACTAAAATAAGATGAAAAAACGGATGGACGGCATGGATAGACCATATACATTCACAGTGGGCCCAACAGAGTTTACTCAGTACAATAATTCGTGTACCCGGATTCACTCCGTCGAACACAGCACCCAAGTGGGTAATTCATGTACGTGGCAAAATTCCGTGGGCCCACCATTAATGCGTGTGTTATATCCACACCGTCCATTCAGCACGATCCTAAAAATTAGGTAGATCCAAAGTTCAAGTGAACAACACATAAAACAGTGGAAATTAAACACCTACCATTGAAAGTTCTTAATGCCCACGAATATTTGTGTTTGCTTTTCCCACGAATAAGTTAGATAGGAAATAAACATCAGGCCATGGGAAGGTTTTAAAGTGAGCGTCACTGTCCCAATTTTATTTTTTTTAATAATATAGTGTGGTTCACTTGGCCTTTAGATATGCCTTATTTTGGGGCTTACGCCAAAATGATCTAAATTTAACAGGTGCATTGTGATGGGGCCACAACTTTATCATGCAAACACACTACTGACCTCAGCAGTGCGTTCTAGACCATTCAATCCGTGCCCAATCAAACCATAGAAAAATTGTGGGGCCTAACATTCGTTTGAGGGCTGACGGAAATAATAACTCATTATTTCAAAGGTTGAATATTAGCCAAGTGTGAATTTCTTGTAATTGAACTGCCTAATTACTCACTAGGCTCTATACTACGGAGTAAACTCTGTTGAGTCTACATTGAATGTATGTGGTTCATGTACACCGTCCATCTATTTTTCCAACTCATTTCAGAGGTTAATCCCACATTTGAAGCATATCCAAAGCTCAAGTGGACCACATTATAGGAAACAGTGAGAATAATGATTTCCAATGTTTAAACTTTTCTAAGGCCCACAGTGATGTTTATTCGTCATCCAACCTGCACATAAAATCACACCAACATAGATGAAGGGAAAATACAAATATCAGATTGATTAAAAAAAGAAAAAAAAATCATGACCTCCAGGAAAGTTTTAACGGTAGATGTTCAATTCACATTGTTTCCCGTGATATGGTCAACTTGAGCTTTGGATATTATTCATTTTTTAGATCATACCCTTATTAGGTGAAATGAATGGAATGAGTGATCAAAATAAATAAAATCAAGGTGGCCCACAAAGTTTTCGCATTATGTACCAAGTCCGCTTCCAAATTCTTGTGTATAAAGGATCATTTGTAGAAAATTGGGAAGAAGATTGCGTGGTATGCCACACACTGTAAGTGCACCCAACATCGTACAGTTGTTTGTTAATTACATGACTATTTGTGTTTTTTAGTCGGATGAGTTCTTTGCAAATGAAGATCGACGACGCAACTGGATTAGAAGCATTAAAGACATATTAAAGACAAAGGACTGTTTATACGATTTTAACCTTGCAAGTAGATGATCCCAACCCAAATAGAAAAAGTTATGTCATCTATTCAAAGCCAATTTCAAGTTCATAGTTTTTATCTTTTAGTCTTGGCTTTAACAAGTCCCAAGTTGGTGAATGATTTATTGGACAAAACAAGAAAATTTGTCCACTGTCGGTAGGACAAAGGTGCCATCGAATAGCATCTTCGATACCACCGAAGATACCTTCGGTGTTACCGAAGAGGCTCAAAACAGTCCAACAAGCTTACAATGTTAATTCAGTGTCACCGACGAACAAAGTTTGCTACCACCAAAAAGGACTATTTTCAGTCAGCAACTTGGGGAATTAATTTGGTACTACCGAAAGATATTTCGGTACCATCGAAGCAAGTTCAGTAATACCGAAGGTGACTTCGGTAGCACCGTAAACTAGCCGTTTTATATCCGTTGAAACTTTTTAACTATAAAAGCGGCTTAAAAGAACTACCAAAATTAATGGAAATAAGTATCATAGAGTCTCTAGTGTGTCTCAAGCTTATCCTAGTCCATTTTGACTTTATCCATACGAGTTTTATGTTCTCTTCATTATGATCTTTCACTCCTATGAGCATTCAAAGCTCCTATTAATGATGAAACAAAAGCCAAACCAATAGGAAAACCCTTTGCCTTTTGATACTCTACAGCATCCATAGGTTGAATCTCTTAGGAAATCCACTCATTATCCTAGATGAGAGATTTAACCAACTCCTATTACCTTGGTCACCTTTATAGGTACAACTTATGCAAGGTTTTTTTTTATCGTAAAGCTAAACCAAAAAGGTAAATCCAAGCTACGTGATCGGGGGAGCAACGAGAAGCTGATTTAAGCATAAGAGCGCGAAGATCAAGCATCCCAAGATGAGCTACAAAAGAGAATTCTATCCGACAAGTAAGTGTCATAGTTAAGAGTTCAAAGTTTAGTATCTTTCCTCGTGTAGGATTGAGGTTAAGAGTTTGCTATCAACAAACTCGTTTATGTTCCTTATGTGGGACCTTTGCCGGTGGGCCTAAACATAGGTGCCTTATGTGGGACCTTAGCCGATGGGCCTAAACGTAGGTACCTTATATGAGACCTTGGCTGGTAGGCCTAAATAGTAGGTGCCTAGTATGGGACTTTGGCCGATGGGCCTAAACATAGGTTCTTAGTGTAGGAATTTTTTTCTTGCAGAGAGCATAAATTGGTGTCCTTAGTGTAGTACTGTAAAGGTTATTGGTGAACCTGTTTTAAAACCATTGATAGTGAAATCTACTGTACTTTGAGATTGAGTGTGGATGCCGGGAGTGGAGTAGGCACGTAGCCGAACTACTATAAATGCTTGTATTTGGAATTGTCATTTGCGCATCTATTTAATCATGCTTATATATGCTTGAATGTTTTAACTTCTCATACATGATTGAATGAATGCTATGAATTGATAGGAAGCACATTCCACACACAAGCTCACAACACTAGGCTAGGTGTTATATTTTACATATCTTTAATAGCCTTTATGATTGGAACCTCTAACTGGCTTGGAAGCTGTTAGAGTTAAATTGTCTAACTTGCTTTAAATTAAATGATTATTTAAATTAGGTAATCAAGACTTTAAATATGCAAAAATAGTTGAAAAGTCCTATTCACCCCCCCTCTATGACATTGTCTCATATTCATTCTTCAGTATCAGTGGTATAAAGTGCAATTTGAATTGGTATCAGAGAGAGGTTCCTCTGAAAAAGGTTTAACAACCTAGAGGAAGATCTTGATTGAAGAAAAAATTATGGGCAAAGGAGAGGGGCCATCCGTCGCACGACTGTTGAGGGTCAAATATTACATATTGAACCCCATTTATATCTTGGTTTTATGAACATGATACTGCTTAATGCCCTATTTTACTCATGTTTGTGTTGCAAGGTGGATTTAAGAACTTGGATTGAAAAATGTATTAAAAGCATGGATTTGACGCTCAAAGATCACTAAGGCAAAGAATGGATATTAAGAGACAAAGATTGAAGATTTCAAGGTCTCAAGATTGAAGATTTCAAGGTCCCAAGTGGTGAAGGAACGAAGCCGAAAGAACAAATGCAGAATACACATTAACTGTGTCATCGAGCACTGTTTGATGACATCGAAGACACATTCGATGACATCGAACATAGGTCGATGACATTAAATTTATGAAAGAAAATCGAGTTGGATACTGGACAAATTGAAGACGGTTTTCGATGACTCGAGAACTTGTTAGATAACTCGAAGCTCTGTTCGATGACATCAATTTTTTCGTGGAATGTCGACAAAACTTGCTGGACATATTGGGCACCATTTTTTATTACTCGAAGAACTCCTTGATGATATCAAAGACCTGCTCGATGTCATCGAAGCGATGACATCGAAGGCCTCTTCGATGACATCGAATTTATTGAAAAAATTAAATAAACTCTCTGGACTGTTTTGGACGCATTATTGATTCATCGAGCAATGCTCGATGACATCGAATTTATTGAAAAAATTAAATAAACTCTCTGGACTGTTTTGGACGCATTATTGATTCATTGAGCAACCCTCGATGACATTGAAGGGAGGTTCAATGACATGGAAGGTTATAGAGTCCGGATGAAATTACAAGAGCACTGAAAAAGCATGTATAAAAGACACATTCGATGACATCGAAGGCAGTTCAATGTCGTCGAATGAATCGCGCGAAGATACGCAGAGTGCATAAATTTGAGGTAGTTTCCGAATTTTTCCAAAGAGGTGCAAAAGGAGGTGTTGCACAACTACAAATTGGAGTCCCCAAGGCATCCTTGGGTATCTATCTAATCAATCTAGGGTTTGGAGGAGTGAAAAACAAGGGTGGAGAGCTGTCGGCAAGTGTTTTTCTTCTTTCTTCCTTATTTTTTCATGCTTTTTTCTAGGGTTTTAGATCCAATCATGTCTATAGTTGGCTAAACCTCTTAGCTAGGGCTAAGATGTGATAGTGCGATTGTGATGTGAGCTTTGTTTTGATTTATATTTTATTGAACTCTCTTGGATTCTAGTTTGATTATAAGGAATATTTTTAGTTTTTAACGGTTCATTGTGACAAATTACAATAGATCTACAATTGCTTTAAATATCTTCTTTTCCTAAATTGAGATTGTGAAACTAGCAAGATCCATTATTCACTATCGTCCCTTGAGCATGGTAGGATGATGGAATCCTTACTAACCTTCACAATTTTCTTATGATTGGTTGTAGGATTGGTAAATCCTGTTGTTTGCCTTGTCTCTTGGGCATGGTTAGGTGATGGAATAACTTCCAAATCCTTACAACTTTCATCCATTGATGATTAGATCCATGAGAAGTTCAAAGATCTGACAAATCTCTTCTTACCAATTGGATAAGATAGGACTCTGATTCCAGTTGTGTCCTTGAATCAAGCGAGGTAACATCCTGAGATCTTGTTGAGGGTCGAATATTACATATCAGACCCAGTTATTGCCTGAATTTATAAACATGGTACTGTTGAATAGCCCATTTTAATCATGTTTGTGTTGCAAGGTGGAATTGCGAGCTGAGACTAGATCGGGATGCTAAAAGCACGGATTTAATGTTCAGAATGCACCAAGGCAAGGGACGGACTTCAGGGGACCAAGATCAAAGGAATTACAAGCCAGGGATCCGCGAAAATTGAGACTGAAGCTCAAGCGGCCTGAAAGTCAGCCAGAATGCAAGATCACTGGGTTTCCATCATCTGTTTGGCTCGAAACTTTATACATGGCTCGAGGACCAAAAATTAACCATACACGTCAAATTTCAGTCATTGGATCCTCATGAAAGTGGCTGAACTAACAGATCAGTCCATAAAACCCTGATTTAGGGCCCACCCGCTGTCCGAATACTCTTTAACTTCGGCCCCCACGGCTCAAATGAAATGGGGAACAAGATGGATGGTGTGGATTTCTCATAATCATCATAAAGTGTACATAGTACACTTTTTGCACTAAGACATGCATGGCAACACAGGGACCGTCTCTTCTTCAAAAAGAAGCTCAAAATTAGCCAGCGTCTTCCACGCCGACCGACGGTCAATCCTTGTGGGCCCCACTCATCATCCATTTAGATGATCTGAACCGTTAAAGTGTCTCAGGAGGCGGCCAAGACCAACGCCTAGGTTTCCTTTTTCCACCATGTAAGCGTACGCATGTTCCCAACCGTCAATCACAGAATGGACGGGGGAATAGAAAACGACATGGGCCACACCGATTCTAATAAAAGACTAGCCATTTCCAATTGATTTTTCAAGTAGATTTCAATGATCGGTGTGGATTTTTTAACTGACATCAATCGTGGGTCCATTGAACATCACAGCGCTAAAACGCGCAGGCTCTGTTGCGAAACAGAGCCTGCGGGCGAATCCTGTGGGCCACCATCACGGTCCATATGATCAATCAGGACCGTCTATTAGATTCTTACAGCCCATGTTACCATCATCTAGGTGACGAAATTTTAAGAGGCAGCAGAGATATGTTTTTAACCGTGTAAATGCAAGATGGATGGCGGAATGAAGATCTCATGGGCCATCACGATTTGGATCCAAAGCCGAGCAAGTCTGGGTAGTTCTTCGTCCTGAAGCCAATGGATGGAGTAGATCTCTTCTTTGGCGTCAAGAATAGGTTTTACCAAGAATAAACGTAAGATTGATTTCCGCACAGTTCTGGAGTCCGGTTCTATTGCGGACGAGCTGCCAGTACTTCTTTTCACCAACTTTCCTATGATTATAAAGGAGAGGAGATCAGCGTGTGGAGGAAAAAACGGAAGAAAAGAAGAAAAAGAAAAAATGGAAGAAAAGAAGAAAAAGCTGAGGAGAAGCTGGAACGGAGAGAGAGAGTGAAGCAGCCTGGTTTTTCTTCTTCTTTTCCTTTATATTTCTTTTATTTTTTAAGATTTAGCCCATTCATGTGTGGCTAAACCTCTTAGCTAGGGCTAAGAGGTGAAGCCTGTAGCGAGATGGGAGATACTATGTCATGCTTTTAATTTCTGAACTGAATCTGATTTTAGTTGATTATTAAAGGAAGGTTTTCTTAGTCTTTAATGGTCTGTTGTGACTGAAATTACAATGGATTTGCAATGACTTTGAATATTTCTTCTCCCTTTTGATGTTTATGACGTCAGGAAGCCCTGTTATTCACCATCATCTCCTGGGCATGGTTGGATGATGGTACCCTTTCTAACTTTCATGCACTATTGACTGGTTGGTAATTAGTTTAATCCTTTGTTTGCTTTGTCTCCTGGGCATGGTTAGATGATGGAATCCATTCTAATTCATATACTTTTCATCTTGTGAAGACTAGATCAAGTAAGTTCAGTTTGATTTCCATGATGCAGGCATAAGAGCTCCCTGATCCCTACAAGTGGATCCTCTGAATCCCTAGTTTCCTTCCTCTGAATTCCTTAAGTTTAGATTAATCTCTCACCATTATTCATCAATTTACATTGGATTTAGATTGCATCTTAGGCTAGTTCTATTTCTACCTAGTTTCAGGAAACGTACAAGTTTCAGTCCCTGTGGATTCGACCTCGGTCTTACCGAGTTTATTACTACATCACAACCCTATACTTGGGGAGTGAATAAGTTTTTGGCGCCGTTGCCGGGGACTGACGGTTGCGATTTTCTGAAATTAATTAGGTTTAGAATTAATTTAAGATTAGAATTTGACTAACTTTAGTTGTAGACTTTTATGTGATTTCTAGAATTAACTTGTTTTCCTGTTTTATAGGATCCTGACATAAGTTTCTAAATTGGTAATTCCTTCCTAATCTCTCTACTTTTTCTACTTCTTAGAATTAGGGTTTAATTTGTGAAAATTTTTAATTCTAGTATTCTTCTATTTTTAGGAAGTAGTTTATTTTTAGAAACTTTCCTCTTTTGTTACTTTCTAATTTTAACTCTTTTAGAATCTAATTTTGTTTCCTAATTTATTTTTAGAATTTTTGTTTAGAAACTAACCTTCCTATTTTGTAGGCCTTTAAGATAGAAATTTCTAATTCGGTAAGCCCATTCTCTACTTTCTATTTTTCAGTTCTCTTTTAGTAATTTACTTTCTAGTTTAGGACTTTTCTAATTTATTTTAGAAATTTCCACTTTCTTTTAGGAATTCCTTCTTTTAGAAATCAGTTTACTGCTATCTTTCCTTTAAAGGATTGTTCTTCTCTTTTTAGAATCTGACTTGTTTGTTTTCTTTTGCAGGTCCTTAACTTAGGGGCTTCAATTTGGTAGTTTCTTTCCAACTCTCCCTCTTTTTCTTTTTTTTTGTCCTTTCTTAGGATTAGGCTTTGAATTTGATTGAGGGCTGCAAGTGTTTCATGCCCAAGTGGGCCCGTGACAACACTCGACGTCTCTTGACTGAAAGAGGATTGGTTGAGGGGTTGACTATCCATCGCAGGACTAGACACCGCTCGAAATCCCCTGAGTTAACTGAAGTTATGGCTGAAGACCAACCTCCTCTACTTCCACCCAGGATAGAGGATACCCAAGATGAGAACGAGGTGCATCAGGCACCCCCGCCTCGTACTTTACGAAATTATCTACAACCGGCGGGAGTGAGTATGCCCTCATGCATGATTTTCCCTGAAAACACAGGACAAATGGACATCAAGCCGGGAATTATCCAACTCCTTCCCAAATTTCATGAACTTGAATCAGAGAGTCCATATGTACATTTGAAAGAGTTCGATGAGATTATAGCTACATTATGTTTTCCTAATGTATCTGAGGATACAATTAGGCTGAAACTCTTTCCTTTTTCCTTAAAAGAGAAAGCTAAGACGTGGTTACATTCACTGCGTCCTAGATCCATTGGCACATGGACGACATGCAGAGGGAATTCATAAAAAAATTCTTCTCACATCATAAAACGATTACCCTTAGAAAAGCAATCATGAACTTTGCCCAAAAGAAAGATGAAACATTCTTCCAATGTTGGGAAAGGTTCAAAGATTTGGTCAGTTCATGCCCACAACACGGATTTGAAACGTGGCGCATTACAAATTTTTCCTATGATGGACTGACATCTTCCATGCGCCAAATGGTCGAGACAATGTGTAATGGAGAGTTCGTTAATAAAGATGTCGACGAGGTATGGGACTACCTCGACAGTTTGGCTGAAAAAACACAATCTTGGGACTATTACCCAAAATCAAACACCACGTCTAGGCCAACTCAATTAAAGGAGAAAGGTGGATTATATCTCTTGAAAGAAGAGGATAATCTCAAGTGTAAAGTGACTACGCTCATAAGAAAAGTTGAGGCCATGGAAGGAAAGAAGGATAAGGTTAATGAAATTGTTTGCAGCATCTGTGATTGCAACATTCATACAACTAAAAATTGTCCTACAATACCCGCCTTTCGAGGAGTGTTGAATGAACAAGCTAATGCCGTAAACAACTATCAAAGACCTTTTACTAGACCTAACTCCAATACATACAATCCTGGCTGGAAAAATCATCCAAACTTAAGTTGGAGGAATGGACAAACGGCTACTCCTCTAGGTTTCTTCAATCAAAATCCAAATCAAGTGAAACCTCAAGAGGAACCGGTTCAAAATTCCATATAAGAGCTGGCTCAAGCAATGCGGGGAATTACAGATTTTATGCAAAAGATAGATTCTCGTATGACGGTTATAGAAAAGGAGATGCTTCCTGCACAACCTCTCCCTAATCCTAAACCGCAGTATGGGGCACGCTAAATCCATCACCACTCTTAGGAGTGGAAAGATCATTGATAAAACTCTTCCAGTTAGGCCCGAAAAGCCTCAAGAACCAGAAGAGGACAACAATGATGGATCCAGTGATGCCCCACAAAAATTAGAACCGGAACTTCTAGAGAAGCCAGTTGCTCCGTTCCCCCAACGGTTGGTTTCACCAAAACCTCTCTCTAACTCTCAGGATATTTTAGAGGTGTTAAAACAAATGAAAGTCAACATTCCTCTACTTGATGTCGTGAAACAGATTCCTTCATATGCCAAATTTCTGAAAGACTTATGCACGACCAAAAGACGGCAAAGTATTCAAAAGAAAATTTTCTTGACTGAGAAAGTGAGTGCCATCCTAAAGCAAGACGTGCCACAGAAATTCAAAGATCCCGGTAGCCCAACCATATCATGTGTAATCGGGAACCATCGAATTGATCACGCACTTCTTGACTTAGGAGCGAGCGTCAATCTGTTTCCCTACTCGGTATACAAACAGTTAGGTTTGGGTAAATTAAAACCCACCCTAACCACACTACAACTTGCTGATCGCTCTGTTCGTGTACCAAGAGGGACAATCGAGGATGTGTTGGTCTAATTTGTTAGATTTTACTACCCTGTAGATTTTATCATCCTGGACACCGAACCCATCAATAACATAAGCACTCAGATCCCCGTCATTCTTGGCCGCCCATTCCTTGCCACTTCAAATGCAATTATCAATTGCAGGAATGGTGTCATGACTATGTCTTTTGGGAATATGACATTGGAGTTAAACATCTTTTTCACTAATGGTAGAAACTTAGAGGAAGATGACGATTTCCACGACATTAACATGATTGACTCTTTCGTGGAAGATACGAAACCTCTAACCTTATCCTCCGACCATCTAGAGACGTGCCTGGCCCACTCCCATGATTTTGATGATGACATGATTAGGGACACGTGCGCCTTGCTTGATACTGCACTGGTACTTGAAGTTAACCGGTGGAGGCCACAATTTGAAGAATTGTCACAAACCGATGTAGTGCCTCTACCGTCTAACCTCAAGCTGCCGAAGCTTGACCTAAAACCTTTGCCCTCTGATTTGAAATATGCCTATTTAGGTCAAGATGAGACGTACCCGGTGGTAATCTCTGCCCGCCTAGAGAAAGAACAGGAGAGTATGCTCATATCTACTCTCATTGAGCATAAAGGAGCCCTGGGATGGACGATAGCGGACCTCAAGGGAATCGATCCCTCGATTTGTACTCACCGCATATATCTTGAGGATAATGCAAAAACTGCTCGGCAACCACAACATAGACTAAATCCAAACATGAAGGAAGTGGTTAAGGCCGAGGTTCTTAAACTATTAGACATGGGTATCATATACCCTATATTCGATAGTCAATGGGTGAGTCCAACTCAAGTGGTCCCTAAGAAGTCCGGAATCACCATCGTGGCCAATGCTAATAATGAACTCATGCCAACTAGAGTCACTACTGGTTGGAGAATGTGCATTGACTACAGGAAGTTGAATACCGTCACGAGGAAAGACCACTTTCCTTTACCATTTATTGATCAGATCCTGGAAAGGTTAGCTGGTTATTCCTATTACAGTTTCCTTGACGGGTATTCGGGCTACAACCAGATAGAGATAGCCCCTGAAGACTAGGAAAAGATCACATTTATATGTCCCTACGGCATCTTTGCCTATCGAAGGATGCCATTCGGACTATGTAATGCCCCTGCCACCTTTTAGCGATGTATGCTTAATATCTTTTCTGATATGGTGGGGCAATATCTAAAGGTCTTCATGGACGATTTCTCTGTTTACGGTCCATCTTTCAGCAAGTGCTTGGAAAGTCTTAAATGCGTGCTGAAAAGATGTGAAGAAAAGAACTTGGTACTTAATTGGGAGAAGTGTCATTTCATGGTTCAGAAGGGAATTGTCCTTGGGCATATCATCTCGTCCAAGGGAATCGAGGTATATAAGGTAAAAATCGATCTTATCTCTAACCTACCTCCACCCAAGAACATCAGAGACGTGCGATCTTTCTTAGGACACGCAGGATTTTATAGGCGATTCATAAAAGACTTTAGTCTCCTTTCTCATCCTTTATGTAATCTTCTTCAAAAGGATGCTCTATACGAGTGGACTGAGCAATGCCAGGAAGCTTTCACCAAGCTTAAGGGCACGTTAACCACTGCACCTATCATGCAGCCACCCGACTGGAGCCTTCCTTTTGAGCTTATGTGCGACGCTTTTGATTATGCTCTTGGGGCGGTCCTAGGCCAGAGAAAAGATAAGAGGCCCTACGTCATTCATTACGCAAGTAGAACTTTAAATTCTGCCCAGGTGAACTACTCGACTACGGAAAAGGAACTCTTAGCTGTAGTGTTCGCCTTGGACAAATTTAGGTCCTACTTGATCAGATCCAAGATCATTATTTACACAGATCATGCGGCACTTAAGTATCTTCTTTCTAAGAATGATTCTAAGCCCCGTTTGATACGATGGATCCTTCTACTCCAAGAATTTGATTTAGAAATTAAAGATAAAAAAAGAGTAGAGAACGTAGTGGCCGATCACCTTTCTCGCCTTAATACCTCTGATTCCCTTGAGGCGACCCATATCAATGATATGTTCCCTGATGAACAACTGTTTAGAGTCTCCCATTCTCCTTGGTTCGCTGATATTGCTAATTATCTTGCCATAGGTTCCATACTGACATAGTGGACTGCGCAAGATAAGAAGAAATTCTTCACCAAGGTGCGCAACTTTTTCTGGGATGATCCATATTTATTTAAATATTACCCAGACCAAATCCTAAGGAGATGTGTACCAGACGATGAGCATCAGAGCGTCATCTCCTTCTGTCACTCACAGGCCTGTGGTGGTCATTTTTCTGCTAAAATGACCACGGCCAAGATTCTGCAGTGTGGCTTTTACTGGCCCACTATGTTTAGGGACACTCATGAGTTTTGCAAAGCTTGTGAGCGTTGTCAGAAATTGGGAGCATTGTCCTGTCAAAATATGATGCCTTTGAATCCCATCCTTATCATTGAAGCATTTGATTGCTGGGGCATCAATTTCATGGGACCATTCCCCCAATCGTTTGGAAATCTGTATATTTTGCTCGCCGTGGATTATGTCACTAAATGGGTCGAAGCAATTCCGTGTCGAACTAATGACCATCGCACGGTCATTAAATTCCTAAAAGAAAACATCCTTTCTCGATTGGGAACGCCTCGAGCCATCATTAGTGATGGGGGCTCACACTTTTATAATAGACCATTCGAGAGCTTAATGAAGAAATACGGTATCTCTCATAAGGTAAGCACCCCGTACCACCCGCAGACAAGTGGGCAAGTTGAGATTTCTAATAGGAAAATTAAACACATTTTGGAAAAAACGGTTAACCCTGATCGTAAGGATTGGTCAATCCGATTGACTGATGCCTTATAGGCATACCGTACTGCCTTTAAAACCCCTATTGGAATGTCTCCCTTTAGACTTGTCTATGGGAAAGCTTGTCACTTGCCTGTAGAGATGGAACATAAAGTGTACTGGGCGATCAAAAATCTTAATTTCAATCTGGACAACGCTGGCTCGCTACGCAAACTTCAATTGAATGAACTTGAGGAAATCCGGAGTGATGCGTACGATAATTCAAGAATTTACAAGGACAAGATGAAAGCATTTCATGACCAACACATTTTGCGAAAATCATTCACGCCTGGTCAGAAGGTCCTTTTGTACAATTCTCAATTGCATCTCTTTCCGGGTAAGCTTCGATCCCGTTGGACCGGCCCTTACATTGTTGTTACTGTTTTTCCTCATGGGGCCGTTGAGATAAGAGATCCCGACAATGGCAAGGAGTTTAAAGTCAATGGACATCGATTGAAACCATTTGTCAAGAAATTTGATTTAGAGGACATGTCCATGTCCTTGACTGCTCCTGTTTACCAGGATTGATCTCCTAGTCTGATGGAGGTACAGGTAAGTTTATCGCTTTCATAGGACTAGGATAGTTGCTTTATTTGTCTGGCTGAAGACGGTAAACTTAGCGCTCCAGGGAGGCAACCCAGCTCTTCATTTCATTTTGTTTATATCATTAGTTAGTTCAATGTTTGTGGGTAACATTACTGCAAACCCTCACGAGACTGCAACTCGTCCACTAAGGGGCAACCTAGGGGTTTAAAGGCTTGTTGCATACGCTAAATGTAATCGAGAGCACCTACGAAAGTGGTATAGGTAGGATTTTATTTTTGTTATTTTATTTTACTTCTGTTGGTTTTTCTTTTGTGCTGACCCGCTCTTACGTAGATATCTTTGGAAAGCCTCTTGATTCTTTCATCCAGGTAATATCTTTCCATCACTCCTCTTATATTTTCGTTGTCCCATGTGCATTGCATGCTTATTTCTTTTACATTGAGGACAATGTAGATTTTAGGTTGGGGGTGGGAGATTAGGATTCCTAATCAGCGTTTTCTTAGTCTTGAGCAAAAATTGTGAAAATTTTTAAATTTTTTTTAGACTTTCTTGTGAATTCGAAGGGATTTTGACAGCCATCTAGGGCACTTGGAATTTCAAGATACATGATGTTGGAAATTTAAGACGCTTGGATTCAGTATCTATTGGATTGCATAATTAAGTTTGAATTGTTAATCCAGAATTAGAAGTTGTACACTTTAATTGAGTTATGATCTCACATGTCACATCTCGCTTTCAGTTTGATATTGAAGGATGTACTTGGTACTCACTAAGCATGAATGAACCGGCCTGAGAAAATTGAAAGGATTGGGTGAATAATCTTCACCATGGGTTTGCTCCCTATAGGTGAAGATTTGATTCCTCCCCTTGGCGGTATTTTAATGAGAAAAAAAAATATCAAAGGTCGATTAATGAAAAGATGATCCGTGAGGAAAGTTTTAGTTATTATGAACTATCTTAGTGTTTACCGATAATATCATGAAATTAAGAAGTGAACCTTAATGATAAGCCGAGGTTACACGATACACCCATGGAACTCAATATTTAGAATCGTTCTAATTAATGGATTAATATTTGGGCTTGATTATGAAGTTTACCGTGAGCTTGATTTCAGGAGAAAGTAATGCCAACATTCATGAATCTTAGAATTCGAGTATCTGAATTGTTTTTCATAAATCTCTTGAGTTTGTAGAAATTGTCCTGTAATTCTCAATTTATTTTTCGCATACCTTGCTCGGGACTAGCAAGATGCTGGTTGGGGGTTGTGTTGAGGGTCGAATATTGCATATCAGACCCAGTTATTGCCTGGATTTATAAACATGGTACCGTTGAATAGCCCATTTTAATCATGTTTGTGTTGCAAGGTGGAATTGCGAGCTGAGACTGGATCGGGATGCTAAAAGCACAGATTTAACGTTCAGAATGTACCAAGGCAAGGGACGGACTCCAGGGGACCAAGATCAACAGAATTACATGCCAGGGACCCTCGAAAATTGAAAAACTGAAGCTCAAGCGGCCTGAAAGTCAGCCAGAATGCAAGATCACTGGGTTTCCATCATCTGTTTGGCTCGAAACTTTATACTTGGCTCGAGGACCAAAAACTAACCGTACACGTCAAATTTCAGCCATTGGATCCTCGTGAAAGTTGCTGAACTAACAAATCAGTCCATAAAACCCTGATTTGGGGCCCACCCGCTGTCTGGATACTCTTTAACTTCGGCCCCCACGGGTCAAATGAAATGGGGAACAAGATGGATGGTGTGGATTTCTCATAATCATCATAAAGTGTACATAGTACACTTTTTGCACTAAGACGTGCATGACAACACAGGGACCGTCTCTTCTTCAAAAAGAAACTCAAAATTAGCCAGCGTCTTCCACGCCGACCGACGGTTGATCCTTGTGGGCCCCACTCATCATCCGTTTAGATGATCTGAACCGTTAAAGTGTCTCAGGAGGCGGCCAAGACCAACGCCTAGGTTTCCTTTTTCCACCATGCAAGCGTACGCATGTTCCCAACCGTCAATCGCAGAATGGACGGGGGAATAGAAAACGACGTGGGCCACACCGATTCTAATAAAAAACTAGCCATTTCCAATTGGTTTTTCAAGTAGATTTCAATGATCGGTGTGGATTTTTTAACTGACATCAATCGTGGGTCCACTGAACATCACAGCGCTAAAACGCGCAACAGAGCCTGCGGGCGAATCCTG
The DNA here is from genome assembly GCF_029962835.1 of Magnolia sinica. Lineage (NCBI taxonomy): Eukaryota > Viridiplantae > Streptophyta > Magnoliopsida > Magnoliales > Magnoliaceae > Magnolia > Magnolia sinica. The sequence continues at coordinate 60,968,070 of NC_080587.1, read as the reverse complement.
TGGGCCACCATCACGGTCCATATGATGAATCTGGACCGTCTATTAGATTCCTACGGCCCATGTTACCATCGTCTAGGTGACGAAATTTTAAGAGGCAGCAGAGATATGTTTTTAACCGTGTAAATGCAAGATGGACGGCGGAATGAAGATCTCATGGGCCATCACGGTTTGGATCCAAAGTCGAGCAAGTCTGGGTAGTTCTTCGTCCTGAAGCCAATGGACGGAGTAGATCTCTTCTTTGGCGTCAAGAATAGGTTTTACCAAGAATAAACGTAAGATTGATTTCCGCACAGTCCTGCGTATTCTGGAGTCTGGTTCTGTTGCGGACGAGCTGCCAGTACTTCTTTTCACCAACTTTCCTACGATTATAAAGGAGAGGAGATCAGTGTGTGGAGGAAAAAATGGAAGAAAAGAAGAAAAAGAAAAAACGGAAGAAAAGAAGAAAAAGCTGAGGAGAAGCTGGAACGGAGAGAGAGAGTGAAGCAGCCTGGTTTTTCTTCTTCTTTTCCTTTATATTTCTTTTATTTTTTTAAGATTTAGCCCATTCATGTGTGGCTAAACCTCTTAGCTAGGGCTAAGAGGTGAAGCCTGTAGCGAGATGGGAGATACTATGTCATGCTTTTAATTTCTGAACTGAATCTGATTTTAGTTGATTATTAAAGGAAGGTTTTCTTAGTCTTTAATGGTCTGTTGTGACTGAAATTACAATGGGTTTGCAATGACTTTGAATATTTCTTCTCCCTTTTGATGTTTATGACGTCAGGAAGCCCTGTTGTTCACCATCGTCTCCTGGGCATGGTTGGATGATGGTACCCTTTCTAACTTTCATGCACTATTGACTGGTTGGTAATTAGTTTAATCCTTTGTTTGCTTTGTCTCCTGGGCATGGTTAGATGATGGAATCCATTCTAATTCATATACTTTTCATCTTGTGAAGACTAGATCAAGTAAGTTCAGTTTGATTTCCATGATGCAGGCATAAGAGCTCCCTGATCCCTACAAGTGGATCCTCTGAATCCCTAGTTTCCTTCCTCTGAATTCCTTAAGTTTAGATTAATCTCTCACCATTATTCATCAATTTACATTGGATTTAGATTGCATCTTAGGCTATTTCTATTTCTACCTAGTTTTAGGAAATGTACAAGTTTCAGTCCCTGTGGATTCGACCTCGGTCGTACCGAGTTTATTACTACATCACAACCCTATACTTGGGGAGTGAACAGATCTTACAAGTGGATCCTTGGAAACCCTAGTTCCCACCTTTAATTTCTTAAGTTTTTAATTAAATCCCTCACAATTATTCCCTTTCATTTTCAATTTAGATTCACATATTCTTTTAGTTCTATTTCTAGTTGCTTTCAGAATACATACGAGATTAGTCCCTGTGGATTCGACCTCGGTCTCACCGAGATTATTACTACATCGCGACCCTACACTTGGGGATGTGAACAAGTTTTTGGTGTCGTTGCCGGGGACTAACGGTTGTATTTTTCTGAGATTAACTAGTTTTGGAATTTGGTTAAGATTAGGATTTTTCTACTTTCTATTTTTAGGATTAGGATTTTTTCTGAATTATTTTAGAAACTAACTTTGCTTTTTATTTCTAGGTTTAGAAACTTTCCTTTTTCGTTTTTAGATCTACTTTCTAATTATCGAATAGAAACTTTCCTAATTTATTTTTAAAAACTAACTTTTTCTCTTTTTAGAAAGTTTCTTTTTATTTTTTATTTTTAGAAACTTTCCTTTTTCATTTTTAGAAACTAGGTTACTTTCTTATTTATTTATTTTTTTTATAGAAACTAATTCGCTTTCCTTTTTTTTTTTTGTAGAATCCTAACATAGAACATTTTAATTTGGTAACTTCTTTCTAATTCTCTCTCTTTCTATTTTTTTTTTTTAAAGGTTTATATTAGATTATGAAATTGAGGGCTGAGAGTGTTTCATGCCCAAGTGGGTCCGTGACAACACTCGACGTCTCTTGAGTGAAGGAGGATTAGTTGAGGGGTTATCTATCCATCACAGGATTAGACACCACTCGAGATCCACAAAGTTAATTGAAGTTATGGCTGATCAATCGGCCAATCAACCTTCAAATCCACCTCAACCGAGGGTTGAGGAAATTTAGGATGAGAATGAGGTGCGTCAAGCACCCCCACCTCGTATTTTACGCGATTATTTACAACCGGCAGGGGTGAGTACGCCTTCATGCTTGGTTTTTCCAGAAAATATGAGACATATAGACATCAAGCCAGGGGTGATCTAACTCCTTCCAAAATTCCATGGGCTTAAATATGAAAATCCATATTTACACTTGAAAGAATTCGATGAGATCATAGCCACTTTATATTTTCCTAATGTGTCTGATGACACAGTCAGACTGAAACTCTTTCTCTTTTCTTTGAAAGAGAAAGCTAAGATGTGGTTGCATTCGCTACATCCTCAATCTATTGGTAGATGAAACGATATGATAAGGGAGTTCATAAAGAAAAATTTTCCCACACCATAAAACGAACACCCTCAGAAAGTCAATCATGAACTTCACTCAAAAGGAAGATGAAACATTCTTCTAATGTTGGGAGCGGTTCAAGGATCTTGTTAGTTCATGCCCATAATACTGTTTTGAAATGTGGCGCATTACACACTTTTTCTATGATGGACTGACATCTTCCATGCGCCATTGGTCAAGACAATGTGCAATGGGGAATTCATGAATAAAAACGTTGATGATGTATGGGATTATTTGGACAGACTTGCTGAAAATGTATAATCATGGGACGTCTCCCCAAAATCGAGCACCACCTTTAGGCCCACTCAATCAAAGGAGAGGGACAGAATATACCTTCTGAAAGAGGATGATGATATCAATGCTAAAGTGGCTAATCTCATAAGGAAATTTAAAGCCATGAAACTAAAGAAGGATAAGGCTAAGGAAACTATTTACGGTATTTATGCTTATAACATTCACACAATTGAAAATTGCCCAATAATACTTGCATTTCAAGAGGTACTAAATGAACAACCGAATGCCGTAAATAATTACCAAAGGCCTTTCAATAGACCCATCTCCAATACATACAATCCTAGTTGGAGAAATCATCCAAATTTTAGTTGGAGGAATGAACAAACTGCTATTCCTCAAGGCTTCCCTAATCAAATTCCAAATCAAGAGAAACCTCAAGAAGAACCGTGGTTCAAAATTCCACACAAACTCAGGAGCTTAGTCAAGAAATACTAGAACTTACAAAATTTATGCAAAAGATAAATTCACGTGTTACGGATATCGAGAGGGGGATGCTTCCTGCTCAACCTTTCCCCAATCTTAAACCACAATACGAAATAAGTGATTTAAGCTCTTCAAATCAAATTGAGAAAGCTAAGTCTATTACCACTATTAGGAGTGGAAAGATAATTGACAAATCTATTCCGATAAGGGTTGAAAAGTCTAAGGATCCAGAAGTAGATGAAACTGATAGACCTAGCAACACTCCACAAGAGTTAGAACCGGAACTTCAAGGTAAGCTGATTTTACCATCCCCCAATGGTTAATCGCACCAAAACCTCTCCTTAACTCTCAGGACATCTAGAGGTGCTGAAACAAGTGAAGGTCAATATTCCTCTACTTGATGCCGTTAAACAAATACCTTCATATGTCAAATATATGAAAGACTTGTGTATGACCAAAAGACGACAAAATATTCAAAAGAAAATCTTTTTAATTGAAAAAGTGAGTACCATCCTAAAGCGAGATGTGTCACAGAAATATAAAGATCCTGGTAGCCTAACCATTGCTTGTGTAATCGGGAACTACCGAATTGAGCACGTACTTCTTGACTTAGGAGCGAGCGTAAATCTGATCCCATACTCAGTCTATGAGCAACTAGATCTAGGTGAATTAAAACTCATCTGGACCACATTACAACTTGTTAATCGCTCAATTCGTGTACCAAGAGGGATAATTGAGGATGTGTTGGTCTAGGTTAACAAATTCTACTACCCGGTAGATTTTATCATCCTGGATACTCAATCCATCATGGACATGAGCACTCAAATTCCATCCATTCTTGGTCGCTCATTCCTTGCCACATCAAATGCAATCATTAATTGCAGGAACAGAGTCATGAGTTTGTCTTTTGGAAATATGACATTGGAGTTGAATATTTTTTTTTTAATATAGGCAAACAGGTAGATGATGATGATGATATCCATGATGTTAACTTGATTGATTCTTTTGTGGAGGATAGAACTCTGATGACCTTGTCCTCTGACCCTTTAGAGACGTGCTTGGCCCACTCCCATGATTTGGACGATGATATTATTAGGGAGATGGGGACTATGTTTGATACTGTGCCGGTACTTGAAGTTAACTAGTGGTGGCCACAATTTGAAAAATTGCCCCAAACTGATGTAGTGCTTCTACCGTCTAACTTCAAGGCACCGAAGCTTGACCTAAAACTTTTGCCTTCTTATTTGAAATATGTATATTTAGGTCAAGATGAGACATACCCGATGGTGATTTCTTCCCACCTTAAGCAAAAATAAGAGAGTATGCTTATCTCTACTCTCATTGAGCACAAATGAGCCCTTAAATGGTCGATTGCAGATCTCAAGAGAATTGATCCTTTGATTTGTACTCACTACATTTACCTAGAAGATAATGCGAAGACCCCCCGGCAACCCCAACGTAAATTAAATTCAAACATGAAGGAAGTGGTTGAGGCCAAGGTTCGTAAGTAATTAGATGTGGGTATCATATACCCTATATTCGATAGCCAATGGGTGAGTCCAACTCAGGTGGTTCCTAAGAAATTCAAAATCACCATCGTAGTTAATGCGAACAATGAACTCGTGCTAACTAGAGTTACTACTGGTTGGAGAATGTGTATTGACTACAGGAAGTTGAATACCATCACTAGGAAGGACCACTTTCCTCTGTCATTCATTGATTAAATCTTGGAAAGGCTAGGTGGTCACTCGTACTATTGTTTCCTTGACGGGTATTCAGGTTACAACCAAATAGAGATAGCCCCTGAAGATCAGGAAAAGACTATATTCAAATGTCCCTTTGGCACCTTTGCTTACCGAAGGATGTCATTCGGACTGTGTAATGCCTTTTCAGCGATACATAATGAATATTTTTTCTAATATGGTGGGGTAATATTTAGAGGTCTTCATGGACGACTTCTATGTCTTTGGTCCATCCTTCAGCAATTGTTTGGGGAATCTTAAATGTGTGTTGAAGCGATGTGAGAAAAAGAATTTGGTACTGAATTGGGAGAAGTGTCATTTCATGGTTCATAAGGGAATTGTCCTTGGACATATCATCTCGTCCAAGGGAATTAGGTAGATAAGGCTAAGATTGATCTTATTTCTAACTTACCTCCACCCAAGAACATACGAGACGTGCGATCCTTCTTAGGTTCGATGACATAGAAGGTAGGTTCGATGACATGAAAGGTTACAGAGTCTGGATGAAGTTACAAAAGTACTGAAAAAGTACGTATAAAAGACACTTTCGATGACATCGAAGGTAGTTTGATGTTATCGAACGAATCGCGCGAAGTTACACAGAGTGCGTAAATTTGAGGTAGTTTCTAAATTTTTCCAAAGAGGTGCGAAAGGAGGTGTTGCACAACTATAAATAGGAGTCCCCAGGGCATCCCTGAGCATCTATCTAATCAATATAGGGTTTGAAGGAGCAAAGCATAAGGGCGGAGAGCCGTTGCCAAGCGTTTTTCTTCTTTCTTCCTAAGGTTTTCATGCTTTCTTCTACGGTTTTAGATCCAATCAGGTCTATAATTGGCTAAACCTCTTAGCTAGGGCTAAGAGGTGATAGCGTGCTTGGGATGTTAGCTTTGTTTTGATTTATGTTTTATTGAACTCTTTTGTATTCTAGTTTGATTATAAGGAATATTTTAGTTTTTAATGGTTTGTTGTGACAAATTACAATAGATCTGCAATTGCTTTAAATATCTTCTTTTCTTGAATTGAGATTGTGAAATTAGCAATTCCCGTTATTCACCATCATCCCTTGGGCATGATAGGATGATAGAATCCTTACTAACCTTCACAATTATCTTATCATTGGTTGTGGGATTGGTAAATCTTGTGGTTTGCCTTTTCTCCTGGGCATGGTTAGGTGATGGAATCGCTTCCAAATCCTCACAACTCTCATCCATTAATGATTAGATTCATGAGAAATTCAGAAATCTTACAAATCTCTTCTTACCAATTGGATAAGATAAGACTCTAATTCTAGTTGCGTCCTTAAATCAAGCGAGGTAGCATCTTGAGAACCTATAAGTGGATCATTGAAAACCCTCGTTCCCACCTTTAATTTCTTAAGTTTTTAATTAAATCCCTCACGATTATTCCCTTTTATTTCTAATTTAGATTCACATCTTCTTCTAGTTGCTTTCAGAATATACACGAGATTAGTCTCTGTGGATTCGACCTCGGTCTCACTGAGGTTATTACTACATCGCGACCCTACACTTGGGGTTGTGAACAACAACTACCCATCTTTAATGGTAAAAACTATGCATACTGGAAGGCTAGAATGATATGTTTTCTCCAAGCCTTAGATGATGATGTTTGGGAGATTGTCGAAAATGGTATACTGCACTAACAGAACAAATTTTTTTCGAGGATGACACAAAAATCACCAAACCCAAACCAAAGGCCAAATGGACCCAATATGACAAAGAGATGAGGATGTATGAAGCCAAAGCCATGAATGCAATCTATTGTGGAGTTTCACAAGAAGTATTTCATCAAATAAGTATGTGTGTAAACTCTAAGGCAGCATGAGAGTTATTAGAAACTACCCATGAAGGAACCAATACGGTAAAAATGTCAAGGCCTCAAATCCTTACATCTCAATTCGAACAAATAAAGATGAAAGAAGATGAGACATTCATGGAGTTTTTCACCAGATTAAATGGTATATGCAACTCCATGGGTAGACTTGGAGAGAGAATTCCGGTACCCAAGATATGTATAAAAATTCTAAGATCCCTACCGGAATGTTTTAACTCCAAGGTCACTACTATAGAAGAGTGTAGGAATATAGAAGAAATGAAAGAAGAAGAATTGGTAGGTTCCCTGCAAACCTTTGAATTATATTTCAAATCTTCTACAAAAACCAAAAACAATGCACTCAAAATTGCCAAAGACATGAACATAATAGAGGAGGATGAAAATAAAGATGAACATGTTGATAAGGAGGTAACTTTTTTAGCTCAATGGTTCAAAAAATTCTTCATAAAAAACCATGGGAGACCATAGAATAACAAAGGAGTTCAACTAGACCACAAACATCAAATAAGTAAAAATTTGGGACGTCCAAAGAAATCCAATGCTATAATTGCCAAAAGTATGGACATATATTCGCTGAGTGTCCATCCAAGAAATCAAAAGGAAAAGCTATGGCAACAACATGGGATGACTTAGATGAATCTAATTATGAAAACAGTGAATCCGGAAGTGAAAATGACCAAAAGTCATTTAAAATACTTATGACATCTACAACTATAGTCATTCCCAACCTAAAGAACAGAATAGAAGAAAAACATTTAATTATGAAGGATGAGAGCCAAATGTACAATCTATTGGCTCACATCACATTATCCCTTCAAGAATATTGAATAGCGACCCCAGTGGTCCTCGTGAGCTAAATCGTATATTTGAGGATCAGGCCTCCTATATAAGCATTAGAGTCAAACTAAAGGATTAAGCCTTATGATTGGTCTAATTGTTAAATCTGAGGATTCTGTACCTCTAAACATTTTTGGTGATTTTGTGCTAATTTTATCATGAACACAATGTCTATATTAGGAAAATCTATTATAGCAATTTTTGAGTTCCAGAGGTATTTCGGTACCACCGAACCTACCTTCGATATTACCGAAATTGAGCCACGTCAGGTTATTTAAATCCCTCACTGCCCATTCCTGTTTAGACTGTCACTTTTTTTTTTTTTAATTTCTTCTAAAATTCGGTTGAAGGATTGTGGAGCCAAAATCAACAAAATCTAATGTATCTCCTGGTGCTTTCTCTATACATCTCAAAAATAAGATCAACTGTCTTAGGTTTGTCTTCTCTTGATAGGTCTTTGTCATTCTACTTCATTTCTCCAAATGGAGTAATCACCATCTAGAGAAAACAGATCCAAGAGGAAGCATGACAGTGGAGATTCAACCAGAACCAGGCAAAACCCTGATTCTACCAATCCCATTGTAGATAGATTTTTGAAGAGAATGATTGTATGTGAAAGAAAAGAAAATGTGAAATGTCTTTAAAAAAATTTAAAGTTCAGGAAATTCTTTCACGACAAGGATGGCTTCAAGTTCTATCATTTAGAGGTCTAGTGAACGAAATCTTAATTAGATCATTCTTGTCTCATTGCACTCTATCTAAGGGTTTCGAAGCTGATGATGATGGTCGTATAATTAAAATCACTCTGTATTGCATTTCAACCTTTATAGGAATACCATTGAGCTCCAAACAACCCACTAAATTAAACCTACCCACTGAAGCAAAAAGAGCTATTTGGACAAAATTTTTGTGCAATGGGAAGAATGTCCCTTGGCATCATGGGAACGCACTACGGGTCACAAATATGTCAAATAATTATCGTATACTTCATTTGATTTGCATTTCCAACATCTATCCTAGATACGGAAATCATACTGAGCTTACACTGTTCATGGTGGAAACCCTATATCATGTTGGTAAAGGGGAACCATTATGTCTACCTACCTTGATATACGATGAAATAGTTTCAAGTTTTGAGTCTAACTTCACAGCAATACCTTTCGGTCATTTGCTGTGTAAGTTGGCCCATCAATGTGGATTTACGGTGCCTGAAGGAATGAGAATCCATATTATCCCCTGAAATCAATGAGAATAGTATCAGGAAAATGAATCTCTCTTATGTGAATGAAACTGATGTTCCAATATCGGAAGAAGAAGAGCTTTCGAGGAAGGAAGATGAAATGGTTAAAGAAGGCCTAGATACCCATTCACTAACCTCAGCTACTATAATTTCTACCCCTCAGAAGAATGCTCTCATACAACTTTTGGAGGATCGATCAAAACTTGGTGAGATGATGAAGTTAATGGAAGAACAGATTGCGGCACATCTGTCATGCCCTAAAGAAGATACTAATAGATCTTCTTGGATTAACTGTGTATCATGATTATTTTTGTTGTGTGTATCTTTTATTTTACAACTAGAGACTTATTTTGGTACATTGATATATCAATCATTCATAACTGATTTTCCAAGGAAAAAGTCTCCGTCTTTTTGTTTTATTGATTCATAGTTGGTACTTTATTTTGAAGATAAGATTATCTAAAGTTGCATATGCATAACTTAATTCTTACTGAAATATTTCATCTACTCTTCTTGGTATATCTGAAAAATATGAAACTTCATATGCAAACTGTTAAGATTTGTTAGCCCTTCCATTAATATTTTCAATATGTGATTACAGCACAACAATGGTTAAAGAAAAAGGCAAGGCTCCTGCAAAAGCAGAACACTCCAGTAGACTAACTAACATTTGTTGCTCTCCTTATTCCAACCCTATTGAAATGGCTATGTTCTTTGATAGACTGATCAGATCCCTACTCATCGAACCATATGGGATTGATCTCTACTTAGGATCAATTGGGTGGGACAACCTACTGTACTTTGGAGGAGAGGTTCAATATGACCTCTTTTCACACCCCAAGTATAGGGTTGCAATGTAGTAATAATCTTGGTAAGACCGAGGTCGAATCCACAGGGACTAAACCTTGTACGTATTCTAAAAGTAACTAGAACTAGAACTAAAATAAGATGTAATCTAAATCAGGAAAATTAAACAGAATAATGATGAATTACTTCAACTAAGACTTGTAAAATTCAAAGGTGGGAAACTAGGGTGCCAAGGATCCACTTGTAGAGATCAGGGGGATCTATGCTTGATTTATAAACACAACTGGAATCAGAGTCCCATCTTCATCTAGTTGGAAGATATATCATTAAAATCAAATCTGAACTTCCATTGATCTAGTTTTCAAGAGATGAGAGGTATGAGACTTAGAATTGATTCCATCACAAAACCATGCCCATGAGACAAAGCAAATGATAGAATTTAGCCAATCCACAACTAATCTAAGAGAGTTATAAATGTTATGAAGGATTCCATCATCCAACCATGCCCATGAGACGATGGTGAACAACAGGGCTCCCACATTCATAATCCTTATAATGAACAGAATATGCTCAGAGCCATCGCAGATCCATTATAATTTAAGTCACAATAAACCATTAAAGACTAAAAACATTCCATATAATCAAACTATAATCAAAGAGGGTTCATAAACATCAATCAAAACCGTAGAAAACTCCCCATCATGCTACAAGCTTAACCTTTTAGCCGTAGCTAAGAGGTTTAGTCAGACATGATCAAGCTAAATCTCTTAAAGGAAAGCATAAAAGGAAAAAAAGGAAAAAAAACTGAGGGAGAAAAACTCCCTAGTTGGCAGCTCTCTCTCTCTCTCTCTCTCTCTCTCTCTCTCTCTCTCTCTCCCATATCTCCAAAGATGCCTCCACGGCTGCCCATCTCTTTGATAGCCCCATGTCCAAGGAATGATGATATCTCTCCCTCCCATGTTCTTCTCCTTTTATAGAGTTTAGAGGTCGATTAGAGTCGGAAGAACCAGCCCTGTTTCCGCTACGCAAGAGAACGCACCAACAACTGTGTTTGACCCGAGTTTACTTGGCTGTTCTTCCAAATCTCTCGAAATTGACTTCATGGACAGTGTTATGGCCACCTGTTGCAGCATGTGGATGGTATGAATCATAGATCCGGCCATGCCCTTGATCACAGAACGGCCCACAACAATCAATTTTTATGGACGCAGGGCCTGTGAAAACAAAGGACGATATGATGATCAGTGGGCCCCACAGTGATGTTTTAGGGGAAATCCACCCCGTCCATTAGATTCTTGGTGAAAAACCAGTTCGGAAGGAGTGGTTTTAGTATATTTTAGTGCGGCCCTCTTTATCAAATCTTTCCGCCATTCATCCTGCATTTTTCAGCGATTTATGTGTGTGCACGTGCATGGGACCAAGAGAAGTCCATGGGTATGGCCGGTCCCACGTCCTGGATAAAATGGACGGTCCAGATCATTCATATGGATCAATATGGTGGGCCATCTACATCATCCACAGCTCGGTTTCCTCCCGCAGGCGGGATTTCTGGTTTCTTTAAAAGAAAGGTCAGGTCAGTGCACGCTGACTGACTTGGTGAATGCGGTGCACGGCTGGTGCATGCACACTGTGCACATGCACACCCTTAAGTGGGCTCCATTGTGATGCGTGTGGGAAATCCGCTTCGTCCATTCGTTTTTCCACCTCATTTAAGGGTTTAAGACCAAAATTGAAGCATATCCAGATATCCGGTGGGCCGCAGATCAGCGATTTATGGGCTTATCTGTCCGTTAGGCCACTTTCACAAGGATTCAATAGCTGAAATTCGACATGTACGGTTAATTTGAGGTTCTTAGGCTAGATATAAAGTTTCGAGCCAAACAGATGGTGGGAACCCTGTGATATTCCATTTTGAAAGATTTTCAGGCCTCTTAAGCGTGAATTGCTTAATTTTCTCGGACTTCTGGCGTGTAATTTCTTCGATCTCCATCTCCTAAGATTCGTCCCTTGCCTTGGTGATTCTTGAGCATCAAATCCATGCTTTTAACACCATTTTTCAATTCAAGCTCTTAAATTCACTTTGCAACACAAACACTATTAAAATAGGACGTTGAACAGTATCATGTTCATAAAATCAGATAATAACTGGGGTCTAATATGCAATATTTGACCCTCAACAAACTCATTCATTAATTCCTAAATTCTTATCATCTCACTCATGATGATTCTCCATCCATCAGCGTCAACTTCATGAACCAAACCAAGGAGGTCACTCCTTTGATGTTGAGTCAACTATTGCACCTCAGATTAACACAAACTCTCCCAATTGATCGTTCTCTTAATCATCTCGGAGTTTGGGGTGATATCACTCGAGTACTATGTGATGGTGTCACAATTCCCTAGAACAAAAGAAACTTCTTCTCATCATCGCATTTGGACTCAACCACCAAAGTATTGCATAACATTCTAAGTACAAATGTGTACCGATGTGAACTCTCTGGAGATATGATCTCTCCATTTGTTCTAAACATTTTATATGACATCTTTCACAGGATTGAAATACGCCTACCGACCCTTATCTGGAAACAATTGATCCTAGTTATCAAGGATGTTCATTGTACTAGCCTTCCTTTTTCAAGTGTTATTTGCAAACTCTCAAAATTCCTTGGCCTACCATCTACGCACGATATGGTATATCTTGCTGTGTGCTTTACCAAGGAAATTCTAATTCAACTAAATGTGTTTGCAACTATATTTGAGGAGAATCAGGAATGCAGGAGCAGCGAAGAAGCTCAAGACACTCCCATGGCCACTGGCTGGGACTCTTGTCGCACCCCGGTACCTATACCAAGTCCATTATCTGTTAGCACTGGGTACCTCCTTCGCGAAAATCAATTCTCTAGGATTGAATTGCGTCTTAACGCTCTTCAACATATTGGGGAGCACATCATTGAATTGCTTCTAACTCGCTATTCTTATAACCCTCTGTATGAGGGTGGATCGTCCTGATGATCTTTTACTGTGTTATTGTTGAATCATAGTACATTTCTTTTTAAATAATTATGTCCTTAAGGGCTTGTTGGTTTTTTGGATGATGGTTTATTTTACCCAATCTTGGAGTAGTAGTTTTGATGAATTTATGGTATTATCGTTTCTACTCATATTAGATACTCTCTTTATGATTATCTTTTCTATTTAACATATAATTTGACTGCTTATGATGATATATTTCCTTGTTTGATTTATGATCTTTACGCTTATATCATTATATGATCTAACTTGTTTACCCTCTGGATTTGTATTTCTATGTTATTAGTTTATTTCTTGGTAAATCCTTTGCCAATAACTGACAAAAAGGGGGAGAAGAAACCTTCCCACCAAAACAATGTTTATTTTTGTAGAAATTGCTTTTTCCCTTGTTATAGGTTATTCTTGGTAGAGGGAGCAGCATGGCTTTGTATTATATGTCAAGTCTTGAGTTGTAAATTTTTATATTTGATATGTAATTCTTATTATTTTGGTATGTCATTGACAAGGGGAGAGATTGTAAGTGCACCCAACGTCGCATACTTGTTTATTAATCACGTGACTGGTTGTGTCTTGTAGTTAGATGAGTTCTTGGTAAATGAAGACCAGCGACATAACTTGATTAGAAGCATCAAAGCCATATTGAAGACAAATGACTGCTTTTACGATCTTAATCTTGCAAATAGATGATCTAAACCCAAATAGAAAAACTTACTTAGGTCATCTATTCAAAGCTAATTCCAAGTTCATAGTTTTTATCTTTTAGTCTTGGCTTTAGCAATTCCAAAGTTGGTGAATGATTCATTAGACAAAATAGAAAAATCTATTTACTGTTGGTAGGATGAAGGTGCCACCGAATAGCACCTTCGGTACCACCGAAGATTCCTTCGGTGTTACTGAAGGGAGTCAAAATAGTCCATTAAGCTCACAACGTTAATTTGGTGTCACCGACTAGATATTTCGGTGACACCGACTGCCATCGACAAACAAAGTTCTAAGCCACCGAAAAGGACTATTTTCAGTCAGCAACAAAGTTGGCTTTGGTAGCACCGCAAACTAGTCGGATAGGATACCGAAGTTGGCTTCGGTAGCACCGCAAACTAGCCATTTTTTATCCATTGAAACTTTTTATCTATAAAAGCGGCTTGAAAAACTAGCAAAATTAATGGAAATAAGCATCATAGAGTCTCTAGTGTATCCCAAGCTTATCCTAGCCCATTAAGACTCTATTCATAAGAGTTTCATGTTCTCTTTATTGTGATCTTTCACTCCTATGAGTATTCAAAACTCCCATTAATGAAGAACATGAACTCGTGCCTTCTCTAGAGTACAAAAGCCAAACCAATAGAAAAACCCTTTGCCTTTTGATACTCTAGAGCATCCATAGGGTGAATCTCTTCGAAAATCCATTTATTATCCTAGATAGGAGATTCAACCAACTCCCATTACCTTGGTCATCTTTATAGGTACATCTTATGTAAGGTTTTTAATTGTAAATCCAAACCAAATAGGTAAATCTAAGCTACGCGATCGGGGGAGCAACGGGAATCTAATTCAAGTACGAGAGTGCGAAGATCAAGCATCCCATGACGAGCTACAAAGGAGAACTCTATCTGACAAGTAAGTGTCATAGTTAATAGTTCAAAGTTTAGTTTCTTTTCTCGTGTAAGATTGAGGCTAAGAGTTTGCTATCGATAAACTCGTTTAGGTTCCTTGTGTGGGACCTTTGTCAGTGGGTCTAAACATAGGTGCCTTGCGTGGGACCTTGGCTGGTGGGCTTAAACATTAGTGCCCTGTGTGGGACCTTAGCCGGTGGGCCTAAACGATAGGTGCCTAGTATGAGACCTTAGCCGGTGGGCCTAAACATGGGTTCTTAATATAGGACCTTTGCTATTTCGGAGAGCATAAACTGGTGTCCTTAGTGTAAGATTGTAAAGGTTATTGGTGAACCTATTTTAAAACCATTGATAGTGAAATCCAGTGCACTCTAGGATTGAGTGTGGATGTCGGGAGTGGAGTAGGCATATAGCCGAACCACTATAAATGCTTGTGTTTGGAATTGTCATTTGTGCATCTGTTTAATCATGCTTATATATGCTTGAATGTTTTAACTTCTCATACATGATTGAATGAATGCTATGAATTGATAGAAAGCACATTCCACACACTAGCTCATAACACTATGCTAGTTGTTATATTTTACATATCTTTAATAGCCTTTGTGATTAGAACCTCTAACTGGCTTGGAAGCCGTTAGAGTTAAATTGCCTAACTTGCTTTAAATTGAATGATTATTTAAGTTAGGTAATCAGGACTTTAAATATGCAAAAATAGTTAAAAAGTCCTATTCGCCCCCTCTAGGATATTATCTCATATTCATTCTTTGGTATAAGCAGTATAAACCACAATTTCACACACCAGCGACCTGACACAACACAGAAAGTTGCTGTGGCCCATTATAAATGTATGTGTTACTGGGACAATGAAGCCTACTGTTGAAAATTTCTTGACAACCCAAGAAGCTTTGGATCAAGCTGATATTTGTATTTTCCCTTCATCCTTGTCTGTGAAACCCGGTGATCAGGTTGGATGGCAAAAAAAAAAAAAAAACCAATATGGTGGCCATTACGAAGGTTTCAACAGGACGTGGATTAGCTACCGAACCTGACAGTAGCGAGACTCCATGCTGAAGTGACATCACCACATTTTGTGGGCCCCAATATGATATATGTGTTGTATCCACATCGTCCATCCATTTGGAGAGATTATTTTAGAGCATGAGATAAAGAACTAGGCAGATCCAAAGCTTAAGTGAACCCCACCACATAAAACAGTGGGAATTGAACGACTACCCTTAAAAACTTTTTGAGCATTTTTTCGATCAAGCTAATATATATGTTTTTCCTTACTCCATGTCTGTGTTAACTTATAAAAAGGTTAGCTCTCAAATAAATATCATGACAAGCCATAGGAAGGTTTCAAAGGTGGGCGTCAGGTTTTGAACTTCCTTATTCTTTGGCTCATGCCCTAAAATGATATCTCTAATTAGATGGACGAGGTGGATACAACACATACATTATGGTGGGGCCCACAGAATGTGGTGACCTCACTTCAGTAACAAGTTCGCTAGTGTCAAGTTCAGCAACTAATCCACATCCCATGGGTGTCATTGTTTTCCATCACTCTCTATGGAGTGGTCTACTTGAGTTTTGAATCTCACTCATTTTTTAGTTCAATTCTAAAATGGTCTAATAAGCTATGGTGTGGTCTACTTGAGTTTTGAATCTGACTCATTTTTTAGTTCAATTCTAAAATGGTCTAATAAGCTATGGTGTGGTCTACTTGAGTTTTGAATCTGACTCATTTTTTAGTTCAATTCTAAAATGGTCTAATAAGATGAATGGACGGTGTGGATATAACACATACAACATATTAGGGCTACATCAATTTGTCATGTCAACACACCACAGAGGTAAATGGTACTGCGTGACACATCGCCCAGTCCGCATAAGAATCAAAGTTTAGATACTAACATACGGTTATATAAGCATTTCTTGGTGTACCACATATCACCGACCACAGTGGTGTGTGTGCACGGCATAAGAAGGCGAGCCCGTTAGGTCCTGGAGCCCCTTGATGTATTTATTACATGCACAAAGTGAATTCATTTAGCGAGATCATTTTAGAGAATTATACTGAAAATGAGTTATATCCAAAGCTCAAGTGGACCACACCACATATAATAGTGGAGAAAATGATTCCTACCATTAAAACATTCATAGGGCCTACCATAATGTTTATTTTCCATTCAATCTGTTTATAAGGTCGCACAAATATGAATGAAAAGAAAAAGAAAATATCAAATTGATCCAAAACTTCTGACCAACAAGGTTTCAATGGTAGACATTTAACCTCCCACTGCTTTGGAGTGTGGTCCACTTGATCTTAGGATCTATTTTTATTTTTGAGCTCAAGCATTACAACTAATCTCTCTAAATGCATGGATGGTTTGGATCTAACACATACCATGTGGGCACCACCAAGGTCGGTGGTGTGTGGTACACCAGCTAATATGCTTCCATTATAGCCGAAGAACTATATATTATTGTTGAATGGATGTCTTCAATCTATGCATAATTACGAGACATTGATCGATCGACAATGTTGTTTGATTGATCAAACTTCCACGGAATTAGATAGATTACTCACTGGACAGTTTTGGACCATGCTCGATTGATCGACTTATTTACTCTCTTGATAGTTTTGGACTAGTTCAATTGCTCAAGCTTTAGTTTGCTTGATTGAGTGAATGGTGCTCGATTAGTATCGATCGATCGATGACGCGTGCAATTTTGCGTTATATATATATATATAAGTGTAATCAGGATTTGGGTAAGCTAAGGGTTTTCTAAGACATTCTTACGGGTTCTAGAGAAGAAAAGCTATGGTTATGAAAGATTCGAATGGGGTTCTTATCATTGTAAGTATAAAATTTCTTTTAATATCATTTCATAGTGGATTATTTGTTGCTTTGTGTCATGATTTTTTCTCCAATGGATTTTTTTTTTAACAAAAAAAACGTAAAATTCATGTATTCTCTGCGTGTTTGGTGTACGCTTGATTTTGTCTTATTTGACTGAATTTGGGTTTGCTTCTGCACAATCCTCACCAAGTGGTATCAGAGTTAACGTTGGGGTATCAAGTTCTAATCTAAAACATGTTGACAAAATGGTCTAACACGAAGTACGAAATGAAGAAGTTCCCCGGGCAGTTGTCTTTATCTTAAGAAAAGGTTTTACAATCTTAAGATGATAGAGAGATCGATACGTTGAAGAATCAGTTGTCAGGGACATTTAAAATAAAAAATTTAGGGGTTGTAATGAAGAATCTCAGTATAGATATTCACAAAAATAGATAGAGGAGCACGCTACGGTTATCACATGCAAAATATATTGAGAAGGTATTGGTTTAGTTTGGTATGGACAAGGCGAAACCAATTATCACATCCAATGCTGCTCATTTTAGGATTTTTTCATAATAATGTCTTACTATAAATGAAGATAAACAAGTGATGTCTGGTATGCCTTATTCGAGCGTTGTTGGCAGTTTGATGTATGCCATAATTCTTACGAGACCAGATATTTTACATACAATGAGTGTTATGAGCAGATATATACAAAGTAGTAAAATGCCCACTTCAGTATATATGAGGCACAATGGACGACGTCTTGATATTTGAAAAGTCAAAGGACAGGTTGATAGGATATGTGGATGCTGATTATGCAGGTAACGTGGATAATAGAGGGTCGACATCCAACTACTTGTTTATTCTAGCGGGTGGTGTGATCAATTAGATGTTAAAGCTTTAGTTTATGGTGGCTATGTCCACAACTAAAGCTGAGTATACAGAGATAACGAAGGCGTTCAAAGAAGGTGTTTGGTTGAGAGAAATGATAAATTAGCAAGAGGCCATGCCGGTTAATTGTGACATTAAAAATGTGATTATTTTGTCTTAAAACTCGATTTACCACTTACATACTCAATATATTGATGTTTTTCATCATTTTATCCAACAGTTGCTTGAGGAAGGTGACGTGACTTTAGAGAAGATCCATATAAACGTGAACCTAACCAACATGCTTACGAAGGTCGTTCCTATAGAGAAGTTCAAATTATGTACGACTTTTCTAGGCTTGGGGAAGGCTTAATGAAGACGAAATGTGCACGAGAACAGCGATAAAGCTATGTTGGAAGGCGATTAAAGATGACATGGTTGAGTAATGGAGTATAAAGATTAAATCTATGGTGGAGATTGT